>NC_065598.1:9447757-10840257 GCF_024542745.1 Macaca thibetana thibetana
AACACCTGGATGAATTATTAGTCATTTAAAAATTAACTCATCAGTGATTACTTTGCTATAAATATTTTATTTCAAGACTGCTACAAAGAAGGCATTATATTCTTGCTCCTTCCCATGTCTTAGTGTTCTGACAGCACTGGTTGTTTTCAATATCACCTCTTTACCTCCCACATTAATGACAGCATGTCAACATTTTCGGGCACAGGACAAACTGGCTTCTCGTAGGGTGTGATATTTGATTTTGAAGTGGGAAAATCAAGCATAAATTCACTCCTTCAAGGAAACTTTTTTTTTTTTTTTTTTTCCTGAGACAGTGTCTGTCACTCAGGCTGGAGTGTAGTGGTGTGATCCTGGCTCACTGCAACCTCTGCCCCCTGGGCTCAAGCAATCTTCCCACCTCAGCCTCCAGAGGAGCTGGGACCACAGGCGCACACCACAACATCTGGCTAATTTTTTATATTGTTGCCCAGGCTGGTCTCAAACTCATGAGTTTAAGCCTCGGCCTCCCAAAGTGCTGGGATTACAGGCCTTGAGGCACCTGGCCTCAAGGAAACTTTTTAATTGATACTTAATAGCAAGCAACAACAGATAACAATTAGACCAATCTGTGGCAGGAAAAACAAAGAAAGGGGAGAGGAGATAAAGAAACTCACTTTCTGGAAGACAAGCAAAATAATTGCTTGTCTCCATTCTACATTGGAAACTTTCATTCTCCATTGGAAACAGGGAGGGCAAACCAACAGTACTTGCTAATAGATTTGATGATGGGGGAGGGTAGAGGAAAGTATATCAGATCTTGTTTTCTTTTTTTAGAGACAATGAAGCAGAAGATATAAAAAGAAAAACAAGTTTTTGTTCCTTGTTCTGTTCTCATAATTATTTTTGCAAGTTTTGTAAGTTCCTGTTTTTCCCTTCTGTGTGGCACAGCAAGGTCACAAGATATGTTTTAAGTTGCAAAGCCTGCCACTGTTTAACAAACTGCCTTTGTTCTGCTTCTGTAAGCTTGCTTGCCTGCCCTACAGGTTTTGTGCCATCAAACTGGCCAACGCCCTTCTGGATGCATGTATAAAAGTCAAGCCCTGTCTTTGTTCAGGGCTCAGCCTTTAGATGTTAATCTCCTGGGCCAGTACGCACCTAATAAATCTTCCTGTCCCACCCATTGGTCTCTCCTGTCCCTTAATTCCCGCAACAACAAGGTCTCACTTTGTTGCCCACGCTGGAGTGCAGTGGCACAGTAATAGCTCACTGCAATCTCTACCTCAAGGGCTCAAGCATCCTCCCACCTCAGCCTCTGGAGTAGCTCGGGCTACAGCGTGCACCACCACAGCTGGCTGATTTTTTAGTGTTTTGTAGAAACAGGGTTTCCCTTTTTGCCCAGGCTGGTCCTGAACTGCTGGGCTAAAGTGATCCTCCTGCCTCAGCCTCCCAGAGTACTGGGATTACAGGTGTGAGCCACTGTACCTGGCTGGAAATACTGTTTAAAAAGCTTGAGGTGGCTGGGTATGGTGGCTCATGCCTGTAATCCCAACACTTTGGGAGGCCGAGGCGGGCAGATCACAAGGTCAGGAGATCAAGACCATCCTGGATAACATGGTGAAACCCCGTCTCTACTAAAAATACAAAAAATTAGCTGGGCATGGTGGCGGGCGCCTGTAGTCCCAGCTACTCGGGAGGCTGAGGCAGGAGAATGGCAAGAACCTGGGAGGCGGAGCTTGCAGTGAGCCGAGATTGCGCCACTGAGCTCCAGCCTGGGTGATAGAGCGAGACCCCATCTCAAAAAAAAAGAAAAAAAAGCTTGAGGTTAGTGGTCCATTTTTATTTCTATTTTATTTTTTAATTGACAAATGTACATATTCATGGAGTGCATAGTGATATGTCAGTACATAGAATGTACAGCAATCAGATCAGGGTAAGTAGTGTATCTATAATCTCAAGCATTTATCATTTCTTCGTGTTGAAAACATTCAATATCCTCCTTTTAGCTATATATTTCTAATTTTAATTTTATTTTTAAATTATTTTATTTATTTATTTATTTATTTTAGAGACAGGGTCTCACTGTCACCCAGGCGGAGTGCTGTGGTGCAATCACAATTCATAGCAGCCTCAAATTCCTGGGCACGTGCAGTCCTCCTGCCTCAGCCTCTTGAATTCAGCTATTCAAAACTATTTATTATTTTTAACTCTAGTCATCTTACAGTTGGTATAGAACACTAGAATTTATTTCTCCAATCTAGCTGCCATTTTGCATCCTTTAACAAATTTTAAATGGAAAGTTAGAGAAAACCAACTCAAACTAGCTTAGAAAATAAATCAGGCTGTCCAAGTAGTAGTTTCAGAAACAGGTGGTTCCACAGATCTGATATACTTTCCTGTACCCTCCCCCCATCATCAAATCTATTAGCAAATACTGTCAGTTTTCTCTCCGTCAGGCAGCTTGGACCCATCCACTTCACCTAGCAAACCAAGCTTCCATCATTTCTCACCAGAAAAACAAAATGAGATGGTTTATCCCCTTTCACTGTTGCCTTTCTGATTGGTCCATTTTTAAACAAATTCTACTTTACCAAGAGTCACTTTTCTTGAAAAGTCCAGGTTTGAAGGAAAAGATGTTGGTTTTGCAGCCAGTGTGTTGGCATAAAGCTGTGAGGTGATCAAAAGAAGCCCTCCAGTGGAAAGGAGAAACCCACCCATACAGCCGCCGGACATGGTATTGCCATATTCCCCCGGGCTTATTGGGTGGGAACTCAGAGCTTTAGAACCTCCACACGGTGACATGGGCAACGCAGGACATGGACCCTCAAGTAGTGAGTCTGTCCAGAAAAAACATTGCTCCCCCGGCAATGTTCACACTGCTCTCCCAAGAACTTCCTCCTCGTCCCCAGCATCTCAGCCACATCAGTCCCAGGATGACCGCCACAAGCCCGAGAGGAAAACCACAGCCCCGACCACGCACATGAGGAGACAAGCCACCTGGAGTTTGGCAGCCAGGTTCTTTGGGCTGGTGTAGTGCTGGCACACACTGGCACCTGTGTCTTGAGTCACACATGCTTCCCAAAGGCCCAGCATGTACTTCTCACTCTCAAGTAAACCCAAGGAGAAAGTCGGCCACTGAGGCATGCACAGTCACCAGGGAACAGATGCAGCCAGCCACAGAGGCCAAGAGCCCCACATTTTGATTCAGTCAGAGCGCCCTGCTTTTCATCCTGCTCTCCAGGCCCAAGTTATTCTGAGGAAACTGTCTCTCGGTCACAACAGGGCTGGCTCATTAGATAGACATCTTGACGGATTCACCGCAGTTTGTGCCAGCCCATCTGCAACCACGAGTTCAGTCCTTTGTCAATCAACCAGAATGCAGCTGCTTATTAAATCGGGTTACTCGGTAACTGGGCTGCTATTGTTCACCCTCAAGTAACGCAGACGAATACCTACCATCAAAATAGACCCAATAGAAAACCTGCCGCCAATACAGGGCCAGGTGGGAGAACCAGCGGACTGAGACAGGTATGCAGGCTTGGGAAAATTCTTGCTGGTTATAAAAGGCATGCATTTTAGCAATTTTATTTTCAAAAGGGAAACAGTTTGGGATATGGAGTTATTAGATATTAGAGTCATCTAGGTTTTTTTGTTGTTGTTGTTTGTTTGTTTGTTTGTTTTTGAGACAGAGTCTTTCTCTGTTGCCCAGGCTGGATTGCAGTGGTGTGATCTCGGCTCACTGCAATCTCCGCCTCCCGGGTTCAAGCAACTCTCCCTGCCTCAGCCTCCCGAATAGCTGGGATTACAGGCACACACCACCACACCCGGCTATTTTTTGTATTTTTAATAGAGATTGGGTTCAGCCATGTTGGCCAGGCTGGTCTTGAACTCTTGACCTCAGGTGATCCACCTGCCTTGGCCTCCCAAAGTACTGGGATTACGGGCATGAGCCACTGCACCTGTCCGGATCAGGTTTTTAAAAGGAGTATTTCTTCACTTTTAATTATTTTAAATTCTCTTTAGTATTGTCTCTTCCAGGGTTTGGTATCTCTATCTGGTTCTATCATTCCTAAACCTCCCTTCACAGGAAACATCTAATTAATTACCCACACCTTCCATCAAAATCAGAGATTGGGATCATTTTGAATTAGAAGAGACAGACTCTTATGATCCCACAACTGCATTCCTTGGTTTTTATCCAAATGAACTGAAAATTCATGTCCACAGAAAAACCTGCACACAGACGATTATAGCAGCTTTACTCATAATTGCCAAAACATGGAAGTAACAAAGATGTCCTTTGGTAGATGGGTGGATAAGCAATGTGATACATTAAGACAATTGGATATTTTTCAGCACTAAAATGAAATGAGCTATCAAGCCATGAAAAAACATGGAGGAACCTTAAATGCATATTTCCAAGTGAAAGAAGCCAATCTGAAAGGCTACGGACAGTAAGATTTCAACTGTATGACCTTCTGGAAACGGCAAAACTATGGAGACAGAAAACAATCCGTGGTTGCTAGGGGCTAGTGGAGAAGGAAAGATGAAGAGATGGATTGTAGAGGACTTTTAGGGAAGTGAAACTATCTGTATGCTACCATAATTATGGACACATATCGTTGTACGTTTGTCCAAACCCATAGAATGTACAACACCAAGGATGAAGCCTAATGTCGACTATGGATTCTGGTGATAATGATGTGTTGAAGAAAGTGCCCTGAGGGATTGTTCACAGACCTACACCAGGAAAAAAATGTTTCTGCTCATTAATGCCACTCTGGCTCTCAACCTGTGCATGAGTGAGATCCCCACAGACAGGAGCTCACAACTCTCTTTCAGCCCCCATTAATCTGGAAGGAATCTGGCCTCAGAGGTGGGCAAGATCGGATCAGGCACCAGAGGCCTTGGCAGTCATTCTTGTCAAGCAGCTTTGCCAAGATGGAGGCAGAGGCTGGTGACAGGTGGGACAGCAATTCCAAGGAGAGGTGGTGATGGCCCAAATCGGGAGCATGGCAGAAGTGTGGGGAGAGAGAAGGAGAGATGGAGGGGCAGCAGTGCCGGGATGTGGGGGTTACTGGGAAACAGAGGACAAGCAAATGCGGTGACCAGAGGGGACACCTGCACTTCTCCCTTGGGCAACTTCCCGCACTCACGGAGACCTCTCATGTTGTTCTTACGCTATCGAGGCAGTGTGTGACGAGATGTTGAAACCTTGGCTGGTAAGTGCACTTCAGGCCTTCAACTTCCTGGCTAGTATAGCCGAGGTGGGATTTGGGTAGCTGTGAGTAAGCCAGAGGCGACAGACCGTGTAGTGATAGAGTCCGCACTAAAAGGTCCAGAAGAAATCCTGTAAGGTCATCAAACCTGGGCTCTGAATGGAGTTGCACTAGGACACAGTGGGCCCGTGGATGGTAACTGTCACATCCACAAGGCTATTCCTTGTGGCACAATCTTCATCATAGGATCATTGAAACAGCTGAACTTGATGGGAAGAAATCAGGAAACAGCTTTTGTTTTCCTACCACTACCTTGCAAACATGATGTGGATGAACCTTGAAAACATGATGTCAAGTGAAAAAAGTCAGACACAAAAGGCCACAAATTGTACAATTCCGTTTATATGAAATGTCCAGAGTAGAGAAATTCATAGAAACAGAAAGTAGATGAATGGTGGGCAGGGGCTGGGAAGAGGGGAATGGGGAGTGACTGCTAATGGGCACAGGGGTCCTTTTAGGAGGGACAAAAATGTTCTGAAATTGATGGTGGCAATGGTTGCACAACCCTGTGAATGTACTAAAAACCATTGAATTGTATGCTTTACATAGGCGAATTGTACAGTATATGGATTATACCTCAGTACAATTGGCATATATGTGTATATATAGAGAGAGAGACAGAGAGCGCGAGAGAGAGCGCGAGAGAGTTGCACATTAATTTCTGATAAGCACCCTTTGTAAACTAAAAAAACAAAAGACACTTCATTCAATGCTATCTATCTTAAACAAACACTTAAATGTATCTTTAACAATGAAGGATTAGTACAGTTTTTTCTAACCTTGGAGTGGTGTGGGCCATTTCAGGATCACCTGTGGGGCCTTGTTCAAATCCACCCTCCCCACAGCAAAGCCCCCCTCCACTGACCCTGGTCTTCCCACACTTGTGAATCACTACAGTAGAAGAATTCCCTGAAAATAGGAAACCAGACTTGAAAACTTGTCATTACCACGGTTACATAAGATTGCTCTGGAAGTTTCTTTTTTTTTTTTTTTGAGACGGAGTCTCGGTCTGTTGCCCAGGCTGGAATGCAATGGCGTGATCTTGGCTCACTGCAGTCTTTGCCTCCCAGGTTCAAGCAATTCTCCTGCCTCAGTCTCCTGAGTAGCTGGCATTACAGGCGTACACCACCACACCCAGCTAGATTGTTCTGGAAGTTCTAGCTAGGGTGATGTAAGTCAGGAGACAGAGAAAAGAGGTATAATTATCCTAGAAGGGTGTGTGAATCTTTGTTCAGCTAAGTTGATCCTACACCTAAAAAAAATCCAAGAAGGCCGGGTGCGGTAGCTCACGCCTGTAATCCCAGCATTTTGGGAGGCCAAGACGGGTGGATCACGAAGTCAGAAGATCAAGACCATCCTGGCTAACAAGGTGAAACACCGTCTCTACTAAAAAAACACAAAAATTAGCCAGGCGTGGTGGCGGGCGCCTGTAGTCCCAGCTACTTGGGAGGCTGAGGCAGGAGAATGGCGTGAACCCAGGAGGCGGAGCTTGCAGAGAGCCTAGATCGTACCACCGCACTCCAGCCTGGGCAACAGAGGGAGACTCCATCTCAAAAAAAAAAAAAAAAGTCCAAGAAAAGCTATTACACTACAAGAGAAAGTTCAATTATGTAGATGGATACTAAATACACAAGCATCAACAATGTTTTCATGTTCCTACACGACCAGCCAGTTTGAAATTAGAATTGAAACAGACTACTTTCACAAAAGCAGCAAACTCCCAAATATCTAGCAATAAGCTTGATATGAAATGTGCAAGACCCCGTATGTTGCAAACTGCTCAACCTTAGTAAGAGCCAAAAGGAAGCCATGGAGACGTCCCCAGTCCCAGATGGGGAGATTAAATTTTGAAAAGTTGTTCCACCTTCTGAGATTAATTTGTTGGCTTAATGTGATGCTAAGCAAAATGTTTATGAAAATTGGCAAATGAAAAAAATGAGCAAAACCTGCATGTATTAAGATTGTTACAGTTTATTAAGTGTAAAGTTTATATCCAAAGAAAACCAGTGTAAACACATATTAATCTCTTGTTAGCGGCATACTTACTGAAAACTTAGGAGGATGTGTACTGATGTCTGCAATTTACTATGAAATGTATCAAAGAATAAGATGGATTGATGGATGGATAGAGGGATGAACAAATGAATAGATACATGAAAAAGAAAATATAGTAATCTGCCTCTTCATCAGAGCAGAAAAAATGAATAAAAAGAAAAAGGAAAATACAGTAGAATGTCAATGAGGGAATCTAGGTGGTATTTGAGTTGTTTGCTAAAATTTTTTCAACCTTGTTTAATATAGGAAAGATTTTGGCTGGACACAGTGGCTCACGCTTGTAATCCCAACACTTTGGGAGGCCAAGGCAGGAGGATCAATTGAGCCCAGGAGTTCAAGACCAGCTTGGGCAACATAGGAAGACCTTGTTTCTACTAAAAATTTTTACAAAAATTAGTTGGATGTGGTGGCACGTGCCTGTGGTCCCAAATACTCAAGAAGCTGAGGGAGGAGGATCGATTGAGCCCCGGAGTTAAAGGCTGCAAGGAGCTGTGATCGAGCCACTTCACTCCAGCCTGAGTGAAAAAGAAAAAAAAAAAAGTTCGTAATAAAATGAGAAAAATACAGAGCAAAGAACAACAAAGCCAAAATGCATGTAAAAGATTATTTCAGCTTGAAAAAGATGAGCTGGATAAAGATGGGGTGGAAATGGGCTAAAATGTTAACTGTGATGAAATTATAGGTGATTTTTATTTACTGTGATGAAATTATAGGTGATTTTTATTTACTTTTTCATACTCCATGCATTGATTGAGTTTTTTCTTTCTTTTTAAAAACAAAATCCAAGTACTACTTTTATTTTAATTTAATTTTTTTAAACGGGGTTTCGCTCTGTCACCCAGGCTGGAGTGCAGTGGTGTGATCTTGGCTCACTATAGCCTCAGCCTCCTGAGTAGCTTGAGACTACAGGCATTTGCCACCATGCCCGGCTAATTGTTTATTTATTTATTTATTTTTTGTAGAGATGGGGGTCTCACTTTGTTGCCCACGCTGGTCTCGAACTCCTGCTTAAGAGACCTTCCTGCCTTGGCCTCCCAAAGTGTTGGAATTACAGGTGTGAGCCATTGTTCCTGGATCAGGAGTTGCTTCTTATGGATGAGCAAATAAAGTAGTTTCTTAAGACACAATCTCCTCCTGGTGAAGATGTTGTGAACATTACTGAAATGACAACAAAAGATTAGAATATTCCATAAACTTAGTTGATAAATTAGTGGGATTCTTCCATTTCTCTACCAGGTGACATCATAAGCACATCAAAATAGCAAAAATTGTCTCCGAGCACAGTATTTGGTCTGACTTTGAACATTACTGCTGTTAATTGACTAGCTGTTTATTTTGACATGTTACTTGCACAAAGGATTAGAATAGTATATCAACCTAGTTGATAAACCAGTAACAGGGTTTGAAAAGATTGACTCCACTTTTGAAAGAAGTTCTAATGTGGGTAAAATGCTATCCAAAAGCATCACATGCTACAGAGAAATCTTTTGTGAAAGGTAGAGTCAATTGGTGCAGCAAACTTCCTTGCTGTGTTATTTTAAGAAATTGCCACAGCCAACCCAGCCTTCAGCAACCACCACCCTGATCAGTCAGCAGCTATCAATATAAAGGCAAGACCCTCCACCAGCAAAATGATTACAGCTCACTAAAGGCTCACATGATCTTTAGCATTTTTTACCAATAAAGTATTTTTTGTTTTTTGAGACAGGGTCTCACTCTCGCCCAGACTCCTGGAGTGCAGTGGTACTGTCACGGCTCACTGAAGCCTCAACCACCGGGCTCAAGCAATCCTCCCACCTCAGCCTCTGGAGTAGTTGGGACTACAGGTGTGCACCACCACGCCTGGCTAATTTTTGTATTTTTAGTAGAGATGGGGTTTTGCCATGTTATCCAGGCTAGTCTCGAATTCCTGAGCTCAAGCAATCCTCCCGCCTAGGCCTCCCAAAGTGGCAGGATCACAGGCATGAGCCACCTCACCTGGCCTGCAATATAGTAATTTTAATTAAGGGTACTACATATTTTTTTAGACATAATACTATTGCACACTTAATAGACTACAATATAGAGTAAATATAACGTTTATATGCGCTGGAAAACCAAAAAATTTATGCGATTCAGGTTATAGAGATATTTGCATTATTTTGGTGGTCTGGAACTGAACCTGCAATATCTCCAAGGTGTGTGTGTGTGTGTGTGTGTGTGTGTGTGTGTGTGTGTGTGTGATGTTCATAGCAACATTTATTTTTAATAGTAAGAAAAAAAAAAGAACTGGCCAGGCGTGGTGGCTCTTGCCTGTAATCCCAGCACGATGGGAGGCTGAGGCAAACGGATCACCTGAGGTCGGGAGTTCGAGACCAGTCTGACCAACATGGAGAAACCCCATCTCTACTAAAAATACAAAATTAGCTGGACATGGTGGCACATGCCTGTAATCTTAGCTACTGGAGAGGCTGAGGCGGGAGAATTGCTTGAACCCAGGAGGCAGACGTTGCAGTGAGCCTGAGATGGCACCTGCACTCCAGCCTGGGCAACAAGAGCAAAACTCTGTCTCAAAAAAAAAAAAAAAAAAAAAAAAAAGCAACCAAGATATCTGAATATCTGAACAGGGTCAAAGGGTCAAACTACTAGATATTTCTATAAATGAAGAAACTTGATTTTAGGTAAACAAAGCAAGAATCAAGTATAAGAACCATGTCCAAGATTAGCACCTAAATAGCAGAAAAGAACTACTGAGAGAACTATTATACTCTGATTTGTGTATCTCTTCTAACTAGGAACTCAGAATCTTGAGTCAATGGTAAAGTGAAATTATGGGTATTTTTAAATTTTTCTGTACTTTTATGGATTCTTTGTTCTATATTGAGCATGTATTAATTTTTAATAAAAGTTATAAATAATTTTTAATATTTTTAATAATTTAATAAAAGTTATAAATAAATCCACATCTGGATTTTATAAATTATATTCATAAAGTATTATTCTGCAAGGTGGCAGCCTAAGCCCTTCAGAGTACATTATTTAGCCTGAAATTGAGCACCATTGCTATTCATTGCTCAGTTGTTTATTTTGACATGTTACTTGCACAAGAAAATTATTCATTATGTTGTTAATTTTTATGAAAGAATTACTATATATTTATTGCAAAGTTGGTATATAGAATAGGATAAAACTCTAAATCACCTGTTGTGGCACTACTCAGGTATAGCCAAGATTAACACTCTGAAATTTATCTTCATGTTTACAGATGTGTGCTGGAAATAGGAAACAACATGTTTTTAAAGCAAAATGTGCCACCCCCATACAATTGTTTGCTTTTTAAAATAAAAAAATGTTTTTGGCTGGGCGTGGTGGCTAATGCCTGTAATCCCAGCACTTTCGGAGGCTGAGGCAGGCGGATCACCTGAGATCAGGAGTTTGAGACCAGCGTGGCCAACATGGTGAAACCCTGTCTCTACTAAAAATACAAAAATTAGCTGGATGTGGTGGTGCACACCTGTAATCCCAGCTACTTGGGAGGCTGAGGCAGGAGAATCACTTGAACCCGGTAGGCAGAGGTTGCAGTGAGCCGAGATTGTGCCATTGCACTCCAGCCTGGGTGATGGAGGGAGACTCCGTCTCAAAAAATAAATAAGTAAATAATAAATAAACAATGCTTGTGAGTACATAGTAGGTGTATATAGTAGGAAACTACTGAAGAAGTTTGAAGCTAGCAGAGGCTAGTTCATGAAGCTTAAGGAAAGAAGCCGTCTCCATAACATAAAAGCGCAGGGTGCAGCAGCAAGTGCACCAGAAGACCTAGCTGAGACCACGGATGAAGGTGGCCACACTCAACACCACATTTTCAATGTAGACGAATGGGCTTATACTGGAAGAAGATGCCACTAGGACTGTCATACCTAGAGAGGTTTCACAGCTTCAAAACAGGCTCCCTCTCGTCAGGGGCTAATGCAGCTGGTGACTTTAAATTGAAGCCAACACTCATTTGCCATTCTGAAAATCCTAAGGCCCTTAAGAATGATGCTAAATCTACTCTGCCTGTGCTCTAGAAATGGAACAAAACCCAGATAACAGCACGTTTGTCTAGAGCATGGTTTACTGGTTTACCAAGTATTTTAAGCCCACTGTTGAGAAGTACTGCTCAGAAAAAAGATTCCTTTTCAAATACTACTGCCCATTGACAATGCACCTGGTCACCCAAGAGCTCTGAGGGAGAGCTCCGGGGAGGTTCACGTTTTCAGGCCTGCGAGCACGAGATGCATTCTGCAGCCCATGGCTCCAGGGATCATCTCACCTTTCAAGTCTTATTGTTGAAGAAGTCCGTTTCATAAAGCTATAGACCCCATAGAGAGCGATTCCTCTGATGCATCTGGGCCAATCCAACGGAAAACTTGCCGGAAAGGACTCGCTGTTCTAGATGCCACTTGGAACAGCCGTGGGTTTTCGTGGAGGCAGCTGAACCTGCGGAAGGTGGCGGCTGGGGCCGAGCCCCACGGCACCGCAGCGCTGTGAGAGCAGAGCGGCTCTGACTGTGCCCGCGGCTTCAGAACTACCGGCCTGGGGCCCTTCCTCCTGGAGGCCGCGGTGGCGGCCCAGGGGCAGTGGGCGCCGAGCGAGCTTTGGTGCAGCCTGGAAGTCTGTGGTGGGGACGTCCTCGTGGGTGTGGGGTACCAGCTTCACTGTGCCCTCGGGAATCCGATTCTCTGCACTCTCCTCAGCTCAGCCTGCTTCTGCACGTTCTGGGGACGGTGGTCTCGCCATAGACCTTGGGAACCAGATCCCCTTTCATAGGACGTGGAGCCCCAGGGCGTGAATACCAAGGGATACCCGGCCCGGCTTCCATCTATGATTTCAGCTAGGCCTTCTGGAGAACTTGCTGTGATCTCTCCGTCAGCACTTTTATGTTACAGAGATGGCTTCTTTCCTTAAACTTCATGAACTAGCCTCTGCTAGCTTCAAACTTCTGTACTTCTGTACTATATACCCCTATTATGTACCCACGAACTTTATTTATTTATTTATTTATTTGCCAGGGATGAATGGAAGTGGAGGAAAGGAAGCTACCACTTGTGGGCAGCCCCTAGGCCCGGGGGCTGGGAGTGGGCGGCCCTGGTGGGTCTAGTGCTGTGGCCTCCAGCAGAGCTGGGCCCGAGATTTGTCCAGGGCAGTCCGGGGAGGCTGGGGAGCCAGGCTGTCCTGGCTGAGCCCTGCTGCCGCCTCAGCGGTGGCCGGGAGAACAGGCTGCTCACTACCATCAGTCTGCACCAGCCACCCATCACCTCTTGTCCGCACACAACCAGCCCCGGGACAACCAGGCACCACCGGACCGACTAGCTGCAGCTGGCGGTTCTGGGCCTGCAGAGTCGATTCAGGGTCCAAGGTTCTTCCTGTGTTGAGCCGGGGGGTTTCCTGCCGGGACAGGGGCGCTTGTGTCCGCCACCTCCCGGTCTCACACAGCAGAGAGCATCACGGGGACGTCCTCTTGGGTGCAGGGTACCAGCTTCACTGTGCCCTGGGGAATCCGATTCTCTGCACCCACCTCAGCTCGCCCTGCTTCTGCATGTTGTTTGTACTTTTATGGATTCTCTGAAGGTTCTATACTGCGCATGTATTAATTTTTAATAATAAAAATTACAAATAATGAACACGTGTATTTTATAAATGACGCTACAGTCATAAAGCATGCTTTCCGCCAGGTGGCAGCATAAACCCATCAAGTAGTTTCAGAGTACGGTATTTGGCCTGAAATTGAACACTACTACTGTTAATTGCTCAGTTGTTTATTTTGACATGTTACTTGCACAATCAAGTTATTCACTATATTGGGTTGTTTTTGAAAGAATGACTATAGATTTATTGTAAAATTGGTATACAGAATAGGAGAAAAAAAAGTCACCTGTCGTGGCACTACTCAGGTATAGCCAAGGTTAAGGATCTGACATTTATCTTTACGTTTATCTTTATGTGTAGGAAAGAGAAAACAACACTTTTTTTTTTTTTTTGAGACAGAGTCTCACTCTGTCACCCAGGCTGGAGTGCAGTGGCACGATCTCGTCTCACTGCAAGCTCTGCCTCCCGGGTTCACGCCATTCTCCTGCCTCAGCCTCCCGAGTAGCTGGGACTACGGGCGCCCTTCAACAAGCCTGGCTAATTTTTTGTATTTTTTTTAGTAGAGACGGGGTTTCACCGTGTTAGCCAGGATGGTCTCGATCTCCTGACCTCGTGATCTGCCTGCCTTGGCCTCCCAAAGTGCTGGGATTACAGGCGTGAGCCACCGTGCCCAGCCAACAACACTTTTTTAAAAAAAAATGTGTCCTCCTCCATACAATTGGTTTTTAAATACTTTTTATTTGTGTGGGTATATAGTAGGTGTATGTATTTATGGGTTACGGGAGATATTTTGATACAGGCATGCAATGCATGATAATCACCTTGTAGTAAAGAGGGTATCCATCCCCTCAAGCATTTATCATTTCTTTATGGTACAAACAATCTAATTATATTATTTTAGTGTTTTTTTTTTTTGTCTGTTTTTGTTTTTGTTTTTTTGAGACAGAGTCTCCCTCTGTCATCCCGGCTGGAGTGCAGTGGCATGCAGATCTCAGCTCACTGCAAGCTCCACCTCCCGGGTTCAAGCGATTCTCCTGCCTCAGCCTCCCGAGCAGCTGGGGCTACGGGCATGCACCACCACACCCAGCTAATTTTTATATCTTTAGTAGAGATTGGGTTTCACCATATTGGCCAGGCTGGTCTCGACCTCCTGACCTCATGATCCACCCGCCTCGGCCTCCCAAAGTGCTGGGATTACAGGGGTGAGCCACCGAGCCCGGCCTCTTTTAGTTATTTTTAACCTACAATACATTATTGTTGACTGTAGTCACTCTGTTGTGCTATCGAATACTAGATCTTATTCTATCTATTAATAATTATAGTTTTGCACCCATTAACCATCCCACTCCCCACCCACTACCCTTGCCAGGCTCTGGTAACCATCCTTCTACTCTCTATGACCATGAGTTCAATTGTTTTGATTTTTAGCTCCCACAAATAAGTGAGACCATTTGAAGTCTGTCTTTCTGTACCTGGCTTATTTCACTTAACAACAATTGTTTTCTAATCTATCCTTTCACAATGAATGTCTCTTGAGCGTTTTCCCAGTATCCCTAAATTCTTTGATATGGTGATTAGTAAAGGGTGCACTGTATTCCATCCTGTGGATGCACTGTGACTTGTTTCACTGATTTGAATTAGTCATTTAGGCTGTTTTAACTGTCCTTAAATTATAAAAGATTTCCCATATACAAAATATACAGAGAAGAGGCTGGGTGCAGTGGCTCACGCCTGTAATCCCAGCACTTTGGGAGGTCAAGGTGGGCGGATCACAAGATCAGGAGATCGAGACCATCCTGGCCAACAAGGTGAAACCCTGTCTCTACTAAAAAAAAAAAAAAAAAAAAAAAAAAAAAAAAAAAAAAAAAAAAAAAAAATTAGCTGGGTGTGGCGGCATGTGCCTGTAATCCCAGCTAAGGCAGGAGAATCGCTTGAATGAGGGAGTTGGAGGTTGCAGTGAGCCAAGATCGTGCCACTGCACTCCAGCCTCGTAACAGAGCAAGGCTCCGTCCGTCTCTCTCTCTCTCTCTCTCTCTCTCTCTCTCTCTATATATATATATATATATATATATATGAGAATATTACAGCCACCCAATGAATTACTATTCAATTTTAATACATGTTAATTTGTTGCCATCTTTGCTTCAGACATTTTTAAGAAATAATAGTTTACAGGTAGAGTTGAACGGTTCCTCTATCCAATTGATTCCTGTCCTTCCATCCCACATGTAACCTCTAATCTGAAGGTTGTGTTTATCCTTCCTATCCCTGATCACAGACTTTAACTACAAAATAATGTTTCCTAAACAATACAGTATTGTTCTGAGTTTTAAAGTTTCACACATATTCACAAGAGCATATCCTTTATTCACTTAACATTATGACTTAGAGATTTACCCATGCTGACATAGACCTAGCTAATTTTTGCTGTCCTACTATATAATTTATAAATATAATATACTTTATTAACTCAGTCTCCTATTGACAAACACTTGGTTGTTTCCAGTCATTGGGAATCAATGCGCTTGGGATGGGGCAGGTGCGGACTAGTGCCACCAGGGGGCGCGCGGAGAGCAGGATTGAATGGAGACCTGCGGCGTTTGGCACTCCTAGCGGAGGAATGGCTGAGCCTCTGCAGTTTCCAGGATACTGCCAAATCGCATTCCATAATGCCTCAGATTTCAGTTCAGCCAGTAGCGAATGAGAGTCCCATTTCCTCACATCCTCGCCACTACTGTGGGGTATGAGACTCGGCTTTGGCCTCTCTGAGGTTAAGCATCTTTTTATGCTTATTGGCTAGCAAGGTTTTGTCTTTGTGAATTTCCTACCCAGAGCCTTTGCTTCTCATCCCATTAGGTTTGTCTTTTTCCCATTGATTTGTAATTTTTAAAAATATATTCTTAATCCAGAGAGGATCTCTACAGCAAACACGTGGCACGTGCAAACTGAGTAATTTAAGGCGAGTTTAATAAAGGGGCTGTGTGGGGCCCTCCCTATCCACCGATTCCGTAACCCCAGATTCAATCAACCAGGGATTGAAAAAATTCAAACAAAAGTTCCAAAAAAATGTTGCATTGGTTTGTTGTTGTTGTTGTCGTGGTGGCGGTGGTGGTGGTGCTGTTCATGAGGTCTCACCATGTTGCCCAAGCTGGTCTTGAATTCCTGGTCTCAAGCAATCCTCCTGCCTCCTGCCTTACCCTCCTGCAGTCCACAATGTTCTATTGTGGCTGATGTGTACTATGTAGTTAGGCCTCAGATGGTTGCATCTGTACTGAACATACACAGACCTTTTCTTGCCATTATTCCCCAAACGATACAGTACAACAACTATTTACATAGCGTCTACATTGTATTAAGTAGTATACATAATCTAGAGATGAGTTAAAGTGTACAGGGGATGTGGCTAGCTTACATGCAAATATTACACCATTTCATACCAGGGACTTGAGCATCCTTGGATTTGGGAATCCGTGGGGCATCCAGGAACCCATCCCTCCATCACCCTGTGGATACAGAGGGATGGACGACTATATTTCCAAAAGCAGGAGCAGGTTGGGGGCAACCAACGAGGGCTATTTCAGTACCAATAGCCTGGTAACAGTGGGCGACATCTCAGCACCCCAGGCCTAAAATGGTAAGCAAAAGTGTTGGCTGACCATTCTCCCTAGATGGCTCAGCATTCCCACGGAGTCTGGTTGCTGGGAGCAAAGGGCCCTGAGAAGCTCTGGTCGGTGCTGACTGGAGAGCCACCAGCCTTGGGAGCTACAGATAGCATCTAGTAAAGATAGAGATCGTCTCCCTCCACAGAGGCATTCCCACATCCTAAAGCCTTCTCCGTCCCCTCCCAGGAGATAGGGTCTTACCTTCCAGCATTACAGACCCAGAGAGCTTTTCCCTCAGCCCCTGGGCAGTGAGTGACATTGCAGGTCATGTCTATGGAGGGGAGGACGGCAGGTCATGAAGTCACCCCGAGGAAAGCTCCGGCTCCCAATTCAGGGCTCCCCTCCTGTGGCACAACCTGCACAGCTGCAGGTGAACACCTGGCCCTCTGTGTGGCCCATGGGAATCAGGGTGGTGGGGACCAACCCAGGAGCTTGCAGGGCTACTGCTTTCTGCTGTGAAGAATACGCAGTCTGTGTCTCTGAACAGAGCCCTGCAGTCTTTGGTCAGATGTGTGCATGGAACTGGCACAGGCTACCTCGTTCCCTGGCAGGAGGGGACAATCTCAGCCCTTTCGCAGTGTCTGACTTCATAGCAATGCGCAGAAGGGGAAGTGAACTGTGCTAACGGGAGCCACACTGCAGTGGAGGCAGGCAGCCAGCTCTGGGCTATGTTATGAGGCTAGCGTTTCCATGATGCCAAAGAGAACGGGGGTTTCCAGGGACTAGGGGAGGGCCAAATGGAGAGATGTGCGTCAAGGGGTGCAAACTTTCAGTTTCACCAGATGAGTACATTCCAGAGACGTCACGTATCACACAGTGACTATAGGTGACAATACTGCACTGTGTACTTGAAATTTGCTAACAGGGTAGATCCTAAGTGTTCTCACCACCAAGAAAAAAACATAACTATGGGACGGGGTGGATATTTAATTAGCTTGATTGTGGGAATTATTTCACAATGTACACATATATCAAATCATCAAGTTGTACAGCTAAGATATAAACATAAAATTTGTTTCTAATTAAGAAATTTTATAGTAATTTCCCCGCATAACTGGGCATAGTGGCTCATGCCTGTAATTCCAGCACTTTGGGAGGCTGAGGTGGGAAGATGGCTTGAGCCCAGGAGTTTGAGACCAGCCTGGGCAACATAGCAACACTCTGTCTGTACAAAAAATAAGAAAATTAACTGGGCATGGTGGCGCACATCTGTAGTCCCAGCTACCATGGAGGCTGATGCAGGAGGACTGGTCTAGATTGGGAGATTGAGGCTGCAGTGAACCTTGATCGCACTACTGTACTCCAGCCTGTGCAACAGAGCAAGACCCTGTCTTGAATAAAACAAAACAAAAGGAAACAAAAAAACAAAATCCCCCATACTTTTTTTGTTTGTTTTCTTGCATTTAGATTTTGATCCATCTAGAGTTTATTTAGTTGAGATGTGAGTTTGGGATCTGTATGAAATAAAGTGAAAGCTAGCCTGTTTTAGAAAGCAGATTCAAAAAATTCAGTGACTTGGCCGGGTGCGGTGGCTCACACCTGTAATCCTGGCACTTCGGGAGGCCAAGGCAGGTGGATCACCTGAGGTCAGGGATTCGAGGCCAGCCTGGCCAACATGGCGAAACCCCATGCCTACTAAAAATACAAAAATTAGCTGGGCATGGTGGCACATGCCTGTAATCCCAGTTACTCGGGAGGCTGAGGCAGGAGAATCGCTTGAACCTGGGAGGTGGAAGTTGCAGTGAGCCGAGATCACACCACTGCACTCCAGCCTGGGCGACAGAGTGAGACTCCATCTCAAATAATAATAATAATAATCATCATCATCATCATCATCATCATCATCATTCGGTGACTTAAACTACAGATCTCACCAAGTGACCAAGGTAGACACTGGAGATCACTGGGTGACTTGGCTCCAAAGAGTCATTTGGGGATTCAGGTTTCCTCTTGTTTCCCGTCCACCCCCTAGGATGTTGTCCTTGTCTCTCGCTTGATGATGGGCTGCCTCCATCTGTGGGTGGCAGCAAGTGGCAAGAGGAAAGAGAGCATGGAGTACACACACCTCTAGGATGTCTTAAGTCCTGGGCCAGAATCCATACCTCTTACTTCTACCCACGCTCCATGAACAACTTTAACATATAGCCACCCCCAACCACAAATGGGGCCGCCAAATGTATCCATGTGTCCTGCAAGAGGGGGAGAATGGATTCCAGTGACAATGGACACCAGTCGCTGCCAGAGAATTCAGCACAGATTTTCTCCAGGTGGCTGCAGAGTGGCTCAATGCTTTTTTTTTTTTTTTTTTGAGATAGAGTCTGGCTTTGTCGCCCAGGCTGGAGTGCAGTGGCGCGAGCTCAGCTCACTGTAACCTCTGCCTCCCGGGTTCAAGCAATTGTCCTGCCTCAGCTTCCCAAGTAGCTGGGATTATAGGCGCCTGCTACCACGCCCACTAATTTTTGAATTTTTAGTAGAGATGGGGTTTCACCATGTTGGCCAGGATGGTCTCGATCTCTTGACCTCATGATCTGCCCGCCTCAGCCTCCCAAAGTGCTGGCGTGAGCCACCACAGCTGGCCAGGTCAATGTTATTGATTGAATCGTGCCATTTTCCCCACACATTTGCACCCCCACTTTATCATGTGCTAATTTCTTATGCTGTGTACTCATTTCAGTTCACTTCTTCATTAGCCTATGTGCTTACTAATGCTTCAGTAATGCGCTTTTTCAATAATGCCAGCTTTATACAGTGTCTTTCAGTATCAAATAGACCAAGTCCTGCCTCTTCCACTTAGCCTTCTTTTTTGCAATGTTTTCTGACTCTTTCACTATGTTTTCCACTTTTAAGATAGCTTATCTATTGGTAAAAAGTATATTGTTATACTATTTGGGATTTTATAAAATTGGTAGATTAATTTGGGGATTTCCTATTCAAGCTCTTCCCTCTGGTCAAGACTTCCTTTGAGTCTTCTAGTAGTGCCTTAAGTTGTTGTTGTTGTTGTTGTTTATGTAGATTTTGCGTGTTTATTAAGTTTTTGTTGTTGTTTTTGTTGAGACAGAGTCTCACTCTGAAATCCAGGCTGGAGTACAGTGATGCGATCTTGGCTCACTGCAACCTCAACCTCCCAGCTTCAAGTGATTCTCCTGCCTCAGCCTCCTGAGTAGCTGGGATTACAGGTGCCAATCACCATGCCCAGCTAATTTTTGTATTTTTAGTAGAGATGGGGTTTCACCATGTTGTCCTGGCTAGTCTTGAACTCCTGACCTCAAGTGATCTGCCCGCCTTGGCCTCCCAAAGTCCTGGGATTACACTTGACTTGAGCCACTGCACCTGGCCTATTTCTAAAGTTCTTAAACATTAGTTTATCCGGTTATAGAGTTTTAAATTATCAGGTATTTTCTTTCAGCTGGTGGAAGATACTATTCATTGCATTCCTGCTTCTTTTGTTACTGGTGTGATTCTTATTATCAAATGACTTCATTTTCCTTTGGTGATTCTTTTCCCTCTCTTCTTGTTAAATTTTTCTCTCAACTTCTGTGTTTTGAAGTTTTAATATGACGTGTACAGGCGTGGATTTGTTTTTGTTTATCTACTCTGAGAATTCATGTCTCATCAACTCCAAAAAAATTTAAAATAACCGGTTACTACAACCAAGTTTTAGTATTTAAATCTTATTATCTTAATTTCTTGGGCTACTAATTCTCAAGTAGATTGCGTTTGTTTCTGCCAGATACTCCAGGGACTGGACTGGGGCCAGTTTTTCCACTAATTTCTCCTCTGGAATTTCCACGCCACAGGATAGTGTGCATTCACACCCCACAACTCCATGCACAGACTTGAGATTCTGTTTTCTTCTAAGATTGTTTTCCATTCCCTCCCTTGGAGTATCTACAAGAAACAAGCTTTCTTGGCTGAGCACGGTGGCTCACACCTGTAATCCCAGCACTTTGGGAGGCTGAGGCAGGCAGATCACCAAAGGTCAGGAGTTCGAGACCAGCCTGGCCAATGTGGTGAAACCCCGTTTCTACTAAAAATACAAAAATTAGCCGGGCATGGTGATGGGTGCCTGTAATCCCAGATACTCTGGAGGCTGAGGCAGGAGAATCGCTTGAACTGGGAAGGCGGAGATTGCAGTGAGCTGAGATGGTACCACTGCACTCCAGCCTGGGTGACACAACAAGACTCCATCTCAAAAAAAAAAAAAAAAAGCTTCCTTGCTACTTCCTTGAGAGGATGAGAAGTTTGCCTGGTCCTCCCTTTCATGAAGGAGGTGGTCAGTCCATGTCCCAGCTTTATGCAGGAGTCTCAGTTCCACCCAGCTTCCTGTCTTGTGGAGTCAACATCATGCCTTTTACTTTCGTTCTGGAATGAAAACCTCAGCCCTTAATGGTGAGTGTCTAAGTTGGGATACAACCTCCTTCTGACCGAGGAAAGGGATTTTTCTTCCTAGCTTGTCTGTGTATTTGATATTGGTATTCTATTTTATACAGCATGCCTATGTGCTTAGAGAAATATGGAGGGTAGGGGAATTATTACCCAATCTGCCCAGTTGCCAGAACTGCAAGTTGGAGTCTGGTTCCAATTTTTCAATACTATAAATAATGCTATGATGAATATCCTTGCCCATTAATGTTTATGCACATCTCTGGTTATTTTCCTTGGATAAATGCCTAGGAATGGTCAAAGAGTATGAACATTTGTAAGGTGTTTGATATATATGTGAGGCCCCATTGCCAGCCCCCAAAAATGCACCACTTCACATTCCCTGGAATTCCTGCTTTCCGGTGCCCTTGCCAACATTTGGAACCTTTAAAAAAAATTCACCATTTAGTTAGATTTTTAAAATACTGTGAAAAAAAAAAGACCCATAGTGTGAAAACAATATTTTTTATGTTTATAACTACTTAGAAAAAATCAAGAGTTGGGCACAGTGGCATGTGCCTGTAGTCCCAGCTACTCAGGAGGCTGAGGTGGGAGAATCACTTGAGCCCAGGAGTTTATGGCCAGCCTGGGCAACATAGTGAGATGCTGTCTCAAAAAAGGCAGAGAGAGGCGGGACGCGGTGGCTCACGCCTGTAATCCCATCACTTTGGGAGGTTGAGGCGGGCAGATCACGAGGTCAGGAGATCAAGACCATTCTGGCTAACATGGTGAAACCCCGTCTCTACTAAAAAATACAAAAAAAAATTAGCTGGGCATGGTGGCGGGCACCTGTAGTCCCAGCTACTCGGGAGGCTGAGGCAGGAGAATGGCATGAACCTGGGAGGTGGAACTTGCAGTGAGCCAAGATCGCGCCACTGCACTCCAGCCTGGGCAACAGAGCGAGACTCCATCTCAATACAAAACAAAACAAACAAACAAAGGCAGAGAGAAGGAACAAAGAGAAGAAAAGAAAAAGAGAGAAAGAAATAACGAAAGAGAAAGGAAGGAGAAAAGAAAGAAAAGAGAGAGGAAGGAAGGAGAAAAGAAAGCGAGAGAGAGAGAGAGGAAGGAAGGCAGGCAGGCAGGCAAGTGGGCACGGTGGCTCATGCCTGTAATCCCAGCACTTTGGGAGACTGAGGTGGGTGGATCATGAGGTCAGGAGTTCAAGACCAGCCTCGCCAAGATGTGAAACCCTGTCTCTACTAAAAATCCAAAAAATTAACCGGGTGTCGTGGCGGTCACTTGTAATCCCAGCTACTCGGGAGACTGAGGCAGAGAATTGCTTGAACCCAGGAGGCGGAGGCTGCAGTGAGCCGAGATCGCGCTGCTGTACTCCAGTCTGGGCGACAGAGTGAGACTCCGTCACATACACACACACATACACACACACACACACATACACACACACACATACACACACACACACACACACACCCCCCACAAACACAAATAAAATAAGGCTGAGTGCAGTGGCTTACACCTGAAATCCAAAAACTTTGACAGGCCGAAGTGGGAGGACTGCTTGAGCCCAGGAGTTCAAAACCAGCTTAGATAACAAAGTGAGATCCTGTCTCTACAAAAAAATTTTTAAAAAATTAGCCAGGCTTGATAGCACGTGCTTGTGATCCCAGCTACATGAGAGGCTGAGGTGGGATGATAGCTTCATCCCAGGAGGTTGAGGCTGCAGTGAGCCATGTTTGTGCCACTGCACTCCAGCCTGGGCAACAGAACAAGACCCCGTCTCAAAAACAGAATAAAATAAAAGTAGAACAAATAAATGCTACTATGCACTCTGTTGAGCATAAAACTCAAGCAACACATCACTGAAACAGTGATTACTGTTACCCGACTTTTGTCTAGGTTGATGCTTCTTTTTATTAGCCCCACCCATTTCTCCCCTTCTTCATCAAGGCTTCTTCAACTTAATGTGCATGGGAATCACCTGAGGTGCTTGGTAAAGAGCAGGCTCTGATTCTGAGGAGCTTCTTAAAGAGCAGATTCTGATTCTGTAGGTTTGGGGTGTGGCCTGAGAATCCCCCCAACTTTTTTTTTTTTTTTTTTTTTTTTTTTTGAGACGAAGTCTCACTTTGCTGCCAGGCTGGAGTGCAGTGACGCGATCTTGGCTCACTGCAACTTCTGCATCCCAGATTCAAGCAATTCTGCCTCAGCCTCCCAAGTAGCTGGGACTACAGGTGCACACACCATGCCCAGCTAATTTTTGAAGTTTTAGTAGAGACAGGGTTTCACCATGGTGGCCAGGATGGTCTCGATCTCTCGACCTCGTAATCTGCCTGCCTCGGCCTCCCAAAGTGCTGGGATTACAGATGTGAGCCAACGCGCCCGGCCGAGAATCCCCATTTTTAATGAGGATGCTGATGGTGCTGCTCTGTGGACCACAGAGAATGGTTGACTCACTTTGTTGGCCACAATCAGACCACAGTGGAATTCAGCCAGTCAGAGCTCGGTAACTTCCAAAGCACATATGGCTGCAAACAGCATTATTAGGACCTTCCATCAACACCTCCTAGCTAAAGTGACAGAGTTAAGCTGATCCTTTATAAGGAGCATAAATCAGTTGGTTAGTGATGAAATAGCTTATTGAGATGACAACCAAATCACACACAAATACACACACACACACACACACACAAATCTATAAACGGGAGATAATGTAAAACAAGAGCAGAAAGTTAGATTCAGATTGTGCAAAAACAAAAACACAAGCACCTTACCAGGGAGGCAACTTGCATCATATCAGATCTTATCAGCTTCAAGCAGACTCTGGAGAGGTGAGCAAGCTTTCTGAGTTAGGGTGGAATTTATCTGGTAAACAACATGGTATTTCAATTTGGTATTTCAGTATGGTTTGCCATTATTGACATAGGATTGCAAAGATAAGTTTGTAACTTTTTTACATGAGCACATTAATCTGGACATTGTACGACCTTTCGGAAGTGTTGATCATAGCCTTCAAGAGTGTTGTGTGTGCACAAAAAAGGATTTATTCAGGTTTACAAATTTCACAGTCAATTTATTTTAGTTACGAGTTCTAATGCCTAGTTTTCCCTTAACCTTCTAAGTTTAGTCTAGAAATCTTATTATTCTCTTTTCTTTTTAAATTCTATTTTAAGTCTAGCAAATAATAGCAACCACTTTTAAGAGGCCTTTGGAAAATACTTGACCCTATTTACAAATTTAAACACCTTCGTGCATTTTAAAATATATTTCAAACTTGTAACAGACTGCACTCAATTCCCTTCTTAATTACTTCAGTTGTCTCAATAAACAAATACATTCCCAAGTTTACAAATAACTCTTTTAAATTTAATGAATTAAATTGACATGGTGAAACTTAAGTTCTTTTAAAATGTTCCAACACTGTATATAATTTAGTTTTCATGAGCCTCAAGTCAGTGACAAGAAAAAAAACAGTTTTCAACTAAGATCACAAGATTACTCAATGATACATTTTACAGTGATTTCCAAAGCTTAGAAATTCTTTTAAACTTTATGAATACATGGAACATCAAATATGCACAGATTCTTTCTGCATTCCGAATATGAATCCTATAGTTTTGATTCTCTTAAGAGTTTCTATACTTTCCCTAAATCCTCCTGGAACTGAAAGATTCACCCTCTTACAGCTGACCATTACCATCCTAGTAACTGAGCCGGTATACACACCCAATATTTGGGCTGGACCCTGACTAAATTCTTGTCAATGACCCTAATGGGATACTTGAGCCCTACTCATAATTGCTATGCCCCGATGCCATCATTTACGGGAGGTGCTCTCAAGGCCCCCTGACCCTTAGTTTTAAGTCATACGCGTTATTGATTCTTCTACATACACCTGGACATTTGTAGGCTGACAGCATAGATCACTTGAGATTTTGTATTTATCTGGTTCTTAAGATGTGTATTTTTCCCTCCAGCTCTAAAGACCTTTGCGCTTAAAGGAATCCTAAGATAGATAGATAAATGTCCTTTCTATTTGCTAATGAAGGCCTTTGGAATCTGTGGAATCTTTCTAGAGGCTTTAATCAGATTTGGGTTTGGGGGCAGGATTTTCTTGTAGGTGGTGGTGTTTTCTTCCCCAAAGGCACATCATGTCTGCTGTCTCTCTTTTTGTGACGACAGCAGGAAGATATCTTTTTATGAATACTCCAAATAATATTCAATTTTGGATACCTCAAATGACTTTGTCTGAGTCGTGGTCACTGATTTTGAGGTCATTTATTGACAAGAAGGTGTGATGTTAGTGATTAACAAGATAATTCTTTATTCATTTAAGAAATATATCTTGATTACCTGCTCTTTGCAGATAGACAGTGGAGAATGAAACATGGCTCTTTTCCTCCTGTTGCTTCTTTCCCAGGATTTCTCAGCCTTGGTGCTATTGACGTTTTAGGCTGGTAAGTCTTTGTTGTCCAGTGCCTTGAATGAGGTTTAGCAGCCTACAATCAGTGTCCTCTACTCACTAGATGCCAGCAGCACTGCCTCTTCTTTCTCCATAGTCTTGACGATCAAAAATGTCTCAGACATTGCCAAATGTCTCTGGGGGGGCAAAATCACCTCGTTGAGAACCACTCTGTTCTAGTCGAGTAGGGGAAAAGAGATATTAACAAGTAAGCACAAACACAAATTCAGTAGGGGTTATTGGCTCATGCCTGTAATCCTAGCACTTTGGGAGGCTGAGGCGGGCGGATCACCTGAGGTCAGGAGTTTGAGACCAGCCTGGCCAACATGGTGAAACCCCGTCTCTACTAAAAGTACAAAAATTAGCCAGGTGTGGTGGCAGGTGCCTGTAATCCCAGCTACTTGGGAGGCTGAGGTGGGAGAATCACTTAAACCCAGGAAGCGGAGTTTGCAGTGAGTGGAGATTGCGCCACTGCATTGCAGCCCAGGTAACAGAGCAAAAATTCTGTCCAAAAAAAAAAAAAAAAAAAGAGAGAGAGAGAGACATGATGTGCTACTGTGAGAAATCCTGGTGTCTTAGTTCATTCCGTTTGTAATAAAGTACCATAGACCGGGTCTGGCCATCTTTCTTTTTGTGATGTTAGCAGCCAGTGATGCTCAAAGCTGAGATCTAGTCAATCCTTGTAAGTTCTGTTTGTTCATTCCAACTCTAATTTCATCACTCCTTTAGGATTATCTGGAATGCTTCTATAAAGAGCCACTTTGCTCATCTGCAAGTTGGATAGCCAGGGATCCAAGGTAAATCTGAACTTTGGGCACTCATGACCAATGTGAGCATTTCTGGTTTGCCTCTGGTCTACACTGGATATCGGCTGCTACAGTTTATGGCATGTACTTGAGAGGTCCAGCATGTCATGTCTGGGGCTCCTGGGTTTGGTGGGATCTCTGGGGGCTTTCATGGCAGGCTTCTGTTTCCTGTGATTTCCCAGCACTGATTGGGACCCTGTGAACAGAGTTCTATAGACTCTGTTCCCTACTGAAGCAGCAGCAGGAGCCTGGGGGCAAGTTTCCAGGCATGTTAGTTTTCTAGCACCACTGTAACAAAGGACCACAAACTGATGGCTTAAACCAACACAAATTGATTATTTCACAGTTCTGGAGGCCAGAAGTCTGGAATGAAGGTGTGAGGCAGGGCCACTCTCTCTCTGAAGGCTGCAGGGTAGAATCTGTTCCATACTTCTCTCCCAGCTTCTGGTGCTTGCCAGAAATCCTTGGCATTCGTTGGCTTGTGGCCGCATTACTCCAATCTCTGCCTTCATTTTTACGTGACCCTGGTGTCTGCGTTCCTTCTGCCCTCCCTTATGATATGACACCAGACATATTAGATTCAAGGCCCACCCTACTCCAGTATGACCTCATCTTAAGTAACCGCATCTACAAATACCCCATTTCCAAATAAAGCCACATCCACATGTACCCAGGGCTAGGCCCTCAGCGTATCCTTTTTTTTGGGTGGGGGAGCACAATTCAACCCGCAGCACCAGGGAACCAAGAGAGTCAAGAGCAGTAGAGGTTCTTCCTGCCAATGGGGTCATGCTGACCTTGGGGAAGTAACTGGGCTGGCAGAGAAGGCTTGGGCCGCAAGTAGTTTGATTTGCAGGGACAGAGCCCCTTTCCTCAAAACAATCTCCTCTGCTGTCACTGAAAATTGTTGTCTCTTTGGAATTTTCAAAGGTCATCTGACTAGAAGTGAAAGGTGGACAGAGCCGGCTTCAAAGGCTGCTGCCTGTGCAATCGTACAGGGTACTGTGCTCCAAAGGGCCCGTGCTTATTTTAGTGGTCCACTGTTACCATCTGGACATTCTTGGGATTTTTTTTTTGGAACAACGGGTCCTGCATTTTCACTTTGCACTGCAAAATGTAGAGCACAAACTATGTAGCTGACCCTGGGTTGAGACATCAGGCAGGGGAGACGCATAGGAAGCTAAGGCAAAAATCAAGCTCTGTTACAGTGCGGTTGGCTTGCAGCTGGCTTCTTGTCCATTTCTACTTCTGGACCAGGGAAATTGGACTGTACATTACTGTGTAAGCCTAAAGCTGAGTCACAAACAGATCCAGGCTCTTCAATGTGCTTATCATGCAGAGCAAGTGTGAAAGTGGTTTGTGATTACACTTTGCTCAAGGATTGGCATAGGGCTCGGCACCTCTTAAATGATAAATAAACCCCTCTTGATTATGAGGTGAAGTTAGGCAGATACTACCCAGATGGCTCTGTGAATCGATATTGTAAGGTAAGTTTTTTTAGATGCCTACACCCCCACACCATCCTCTTCCATGGGGTGTAATATGATGCTTCTCAAACTAACGGCCCTGGGGTGGGCATTTCAATGAGTTCCCCTATGATGCTGCCGCTGCTGGTCCACGACCCACACTGTGAGCAGAAAGAGTCCTAGAAACAGGCCAGGTGCAGTGGCTCACGCCTGGAATCCCAGCATATCGGGAGGCCAAGGTGGGCAGATTGCTTGAGTCCAGGAGTTTGAGACCAGCCTGGGCAACATAGTGAGACCCCATTTCTACAAAAAGTTAAAATATTAGCCAAGCATGGTGGCTTGTGCCTGTGGTCTCAGCTACTCAGGAAGCTGAGCGGGGAGGATTGCTTGAGCCCAGGAGGTTGAGGCTGCAGTGAGCCATGTTTGTGTCACTGCACTCCAGCCTAGGTGACAAAGTGAGACACTGTCTGGAAAAGAAAAGAGAGAAAAAGAAAGAAAGAGTCATAGAAACAAAGAACAACTAGTTATAAAGTCAGGAGGTGTGATGGTTAATTTCATGTGTCAACTTGACTGGGCCACTGGGCCATGGGGTGCCCAGATATTTGGTCAAACATTACTCTGGGTGTGTGTGTAAGGGTGTTTCTGGATGATATCCACATTTGAATTGTAGACTGAGGGAAGTAGATTGCCTTCTCAGTGTCGGTGGGCCTTGCCCAATCAGTTGAAGGCCTGGCTGGACCACACCACAGAGGCTGGGTAGGAGGGTGCTCCTGCTGTATGACTGCTTGAACTGGAATGTTGGGCTTTTCCTGCCTCCAGACTCAAACTGAAACATTGGTTCCTCTTGAATCTCAAGCCTGCTCACTTTCAGACTGGAACTGACACCATCAGCTCTCCTGGTTTTCAGGCTGTCAGACTTGGACTGGAACTGTGCCATCATCAGCTCTCCAGCTTGCCAACTGCAGATCCTGGGATTTATCAGCCTCCATAATTCCATGAGCAAATTCTTTATGATAAATCTCTCTCTCTCTCTCTCTCTCTCTCTCTGTGTGTGTGTGTGTGTGTGGTGTGTGTGTGTGTGAGAGAGAGAGAAAGAAACAGAGAGAGAGAGAGAGAGAGAGAGTTTGGATATATATATTGGAGCTATTTTTCTGTACAGCCCTGATGAATACAGGAGGTCAAATGGGATAGCTGGGCTTCAGTCTTAGGGCTGATGCATTTTAGCACTGGCCAGGTCATACTGGGCTAGTTACTTACATTCTCCAAGCCTTGTTTTCCCACTATAAAGCTTGGGCAGTATAAATGTTCTCATAAATTACACATTTGAGCTCAGGAGTTTGAGACAAGCCTGGGCAACATAGTGAGACTCCTTTCTTACAAATACATATAAACCGGGTGTGGTAGTGCACGCCTGTAGTCCCAGCTACTCAGGAGACTGAGGTGGGAGAATCATTTGAGCCTGGGAGTTGGAGGGTGCAGAGAGCCGTGATTGCACCACTGCACTCCAGCCTGGGTAACAGAGCAAGACCCTGTCTCAAAAAAAAAAATAATAAAAATAAATTATATATCTCTCATAGGGTTTTTTGACTTCAGCACTGGTGTCATTTGGGGAAGAGCATTCTCTGGTGCTGGACTGTTGTGGGCACTGCAGGATGTGTGCCAGCATCTCTGGCCTTACCCACTAGATGCCAGGAGCACCACTCTCCCAGTTGTGCCAAGCAAACATGTCTCCAGGCATTGCCAAATGTCCCCTGGGGGACAGGGACACCATCAACCCCCCCCAGTTGAGTCACTGATATATAACAATCATCTTGGTTACCTGTGTCCAGAAACGGTTCCATTCATGTTACAAGAGAAGCTAATTTTAATGCTAGCGTCACCAAATGAAAAACAAAGATTGCTCATTTCTGAGAGAGATAAATTTTCCTTCTTGTCTCTGCAAGCCTGAGACTTCTGAGCTGCTCTGCCTGGCTCATAAAGCAGAGGTCTGCAGTTTTAAGGATCTGTTTTTTCAAATACACAGGGGACCAGAGCCCTAATCCTAAATAAGAGAGAAGCCAGCCAGGAGGAAGCAGTGTAGTGTGCTGGCTCACGGCCGCTGCCTCTTCCTAAAATTATGGTATGCTTGGAACACATTTTGAATTGGCCCCTTCACATTTTGTTGAACAGACCCCATGGGAAGGGGAGGAAAATAAGTAAAAGTGTAAGGTTGAAAGAGGAGACCTGGAGAGGAAGGAAGTGAGTGGCTCTGAGTTTTCTAAGTGTGGGAGAGAAATTGGTCTACATTTTTTAAAAATCTGAATTTTAATCACCCAGGCACAAATGCAATGTGCCTAAAGCATGACAGCCGTTTACTGATGCCAAGGATGATTTTTTTTTTTTTTTTTTTTGTGATGCGCATCCAGACACGGGAATTAAGCGTAAAATGAACCATACGCAGACTGGCAGGTTTATCCACACAGTGGACGCTTTGGGAATACCCTGCATGTCTTTGGAGTGGAAGATTAGGACATGAGAAAAATCTGAATTTTCAAAATGGACGCATCTACGCAAATCAAGGAAGTCCCAGTTGAGAAAAGTGCTCCCCGTCCACACACGAAATCTAAACAGTGACTTTTTTGAATACAAGTCAAATAAGTGCCTAAAGTTTATGTCTTTACATAAAGCCATGAAATAAAACACCAAGAAATAACCTCACCCTGTCCCCATTCCAACTCCTGAGCCTGGGGAGAGGTCCCCTTAGGGATCTTTGCAATTTACCCTTCCTTTGATGCCCCTAAACCAGCAAGACATGAATGAACAAGAACAACATCTTCTAATCTCTTCCAGTGCTTGTGGATTTGCATTATTTAAATATATGAGAAACACCCATAATTGAGTAATTATTCCAGCATTTAAAGAATGCCAAACAATGAACCATTTCTTCTTCAGACCTAATCCAGCCCATTTCCGTTTTCCTCTTAGCACAATGTGTAGAATTACCCAATGTGTCGCTTCCTAGAACACTTGATTGTTTATACAAGGTAGGCAAGACTTCTCTGGCGGTATTTATTTTTCTCATTTTACACTTGATGATTGTAGCCTTCACAGATTTTCCTTTTCTAGACGCTTACCAAGTACTGAATGTGTATATATCCAATTTTGCACTTTCCTTTTCACAAATAAAGCTTATCCTTTAGGTGAGGGCTGGGGAGAGGAGGCAGAATCTAACAGTAAAAATCTTCAGACTCTGTCCTTGTTGAAGTTACTCCTTAACCATCATTTTAAGGAAAAGTATTCTGCAAGTTAGAGATCAGTGCATTGTAACAGCTGCAGAAAGGGGATTTCCCAGAGGGTCTGGGAGGAGAACAAAAGCATTTGCATCTCCTTTCCCCAGAGCCTAAGTGGATTTTTCCTGAGCTGCTTTTCCATGTGAAGTCTTGGTGGGAGGATGGAGCACTACAATGTTGGTGCTTTTGCTGTTGGCATGGCTGTGGTTTTAATGCGGAGGAAATAAAGAATGTGGAATTGTGCATTCAGTTAGGACTCAAGACTCCTTCACTCTGCAGTGTTTTGTGTGTGCATGTGGTTTTTAGTCCGATATGGAAAGCCCCGCTTGACTGTAAGAAAGACAGGCCTTATTCTCTCTAACAATTCACACACACACACACACACACACACACACAGAGAGAGAGAGAGAGAGAGAGAGAGAGAGAGAGAGATCCCAATTTATGCCAAAGCTGGGAAATCAAGAGTCCCTTCACACCCCTACCAATTTCTCTTCCTTCCCATCTCCATTCACAAGTCTTTAGGGACGATCAGCAGACGCCTGGGGCTAACATTGCACACAAGTGGAAAAGGACTAATGGTATAATAGAGAAGTCTTGGTCTTGGTCACCCCAAGCGCTGGCCTCTTCCTCTCTGGTTCAGCTCCTTTTAGGAAGACAAATGCAATAGCCCCACTTCTGTTCTCTCAGGAAGAGAGTGTCCAGAGGCAGTTGGTGGGCATGTGGATGAAGTTTTCTCAGTGAGGGTCTCCAGTCTCTCTTCTTTGGCATGCCATGTCACACTCCTTTCGCCTCTATTAATGTGCAAATGACAGTAGGAATGCTTCTAGATGTTACGGTGATTAAATGAGCTTGTATTTGCTAAGTGCTTAGATGACAGCAAGTGTGCAGGATCCTATCTTAGGTCAGTCTCTTTAGAAAGGATGCCTGAGATGGGGGTTCTCAAGTGAGCAGCTGATTGGAGGCATGCTTACACAGGCAAGGGAGGTGGGACCGGGCTGGGGAGGAGCTGGCAAAGCTATGATTTCCAGAGAAGTCCAGCCTCAGCCTGACCCCATGGGGAGCTCTGGGGTGTCAAGGCATTCGAGTTTGTCCCACTAAGGCAAGGAAACTGGACGGTCAGCTCCTGGGGGTGGGTGTAATCTCTCAAATATCTCTGTTAGTGAAGGGTCATCTTCACAATACTCCAAAAGAAGGGAGCCCGCCCCAGCATCTGCTATACAAGTAAATAATTTCATGACAGCAGCTCCATGTGCCAAGGGGCAAGAGCTCAGAACTTGGGAATCTGAACACCTGAGCCTCAGTTTCCTCATCTGAGCCATCTTCCCTTTGGTCTCACAAAGCCTCCCGCGAGTCCCCAAATTGAGGTTGGCACCCTGGCTTCATTTGTGGACAAGTCACAAGTGTATTACAAGGGCCAATTTCTTTCTTTCTTTTTCTTTTTTTTCTTTTCTTTCTGTTTTTCTTTTTTTTCTTTTCTTTCTGTTTTTCTTTTTTTTCTTTCTTTCTTTCTTTTTTTTTTTTTGAGATGAAGTCTCACTCTATTGCCCAGGCTGGAGTGCAGTGGCGTGATCTCGGCTCCCTGCAAACTCCGCCTCCCGGGTTCATGCCATTCTCCTGCCTCAGTCTCCCGAGTAGCTGGGACTGCAGGCGCCTGCCACCACGCCTGGCTAATTTTTTGTATTTTTAGTAGAGACGGGGTTTCACTGTGTTAGCCAGGATGGTCTGGATCTCCTGACCTCGTGATCCACCCCTCTCAGCCTCCCAAAGTGATGGGATTACAGGCGTGAGCCACCGTGCCCGGCCTACAAGGGCCTATTTCTGTGTTTGGTCCCCAAGGGAGTGCAGGCTGGAGCACAGACTATCCTCTTCTCTGCAGCATGCCTACACCCAGCACAGTGTTTGCGCGTGGGAGGTCCACTGTTTGCTGCCCGCCTGAACCGGTAGAGATCTTTCACCTACAGTGAAGACTCCTCGGCGCGCTGGCCTCTTTGAGCTCCTAATTGGATGCAGTTTCCCCCACCCCTTGCTCTACCTGATGCTTTTTTCATCTTGCCTTTCCTTCTGAGTCCTTTGATGTGTGGTGTGTGTGTTATCCTCTTTCCACCCTCTCTCTGCAGAAGTCGGTTTTACTCCAATATGCCCTAGCCCCATTCAAAGTACTTTTGAGTGATAGATTTGTGTCCAGATTTGTGAGATTCTAAAAGGACCAGGTGACAGGGAGGGTGGAAACGCAGCTTCAGAACGGCCATGTTGGGTGGTAAGGTAAGAAGGCGGTGGCAGCCCCATTGGCGATAAATCATGCCAATCGGAAGGGAAGAAGTCAGAGCAGGGACACTCAGCACTTGGGGCATTCCCTGGCACATGCGACATCACGAAGTATTTGCTTTTTTGACCCTCCCACTCTTTCCCTTGGACATATAATAATCACACATGTTTAACTAAAAGGACTCATGCGGCGTAATTTATGACATAGAACATTCAGGTAGGGGTAGATAGATACTTGGGGAGCAAGAAAGTTTCTGTGTTGTAGTGGGAGGAGGGAGAGGAAAGGTCTTCCTTGGATAGTTTCTTGGATGTCGCTATACCGTCACATCTTCACCTTCTTCTCCTTCTCCTTCTTTTTTTTTTAGACAGGGTCTCTGTTCCGTCGCCCAGGCTAGAGTGCAGCGGTGCAAACATGGCTCATTGCAGCCTCGACCTCCCCGGCTCAAGAGATCCTCCCACCTCAGCCTCCCAAAGTGTTGGGATTAAAGGTGTGAGCCACCGAGCCCGGCCCCACATTCTTCTTCTTCCTCCTCTTCTTCTTCTTTTTTATTTATTTATTTTTTTGAGACGGAGTCTCTCTCTGTTGTCCAGGCTGGAGTGCAGTGGCCCGATCTTGGCTCACTGCAACCTCTGCCTCCCGGGTTCAAGCAATTCTCTTGCCTCAGCCTCCCGAGTAGCTGGGATTACAGGCGTGCACCACATGCCCGGCTAATTTTTGTATTTTTAGTAGAGACGGGGATTTCACCATGCTGGCCAGGCTTGTCTTGAACTCCTGACCTCGTGATCTGACCGCCTGGGCCTCCCAAAGTGCTAGGATTACAAGCGTGAGCCACCGCGCCCGGCGGTGTTCTTTTTTAAAAAACACATTTCCCCTCATAAAAGTAGTATTACCATTTTACAAAAAATTGGAAGGCAAATCATTTTTTAAAATCCCGCCAAAGGAATGCAAACTCCTGTGAGCATTTCGGGACATTTTCCTCCAGTCTCTTCCCCTATGTATCTGGATTTCAATCAGGCTCTACCAGATATTTTTGTATCACTGTAACTGTTTAAAAATCTCCCCGATACTGTCCTGCATTTCCTGGCATAACGTGTTGTGGCTGTGGGTCTGGAGCACGAAGTAGGTGGGGGATTTAGGGCAAGACACAGCCCCAACTCTGGAGCTTCAGCTTCCCCAGCTGGGAGCCAGTGAAACAGAAGTTCCCGTCTAGGCTGAAAGTTTTAGGAGTTGACCCGGCTTCCTCCTCAGCAACAACGGTCTATTTGGGTCTCCGCTCAAACGATCAGACCCCACAAACCGGATGAAGACCTCAGGGAAGGTCAAGGAGCTCCCGCCTAGTGTGGGCACCCAAGTTAGCCCTTCTAGGGCTGTCCTGGCGGGGACGCTAAGTGACCACCTGCCCAGCTGCCCGCTTCCAGAGGAGTCCTCCCTCCGCTGCCCGAGAGGACCGGCCGCGGGCTTCCCCAGCTCCTCAGCTCCCTCGGCCCCGCCTTCACGGGCTTTTCCCACCTTCGCGGGACCAGACGGGTTGTGTGGGAGACCGAGGGCGCAGCCTCCCCCAAAGTGCACAGAGGGTCTCCCCAGACAGCCAGAGCCCGGGAGCAGGTGAAGGGAGGGGACTGCCCGCTCTCTCGGGAAGTGTTTGCGCCCGAGGAGTCACCCCAGGCAGGCCGCGCCCGCAGTCCGGGTAGGGCGTCGTCCTCTCCGCCCGCCTTCCTCTACGCGGGGGCCCGGGGGCGGACTGACGCGGCGGCGCCCATCCTGGCCTCCATGCGGTTTCCCGAGGCCGGAGGAAGGTGGTGGAGCGGGAGGGAGAGAGGGAGGAGCGCGCGGAGGGGGAGGACGGCGGAGGGGGAGGAGCAGGCAGAGGGGTGGGGGGTGGGGTGGGGTCGAAGAGCCGAGCGTCGAGGAGGATCCCGAGGGAGACTGGAGGCGGAGCAGCCGGCGACGGAGAGCCGGGGAGGACGCGGGGCTGGGGGAGGCGGAGCAGCGGGAGTGGGTGGAGAAGCAGAGGCGGCGGGAGGAGGGGGAGCCTCCGTGGGAGATTCGGGAGGAGCAGCCGGCGTGGGAGGAGCCGCGGGGCTGGGTGAGAACTGGGCGGGACGGCCGGAGGCGGGGCCTGCGAACGCCCCGCCCCTGCTCGCCCGGGCCGCGCCGAGGAACGAAGATGGCCGGGCGCGCCGCGGGAACGGAGAGGCGGCCGGCAGCGGCGGCAGCTGCGGCGGCGGCTCCCGGGCTGTGACTTCGCGTGCGGCGGCCACCTGGGCTACCCGAACGGAGTGGGCGGCGCGGGCAGCGGCTCGCTAGGGCGGGCGGGCGGACGCCGGTGCACGGGCGCCGGGCAGAGGATGCGCCGGGAGCGGCGGGCGGCTCCCCGCGGCCGCCCCCGCGCCCCGGGCGCCGGGCCTTAGTGCTGGCGGAGGAGGCGGCGCGCGCGGGGCGGCCGGGCGGCGGCGGGGCCCGCGCCGTCATGCCTTGGCTGAGCGGCGGCCGGCGGCGACGGCGGGGACAGCCGCGCGAGGCCCCGCGGGAGCCGCCGCCGTCCGCGCAGCCCCAGCGGGAACCGCCGCCGCCGCCGGCGCCCCCCGCCGCGGTCCCCACGCCCCCCGCTCCCTCCGCGCAGCAGCCGCGGGCCCGGGAGAGCGCGGAGCTGCCGCTGCCCGCCGGCTGGGAGGAGGCGCGAGACTACGACGGCCGCGTCTTTTACATTGACCACAACACGCGCCAGACGTCGTGGATCGACCCCCGCGACCGGTAAGCGGGCCGGCTGGGGGCGCCAGACCCGGCGCGGGCGCTACGACCCGGGCCGCCGGCCGGCGCCACCGCGGATGCGCTGGGGACACGCCCCGCCCAGCTCGGGGCCGCCGAGAGCCCCCGGGTCCGGGCAGAGCTCGGAGCGCCTCCATCCCCGGAACCAGGGGACTCCCTGGAGTGCTCCGGTCCAGGCTGCGATCGAGGCGCCCCTATGCCTTGGGCCCAGGGAGAGGATCGGAGACACTAGGAGGCCCTCTGGGCTGGGTGAAGATGTTTGGTTCCCGGGGTCCGGGAGAGGATCCGCCCTCGCAATACCCCGACTCCCAGGGCTCTGACCAAGAATGGAGGTGCCCCTTCTCCAGGCCTCGAGTCCTCTGAGCGCCGAGGCCGGCCGCCTACCGGTCCCTCGCCGCTGGGCGGACCCTCTCATTCGGTTCCCTCACGTCACCCGCTGTCCGGCGCCTGGGAACTGGGCGCCTGGAATTTCCTCTCCTGGGGCTGACAGATGGCCCTCTTTTCCTTTCTCTGCGGCAGCCTCGCCCATCCCGGTCCCGGGCGTCTGCGGCCCACTGCCCCGGCCCTGGTTCTGCAGGTGTCCCCAGCCCCGCGGTGGCGAGATGAGCTGTCACCTTGGATCACAAACGTGCGCCCCAGCTTTGGGGTGCGGGTTCCCTGTCTGGCGGGTTCAGGCTAGTTTCCATCCAAAACCTGATGCCAGACGGGCCCTTGAGGGATTCCCAACCCTTTTGGAGTTGGAGAAGTCTGTTCCCAAACTCTAGTTGCTCTTTAGCGCCTTAAAACTCGTGAGTTAAAACTGTTTGAAATAGCCTTCTGTACTGCAGCCAGAATGCAATATGATTAGTTCCATATGCTTTTGGAATAAACGAAAAACAAGAGTTGTATTTTAAGTTTCCTTTTTGTGAAAGATATGCATGGAGTACAAAGCTGTCTTATTCATGTATAAAAACCCAATCAAGTAAAAACTGACTCTTCTGAAAGCACTACCAGATTTCATTTAATTAATTTCATGTAATGAAGCTTTTCCTTAACTTTTCGCTCGATTGTCTATGGGTTTCAGTTGTTCAACTGCTTTTACAGAGACGTATTTTGTGTGGAATTGGGAATTCTGTGGACATGAAGTGTTTCCGCAGGTTATCTGATGTCTTGTCCTCTCTAGAGCAACTCTTCTTCCAGGGCCTGAGTGCCAAAAAGGAAACACCACAGGCTTCCCAGTGATTTGAAGACTTACAGAGGCCCAGTGTAGTGACATTGTGCCTGCTTCCTCCTACCTGCATGGCACTGGCGTCTGAAAATAAACTTTTGAGGAGAGAAGCTGCTGAATTGTTTGAAGATTTCTCTGAGTTCAAGCAGGGGAAAACAAAAGAAAGCAAAACAAAAAGATCGTGGTTCCCTAACATTCTCGCTGAATATTGCAAACCTCTAGGCTCAGAAACCTATATCAATTCTAGTACAATTTTATGGGTTAAAAAGATGCCTAGTTATTTTGAAAATCAGGTGAGATCATGTTATAATTTTAACCAAAGGCTAGAACCCCAGCTGTTTGATCAGCCCTTGGATGGTTCTGGAATTGGTAGAACTGCTTGGAATGCAGTGCCCTTTTATACCGTATGTATGTTAAAAACCCAAACAACTGGAAAATTAACTAATTAAAATAGTGTTTTGCTTAGAAAAGGCTAAGGCTCACTTTCCGAGAGTAATATAAAACAGTTGTGGTTATATTGGAGTGGAGATTCATGCTGAAAGATATCAATGTGAGGATTTTCTTTTTAATGGTGTAACCTGTGACAAACGTGAATGGACCATACAAAAATCAGCTTGGAGAATCTTGTTTTCCATGTATTTCAGACACATTTCCTATATTCCTTTTTTTTCAGAAATTGATTTGTTACTTTTCAGACAATAACTTATAGGTTTTTTAAAAATCTCCGTTCTAATGCTCAAAGTGTCAATTGAGTGAACAAAAGTGGATATTTTACCTTTTTTTTTTTGTAAAGTAAAAACATGTGTGTACTTTTATGAGATGTTGTTTTTATAGTGAGTGAAAATTCAGCAGGGGACAGCTTGAACTTCAGCTCCCATAATACCTTGCCCGAAATATGTATGGAATGTTCAGCAAGCCACAAACATTTAAGTGGAGTCGGCTGAAGGCTGTAATAGTCATTCTTCTTCCTCTTTCATAACAGAACCTGGCTGAGTTTTATAGGTGGCGGGTTATCCTTTAAAGTTGTAATTAACTTTTATTATATGGGAAGAACTGTATGTCAGAGGGCAATGTTTTCTCCATGTGCATCTGACAGTTAAAACCCTTTTTGAGTTGCATTTGAGTCACACACAGGAAAATGGTATTCAAGAAATATGAGGACTTTCCCCAAACAGCTTCCACATAGAGACCTGACAGGAGAAAGGCAAATAAATAATAGCTTTTTTTTTTCTTTTTAAGAAAATGAAATTGTGGTGGAATAAATGAATGTAGTAGGTTAAGTGAAAATTGTTGACTTTAAACATCATTTCATATAAACTTTGGTAAAAACTGTATAGCATAAAATATGGTCCAAGGGCTGTAAACAAAATCTCTTCTCGAGTTTTATAGTCATTCCATTCAGTGTTGTGTTTAACATTTGATAGTGCCAGCTCAGAGCATGTCCGTGAATTTACTGTAACTCTGCTTTTTAAAGTTACAATGAAGATATAAGGAGACATCTTTACAGATGTGGATACAGATGTATACAGAATCTCAATATTTTAAAAACAATTTTTTAGTTTAATTATAAGCCTACCTTCGGTTGGCTGGGCGTGGTTGCTCATGCCTGTAATCCCAGCACTTTGGGTGGCCGAGGTGGGTGGATCACTTGAGGTCAGTTCAAGACCAGCCTGGCCAACATGGTGAAACCCTGTCTCTACTAAAAACACAAAAATTAGCCGGGTGTGGTGGTGTGCGCCTGTAGTCTTAGCTACTTGGGAGGCTGAGGCAGCAGAATCACTTGAACCCTGGAGGGGGAGGTTGCAGTGAGCCGAGATCGCGCCAATGCACTTCAGCCTGGGTAACAGAGTGAGACTCTGTCTCAAAAAACAAACAAACAAAAAAACCTACCTTCAGTTTAAATTCACTGTTTCTATAGATTGATACTGTGCGTATAATTTTCATGGTTTACTGGGAATCATACCCAAAAACTTGGTTAAAAACTGCAAAGTTAGGCCAGGCGTGGTGGTTCATGCCTATAATCCCAGCACTTTGGGAGGCCCAGGTGGCAAGATTGCTTGAGTCCAGGAGTTCAAGATGAACCTGGGCAACATAGGGAGACTCTGTCTCTACAAACAAATGAAATAATTACGTGGGCAGGGTAGCATGTGCCTGTAGTCCCAGCTACTTAGGAGGCCAAACTGGGAGGATTGCTTGAGCTGGGGAGATCCAGGCTGCAGTGAGCCGTGGTGGTGCCACTGCACTCCAGCCTGGGTGACAGTGAGACCTTGTCTCAAAAAACAAAACAAAACAAAACCCCACACCAAAAAAACAAAAAAACAAACTACAAAGTTAACTTATTTCTACGGCTGGTAGTTTCCTTACATGAGTCTTGTGTGGTTTACATTAGTGGCACACTTATATATTAACTGAATATATTAACTCAGAGTACCTTAACCACCTTATGAAAAGGTATTTACCATTGGGCAGAAAATATGGGAAGAGCGTTTTTGCCCCCTTGGTAAAGTTTCACTGTCTATGACAGTTGTGTTTACGTGTGTGTCTTGCAGAGTTGTTTGGGTATTATCCTATAGATGGACTGAGTGGTTGAAACCTCATGTTCCATTTCCTGTAGCTCAGGTGGAGTTGTATGGTACTGGAAATGCCAGCTCTGGGCAGCTTAAGTGTGGTGGATGATACCACATTTGAGATCAAAGTGTAAATAATCATGCTGATGGCGGAAGAGCAAGATCATGTCATGGCATAAGCTTTTGGGGACCCATTTGCTCACCAGATGGGATTTGACCTGTGCTTCATGGAGGAATTCTGTGGTATCTTACAAGTCTTCTGAAGACTCTTTTGCTTTAAGGGGAAAGCAATCCATAGCTCTGGAATTTGCTAGGTTGGATCCCCATTTAACAGCCAAATAACATCATTGCTACCTTGGAACCTTTATTTAGTTATTCAGTATTAACTAATAGGAGGTTTGCTATATTTATCCTGCAGAGTCTATTTCTGGATTATACAAACTGTCCTGGTTGAGCTTTCTGATAAACAGGTAGTGATTTCTCCTTTTTTCTTTTTTTAAGGTTATATAGATAGTGTTTGTATGAACATGGGGGAGCATCTTGTTTTTAAGGCTGTAAGGGGTCAGTCCCTCTAAGAAGCGTCTCTTGCTTCCATTTAGATCATCAACCCTTATTTTTTGGTCTAACATCTTTCTTTTCCTTTCCTTCCATTTATTTATTTATTTATTTATTTATTTATTTATCAAAGAAAAGTGAAAGGAAAAGTAATTCATTTCCAAAAATAGCTCCTGGATGTTTGGAAATCTTCAAGTTTCCTTCTTCCTTTTACTCTGATTTGGGAAGTGGAAATAACGCGTATCACCATCTCCAGTTAGGTTCTACTTTAGGAGACCATGGGTCAGCAGCATGTTCATGGTCATCTGGTGAGCCTACAGTAGGCTTCTTGACTTCCATTCCAGGTCCTTTTGCTAGTGGTGTTTGTCTTTCCCAGAAATTCAATAAAACGTATCTGATGGAATAAAAGCAAAGTTAAATTCTACTGAGTTCAGTTATCCCCGTTTAAATCTAATAAAGTGAAGAAATATTTGTGGAGATTCTTGGCCTTTTGTGTGCAGGGACAGTATGTGGAGACCAAGCTGGTCTGGGAGGTGGCACACAGACACATGAAGTGAAGATAACAATGGTTGCAAGGCATCCCAGGATTGATTCAATTTCTCGGATAATGATCACTTCAGAGAAAAGATGGGCTCACTTGAGCCTGGGGTTATCTTTGTCTTTGCCCATCCTTCTGGGTGAGGGGTTCTAGTGCTTTTCCAGCAGTAGAAAAGCAAGATCATCTATAGGATGATCCACTCAGTCCATCAATAGGATAATACCCACACAACCCTGCAAGACGCACACATAAACAACTGTCAAAGACTGAATCTTTACAAAAGAGGCAAAAGTGTTCTTCCCATATATTCTGCCCAACGGTAAATACCTTTTCTTTCTTTTTTTTTTAAGACGGAGTCTCGCTCTTGCCCAGGCTGGAATACAGTGGTGCGATCTTGGCTTATTGCAACCTCCCCCTCTCGGGTTCAGGCAGTTTTCTTGCCTCAGCCTTCGAAGTAGCTGGGATTACAGGCGTGTACCACCACACCTGGCTAGTTTTTGTGTTTTTAGTAGAAACAGGGTTTCGCCATGTTGGCCAGGCTGGTTTTGAACTCCTACCTCAGGTGGTCCATCTGCCTCAGCCTCCCAAAGTGCTGGGATTACAGGCGTGAGCCACTGCGCCCAGCCGTTAAATACCTTTTCATAAAGTGGTCAAGGTACTCTGAGTTAATATATTCAGTTAGTATATTAGTGTGCCACTAATGTAAACCACACAAGACTCATGCAGGGAAACTACCAGCCATAGAAATGATAAGTTAACTTTGTAGTTTGATGCTTGGTTTTTTGGTGTGGGATTTTCTTTCTTTTTTTGAAAAAAAGCAAGATCTGGGCAAGATAAGGGGGAACAGGAGAAAAGTGCTGGCCTTGAGGAAGTACTGGGTGTGTTCGGAATAAATGAGGGAATGAGTCAACTCGACTGACCCAGAGCTGTCATGTAAGGGAGGTAAGACTCAGGCCAGAGCTTGTAGCTCAGAGTCCCACAGCTTTGAGGCTGGAAGAGCTAGGATCATCTTACTCAAATTTCTTTTTCTACTTGACAGCCACAGCCAATGGGTATGTTCTGCTGGCTGTTAGAAGGGCAAGGGACTTGAACTGGGTCGTCTGACCCCCGTTTGGGTGCTCTTTCCAGAACGCCACCCAGCTGCCCAATCCACACGATTTTTAAGCATCCTGCCTCTGTTCATTCATTCATTCATTTATTTGTTCATTCAACAACTGTTTGTTGCACAATTTCTGAGTCTAAGGCAGTCTTCCAGGGTTTGGGCAACACCAGACAGGCTGCTGTGGGGCTTACCTTGTGCTCGTGTTCTTTTCCATGAGACCTCACCATGCTGTTCCTGTCTTCATGTTTCTCCCTGCCAGGATCCCTTGGCTCTGTGATTGTGACGGACATGTGTGGAATACACTAGGCTTTTGCATGGATGTTTTCTTTCTTTTTTCCTTTATCAGCTTTTTCAGGTTGAATTGCATGAATGTTTTCATCGAAAGCCCATGACGGCTGCATGAGGTATAGGCGATCATGTGATAAAACTGAGGCCAAGGGAGATTAACTCAGTAGCCTCACTTCCTATAGCCAGTGAGGTCAGCGTCTGTTCGACTTCAGAGTTGAGCCAGGTCTCCTGCCTGTTCTTGACTGTCCCTTGGCTAGGTAACTGTGGCTAGGTAACTGTGCATGCCCCTTACACCTTGCTATACCCGTTAGTTATTTTGATCTTGCATTCATTATTGTTTTATGTTTAATTCTTACTGTGGTATAGTGGCCCCTCAAAGATGTCCAAGTTGCAGTCCCTGAAGCCTGTTAATAAGTAACCTTCCATGGCAAAAGAGACTTTGCAGATGTGATTAAGTTAAGGATCTTGAGATAGGGAGATGATCCTGGATTATGTAGGTGGGCCTGATGTCATCATAGGCATCCTTACTAGAGGGAGGGAGGAGGGTGAGGTCAGAGTCAGAGATGGAGATGTAATAACGGAAGCAGAGGTTGGAGTCAAGTGGCCATGAGCCAAGGAATGCAGGCAGTTTCTAGAAGCTGGAAAAGACAAGGAAATGGACTGTTCCCTAGAGCCTGCAGATGGAACGCAGACCTGCTGACACCTTGATTTTTGCCGAGTGAAACTGATTTTGGACTTCTGTCCTCCAGAACTGTAAGGTAATAAATTTGTATTGTTTTAAGCCACTCGGTTTGTGGCAATTTGTTACAGCATCGGTAGGAAGCTAACACCCCCATGTGCATTGTTATCTTAGTGAGAATGGAAGCATCTGGTCATCTTGGTGTCTATATAACAAACACAGCAGCTGGCATTTATTACATGCTTAGGCAGGTACTGTGCGAAGCATTTTACACCTTTTTTCCTCTCCCTGGCTTCTCATGATACCCCCAGAGGGTCCTCGTTTCTTGTGCAAGCATGGAGAATCACTCACATTGGGATTCGCATCAGATGTGCTGTACCAAAAACATAGTTGATGAGCTAGCCAAATATGGGGGTGGGGAGAGGTAGGCTTGCTGAGAGAAGAAGCCAGTTGGAAACTATTGGAGGTTTTCTCAGGTGGTCACAGGCCTGAATTAGAGCAATCAGGGGCACTTGGGCTAGAAAAGGCAAGGATTGTGTCAGAGACATTGTGAAGGAAACACGGTGCAGAGGATTTCACTAATGCTTGAACGAAGGCAGGTGAAATCAGGAGGGCAGCAGAGGAATCTTACTAGCACCTAAGGAGGAGCCAGGACTCACTGGGGCCAACCGAAAATCCTTCTATTAACCCCACTCAGAAGCATTCATTGGTGGTGGTGGTTTTGTGTGTTCAGTAACTCGGTTACATAGAGAAACATGTTGAGCTGTTCAAGTTACTGTATTGCTGATGGGCAATGTCCTAAAAGGTGTCCAAACCAAGAAAGTGTTATTTTTGTTTTATTTTAGTTTTGGAGACAAGGTCTTGCTCCGTTGCCCAGGCTGTGCAGTGCAGTGGCATGATTATAGCTCACTGCAGCCTCCAACTCCTGGGCTCAAGCAATCCTGAACGTGTTACTTTAGACCAAGGTTTCTCAACTCTGGTCTAAAGTAACCCTGGTGGTGGGGTAATTCCTTGTTGTTAGGGCTGTCATACGTAGCATAGGATGTTTAGCAGCATCCCTGGTCTGTCCCCACTAGATCTAGATATTAGTAGCAAACTCGCCACCCTCAGCTGTCTCGAAAATGTCCCTAGACATTGCCAAATGGCCCCCAGGGCGGGCAATATCCCTTGGCTGAGAACTGCTGAGCTACCTCTATCCACCTGGTTACAATGCTTCATCTTTAGCGGCTGAATTTGTTTCAAGCCTGTTATCAGTTCCTGAGATACTATGCAACAGAGACCTGATTTCTGTGTTTCCATGAACAAATTTCAAACATATTTATATGAAAAACCCTGAACCAGTATATGAAACTGGGAACATGTATTACTATGAGTGTATTCTTCAATTCTTAGAATACTCTCAATTGATAGGTATTTACTGTCAAGAGTATACATATATGCAGTGGAACAGAAGAAAATGCATCTATCTGTTCACACTTGTGTTCTGCAGCAACCCGGAGAGCTGGCCTGGCCTTTCGAATGTGTGTGTGTATGTGTGTGTGCGTTTGTGTGTGGAGGGAGTGATCAGGCTGCCTAAGATGCTCCGAGCCATTCACTCACCCCTCCTTCGGTTCTCCCTTCTGTGGAGGAAGGAGGGGTGAGAGAAGTGGAGTGCTTCTGCCTTTGCTCAGAAATTCTACAGATGCAGGCAAGGACATCTTGAAAGGCCGCTTATGGAGCTGTGGGATCTCCAGCATTTTTCATCTGGAGGGTTCTCTTTTCATTTCTTTACAACTGAAGGGACTGAGAGAGAGCATGGGGAGGAGGTGGGGATGTTGATGTTAAGAATGAACGGGGGAGATGGCTGCACCAAGCCTGGGGTCACCAGCCACACAGTGGCAGTGGGTAGATCTTTGAGGCAGGCGGAGGTGCCCCAAGCAGCTCCTCCGCACGAGGCTCCGTGCTGTAGGAAAGAGGGCATCTACTGGCTTGGGTGTGGTGTTTCCAGGCGGCCTGGAGCTGGGCCAGGAGACCACATAGTCACTGCAAGAGACGTGTTCTTTCTGCCACTTATAGCTCTGTCCTGTGGACAGGTGCCTGTCCCCAGCATGGGGGAGGCCTTGGAGTATGGGGTCAACTGGATTTGCCCTAAAAATTATTTCCATTAAAAAAAATTGAGATATAATCCACATACTATAAAATTTACCTTGGGCATGGTGGCTCTTGCCTGTAATCCTAGCACTTTGGGAGGCCGAGGTGGGCGGATCACTTGAGGTCAGGAGTTTGAAACTAGCCTGGCCAACATGGTGAAACCCTGTCCCTACTAAAAAAAATATAAGAAAAATTAGCTGGGCGTGGTGGTGGGCACCTGTAACCCCAGCGACTCAGAAGCCTGAGGCAGGAGAATCACTTGAACCTGGGAGACGGAGGCTGCAGTGAGCTGAGGTCACACCACTGCACTCCAGCCTGGGCAACAGAGTGAAACTCCATCTCAAAAAAATAAAAAATAAAAATAAATAAAAGTGTACAATTTAGTGGGTTTTGTTATATTCACCAGATTGTGCAACCGTCACCCCTATGTAGTTCTGAATACTCCATGAAGAAACCCCGTGTTCATTAGCAGTCAGCCCCCATACCCCCAGCCCCTGGCAACTGCTAATCTGCTTTTTCATCTCTATAGATTTGCTTATTCCAGACATTTCACAGAGACCTCCCTGTATATTTCTTACGACTTCCTATGAATCTGTAATTATTCCAAAATAAAAAGTGAAAAAGAGATTGAGAATGAAGGAACCAAGCAGAGATCTAGTTATTTATAGTTTAAAAATAAATTTAAATAATCTCATTTAGATTTTATTGTGTTTTGTCTATATAGTACTTAGCATATAGTAGACCCTCAATAAATGTTTGCTGAATGTAATTATGTATGTAGAGACAGGTTTTATTGATTTGTAATGATCGTTTTGTATTGTTGCATTTCACTGAGTTTTCCTCATGTACACTATTCTGATGTTCTCAATAGCAGTCCCTCCTTGTAAGCTGTCAGAGCACCTATTTTATTGGGGTGACCTGATTGCCCTAAGCCAGTGGGTCTCAACTGAGGAGGATTCCCTCTTCCTTCCCCCTACACCCAGGGCATTCGGAAACATTTGGAGGGATTTTTTTGACTGTTACACCTGGGGATAGGTTCTGCTGGCATCCAGTGGGTAGAGGTCAAGGATGGTGCTGAACATCCTACAATGCACAGGATAGACCCCACCACAGCAGTGAATGATCCAGCCCCTAATATCAACAGTGCCTGAGATTGCTCTAAGCCAATCATACAGCATCTGGGCCTGCAATTGGCTGAGGCAGGAGCACATGACTCAGACCCAGGCAACGAGTTGTGAGGGGAGGTATGAGACAGGCATGGTTGGGGAGAAGGCTCCTTGTCCCCACAGACCTACGTGGAAGGAACTCCTGCTGATTGATGCTCTGTCTCCATGGAAACCTGGAGGTGGGCAGCCACACTGATTCCCCCAAAACTAGAAGGGAGCTGGCTGAGAAGCTGAGGGTGGTGGAGTGGAAAGTCTGTATCTTTGATGAGGTGGGTGGATGGATGAATTAAGCTTTGGTAGCTGTCTGCCCTTAGTACATTTTCTTATGTGAAATGTGATAACAGCATCTCCTTATCCTTTAAAGCCAGTCGAATTAGAATTTCTGTTATTTGCAGCCAGCTAAGGCATTCTTACTCATATATTTTCTGTTCCTTGCCGCCCCGTAGTTTTCATGATTGGCATAAGATCGGAGGTTTAGGCTGCCACTGAGCTGCTATCCCCTCACTTAATAAATATTCCTGTCTTTTTCACCCTGATATTTATGGTTATATAAGTACTAAAATTATAATGGTGCCTATGTGCAGTTATTTCCTCTGTAGTTCTGTTTTTCATGTTTGCCTTAGGAGATAGTTCTAGGCATGGAATGAATAAAACCCAATTTTTTTGTTAATTTGTTTGTTTTAATATATTTTTATTTTGGAATATTTTAGAGTTACAGAAAAGTTGCAAAGATTAGATGGTTTCCTTGTTGTTAACATCTAATATCACCATAGTATATTCTGTGGTGATATTTCTTTATCAAACCTAAGAATCCAGCCTTGATAACATTACTATTAACTGAACTCTAGACATTTGAATTTTACCAGTTTTTCTAGTAATGTTCTTTTTCAGTTCCAGTGGTTTTTTAGAACTATTAAACTCTTGATATTTGTATGGTTCAACCTAATATTTCTAAGTTTGTCCTTCATCTTTGTTTGGTGAGTGTTCTTTTGTGCAGTTGACAGCCTTGTTAGACTTGCTCCAAGGCTCCACAGTAGAATGCAGGGATTCTAAAGGATTTTGGAATCATGGACCCTGGGAAATCTGACACAAGGTAGGGATTCTGTGTTCAGAAAAAGGCGCCAGCACACAGAGGCTTGCATATGCTTTCAGGAGGATTAGAGCTCTCTGGAAGCCCAGCTGTGGTTCCCAGAATAATGGAGGCTTGGTTTGAAATGAGCAGACACCCCAGAGATGTCTGCCATGCACTCACTCTGTATTGTTGAATGAATGCACGCTCACATATTCACCATCACTAGCCTAGGTATATCATAAAGGATTAATTCAACAGTGATTGAGGGAGAACCTTCCATGCTTTCTCCACTTCTTCCCCTCCTTCATACCCAACCCAGCTTTAAACTGTGGTGTGCAGCCACTGGATACACAAGCACTAGATAGGTTTCACGTGAAAAGGGGAGCTATGGATGAACCTCAAAAATGTGATACTAAGTGAAAGAAGCAGATGTGGACATAATATAATTACATGATTTGATTTTTGCAGAGTGACCAGAGAAGGCAAATCCATGGAGATCGAAAGTGGATTAGTGATTGCCTGGGGCTGGGGGTGGAAAAGGTGGTTACTGCAGATGGGCACACGAGATGTCATTGGGGTGATGGAAATGTACTGAAATTGGATTGTGTGTTGCATAAGTCAGTAAATTTATAAAAAACATTGAATCTTACATGTAAAATGGGAGAGTTTATCGTATGCAGGTTATACCTCAATAGTTTACAAACATTGTTTTGTTTGTTTGTTTGTTTTTAGACAGAGTCTCACTCTGTCACCCAGGCTGGAGTGCAGTGGTGTGGTCTTGGCTCACTGCAACTTTTGCCTCCCAAGTTCAAGCAATTCTTCTGCCTCAGCCTCCCGAGTTGCTGGAACTGCAGGTGCATGCCACCATGCCTGGCTAATTTTTGTATTTTTAGTAGATATGGAGTTTCACCATGTTGAGCAGGCTCGTCTCGAACTCCGGACCTCAAATGATCTGCCTGCCTCGGCCTCCCAAAGTGCTGGGTTTGCAGATGTGAGCCACCACGCCTGGGCATTTACAAACAATTTTTAAAGCAAATCTGTTTTTAAATTCAGGTAGTTACCTTGATTTGGTAGTTGGAGAAACCAGACTATATAGATTAGACTTGGCAGCCTCTAACCATGCAAAAAGCTTTTTTTGGGCTTCTCGAAATGTCCATACAATTGCTAGGGAAACTTGCCAAGAAGCCACATGTTAACATTGCCCAAGAGTCTTGCCAACTGTAAGGGGAGGATACCACCATGTAATAACCTAGTAATCATTACTAAATTAAAAATATAGTGGGGTTTTCACTAAGGCAACTAACTTTTGCATTGAGGCATTTATCTAATAGGATGACTCATTAGTACCACTATTTGTTTTATAAAGTTGAAGTGATATCTGGTTACCTGGCAGTATTTGGAGTCAAGTGAATTTTGTGGATAAATGACCAATTGATACTTGGCCTTTAAATATTAACATTCTTTTGTTTCACACGTTTATTTCAATGTTTAACATTAGAAGTGTTTAGGGGTCTTTATTTAGAAGTTTGGTGATGTTTTTGTGACGAGAAATAGGTTGTAGGAACTTAACTCTAGTTAATACCAATTAGCCTGTGGTCAAATTGGTTTCCTTATGTGTTGTTTTGCTTAAAGTTATAGTTTCCATGGATCTATTGAAAACATTAGTGAGGACTTACTACTTACTGTACCACTAACTGCAGGGACTACCTAGGTGTGGGTAGCCCTGATTTCAGACATGGATAGCTTTGAGTCCGACTCGGGACTGCCATTTGCTGTGTCTCCTAAGGCAGGTTATTTGGGGTCTCTGAGCCTCAGTTTCCTCTTCCATAAAATGGGGACAAAGCATTTGCCCTCTGGGTTGTTATGAAGACTCAATAAGATTAGGCAAAGATCTTAGGCGAGTGTCTGCTGCAGAACAGGCACTCACATGTTCTTTGTCCTTGTGGTCATATTACATACTCCTTCAGCTTTGGGACACCTCAGCATCTTTAGTCTTCTGCTTATCAAAATTCCCTCCCTTAGCTGGGTGCAGTGGCCCATGCCTGTAGTCCCAGCACTTTGGGAGGCCGAGGTGGGTGGATCACTTGAGCCCAGGAGTTTGAGACCAGCCTGGGCAACGTGGCAAAACCCTGTCTCTACAAAAAATACAGACAATAGCTGAGCATGTGCCTGAAGACCCAGCTACTTGGGAGGCTGAGGTGGGAGGAGCACTGGAGTTTGGGAGGCAGTGGCTCCAGTGAGCCAAGATTGTACCATTGCACTCCAGCCTGGGCAACAGAGTGACACCCTGTCTCGAATAATAATAATAATAATAATAATAATAATAATAAAATTAAAAATTCCCTCTCTCCATGATTCCACTTCTGCTTCTGAGTTGCCTCCTTATTTTCCTTGTAGTTGAGTAGCACTGGAGGCTCAGCAGTATAAAGACAAGGGCTCAGAATTTATGATAGCTGTTTTTCCTCGCTGAGCAACTGTTCTTTGCATTCTCATGATTTTGTGACTGGGGAAGCGAAGTTGCTGGAAGTGAAATGTTACTAAAGAGAGATAACAGATTAGAGCAGAGCCATTGAGATTTTTCTGTCAAGGGCCAGATAGTAAATATCTCAGGCTTTGAAAGCCATAGAATTCTCTGTCTCTTTCTCTCTCTTTTTTTTTTTAAGCCCATAGGACTTGTTAATGAAGGCCATGAAGATTCTGTTGCAACTGCTCGACTCTGCTGCTGTAGTGCAGAAGCAGCCATAGACAATTCAGAAACAAACAGGCCTGGCTGTGTTCCAATAAAACTTTATTTACAAAGACAGGAGGCAGGCTGGAGGAATTGACCCATGCTCTGTTTACCACCCCATGATTGATGGCATTCTTTTTTTTTTTTTTTTTTTGAGACCGAGTCTCGCCCTGTCACCCAGGCTGGAGTGCAATGGTGCGATCTTGGCTCACTGCAACCTCTGCCTCCCGGGTTCAAGCGATTCTCCTGCCTCAGCCTCCCAAGTAGCTGGGATTACAGGCGCATGCCACCATACCTGGCTAATTTTTTGTATCTTTAGTAGAGACGGGGTTTCACCATGTTGGCCAGGCTGGTCTCGAACTCCTGACCTCTTGATCTGTGCACCTCGGCCTCCCAAAGTGCTGGAATTACAGGAGTGAGCCACCGTGCCTGGCCGATGTCATTCTCGTTTACCATGTTAATACAGTCTTGCACTGAAATGATGGACTGCATATACAGTGGTCGTTCCTTAACATTATGATGCCATATTTTTACTGTACCTTTTTTATGTTTAGCTATGTTTAGACACAAATACCATTGTGTTACTGTATTGCCTATAGTATTCAGTACAGATTTGTATCCTAGGAGCACTAGACTCTACTGCATAGCCTAGGTGTGTAGTAGGCTGTGCCAACTAGGTTTGTATAAGCCCACTGTGTGATGTTTGTACGGTGACAGCATTGGCTGACAATGTGTTTCTCCGAACATATCCTCATCAGCAAGCAATGCATGACTGTACAGCCAATGCTTTTGTGTCACACACTTTCATTATTGTTGCATTAGCTTGGCCACAAATCTGAAAATACTCTGAGTATGTATAGAATTACTGGTTTCTAGGTGTAACGTCATAGTATTCTGGAACTTGGAAATTGTAGCATTCAGTGATGCTAGAGAGTTAAAAAAATTCATATTATATGATTAGACTTTGTTCCATAACTAGCAGTCACTTAATACTGGACAGATGTTAAGAATAGAAGTTGGCTAGGTGTCGTGGCTCATGCCTGTAATCCCAGCACTTTGGGAGGCTGAAGCGGGAGGATTGCTTGAGCCCAGGAATTTGAGACCAGCCTGGGGTACATAGGGAGACCCTATTCTACAAAAAATTAAAAATTAACTGGGTGTGATGGCACATACCTGTAGTCCCACCTACTCGGGAGGCTGAGGTGGGAGGATCACTTGACCCAAGAGTTTGAGGCTGCTTCACCCCAGCTCCTGAGACCCTCCCTCAGAATCCTTGCTGGCTTGAGGAGTAAAGGGTTCTGCCAAAGTGGATATCAAGGCTGTCATGTGTGGATCAGCAGAGGAGCTGGGTTTTTTCCCAGATTGCTTCTCAGCTTTGCTGCTGGGGCTGTAAGGAATTCTGTGGAACAGGAAGTACTGTGGAGTGCATGCATGGTATGCCTGTTATTTTAGCGGTGAGACTGTGTCCTAAAAGACAGCATCTTTGGCCAGGCACGGTGGCTCATGCCTGTAATCCCAGCACTTTCGGAGGCTGAGGCAGGTGGATCACCTGAAATCAGGAGTTCGAGACCAGCCTGGCCAACATGGTGAAACCGCGTCTCTACTAAAAATACAAAAATTAGCTGGATATGGTGGTGCACACCTGTAATCCCAGCTACTTGGGAGGCTGAGGCAGGAGAATCGCTTGAACCCGGGAGGCAGAGGTTGTAGTGAGCCGAGATCGTGCCACTGCACTCCAGCCTGGACGACAGAGTGAGACCCTGTCTCAAAGAATATTCATATGTGCTTTTGGAATGCGTGTGTAATGCTTTAAGTTCTTGTGTTTAGAAACTGATATTTTGTTATTTAAAAAACAGAAGTGGGTGATCGTTTGCTTTCTAATGGCTGGGGTGGTTTGGATCTAAAATGGTAGGGCTGAAGTCCATGGTGGCCAACTCTACAGTACTTTTAACATTTTTCCCCCAGGGGAACATTGTACATTTTCTTCAGGAGCACTGTGACACTGTTTGGTTTGCTGTAGATAATACTGATTCAAAAGGCATTCCAGATACATCATTCTGTGATTGACCTGGCTAGGTTAACCCAAGATTGTCACCTTGTTATTCTCAATATTAAAAGCCAAGGCACTGAAAACCACCCCACTGAACGCATATCATAAACCTCCAAAATGTCACCATGGACGTGGCATACTGACAAAAATGTCAAGGATTACCAAGAATAGCTTCTTGCATTCACATGTAGTTAGTTACAGGCGGACAGAGTAGCTCTTGCATTTTAAATGCGACTGCAGTGGCCAGAACCAATAATTCCTGTTTGAACAACTCCCGGCCCTCAGTTTTACCTCAAGGCTTTAGATAGACTTACTTTCAATTTTTAAAAAGGAACACATGTCCTTATTATGCTTTAGAATTACTAATAGAGAGAATTCTCTTTGTTGTGCTATTTGCCACTCAGCTCCTTTTAAAAGATAGATGACATTGAAGTTTTACGTAAACACATGACTGATAAAATACTTGTTTTTCCTGAGTCATTGTCAGTGTCTCAGCTCTAAACCTAGTGCCAGCTCAGTAAATATTTGATGGAATCCAAAGTCTGCATTTTCTTAAGGTGGGCCAGTTTTTCTCTTGTTATGTAGAGAAACATATCACCTTCTTCCCATTTATTTAGGAATGGTTAGTAGCCCTTCTCTCATCTATCTGTTGGAGTGGTCATCCCTTTTCTGCATCAGTGAAAATAACACCCTAGCATTTGACTTCAAGCACAAATGCTACTTTTGTCTCATTTTTGGAGTTATAAAACCATGTAGATTAATCCCAACCAGGTGGTAGGGAGCCAAAGCTAAGCTGTTTCTTTCACCTCTGTGACCCGTGTGATTAGTTTGTGGAAGAACGCTCTCCAAACCCACAGGAAGTTCACAGACAGCTTGGATTCCTTGGGAGCTCTTCAGTATCGATTGTGTAGCAGAAAAAGCAAGCACGTCTCTGGGTCTTTCCTCTCTTCTCCATAGTCTTTTTTTATGTCTAGCTGATGTTGGGTTGCTTTACCTCTCCACCCAGAGTTAAAGAAAGTGAGTATGTTGGCTTGTTCCAAACTACATAAATAAATGAAAATCAGGGCATTTTCTATGAAGCAAACCAATGACATAATGGTACCTCAAGCACAGGAGTTACTGGAATTGGTTTTGTGAAGTGGTTGGCCGGTAATGTTTGCAAAGCTGGGAGGTGTAAGAAGTGGTTGGGTTTTTTTCTCACCAAAAAGACAGCCCTACATTAAAGTTATAGTTCTCGTATTAATGAATGGGTTTTAAAGAAACCGATGTGTTCTTCAGTTCTTTTTTTCCTCCCATGACTTGCTGTGAAGGTAAAGGTGAAACAGAAGTATGCCTGTTAGGCCATCAATCTGTTACTAATTAGGTCTTATGCTTACTGGGATCAAAAGATGGGATCAAAGTAAGAACTCTTAAGAAGCAAGAAAAAGAAGGTGCTGGGAAAAGGTGTCAATTGCAGCATAGTTTGTTTATAAATGAGCACATGAATTGTATGTACAGGGATCCTTCATAGTAACTACCTCTACTCCAGTGGAGTTGTTTAATAAAACAATGTCTTGCCATCTCTGACCACTGTTACTCACACCTGATTTTTGAAATGCCTATAAGAACTCTGGACAGTGAAAAGAATCGGAACATCATAGGCTTGAAGCCACAGGCATCATTTCTATTTTGAGGTCAGTCTTACTCCTCAGATTTCCCACACAAATAAAAAGCGTTGGCCCATCCGCAGTCATGTGGCTGGGTCCTTCCTGCTGAATAACATCTCTAACCACAGATGGTAGCCAGCTCCAAGTTAGATTGTTCTTTCTTTTGTTGAGCTGCCCATGGCTCCAACTGAAGTTTACCTGCCCATCTGGTCTTGTTGGTACTCCTAAGAGCCCATTCATATTTGCCCTTATTTGGTGTTCATAATGAGCACACAGTGGTCCGCTGATTTGTGACCACCACTCTCTGGTTTGTTTGAAGACTATGCAGATTAAACTATGTTCATCATTCTGGGGACATGATTATGAATCCACTCACTGTTCTGGTTATGTTGCTTTCGAGTGCCTCATATCTGCAACGTAGCCATTACCTTCATTTTCTGAATGTTGCACATCTACTTAGATTGTTTTAAAATGCACATTTTCTTTTCTAGGAAGAGCGAGCAGGCAGAAATGTTATACTCTTTATCCATGATGAGTGTAGCATCAGGTGAAACCCTGAGGTGTTGGCCACAGTTCTTATATATATCATATATTTATCATATATCATATATATTTATCATATATATCATATTTTATCATATATGATATATGATGTATATGATAAACATATGAGAGATATATATTTGAGACAGAGTCTGGCTGTGTCACCCAGGCTGGGGTACAGTGGCACGATCTTGGCTCACTGCAACCTTGGCTCCCAGGTTCCAGCGATTCTCATGCCCCAGCCTCCTGAGTACTTGGAATTACAGGCGTGTGCTACCACACCCAGCTAATTTTTTGTATTTTTAGTAGAGATGGCGTTTCGCTGTGTTGGCCAGGCAGGTCTTGAACTCCTGGCCTCAAGTGATCTGCCTGCCTCGGCCTCCCAAAGTGTGGGATTACAGGCATGAGTCACTGTACCCGGCCCCCACTTTTATATTGAAGGTTGTGTGTGCATGTATACAGTATCCTAACCTGGTGCTTTTCAATCCTAGCTGCATGTTAGATGAACCTGTGAGCTATATATTTGTATTTGTGCCATCCTAGGAGGTTCTGATCAGCAGGGTCCAGGAAGCCCCGATATCCATCTTTCCTCCATTTAAAAAATCGAGGTAAAATTAACATGACATAAAATTAAACATGGTGAAACCCCATCTCTACTAAAAAATACAAAAATTAGCCGGGCTTGGTGACACGCACCTGTAGTCCCAGCTACTCGGGAGGCTGAGGTGGGAGAATCGTTTGAACCTGGGAGGCGGAGGTTATAGTGAGCCACGATCTCGCCACTGCACTCCAGCCTGGGCGACAGAGTCAGATACCCTGTCTCCAAAAAAAAAAAAAAAAAAAAAAAAAAAAAAAAAAGGAATATAAAATTAAACATTAAACACTTAACTATTTTAAAGTGTACAATTCAGTGGCATTTGGTATTGTTACAGTGTTGTGCAACCACTACCTTTATCTAGTTCCAAGACATTTTCATCACCCCAAAAGAAGACTGTGTACCCATTAAGCCGTCGCTGCCCATTTCTCCTTATCCCCAGCCTCAGGCAGTCACCATTCTACTTTCTGTCTTTATGGATTTGCCTATTCATGCGGGAAATCTGAGGAGCAAGATCGATCTCAAGATAGAAATGATACCTGTGGCTTCAAGCCTATGATGTTCCAGTTCTGTTTATTGTAGAGAGTTCTGTTCTTACAGGCATTTCAGAAATCAGGCACTAATAATAGTGATCAGAGGTGGCAAGACATTGTTTTATTAAACAATTCATATTAATAGAATCATAGAATATATGCCCTTCTGTGGCTTCTTTCACTTAGCACAATGTTTTCAAGATTCATCCATGTTGTATTGTAACATGTCAAAAATATTTCATTCTTTTTTTTTTTTTTTTTTTTTTTTTTTTTTGAGAGAGAGTCTCACTCTGTCACCCAGGCTGGAGCACAGTGGTGTAAATCACAGTTCACTGCAGCCTTGACCTCCCAGGCTCAAGCAATCTTCCCGCCTCAGCCTCCTGAGTAGCTGAGACTACAGTTCCATGCCACCACTCCTGGCTAAATTTCATTCCATTTTATGGCCAAGTAATATTTCATTGTATGGCTAGGCTACATTTACATTTTGTTCATCTGTTCTTCAGTTGGTGGGCATTTAGGTTGTTTCCCTCCTTTTGGCTATTGTCAAGTGCTACTATGAAATATAGGTAGAAGTAATCAGTTTTTTAGGGTATATACCTAGGCGTGGGATTGCTGGGTCATATGGTAATTCTATGTGTAAATTTCTGAGGAACTGCCAGGCTGTTTTCTACAGTGGCTGCACTTGTTTTTTGTTGTTGTTGTTTTTTTGTTTTTTTTTTTTTGAGACGGAGTCTCGCTCTGTCACACAGGCTGGAGTGCAATGGCATGATCTCGGCTCACTGCAAGCTCTGCCTCCCGGGTTCATGCCATTCTCCTGCCTCAGCCTCCTGAGTAGCTGGGACTACAGGCGCCCGCCACCACACCTGGCTAATTTTTTGTATTTTTAGTACAGGCATTAGCCAGAATGGTCTCGATCTCCTGACCTCGTGATCTGCCCCCCTCAGCCTCCCAAAGTGCTGGGATCACAGGTGTGAGCCACCACGCCTGGCCGTGGCTGCACTGTTTTACTTTCCCACCGGCAAAAATATAGGAGGGTTCCAACTTTTCCGTGTCTTTGCCAACACTTGTTATTTTGCGTTTTTTTTTTTTCTTGGTTTGGCTTTTTAAAAAATGGCTAACCTAGTAGGTGTGAAGTGGCATATCATTGTGGTTTTAATGTGCATTTCCCAATGACTGATGACATTGGGTTGGGCATCTGTTTATGTACTGTTGACCATTTGTGTATCTTTTTATTTAGAAAAATATCTATTCAAGTCCCATGCCCATTTGAAAATTAGTTCATCATTTTGTTTTTGAGTTTTAAGAGTTCTTTACATATTCAGACTAGAATATATAAATGTGATGAGAACATGACTAGATACTTATCACATAAATGAACTTATTATTATTTTTTTTTGAGATGGAGTCTCACTCTGTCGCCCAGGCTGGAGTGCAGTGGCGCTATCTGGGCTCACTTCAAGCTCCGCCTCCTGGGTTCACACCATTCTCCTGCCTCAGCCTCCTGAGTAGCTGGGACTACAGGCGCCTGCCACCACGCCTGGCTAATTTTTTGCATTATTAGTAGAGACGGGATTTCACCATGTTAGCCAGGATGGTCTCGATCTCCTGACCTGGTGATCTGCCCGCCTCAGCCTCCCAAAGTGCTGGGATTACAGGTGTGAGCCACCATGCCCGGCACATAAATGAATTTCAAGTGGCATCCTTGTTTGAAAACTGCTCCCAGTGGGTTCCATTAGCAACCAGGCTCAAGAACGGGACCAGCGATTCATTCCTTGGGGGTTCTTACAACACACCTGGGAAGCTTTCTTAAACACAGCCCCTGTCAATCAAGCCACTCAGGTGATTCTGATAATATATCTCCACCCCAAAGGGAACAAACATAAAACTAATACATGGCAAAGCAGTTGTTAAGGTAACTGGTGACCTGACTGAACAGGTGACATCAAAAAGAGAATCCTATGTTCAAAGGGAAATTTTGAAAAAAGAAAAAAGAAGAGAATCCAGTGACTCTGTAGAGAATCAGTTGCCATCAGCTTCCTGCTCCCCATTCCCGGAATGCCCTTGCAGAGCATTTGTGAAATGTGCAGTAGGCTGCCCTTTGTCCTGATGGTTCGTGTGACAGGGTGGTCCAACCCCTTGAGGTGCCATCAAGACTTGTCATGTTGTCAGATCTCTCAGGAGGTGACACTTTGTCCACCTGAAGGGCACCCTGACATTCATGTGTAAGCCCTTGAGCGGTGCAATGCTTAGTTTTGTGGGGACTCATCTGGTCAGGAGAGCACTCTCAGTACTTGTTTGAAACGTCCCTTTAATCATGTCAATGTGGCACATTGAGGTTTTCTTCCATGAAGAACAATATCTTCAGCCTGCTTTGCCCCTACCCAAAGTACCCTTAATTCCAAAGGATGGCTGAGAGCTGGGCTCAAAACTGAGAAAGTGGGATGGTTCCGGGACTGTTGGTGGAGCTTTCTAATGAAAAAAGTTCTCCATCTGATAGGAAGCTGAGCATGGGGGTAGGAGAGAGAGGGTTCCCAGGGTTTTCTGCCCCACAGGAGTCTCTTATGAGGAAACCCCATCCATGGATCTGAGATCCACCCTAGTGGTTCCCTTGTTGCTTCTGAGTCCATAGGGGCTGGAGAGCCTACCGTATTCTATGTGAGTTGCTCTTCCTTCCTGTCACCTTCTGCACCAGTCCACAACCTGGACCCCCCTTTCCCCACCCTTGTCTCCTGCTGTCTAAAATGAGTTACTTATGCACAAATGTTGGGAAAAGCATGGGGATTCCTGAGACCAGATATTGATATGTGGGAAAAGAGAAGAAAAAGAGTGTTTCAAAGGGCTTCAGTTCCGTATAAATGCATGTGTTTTGTTAAATTCCATGTCAGGGGCAAAAGCTTTTTTTTTTTTTTTTTTTTTTTTTTTTTTTTTTTTTTTTTTTTTAGCAAAACATATTGTTTTTGCTATGCATTTTCTATAGGATTATCTTATGTACATCATATTCAGTGTTACAGAGAAGAAGGCAAAGGAAAATCTGTTTCAGTCTCTTCGTCAGCCATACATGTCATACATTAGCACATGCTCTGTATACCAGTTTTAAAGATTGATTACTATTTCAAAACCATCACCTCCCTCCAAAAAAGGGGAGGCTGGCTCTGGTGTAATTGTTGCGTGTTACTGTTTACTCCATGCAGAAGCACATCACGGTGAAACGTACTTGGTTTATGTATTTGGCTGGCATTTTTCTTTTCTCTCTTCTCTGCCAGACTTTATGCTGTCAGGGATTGCCCTCAGTTGTCCTGTTTCTCAGAGCTTTTCCTACACTTGACAAGTGGCAGTGCCCAGTCTTCCACAGCTGGGTGGATGAGTAATTATTTGATGACAGTTCTGAAGATACTTTCATCATTCAAGGTGGAATTCCTAGTTTGAAAAACAGATGCTGGTGAAAATTACTCATCATGTGCCCTCCATATATGGTTCCTGTTTACAGTATAGGAAAAAACAAACAATAAAGGCTTCACCCCAAGTCACCAAGATATGTGGGCGTTTTCCTCACACACCAAGCAATTCTCCAGTGAATACCAACTGGCATCCTCTAATTTAACTTACTTCTGATACCATCTACCTAGAGTTAGAGTCAGATCCCACAGGGTAAGTTCCACAAGACTGCCACCCACTTCAAATGCCAGTCGCAAGTAGTAGATGGTCACTCCTGCTTCTGACCGACCAGCTATGAATCAGGATCTCCACGACCCCCTCCTTGGTTTTGATTAATTTGTGAGGATTGCTTACAAAGCTCAGGGAGACACATTCCCCCACTTTATTGCGTGAGTAAAAAAAAGTACGATAAAGGATACAGACGAACAGCCAGATGAAGAAACACACAGAGGCCTGGAAGGCTCCTGAGCACAGGAACTTCTGTCCCTATGGAGTTGGGATGCACATGGATGTGTCTGCCAACCCGAAAGCTGTCTGAACCCGGCACTTTAAAGGGATTTTTGTGGAGGTTTCATCACGTAGGCATGATTGATTATTAACTCACTCTCCGCCTTTCTCCCTCTCTCCAAGCTTCCGATCATGGCTTGGTCTTTCTGGTGCCCACCCCCCATCCAGGAGCCCACCAAGAATCACCTAATTAAAAAAGACCTCCCATCACTCAGGAAATCCCAGGGGATTAGGAGCTCTGTGTGTCAGGATTCCAGGGTGAAAGATGAAATATCAGAACAAAAGATGTACCTAGCACCCCTATTGCTCAGGAAATTCCAAGGGTTTTAGGAGCTGTGTGCCAGGACCCTGGGGCAGAAGCAAATATATTTCTTAATTTACCACAATATCACACTTCTGACCCCGCTCACCTGGAATCTTCCTTGTCCATTTAGATGCCAGGCGTGCGGGGGACAGATGAATATTTATCTGTGAGCATCAGTCATACAAGTGGTTCTCAACCTGGGCTTCCAGTTCGAAGGTAGCATTTCAGAAATACTGCTGCCTGTATTCCACCACAGACCAGTTAAGTCCCAATCCAAATGGCCCCTGGCCAGGGTGGAGATTCACTGGGTATGGGACTCCGTCTTGCTCACAATAGCCCGTGAATGTTTGTTGATCATTTCAACCCCTTAATGACCTTGGAAACTAGAAATGGGGTTTATAAAGGGAAAGAGGTGTAATAGCTATAAACGCCACTGTATCATTTTTATGGAGTGGGAGTGGGGTATGGGGAATGAGACTGGGGATATGGTTTGATGTTCTGTTGACCATAAAATAATTTGTATTTGTGTCAAGTAGCTTTCTTCTCTAAGCTCCCATAGCTGTGTCCCTGCCTTTGAGTGAATCTGTTGTGTAGTGGTAATTTGTTATGTATTTGATCCCCCGGTGAGCTGAATTCCTTGAGGTTAACTCCTGGCACTGAGCATCTCAAATAGCTTTCCTGCAGTGAATATTTAAACAAATGAATAGCACTTTGCAGTTTTTTCATAGTGCTTTTCCTAGGGCGTGGTCCCCAAGCCCTCTCATCCTTAGCCAAGATTACATGCCCGAGGCTTGTGAGCATCATTTAGACCAAGCTTCATGCATGCCTTGCCTGGCAGGAGCTCTCTGTACATACCATCTGTTTGCCAGGAAGACTTTGCCCACCTCTGTGCCTTGGCATGGTCATTACAGGTAAATGTCCACTGGGGTTGGGCCTACAACCAGATGGCAAGCTGTCAGAGGGGGTAACAGGGAGTGGTGGAGACTGTGGTGAACTAGCGAGTAGCCCCTTCTAAAGGGATGGCTCTAGTCAGCTTTAGCCGGTTACCGTCTTTGGGGACTGTAATCCCTGTGTGCCAGCCCTTCTGATTTTCTTTTTTTAATTAAGAAAATTTAAAGAAGATGGGGTCTCCCTATGTTGCCCAGACTGGTCTCAAACTCCTGGGCTCAAGTGATCCTCCTGCCTTGGCCTCCCACAGTGCTGGAGGGAGCCACCGCACCTGTTCCCTTCTGATTTTCAAGGGAGTTAGACATTCTGGGTTTTGAAATGAAATCTGAGTTTTAATGTTGGCAACCTGTTGAGGTTTTGGTAGAGCACCCCAGGGCCAACACAGCAAAGCAAGCAGAACACTTCTGCAGCACAGGTGGCCCTGGGTGGCCTTGGAGTCATGTGGTTCCAGCCCTCGCCACCTGGTTTGCCCCTCTCTAAGGCAGAGAAGAGCAGAACTCAAAAAAATTCAGTGATGGATGGGAAGAGGAGGCTATGTTAGGTGCTGGGTAAAAGCTTCCTTTTAAAAAATGGCTTTTAGTTTTGTACACACACCACAATTCCACCCACTCCGCTACTGACAATTACAGCTATATTGGGGTGTCTTTTCTAATCTTTTTTCTTTTTGTAAAGAAAGAAACCAAAATGTGATTATATATGAAGTAATTTTTTTTTTTTTTGAGATGGAGTCTTATTCTGTCACCCAGTCTGGAGTACAGTGGCACGAGAGAGAGCGAGCGAGCGAGCGCACTTGGGTGTCTCCGCTTTTTCTCTGCTCTTCTCTTCTCTTCTCTTCTCTTCTCTTCTCTTCTCTTCTCTTCTCTTCTCTTCTCTTCTCTTCTCTTCTCTTCTCTTCTCTTCTCTTCAACGGGAGTCTCGCTCTGTCGCCCAGCCTGGAGTGCAGTGGTGGTGATCTCGGCTCACTGCAAGCTCCGCCTCCCGGGTTCACACCATTCTCCTGCCTCAGCCTCCTGAGTAGCTGGGACTACAGGCGCCCGCCACCACGCCTGGCTAATTTTTTATATTTTTAGTAGAGACGGGGTTTCACCATGCTGGCCAGGATGGTCTCAATCTCTTGACCTTGTGATCCACCTGCCTGGGCCTCCCAAAGTGCTGGGATTACAGGCGTGAGCCACCGCACCCGGCTGTTTCCGCTTTTTGTAAGTGCACCGGCCCTATGGGGTTAGAGCCCTCTACCCATATGACCTCATTTAACCTTTATCACCCCTTAACAGGCCTTATCTACAAATGCTTTGGGGTTTGGGTTTCAACATGAATTTTGAGGGTACTCAGTTCAGTTCATAGCATTCCACCCCTGGCCCCCCCAAACTCACATCCTTCTCACATACAAAATATATTCATTCCATCCCAACAGCCCCAAAAGTCTTAACTCATTCCAGCGTCAACTCTAAAGTCCAAAGCCTCATCCAGATCTCGTCTAAATCAGGTATGGGTGAGACTTGAGTTATGATTCATCCTGGGGCAAAATTTCTTTCCAGCCATGAACCTGTAAAACCAGACATGTTATGTGCTTCCAAAATACAATGGTGGGGCAGGTATAGGACAGACATTCCTGTTCCAAAGGGGAGAAGTAGGAAAGAAAGCAGGTCCCAAGCAAGTACAAAACCTAGCTAGACAAATTCCATGGGATCTTAAGGCTCCAGAATAATCCTCTAGCTAGATGCCCCACTTTCCAGTCCCAGTGGGGTGGCAACATCACCCTCACAGCTCTGTTGGGTGCCCTTCTTTGGCTGTGTGAGGCCCCTGCCCTCTGAAACTGAGGACGAAACGGCCTTGTCCCCTAGCCCTGTGTGGGAGTGGCGGCCCGGATGGTCTTTGAATTGCCTTCAGGGTGATTCTTTGATTTTCTTGAAGAATAGTCCATGTTCTCATCTGAATATATCTATGGTCGCATCTTATAGAATCCAAGAAATCCAACAGCCTTGTTTCATTCCCCTCCAATTTCTCTGTCCTTGTAGTTCAAACTGGCAGTGTCTCTGCTGGTGTAAGCCCATCTTTCTTCCTGGCTTCTACTCAGATGGCTGATTAACATCACGGGTAACCTCTCTATGGAGTGACTGTCTAGCCACACCCTTGGCATTTTCTCCAGAACAAGCTCCCTCATTTTTGCATCCATCTACCCATCCCTTCCTCCCTCCTTGCCTCCCTCCATCCCTTTGTCCAGTCAGCCATCCCTGCCTCCATTCATCCCTGCTTCCATTCATCCTTTAGTCCATCCTTCCATCCCTCCCTCCATCCTTCCATCCCTCCCTCCATCCTTTCTCCCTCTATCCCCCCAGTCATCTGTTCATCTGAGCATAGTGCACTCCAGGATCCGAGCTAGGTCCTGGGAGACAGGACCTCTATGATCCTTGACTTTGTGGTGTGCAGAGTCTGGTGGGGGCATCTGAAGACACTTGCCCTTCAGTGAAAATTCAGAGCTAAGCAGCATCTTGGGATCAGGGTTGCCTGGGCTTGTGGTGAGGCTGCCTCTCCAGGGAAAGGGGACTGTGGATGCCTGGAGAAGACTGAGTTAAGGTCATTTCTGAGTGTAGAGCACTGGGCTAGTTTTTGGAAGATGGAAAAACAAAGGGCCTTTGCCCTTGCAGCCTTGTTCTCTGAGATTGGGTTTCTGGACCATCATGTCTGAAAGCCAGGTGAGTATGGCCCTTTGGCCTCCCTTGGTTTCTGGACTTGGCAATCACCCCTTCCTTCTGACATGCCCTCTCTGCCATCACAAAGCCGACCTCGGGCACGCGAAGTTTGCGTCAGCAAAAGGAACTCACTGTAGAGTCCTGATAAGCAATGTTCCAGCGATATGGGTGGCCAGGCAGTTCTGAACATAATTAAACAGGCCTGATTTACCTGACAGTTCTCTTGGATGACAGTGCTGAACCCTCAGCTGCTGGCTCAGTTTTGGGGATGTGCATGGACAAGTTTGAGAGAGCAAATGTAGTTCAGAAAAATGGCAGCTTACTTGTTCTCAGTGTTGCTTTCAGTCTTGGAGATATCTGGGTGTTGTGCTTTTGTTTTGACTGGCCAGCTGTCCTGCCTAGCCGAAGCTCAGCTCTCTCTAGCCAGGGCTTGAGGTGGGGCTTCTATTCCTGCCTCATGGTCACGTGCATCAGCTAAGAGAAGGAGCTCAGGGCACAGCCACAGGCCTCCCAGTTTGTATGACTGAAGGCTGGTTCTGCAGGCTTCCTAGTGGTGGTATAAAGATTGGAGGAACCTTTGCAGACCGCCCAGTGTGTGTCCTCCAAGGGTACTCACTCTTGCCCAGCACACACAGTCAGCCTCAGGTGGACTTGGCCCAGTGCATGTGAGCCAGGCCGAGAATGCACCGCTTGCCTGAGGCTGCATGCACATTTCAGTGGTGCTACTAGAGAGGCTCAGTGTGGATGATAATAGCCTTCTGGATGTTCAAGGATCCAGAAATTTCTGCCAGAGTGGCAGGGGCATATGGTGACATACACTGGCTTGGTTTCATGTAGTATACAGTTTGGAATAATTGTTATGATGTAGAGTATTTCCTGTGCTCCTCCAGGTGAATAAATTTACTTCTTTTCTCCTCTAAAGAAGGATTTGGGGCTCCCTCCTAAGCTGCCTTAGGCGGTTGCTGATAGGTCTGACCTCTGCGTGTTTTGGATCAAGTGTTGTTGCCCACGGTCCTGCTCTGATAATTCTGTTGTTGTTGTTGTTAATGATTCTTGTGAGCCAATATTGAGCAAAATGACAGAGTCCCTCCGTCAGTGCCTGTTATTTTATTTTATATTTATATTTATGTTTATATATATATATATTTTTTTTGAGATGGAGTTTTGCTCTTGTCACCCAGGCTATGGTGCTATGGTGCGATCTCGGTTCACTGCAACCTCTGCCTCCCAAGTTCAAGTGATCCTTCTGTATCAGCCTCCTGAGAGGCTGGGATTACAGACACCTGCCACCACACCCAGTTAATTTTTGTATTTTTAGTAGAGACAGGGTTTCACCATGTTGGCCAGGCTGATCTTGAACTCTTTGACCTCAGGTGATCCACCTGCCTCAGCCTCCCAAAGTACTGGGATTACAGGCGTGAGCCACTGCGCCTGGTCAGAGCCTGTTATTTTAGAGGGGGCTTCCTATATCCTCAGGACATCTCAAGTCCAGCTCAGGAACGCCTGGACTGCCCCACCTGTTCGTTTGACATACCTGTGTCAGGCCCCTGCTAGGAGTCTGTGATAAAGGCAACAGGGACCCCAGTCCTTCCTTCTTAAAGGGGAGCCTAGCATGGTAGAAATCTTCACATTCATTATAAGTTACCACTTCAGTGGGCACTATTAATGCAGAGACACTGCAGAAGACGTCACGTTCCACGTTTTCATGATGCCACTTAACAGGGAAACCATCAAGGTCATGGAAATGGGCAGAAATGGTTACAAAGTGAGCTCTGGTGTTGCTGCCCCTCTTGCGATGGTATGGAGCTGAGATGATGGTCAAGCTCCCGGGCAGTGGCCTCCTGGTGGAGTCAATAAGGACTGTCCTGGCCCAGCGCTTGCTCAGGCCCCCTTGTTCCTGCCTTGCTCAGACAGCGGGCTCCCTTCTGCCCACACCTCAGCCTGCCTCCCCGCTGTTCCCTGCAGCCTCTTTCGACAAAGCACATCTGCTGATGACAGGCCCTGCTTCACTTCCCAGCGGTGTCCTGCCATCTGCAGAACCCTTCTCCTTATCAGGGCGGCCCATGCTTTCTTCAGGAGGCTTCCTTTCACCACACCCACCCTCACCCAACCTGGGCGGGGCTAGGGCAGGTCCCAGTCCATCTGGGACTGGCCCATCATGGCTCAAGCGTCCCCCATTCCTTCCCTCCCCAGGCAGGTTAGAAGCGGCCTTGCTGCTCCTGTTGGGCCTTGAACCCACTGCTGCTAAAACCCACCCATCCCCACGAGCTGTGCTTGTTTGCCTGGGTGGCTCTTCCCCTGTGCCTGGAGCTTTGGGAACAGGGTTCCTGAAACTGGAGTTCCCAGACTGGTAGCATTTTGTGTATCTTTGAGGCAGCATCTTGGGTGTACGTGTAGGCACATTTTTCCAGGCAGGACATCGATGACTTCTCTCAGATTCCCAAAGAGATCCGAGACCTAAAAAGAACCACTGCCTGGGGCGGCTGCTCTCCTCTGCATCCTTTCCTGGCACATAATTAATATGCACAGGCTGGATGACTGGAGGTTACAGATGCTTGGCATTTCCCCCCGTGCTTTTGTTCATGGATTCAGTTGGTGATATATGCAGCGATGCATCTATAAATAGTGGAATTCTCATGCCCCAAAGAAAACTGGTTAAGTGACTACTGAAAGCTTTTTTTTCTTTCGGAGTGGGGGGTGTTAATTAATGCCAAAAAAGGCAGGTGATAAAATCCTTTTGTTCTTACTCTTAGAATCCCGGTGCAGGACTTTCTGCAGCTGGGCTCCAATACAAACCAGAGGGGGGAGGGGACTTGATCTTGGCAGTATTGGAAAAGCTTTAATTGATACTGTGGAGCCCAAAGGACTGTGACATCTTTACCCCTGTGTGCCACTTGTCGTCTGAACGGATGGTCGAGACGCATCCTGGGTTGCCCTCCCTGTGATGCCATTTCTAAAGAATGTTATTGTTCAGCCCCTTTGCTCTCCTTGGCCAGTGTAGTTTTCCTCACCCAATTCGGTTGAATTTACTTCTTCCGTCCATTGTTACTATTTGTTTCTTTATTTCCCAAATCCTTCCTTAAAACTTCTCCTTTTTAATTTTAAAATATCTCTTCCTGTTGTATTCAGTAGTAAATTAAGGACCAAAATATTATAATACTGTATTTTATTTTGAAAGGACTGTGTTAAGACTCCCATCTAAAATTTTGGCAATATTAAAAGTAAAAGGCTGATCGTTTACTTCTCTAACTATACTCTTACCAGAGTAATCATTGTTAGAAATTTGTCAAGAGGGTAAAGGAGATAAAAAATCATTTAAAAGTGGAATACGGTTCACATTATACTTATTGCTATAAAGAGCTCTCGGAACCCTTGAAGTTTGCTTGGAATCCATTCTCTGAGTTCCGTGTGGAAGTGCAGGGAGCTGGCTGGCTCTGGCGTGGCTTTTGAGTCCTTGACTGCCCTTGCCCACATCCTGGTCTCACCACTTCTCAGGTGTGTGTCCCTGAGCTCAGCTTCCTCCTAGGTAACATGGGATGGTGATAGTGGACCCACCTCCTCACACTATCGTGATTATTAAGTGTTTGGCTGAGCACAGTGCTGGGCTTTGCTGTGTGGCTGCAGTGTTAGTTTGCATACCTGGCACCGTCCCATGCAGTGGCCCTGCGCATTCAGTGCTCCAGTATTTACATGACGTATCTATGTATGCATATGTCCTGCAGCTTTGCCTGTCCAAGTACTGTGGACGGTTACCAAAAATAAGGAGCCTATTTTAATTACATACACAACCAAAAGAAAAATTCATGACGTGTACATACTGTCCTGCCCCTAGGAAGTATGATGTGCTTTAATATTTTCTTTTTAAAATAAAATACTGACAGGGACCTACTCACTCAATTTCACTGCTCACTGATAGGTTGTGACTATAGTGTGAGAGCCCTGATATAGAGAGTAATGGGATGAATGAACACAAAGGATTGGAAGTAATTAGTTTCGGGAATGTTTCAACATGTGTCCAGATATTTGGAAGATATTCTGGAACATCCACCAGCCATGACTTGGAATTTACACATAAAAATCTCCAGATGCATCTAACAGTTTCAAGTGAGTGAGATGACAGCAAAGCTAGTGATAGCATCCAAGTCTTGTGTTTTTTTCTTCTCCCAAGTATTTCATGTGACTTGGAATCCTTAAATTCTTTTTTCCCCACTGTAAACGAAGTATTCAATAAGAACCTCAGCGTGTGTGTGTGTATTTTAAAAACAGCTTTAGTGAGGTGTAATTTCCGTGTCATAAAATGCACCCATTTTAGTACAGTCCTATGAATTTTAGTCAATTTATACAGCTGTTTGATTGTCATCACAATTATGTTGTAGAACACGCCCATTGTCCCCTGCTGTCCCCAGTCCCACTCGCCTGACTACCACTGGTTGGTTTATCTTAGGGAAAGGCACGTTTCAGAAGTCACACTTTCCTGGGTGGTATCATTTCTCTGCCCTCCCTGATGAGGGAACTACAGTGGCCTGGGGTTCTTCCTGGTTTCTGGGCCATCATGCCTGAAAGCCTGGTCTGGAGCCAGTGAGGAGGACCCATTTGGGTCCACGGGAGGGGGCTGGGTACTGAGGACTGGTCTGTGTGTGCGTGGGGTGGGTCTAGGGACTTGTAAACAGCTGTGGAATGAAGGCTCAGAGCTGACTTGGGAGCCCCCTTATGAGGTCCTCTAGCCTGCATTGGCTCCCCCTGTTAGTGCTTTGCAGCCATGATGCCATTCTTAATGCGACAAGCCCGAGTTTCCGATCACTCTTGTAAACAGCTCCTGAGCACCTGTTCTGCCCAGTCCCTGAAGAGGAAGCCATGCATCTGTCACACTGCAGCCCATTCTCCCTCTGATCCAGTCTCTCCAGCTTCCAATCTGCACATCTCCTCATGAGCATTTCCTGTCCAGACCAGTACCATCTACAAACAGCTCTAGAGCTGCCAGAGACAACCTGTTTTGGGTGGCAGACTCCATTCAGCATTGATCAAGTAATTCTGACTTATCCTGTATATGCAGTGGAGCACCTCCTGGGCAAGCCCTGGAGCCCTGTGGGGGTCAGGTCAGCATTGGAGGGGATGCCAGCCTTGCCCTGAAGGAACTAGTACTCGGGGAGACGCAGTGTTTATTAATGACCGCATTCTACTTAGAGTTTTAAGAACTACCACAGAAGAGATCAAGTGCTGAGGCTGGCCAAAGAAGGGCCAACTTGCTTCTGGCGGGGCTGGGCTGGGTCTGGACCAGAGGAATCTGGGCCACATCTTAGAAGAAGCATTAGCATTTCAACAGGAAAGGGGCGGGGTAGGGGGAAGCTTGGCAAAGGGAAAGAACAATCCAGGTTTGGGGATAGCAGTTCCCATGGGTTACTGGGAATGCGGGTGGATATGAGGGGGTTGGAGGGAAGCCAGGAGTTCCCTGTATGTGGTTTTGTGGTCTTAGAAGTGTGGTTCCTTCGAAATCCCAACTAGTGGCTTGTGGAGGATGGCAGCTCAGGCCAGGTCTTTCTTAAGTGATGCACCTGTGCACCTGTGATCATTTACAGACTCAAATTACTGTAGAATTTAGATGAGAGTCTGATGTTGTGATCCAGTGCAGTAGCCACAGCCACACACAAATGAGCACTTGAATCCGGTCAATCCTGAAATGAAATGGGCTTAACCTGTAAAACACACTGGGTTTCAAAGACTCCATTCAAAAAAAGAATGAAAAGCATTCCGTTTATAATTTGTATAGTTATTACGTGTAAAAATGATAGTATTTGCAATATAGTGGGTTAAATAAAACGTGTTTGAAAATTCATCTTGCCTGTTTCTTTTTACTGTTTTAAGAAGTTTTGCATTAAGTATGTGAGCTCTCATATCAATTCCATTGGACAGTGCTGCCCCAGAGAATTCTTTGTACCAGCTGGGCTAAAATCTGTCTTTATTTTACTGTAAATTGTATCCCTAGAGCTTATATATGGAGGTGAACAAAGTATTTTCACATCAGCTCAAGAGTGTGCTCTTGATGGGCTTGTTGAGAAATTCCTTTTCTCTGTTATTCTGTCTCAGAGGGACCCTTGCTGGGGGGCACTCAGATAATGGCTGCGGTTGGGCGCCCCTCTGGGTTTGGTTTCCTTTGGGTGGTAGACTCGAATTTTGGCCTCAGGTCAGCTTGCTTTTAGGTTCTGTTCCTTCCATATAGTATTATGCTGCTAAATCAGAATAATAACAACATTCTCCCAGTCTTTAGAGGAAAAAAATAAAATGGAAGGAAAACAGGCATTACTGGAGAATGTAATACATTCCAGAAACCTTGATAATAGTCTCAGGCCTTCTGCCTCACCACCTTAGAGTAAAATGGAGAAAACGGAGGCACAGTGAGACTGAGTCATTTGCCTATACTCAACCTCTAGGAAGTACAAAAGTATAGTTTCCTCAGTATGAAGTTTTTCTCCCTTGAAGTTTTAAATAATTGTTCCCGTCTATGTCTGTGATTCAGTAAAATGTATACTGAGGGACCTTAGACGTATTCAGTCATTACTGGGTGGCATTTTTCAGGTATTTGGACTTCCATTGCACCAGTGCCTGAACATGTCTGAGAACCGGTAGGATCACTAGGGCCGCAGAGCCCGGGGGGGGGGTTTGCTGGTTTTCTTGAATACCTCCTGGACTGATTTTCTTAGAACAGTTTATTCTTTGCTGGAGGATAGAACATCTTGCTAAGATGTTGTCTCTTTATCTTCTCTGGACACTCCCTTTCTGGTGGGCAGACCCACATTCAGGAAACCAGATTGTAGATCAGAAGGTGGCATGGTCAGTGGAAACTCAGAACAAAAGGCCTAGGGGAGGTATTCAGGGATGTTGCATCAAGCTCTGGTAGTCTGATGAACGTCACCTTCCTTCCAAGGATAGATCTGTCTTAAAAAAGAGCTGTCCGAGTGAGGAATGACCCTGTAGTGCTCTGGCCTCCCGAGTCCTGCATTTCTTATAATCTAGGCTTTGTGATCTCAGTCAAGTTAAAATGCCCTTCTGTCCCCTTCCAGTTCTTTCTTAAGTGTTAATTGGCTCCAAACTGGGTTTTCTTTGGTATCAGTTCCTGAAATTGGCTGGATTAATTTATCATACACTTTAATGAAGGACTCTTGTGTTTGAGGGCTCTGGCTTAGAAAGGTGAATCCTTTCTTCCAAGGAACTCACAGACTGTTAGGGGAGGTAGCCTGTCAAATGATGACTATGCTATGAAGCAAGCAGCACTGTCAGTAATGGAAATGTGAGCAGTGGTCTTCCTTATCCCTGCCCTGCAGGACTGCATAGTGGGGAAGGACAAGCCAGTTCTCTCCAAAACATGTCTATACTTGGATAACTTTTTTGTGAATCACTGAAGATGCTCATGTCATCAAATGAGATGAAATATTCAGACTTTTCACAAATTCTGATTATTTCCTTCCTTTGTCCAGATCTCCAAGTGGGTTAACCAGCTAACTATACTAACAGCTCCAAAGTCTCATTGCTTAGCAGAATAGAAGTTTCTCACTCATGTCAGTTTAGTATTGGTTGGGGAGGCGGGGGGACCCCAGACTGCTTCTGTGGTATGGCTTGCCCATCTTTTGAGGCTTTGCCATCCTCCAGTGGGTTCTTTGCTTTGGGCCCACAGGCAAGGGAAGAGGGAAGCCATGGGGAATCCTGCCAGAAGCTTCTGGGATGAACCTTGGAAAGGGTGTACATGGCTTCTGCCCACATTCCGTTGTCTAGAGCCCAGTCACATGGTCCCACCCAGCTGCAAGGGAGAGAGACTGTGAAGTGTGAACTCTCTGTAGGCCCAAGAGGAAGAGGAAGCAGGGGTTTGGTGGACACGTAGCACTGTTGCTGCTCTATGGCTTTGAGTAACAAATGCTGACTCACAGGAGGCAGCCTTGAAGTATTAGCTCCACGGATTGGGTAGTACTGTTTCATTGTAACTACTGAAAGATGCATCTGGCATATTTCTCACTGGGGTTTTATGACCTGAGTGATATCCTTGCTGGGATATCAGTAACACTGACCTTCAAACTCAGGCGAGTTGGCTTGTGAACAGGCTCCCCCAGCTCCCTCAGGCTCTCTGGCCCATTGCTTCGCTGTGAAAAGCTATGCCCTGGAGAACATGCTGGCAGCTGGCTTTGCAGGTGGACGTTCAGGAAGATGTAGGTGCCAATGAGGGGAATTGTGTCCTGGGAGGCTCATGCTAAGGTAGAAAAGTCTCAGTGAGATGGACATGGTTGAGGGCTAAAGGACAGTGCTACACCTTGTCACCACTAAAGCAGTGAGACAGATCTTGGTGGTGTGTTCTTCATGTTTCAGATTGAAGACTCCGAGGCTGGCGGTCTTCTGTCAATGCAGCTTTGCACTCCTCAGGCACAGGGGTTTACCTGCATCTGATTCTCTGTGGTTATTCCCCACCTCCCCCCCAAAAAATCACCTACAGGCATCCATGGTCACTTGTCTTTTTTTTTTTTTTTTTTTTTTTTTTTTTGAGACGGAGTCTCGCTCTGTCGCCCAGGCTGGAGTGCAGTGGCCGGATCTCAGCTCACTGCAAGCTCCGCCTCCCGGGTTTACGCCGTTCTCCTGCCTCAGCCTCCCGAGTAGCTGGGACTACAGGCGCCCACCACCTCGCCCGGCTAGTTTTTTGTATTTTTAGCAGAGACGGGGTTTCACCATATTAGCCAGGATGGTCTCGATCTCCTGACCTCGTGATCCGCCCGTCTCGGCCTCCCAAAGTGCTGGGATTACAGGCTTGAGCCACCGCACCCGGCCGGTCACTTGTCTTATGGATTTACTGCCACTCATAAAGCCTCTAAACATCCCTTTTTTCCTTGAAATACATTTGAGGAGCTGTTTGCTTTTTATATTAGTCTGGAAATTTGTCTATGAATTATGATAGTTTTGTGTTAGAGACAATGAAAAGACTGACAATGTATAACTTTTTTTTTGATTCTCAAGAGGACTTAACCTTTCCACATGGAAATTACAAATGTTATTTAAGAGTGATTAGTTCCGAGGCTCTATCACTAACAATTGGGACACTCACACTACATTAATACATGGATGCAATGTTTAGATTGAGTTCTAGGTGTAATTACTCTTTGCCCTACATTCTAGACTTCTAGAATTGGACTTGAAGACGAGAGCCAGTTCAATTCCTATGCATATTCTAAATAAATACCTTGGGCAAAACCACAGATTTTAAATGATTATTCCAAATGGCTTTTCAGGATTAGTGGGACAGGTTTGTGGTACATTCACTACTATTTTAAACTTTGACAGGGAAACGAGCAGTCTCTCTAAAAGAACTTCTGAGCTTCGTTTTTTGGGATGATCAACATCCCTGGGAATCTGATGAATACCATGTACTGTGCTCATCCATGTTTCTTTCTAATGTCAGGGAGGTCGGGGACCCGTTCACTGCTATGGGAGAGCCTTGGCTCTGAGTGTAAATGCTTGCTACCAAAAGCTTGGAGAAGCAACTAGCACAGCAAACAGGGTCAGATTTACCACATAAGTAACCACAAGCGGGCTGGTGTCCAAGTTCCGGCGGGCTTTGAAACTCACTGTGAGCCAGGTAGCTTAGAAAAGGTGGAGGAAGTCATTAGGATTTCCTGAGGATTGGGTTGGAACTGAAACCGAGATTAATAGTATCCTCTCTGAAGAGCATTTTAACAAACGTGAATTGGAAATATAAAGATCTTCTTGTTCCCTGAGACTGGAAGGTGTAGCACAAGCGCCAGAGCATTGCCTTGGCCTCCTTTTGATGGAGAGAATGCGTGAGGGATCAGCAGCGCTCATTCCTTCTCACTGCTCCACCTTCTGCTACCCACCTGCAGTTTCCTACAGTTTGGTTCAGGGAAGGTGTGGGCTTCAAGGCATGGGTCCCCCAGTGACTACCCTGCTCACCCTCTCTGGCCCTGCAGCCTCCCCAGCTGCTGTATTGTGGTCAGCAGAATAATGGCTTCCAAAATGTGCATGTCGTTAAGCCCTGGAACCTGTGAATATGTTGACATGCGTGGCAGAAGGGACTTTGCAACTGTGATGACTTTAAGGATCCTGCCCAGGGAAGATGATCCTGGATGATCTGGGCAGGCCCAGTGTCATCACGAGGGTCCTTATAAGTGGAAGAAGGAGGCAGAATAGAGAGAACCAGAAAGATGGCATCCTGAGGAAGACTCATCTGGCCATGCTGCCTTTGAAGATGGAGGAAGGAAAGGGCTACTAGCCAAGGACTACAGGAGGCCTGTAGAAGGTGGAAAGGGTGCGGGAGCAGATTCTCCCCAGAACCTCCAGAAGGAATGCAGGCCCCTGAACCCGTTTTAGACTTCTAATGTTGAGAACTGTAAGGGAATAGATTTTTGTTGCTTAAAGCCACCATGGCCCAGGTGCCATCTCTCAAGGGGCCCAGTAGGATACAATAGGCATAGGCAAAAAGGGAACAAAAGAAGCTGAGCTGTGCCTTCTTCCTTCTCTCCCCTCTCTGGCCCTGGAATGTGTATTTGTTTGCTCTGCTGAACCAAGAAATGTGGTTTGTGAAGGGCAGGATCTCCATCTGGCAGCTTTCTGGGTGGTGGCTGAGGGCAGAGAAAGCGAGTGACTCTGGGGTTGATGCTGTTGTGGGGGTGGGATGAAGAGGCAGTGGCAGCTGGCCCAGGAAGTCTCCCACCTTCCAAAAGTGCTATCAAACCTCCACTGTCTCCCTATCAGCTTGTTCCTTGAAGGTCAGCCTGCTTAGGCCATGTGGATTCATCTGGAGCCTGGGGCTGAATGCATTAAACATATCCCCAGAGGGTGGTGAAAAAGACCACTTCTTTCTTTGCAGGTGGGAGTGTGAGGTGATGGGAGAGCGCTTTGGCAACATCTCTCAAATATTTACTGTCAGCTCGTCTCCCTTACTTACAGTAAAGAGCAGAAAGCTGGGACATACCTAAATGGATGACCCAGGGTGCCTGGTAAATAAGTGACGCCAACAGAGCTAAAAGACGTGAGGTGATACCCAACTGAAATGCAATAAGTTTATGACATTGTATCTAGTATGATATGAGCTATGTAAAAAATGTAGGACAAAGAAGAGAGAAAAGGAAGCTGAAATGTGAATCCAAGTTTTCTGGATCTTGAGTGGTTATATTCCCTGTAGACATTATGGTCTGAATTTTTTACATCAAATTTAAGATATGGGGGTAAAACTTCATATCCTTTGACCTTGAAATTTAGTTCTGGGAATTTTTTCAAAGAATAATTATAAGTACAGCTTATGAGCTTTATAGACACAGATATTCCTTCTATCATTAATATAAAATTGAGATATATTTCATATGTGCCATAATATTCACCATTTTAAAGTGTACAGTTCAGTGGTTTTTAGTATATTCCCAAGGTTGTACAACCATCACCCTATCTAATTCCAGAACATTTTCTTCCCACTAAAAGGAAACCCTGTGCCCATTAACAGTCACTCCCATTCCCTCTTTCCCCCAGCCCCTGGTGACCACCGGTCCACTTTCTGTCTCTCTGGGTTTGCCTATTCTGGACATTTCCTTTAGATGGAACCACACAACGTGTGGCCTCTGTGTCTGGCCTCTTTCACCCAGCACAATGACTTCAGGGTTCATCTGTGTTATAGCATGTATCAGTACAGTTGACCCTTAAACATCATGGGTTTGAAATACATGGGTCCACTTATTCTCCTGCTTCTGTCACCCCTGATTTGGCAAGACCAACCATTCCACGTCCATGCCAGCCTACTCAATATGAAGACTAAGATGAAGACCTTTATGATGATCTACTTCCACTTAATGAATAGTAAATAGATTTTCTCTTCTTTGTGGCTTTCTTAATAAATTTTCTTTATCTTACTTTATTGTACGAATATGGTGTATAATGTCAAAATATGTGTTAATCAACTGTTTATGTAATCAGTAAGATTTCTGGTCGGTAGTAGGCTGTTAGTAGTTAAGTTTTTGGAGAGTGAAAAGTTATACATAGATTTCGAAAGTTCGTGGTGGTCAGTGCCCCAACACTTGCATCTATTCCTGCATTCCTTTTTATGTCTGAATACTATTCCATCGTATGGGTAGACCATGTTTTATTTATCCATTCAGCAGTTGATGGCTGTTAGCTGTTTCTACCTTTTGGCTATTGTGAAAAATGCTGCTATGAATATTCACGTACAAGTTTTTGTGTGAACATATGTTTTCATTTATCTTGTGTATATACTTACAAGTAGAATTGCCGCATCATATGGTTATAACTCTATGATTAAGTGTTCGAGAAATTGCCGAACTGTTTCCCAAGCATGAGTGGCTCTCATGCATATTTATATTAGTGAAAATTTGGAAATAATGTAGATGTCAATAGTAGGAGAGTGCTTAGGTAAATTCCATTAATCCCTTTAGTGAAGGATTTGTACAAATGCAAGTTATTTATTCAGCAAGAATTATTGAACATCAGCTTCATGCCCTGTCTTGGACTAAATCAAAGGCGGTTGAGATGGGGTAATTGTTCTCAAGGAGCTTGAGCTATTCAGCTATTCCATGTGATGTTTACAAATAATTTATGACAAGGGGGACAGAATTCTTATACTATAGGGGTAGGCTAGCTCCAGTAAGTTTTGGAGAGACTCAAGGTACGAATTAAGTAAACATGTTACAAAGTTAAGTGGAGAAGGTAGGATAGAGAATTGCACATACTATGTGATCATGCGTACTTTAGAAAATACCAGATAAAAACAACTCATCAAAAAAAGGTGGAGGAAAACACACTAATATAGGAATAGTGTGGTGTGGTGGTGTCAATGGACATTTTTGTGGTGGTGTCAATGGACATTTCTCTCCTATTTAAGTGTCTCCTAAATTTTTTTGTGATGGAAACAAAAATTCCCCTAGTCTGTCTGTGGTGACTGGGAAGGAGTGGTTGGGGGAGAAATTAGCATCAAGTTTTTGGGGAGATAGCATCCGTATGGGTGAAGACAGAACCTCAGAGGAAATACCAGTGTGTGCACGCTGCTAGCCTGTACCCCATCTTCCTCCCCTTCTCAGCCACTTCTCTCCCTTTGATATCCCCTGCCCATCTGTGGCCCTACCTGGACACCAGTAATGCCCCATTGGGTAGTTAAAAAGGACACTTTTTACGATTTTCAGAAAAAAATTGGTCTTTAAAGTTATTAAAAGGCTTAGTGATGTTTTTAAGAGGACAGAATTGAATTGCCAATCTGTTTGCTCAAATTCTGTTATCTAATATTATTTCCATGTATTAAAAAGGATTCTAAGGTCAGAAATGAGAAACTGCCCTAGCCAGCTGATCTACTGGCCCTGACTATTCCAGAATGCTCTACTTTGGGACTGCTGTCAATGTTGGGAACCCCACCACAGTTGAAACAGACTAGAAGTGGGAGTGGGGGAGTACCATACTCAGAGAAATAGGGATCTTAGAACAAAGTGCTTTTTCTTTTTAGCTCTACCTTTATTTTTAATTGTCTTCTCAGCATTTTAACTAGTAAAATCAAATATAATGAAAATCAGTTGGGGCGTGGTGGCTCATGCCTGTAATCCCAGCAGTTTGGGAGGTCAAGGTGGGAGGATCACTTGAGCCCAGGAGTGCGAGACCAGCCTGAGCAACATAGTGAGACTCTGTCTCTACCAAAAAAAAAAAAAAAAAAAAAAATTAGCTGGGTATGGTGGCGCTTGCTTGTGGTCCCAGTTACTCAGGGGGCTGAGGTGGGAGGATCGCTTGAGCCTGGGAAGTTGAGGCTGCAATGAGCTGTGATTGTGCCACTGCACTCTAGCCTGGGTGACAGAGTGAGACCCTGTCTCTGGGGAGAACAAAATGACATTTACAAAAATAGAAAATATTCCCCCTGGTGACACTTTAACCACAAGATTAGAAGCCCTATATCTTTGGTAGGTGTGAAAATAGCTTGGAGAATTAAAATTAGGCATAAATAAATTCCTGATGTCTTTGAGAGTTTGAGTCGTTGGATGATACTGTGATAGGGGAGAATCTGGGAGATGTTGAAGCGTCAGGATCTTTTTCATTTGAAGCTAAATGGCCTCAATTGGGTGGTTTGAGCTCTCTTGTTTTGTTTGTAGATTTCCTGTCTCCTTCCGCTTGTTAATAGACCACTGATTTCTCTGTGCTCCTGCTTGTGATAGTGTGCCCCTTTCCACTTTTAATTTTTCTCTTCTGTTTTATTGTGAGGGGAGTAAACTGCAGTATTGCCATTCCCCTGCTTTCGTATACATGTGAATGAGCATGGGAAAGCTGAAAGACTTCAGCGCATTTGGGGAAGGGAATAGCCCAGGGCTCCTTTCCTGAAGAACCAAAAATATTTGAACATTTCCAATTCTGCTTTGTATTTTACACATAGTCCTTGACATATTTCTGACTTTTTCACCTGCATTAAATTTCTTTTTGGATGCAACTTAGTCCTGTGACTATCTAAGGGTTTAGCCTTTCCACATACCCAGCAATTTCTACTTTCCTCTTAACTGTATGCAGTTCATACAGTGCCTATGCCAGCACTAGCATTTTCATTTTTTCTAAAACAGTACAAACAAAATGCATTAAACCAGATGTAAGCCAGGCGGCTTTGAGGCCCTCAAAGCTGGTTCCTCCATCTCTGGCCCACCTTGGCTCTACCGTTAGATAGTTCTGTCTCTACCAATGACCGTAAACCATGCAATAAAATGTAAAAATTGCCCATGTGATGTGGACAGACCTAAAGATGCCGAGCTCTGCAAACTGAACTTTTTCCCATGCTAAGGTCTGGATTCTGGGTTCCTTGGGAAGTACTGAGAAGTGTGAATCTGGCATTGAAGGTCAGTTTAAGGGTGTGTCGGAAATTGCAGGTATGGATATATGGAGTCACCATGGCCATGGCTTCTGAGCGAGGACGTGAAGGATTCTCTTAGGAGTAAAGCCGATGTGCTTTGGGATCATTCTCAGCTTCAAAAGCTTCTTTTCCCTCCAAGAACCCTGCTGGAGTCTGGTTGAGTGAGGAGACTAAACAGCTAACCTTCATTTATGTGGAGGATGTGTACAAATGTCAGAAACATGATGAGCAGTGTTTTGTGCCCAGTGACTGAGAACGGATGTGGCTCCCAGGCAGTGGAGGCGGTGGGTGTTTGGCGGTGATGATTTGCATAGGGTAGAGCTGGCCTTTGCAGGGCTGATGGGATTGGGGCACGAGAGGGGAAGAGGAAGCCTCTCCACAGGTCCAGGAAAGACCGAGAACAGATTGCTTAGACTGGAATGAGTGTGATGTTTTGGAAGGCAGGTGAACAAACTCATTTGCCTGGAAAAGAGATTGTGTGTGTGTGTTTGGGGGGGGGGGGAGTGGTGGGGGGTGCAGGGGGGCCAGAAGCTTTGTATGGGCTTGGCTTGGGGAGGACTTTTCACACCAGTCCAGGGGGTTTGCTCTAGCAAACTCAGTGCTGTGAATTTCTTCTTTTTTTCTTTTTTTGAGGATGGAGTCTTGCTCTGTTGCCCAGGCTGGAGTGCAGTGGCACAACCTTGACTCACTGCAACCTCTGCCTCCCGGGTTCAAGTGATTCTTATGTCTCAGCCTCTCGAGTAGCTGGGACTACAGGTGCACACCACCACACCCAGCTAATTTTTGTATTTTTAGTAGAGACTTGGTTTTGCCATGTTGGCCAGGCTGGTCTTCAACTCCTGACCTCAGGTGATTTGCCCGCCTCGGCCTCCCAAAGTGCTGGGATTACAGGCGTGAGCCACCATGTCCAGCCCAATGCTGTGCATTTCTGCATGGAGAGCCACTGTGCTTGGGGAAGAGTCTTTGGACATCATTGTCTCCACCCAAGTGAGAGGATGATCATTGGCAGGATGAGGGATCATGGAATTGTCCAGGATGAAGCCGACCACCTCGCTGAGGATGCTGATTGTCCCCAGATGAGGCTGAGATCGCTCCTGGGTGGCCCTGGCCTCATCCTGACATGCAGGAACCATGCTTTTTAGCCAACAAGAGCCAGAAAACACTCCTTGCTGAAAAGTTACCACCAAAAAACGCCAGTGTTACACACCTCCAGATACTTCCCCTCTGACGATGAAAGAGGAGCCAAGATTTATTCGGCTCTCCTTTGGCTGATCTGAGTGCGGTGGTGTTTACAACTAATTGATCACAACCGATTACAGATTTCTTTGTTTCATCTCCTCTCCCACTGCTTCACTTGACCAGCCTTTTTAAAAAAAGATGTGATCAAATAGATTCTGGAACTGAATAACTCCTCTGAAATGATTTATGACTGAAGTAATGTTACTCACCAACAACTTTCTCGGGAGAAAAACATCATTTGATACTGGTAAAGTTTAGAGTATTCATGATCCCTGGTCCATAAATATTTTGGAATGATAATTAGGAAAATACATCTAGACATTCTCAATGCTGTTATTGAAAATCACGCCAGAATTTGACTCCGCAGTGCTATAAGGATGGATTTCTCACCTATAACTGTTTACTTTGTCTTTTTTTGGAAATACGGTCTTGTCTTGTCACCTAGGCTAGAATGCAAGTGGTGTAATCATTGCTCACTGAAGCCTCGAACTTCTGGGCTCAAGCAATTCTCCCACCTCAGCCTCCTGAGTATCTGGGACTACGGGCGTGGGCCTAGCTAATTTTTTGTATTTTTGGTAGACGTGGGGTCTCACTATGTTACCCAGGCTGGTCTTGAACTCCTGGGCTCAAACAGTCCTCCCACCTTGGCCTCCCAGGTGCTGGGATTACAGTTGTGAGCCACTGCACCTGGCCAATATTTGTTGATTAAATGAGATCATGTATGTAAATGTGCTTAGAATGTACCTGTGCATGGGCATTTTTCATTTTTCTCTAGAGGCTTATTTATGAATATCATTACATTAGTCTAGCAGCAATTTGCTCATAACTCAGTTTGTGTTAAAGTAGAATTTTTTTTTTTTTTCCCGTGGTTGGGTCCCATTCAGGATGCAAATCATGCACAACAGTCTGCTGTTACCTGCTTGACTGGGACCCTTGGTATGGCACACCATTCCTGACTGGTAAAGGCATTGTGCTGCCGACATCAGTTCCAGGATGGGACAAACTGCATACAGTAGGCTCATCTTGTGATGTGATTTCTTGAGTGCGTCGTGTTTGGGTGGATATATATGGCATATTTCACCTTCTGTTTATTTCTGTTTTTATATTGATTCTAACTTTTTAAAACCGTGTGTTTAAAATGAAGATTAAAGCTAGTGTTGTTCTGATTGTGTTTGTCAATTTCTGAATGCCCCTGGGGAGAGACAGCCTTGTTGTCAAACCAGTTTGGGGAAATCACATGTTTAAAATTCATACTGGTCTCATGGGGCTTGGCTGTGGTTGTGTCACTTTCTCAGGTCCAGGGACAGAAGAAGTGGGAGGATTGACTTAGTGAAATGTAGGTGATCGGATTCCCATGCATAGCAGTCAGTGTGCATTTATAGAGACAGCCCAAGAGATAGCTGCCCAGACTCAGACAATTATAGGTGTGTCTCATTTTATGTGACAGCTGCAGTCCTAACACTGTCTTGTCAATCAGTATGATCATGGGGGTTCGGGGAGGGGGGAGCTCTACTTTTAAAAATCCATCTGAAAAATCTTTATCTCTCTTGTCAAGCCCAAATTTCCTTAATCAGATTTTCTTCAAGGAGAGATGCCTGTAGACAAAGTGCTTTTGTTGTTTTTCTCCAGAAAAATAAAAAAGACTCTGAAATTTCTGATTCCTACTGTATAAGAAATATAGGAAGTATTTAGTGGGGGTCTCATTGTATTGTTACCTTGCTTGGCTCTTTGCATTTGGCCAATGGTTGACGTTTATTAAACTCATGACCACTGGTAGATAAAAATATTGGAAATACATTTTATATAGATTTAAGCCAATGTTCATGTGTAATGTATGGAAACTGAAAGTTGTGAGGGGAACATTTCTCAGGGAATGAGAACAGAGCATAGGTGCTCTCTGATTTTTCTGGAAGAGCTACATTCCATTGTCCTCACCTCATTAAACATACTGCTTGGAAGAAGATGCTTGTTTTACCTGTTTTGTTAGTAACCGAGTATCTCTTTTGCTCATATTTAAAGTTGTGCTTTGAGATAGTAATGCTTCTGATTGCGAGTGTACTAATACAGTTATTTAGGCAAAGCTGGCGAATTAATTTTCCAACCAAATATTTGGAGCAAAAGCAGTCAATTAGATAAGATAAAGCAAACTTATACAAAACTGACCTGACTTTCAAATTTGTTTTCATAATTTTATTTTGCAGGATAACAAAGCCATTGACCTTTGCCGATTGTGTTGGGGATGAACTTCCTTTAGGATGGGAAACTGTATATGATAAACAAATTGGAGTTTATTACATGGACCACATAAATAGTAAGTAGTGTGCAAAATCTGTGGCATTATATCAAAGATGCCAAAAACTTTTTGTAGAGTGAAACAATCGTTACCTTCCAATGCAGCATTAAATTGGGTTTTATAAATGTAATCCAAAGTTTCCATTAGCTCAGTTCTTCACAAAGTGAAGCAGTTCTGTAGCTATGCCTTGCTTGTGTCTTGCTGGGGACTACATATAATATGTTTAATGGAGGGTTTTAATAACTATTACAAGGACTAAATTTCCCAGCCAGTCTGGAAATAGAAATACCTCTCATAATGAAAAAATTATTTATTGCAGAGTGGAGCTGACAGGTTATTGAAGTAAGCGCCCAAGTGATTACCTTCACTTCATTTCATCTTATACATTTAACTTTAGCTTTCATACACCAAACCTTTGTGATCTCTCTCTCTCTCTGTGTGTGTGTGTGTGTGTATGTGTGTGTGTGTGTGAAGTGAGGAAATGGTATAGAGACCATAGCAGAAACAATGGGTCTTTGGCCATGCCAGCCTTCTTTGTAGAACTATCTAGAGCAGTGGTTCTCATCCTGGGTGATTTTATCCCTCAGGAACACTTGGCATTGTCTGGAGGCATTTTCAATGGCTGTGCCTGGGAGAGGTGCTGCTGGCATTCAGTGGGTGGAGACCAGGGATGCTGCTAAACACCCTACAACGCACAGGACAGCCTGCCCCCCACAACAGACAATGAGACGACCCCAAATGTCAGTGGTGCCAAGGTGTAGGAATCCTGTTCTAGATCTGTTCTCTGCCCATTAATCTTGGCTGTCTCTTTGTCAGCTTTCTTCGATGGGGTCCCAGCTGGGAATCTATTTTTCATCCTCTCTCATTTTCATTCTGGCTTCCCTCAGTGGCTCTGTCATTGTCATTTTACTACCAGGATATGAAGCATGGCTTCCCCTTGGCTTACTTTCTGTCCTTTGGTTGGTGAAGTGCGGGGTGGCTGCAGGGTGTGAAGGTGCACGGTGCCCCCAACCCGAGTGATTTTGAGGCTCTTTTCTAGGCCAGTCCCATGACTCCTCATGTCCCCACTGTGCAGTCGACCCAGACTTGTGTCTTCAGAGCTGATTCCTACATTGTCAGTTGCTGGCACCCAAGATCTGAGTCCCCCATCTCAGATCTCGGGACAGTGGGGTTTTTGGTGCCTGGCACCCGTCCTTGGGCATGATTGCAGCTCTTATCCAGAGACTGGGCAGTGGTGATTGGAGACAGGGGATATCTACCGTTATGACCCCGCTGCCCTCCCAGGCAGGTCCAGGTGGCAGGAGAACTTCTAGGTGGACCCAGTGGTTTCTGGACAGGGCAAGTACCTGGCAGAAGAGAAGCTGAGAAGCCCCAGTGGCTCTCTGCCAGCCTGGCACTTCACGACTGTGTATGTTTGGGTAAATGTGGCCATTTGAGCTAGGCTTCCCAGCTGATAGTCTAAAGGGCAGCTCGTAACACGTAAGAGCTGCTCACTTCACAGGGCCACCTTGCTGTGGACCTGGGCAGATGCCTGTGGCTTTGTTAATAGGCTTTATCCTTCCCAGGGCTTGGTGGTACGGATGCCCCACGCCCACTGAATCTCATCTCTGAGACAAGAGCAGGACTCTGATTTTGCATTTGTTTTGGTTTGTAAATCTTCTCCTGTGAACTTTTACTGCTTGGAGAGGCTTTCTAGGAGGGATGCTGGGATGGTGTGAGAAGGGATGAGCAAAGGATATTGACAGGAGAGCAGACGTGGGGGGGCGGATTTCCAAAGGAGAACTTACCTGGAAACATTCTAGCAAGCACACCTTCATGTGAGAGAGAGAGAGAGAGAGAGAGAGAGAGAGTGTGTGTGTGTGTGTGTGTGTGTGTGGCAAAGCAGACATAATGTAAAATTTACCATTTTAACCATTTTGAGGTGTAATTCACAGAACGTAAAATGAACCATTTTTAAAATGAATAGTTTGGTAGCATTTGGTGCATTTACAGTCTTGCGCAGCCATCACCTCTATCTTGTTCCAGAACATTTTCCTCACCCCAAAGGGAAATCTCATCTCCATTAAGCAGTCATTCCCCATTCCCCTTCCCCTAGCCGCTGGTGACCCCTAGTCTGCTTTCTGTCTCTGCAGTCTCCTGTTCTGGGTATTTCATAGACATGGAATCAGATGCTATGTAGCCTTTTGTGCCTGGCGTCTTTCACTTGGCTGTTTTTTGAGGTTCTTCCATGTCATAGTGAGCATCAGAACTTTATTCCTTTTTGTGGAATCGTATTCCTTTGTATATGGTGTATACAGACCATTCTGTTGTATGCACTCAGTGAAAGGTCCTGAGAGTATAAAGGTGACTGAGGCTGTGCCCCTGCCATCTAGAGGCTATAGTTTAGGTGGGAAACAGAAAAGATATAAAAACACTCAGGTGCCCAGTGTTAAGGGGGAAGAAGAGCAGCCCACGTAAGCAGGGGAGAGACATGTGTGCCTAGAGGATCAGAGAAGGCTTCAGAAAAAAGGTGCCTTTGCAGCGTGCCTGGGAAGACGGCAGGCCTTCCTGTGACAGAAGAGGTCTGAGTCAGCATGGCAAAGGCACCGGGGAGCCAGCCAAGCATATTTGGGTATTTCGCAGAAGTTCAGTCTGCGTAGAGAATGTTTTGGGGGAAAAGGATGGAAAATGAGATGAAGCTGACGAGTGAGTTTTGGAACTCGTATATTAGGCTAAGGAGATTGGACTTTGTGCTTTCTTTCTTTTTTTTTTTTTTTAAAGACAGAGTCTCGCTCTGTTGCCCAGGCTGGAGTGCAGTGGCCGGATCTCAGCTCACTGTAAGCTCCGCCTCCCGGATTTATGCCATTCTCCTGCCTCAGCCTCCGGAATAGCTGGGGCTACAGGTGCCCGCCACCTCGCCCGGCTAGTTTTTTTTTGTAATTTTTAGTAGAGATGGAGTTTCACCATGTTAGCCAGGATGGTCTCGATCTCCTGACCTCGTGATCCGCCCGTCTCGGCCTCCCAAAGTGCTGGGATTACAGGCTTGAGCCACCGCGCCCGGCCGACTTTGTGCTTTCAAAGAGGTTTCTGTGTGAAAGCATTGCATCCCAGTTAGAAAGGTCACTTTGGAGAGTGCTCTGAGGATGGGTTTTGGTGGGATGAGACCAGAAGGTCCCGAGAGTCTGACTGAAGTAAGGAGAGACAGAGACAAGGGCGTGTCACCAATGATTATCATATCCAGGGGCAGGGACCTCCAGTTCTTCATAACCCACCGAATGTTTCAGGAGGAAGAGGAGTGGGATTCTTTGAGGATGAGTCCCAGGTTGTACCCCCAGGCTGGCTCCGCAGTTAGATCCAGATGATGCGGCTCCCCGCAAGGGGAAGACAGGAGAAGCAGGCGTGTGCTGTGTGGTGTTTGGTTTGGTTTTGCTCTTGATGGGGAAAGGTGGTGTGGAGAATGAGGGCTGCTTTGGATGAATGGCTAGGAATGACTTTGGGTCCATCCATGTGGAGGTGCATCCAGGAGGTAGGTGGGAATGAAAGGTTGGAGCTGGGGAGAGAGGCTGGAGCTGGAGTTAGGCACAGGCCCTTGAAGAGCTGGACAGGGAGGAAGCAGGAGTGAACATGAGGGAAGCTATGGTGGGATGGGACAAGGAAGTCAGCGAGGAATGGGAAAAGACTACACAGTCTGGTCTGGGAAATGAAAGAAGGGGCCCAGTCAGGTCCGGGACACACAAGAGTTTCCATCATCTCACGCAGAAGGAGTCAATGAGGAGAAGGTCATAAATAGCAATTAGTGTCACAGTTCTGAGCTCACGTGGGTTCATCTCCTCCCATGCTTATTTAAAGTGTGGTCTTTGTTGGTGAAAACATCATCTTGTATTGTCTTCCCTCCTCCAATGGACTGTTTCATATCTATAGAGTTTCCTTCTCATCTGGACTGTGGATATAAAAATAGAAAGTGTTCCACGCTTTGGAAAGGTTCGTGATATAAAATCTTCCATAATATGCATCCTGGTAATGAATTAATTTTCACATTGACGAGCGACATCACTGCATGACTGTTGGTCCACCTAAGGATTTTACTTTTAAGTCACTTATGTTTTAACCTTTTTAAATTTCAGAACTTACCCAGATTGAGGATCCAAGAGAACAGTGGAGGCGAGAGCAAGAGCGCATGTTGAAGGAATATTTAATTGTAGCCCAGGAGGCTCTCAATGCCAAGAAAGAAATCTACCAGATTAAGCAGCAGCGGTTTGAGCTGGCCCAGGAGGAATACCAGCAGCTGCACAAAATGTGTGAGGATGACAGCCGCTCGCACGCCAGCTGTGAGTTGACTTATCTCCTGTTAAAAGCCATTGTGACTTTAAAAGCCATCTCTCTGCTAGGTTACCTGCAAACACTGAACCTTCCTTGGGCAAGATCGCTTCGTGAAGGTTCTAATCACATACTGTTAGGTCATCAGTATTCGGCACTGAAATCAGATGGGCACCCGGTAGCCACTCCTGTAGCAAGGGTTTATCAAATGCTTACTTTGTGCCCAGTCACTGGGTTATGGTTGGTGGTGACTAAGAAAGGAAAAGTCTCTGCCCTTGAGCTCACATTCAGGTGGGGAAGGTAAAAAATAAACAAGAAAACAAAATTTCGGGTAGGGATGTATACCAGCGTCCTGTCTCTTGCATGTCAGTTTTGAAGAGGGCTTCCCTCAGAGATCTCTGCAGTTAACACTGCTTGTCTGGGATGATCTCTTGGGAAATCCACACAGTGGTTTCATTCATTCTGAGTGGGAAGACTCAGGAGAGCTCAGCCATGTCAAGCTCCCTGTCTCTTTGTAGAGTCCTCTGTTGGGCTCTAGGCTTTAGTAGGCAGTACAGGGAAGGAGGAGGAACACCACAGAACCCAGAGAATCGGGGTACTCTCCTGCCCCTCAGGTAAGATAACCATGTACTGCTTGCTGTTCTCTAAAGGGACCTCTCTTTAGTTTTGAAGGCTGCCAGAGTCGGGGGTCCATTTCATTAGTACTCAGCAAGTGCTTAGTTTTGAAGAAACCAGTTGCACTCTCAGAACCCAAAGCATTTTGCTGTGGACACAGTCACCACATGAACCAGTTCCTTCCCAGCAGACTGTCACCCTCAACAGACCCCAACAGATGTGCATGACTGTGACTGGCCTGGGCACTCATGAGCTTGGAAAGAATGGATGGAAGTTCGTACCACTGGGTTGAATTTTATAAAAACCTGTCTGTTTGATACTTGGGGCCTTTCCTGTGATATTAGTGCCATGTTGCCATGGCAGATGTTAAAGACACAGCAATAGCTTTATTCTGTGTTGCAAGTCAGAATGGAGGTAAGGCCAAGGGGCCACACATTTAGTGCTCTGTTTTATTGCAGCAACTGTTGACGGGGCAGAATCCTTAGAAGCTGTGGCTGGGTGGGGGTACTCCCTCTGCAATAGGAATTGAAGATATTTCTGTTACTGTGTATCTTGAGGGGAACAGGGAACTCAGTTTTACTGATGTATTACTTCCAAGCCCTCTTATCTCCATCTCTGCAGATATTGGCACATACCTGGTTGGTTTTTTTTTTTTTTTTTGGCTTTGTTTTGTTTTTAACTTTCCATCAGAATATGATAGGTTAGCTATGTGTGGAGTTTTAGAGGCTGGTTTCTTATCTTCACAGTTATCTTTTCTTGGAATGTCTTTCTCTGATTTTGGTATGAGGGTAATACTGGCCTCATAGAATGAATTGGGGAATGTTCTTTCCTCTTCTGTTTGCTGAAAGAGTTTGTGTAGGCTTGGTATTAGTGTTTTCTTAAGTATTTCATAGAATTCACCAAAAGAGCCACCTGGACCTGGAGTTCTTTGTGGAATGTTTTTAACTACAAATCCAATACTTTTAATAGAGAGGTATCCGGATTTTTTGTTTCTTCTTGAATCAGTTTTGGCATTTGTGTGTTTCAGAGAATTGTCTATTTCATCTAATCTAAAAGTCAGCAAACTTGTCTATAAAGGGTCAGATAGTAAATATTTTAAACTTTGTGGACCATGTGATCTCAGTGGCAACTATTCTACCCTGTGGTTATATTGCAAAAGCATTCAGAGACAACGTGTAGACAGATGTGCCTGGCCGTGTTCCAGTAGAAGTATCAAAACAGGTAGCAACCTAGATTTGGCCCACAGGGAGTTTGCTGCCCAGTGATCTAAGCTGTCAAGTCTATGAAGTTGTTTGTAGAATTCCCTTATTAGCCTTTCAATGTCTGTAGGCTTTGAAGTGATGTCCTCTCTTTAATTGCTGATATTAATAATTCGTGTCTCTTAATCAGTATGGCTAAACTTTTATTGATTTTTATCTATCTTTACAATACACTGGTGTTTGCCCTGTTTTCCGATTTCTTGTCTGTTTCTATCTTACTAGTTTTTCTTTATTATTTCTTTCCTTCTACTTAATTTGGCTTTAATTTGTTCTTCCTTTTCTAGCTTCCTAAAGTGGAAATTTAGATCACTGATTTTAGATCTTTCTTACTTCCACACATAGCCATTAAAGGTAAGGATTCTCCTCTAAGTACTACTTTAACTGCATCTCATAAATTTTGATATGCTGTATTTTCTTTCAGTTCAAAATAATTTCTCCTTTTTTTTTTTTTTTTTTTTTTGGTGGTTTTTGACCCGTGGGTTGTTTAGAAGTAAGTCAGTAGGACTTTTTAAAGATGTCATGTTGTTGTTTATTTCTAACTTAGTTCCATTGTGGTCAGAGACTAACATTTCAGTCTTTTGAAATCTATTAAGATGACTTTTATGGCCTAGAATACTGTTTATTTGGTTTTTTTTAGATGGAGTCTTGCTCTGTCACCCAGACTGGAGTGCAGTGGCACGATCTTGGCTCACTGTCTCACTGCAACCTCCACCTCCCGGGTTCAAGCGATTCTCCTGCCTAAGCCTCCTGAGTAGTTGGGACTAGAGGTGTCCACCACCACGCCCAGATAATTTTTGCATTTTTAGTAGACACGGGATTTTGCCATGTTGGCCAGGCTGGTATGGAACTCCTGACCTCAGGTGATCCACCTGCCTCGGCCTCCCAAAGTGCTGGGATTACAGGTGTGAGCCACTGTGCCCGGTCAGTTTTTTGATGATGCAGAAGCCCATGGACTTGGTGCCTCGATGTCTCCTTAGCTGAAGCAATGGCCTATAACTGGTTCTGAGATCATATAGTTAGCAATTCTAAACATTTCAGAAAGCTACTTGGTAGAAGTTAGGTTGAATGGTATAAAATTGCCATTTTTGTATCTAAAAAAGGGCTGAATGTTGGCTATTCTTATAATCCAACCTAATAGTGTGTTTCTTTCCAGCAGTCTTTGGGTACCTTATCTTTTACATGCTTGCATTTGGTTAGGTCTCCAAAGAGGCTCTCAAATCACTCTTTCAAAGAATGGAATGGAAGAAGTACATATCAGAAAAACTTGGCAGGATGTTTCTTGCCAGTGATTGAAAAGAAAAATTGAGGCCAGGTACAGTGGCTTATGCCTGTAATCCCAACACTTTGGGAGGCCGAGGCAGGATGATCACTTGAGACCGGGAATTCAAAACCAGCCTGGGCAACTTAGCAGGACCCTGTCTCTATTTAAAAAGAAAGAAAGAAAAATTGAGTCTAAAGAAAGTGTGTATGATGTACTGGCTACTGCCAGTGCAGCCAGAACGTCAGCTGCAGTGACTGTGGGGACGCTGGACTAGATGCCCTCAATGATGCAGACATTAGAACATCCCGTCTGATTCCACACCCACTCTGAGGGGCAGTGAGCGAGGAATCCCAATGCAGTGCCAAGCTGTAGGTTACAAGTATTCAGTACTTCAGCATCCTGAGGAGCTGAGGATCCTACAGGATCAGTTTTTGTATTTCCGTGGGCTTTTCACTTCTTTGATGTTTGGGCAAATAGAGAATTCTACTCAATTACGTTTGTTTTTGTGCCCTATGGGATTTTATTAATGCCCATTAAAAAGATACACTCAAGAGGCTCTTTTTGAAGTGGTATCTGTTCCTTCAGTAGAGGAAGCTGATGACTCTGATGTTGACTTGAGGTTCTAAGGTGCTCACCAGATTCCCTTTCCTGACCTGCTGGATGTCTCTGTGTGGATATGATCTCTTCCTCTATGTGTGTAGGTTGCCTTCGAGGCCAAAAGTGGGCCTGCCTGTTTTCGTGAAAGGGCTGGAGATGCCAGTGGGTCTTCCTGGGGCCTATCAGCTCATCAGGGAAAAAACCAACTCTGAACAGAATCTAGGAGTTGATCCAAGTGTTTTATCAACTTGCTGCTGTCCCTAGGGCTTCCACCAAGCTCTCTCAATCTGCCATTTAACCTGAACTACAAGGTACAACAAGGAAAACCCTGCTAAAATGGACTCAGATGAATTCTTTCTGGCTACAGGATAGAGTCCAATGCAGTGATCCTGTTGGCTTGACCATGATCTAACAGATGGCTTGTACAGCCATGCCAGAGGGCCTGGGCCCATGTTGGGAGCTGCTGGTGGCAGTTTCCATAGCACAAGTTGGCTGTGTAGCCACACAGGTCTCGCTGCCCATATCTCCCTCAGTGCTAGTCATCTAAAGCAGGAGGCGTTTCCTTTTTCTGATACTGTGAACAGAATAACATCTGGACTTAATTCCCAGTTCTTCCTTCATGGGCAATGACTTGAAGTGAAAGGAACCAATATCCAATGAGCTGGTGTTTTCTATGCATAGTTATGATCACAGTGTTGTCAAGCACGTGCTGTGTTCTTTATTGTTCACATGAGAAACTGAGTATCAGGGAGGCTAAATTCTTTCTTCAGGATTACATACCCAGTAGATGGTAGAAGTTGGATTTAAGCCCAGATCTGTTTGTGTTGATGGCCTTCAGTGCTCAGTACAGTTTCCTAGACATGGAAGAGGCCACTCAGAACAGCTGATGGTGTTTGTGGAACCCCTCCCCCATCCAACTTTCAGGTTATCTGAAAATAAAGACTAGTTATAAATTGACAAGTCATCTGGAAATTTTGCAGCAATAAAGGGGGCAAGTGGAAGGCAGAGCACTTTCTAGATCTTGACTTTTCCATGGCCCATGGAAGATCACTAAACTGTTCATTTATTTTTCGACAGCTGTTAGCACCTGCTGTTGATATATACTAAATGGCGGGAACATGTTTTTCCTGTTGTTTGTTTGTTTTGTTTTGTTTTTTTCGCTCTGTCACCAGGTTGGAGTACAGTGGCGCGATCTCGGCTCACTGCAGCCTCTACCTCCCGGGTTCAAGTGATTTTCCTGCCTCAGCCTCCTGAGCAGCTGGGACTACAGGTGCACGCCACTACCCCCAGCTAATTTTTGTATTTTTAGTAGAGACAGTGTTTCACCATGTTGGCCAGGATGATCTCTATCTCTTGACCTTGTGATCTGCCTGCCTCGGCCTCCCAAGGTGCTGGGATTACAGGTGTGAGCCACGGTGCCCAGCCGGGAACACGTTTTATCCTAATGGTTGCTTGTTGGTAAAGATGAGGCAATAACGTGTGAACAGAGGAATTAACTGCAACAGCCATTTCTAATGTGGGAGCAGAAGATAGGGAGAAGTGCATCTCACCTATACCCTTCACACATTTCCCTTGAGCTATGGAAACCACCGGAAGAAAACTTCATTCATTGGAGAGGAACGATTTTGTGTCAATATTGGGCTCCCTGGTATCTAAGAACATCCATGCCTTGACCTGAAAGCAAATTCAGATACTTGGCTGAATACTTTGCACACTTGTCTCCATGAGAGTAGGAACCCAACCCTGCTTGATTTCAATGAGCTTCTGAGCTACCTGCCTGGTAGTGCCCAGGCCTCATTTGTGCTTCGTAGAACACTGGGATGAAACTGTTCAACAATGGACTCATTCTCTCTGAGACACACCTGCTACTTTTTCTACAGCTCCATTTTGTAGAGTTTTTTTCTACTTTCTTTATTGCAACATGTTCTTCTATTTGCCTGCCTTTTAACACTGAATACGTTCATTATCTTAGGCACATTTTTTCCTGGAGTTACTCCTTTATTCTTCCTGAGAAACTCTAGCCCCAGGTACATTCAGATGAACTATATATGACCATTTGTAGGATCTTTTGGAAGAAATTCTTTCATGGGGTAGGATGATAGTCTAAACCTCAGGTCTGCAAACTATATCAAGCCTGTGGGCTGGATCCTATCCGCTGTGGGTGTTTGTAAATAAAGTTTTATTGGAACACAGCCATGTCCATTTACTAACCTATTGTCTATAGCAGCTACAATGGCAGAAGAGTATTTGAGACAGATTGTATGGCCCACAAAGCCAAAAATATTTACTGTCTGGCCCATTAGAGAAAAAGTTTGCCAATCCCTGGTCTACACCCATAGTTCTCAGACCTGGCTGCAAGCTAGAATCTTTAAAAACTTGCTGTTTGGACCTCACCCCAAGAGATTTTGATAGAACTGGCCTTGGGTGGGACCAGGCTTTTTTTTTTTTAAGCTTTTCAGGTGATCCCCAGGGTTGAAATCCACTGGGCTAGATGGAGTGTGAATGGCCCCTGTAGCAGCAGGAATATGACTTTGTTTACTATCCTGGTTCCTAGGAGTTACTCAAAGTCTACATTGAAAGAGGCAGCATTATCTCTGGTGAGAAAGGGCTGACCCACCCTGAGTTCTTGGATTAGGTGGTGGTGAAGCTTGACCTTATCAGCCATCAGTCCTGCCAACATTCCTTCTGAGGCTCCAAGCCTGTCTCACAATGACTGTCTTCCATTGGTGCTCTCTTTTTTTTTTTTTTTTTTTTTTTTAAAGACAGGATCTTGCTCTGTTGCCCAGGTTGGAGTGTGGTAGTGTGATCTTGGCTCACTGCAGCCTCAACCTCCCAGGCTCAGGCGATTCTCCTACCTCAGCCTCTTGAGTAACTGAAACTCCAGACGTGTGCCACCATACCTAGCTAATTTTGGTACTTTTTGAAGAGATGGGGTTTTGCCATGTTGCTGAGGCTGGTCTCAGACTACTGGACTCGAGAGGTCTGCCTGCCACCACCTCCCAAAGTGCTGGGATTACACATGTGAGCCACCGCACCAGGCCTTATTGGTGCTCTCGCTATTGAAGGATTTCTCATTTGCTGTCTTGGTTAGGAACAGGACTACAGGCAATCCATTCCAATTCAAAACCTTTTGTTTTCCTTCACACAAACATGTTGGAGCGGACAGGAGAATAAAGAATCATGGAGCATTTTTCCCATATATTAGTTGGCAAGCCAGATTTTGAAGGTTGCAGCAAAGCATATGTTTCCTGAGAAATAATCCCGTCGTCTGTCCTGGAGGGAGAATTCTTGGTTAGGATTTGATGGCATCTTGGGTTACTTCTGTAGATCACTCCCAGGTGGCCTTACTTGATTGTTTTTGGTCTTTTGCTTATATTGCCTTAAAAAAACCCATCCTGCCCACTTTGTTGGCCTTGTATATTTCTCCGTGTACCTCTCTGGTAGATAGTACCTGTCATCCTGGAACCTGTCAGGGCTTGTCGGCCTTTTGCCCAGAGTCATTCTTGGCTCCCTTGAGCAACTCCTGACAGTGCTGATCCGTGGAGGCCTACACCTGGTCCTAAGGAGCAACCTGCCCCAGAGGATGTCTTTGAAGAAGGACTGCTGGTCTTTTAAAGCATGTCTTCTCTCTGGGGTGACCTTAGGTTTCCATAGCTCAGAGGAGACCTGCACATAAGAGAGACAAAGACAGACAGACACATGGGCACACACATTTCCCCTTTCAGTAATCTGTCAAACTGAAATCCAGAGTTAAGTAGTGGGGTTTGCAGCATTTTGAGTGCTAAATACACAGGTCAAGTTCACCCATTGGGTGGTGGGCACTGGGGAGCTGGAGGACCGTTTCTTCTTCTGGGAAAGCTAGCCCAATTAAAGGATCTTTGGCAGCTGACCCACAGGAACCCAGATTCTAGACATGAAGCCCTCTGTGAATGATGGCATAGTGTATCAAGTCGCTACAAACTCAGTCTTTTAATCTATAAAATGGGCAAGGAAACGTAAGTATCATTTCACCTTCACAAAGATTTTATGAGAATAGATTAAATAAACGTGAAAGGCACTCTGTAATAGCAAGGCATAATAATTTACATTGCTGTGGTCCAGCTAGGCTATAACCTTGTTATGTTATTATCTGAGGCAATGTTATATGCCTGAGCAGACTCCATATTGCTATTTAATAGCTCTGCCCACTCAACTCTTCAAGAGAGAAGAAAACTTTAGAGGTGAAAGTCTGGTCTTTATCATAAACCTCGAGATTGGAGACATGTCTTAATAGAGGAAGATATTCCGTTTATAAATGTTGTGGAAGGCTGAGCACGGGGCTCACTCCTGTAATCCCAGGACTTTGGGAGGCCGAGGTGGATGGATCACTTGAGGTCTGGAGTTCCAGACCAGCCTGGCCAACATGGCAAAACCCCATCTCTACTAATACAAAAAATTAACTGGGTGTGGTGGTGGCACCTGTAATCCCAGCTACTTGGGAGGCTGAGGCAGGAGAATCGCTTGAACCCAGGAGGTAGAGGTTGCAGTGAGCTGAGATCACACCACTGTGCTCTGGCTTGGGTGACAGAGTGAGACCCTGTCTCCAAAAGAAAAAAGTGTTGTGTAGTGCACGCTGTTATGGGGTCTGGAGTCCTGAGCTGTTCTCGGACTCTGTAAGTGGTTCTAGTAGACTTACTGGCAGATCTGAGGAACTGAGAATTTTATTTATAAATTGAATTACATTATTAAAAGTTATACCAGTGTTCACAACCATCCTTAGTATTTGAAGATAAAATGTATTCGCTGTGTTAGTTACTTGAGTAGACTTTTCCCTTATCCCAGTCCTGGAATTTTATAATTTTATAGAGACCATAGCAAAAGTAACATGAATGAGATCCATATAATTAAAAGGTATTCTGTCATTTATGATGGTTTCAGCTGCAGCAGAGAAGACTAATTCTCATGGGCCTGGACAATAAGGAAATTCATTGTCACATAGTGGAGTCCTCTGGAAGTGGGGTGGGATTTCCCATAGGTGGATTCAGTGGCTCAGTGGTGTCATTGGTTTGTCAGTTTCCCCCTCTAGGAGTGGATACATGCTGAGTCTCTTGGGGAGAGGTGGCTACCCAACACTTCCAGGGTTCTGGTACTTAGGAAGGAGAAATGGGGGAAGGTTGCTGCGTAGATGTCCAACAGTATCCAGGACACCTCCCCTGTGTATTTCAAGTCTCTTTGCTAATTTTCCATATGAAACTGCACAGACAGAGGAAGATTGGTACAGATTTTTTTTTTTTTTTTTTGAGAGAGAGTCTCGCTCTGTCACCAGGCTGGAGTGCAATGGCGTGATCTCGGCTCACTGCAACCTCCGCCTCCTGGGTTCAAGCAATTCTTCTGCCTCAGTCTCCTGAGTAGCTGGGATTACAGGCACCCGCCACTACGCCCAGCTAATTTTTGTATTTTTAGTAGAGATGGGGTTTCACCATTTTGACCAGGATGGTCTCGATCTCTTGACCTCGTAATTCGCCCACCTCGGCCTCCCAAAGTGCTGGGATTACAGGCGTGAGCCACGGCGCCTCACTGGTACTGATGTTTAGCATTGCAGTGAACTTTGTTGAACTTGGTGGTAGGCTTACTTTCTACCCTTAATGGGAAAGATCCCAGGTGATAACTCTTGGCCTTGTGTTCCTCCCACTGCAAGTTGACAAGTTGACACATGTGTTGTAGTGTTGTAAGCCAGGATTCAGCAAGCCCTAACCTCATAGCCTCATTTGCATATTATCTCTATCCCAAGTGAAAGGCCTTTAAGCTCAGATCTGGGAAGCTTAAAGTCCCAGGAGTTTAATATGGAGATGTTTTCTATAAATTATTTCTGCCTTTTAAGGGCATTGTTGGAGATGTTGCTTTCATTACCGATCTTAAATGAAACCAAGGAGTCAGGCAAGATGGAAGATGTAGGATTTGGAAATAGGCAGTCTTGTCTAAGAAAGAATTGTTTGTAAAGTATTTTACTCCATGTCTTTGAGAGATCATGAGTCTAAGTATAAGAAAATTGGAGATAAAGTTGGCAAACATTTAGCTCTTCCAGTTGTTTATTTCCAGTAGATTCAGTTTTTTGAAATTCTGACTGAATGGGACTGAAATAGTAGATTTTCCATAGAACTGTTATTAAAATAGGAGATCCGACTGCTCAAATGAACTTTGGATGTGGTTCTAATTGAGGTTTGAAGTAATTGTGCTGTTGAAGTTACTGGATGGTGTTGAGCCATCCTTTGCAGTACATAGTCCGCAAATGATTTTGAATTGGTTTCTCATTGTTGGCACCTAGTTATCTGAATGACAGCCAGCCTTTGATTCTCAGATCAAAGGAGTTAAAGAAAGGACTCCATCCCTGCAGGTGTGTCTTCTGAGCAGGTGATGTTAATGACAATAACTGGGAGGCAGAGGGCACCAGAGTGGGGTGGTTTACAGATGCAGACAGTCCAGCATTCCACTAGCTAAGCAGAAGGGAAGCCATGCAGCAGTGGTACAGAGCCCATGGCTTCAGAAACCTAAAGAAAGGAGGCAGAAGCATCAAGAAAAAGCACCGCAGAGCGGTGGATGGGGTGGTAGAAATTAGGAATAGCCACTTGCTGCTCCAGCTGCCGTAACACTGGAAAAAGCTTGCAGCTCTCTGTGTGCACGAAAATTTGCTGACTGTGCCTAGCGTGTAAATAGCTCTGTGGCTCTTATTCATCCCTAGGTATTGGTTACTCACAATAATGATGCCATGTCTGTAAAGAGACTTTAAATCATGTACACTGCACTGTTTAGGAAAGCATTGAGGTATGTGATGTCTTTTAGCTAAACATTCATCAAAACAAGTTATTAGAGTAAAAGCGTGAGTGCCTCACTTCAGTTTCTGGGACAAACAACTTGGGGGCCCATCTTTCCATCTTTTTCTCAAGACTGCCAGATACTGACGTATTACTAGAAATCTTTTTTATTTTACAAATTTCTAATGTTTTTTTTCCTTTCTTGTGTCAAAAATTGTTCATCTGGAGAATATAGGTGTGAAGAAAATAAAAATAAAACCATTTTTAATGCAGCCACTGAGAATAACTGCAGTTAACTTTTTGGTTCTATCTTTCCAGTGACGTCTGTATATGTATTTTAAAAGAAAGTAAAAGTAGGTTCATACTGCAAGTACTATTCAAGTATTAAATACAGTTTCCTACGTCATAATCATACCTCTTCCCTCCCCCGCCCGCTGTGTCTCTATGGTGTTTAACTGTAGTAGTTTTATAGTAGAACTAAGCAGAGTTTTGATTGACCTACAGCCATGTATTTTATTATATGGGATCCTATAGAAAGTCCTGATTCAAATATCAAACATCAGGAAGATTTGAAGATGTTAAATGTCAGTTCTTTAGGAGCCAGTGACCTCTTATAAGTCAGAGATTTAGAGTTATTTAATGCAGTGAATCAGAAGTTCCTTATGTGTATGTATTTTGAAGGATCCATTATAAAATAAAATATTTTCTTTCTCTTTAGCATTCTCTGGATATTCAACAAATACAAAGTATGACCCACACCAAATTAAAGCAGAAATAGCAAGTCGTCGGGATAGGGTGAGTAAAACCGATGCTTTTACAACCAGGTGGATGGAAGCCTGAGGCCTCGCAGCCTAGGCTGCTGGTGTTCCCCTCTGGTTGACTCCTCCTGGAGGGATCGCTAGCAGTGTTAGACTGGAAGGGTTCTGAGGGTTCTGATGCTCCTTCCCCGGTAACCCCTGAATTATCTATGTGCTACCACCGTGTTTCATCTCTTCAGACCCTTGTCTTGGTTGTCTGGGAAGGGGAACACTTCTGTTGCATTTGGGACAAAGCACGAGAAACATCTTGGCAATGAAGCCTGCTCCTCTCTTGGTGTGTCATTCCCTGAATCAGGGTGTATCTTTTAGTGCAGTGGTTCTCAAATTTTAGCACAGCTAAGAAAAATACCTGGGAGCTTGTTCAAAGTGCCAGCTTCCAGGCCTAGCCCCTGAGTTTTGACGTGGACCTGGAGCGGGTCCTAGAATCTGTTTAAAGAAGCACTCCAGGAGCCATTGAGTTTCAGGTAGTCAGACAGCAGGCTTCTGGACACAAAGTTTCATGTGCGGGGGTCTGAGAGGAGTGGGTAGAAGGAAAGATGAAGAATGTGTTACAAAAGTTGCCAGTTGTAATGTGGAAACCTTGAAAATGTTACTGGTGCCCCACTTGGGTAAGAGTCTGTCTAATCTGGGATTTTTGTATCTAAGCACAGCAGGTCTTCTAGAAAGGCTGCTTCTTATGCATGTGAATGGAAGTTTATAGTGAGAAGAGATGATCTTCTGAACTGCAAGCTGAGTAGAAACTCAGATGACAGTGTTAATAACAACTGTGGAAATCATTCTTCACAGCTGGTTTTTGGAAAAAAAATGTGATTTGTCTTTAGCTTTCCAGATTAAAACGAGAGCTGACCCAGATGAAGCAGGAACTGCAGTACAAAGAAAAGGGGGTGGAGACCCTGCAAGAGTGAGTTGCCTGGACACTTGTTCCAAAGCTTCATGACCTTCACTTTCATGCCTTTATTTATGCTCATGATTTTCCAATGCTAACTTCAGAATCTCTCTTTTCCTTGAAGATATTTCGTTGCTTTAAATGGAAATACTCGGGAAACAAGACCTTTACTTTTATGTTTATGCATGTTTGCTATAGCTGTGCAAGACACTCATGGCTAGTTACATTTAAATTAGACTTTTTCTTAGTTTTATTCTTTTAAATTTTTTGTTCTAAAATTGACATTTAAAGTAAAAGAAAATTAAAAGTTTAGTTTCCCAGTCTCAGTAGCCACATCAGAAGTACTCAGTAGTGACATGTGGCTAATGCAGGTTTTCTCCACCATTTAGCACTAGTGGGATTTGGGGCTGGATCATTCTTGTCTTGGGGGGACTATCCTATGCACTGTAGAATGTTGTCTTGGCCAGGCCTGGTGGCTCATGCCTGTAATCCCAACACTTTGGGAGGCCGAGGCGGGTGAATCACCTGAGGTCAGGAGTTCGAGACCAGCCTGGCCAACATGGTGAAACCCCATCTCTACTAAAAATACAAACGTTAGCCAGGCATGGTGGTGCATGCCTGTAATCCCAGCTACTCGGGAGGCTGAGGCACAAGAATCACTTGGCAGGCACCTGTAATCCCAGCTACTCAGGAGGCTGAGGCAGGGAGAATCTCTTGAACCTGGAAGACCAAGCTTGCAGTGAGCCGAGATTGTGCCGTTGCACTCCAGCTTGCTCGACAGAGCGAGACTCTAAGAAAAAAAAAAAAAAGAATGTTGTCTTTACTCTTTACCCACTAGATGCCAGTAGCATCTTCCACCTGCATTGTGACAACCAAAAATGTTTCTAGACATTGCTGAGTGTTCCCTAAAGAACACATTTAATCCCAGCTGAGAACCACCATGCTGGTGGCTACTGTATTGAACACCATAGGCGATAGATTTCCATCATCGCAGAAAGCTCCTTTGGACATTCTGGTCTGTAGGTCTTCCTCCTGTTCTCATTTTTACAATTAGAACTTTATCCCTACTAAGAGATTGGGGATGAATTGTTTACAATTAGTGAGCTGTATCAAGTCTGCAGATTTCATGAACTAAAGGTGGTGTTTGAGAAATGGCGCTGGTGTGGGTCTGAAGGTTTGCCGAGCCATTCTGTCCATTCACTGGCTTTCCTTGCTGAACTTGCACATGTGCCTCACGCCTTCTGCACCTACTTTTCTCATCTGCAAATGGTGGTTGTTTTAGGCAGCTCAGGCTGCTATGACAAATACCATAGACTGGGTGGCTTGAACAGCAGATATTTGTTTCTTAAACAGCAGATATTGTTTCTGGAGGCTGGAGGTCCAATATTTGGTTCCTGGTGAGGGCCTGATTCCTGATTTGCAGATGACCATCTTGTCTCAATGTCCTTTATGGCTAAGAGAGCAAAAGCTCTATTCTCTCTTCCTTTCCTTAATCCCATCATGGGGTTCCACCCTGTGACCTCATCTACCCCAAATCACCTCCCAAAGGCCCCACCTTCAAATGCCATCACATTAGAGGGTAAGGCTGTAACATAAGAATTTGGAGGACACACAAACACACAGTCCATAACAGCAATCATTGTGCTCAGTTATACTGAGGACAGCACCAGCACCTGGTACATGGCCAGCCAGAAACAATTAGCCCGACTCTGTGTGGTTACTGTTACTGACACAGGTGGGCAGCATGTTGCCTCTTTCATCCTGCGTGCAGACGCATGAAGTGGTACATGTGACTGCAGCACTGCTCTTTATGGGGAAGTAATAAAGGAATGTGAGGTATAGATGTAATTACTACCATTACCCAGCTATGTGTTTGTGTGCATTTTGGATCTACACTCAGAGCTTCCTTTTATTAGCCCTAGTTAGTATTAGTAAAGCTTCTTCTTTAGGTTTTTTTTTTTTTTTTTTTTGACAGAGCCTTGCTCTGTCCCAGGCTGGAGTGCAGTGGTGCGATCTTGGCTGACAGCAACCTCCCCCTCCCAGGTTCAAGTGATTCTCGTGCCTCAGTCTCCCCAGTAGCTGGGATTATAGGTGCCTGCCACCACACCTGGCTAATTTTTGTATTTTAGTAGAGATGGGGTTTTGCCACATTGGCCAGGCTGGTTTCCAACTCCTGACCTCAGGCGATCTGCCTACCTCGGCCTCCCAGAGTGCTGGGATTACAGGCATGAGCCACCGTGCCCGGCCTCTTCTTTAGTTTTATCTTAAGCAAATCAAGTTTCTTTTCCAGCCAACCAGCTGCTGGTTTTGTCATTCATGCAGTGCATAAGCCAGAGTGCTTTCCAAATGCACTGATGTGTGTTCTGTCCTTTTAGCCCCCCACTCCAGCCAGCCTCCAGATACTCCAACACCTCCTCAGATGCAACTGTGTGTGCTGTGGCAGTGTCATCCTGTGTCACTTTGGCTAAGGGAGTGGATAAGGAATAAGCAGCAACAAATCATTTGATTTGTGACAGGTCACCAAAAGTTATTAGGACTACCTAGTTGGATTTGAGGTGAATTTCCTACCTTCATTAGGCCACACTGTAGCTGTCTCTCATTGTGATACAGTGTCTGTGGGCAATAGGTTGTTTTTTGTTTGTTTGTTTGTTTGTTTTTTGAGATGGGGAGTCTTTCTCTGTCACCCAGGCTGGAGTGCAGTGATGCGATCTTGGCTCGCTGCAACCTCCGTCTCCTGGGTTCAAGCAATTCTCCTGTCTCAGCCTCCCAAGTAGCTGGGATTACAGGCACATGCTACCATGCCCAGCTAATTTTTGATTTTTAGTAGAAACTGGGTTTCACCATTTTGGTCAGGCTGGTCTCGAACACCTGACCTCAGGTGATCCACCTGCCTTGGCCTCCAAAGTGCTGGGATTACAGGTATGAGCCACCGTGCCCTGCCCAGTATGTAGTTTTAATGTTAGTCATTGTGCGTGCTGGAGGTTGCAGTCAATGTCATTCTCATTTGCAGCTGTGAGGAAGGTGACTGGGGTTCAGGAAGAGTCTGAGTTTGCTCAGGATTCCTGAGCATCAGCGGGGAGCCACGTCTGGCACTTCCCTCATGGCCGTGGTTTCTGGAGTGGGTTGCTGGGCTCAGTGCCTGTTGCTTTGCCGTGGCTCCATCGTTCTGGTGAACTCCATTTCCTTATTTGAAGACGAAGGCCATATAGCAGTGTCAGCTGTAGACGGACTGATTTAGAAAATAAAACGTACTGCTGACTGAGAAAACCCCCTTCTCCTTAGCATGGCTAGGATGTGAATTCATCTCTTGTAGTTGCAGTGGTTTCAAGAATAGGAAAAGGCAGCCTCTGTTTCCCTAGGGGCATTAGACAGAGAAGCAGGAACCAGAATAGCAAGAATTTTAACTTTACACCTGCGGCCACAATGGAGCGCAAGTTGTGCTCCTGGAAGAGAGGCGGGCCAGTGCTGTTTGGATTTTCTTTCTGCTTTCATTATCAAGATCCCGCGCTTGGGAACAGCAATTGTAAACTTGCCACTTGCCAAGGGGAGGCTCCTCCTGCCTGCCTGAGCCAAGGGGGAGGGAGGCTCCTTCTGCTTGCCAGAGCTCATGAGAATACCCGCCCTCCCCCTGGAGGCCAAGGAGTGGCCTGGGGAAGGCTCTGGACCTGGCCTTGGTCCTGAGGGGCTCACCCCACCTCATGCCTGACCAGGGGCAAGTCGGCTTTCAGGAGGGAGCTGCCCAGAGCCATTGTTTAATGGGCATGTTGCCTTGGCTCTCTCTGACGCTGCGTTGTCACTGTGCATGTTTACTTTATTCTGGGACGGACAGAGCCTCACAGGAAGAAGAGAAAACACAGGCACCCATGCCACTCTTAAAATATTTTTGTAAGTGGAAGATAATCTGGTAACCTTTCTCTGAGTTCCACAGCTTATGAGATGAAAACAGCCTCAGTATTTTTTCTGGTATTGGACATTGGGCTTTTATGTTTGGATCGAATCATGCAAATGTATATTTTTTAAATTGAGAAATTTTAGAAGGCCTTTTCAAGCATTGAAAATGTGATTACCCCATCTCTACTGGGAAATCCTGACTATACATACAGATAGCACGTGAGCTGTTATACCTAAACATGAAGCATCTCTGATTTTATCACCAACATTGCTTTAAGGCAGTGGCCCAAGATTTTCCTCCAGAAAATTTCCTGCTGTTCTCGCTTCCCAGAATATCCAGTGTATTCTTTTCCAGAGCACCTCACCAGGAGTTTGGCTGCTTATAACATTTTAAGCTTGCCTTGTTTATCTTGGTGAATTTCCTGGCTAGCAAGGAAATTCATCATTACACTTGGGTCCAAGTAAGGAAAAAAGAACCTTTTGTATTTTACTTTAAATCTATATATGTTGTTGATTGTTGTAGAGAGGAATTGGTCACAGATATGTTTGCTGGGTTAATGATAGAATATGTACATGGGTGTATGTTATATATGTATCTACGTGAAGTGTATACATGTAAGCTTTTAATGATGGAAAATATCAAACATAAAAGTAGAGAGAATAGTATAATAAAACCCTCCTGTACCTCTCACCCCATTTAACCTGCACAATTGCCAGTCTTGGTTCGGTGGTGACCCTGCCGCATCTGCTAAGCTCTCACAGCCTTATTGAAGCAAATGCCAAAATCCCATTTAATCCATAAATGTGTCTCCAAAAGTTACGGACTTCTTTTGAAAATAATTCTAATCCCTGTACCCCACTTACTAGGCATCTTGTGTCCAGTGAGCTCTTGCATTTCTTCAGGTGTTTGGGTCCAGTTTGGGCCACAGAGTGCCTTTGATTGATATCTCTTATGTCTTTTCTACTCTCCCTCCTTTTTTTTCCCCCTGACAGCTTGTTTGTTGGAGAAAGTAATTTGGTTGTCCTATAGAATTTCCCTAATGTTGGGTTTTGCTGCTGAAATTCACATGATGTCATTGAACATGTTCCTCTGTCCCTTGTTATTTATGCAAATGGGTATAATAGTTCGAGAGGCTTGATCTGATTCAAGTTCGATTTCTTCTTTTTAGTAAGAATGTTTTTAGGTGGTGGTGTTACTTCCATCAGGAGGTACCACTCTCTGCTTGTTTCTTTTTGTGGTGTAACGATGATCGGTAGGTTCTGGCCTTGTTAGCCCAGTGCTTTGATTTATATTAATAACATTTCTCGTCAGCTTTTTACCTAAGTTGTGGATGTGTATCTTTCAGGATAAGTTCCTGAAAGCAGGCTTGGTAAGTTAAAGGGTGAATGTATTTGTCGTATTATAGGTTGAATATTTGTTATCTGAAATGCTCAGGACCAGAAGTGTTTTGGATTTCAGGTTTTTTTTTTTTTTTTTGAATATTTGCATCATACTTACTGGTTCAATATCCCTAATCCAAAAATTTGAAACCTGAAATGCTTTAGTGGTCATTTTCTTTGAGTGTCATGTCAACGCTTAAAAAGTTTCAGATTTTGAAGCACTTTGGATTTCGGATTTTTGGATTAGGGATACTCAGCTTGTATTAGATATGGCCAAATTCCTTTGCTGCGGGGGTTGCACCGTTTTGCCTTCCTACCACTAACATATGAGTGTTCTCGTTTCCTGTGGCTTTGCCAACAGGATGTGTTGATAAGCATTTGCATTTTTGCCAGTTTCATAGGTGAGAGATAGTATCTCAGTGTAGTTTCAATTTGCATTTCTCTTGAGGCCTTTTATAAAAGTCTTCAGAAAATAGGAGCACCACTTACAATGAGTAATTAAAGTTTACAGAAAAATTGAGCTTTTCCAGCGAAAGATCTCCTGGACTCTGTTGCCCTAAAGTTTCTGAAATGTTTTGGAAAAATTACCTTACTGTAACTTACTACTAGTGTCCAGGGGCAAAGGGAAGACTCAGGACCAGAACGTGCCATGTTTCCCAACTGGGTGATGTGCGTGAACGGACCAAGTGCACCAATAGATGTGGGCAAATTCCCCTCTCCAGCTCCTGCCTGGAGCTCTAGAAAGCACCTTGTGTTAGATTTTTTTTTTTTTTTTTTTTTTTTTTTTGAGGCATAGTCTCACTCTGTGGCCCAGGCTGGAGTGCAGTGGCACGATCTTGGCTCACTGCAACCTCTGCCTCCCGGGTTCAAGTGATTCTCATGCCTCAGCCTCCTGAGTAGCTAGGACTACAGGTGCACACCACCACGCCCAGCTAATTTTTGTATTTTTTAAAGTAGAGACAGGGTTTCTCCATGTTGCCCAGGCTGGTCTCGCACTTCTGGGCTCAAGCCATCTGCCCGCCTTGGCCTCCCACAGTGCTGGGATTGCAGGCGTGAGCCACTGCACCTGGCCCCTTATGTTAGCTTCTGAGTGGTCCTGCAGGTGGGAAGCTCATTTAACATTGCCTTTCCCTGAGTTTCCTGCTCGTGTTATTGGAGCCTTTTCCTGCCATGATACCTATAATGTCCCTGAGCACTGGCTTGATGGCAGAAGATGCTTTTGGGGAACTCTGCCTGGCCACCTTGTCCATGGTGTGCTGTTTCTACACCTGGCCTCTGATCCTTCTCACAGCTTCCACCACCACGGCTCTGGGCCAAGCACTAATGTGAGTCTCCATCCTCGCACAGTAGCCACGGGGTTCTTCCACAACTAGTGCTCTCCTCGTGGTCCTCCTGTGGCTCTCTCTCACCTACAACACAAGCCAGACTCTACCTACATAGGCTGGCCGTCGGCCCTGCCTCATTTACCTCTAGTTTCACCTTTGAAAGGGATGTCCTGTACCATGGGTACTTGGAGCTCCCTCTGCCTGGAATGCTCTTTCCCCCAGATGCTCACATGCCTGCTCCCTCCCTTCCATGGGCCTTTGCTTAGTGACTTCTGGAGAGATCCTGGCTTAACCATCCATCTAAAAATGTACTCTGTCACACTCTGTCCCCAAACTCTGCTTCTTTTTTTTTTTTTTTTTAAACATTCGTGACTGCCTGACCTAAGGATGTACTTTTCATTGTCTGTCTCCTTGGCTGGAATCGTGCTGCACGAAGACAAGGACTTGGCTTTGTTCGCTGCTTCATCCTGAGGACCTAGCCGGTTCTCAGCACAGGGTGGGGCTTGGGAGTGAATGCAGATTGCCCAGGTGTTGGGGGGAGCGGCTGAAGTTGCTGTTCCCGCCGGCTAGTAGCCATCACAGTGTCCCCTTCTTTCTTGGACACTGGGACACTGAGTGAGGGCACATCTTTCCTTGGCTGAAACTTTTGTCCCCGGGCTAGAGGAACTCAGGGAGGCCTCCAGATGTTGCCCAGTCACCTTCTTGCTAACTGTCCTCTAGCACGGCATTCTCTTCTGCATTTTGTGTGATATTCTTCTGGCCTGGGTTTTAAGAAGTCCTATTATCACCGCTCTTCAAATCACAGAAAGGGATGCTCACCAAATGTTCCACTAACTAGTTTCCATGAGGTACATTCTTAGCCACTAGGCGAGCCTCTGCTTCAAGACTTTTGATTTCTTAACTTCCCAAATGGGGTGAAACCCATTTGTCTCCTTAAATACGAGCCACTGCATCCTTCTAAGCATGCAATACCAGAATGAAGCATTACTACATATTAGAATTAGCATTTTCTGTCTGAAGGGATTTAGTAGTCTCAAGAAAGGGTGGGATTGTTCACTTAGAACAGGCTTAAAGTAACCATCTCCCATTAGTGTAGCACCTACGGTACAGCCCATGCGAAAACCCCGGCAATACTCAGATAACAGCAGAATGTACAGAAATGGGCTGGAAACAAAAAGAGCATTGTTCCTGGTTGTGGGACAGGTCTGGTGTCCCACACAGGTCTCACTGTTGATAGAAAGCTGCCGGAAGCTTTCTGAGGTTCACCCAAGGCCCTCTGCCAGAGCTGCTGATAGAAAATGTAGAAGTTGTAACAAACCTTTCCATTCTTTTGGGTTGTAATCTGTGGTATTAACACAGAATATCTTTAGAGGGCTGGCAGCTCTTTCCTTCAAGATGTGGGGTTAAGAAGTTATGTGGTTTTACTCATTTTTGCTAGTGCAATTCTCTTTGACATCTTAAATTGAACAACCAATATGGAAATTTTAGGGTGGCAGGTGGTAGAGGTTGACAATTAATATCTCTAAAATGCCTTTTCCATTGTACTGGGTTCCTCCTCTGAAGCTGTATCTTCTTCTTTTCTCTCCAACCCATTTCTTTCAAGAGCACACCATAAAGTGCACCAGTTTACTTTGGGATGACATTTGACTGATTATATGGGTGGCCTTCAGGTTTGACACAATGGGCATTTAGAGGCCTTGACTTTTAATATATTGCGAACCTGGTGATGGAGCAGACAAGTCCTGGTGTGGGGGGCCTTGGCCTTGAACTTCACTCTGCCTGTTACTGGCTGTGTGACCCTCAGCAAATCACTTAACATCCCTGAAGCTGAATACAAACTGTAGAGGGTGCAAAAGTGAAGACTGTGAGTCTGTGCACTGAATTTTGATTTCATATTGCATAATAACTTATGTCTTTGTTTATTCTCCTTGAGTAGTTACCGCTTTTCTATCATTTTATTTGTGATGTATGGTAAAGGCACTGTCTTGCACTCTTAATTAAAATTAAGACCAGAATAAGGCAGTTCTTTGGCAGTCACAGATCTTAATGATTTTTTAAATGAACTGGAATACATAGATATTTTTTAAAAATACCAAATCATTGAGCACATCATCTACATTGGACCAAAGTTTTATAGGGAAGTTTTAGAGAGAGTGTGCTCTCAAATAAATGAATTTTGCAGAAGTGAAAGAAGACGTTTACTGTCCAAACTTTGAAGTTTTTGTTGAATGAAAATGGATCACAGTTGAATAAATGGAGGTGGGTGGAGTTCTCTGAAACATAGCTTGCCCTTGTTTTTTTTGTTTTTTGTTTTTTTTTTAATCTGGACCTGCCTTGCCCACTCTGAGAGCAGTAGATGTCATGCTCAGTAGGAAGGGGCAGCACCACACCTCATGATCCTGGGCAGGCTTTGGAGTCAGCCTGTGGGTTTGAATCTGGCTCTGCCAGATATTCGCTTGTCATCTGGGCCATTTAGTTAATTGCTCTGAGCTTCAACTTCATCATCATCAAATCCGAGGAGGTTATGCTTATCTCATGGGGGGGGGTGTTAAGTGAGGTGACAAGCATGCAGTAAGACCCTGTCACCTAATAGGTGAACTACTTTAAAATAAGACTCAGTGCTTTGAGATGTATGGCCTTTTATTTCTGTCTTGCATTCAAGACTCCTGGTTCCCCACACAGCATCTGAAATAGAAAAACACATGGGCTTTGCTTCTGTTTTACGTTTCCTACATCATGTGTCTTGGTGTTTCTGAGATCCCTCAAAGACAATGGCTCTCTCCAAGGGACCTTACCCCCAGCCTGAGCTCCTGAAGTAGAGAGTGATAAGAGGCTCCTCCAACCTGGTGGTTCTAGGACCTGGTTGATGGATCATTGAATCTCCTAGTTCCACCTGTAGGGGTTCACCTTCAGCAGGGACTTCCGGAGTCTATATTTGTTCTGATGACCAACTGCGTTTTGGGGCCACATTCTATCTCCAGACTTCTGGTTCTAGTCCTACCCTTCATACCATTCAGCCACACAGCGCCCCCTGTACAAATTTCAGTGAACTACATTGATTTTTTTGTTGTGAAGCTGTCACAGCTAAGAAAGTACAAGGTAGCCCTTCCGTGAATATCCCCAGTGAGTTACCAGCAGTGAGTGAGAAGGCCAACTGTTTTGGTGGAAGTGGGGTTGGTTTTGAGGGACAAACAAAAGAGTTTTGAAAATATACAATGGGTTTATGTGCCTAGTGTCACCATTCTTGCTATTGGCTCCCACATTTCAGTAGCCACCAAGTGGCATGCTGGTACTGTGCTAGGAACTTTTTCTATTTTATTGCCAAAAATCACGGGGACTCTCAGGTGAGATAGACTGTTCCACCACCTCAATCATTTGAATGAACTATTTTGTGAAAGAAGGGATTTAATGAGAGCAGAATAAAAAGAAAAATATGCCTACAGCTCAAACTTTAGTTCATGCTCACTTACTTTAACTTTTGGCATGGAGCACTCTATAGTTAAAGATATATGTACCTTTTAATAAAGATGTATAAATAAAGACTTGTGCTTGGTAGGAACAGACAAGGCAATGTGTATTTGAAAAACCTACAAGTCTGTAATAGCCATTATGGAAGTGCCTGCAGGGTCAGGCCACGTTAGCATTTAGGAGTGTCACTATTCATCATGCACGGTGTGCCTCTATCTGCTCTCCTCGGGGCAGGACTCAGGACTAGTGTTTATAAATATTTTATTTGTAGCTGGTGGCAATCGCAGCAATGCTGCTGAGCCCCAGAGCCCTATTCAAAGGGAGGCAATGGTTTCCTGCTTGAGTTGTTTGCCCTCCTCCTAGGCCATGGATGCTGATAGCTCAGGTTGACTCCGGTGCCGAGTTTTGCTTGAGTTGTGACATATTTGGCAAGGAATTTGTTAATGATAATAAAATACCAGAGTTGGCAAGTTACTTACTTTTTCTCCCATGAGTAAGGAGATTCTGTGTTATCCTGATAATAACAATCACCGCAAACACCATATGCCAGGCCTCCTGCCAAGCAAGCCCTTTCCTTGCATTTTCTCATTAAATTTCATGCCCATCCCATGGGAGAAGTATTTTTAGTGTCCCAATTTGAGACAGGAGGAAGCAGGTGGAAAGAGGGAAAGTGACTCACCCAGGTCCCACAGCCAGTGAGTGGCAGAGCTGGGTGCCACTCGCACCCACCAGCATGCCAGAGGTTTCTGTGAGTGGTAAGCAAGGGAGTTGGGGCTGGCAGTTAATGATCCAGGTTTTTAGGATAACATGGAGGGAAATGTTAGAACCAGAACCTACGAACTGGGAGACTTGGAACCTGAAAGAAGCTAGTTGCTTTCCAGAGAAGGAATTCATTCCACTCTGGACCAAGGTTTCTCAAGTTCCTTAGCCTTAGGGCTTTCCAGGCTGGAGCCTCAGGTGTAGGGGACGTGACAAAGGACATGCTTCAGAGGCCACCTCCCTTTGAAGGCAGAACCAAGTCTTGTTTTGTTCTGTGCTCTGCGTCCAACCCCAGACCCAGGCCTGGTGTGCACAGGAGCTGGCTGGGAGGATGGAAGCTTGGAGGAATGGTGGGAGGAAGGGGAGGAAGGAGGAGGGAGGGACGTTGCCATTTTCCCTGGATGGGTGTTTGGATTGAAGGAAAGAATTGAGGACTTGGTAGGAGAAAGAGTGAGTAATAAATTAGAACCAGAATGAAATCAGAGTTATAGGAGACAGAAGAGTTTCCAGCTTTTGTACAAAGCACCATTATCGAAAGCTCACTAATTCTTGCTGTGTCCCATATGTTCTCCCTGTACACAGATCTCATTCATATGTTTATTTAACAAAGATTTTGACCACTAACCTGGGGATAAACAAAACATGTCCTCTTCTCAGAGAGAGGAGTTTACAGTCTTGGGAAATTACTCAAGCAAGCAATCTTGTTGCGTGATCATTAGCGGAGGATGTGGGCATCCCAACTTGGAAGTCTTCACCTGCCCAGGGTGCTCCTCAGCAAAGGGTGTTGCATCGACCAGAAGGAGGGATGCTTCCTTGGGGTCTTTCTTTTTCTTTGCCAAAACATTACTTTTAACTGTTTCCACCTTTCTGTGAAGCTTTCGGGTTTTCATAGTTGTATGTTTAATGGAATGCTAGGATCTCATGTGAAATAACATTGATTTTTTTGTTTTAACCAGGATTGATCGGAAGATGTCAAGTACTCACACCAGCTACAAACTAGATGAGGCGCAAGCTATCATGAGTGAGCTCCGCACCATCAAGAAGGCTATTTGCACAGGCGAGAAGGAGAGACGGGACCTGATGCATGTAAGCTGCCTGCCTGCTCATGTGTTTTATTTTAAGATGTTTTTAATATACTTAGGTATTACATGTTATATAGTTATTGTATATATAACATATATGTATATATAATACACACACACATGCATACACACATACACACCCCCCACTGTATTTAAGTATGTATAGAGTCATCCCTTTGTATCCTTGGGGGATTGGTTCCAAGACACACCCCCATCCCTCAGGATAACAAAATCTTTGAATGCTCAAGTCCCTTATATAAAATGGTGTAGTATTTGCATATCTGCACAATCCTCCTGTATACTTTTCTTTTTTTTTTTGGAGACAGGTTCTCTGTTCCTAGGCTTGAGTACGATGGCACAAAAATGGCTCACTGTAGCCTTGACCTCCCAGGCTCAAGCCATCCTCTCACCTCAGCCTCTAGAGTAGCTGGGACCACAGGTGTGCACCATCTTGCCCGGCTAATTTTTATATTTTTAGTAGAGACAGGGTCTCACCATGTTGGCCAGGCTGGTCTCAAACTCCTGGCCTTGAGCGATCCTCCCGTGTCGGCCTCCCAAAGTGCTGGGATTACAGGCATAAGCCACTGCACTTGGCCCCTCCCATATACTGTAAATCATCTCTAGATTAGTTATAATACCTCCTGCATTGTAAATGCTATGTAAATTGATGTTACACTGTATTGGTTTTTTCTTTGTGTGTTTTTTTTTTGTTGTAGTTTTTTTTCCCTCCGAATATTTTCTATCAGCAGTGGGTTAAATCTGGAGATGTGGAACCTGCGGATATGGAGGCTGACTGTTTTAGTTTTCTGGGGTTGCCGTAACAAGGTAGCACAAACTGCGTGGCTTTAGAACAACAGAAATTTAGTCTCTCAGTTTTGGAGGCCGGAAGTCTGAAATCAAGGTCAGGGATTTGAAATCCTGTGGACAGGGTCATACTTCTTTTTTTTTTTTTTTTTTTTTTTTTTTTGAGACGGAGTCTCGCTCTGTCGCCCAGGCTGGAGTGCAGTGGCCGGATCTCAGCTCACTGCAAGCTCCGCCTCCCGGATTCACGCCATTCTCCTGCCTCAGCCTCCCGAGTAGCTGGGACTACAGGCGCCCACCACCTCGCCGGGCTATTTTTTTGTATTTTTTTAGTAGAGACGGGGTTTCACCATGTTAGCCAGGATGGTCTCGATCTCCTGACCTCGTGATCCACCCGTCTCGGCCTCCCAAAGTGCTGGGATTACAAGCTTGAGCCACCGTGCCTGGCCAGGGTCATACTTCTGAAGCCTCTAGGGGAGGATCCTTCCTTGCCTCTTCCAGCTTCCTTGGATTGTAGACACGTTACTCTGATCTCTGCCTTCATGGTCACATGACTGTCTCTATGTCTGAATTTCCTGTTCCTGTAAGGACACCAGCCATTGGATAATGGCCCACCCTAACCAGTATGACCTCATCTTAACTAGATTACATCTGTAAAGACTATTTCCAAATAAGGTCACACTCACAGGTTCCTGGGGTTAGGACTTGAACATATCTCCTGGGGGAACATAATTCAACCCACAGCAATGGGTGATGCATTTATATTGTTCAATAATTAAGATAATTCCAAAGGTCTATGATAAAAAGTCTCGCTATTGCCCCATCCTCCTACTGCCCCTACCTGCCTTTATTAGCTTCTTGCCTACCCTTCCAACATTCATGCGGGCACACAAAAATGAGAATACGTGTTTAGCCGCCCTCATGCAAAGCCAGGACTATGATACTGTTCCACACTAGCTTCCTCACTTAACAGCAATATCCCCTACCTTTCCCCATATCTGTACACAAAGAGCTGCTTCTTTCCTCGAGATGGTTGCGTAGTATTTTACTCTGTGGGTGTGTTTGTATTATATGTAGCTGGGATCATTGTAGCTTTATATTGCTTTATGTTGTTTTCCCCTTGAGCTCTTGTAGTTTCTGTTATTTTTAGAAAAAGTTGAATTTTTGCAAATACAAAAATCTGCCTCCGTGGTGGGGAACTCAAGCAAGACATCTGAGTGGCTGGCCCTAGTGCTGCACATGGTGGCCTCAGAGAGGCCAAGGCAGGGAGCACTGCTTGACCTCATGACGTAAAGTGCTGGAATGCATTCAGTGCTGTCGGTTACAGTTTTTATGTTTCATCTGCTACCCTAAGTGAGCACCTACTGCCTGCTGGCATGTGTCTAGATTCTGTAGAGTATAAGACCCACAGGACAGAACAAGCAAAGCTGAAACTCATAGGCAAAATGAGACAGATGCACAAAAAACTACCCTGCCTGGGCAGTGCTTTCTAAGGTCAAGGCCATGAGGGACTTTCGGAGAGTCCTCACGGTGCTTATTAAGATGCAGATTACCAGGCCCCACCCTAGACTCACTGAATTAGAATCTCTGGAGGCAGGGCCCAGGAATCTGTATTTTCAGATGACCTCTCCAGGTTGTGATAAGTAAATGGTAAATTGTTAGATTTTTTTTTTTTTTTTTTTTGGCACACAGGTAGCACTGAGAACAGCTACCATTTACTGAGGTCTCTGCTCAGCTGACGTCAAACAAGATGCCCCATGTTTGTTACCCATCACCGACACCCCAGGCTGAACCACGTGGTGTTCCATGGTGGAGACACAGAGGCTTTATGCCATGAGGCCAAGTAGGGCTGCCTGCCCCAGCCTCTCTGAGGCCACCCTGTGCAGCACCAGGGCCAACCACTCATTTGCCTTGCTTGAGTTCCCACCATGGAGGCAAGAGATAGAATTGCTGGAAGAAGCTTCAGGCCCGAGCGCCTTCTTTGATGTCTCCATAGCCTCTCAAACTCTGAGAAGCTCCAGGAAGAGGCACGGGCAGAGTCCTCTTCTATCCAGGTTAAATAAGTTATTTTACCTTTCTTATGTGAACTTAACAATATTGACCCCTCCCAAGAAGGCTTTATCTCAATCTCAAGCCAGTTTTGTGAGTTCTACTGCACTTGGGCATTTTTGGTTCTGGTGTCTAGTAAAATTTGCTGAAAGTGAATATATTCAGAAGTCTAAAAGAAATGGTCAAAAATCTGATTTCTGGCTGGATGCAGTGGCTCATGCTTATAATGCCAGCACTTTGGGAGGCTGAGGCAGGAGAATTGCTTGAGCCCAGAACTTTGAGAAAAGCCAAGGCAACATAGTGAGACCTGGTCTCTACAAAAACAAACAAACAAATAAAAGTTTAGCTGGGTGTGGTGGCGTACCTGTAGTCCCAAGTACTCAGGAGGCTGCGGTGGGAGGATCACTTGCGCCCAGGAGGTCGAGGCTACAGTGAGCTATGATTGTGCCACTGCCCTCCAGCATGAGTGACAGAGTGAGACCCTCTCTTAAAAAAAAAAAAATCAGATTTTCTGATTTCTGCTTAAAACTGTCACACAGAGAGATTTCATGTGCCAGAATGCATACTTTAATTTTTGGCAAACCAACATACATATGAGATTACTTTTGACCATGTACAATTATGACTGAAAAATGAGGTTTATGAAAATACGTAAGCTAAAACAGCAACTCAAAGAACTGGAAAAAAAAAAAAAAAGTAAACATTGTCTGGGAGCTGTTTTCCCCTTCCCTGTGTTTCCTCTGTAACAATCTGAAGGCAGCATTCATCTCTGTCAGACTCATTTACATTTTCGATAGAAATACTTATTTTTTTCTTTAGGAAACACGAAGGTGTAAGAACCAGTAAAAATGGTACCATAATTGTCCTCTATTTTATTCACATGCTGCCAGGGGAACTTAGTTACAATGTGATTTAAATGACTAAGAATTTTATTAGAGGTGCCTGTGATGAAGGGCATTTATGTGAAATCTAATGAGCGTGGGGGTCAGGTGGGGCAACTGTTCAGTAATAAATAAAGCAGCAGACCTAAAACAAATGAGAGGACCAATTCTGGAGGAAAGAGACACATCGCCATCTCCGTTCAAAGAGCTTGTCTCATTCTGTTCCAGAGCCTGGCCAAGCTGACTGATAGCTTCAAGAACAGCTGCTCCGTTACCGACTCTCTAGTGGACTTCCCTCACCATGCAGGCGTGCCTGGCGATGCTGGTCTACCCCAGCAGTTCTGCGATGCCGGCTCCCAGACCGATATAATCGGGGAGGTATATGTGCGCCCAGGGGGAGAAATGCACCGGGAGAGGGAAGGGCTGCTTCAGTGTTGCCATCACTGGTTTGGTGTAATTTTCCATGTTCACTTAAGAAATGCCTTCACTTTTGTGCCATTAAGTTTGAAGAAAAAGTATTGTGTCTCACATCCAGCTGTGTGATACAACTGAATTGCTTATCACTGCTGCCTTTATGATTTGGACTCTTATAAATGACAGACTCCTTGTGAGAGTTGAGTTTCACTGTTCTTTTGACAGACATACGACTTTTTAGAGCATGGGTCCCCACAGTTTTTCTGTGAAGGGCCAGATAGTAAATATAGTCACTATTTAAGGCTTTGCAGGTAGTTCTGCTGGAACCGCCCCACCCTGTCATTGCAGTGTACATGCAACCATGACAGAGATGCCTTGCAAGCATGTAAGGTTGGGGCCTCGAGCTGCTCAAACGTTCACTTACAGAACAGCCAGTGGGGCCATAGGTACTGATTCCTGCCTTAGACCACTGATTTCCAAAGGCTTTGTAGCTGTGCCACCTTGGGTATTACTTTATTGCTGTTTCTTACTCTTCTGAAAGAATGTCAGGAAATTGAACTGAATTAAAAGTCATTTTGTTTGAGACTTGGAAGACTGTCATAATGCCTCCTTTGTTAATTAGTGAAGCCTTGAGTTAGCCACAGAAACAAAGTTGGGAAGATCACCATTTGAAACAGGGTAGTGGATATTCAAAGACACTACTATTCTAATATCATTGAGTGAAGCTTGACATTAATTTGTTACCAAATGGAAAAGCACTTTAAAGAGCTTCTTTTTTTTAAGGATTATTAAGTAAAGATGAGGTATCAATGGAATGCACAGTGCCACCCCCCCCCCACCGAAATAAAATAAATAAAAGGAAAGCAACAAAAGGAGAAAAAACAATTGATGGAGAACTCTGAGTTTTAAATAATTAGCTAATGAATATTTTGAAATCTTGGCAACTAGTGCCTCTTTGAGGGGAGTATAATGTAGGAAATCATGGCCCTTTATGTCTTGGGTGTCCTGGAACAGTCCTATTTTCAAATTTGCCCGCATTGTTCCAAACGTACACTTGGCCATTTTTGACTAGGCATCTTCTTTGGATGAAAGAATATGGTCACCATCTGTAACACACAGAGGAGAATCTGTAATTCAAAAATGTTTGGCATTTTTGCCTAAAGATTTTGGAGTGAGGGAAGGAAACAAGTACAGGACTCATTGAATTCGTGAATAATTCATTGCTGCTTATTGTAAGGTTAGAATTAGAATTTAGTTTGAGAGAAACAGTTAAGATAGAAGGTTCTCCAGTGATTTAGGTCAACCCTTCTAAAAATGTCAGTTGAGGAGTGGTGGCTGGCTATGCTACTTGAGCAGTCGCTGTTCATTGTTGATGAGCCCCTGCCGTTTACTGGGGCCGACCCTGGGTCAGCAGTTTCATAGCTGTTATCTCAGTTTAAGTAGTTGTTCCCATCCTGTGTGATGTGCAGGAGACCGAGATACCAGGTTACCTAAGGTCTTGTAGCTGAGGAGAGGCAGGTCTGGGTTTGAAACATTTCTCATCCCTAAACCCCTGTAGTTTCTAAGAAACCACATCGTGTTATTATACAAAAATAGATCAAAAGGCTATGACTGTATTAGCTAACCATTGCTGCAAAACAGATTTCCCCAAAACCTAGCCTCTTACAACAACACTCCTTTATTATCTCATGCTTGATGTGGTCCAGGAGACTGGACTGGGTCTTCTGCTCCATGGTTTCTCAGGAACCTGCAATCAAGGTGTCAGCCAGGGCTGTGGTCTCATCCAAAATCTCACCTGGGAGAGGAGCCACTGTTAAGCTCATGCGATTGTTGGCAGGATTCAGTTCCTCACAAGTTGCTGGACTGAGGGCTTCAATTCCTTGCCACGTGGGCCGCTCCAGCACGGCAGTCTGCTTCATCAAAGTGTGCCAGCTGAGAGAGTCCACTAGCAAGGTGGAAGTCACAGTCTTTTGCAACCTATTCACAGAAATGACTTCCCATCACCTTTGCTGTGTTCTATTGGTTAGAGTCAAGTTGTAGACCCAGTTTATTCTCAAGGGGAGGGAATTTCACATGGGGAGAATCCCAGGAGTGGAGGTCATTGGGGGCCATCTTAGAAGTCTGCCTACCTCACTTTGAGCTTGTGTTGAGTCTGTTTTGTGGGGTGGGTATTGCTGTATATCAGACGTGCTTTTTGAGACTGGAGATTTGCAGCCACAGGGTTGCACACGCTGTAGGGCTGCATAGGAACTCTGAAGCAGGAGTCTCTTGGATCCATTTGGCTGTCCTTTCTTTTCACTAAAATGTCTATTTAATTCTCAAGAGTACAGAAACAAAGCTTAGAGAGTGGTGCATACAGCTTTGAGAAGAGGTTTGAGAGATGATGTTTATAGATCCTGATGAAGAGTTGGTTGTGAGGTCACTAATAAAGAGGGGACTGAAATGGCAAGTCGTCATCTCCACTGTGGACAGTTTTTGGAGCTGTGGCACTGCCACTTAAATACATTTATACTGAGGAAGCTGGAGAGGAGCATTGGATGAGGCCATTTAAACATGTATAATTGTGGCCAGGCATGGTGGCTCATGCTGGTAATCTTAGCACTTTGGGAGGCTGAGGTGGCCATAGTTGGCCAGATTGCTTGAGCCTATGAGTTGAAGACCAGCCTTGGCAACATGGTGAAACCCCGTCTCTACACCCCAAAAATTAGGCAGGTGTGGTGGCTCATGCCTGTAGTCCCAGCCACTTGGGAGGCTGAGGCAGGAGGATTGCTTGAGCCCAAGGGGTTGAGGCTGCAGTGAGCTGTGATTGCGCCTCTGCACTCTAGTCTGGGCAATAGTGTGAGACCCTGTCTCAAAAAAAGAAACCATGAACAATTGTCATTCTGGTTGGAGAATGCTCAGTCCCTTGTAAGGCACTTTTTCATCTTGCCATTCAAGGCAATAAATTTGCAAAGAAATTTTTCATCAACATAGATCAAAATTCGTATCGATAAATTCATTGCTAATCATTCAAGTTGAATATTTTCAGATACTTGTTGATGGGAAGTTACTTCAAAAACAAAGACTTGGTGGTCATAATATGTGGTCTAGTAAGGTCAGATCAACAGATGGAGCTGATTTATTGAAACTGGAGTTGTATGAATATTTGCAGGAATGAGGAATTAACCAAAATGTACTACAGTTACTTCCTATACATGTCTTTTTTTTGTTTTGTGTAGGATTTTGTTGCCGTCAATGTAACTGGTACGAAAATATTTAAGTACATCTACTCGTCATGGAGCACTGCATTTAGAGGCTAACTCTATATTGGTACTCCCCGAGTTGTGGCTTTTTGAGACCTTGCTTGCTTTCCTTTTGCCCTTGGTTCTTTAACACGCCTCGTGGCATCAGAAGGCGTCCACCAGCCCATACCTCACACAGCGAGTCCAGCTGCCTCAGACCATGGGGCTTCCGAGTAGAACATCATTATGTTTACTGAGGAATTAGAGAATGGACTGCACAAAATGGGATGACTGGTTTTTGCCTTTGTATCAACTTTTTCTAAGTAATTTCCTACTTCTTTTAAAACCTAAATTGTGGTTGCTGTTTGGAATTACAGAATAGATAGATGTGCTGCTACTGTAAAAAAACAAAAAACCCTACCAGTTTAGGCAAGCAAGAGTCTTCCCTTCCCCCTCCCTGCTCCCCAGCCAGGGGCGGCCGCAAAGGGTTATTTGGTGTTTCCTTCCAGACCTTGCACAGATTGAAAGTGAAAGAGATTAAGAGTATTTCTCATTGCTGTTGAAAGTTTAAGTGAAGTTGCTATTTTGGAAATATGTTTTTAATATGCGTTTCCTTTCTTTTTTCTCTCTCCTGTTCCGGAAAGTTCGTCTTTGATGATAAAACAAGACTTGTAGACCGAGTCAGACTTAATTGGCAGTATGAAGAAGCCAGAAAGAGGTAAGAAGCGCTTTTATCCAACCTCGCCTTCTGCTTACTTTCTCCTGTGGAAGGAGGCGTGGCAGAGTTCCTGCATGTGATTGTCCACGTCTGATCGGAGAACAGCGTTTGATAGAATATCAAGTCAAGGATCTTCATTTACATGTAGCTTAATACATACATATGACAACATTTCAAGTGCATTTAAAATGTGAAATTTGCAGTATTGCAAACAGTGATACAGACATGATTCCCTAAAAATAGAAACTTTTTTGGCTTCATCATCCCTGGTAGTTCAGAACCTTTACCCCTCCTTCCCTTCCCTCCTTCCAGTAGACCGAGCATCAGTTCTGGAGGGTATCGTAAGTGAAACCACTTGATCTTTCATATGTGTGGCTTCTAACTCCATAGGCTAATGGGCAAAGCCATGTATCTTGGTTATAAGACATTCAATAAGCATTAGGTCAACAGGTGAGCAGTACCTAATTGATTTCATTCCATGTATGTTGTCCTGTGTCACAAACCGTTGGCCTCCTGCAAATTGCGGCTTGACCCACTTTGTGTGCTTGTGTTTCTCTTTCCTCACTTCCCTCCCTCCCTCCCAGTCTTCATCCTCAGACATGGACAAAGCTGAGAGGCTTCCAAACCCTCGCATGGTATAGTATTTCAGGGCGCCACACATCTTCTCACCTGCGCAGGACTCCTGTTTTCAATATTCTTATCCTCTCTGGCTTTTGTATTCTCTTTTTAGAGACTTTCTCTCGTTTGTGCCTTCTGGAAAGAGTCTTTTTTTTTTTTTTTTTTTTTTTTTGAGACGGAGTCTCGCTCTGTAGCCCAGGCTGGAGAGCAGTGGCCGGATCTCAGCTCACTGCAAGCTCCGCCTCCCGGGTTCACGCCATTCTCCAGCCTCAGCCTCCCGAGTAGCTGGGACTACAGGTGCTGCCACCTCGCCCGGCTATTTTTTGTATTTCTTAGTAGAGACGGGGTTTCACCGTGTTAGCCAGGATGGTCTCGATCTCCTGACCTCGTGATCCACCCATCTCGGCCTCCCAAAGTGCTGGGATTACAGGCTTGAGCCACCGCGCCCGGCCGGAAAGAGTCTTAAAACCAAATTATTTCCAAATAAGTGCTTCAGAAAAGTATCAAGCATATCTTTTTAAAAAAAGTTTCTTGAGTCACAAATGAAATATTATCATGGGGGGCGGGGAGAGCAGAATAGAAGAATGTAGGGTGGGGTAAGAGAGTTCTTTCTGGAAGCTAAACAGTTAGGCCTGCTCAGCACACTGTACCATTCATGGATGTCTGGAAAGCTACTTTGTTGGCTTTTTAAAAAATGTAAAAATAGTAACAAAAGCACATCATATGATTCAGTGCTCCAGGGCCAACTTAAACGGACACGGACACGGACCTTCTGTTTTCTAGGAGGTTTTCTAACCAGTGCCTCTTGGCTTTTTAGGATGGACTCGTGGTGGGCTTTAAATTTCCCCACAGAACAGTGCCAAGTTCATTTGCCAATACCGGTTGTCTCTGTGGTGGCATTCTTCATTTATCATGCATTCCTTCTCTTTAGTCTGCCTGAGTTTGTGAGGAGCGATGGTCTCTTCTGAATATTTCTCTGCTCTTGCCTGTTGCTGGTGGAACTGCAGAGTGTGGGCGCTGGAATTTGCTGTGCTGGATTAAACTCAGCAAATAGATTGTTGCTACACTTAAGAACATGATTGTTATGTGTTTGGCTGTGACATTTACCAAACATAGCAAGTGATTTATTTGTTTTCTAGAGATGGTGCCAGTATACGGTGAGTAACCTTCTAAATGTTGGAATAATACATTTGGGTGAAAAGTTGAGTATTTAAGAAAATTATCCAAGGGGCAGGCATGATACTTCATCAGTTCTTTTGAAAAAAATACCATATTATTTCAAGATGGCCAGAACCTTGTTAGGAAATGCACCGCAGCTACAGAGGAAGGTCCAGCCTTCAGTGACCGTAGCGGCATCTCAGAAATGCCTCTGTGGGCTGTGTTGGAGCATTTAAAAACCAGAGATGTCTTTTAAACTCCACCTGGGTGGGCCTGCACAGGTGCTACCTGTCCTTTTCCCACTAGCATAGTGGGGCTCCACACAGGGAGCAAGGTCTTCACCCTCCAGGAGACCTCCAGCAGTGTTTGCAGACATGTTTAGGTGTCCCAACTCTAGGGCAGGTGCTGCTGGCATCTAGTGGGCAGGGGCCAGGGAAGCCGCTCGACATCCTGTTGTGCACAGGATGGCCCCCGCAACAAAGGCTTACCTGGCCCAGCATGGCCACGGTGCCGAGGTCCGGAAACCTTGCCCTGGGGCTTCTTCCTGTCTTGCTCCTGAATCTCCACAATGTGTGGACAACAAGGGTCCCACAGGAGCAGGTGGCCTGCTGACTCACAGGCATCAGCCCGCTCCCCACTCACCCTGCTCCAGCCAGTCTACCCCTCGATGTTCAAGCACGCCTGCACTGAGCAGCCCCTCGGGCCTCCCACCGGGCCTCAGTCCCACCGAGCCAACTCCTGAGCTAGCATGTGCAGCTGGCAGAATGATGGTCCCTCAAGGTGTCTGCATCGTGATCTCCACAGCCTGTAAAGATGTGGCTTTCCATGGCAAAAGGGACTTTGTGGATATAATTAGATTAGGGATCCTGAGATGATGGGGAAATGAGCCTATATGGTCCAGGTGGGCCCAGTGTCATCATAACGGTCCCCATAAGAGAGAGACAGGACGGTCAGCAGCAGAGAAGGAGATGTGAGGTTGGAAGCAGAGGTCAGAATAGTGTGGGGCCAGGAGCCAAGGAGCACGGGCAGCTCCTAGAAGCTGGAAGGTGCAAAGAAACAGATTTTCCCCTGGAGCCTCCAGAAGGAATGCAGCCCTGTAGACCCATTTTCGACTTCTGCCCTCCAGAACTGTAAGGGAATAATAGGTGTTGCTTTAAGCCATTAAGCTGTGATAATTTGGGGCAGAAAAGAACAAACTCATACAGTGCCCTTGGCCTGTTCTGTCTTCTCTGCCTGGAATGGGGTGGCTTTTCTCCAAATTTTCACATGACCTCTGCTCTCCTTTTGATCACCTTGTTAGAGAGGTTTCCTTGACCATCCTGAATAAAATCGCACCACCCTGTCTTCACCCCTGTCCCCCTGATTGGCTGAGCAAATGTTATTACCTAACCATTGTTTACTTTCTTACTGCCTGTCTCTCCCTGTGAAAATGTAAATAACCCTCATGAGTGCAGGGATTGTAGGTCACTGCTGTAAGCCCAGCAGCTACATACTCGGTGAATATTTATTGAATGAGTAAATGAGGGTCCCGTGTGGTTGCATTTGCCGTTTGGCCTTTGCTCCTGGGACTGGGCAAGCCAGGGCAGTCCTGGGGCCAGGTCAGCTCCAGGCAAACTGCTCTGCTCCTGGGTCCCTTCCTGAAACCTCCATCCAGGTGTGAGCCTTGGGGTCTCTCGCCTTGACTTGAAAAGGGAAAGGGCTTCAAGATATGGGTGCCTTTAGGGATCTAAGGTAGGCAGGGAACTGTCTCTCCCTTTCAAGGACTATGTTCAAGGTGTGATACATCAACACACCGAGCTAGACTCACAGTTCTGGGCCTTCATGGACATTCAAAAGAGCTACTAGCCTTTGAACTCCATAATCAGTCCTCTCCTTGGGGGTAGGAGAAAGTGGCATTGGAGGTGGGCCCTGAAGGAGTGCTGGGATTCCAGTCGCCCACCAATTGGGGATGGGCTTTCTCAGGTAAGAGTGGAAGTCAGGAGTGGGGATGAGGTATCAGTCTGCAGCAGCTGGACTGGCCTGGAATTGTAGAGCAAAGGCCAGCCAGGCTGGAACGGAGGATGCGTGAGCAGGGAGGATGCGTGAGCAGGGAGGGAGGCCATGGCATGGGGGCCACGATGCCCTGAAGAGGGGTCAGAATTGCTGGGCATGCTGGGACCTTTGAGTTGGGAAGGTTACGTGTGAGCCATTCAGATGGTGGTATGTGGAGAGGGCCATTGGAGAAACCCAGATGGCATAGAGACGAAGTCATCGAGCAGCCGGGCTCACCTTGGGAGATGGAACACAGGGAGAAAGGAGGAGATGCCAGGACTGAGCCTGAGGAAGTCCTGTCAAAGGCCTGGCGAGGATGAGACTGGCCAGAGGGGTGTAGTAAAAGGTCCGAAAGAGGATGGCTAGGGCTGGAGGAGACAAGAGGAGGAAGTACACCTGAGAAGACACTTGTCTCCACAGGCCCAGCGGCTGTGAAGGAACGAAAAAGGAGTGGTGCCATTGGCTGACGGGCAGGCCTCTGCTTCCCAAGCCCAGCCTGAGGTGTCTTTGGTCCATAGTGCACGGGCAAAAGGAGGGCCAGCGGCAGGTTTTCCTAAAGCCGACTTGCTGTTTTCCATTCAAAGAACTATCTAATTCTCAGAGATACATATATACATATACATATATAATATATTTAATATATATGTTTAATATATATTTAATACATATTTACTATATATAGTATGTATTTAATATAATATTTTTATATATATTTTTTTCTGTTAAAACATCTTTCTCTTAATGAACTAATGATGATCGTTGATGTGAATTGGTTTTTTCCAAAGTCTTTACTTGGCAAAATAACAAGCTGGCAGTCCTAAATTCCTGCTGTCAGCACATCCCCTTTCTTAAATTGGACTGGCCTGGGGAAAGTGTGACAGAGATGATGCTCTCCCTGAAATTAGAGGAGGAGGATGGCCCTCAACAGGGTTTTCCAGAGGCTCACAGTAAAGTGGAGGGTCATTTGAAAGGCAGATCTTGGTTTTGACCATGAGTTTGGTGTTTTCAGTGGCCTTGAAGCTGCTTAGAAACATCCATGAAGTGTTCTTGTTGGTGGAGTCTGCAGCTGTGATTGCAGTTCGCTGAGTCATTGATTGCAGCTCCCTCCGGGCTGTGGTTCCCTGATGCGGCAGTGCACGTCTCCAGTCCCCTTGGCGTGATTGTTTCTGCCTCCAGTCATTCCACATTGGTTCCTGTAGCTAAGGCTTGACCAGTAAGTGCATGCCTGCCGTGTGAACTACTCAGCTGTAGGTCACATAACCCTCAGCAGCCTGGGCAAGGCCCTAGACTTTACATACCTTGTAGCATTGTCAGGACAGCCTTGGTTCCCCTCTGCCCCATTCCTGTAGACAGACGGAAGACTAGGAAGGGTTGATGTTATCAGGTCTCCCCAGCACCAGATCAGCGATTTCATTACGATGGCATTTTCAGAGTGTTCTGTTGAACTGACTCTAAGTGAGGCACATGAGTAGAACGATATAGACCTGGGGAGAGAGCAGTGGCAAGTGGTTCTCTGGCAAGAACTCATTCTTGTAGAACAAACATTAACATTCCAGAAGCCAGGTGCTGAGCACCACAGGCAAAGCATGGTGGCTTTGAGGTCCTGTCCATGGTCTCTTCCTCAGCCCCCTTGATCAGGCTGGGACACAATGTCCCTGACATCCCTGTGACTGTCCCCTGGAGAAGTGGTGTGCCATGAGCAGGAAGGCATCATGTACACCCATCAACCCACCAAAGCATGAAAAAGAACACGTTGCTCTTAGTGGCAGTGTTAGCAAAGAATAATGTGTTTTTCCCAGCCCCCTCATTCCAAGCCTAAGGGACACCATGTGCCCTTTTCTCTTGCCCAGGTGAACTTCTATTATATTAGTGCCACTATTCAGTGTCGTCTTTTCATTCTGCTACTTCGCCCTTGGACATTAATCTCCCAGCTCTCATTCCTGAAATCATTTCACCCTGAAAGCTTAGCTTCCCTACTGTATTAGGGTTCTGCGGAGAAACAGAACTAGCAACAGTGGGGGTAGGGAGGAGAAGGCATAGAGATTGTTTTATTATAGGAATTGGCTCACACAATTATGGAGGCCAGGAAGTCCCACTCTCTGCAAGCCAGAGACCCAGGAAAGCCAGTGGTGTAATTCAGTCCAAGTCTGAAGGCCTGAGAACTGGGGGTGGGGTGGGGTTTGAAGTGGGTGGGTGGGTGGGTGGTCATGGTGTAAGTCCCAGAGTCTGAAGGCCTGAGAACTAGGAGCTTTGGTGTCTGAGGGCAGAAGGTGGATGTCCCAGCTCAAGAAGAGACAGAATTCACCCTTCCTCCACCCTTTTGCTCTATTCGGTCCCTCAATGAATTGGATGGTGCCCACCCACATTGGTGAGGGTGGACCTTCTTTGCTCAGTGCACTGATTCACATGCTTATCTCTTCCAGAAATTCCTTCCCAGACACACTCAGAGATAATGTTTTACCAGCTATCTGGGCAAGTGATAGCCCAGGCAAGTTGATACACAAAGTGAACCATCATGTATATCCTCTGCAGAACCTCCTGTGCTTTGCCACTTCTGAATGGTGGAGAAGTTTATGCCTCAGGCATTTTGGAGGTCTTTCCTTGCACGTATATATTTGAGATTGTTTTTAAGATGTGGGAAATTGTCAAAACTGCCGAATTCTGGACAATGAGGGATTTCATATATATATTCAGATTTTTTTTCCCTTTTTTTTTTCTTTCTTTCTTTTTTTTTTTTTTTGAGACAGGATCTCGCTCTATCACCCAGGCTGGAGTGTAGTGGCGCGATCTTGACTCACTACAACCTCCGCCTCCTGGGTTCTAGCAATTCTTGTGCCTCAGCCTCCTGAGTAGCTGGGATTACAGGCACGTGCCACCACACCAGGCTAATTTTTGTATTTTTAGTAGAGACAGGGTTTCACCATGTTGGCCAAGGCTGGTCTCGAACTCCCTGACCTCAAGTGATCCACCCGCCTCAGCCTCCGAAAGTACTGGTATTACAGGTGTGAGCCACCCCACCCAGCTGGATTTCATATATATTCGGATTTAAAGGAAGTTTGTGGAAGTGGAACTCATAATTCTGAGTGGGTGGTATGATTTCTAGAGAATTTTCTGGCCAAACGACCACTGTCATGATGACCAGTTTGGTGTTTTTAACTGTGGGTCTTGTGAAGTGTACCAAAAGGACTGCTTGCACCTTGCCTCAGGAATGCCTCTTCAGATTCCCGAGGCAGACCTAATGATAGGAATATTCACATTACTGATTTAAAAATTTCAGAAATTTTAAAAGTGAAGTTGAAAGAGCAAGTCTTCTTGAAGCAATCCCGATGACGCAGATGGCTCCTTATTTTTAACTTAAGAGCACTTGTTCCAGATCTGTGCACAAACTGTAGCTGTTACCATAGAAACACTCTCAGTCCAGATAGGAACAAAACATTCGGTCCATCCAGTTTCTCTGCCTCTTAGTTTTTGTTGCCAGGATCAGTCCTGCTGTTCATCCGTTGTCGGGGATCAGTATAGTGTTATGATTCCAGTTGAATTTGATCAATCACTTGGATTTTTTCTTCATTTCTCAAATGACTTCGTATCTGGGTTTTAGGGGTGGGGCACAGTTGTGAGAAATAAAGAAAAGCATCTTTGCCACTGCGGCTCTGTCTTCCCTATTCTGGTCAATGTGAGGAAGCCTGTAGACTTGCTACTTTTTATTTGATGAAGTTGCTCTCTGAAGATCTGTCTGTTGTAAAGGGAGAAGATGTCAGGGCTGGGAATCTGAGGACGGGGTGAGATATTGGTCTATTAGTAGACCTTTCTTATCCCAGATATTCTAGATTTAGACTTCTCAAACTTCTGACATAAAAGAGTTGAGTAGAATGGACGCTAGTTTAGTTCAATCAGCTGAAGTGATTTCATTGTCCGTGATTTCAAAATCAGGTGATTTCAAAATCCTCTCTAATTTTAAGCTGCTATTAGTTCTCTTTACATTTCAGCTGATGTTTTCTTTAACCTTTGCTTTTTATTTAAAAGGGTATTTACAACAAGAAAACTAAGAAAAAATGTAAGAAGTATCAAACCTGTAGCCATAATTGCAATCTGGAGGTATGAGGCTCTAAGCTGACACCGTGTCCTGGAATGTGCCATTGGGATCCCTCATGACTCATCACCGTGGGATAGGACCACGGGCTGTCCGGAGTTCTGCTTGCTATTCCAGAAAGCAGCAGGATTTTAGGAACATGAGAAATGATATTGTAGACTGCAGATTTTTGGTATAAATTCAAATAATTGGGGATTATTCTTGATATGCCTCAGAACTTTTTATTATTAAAAGTGCATTGTTTTCCTATAAAAATGCAAATTGTATTTAAGATTTTCATGTGAATTGTGAGAGTCTAAATAGTTTCTGCGGCATAAATGCAGGTTTTCGTTCATGGTTTAATGGTGCCTGGGTTGTAACAGAAAAGTGTTAGGGCAAAAATCATAAGGGAAAAATGATTCATATTTTATGTCTGTCTACATTAGACCTGCTCAGGGAATAGAGTTTGGGAATCACATAATAAATAAAAAACCTGCATGCTTGATTGAACATTTGCTTTCTTCACTATCAGGACACGGGGACATATATTTTAAGGCTTTTAAAGGCATTCGGGAGAGATTTTATATAGGCCATAAAATTCATTACCCCTCAGAAATAAGAATCACTGAAGAATATAGTTGACTTACAGAAAAAAAAAAAAATCCTCTCTAATTTTAAGCTGCTATTAGTTCTCTTTACAAAAAACTTGGGAAAGTTATTTTTTTGCAAACTTTAACCATGACCTTGCTTTACTTCCGTGTATTTAATTTCACTGAAATGATATTTCAAAGAAAAGCCTTTCTGGAAATTGTTTTTCCTTTAATACCCAAAATTGGAACAACAGCACTCACAAGAGCGAGGCTCCAACCGGTGGATCAGCTGTTTGGCATGGATGTAGAAGAAGGTGCACTGAAACTCAGTACATCTGTGTTTAGCCTTAGGCAGGAAGTCTGTTCCTTCAAGTAAACCTAACTACTAAAGATACTCCTTGCAGATGGCTCATTTCCGGCCCATGGCAAGGTAGACAAGTCATACGGTTTTAAAGGCAGAGCCGTCTTGTCTGTCTCACGGGGACTTAAGAACAATCGATTGTTGAAGGAATCCTAGTGCTTTTGGCTTCCAGTACAGACAGACAGACAGATGTGCCTCTCTCGACCTAGCTGAAGCAGGTCCCAAATGTTCACACGTAGAACATGGGAACAAAGAAATTGAACTTTCCAATATATTCCAGTTTCTTCTAGATTCATATATAGCTCTGAAATGAAGATGAGATTGTTTGCATTGTTGCATTGTTTTGAAATTTTATTATTAAACCCCACAATTCTTAGGCACAGAAATGTTTGCCTGGTGTTCAGCACAGCCAAAACATTTCCAGATGGGTTGCAAGAAGTCAGCCTCATCCAGATTTTATTTCTGCTGGAGAGGTCGTACCTTGCCATGTGTCCTTGCATATTTTTCCTGCCAGATGTGGGAAGTGACAGGGCATGGTTTAATTTGGGCTGCTGCTCTGTTTCTTTATGCCTGCAGCAGACAGGTCTTTTGAAACTTGCCCTTTGCCTCTCCTCCCTCCTATAATTCTTTTTTTTCCTCATTCTTTTTTTTCTGATAGTGCATATTACTTGAGATTTTCCTGGAAAGGGTGTGATTATCCGGAATTGGATCTTCTGCCACCTTCAGCAGCTTGAATCCTAGCTGCTGAAGGTGTAGTAGGCTAGCAGCTAGCAGCTAACCTAGAGCTGGCAGACTCAAATGGAATCTTGATCTCTTCATATTTAAGGCTCAGAAAACTCAAAAGGAGTGCTTTGTAAAATATGTCTGTTTATATTATATGTATGATAATTAGTATGAGTACAAAATGGTTGGGCAAAATTTAGCTGGGCTCAGATAGACTTTCCTGTGGATCAGATAAATGGAAATGAAAAAAAGTATGAGGACACAGACTTGCTCATTGTTCTTCATCTTTTATATTTATTTCTTGTCTTGGTCTGCTGTAGAATGTTCCAGAAATGTCATTGAGTATAATGTCTGATTTAGCACTGACTTATTTGTGGGTTTGCTTGGAGTATATTTTCCTTGGGTTTTGGGTATATGACTGCCATAAATTTTAATTACACTAATTAGACATAGGTGGACGCTTAAGCCCAGTTGGATTCCTAGCCCTGTTCAACTGCCTCTGTCATTAGTTTTTCTGGTGACATGGTTTGGCACCATCTTCCAACACATTTTCCGGAAATGAGTTTTAAGTTAGAAAATAACTTATCTAATAAAGCTACTGACATTCAACTAGTGTCTTTACCTTGTTGAAGTGGACTTGAGTAAAATGCATACATTTAAACTATAACTTGTATACCCATTTCTTTCCTTAACTGTGGGTTTTCAGATTCGTTTGGTGGCTAGAGAGGGAGTCATTCCCAATCCTCATGAGTCCGTGTGCTCGTGTCTAGTTTAGGTGGAGCCTGACTTGGCACAGGGCTGGGTGGCAGGTTTTAACATGTGTGGCAATGCTAGTCAATTGGGGATATCCACATGGCTCATAGTGTAGAGGATTCTGAGGTCTAGAGCCAGAAGGTGGGAAGCCAGCCTTGATTAGTGCCGTGCACCACGGGCACAGGAGGAGGCAGTCTCAGGAGCACCTCTGCCCTGCATCTCCCTCGGAGGATGTAGGGCTATGTGTGCCTGCCACTTCCCTGTTCTCACAGCTCTTTGTGATCTCAGAGAAGTCTTTGGATTTTGTTTTTGGCTGAGTATGCCAAACTATGTCCTCCACAGCACAGGGTTCAGGTTGAGTTTGCCATTCCTAGTTTCTCCCTGGAAACATATCCCTCATCTTTAACCCTACTTAAAGGGCTTAAAACATTCTACTCTTACTTTTAAAGGATACTTTGAAAATACAGGCCACATCTGTTTCACTTAATCTGCATTCGACAGCACCTCATGACACAAAAAGTAATGCAGTCTGTTTTTCCACCTTGAGGATTGTTGCGCTTTGCATCCACCCATATCATCTCTCACCAGCATCCACACTCAAAGGGCTGCCTCTCGTCCTCTCACATATTTGTAGGCGTGTTTGTTCACTGTTCAATGCACTCAGCTTTTGTCAAGTGCTCACTTGCTCTCTGAAAGGTGTTTTGAATTCATGTATGGCCAGCGGCTCTGGTGCAGGAAGGAGCACACAGAACCAGAAGACATGGAGCATGGGGCTTTGAAGGTCTTTCCTTCAGGAGGCCAGATGATGACTGCATTTCTCTCTTGTTATTTTGCTAAGGCGGCTGACAGTGGTGAGACACAACTGAGGAGGCGGGAAGCTGGCAGCATTTCTGGGGGTCCAGCATGCTGTTTAGCTACTGATGAGGGTGGGCAGAAGAAACAAGCAGACTCCCTCCTGCTCTAGGACAGTTTCATGTAGGAAATCAGGAGTCTGAGCCACTCAGAGTATGGGCATGTTGAGGGCTGCTGGCCTTTTTGTCAGTTCTTTGGAACAGGCACGATGGGGTTATTGTCATCTCGAATCTCAGGCTAAGGGAGCTTCAGGAAAGGACTTCTGCACCATTTTTTAGGACCCATTGTTTCCAAATCCTTTTAAGTGTAAGGGTCGCTTGGTGCAATCATTTCACTACTTGTTTGGCAAAGGGAGTTTACAGAATCAGTGTGAGACGTGGAGATGGTGTGAAGATGGCGTTTTCAGTCCGCCGATGTCCTTGTTTCCTCCCTCTCTTGCAGAGTCGCCAACATCCAGCAGCAGCTGGCCCGGCTTGACAACGAGTCCTGGCCAGGCACGGCCGAGGCTGACAGGGACCGGCTGCAGCTCATCAAGGAGAAGGAGGCCCTGATGCAGGAGCTTCAGCTCATCATCGCACAGCGCCGCTCCGCGGGAGATGTGGCCCGGCTGGAGGAGGAGCGGGAGCGCCTGGAGGAGGAGCTGCGGCGTGCACGGGCCACCTCCGCACAGGGCGCCACAGAGAGGTGGGTTGAGGGGACATAACCTCCAGCGGAAAGCCTGCTGGAAAAACTCCATGGGATGGCTTGTGTGTGGCTGGAGGGTGTTCCTGATGATTGCTCAGAGCCTCTCCTGCCTGGATGTTCCCTGGCCCAGGAGGGGTGTGCGGTGGGGGGCACTGCCTTCTATTCCCTGGGTCTCTGGAGCCTCTGCTCCAAAGCAGGAGGTGATTGACAAGGGGGAAGGAGTGAGGGAAGATGGGTGACCTCCACCTCCCCCCGTGTCCCACCCTTCCCAAAGCTGGTGCTCGCTGCTTTCACCTGCCTTTGTGGGACGGTGCCCTGAGCAGGCTGTGGTCCCGCTCCGGCTGGGGCAGCTCTGTTGCATGGGGGAAGAATTCCCTGTTCCTGACGTGGTGAGCATGGTGGGTATCCACCTCCTGCTTTCCTCTCCAACTTTGATTTCTAGCCAGGAGGGCCTGTTCTTCTCTGGCATTGGGAAGCTGGCCACCTGTCATGGGTCTGCCCTGAGGCTCCTTCACCACGCAGGACATGCAAAGCCAGCATGGTGGCTTTGGTATTGGGTGGCACTGAGTCATTCCGCCTTTCCTCATGCGCCATGTGTCCTGGTTTCCATTTGCTGTGTGAGATTGCAGATTGTGTCAAAGGCTGGGCCTGCTTTTCACACTTAACAGCAGTTTCTCTGTGGCTATCAGCTGGGCTTTGGAGAGCAGCCCCTCCCCGACATGTTAAGGTCTTGCCCCCTTGAGATCACATGAGCAGCTCCACAGAGGCATAATAGACGCTTGGATGATTCGATCTGTTCAGATGCTCTTACTCCTATTTCACGATGGTTGTCTGTATTGTTGGGCGTCCTTTATGCTTGGATGTTCAGGGGTCACTTTCATAGGAGACATGTCTGTGGCTTGGCACGAGGGACTCACGGCAGCCTCAGAGGGAAGTAGTGGTGTTTGGAGAGTTGAGCTCAGAGTCCGAGGCAGGTGAATTTCATTTTGCCTGAGATGGTGGCATGCCCTGTCACTTCACCCAGAATCAACCGCGAGGAGAATGTGAATGTGAAAGGAACTGCGCCGCTGAAGTTTTCTACTGTGCTCTTGCACGGCTGCATTTGTTTTCGCCTAACCATTTCCTTCTGTTCCACCCCTGATATTCTCGTACGTGTGTTCTGCATAGGAGGGCCTGGGAGTTCCTGTTGCTTCTCTGTGAACGGGGATGGACTTGGCCCCACAAATGCCACCTGCGTCTTAGGGCCCCACACCCACACTCCCTTGACTGTGGCTGCTGTCACCACATGGAAATCCAGCACACCTGAGTGCTGTGGCCCCTGAGTACAAGTCTGCAGCCCTCCATGGAGCCAGTGTTAGCCCTGATGCCTGGGTTCAAGGGCGGGGATAGCAAAGCCGGACCAGCTTTGACTCACATGGGGGTCTCACGTGGGACCAGCCCAGGTGCTGAGTCCTGGGGCTCAGAGCCCTCTATCAGGACCTAATTGCCCTGAGCGTGTTTCCTGAATTTGCCACTAAATGACCTTGGCCGGAAAAGCACATCCACATGTGCTAAGCACTTGCACGCACATTGCATGGGGGTGGGGCTCTTGTAGCTCTGGGCCTTCTGTGCTGGTGCACACAGGGCCCATTTCTCCACGCCACCTCCCTTCATTGGAGGGGTGCTTGCAGTTTGCAAGCATGGGGCCACATGGTAGGAGGCTTCCCCCAGCACAGGCTGGCAGCGTTAGGAGATCCGGCGTGGGCCAGGTACAGAGAGAGAGTGAGGTTAGTGCCTTAAGGCTGAGCTGTGCCAGCTGTGGAACTGGGCCCAGTCTGCCTGTCTCACCTGCAGTGTCATCAGAAGCAAATGGGAGGCATGTGCTGGGCTGGGGGTGTCATCCGGGCAAGAAAGAGAGAGATGCGCACCTCCTTCAGGCCTCCCGCCCCGGCAGATGATACATGCGGCGGCCTCCCAGCTGCTCAGAGCCAGCATCTCCCGAGGGAGCTGGTGCACGTCTCCTGGGCTGAGGGAGCAGAATTGAGGTGAAGGACACATACCCTAGATAATCTCAGATGGCTCCTGTCAACGCTTGCGACATCCTTTGTTGTTTTAGCTTGCTCATGTTAGTGTGTGGCAGGCATTTATACAAGATGCTGATGTTCAACAGAGAACCCCACAGCTCTGTTGCAAGATACCTGCCATCCTGAGAAATTCTCTTTCCAAGGATGACGGCTTTTATTATAGGGGTGATTCAAAAGGAAAGATCTATCAAAAAGCAAAAATTTGGTTCTGCCGAACCCGAAGTCACATTTTCCTTTGTTATAATTTAATGACATTTTTACAATACAGTACTTTATGTAAAGTAAATAAAGACAGTAAATTAGACTTTATATTTTCTTAATCTGTTAGCTTACTTTTCTACTCCTTTTCATAGCAGTGGTAAATATTCTTTGAAGTTCGTTTCCTTTGAATTGGGGACACAAGGCTATGTGCTTTAGGAGTTGGGCCCTGGCCAGTTTTCTGCCAGGAAACTGTATCCCCTTTTCTTTTTGTTGAAAAAATATGTACAGAAGTCAGGCAAATGTCTGATTCTCATTTTAGCAGTTTATGTCCCAGCTAGTTTTTAGGTGGCTCAGTTATTGCCAGCGTGGCCCCTGTTTGGTAAGGAAGTTACATTTTTAGTCATCTGCAACTTTCAGAATAACCAGCATAAAATTAGACTGCACATGTGGGCACTCATGGGCACTTGTGTGTGATCTTGTATGCAGATGTACTGTCTCTTGCATGCTCCGATATGCACCTGTTTGTATAATGACAAATGTGTTGTACTGGATAGAAGGGGGGAATTTGATCTAAAACTTTTTTCACTACAGATAAAACAATCTGAAAATAAGTCATGACTAAAGACAGTCTAAAACTGAGCCACACATATGAATGTTTCTGTATGTCATATGTGTGAAAACAGAGCTGGAATGCGCCGATGGATTTAGCAATGGGTTGGAAATTCTACCCTGGTCACTCAAGAGTGGAGCCAGTTTTCAGTAAGAACTCAATTGAGATTCTATTAATTTGGGATTTGAGCTAATAGAATTTAGGTTGGGTTAGAATTTCTGAAAAGCATTAAGAAAAAAGTTAATAGCCTTGGACTGGGCTTGGGTAAATTCCCTACAACAAATTGCTTCCTGGGGCTGGTCAGTGTTTGCCGCCAGATATGCTCTGCTGGTGTCGTCTCTGCCCCTGGAGTCCTCTGTGACTTAATAGTGTCCCAGTGCTTGTGAGAGTGGGTTCCAAGTTACAACTCCAAAGCCCAGTGAGTGGTGTATTTTGAACTCCCTTTTAAACTCCCTTTTAAAACTCTCGGCTTTCCATCTTCTGAAAACGATGGGGTTTTTGAGGATATCGCCCTTGATAAGCATTAGGTAGGATGTGAGTATCATAGAAAATTGGGGAAATGTTTTTCAGCAGTAAAGGAAATGCCTGTTTGTTGGTAATGTGTCTTGGCTTTGGAGTCAAGCCAGCCCGACCGAGCTTTGAACTTGTGTAGCAGAGGCAAGTTACTTTATATGAGTTTCCTCGTCTGTAAAGCAGGGATAGAATCCAAAGACCAGTAAGGAATGAGGCAGTGCATACAAAGCAGTGTGCCTTTCTATAAGCCCCTCAGTGGAACTTCAGAATTGCTTTTTAAAAGTTACTTTCATTTGTACAAGCTATCAAAACATTTTCCTTAAAAACTAAAATATCATAGGTAAGTGTAATCTTAGAAAATTCTACTCAAGAGTTTATTACGGCTGTTCTCAAACATTTTGGTCTCAGAACCTCCTTCCAATGTTAAAATGCTGAGGATCCCAAAGAGCTTTTGTTTATATTGTTTTTTTAAAAGTTCCTTTTTCTAATTGTTTCGTTTTTCCTTTTTCCCCCACCCAGGGACCTATCAGTGTTTATGTGGATTTTTATCTGTCAGTATTTACTAATTTAGAAGTTAGCCCTGGGAAATTTTTAAAATATTTATTTATTAAAGATAACAATAGGCCGGGCACAGTGGCTCACGCCTGTAATCCCAGCACTTTGGGAGGCCAAGGCAGGGGGATTACTTTAGTTCAGGAGTTCGAGACCAGCTTAGGCAACATGACAAAACCTTATCTTTACAAAAAATGCAAAAGTTAGCTGGGTGTGGTGGCACGTGCCTGTGTTCCCAGCTACTTGGGAGCCTGAGGTGGGAGGATGGCTTGAGCCTGGGAGATGGAGGTTGCAGTGAGCTCTGATCACACCACTGCACTCCAGCCTGCACAACAGAGCAAGACCCTATCTCAAAAAATAAAAAAAGACACTAAAAATCCTATTATGTGTTAATATTAGTAACATTTTTATGACTGATAACTTTTTTGAAACAAACTATAGTGAGAAGAGTGGTATTATTTGCCCTTGCTATCCATCTCTTTAGCGTCTGACTGGCTAGAAGGCAGCTGCTTTGGTCATTGGCGTATTCGGCCTGTTGAGATAGGGTCATTTTGAGTGAATACGTGAAGACTATCTAGCTGTGTACTGATATGCCATTGGGAAAGAGGGGAACTCATAGGATCCCTGAAAGAGTTTCGGGGATCCACAGGGGTCTTTGGATCATGCTTTGGAAACAACTGGTTTTAATATATGATATTGAACTTGAAAGTGGGTTGTGTCATGGCTCCATTTAGGATGATGCTTGTGCTCTCTTGCCAACTGACCTCTGCATGGCACCATTTGGAATTTTGTTTGCATCAGGAGAAACAAAGGCTCGTCAGAATTTATGGTATGTGGTTGAAACTTGTAAACAAACTCAGACTGGTTTGTCTTCCTTATCCTAAGTTGGTGGCGCATCTGTTTCCTTTATGGGTGATAGCAGCTCTTTGTCGATCACGCGTCATTTGCCGTACATTATTTTATCTATGCACCATCAGTTCACTGAGCTGGAGATTGTGGACGCCATTTTTACAGGTAATGAAACTAAGGGCTCAGAGAGGGTGAGACATTTGCCTAAGGCCACACAGCTTGTGAGTGACTGGCCAGGTGGGATTCTCTGAATCCCAGGCTGCCGTCGGACACCATGTCTGGTTTCCTCTCACTCCTACCTAACCAAGCTCTTTAAACCCCTGCGGCATGTCCCCTTCCCTGTTGGTGGAAAGAGGAAGGTATTAAAGGGGCCTGCTGTGGCCACACATCAGTGTCATTTCGATTTGTAAACAGGAGTGTTTCCTTCTAGAGGCAAACATATTTATTCCTGGACTTGTCCAACAACTGTTTATTGAGTGCCTATCCATGGTAGGCTCGATTCTAGGTGGTGGGCTTACTGTAGTAGGAACAAATTTTATTCTAGAAAACTACTAAGTAGAAAAAAGTAGAAGGAAGGAAAACGAAAATGCCTCCAACCCCATGACCTGGAGATGGCCACAGCTGCTGTTTCGTTTCATTTGCTTCTAATGTTTGAACTGTGTAGATCTTAGAATTGTATTTGTTCTTCTCTAGAAGGTGGCCTAGGATGAGGGAATCTGATTTGTTCCAAGGAATTTCAACAGATGACTGCGTGCTCTGCATTTGAGCTCATCTGCTGGTTATCTGTCCTTCTGCTCACCTACTCCTCCTCCCATCCATCCAAGCAGCCATCCCCAGCCACCCACCCAGCCACCCAGCCACCCACCCACCCAGCCACTCATCCAGCCACCTACCCAGCCATCCACCCACCCACCCACCCAGCCACCCACCCACCCACCCAGCCACCCACCCATCTAGCCGCTCACCCATCTACCCATCTAGCCGCCCACCCATCTACCCATCTAGCCGCCCACCCATCCAGCCACCACCCATCTGTCCACCTGTACCTCACCCACCCAGCCACACATTGACCCATCCCTGTGCCCACTCCTCCTCTCACGCATCCCCTCCCCCGTGCCCTGTGCCTGGAGCTTCCACAGAGTAGCAGGCACTGCTCAGGGTACCAGTATTTTTCAAATGGGACAAAAGCAGTCTCTGTGATGTGGGCACTTGTGACCTGGGTGCTTTTAGAATGGGTGGTCATTGCAACCTAACTCAGCTGGGGGGAATTGATAGTGGAATGTCTTGTTAGGAAAATATTCTCCCTGTCTTTGAAATGTACTAATTGACTGTTTTCTTACCTACAGGATTCTGCTTCAGGAGAAAAGGAATTGTCTGCTTATGCAGCTGGAAGAAGCCACCCGCTTAACGTCCTACCTCCAGTCCCAGTTAAAAAGGTAGGTTACTTTCAAAGAGAAAACAGCATTTGATCATCGTGTTCCAATGACTGGTACATGAACTTGCTTCTTGTAGCTTGTTTTTCTCCTACTGGAGCTTGACCTGAAGTGTTGTTAACACAGAATGGATACATTATATTTTTAAAATGCTACTACTGTATGACTCAAGGACTATGGAGAGAACCACATTTGGCTTCAGGGTAAATAAGAGGCGTGAAGTCAAATGTATTCAAGGATTTTGTAACCTAATTAACAGCTTCAGAAGTGTACATCTATACACGTGCACATTTTTATTTTATTTTTTTTAAAAGCATATGCATTTTTTAAGCTAGTAAGATTTGGCTGCTCAAGAATGGCCCTGCGCACATTTCCTCATCTCTTACCGTATGATAGAGCGTAATGTCAAGGGCCTTAGATGTGTCATTTTCTCAGATATTCCTCCTAACAGTGCCCAAGGTGGGAACTGTTCTCACCTCGGCCCCAGTGAGCCCGTGGGAGCCCAGAGCGGGTGAATGGCTTGAGCAAGTGTACCTGGCTACTATGCGTTCCAGCCGGGACTGGGACTGGGACTTGGGCACGGGTCTCTGCTGTTGCCCACTGCTCTCTGCCGCCCTTTCCGTGCTCACAGGGTAAGCAGGGGTGGCTGCTCTGCCATCTCACATGGCCATGCTGTCTCATTTCAGCCTGTGTGCCAGCACCCTGACGGTGTCCTCGGGGAGCAGCCGCGGGTCCCTGGCCTCCAGCCGCGGGTCTCTGGCCTCCAGCCGGGGCTCCCTGAGCTCAGTCAGCTTCACGGACATCTACGGCCTCCCGCAGTACGAGAAGCCTGACGCTGAGGGCGGCCAGCTTCTACGCTTCGACCTCATTCCCTTCGACTCGCTGGGGCGAGATGCCACCTTTACAGAGCCGGCAGGCCCCTCGGGCTTCCACAAGCAGAGGCGGTCCCTGGACACACCCCAGTCCCTGGCGTCGCTGTCCTCCCGCTCCTCCCTGTCCTCGCTGTCGCCCCCAAGCTCGCCCCTGGATACGCCCTTCCTCCCTGCCTCACGGGACTCACCGCTGGCGCAGCTGGCGGACAGCTGTGAGGGGCCAGGCCTGGGTGCCCTGGACAGACTGCGGGTGCATGCTTCGGCTCTGGGGGATGAAGACTTACCAGGCATGGCGGCCCTTCAGCCACACGGGGTCCCTGGGGACGGGGAAGGGCCACACGAGCCAGGACCCCCACCAGCCAGCGCTCCTGTGGGTGGAAGTAAGTGCGGATGCGGCCTCCTGCAGGGTGAGGGTTACCTGCAGGGAGGAAACCACGGGGGGCCAGAGTGAGGACCGCTGGCTTTCCAGGTCCATGGTGAGCTTTCCATTTAGGAATGTTGATGTGATCGGGAAGAGCACACACCTGCCCTTTCTGGTCTGTGTTGGGGAAAGATCACTGAAAATGACAAAGTTGTCTTTCCTAGGTACTTGGCTTGTTTTCAAAAAATACTTAATTGTTCAAAACTAGGGTAAGAACCACACAGTCTTCCACGTTCAGAGGCTGCTAGAGATGTACTAGGGCCTTCATGACCTTTGCAGCATGTGTGCCGAGATGGAACCGTCAGTGTGTGCCCGCCTGAGACCATTATGCCAACTGGTGTCTGGTTGTAGCTAGTGGAAATCTCGACTTCTTTTGTTGCTTTGACATCTCTTTATCTTTTATAGTTCTCAAGAACATAATTCTATCAAATGTGGAAGTGAAAATAATGTGTAATTTCAAAAGACATGCCCGTAAGTATCAGTCATTTCTACTGAATCAGTTTCTCTGGTGGTTCTTCAAATGGAGAAACACAGAGCTCCGTGGCGCCTCATCCATTCAGTTGGTGTTGGTTCAGCTCCTCCTTGGAGCCGGGGCCTTTCAGCATGTAGCCTGCTTGGAAGACCAGACTCCTATTGAAGGGAACGTTGACCCCATGTGCTTTTCTGAGCCAACCCATGGCAACTTTATCTTCCTTGGGTTTTAAAGAGGATCAAGAACAAGGTCTCCCATTCCTGAAGTTCAGCACATTTAACTGACTTTTATTTGCACAGCAAAAACGTTTTAAATATTCCGTTTAGGCAAGCACTAGATAACTTGTGCAGCATAGTGGATCTTCGCCAGGGGTGTTTTTGCCTCCTGCCCCTGGGGAACACTTGGCAATGTCTGGAAACAGTTTTGGTTGTCACAACTAGGGGATGGGAGATGCTCCTGGCATCTGGCGAGTGTAGGCCAGGGATGCTGCTAAGCACCCTACCACATACAGGGCGGCACCCGCCCCCGGCCTTGAGAATGATCCAGCCCCAAATGTCAAGAGGACTGAGGCTGAGAGACCCTAGTCACGTACTATGGAGTATTTATGCGGCAAAGGGTAGAAATAAAACTAGAGAGCAGAACCAGTGTGGTGTAGTGGCAACAGCTTCAGACTAGCACCTGGGAGACCAAGCTTTTGTTCCCTGCCCTGTCCACTTCTAGCTGTGTGACCTTGAACACATATCTGGACTGAGTGTCACTTTTTCCATCCTTGAATGCAGTGATCTTTGTAACCCCTTCCGTTCACCACCATTCTATTACCCAGGAGAGAGATGGATTGGTAGATCAATGGATAGGTTGATCACTCTATAAAACAGTAGTCTGTTGGCACTTATGTGCGTAACCGGAGGCCGTCATGTTCTGAGACTGCCCCATGGCTTTTTGGCATCTCTATTTTGGTGTCTGCCCCTGTGTTTGCAACACACTTTGGTATCCCCAGATACATTGTTTCTGAAGTCCATATATGCAGGTATCCTTCATTTGCTTTGTTCCTCTTTATAACCACAGATTGATTGCTCCATGTTTTTTCCATTCAGTCAAAAAATAAATATCCAATTAGGACTTTTTTCTTAGTCTCCCTCCTCTCTCCCACCACCTTCTCCTTAAGGGATTGAGATTCCAGAATGTCAGTCTAGTTAGGCATAAAATCTGCACAAGGCCCAAGGGCCACTTTGGGCCAGAGGAGAGACAGAATGGGAGGGAGAAGGGCTGACTTAATTTCACATCCTAATTTCTTTATTTTTCTTTCGCTTTTCCTTGGCAGATGCTATAATGGTTGAAACTTCTTAGATTGGGAATTATTTGCTTACGTGTGTAGACACTGCCATCTCGTGGTGGAGTCATAGCGCATTAGTGATTATTTCTTGTGTTACACTGCCATCTTGTGGCGGAATCTTATATGACACTGCCGATAAATTCTTGACTGACACTGCCATCTGGTGGTTGATTCTTATATGACATCGGTGGTGGATTCTTGGGCGACACTGCCGCCTAGCGGTACCTTTTATGATATTGCCACCTGGTGGTGGTTTTATATATTACGTATATTACATTGTTCCAAGGACACATTAATTTGTGTCCTTAGAAACTTGAAATGAGGGCCGGATTGGGTAGCCAGCTTCAGGCATGGACACAGGGGGGCCCCTCGCCTCCCCTGCCCCATCATGTATCAGCTGTGCTTGGAACATTGCGGTCTAAGTTTGGCCCCAGCAAGTCTTAGTAAGACAAAATTTTTGTAAGCTAAAAAATCAAATTGTCCAAACTTGCAAACCAGCCTCTGAATGATTTTTTCCTTGTGTTTTCAATCAGTCAGAGGAAACAGAAGGCAGGTCAGAGGAGTGGGGCAATACACTGTGATCTTTCATACTATTTACGTTTTTGTTGCAGTTTTGTCTTCCCTGGATTTTAAAAGTCAAATGTGTTGTGATTATGAAATACTTAGCTATTGTTATCTACCCATTAGTATTTGCTAATCAAAACCCATAAAAATCTTGACTTTGCTCATCTATTTATTGATGCTTTTATGATATTGATACTCCGTTTAATGTTGTTGGCTTAGATTCTCCAGTGTTTTCACTTTGTGCTTTTTTTTTTTTTAATCTCTTCTCATGCGGCTCGACAGAAGCGCTCACTGTAAGTGGCCTTGGGAGTCCCCCCGCTCAGTGTTGTTGCTCAGGCCCCAGGCACACCTTTGTGCTGTGAATGGATGTGTTCAGGATGGCTGGGGTGTGGCCAAGGAGGGGTTATCTTATAGCTGCGCTTCAACACAACTTAGCAATTGGCTTTATCGTTATCTCATTGTTAATATTCATGGCGGCTACTAAAGCTGTTTAAGAACTGTCCTAGAAGCTTTCACTGTTCATTCCCTGTATGTGTTTGTTTCTGGAATGTAATGGTGTTCATTGCTGTCATATGCCACCTGGCAGCTTTGCTATGCTGTGGTTTTTACTATATTTTCTTCCTTTTTACCAAGCAGTGTTCACATCCTTGGCTCTTACTGTCTGTCTGTCTTGAATGATGAAAAGGGAGTAAAGAGATTTTTCACATGAACATGGGGAAGATTTGACCCTTGTCTCCCTAGCACTGCTCCTGAGGGTCCACCTCTGTGCCTTGAAGCCCTAGGGCAGGCATCCAGGGTGTGGAGCGTGGAGTCTGTGCTTTTTCTCAGCCGGGGCAGTTGCTGATGGGACTTGCTCCTGGCAATTCCTACTTCCACCTACCTTGTGGGTCCGGTGACTCAGCCTGGGCTTCGAGGATTAGCTCCTTCATTTCTTTCCTCTCTGCATTGACTTCTATGGCATGATGAGAGGGAAACATGGCCAGACTTGTGCCCTGGGCTGGGGTGGTTGCAGGTGCTTAGGCTCGTTACCTGGTGCCGTTTCCTTGCAGGCATCTACAGTTGGGTCTGGGGACCTCATGTGTCAGGGTGGGAATGCAAATGGTAGTGGTGGTTTCCTTTGCTTGGGATTGATGCAGTGGATGGGGGGGCTTCCATTTGCAGTTGAGGGCCAGGTGTTTGGGTTCTTCCATGTGGCAGGGATAAAGAGGAGAGCTGGCCTCTGGAGTCCTGCGCTGTCTGAGAGGCAGTGCCTCTGGCCACCCCAGGATGGAGGCCGGCTTCCAGCCCTGGCTGATGGGGGAGAAGCAGCAGATTCCCCAGATGTGGTATGGCAGACCTTTGTAAGTTTCACTTGGCCTCCACTTGACCTTGCGAGGCCAAAGGCCACAGCCCCATGTGTTCCATGTGCTGTTGAACGTGTTTGTGTTTCATTGGTATGGATGATAATTTGGTTGAAAGGAGAGATGGTCACCAGTGGACTCAATTTAGGAAGGCACAGAGGTCAACACTTTCCGTTTCTAGAACTTAGCCAAAGAAAAGTGCAGAGATGGAAGCGGGGGCTGGCTTTGAGTGGTGGTGGAGTGCCCAGCCGGGGCTTCCAGTTCCGTTCCGTGTTCCAGCCGAGCACACCCGCCAGAAAACAGACTCCTGGGCTCACAGTTGCATTTAGCGCAGGAAGATTATATACCCGTTTGTATTGGTTTTGTTAAAAGGAACTTACTGCTCTGAGGAAATGGGTAGAAACGGCTGATGAAATGTTAAAAGGAAACATTTCAATGGCTATTTTTGGCTCTTGAGTAAAATAGATGTGAAAGATAAAATTAAGCAGCCCAGGAATAGTAGCATGCTAACCCAGAAGGGCGGCTGGGAAGGCTCCTGCCTGAGGTCACTAAGACAGCCAGGCTTGAGCCCCAGCTTCCTCCCCCGGGGCCACAGGCCTCCCAGGTGGCGTTTTCAGAGGATGAGTGTGGGTTCAACTGTGTCCTCTGCTTTGAAGGTTGCTAATTTTTCTAGGGTTTATTTGGATAATTAAAATGTTTTTTCCTGAGTATAAAAGCAGGATTTGTTGTGTGAAACATGGGAAATACCCGACAGGGTAAAGAAGGCAGTGAAAACCATGACCTCTTGGCGAGCGCTGCTGCTGTTCCCATCGGGCGAACGCTGCTTTCCTGTCTCGTGAGCGTGAGCGGCTTTCGGAAAGCGCCATTTGAGGGGCTTATCATCATCATCTTATGTTCTGTGTGCTCATGAAGGGGGTGGAAATAGATTTATGAATCCAAGAGGTAGCCAGAAGTTCATTTCTTCAATTTTCCAATATGAAAAACGACTAGAGCGCAGCATGTCTCTGTGTGTGCGTGTCCCGGCGAGTCTCTGGAACACTCAGTGACGTAGTGTGTGCTCCAGCGTCAAGGACCCTGGTCCCTGGTGCTGTTATTTCCTGACCCTGTGTGTGTCCCTTACTTGCAGCAGTGACTCTTCGAGAAGACAGTGCCAAGAGGTTGGAGAGGAGGGCACGCCGCATCTCCGCATGCCTGTCGGATTATTCACTAGCCAGCGACAGTGGGGTGTTTGAACCTCTAACCAAAAGGTGTGAAGCCAGTCTTACTATTTCCTTCTTCCTACGCAGAATCACCTGTGTTACTGGCAATCACAAAAAGATTCCATACCGAAACTTTCATACATTGACACTTTATTTGTCCAGGGGCAGAATATTTTTCTAGCTTCTTCACCTTTGGGTGGTTGGGTTTTAGAAAGAAGTCTTTCTCCCTGACCCTCGGGGCCTAAGGCTTGGGTCTGATGGAGCTCAAAAAGGAGAATCAGTGTATGGGAGAGCCCTGCTTTGCCGGAAAGAACATTCATTCATTAGAAATGAATTTCCTCCCTCCCTCCCTTCTTGTTTTCTTAGCTATAGGAATGGTTTCACAATGACACAGCACCTTTTGGAATTCCATGCTTTATTTTGATCGGGCATCTTTGATGTCATTATTTTTTCATACAATTTAAGTCTCCAGTATCTAGAAGACAGTTCACTTAAAGTTAATTTTTGAACATTTCCCCAAGTATCACATGTGGTTTTGAAAGGTGTGCAAAGTTACTTTCTTCTTTTATTTGTTGTTTGTTTGTTTGCTTGAGACAGGCTCTTGCTGTTGCCCAGGCTGGAGTGCAGTGGTGCAATCATAGCTCACTGCAGCCTCCAACTCCTGGGCTCAAGCAATTCTCCCACTTCAGCCCCACAGGTATCTGGGATTACAGGCATACACCACCGTGCCTGGCTAATTTTTGTATTTTTAGTAGAGATGGGGTTTCATCATGTTGCCCAGGCTGGTCTTGAACTCCTGAGCTCAAGTGATTGGCCCGCCTCTGCCTCCCCGAAGTGTTGGGATTATAGATCTACTCCTCCACACTTGGCTAATTTTTGTATTTTTAATAGAGACAGGGTTTCACCATGTTGGCCAGGCTGGTCTTGAACTCCTGGCTTCAAGTGATCCACCCGCCTCAGCCTCCCAAAGTGCTGGGATTACAGACATGAGCCATCATGCCCAGCTGCAAAGTTATTTTCCTAAAACAAGAACAACATAAAAAAGAAATAGGCTGGGCACAGTGGCTCACGCCTTTAATCCCAGCACTTTGGGAGGCTGAGGTGGGCGGATCACCTGAGGTCAGAAGTTCAAGACCAGCCTGGCCAACATGGTGAAGCCCTGCCTCTACTAAAAATACAAAAATTAGCTGGGCGTGGTGGCGGGTGCCTGTAATCCCAGCTACTGGGGAGGCTGAGGCAGGAGAATTGCTTGAGCCCAGCAGGTGGAGGTTGCAATGAGCCGAGATTGCGCCAGTGCACTCCAGCCTGGGCCACAGAGCCAGACTCTGTCTCAGAAACAAAACAAAATAAAACAACAACAACAAAAAACCCAGCAGTTTGTAGGCAGGTACCCAGTAAGATGCCTCATGGATTCTGGGGGCCTGCCCTGTTCCTTCAGACACATTATGACCTCATTGACTTACGTCACAACTTAATAAAGCCCTCTTTTAGCATGAGAGAGCTTCTGCAGAATCTGTAGCGATCGGTTCCCTCTGGAATGAAGTTGGTTGCATTTACCCCTGTGTTCAGGAACGAAGATGCCGAGGAGCCTGCCTACGGAGACACGGCCAGTAACGGAGACCCCCAGATCCACGTGGGACTCCTGTGAGTACAGACCCTAGCCTGTTGCCCCTCAGGCTGGGCTGGAGACCGGGTCCACCCCATGGCTCCCACCTGCACACACAGGGCTGGAGGGACCTTTGTTACCCCAGGTCTCAGGTGAGGGGACAGAGGTGGCAGGAAGGAGTGACGGGGAAAGGTGGCTCCACTGTTGTCTTCCAACACGGAGATGCACAGCTGGGAGCCGCCACTTCCTGAAGCCGGGGGCTCTGGCAGAGTGCGGCCTTCGGGGACGGTTGTGCCTGTGCCTGCCGGGGCTTGATTCTGCTCACTGCAGCGCGGGTAGCAGGCTCCCTCTCTCACCCTCAAGGAAGTAATCTGCTGGTTGGCAGGACAACAATTCTTGGTTTCTAATTAGAGTGTCAATAAAGGCAGTGGCTGCGAGGTGCCCCTGAGGGAGACAGGTGTTTGGGTCCCAGCCATTTCCTTTGCTCACTCTTTTCACTGCAGTCCAGGGCTCCTCCACCCAGCATGGTTGGCATTTGGTCATTGTTTGTTGCGGGGACTGTGCTGTACCTGGGCTTTACCCACTAGGTGCAGATGTGCCCTGGGGATAGGGTGGGGCAGAACCCCAGGCAGTAGATGGCCACTGCTGCGGTTGAGTCAGAAGGATGGTTTCACTGGGAGGCACCTGCCGTCCGTGACTCACGTCTGGTTTCCTAGGCGCGACAGCGGCAACGAGTGTCTCCTCGTGCACGTGCTGCAGCTGAAGAACCCAGCGGGGCTGGCGGTGAAGGAAGACTGCAAAGTGTAAGCCAGGCCCCAGGGCGCTGGCCAGCTGGCCACATGGCTGAGGAGGGAAAAGACAGTTTGGGAGCCTGAATTTCCAGGAAAGCACCAGGAAGTGTCTGTCTGAGGTGTAAAGTCTTCAGAAGAATCTAGTGAATGATTTCAGGCCGGTGCAGGTGCTGGTGCCAGTGCCCAGCTAGTGTGTGCCGTGTTGGCGCAGAGGAGCCTTTTGCATTCTCCTGGTGCTGGGGACGGGGTTGCTGATGCTGTCGTGCTCTTCTCTGTGATCTTGAGAGACCTCTGGCTGGGACCAGGGCGTCCTTGACGGAGCGGGGAGGAGAAAATAGGCGTCGGGAGCAGCTAGTGCCTTTGGCCTCAGTCGTGGGGCCGCTGCCTCTCTGAGCTCCATGGCTCCAGATGGGGGCCTGATGGAGGGTCCCACTTACCCAAGCAGGTGACCATGCCTGTAATGGTCTGTTCAGGGCACAGGGTGGGCCCCCTTTGGCGAGTGTTCTAAAGGCCTTAGGACCCCTGAGTGTGAGCAGCTGGGGGCTTGGCTGGGGTTTGGCCACCCCAGTGACCTCTGCAGTGCTCACAGATGGCTCAGCCCCTCCCATGTGCCAGACTTGGGGCAGGGAGGGTGGGAAACACGGGCTACCCCATGGGTGATGGACTGAGAAAGCAATGGGGGAGCCGTGCAGAAAGAGCTGAGGGGCAATTCCCAAAAAGATGGGGAGCAGCAGGGCCTGGAAGCGTCCACTGCTTCAGTCCTGGCTTGGAAGGCATCCTCCTTGTGGGGGACTTCCCCTATCCCTGGGGTACATCGGTCTATGCTTAGTTGAGAAAGGAACTTTTTGCAAAGGACTCTGAGACTGTAGCTACAGGTGGGGGCTCTGCGCGCATCGTGTAGGTCGTGCCTGCTCTGGGCCCGAGGCATCTGTGAGCGCCGCCTGCACGTGCTCTTCCCTCCCCCATTCTATTTGCAGCCACATCCGCGTCTATTTGCCACCACTGGACTTGGGCACGCCCAACACTTACTGCTCCAAGGCTCTGGAGTTCCAGGTGCCGCTGGTGTTCAATGAAGTGTTCAGAATCCCCGTGCACTCCAGCGCATTGACACTGAAGTCACTTCAGTTATACGTGTGTTCGGTGACTCCGCAGCTGCAGGAAGAACTGCTGGTATGGCGCCAGGCGCTCCGCCCGCCCCCGGCCTCCTTCCTTCCTTTGTGTTTCAGTCAGCCGGTCTTTTTTGTGTGTGTATCTTTCTTTCCCTTCTTTCTCTTGTACTCTTTTGTGATAATTTCTTAGTTTTTGTCTGTCTTTGCCTTTTGGCCTCCCTCTCTCTCTTCTGCCTCCGTCTCTGGTTCCCTCACTCCTTTCCCCTCTGCCATCCTTCCTTTCTCCCGTGGTGGGTTGCTTAGAAGTTGTGATCTTCTTAAGTATTTCTGCGGCTGGAAATACAAACAGGGATGATCCAACCAGTGATCTTGTCAAGTACGTTGTACTTTAAATGCGTCCTCTCAGCTAGTACTCACAAACCCTGTGGGATGCCTTTGCGTCAGCCCCATCTTCAGTCCAGGGAACAAAGTAGGGTTGACAGATTTAGCAAATTAAAATACAAGACAGTCAGCTAAATTCAAATTTCAAGTAAATTATGGATGTTCTTTAAAGCGTAAGTATTTCCCATGCGGTGTTTAAGACTCACAGGGAAACCCTGTGTTGTTTATTTGAAGTGCAGATTCACCGGGGTGCCCTGCATGTTACCTGGCAACCCTGGGACGAGGCCTCAGGAGAATCCGCAGTTTGTCCTCAGTATTCCAGCCATCCAGGGCCCATGCCAGGGTTGGAAGCCAGGGTGGATTCCTTCCATGGCCGGAGTGTTCTCCCTTGGTCCTCTCCCCTCAGCGGCACAATTAGGGCATGTAGAGTTCAGCAGTCGTTTCTTATTTCAGAAATTCCTCAGCAAATCTGCCTCATCAGGGCAGTAGAGCTGTGAGCCTGGCCCAGAACTCCGGGTTGCCCATTCTTTGCCCTGTCTGTTCCCTTCCCAGCACTTCCTGATTGGGTGGAACAGACGACCAGGGAGCCACCCATTAGACTCCTCTGCAGTTGCTTTCATTGTGCTGCAGTCCTTTAAGTAACCCCGTCTCTACTACAAATACAAAAAATAGCCGGGTGTGGTGGCACAGACTTATAATCCTAACTACTCGGGAGGCTGAGGCGGGGAAATCTGTTGAACCAGGGAGGTGGAGGTTGCAGTGAGCTGAGATCGCACCACTGTCCTGCAGCCTGGGCAACAGGGCGAGACTCCATCTCTCTCTCTGTCTCTCTCTCTCTCTCTCACACACACACACACACACACACACACACACACACACACACACACAAAGATTGAAGGGTGAAGTGAATTTTTTTGAGACCGGGTCTCTGTTGCCCAGGCTGGAATGCAGTGGTATGATTTCAGCTCACCGCAGCCTCCTAAGTAGATGGGGCCACAGTTGTACATCATCATGCCTGGCTGATTTTTAAATTTTTTGTAGAGGCGAGTCTTGCTCTTTTGCCCAGGCTGGTCTCGAACTCCTGGGCTCAAACAATCCTCCCACCTCGGCCTCCCAAATCCCATGCCTGGAATTACAGGCATGAGCCACCTGCCCTGCCTTAACTGAATATTTTAAAGGACTCTAGTCATTATGGTGAAACCATTCAGTGCCTGTTCTGACGTTTCTTTAATACCCCTGCAGGGCATTGCTCAGATTAACCTGGCTGACTATGACAGTTTGAGTGAGATGCAGCTGCGCTGGCATTCCGTCCAGGTGTTCACCAGCTCTGAGCCGTCGAGGACGCGGGAGCCTGGGTGTGCGGGAGAGAGCTCCGCCCGGGATCCTGCACACACCACCTCCATCTCCGGCAAAACGGTACTTGGGCCTGCTCTAAGGAGCTGATCGCTGCTGCCTTCATGACCCTGAGACTGACTTTGTCTTCGGGAAGTCATTTCTTAGAAGTGTCTTTGTAGATGTGAGTCAGTATAGTGAGGTAAAGGAGTAGTTTCCATACGGCCATTGCATGAGAATTTCTTTTTAATGCAAACGTGTTCATGGTACACATGGTCATGGGTGGTACATGGGTGGTACACTGGCTACTTTTAAATAGGAGCCCTCAGAGCTGCAGAAAAAGGCTACATGAATGCCTCCACCACAGACCTAGCTAGGGTGAGTTTCTTCTCACGGAAGGACAGCAGAGTGGCCTCCTACCTGTGCCATGTGGACACCTGCTGTGTACGCAGGGTCTGCTGGCCTGAACTGTCCTCACGCACCCCCTCCTCCTGCAGGATGCGGTGACAGTGCTCCTGGCCAGAACCACGGCACAGCTGCAGGCGGTGGAGAGGGAGCTGGCCGAGGAGCGGGCCAAGCTGGAGTACACGGAGGAGGAGGTCCTGGAGATGGAGCGCAAGGAGGAGCAGACCGAGGCTGTATCTGAACGGTAAGCGCTAGTTCAGCGGGCAGGCTCCGGCTCGTGCCCTCCCTGGAAAGGAGCATGGGTGCCCCGTGGTCAGAAGGCTCGTGAAAACTGTCGTGGGAAGCACATTTTCTCTGGGGAGACAGCCAGTGTGCCAGGCAGCGTAGCTGTCCCTGAGATGCACTTGCTTTCCTCAGCCATGCCTCCATAGAAGGTGCTGGGCAATCGTTAGGCACCACTGCCCAGAAGTTGATTCTGGAGGGAATTGAGTGCTGGTCTGGATGAGGGCAGCTCCCTGAACTCTCTCTCCTGACTCTCACGTGTGCTTTTCACCTTTTCCTTCTGTCTGTCCTGGAGTTTCTCGTCAAGAGTGGGGCTGTTGAAGTACTGCCCTCTCCCAGGATTGGATACAGTAAGGTCCCTTAAAGCTGTTGGATTTTTTTCTTTTTTAACACCTTTATTGAGATACAGTCTACCTCCCATACAGTTCACCCATTTAAAGTGCACAGTTAGGTGGTTTTTAGGACTGAATGGGCACAGTCAATTTTACAGCATTTTATTTTCATCACACCCTCTCTGCCTATCCCTAGCCAAATGCGCTCCCAGGTTCCCCTCTGATTCCCTGCAACTACAAATCTGCCCTCTGTGTCTATGGACCTGCCGGTCTGGACACTTCCTACAAAGGAGGTCATGCGGTGTCCCTTTCTGCTTCACCTGTTGGTGAATCCTTGGCCCCGCGGAGACCTGCATGTGATAGATGAATGATTCCGGTGAAGGGGCGCCTCTGGTGCCCTGGCTTGTGTTCGTCGTCTCTGGAGGTGCTGTACATATTGCTGTACTTCCACATTTTTCTATAAAGTGCACCATCTTTCCAGGGCTTCCTGCTGCTTCCCGATGGCTTTCCCTGAGCTTAGTTTACAGAGGAGTTTATTTTGGGGAACGATAGTGCATGCAGAGGGGAAGGTGTTGTGTTCAGGGATGGACAGGAGTTGGGAGGGGTTTGGGGCTGAGTGGTGCAGTTTTCTGGAATCTTCAGTGGCTGCCACTGGTGATAGAGAAAGCCCCTCTTAAGGAAAGTCCTTCAAGAGCCATCTTCCCTGGAAGACAGAAGCACCCTTTTACTTTATGAGAGACGCAACAGTCTTCAATCATTGGAAAGAAATAGGTTTTATTGCATTACCTCTACTACTGTGCTCTGAGAGTAGCATGAAATACATCCTGTTTGGTGACCATTTGGGCTTCTGCCATGTCCGCCTTCAGGAGTTGGCAAGCAGACTCGGTGGATAGCGGCTGTAGCAACTGCACCCAGACCAGCCCTCCGTACCCAGAGCCCTGTTGCGTGGGTATCGACTCCATCCTGGGCCACCCATTTGCTGCTCAGGCAGGGCCTTACAGCCCAGAGAAATTTCAGCCCTCACCTCTTAAGGTAAGTAGAAAACATAGGGGATTTTCCGGAGCCCCTCACCCCCAACATTTTGCCATATGTACTGCCCTGGAAGGAGAGGCTGTGTGCCCCCAAATTCTTCGTGGGAAGTGTGAGGGTATGGGGGAAGATGCACCAAAGGCAAGCAGAGCCGGGGCTCCTGGGGAGGAGAGCCACATGGCTGACCTGCACACACACCCAGTGGCCCGGGTGTTGGGCACAGGAGAATGTCGTGGTATAGGATGGACACTGCTGTTGGATTTGAGGGCCACAGCTAAGGCTGGGTTTACTGTGAGCTGAGGAAAAGAAGTGAATGGCCTCAGATCTGTAAAGGGCTTGAATAGGCACAGCTAATCCATTCCCACCTTCAGGGACAAACGAGGCTCTGGGGGGTTCATGAGTCCCACAGGTTTTGGACATTTGTAGTTCCTCTTCCCCTTTTGTGAAATGTAGAATAGTGCTGTCCTTTTGCCCCTTCTGCTCATCTGCCTCTAGCTGTACAGTCACCCTGTCTTTAGGGGAGAAGTCTCATGTTTACAGCGCCTGTGAAGTCAGGGAAGACACTGTCAATGCTGTTTCGAAACTTGGTTTCCCCACTGTTCAGCTCACAAAAGTATTTTATCACCCTCACGCCCCTGCTCTCACCCAGAAGCACAAAGTGAAATCTGCCCCTGGCAGCTTCCCAAGCTGTAACCCACAGCAGGTTCCTAGTTGTTGTTTTGGACCAGGTTGCTGGTCATGGCCCTTGTCCAACTTTCTGAGATCTCAAAAAGCAGCAGCCCAAGCCAGGGTGAGTGGCCGTGGGAGGGTTATTTGGTGTTTCCCCTTCCCTCAACTTTTAGTTTTGAAAAAGCGAAATCTGTGGAGAAGTTGCTAGAATAATGCAACAAATACCTATACACCTCACCTAGATCCCACAGTTGTTAGTTCTTCACCACATTTGCATTCTCCCTTTCTGTGTGGGCATCACAGATACAACATTAGTATAGTGGGTGAATAGGAAAAGAAAAAAAAAGCAAACAAACTCCCACCCTCGAGAGGGAGACGCCAGAGGAGACATCGCTAGCGTACGCTCCTGTCACCGAGAGCAAGGGGGCTTCTGGAGAATGCAATGGCAGGGAAGCGGGCGGACACCTGTAGAGAGGTTTGCAGTTTTAGAAAATGTCAGGATGATAAAAGGGTACAACTGCTATGGAAAACAGTATGGTGGTTCTTCAAAACATTAAAAATAGAACCACCATAGGATCCCGCAGTCCCGCTTCTGGGTATATCTGGGTGTATATCTAGAAGAATTGAAAGGATCTTGAAGAAATAATGTGCACACGCATGTTCGTAGCAGCAGCAGCATTCACAGTAGCCAAGAGGTGGAAGCAACTAAAGTGTCCATCATGGATGAGTGGATAAAGAAAACGTGGTCTATCCATGCAATAGAATATTAATCAACCTTAAAATGGAAGGAAATTCTGTCATGCTGCAACGTGGATGAGCTTTGAGGACTCATGCTGAGTGAATAAGCCAGTGTGAATATTTATTTAGTCTTCAACTCTTTGAGTTGCATGTCTCCTGGCATACAACTCCTAAAATCCTTAGAATCTGAAAGAAAATCTTTTTAGGTGCTAATGAATTGACTGGTGGCTGGTTAGAAAAGCACAAAAAGACAAATACCATCATGAGGTTCCTGGAGTAGTGAAATTCACAGGGCCGAAAAGCAGAATGGTGGCTGCCAGGAGCTTGGATGGGGTGTAGGGCTGTAGAACGGAGCTGGGGTCCGTTCGCCTGGTGCAGTAAAACCACGTGTCTGCACGAAGGTGTTTTGCAGGGGTAGAAAGAGGGTGTTTATTTGCAGGCGCCAAGCAAGGAGATTTGGGCAGCTCACACTTAAGACCCGGCCTTCTAATGCCTTGCAGGGAAGGGTTTTTAAAGGCAGAGGTAAATTTCAGGAAAGCAGAAGTCACAGGCAAAATCCTAAACCAATCTATGGAGGTTACACATTGCTTTTGGCCTAGAAGGATAGCATATCTTGATGTGGGGGCTTACAGGATGTAGGTGGATTCAAAGATTTTCTGATTGCAATTGGTTCAGGAGGCAAAGCTTTGTCTGAAAATTTGGGGTCAGCAGAAAAGATAGTTAGCTCTGACTTGTGGGTGTGACTCCCTGCAGACCTCTCAGGAAGAGATTCAGAATAAAGAGCAAGGGTCAGACTACAGGCCTTAGCTCCACCTTATGTGAGTTCTGTGCCAGCAGGTCCCTTTGGTGGGGGTCTGGGTTTCTGAAAGACAATCAGGCACATAGGTTAACATGTCTTTGGTTTCTCTTTTTTCTTTTCTTTTCTTCTCTTTTCTCTCTTCTCTCCTCTCTTCTCTTCTCTTCTTTCTTTTCTTTTTTGAGATGGAGTCTCACTCTGTCCCCCAGGCTGCAGTGCAGTGGCGTGATCTCAGCTCACTACAACCTCCGCCTCTTGGGTTCAAGCAATTCTTATGGCTCAGCCTCCCAAGTAGCTGGGATTACTGGCGCCCATCGCCCTGCCCAGCTGACTTTTTTTTTTTTTTTGTAGTAGAGATGGAGTTTCATCATGTTGGCCAGGCTGGTCTCAAACCCCTGGCCTCAAGTGATCCACCTGTCTTGGTCTCCCAAACTGGTGGGATTACGGGTGTGAGCCACCACGCCTGGCCAAGATGTCTTTAGTTTCTCTAGGGAACCAAACATCCCCAGACTCTAACTTGCTTGGCTATTGTTTTAGGCTACTATTACCTTCTTGCTTATCAAGTTACTTACTTACATCTCAGGGATAGCAAGGTACCTGGAATTTCCTTTGAAAGAAATGGATTTTCCTTTATGTCCATGCTCGAGAGGTCTGCAGGCCCCTAAAATGGGGTCTCTCCTCTGTCTCAGGAATGGGAATGGGGAGTTGTTGTTTAGTGGAGAGGGCAGAGTTTCAGCTTCACAAGATAAACAAGTTCTGGAGATCTGTTGCACAACAATGTGAATAGACGCCACTGAACTGTGCCTGTACAAATGGTTAATATGGTAAATTTTGTTGTGTGGTTTTTTCCCCACAATTTTTTGTGTCAGGTGTGGGAGCAGCTGGTGTGTGTTGTGGGGTGGTACTGAGGATGAAGGGAGTGAAGTGGCCAGATCGTGCAGGGCCCACTCAGGACCCTGCCTTTTCTCTAAGGGCATGAGAAGCTGGTGGGTTTTGAGCTCAGTGGCCACATGATCTGACTGAAGCTTTTTCGTTAGTGTTTTCTAAAATTTATTGATTTGAAGTTCACATAAAGGGAAGCATTTTAAAGTGTATGCGTCAGTGGCATTTGGTCCACAGTGTTGCTCACCCGCCACCTCTATTTAGTTTCCTGATGGAAACATCGCCCCAGAGTAAAACCCGTCCCCATTGAGCAGTCACTCCCATTCCCCCTTCCCCCAGCCACCTGCAGCTACCAAAATCTGCTTTCTGGTTATGGATTTACCTCTTCTGGATGTTTCCAGAAGTGGAATCATATACTATGTGGCCTTTGGTGCATGGTTTCTTTCACTCAGCACAATATTTTCAAGGTTTATTTACATTTTAGCATGTATAAAAACTCCATTGGTTTTTATGGCTGAATACTATTTCCTTGTGTGGAAAAGACCACATTTTGTTGATCCATTGATCTGTCAATGGACATTTGGGATGTTTCCACCTTTGGCCTAGTCAGTTTTCCTGGCATGTCCCTGGTTGCCATGTTGAGAATAGATCGAAGGGCAGAGAGTTGTGGAATTGGGAAGATCACTGAGGCATCTACTGCACTCATCTGGGCATGAGATGATGGCGACTCAGGTGAAGGGTTGCTGACAAGCACTCAAAACCCACTTGATGGCCGGGCGCGGTGGCTCAAGCCTGTAATCCCAGCACTTTGGGAGGCCGAGACGGGTGGATCACGAGGTCAGGAGATCGAGACCATCCTGGCTAACACAATGAAACCCCGTCTCTACTAAAAAATACAAAAAACTAGCCGGGCGAGGTGGCGGGCGCCTGTAGTCCCAGCTACTTGGGAGGCTGAGGCAGGAGAATGGCGTGAATCTGGGAGGCAGAGCTTGCAGTGAGCTGAGATCCGGCCACTGCACTCCAGCCTGGGCGACAGAGCAAGACTCCGTCTCAAAAACAAACAAACAAACAAACAAAAAAACCACTTGATGTTGAACACAGAGCCAGCAGGGATCGCTCTTGGACCAGATATGGGGTGTGCAAAAGAGATCAGGAGTCCGGGATGACCCTAATATTCTTCGCATGAACAAATGGAAAGTTGAGATCCCTGTGAGAGGAGGGGCTGGGGTGGGGTTGGGGGGATATCAGCCTTTCCATTGTGGACATGCCACGTGTGAAACTCCAGCTAAATCCTGAATGGAGAAGTGAAAGACATGGTTGTTCCTGTAAGTTTATTGCTCACGTTATGAAAGAAGCCATGGTCACGAGTGAAACACTCCCTAGGTTGATAAGGAAACCAACACAGAAGATCTCTTTCCGGAAGAAGCAGCCAGCCTCCTGAAGGAGCGGTCCAGCCGCCGGGCCCGAGGGTCACCTTTTGTTCGGAGTGGCACGATTGTCCGTTCCCAGACCTTCTCGCCTGGAGCACGAAGCCAGTATGTTTGCAGAGTAAGTTGGAATTCCTTTGTCACCTGTCTGGAATGTTTTCTCTTCCGTCCCCTTTGTGATTTTTTTTTTTTTTTTTTTTTCCTGCTGTTTATACTGAGAGGCATATGTATTTGCACCAATGATACCAATCCATGCACTGCGAACTTTACAGGTACGCGGTGATGACATCAGTGCTGTGATCTCCCCACATGCCTTACCATGCTTATCTAACTCTGGATTTGTTCAGGATTCAAATTCATCCCTTCCCCCAGTTTTCAGTGTTGTGTATGTACTGACCTGTGGGCAACAAGCAGAGCGAATCATTTCTACCTCAGCGTAAAGAACAAGTGGAAGCCGGGGTTCTCTTGAATGGGTTGAGCTGGAGGAGCCGGGAACCTGAGTGGCTTGGAGCCCTGTGGGGCAGCCAGGTCTCTGGGTCAGAGGGTGGGTGGTCCTGGCAGAAGGACAGTGGGTTCTCACTTACCCACATGTAAATTTCCAACCTGCGGATGAGTGGGAGACACTCAGCAGTTCTCAGCCATGGCTGCGCCTTGCAGTCAAATCACGGGGAGGGGGGGAATTCAACAGATCCTGGTACCCACATAGCACCCCAGAGATTTGCCATTGGTCACAGGTAAGGCCTGGGCATCAGAACTTCCGGAAGCACCCAGATGCTTCTAGCATGTCACACAAGGCTGAGAACCCCAAGGTGGGTGGAGGGAAGACTCGAGCCAGTGTGGTCAATGAAGGTAGAACAGAGTAATAGTGCCAGCATGGACTTGTACAGAAAGGGCTTTTAAGGATGGTGGCTCATGACACAGTGACCTGGAGGGGCCGTTTGGTTGAGAACCATGACCCTTCCTGCACCTCTGAATTGAGGCTGTTGAAGAAGGCGTCTGCCCTGGAGGCGCTGGCTCCATGAGGGCAGAGCCAAGGCAGATCTTCGGAGAGGGAAGGACCTGAGACCCTCAAAGGAGATGTTGCAAACACTGTGGGAGGGGGCCTAGGTGGCCAAAACGCCCTCTCAGCCATGTTGGTGAGACCTGCCGCTGTTGTCCCATTGGTCCAAAGTGTCCCTGCTGGCAACTGCCCCGGATGGTGCCGGGTCCAGTCTGGGCCCTCCCACTCGTCATGCTTCAGCCCCATGGAGGCTGATGCTCAAGCGCTTGGCTGGACATTCTAGATGGAAGGCCACACTCACTGTCCTCCTTGTTCCAGGCTCCTGCCAAGTCACCAACGTGCCGGCTGGAGGGGCTGCTTATTGAGGGGGGAAGGGTGCAAGCGGGTAGTGCTTTGCTTACCCAGAGGAAAAGCTCTGTGTGCCTGCGTAACAGCTGTACTTACTGGCAATGCTTCTGGATGCTTCGCTATTCTGTATGTTTGTATGAATGCCGTGCAGGTGTGCTGCCAGGCCGTTGCACTTCCTGAGTAGGTTTACTGGCGTGGAAAATAAGGCCATGAAGGCAGGGATGTTGGATTTCTCAGAGTCACACTGATCCTGAGGTGACACCCTGCCACCAAATGAAGGCTGTAATGACTTGACTCCCATAAAGATGACATTCTTTACTTTCTTGTTTAAAAGTACACCCTGTCCTTTGATGAGCACAGCTGCAGTTGGCAATGTTGGCTTGTGCTACTACCAGGAGTGAGTCTCTTTTGGAAGTCATTTTCCCCAGCTATTGCCAAAGCCACAAATACAGCACGTGAGAAAGACTGAGGAAAAGTGAACCATGCTGAGGGCAGTGCTGGCCTTCGTGGGGACCGTATAGGGCACGAAATGGCATTGGTATGGATCACATGGAGATTTTGTTGGCTCAGTTAGCCTGGAAACTGGGGGAGGGTTTCATTTGCTTGTTTTTGTTTTGTTTTGTTTTTTCATTTTAGCAGAAACTCTTGTTTAAATTGAAACCCAAAGACCTCCAAGCACCAATAATCATAAGTGCACTTGAGGGCCTGTGAAGAGGATGAAAATAATCCATTCTGAGACTCTGAGTACACACAGAGAATGAACTGTGCGTTGCTGAGAAATTGTTTCTGAACATCATTCTTTTTGGTACAGCTTTATCGTAGTGACAGCGACAGTTCAACGCTGCCCCGGAAGTCCCCCTTTATCCGAAACACTTTGGAAAGACGAACCCTTCGCTATAAGCAGGTGTGTGTCCTGTAAACAAATATGGAATCTGTGCTTGCCCTGCGAGTGATTTTTACAAGCCTTAAAAGGTAATATTTAAGGTCATGTAAATGAAAAGGTAGTATTTGTATTTCTTGTTTACTTAACAGATGTAATGTCATAATGTTGCTAATATTTCTTAAGATAGTATCATGGTTTCAGATAATCCATGATCTTTACATTCTTCAGTATAATAAATAACCATTTCTATATAATAGGCTCTTTTCTCTTTTTTTGACAGGAGAATATATATAGTTTAGAAAAGTTGAGTTTTTCAACGTATTACCTTTCTGGGCAGGGATCGTTTGAAAATATATATATATATATAGTGTGTGTGTGTGTTTGTGTGTGTAGAGAGGAAGAGAGACGGAAACACAAAAAACCCCTGATTTCCATGTGGCAGTTGTGCTCTACCACGTAGAAGAGTGGCTGCTGACTGGGAAGAAAAAGAAAGTTTATAATTTGGGCCAGGCGCAGAGGCTCACGCCTATAATCCCAGCACTTTGGGAGGCTGAGGCGGGCGGATCACCTGAGGTCAGGAGTTCGAGACCAGCCTGTCCAAAATGGTGAAACCCTGTCTCTACTAAAAATACGAAAATTAGCCAGGCATGGCAGCACGTGCCTGTAATCTCAGCTACTCAGAAGGCTGAGGCAGGAGAATTGCATGAACCCGGGAGGGCGGAGGTTGCAGTGAGCTTAGATCACGCCACTGCACTCCAACCTGGGAGACAGAGCAAGACTCCATCTCAAAAAAAAAAAAACCAAAAAACAAAAGCAAAGTGCATAATTTGGCTGTAGAAGTGTCTCACAGCAGCACCGCTGCTGGCATTTCAGACAGGCTCATTCTTTGCTGTAGGGGCTGCCCCGTGCACTATAGGATGTTGAGCAGCGTCCCTGGGCTCCACCCACCAGATGCCAGTAACACCCCATCACACACACAGCAGTTGTGACACCCAAAATGTCCACAGACATTGCCAGCTGTCCTCCGGGGGACCAGATTCTCCTGGTTGAGAACCATGAAGCTCTGCTGGGAATTCAGCAGTGCTTTTAAATAATTTATATTAAGTTACAACCCATATTTGCATTTAAATTCTGTGCATGTGCAAAATAGTGTTTTGTGTGTAGAAAGCATGCCGTGACTCAGGCCACTGACCCATGGTGATTGGCAAATGGATTTGTGGTTTTGCTGCGGTGACTGCTCTCTCAGGGTTCTGTTTCCCGTTGGATGGGAAGTACAGTTCGGCAGACAAGTCTTTTCCCTGTCGGGCTTTCCTGAACATAGGTATGTTTGCTTACTTGAGGCTTATATGGGGAGGAAGCTTTGGAAAGCTTGCACGTGTGTGTCTGCGTGTTTGCGTGGGTGTGTGTATACTTTTTCTTTTAAACAACAAGTGCTCATGTGGTTCATAACATACTTTCTTTCCCGTTGTACAGTGGATCATTAAGATTTTTCCATGTCCATATATTTTTTCAACTTGTTACAATGGCTACATTTTATACTGGCCTTGTAATTTATTTAATGTTTCCTGCTGTTATAGACTTACGGTTTTTTTCTGTCATAAACCTTAATGGGACCACTTTTGCATGTCAACAGTTATGCCTTTCAGATGCAAGTTTGCTTTAGACATATATATATTCTCAAATGGCCCTTCAGAAAGATTGTGCCCTTTTTTGATCCTGCCAGCCCCATGTAAGAGCATCTGTTGCTGCACGCTTCTGCCAATACATAGGTCATCATTAAAGAAAAACAATTTGCCGTTACTAACCTTGATGCTGAACTAGAGGTTTACATTACTCTTGCCCACATCTGTGTTTTTTAACCTTGGGCGTGCTTAGAGAAATACATGTGCCTGACTTGTCTCCTATTGTGGAAGAACCTTCTAGAAGGCCTGAGTGAGGGCTCACAGCTGGTGTCTCTTGCAGTCATGCAGGTCTTCCCTGGCTGAGCTCATGGCCCGCACCTCCCTGGACTTGGAGCTGGATCTCCAGGCGTCAAGAACACGGCAGAGGCAGCTGAATGAGGAGCTCTGTGCCCTCCGTGAGCTGCGGCAGCGGTTGGAGGACGCCCAGCTCCGCGGCCAGACCGACCTCCCACCCTGGGTGCTTCGGGACGAGCGGCTCCGTGGCCTGCTGCGGGAGGCCGAGCGGCAGGTGGGGTCCCCTGTGGTCAGCTCCCGCCTGCACCTCACTGCTCCCTGCTCCAGGCTGTGAAGGGAGCCTCCCAGACATGGAGGTGGTCCCTGAAGTGCCCCACCACTGGGCTCTCGGAGCCCCTTCTCCCTCTGTGGCCTGCGAGGATGGCGTCTGTGTGGCTCCTGCGTCCATCTGGAGGCTGCGGGTGCTGGAGGAAGGGTCACGGGCCCTCTCCACCTTGTGGGGGAACATTCTGGGTCCCTAGTTGTCAGGCCTGACTCCAGCCACCCCTGGCCTCTGTCTCCTAGGAGGAATTCCTTGGGGGGTTGGGGAGAGTGTGGGTGAGGTAGTCCTTAGTCCCTCCTGGGTCGCACCTCACTGACTGTGGTTGGTTCTTCTGGGCTGCAGGGCTGGCAGTGACTTACTCATTCTTCCTTAAAAAAAAAAAAAAAAAAAAAATCAATAAAATCACCTTGTTGGTCCAATGTTGCTGTTCCAGACAAGACAGACCAAACTTGACTACCGTCATGAGCAGGCAGCTGAGAAGATGCTGAAGAAGGCCTCCAAGGAGATCTACCAGCTGCGTGGGCAGAGCCACAAAGAGCCCATCCAAGTGCAGACCTTTAGGTATGGCAGAGGCGCAGCAAGACTGGCCCCTTAGTCCTGCTTCCTCCTTACTGTCGTGCCTTTGGCATGGTAGAAAGTACAGTGAGTCTGTTTTTGTTTTTCTTTTGAGACAGTCTCACTCTGTCACCCAGGCTGGAGTGCAGTGGCGCGATCTCATCTCACTGCACCCTCTGCCCCCTGGGCTCAAACAAGTCTCATGCTTCAACCTCCCGAGTAGCTGGGATTACAGATGCGTGCTACCATGCCCGGCTAATTTTTAAATTTTAGTAGACTGGGTTTTGCCATGTTGCCCAGGCTGATCTCAAACTCCTGACCTCAAATGATTCACCTGCCTCGGCCTCCCAAAGTGCTGGGATTACAGGCGTGAGCCCCTGCGTCCAGCCCCATGAGTCTTTAAAACCCATGGAAAGTCGAGAACAAAACAGGAATCCACTGCAGCCAGTAGTGTATTTTCATGTTTTTATCCTGATCTTTTTTCCCTACAGTTTTTTTTTCATGCCACTTCTAATCATAATGTGGGTTCAATTTTGCATTTAGCATTTTTAAAATTAAAATATTCCATGTTGCTGTATAATCTGCTATCTTGTAATGTCTCATCTAATAGTTTACTCAACCACTATATTTTATAACATGCTGCTCATCTTCAAATGTTGGCTATTGTAAATAACAGTGATAAACATACACATACATATATGTCCCCCCAATCCCAGACAGGGTCTCACTCTGTCACCCAGGCTGGAGTGTGGTGGCTCAGTCATGGCTCATTACAGCCTTGACCTCCCAGGCTCAAGTGATCCTCCCACCTCACCCTCTCAAGTAGCTGGGACTGTAGGCACATGCCACCATGCCCTGCTCATTTTTGTAGAGATGGGGTCTCACTGTGTTGCCCAGGCTGATCTCAAACTCCTGAGCTCAAGCGATCCACCTGCCTCAGCTGACCAAAGTTCTAGGATTACAGGCATGAGCCACTGCACCTGACCACCTTTGCTTTTTCAATTAACTTTTGATTAAGGCAAAATGTATCTGCAGGAAAGCTGTATATCATACACACATGGTCCAGTGAATTGTTACAAACTCGTCCTAAGAATCGATCATTATCAGCGCCCCCAGATCCCACACTAGAGTAACCACCACCTTGAATTCTAATAGTATCGATTGGTTTTGTCTGTTTTGTTTTTGCTGAGGGGATTTTTACAGATATATCAATATTCTTTTGTGTCTGTGGAAAAATTAAGTTGAAATTCACATAACATAAAATGACCATCTTACACTTCAGCCTTTGGTGCATTCACAATGTTATGCAACCACCCCCTCTGTCTAGTTCCAGAACATTTTTACCACCCCAAAAGTAAACCCTATACCCATTAAGCAGTCACTCCCCCTTCTCCCTCCCCTAGCTCTGTCTCTAGGGATTTGCCTTTCTGACTGTTTCATAGGAATGGGATCATATCTTACGTGGACTTTTGTGTCTGGCTTCTTTCCCACAGCTGAGGGTTTTCGAGGTTCATCCATGTCGTAGCCTATGTGTCAGTGTGTCCTTCCTTGTTAAGGGTGAATAAAATGTGTCTGACTTTTAGCCCTAATTTTTGTATACATTAAATATTCACATAGTTTTCACTTTTTCATTCATTTGTTAATACGACAGGTATTTCCTGAGCACCTAATATACACCAGGCATTGTTCTAGGCACCCAAGATGAAGAAACCCCTGCCCTTACGGTTCTTCATAATTCACATTTGGAGACTCTGTATACAAGCACATGTGTTGTTGGGGACTTAAATTCAGTTTGTTGTATGAATAAGAAAAGCCATGATTGATATGAGAGCCACCAGCTTTCCGTGTCTTCATATCAGCTACTGACGTGTAATTCTCTCCGGTCCCAGGGAGAAGATAGCATTCTTCACAAGGCCAAGGATCAACATACCTCCTCTCCCAGCCGACGACGTCTGATGGAGTGCATTGTGCACATGAAGTATTTATCCGCCTGTTTTATTTTCATGAAGTTCCTAGACTAGCTGAATTTGTCTTTAAAATATTTGTGCAAAGCTATTAATATACACATTTTGTAAAAAAAAAAAAAAAACACGTATATCTATTCATATATATTTTATAATAGTGACGGCAACAGGGCTTGGTTTTTCCTTGTTGTGAAATCGACATCTCTGAAGACAGGTTATTTTATAAAAGATCAATTATCATGTTAAGAATGTACAGTTTTTATGCTGTTTTATTTGACTTAAAGGCTGGAAGACAGAAACGAAGTGAGTTCAGGCAAATTCACTGTATTGTAATTTATTTATAGTACTTTTTTTTCCTTGAAGGAAAATACTGACTTTAAGATGTATTTTAAGACTGAAATTTTGTTCTTTAGTACTTTTCATGCAGTAGAATGGAACTTGGGGCTGGTTTTGTTTTTGACACCTGAAATGCAAACACTATGTGCTAAATTTGTCACGTATCATATGTGCATTTACCATGTATATTGTACACGTTCACTCCCTTGATGTCATGTTAAAATGTCCCCTGCAGTGATTCAGTCGTGACTCAGAAGCATGTGTGTGTTGCAGAGGTCAGTCTCCGGCGTGGGCTGCACGCCAACCGCTCGTTTCTGTATTGTCTTCGGATACATCTCTCTGTGCTCAGCGTGAGTCTGAAGCAGGCGCCAGAGCCTCTGGTGTATGGGGCTTCAGCCTGCTTGCTTGTGGTGGCTGTCTGTGGGTCTTCAGCCTGCCTGTCCGTGGTGGCTGTCCATGCTGCCCGCCTCCCCCCACCCTGCCCTGTCCGACTGTAACAGACCAGGAAGGTGGTGGAGGAACTCCTGCCACGCCACTGTGTCATGAAGGAAAGTGAAAGGGAACGAGGAAGTAGGAACGCCCACGCTCATTGACTCCGTGGATGAATATAGCAGTTAGGACATAGACACCATCACCTTTGAAGGTGCTTGTTTGGGGGAGGAAAGGACATACGGGTAACTAGAACTACCCAGCGAGTCGTCCAGAGGAGAGGATTGGGTTTGAGTCAGAAGGCTCCCTGTACTGGAGTCGACCCACTATTCCTCAAGAAATCTTAGAACTAGCTTGTGAGGAAAAACATTTTTTAATGTAATAAAAATATGCCATTATTCTTTGAAATGCCAAATGATATAAATATTTTGCCTAATACATATTTATTATAGATGAAATGCATTCTTCTCAATGAGGCCTCGATTTGAGTCAATGGGGTGGGCCACAGGAAATGTCAGAGGAACCAGAACTCAGAACTCTTCCTCCTGGACCTTTCTTCCCTTCCCTTGGAGATACCCCTTTGAATCAGGCCTCTCTCTTCTCATCAGTCTGTAGCTTCCCCCCTTGTATAACCTGCTTTCCTTTTTACATTTATTAAAAGTGGATTTTGTAAAAGCATTTCATTGACACGCGACCTATCACGGACAATGGAATTCGTCAGTGGTGGTAAGACTGAAATCCTGATGCTTTTCACACTTCTTGTCTCTTGCTATGTATTTCTGCCTCTAGCCTTGCATGTTTTGCCTTTTTTTTTTTTTTTTTTTTTCTTTTTGGCCAATTCCTTTTTACATGTGCCCACAACAGAGGTGGGGAGACACGGAGCACCCTGGGTCCTTCCCAGTGCTGCTGGGCAGGCCCTGTCTCCAGGCCCCAACTGTTGAAACTTTGAAGGGCAATAAACAACCATCCACACTGCCAGACCCTAGGCTGTTCAGGGGTGCAGCTCATTTCCACCTCGGCCCCAGGACACCGAGCCTGTGCCCCACAAGGATCTCTCTAAATGGGAGGGATTGAGGCTACTTTTCTGCCAACCCCTGCTAAGTAGTTGTGTGGGGAAACCCACTGTGTCAGTGCAGGAAGCCCCAGACAAATGTTTTCAAATAAATTTCACTGCCCAGCCTGCACAGATTTCCATTTGAAGTACTTCCCTTCCACCCTGACACCCAAAGGGTTTTTTTTTTTTTTTTAAGAGACAGGGTCTTGCTTTGTTGCCCAGGCTGGGGTGCAGTGATGTGATCATAGCTCACTGCAGCCTCAACCTCCTGGGCTCAGGTGACCCTCCTGCCTCACCCTCCCAAAGTTCTGAGATTATAGGCATGAGCCACTGTGCCTAGCCTATTTTGATTTTTTTCTTAGAGTCAAGGTCTTGCTCTGTTGTCCAGGCTGATCTTGGACTTGCGAGCCACCATGCCTGGCTGGGTTTTTTACAAATAGAATCTCACTGATAGCCCGCAAGAAACAGATGCCGCCCCTGCTTCCATATCAGTTCAAGGAGCCCTCGTGTTTGCCACCTTTCCTTTGAACTTCCCCCTGCCTCCCTGCCTGTGTCTGCTTTTGCAGCTCAATGCAGCCATGACAAGGAAAGAAAAGACAAAGGCAGGCCAGAGAGCTGGGCAGTTCTCTGCAGATGCAGATGCAGGCAGTGGAGGTGGCCCGAGCAGGCAGAAGGACACCAAGCGCCCTATGCTGCTTGTCATTCATGACGTGGTCTTGGAGCTTCTGACTAGTTCAGACTGCCACGCCAACCCCAGAAAATACCCCACATGCCAGAAAAGTGAAGTCCTATGAGCTGAAGGGGTGTTTCCATCTATGTTTCAATCTCTCCATCTACCAGGCCTCACGATAGAAAAAAAACCAAAACGCTGCCAGGTTTTAGGAGCAGTTCTGGTCTCAAAACCATCAGGATCCTGCCACCAGGGTTCTTTTGAAATAGTACCACACGTAAAAGGGAATTTGGCTTTCATTTCATCTAATCATTGAATTGTCAGGCTTTGATTGATAATTGTAGAAATAAGTAGCCTTCTGTTGTGGGAATAAGTTATAATCAGTATTCATCTCTTTGTTTTTTGTCACTGTTTTCTCTCTAATTGTGTCATTTGTACTGTTTGAAAAATATTTCTTCTATAAAATTAAACTAACCTGCCTTAAGAACAGAGTGGAAATGTGTGGTTTTATGGAAAAAAATGTTTAATTATGGAAGCTTAAATATATAAAAATGTGTGTTTTTAAGCATAAAAATAGAGTTATAAAATCAGAGAAAATAGTAAGCTGAACCCAGGCCTCATCCAGCTTCAACACGATCAGTCATGGCTGTCCTCTCCTTTACCCTCCAGCCCACCTCCTCCTCTTAGAATTTGAAGCAAAGCTGATACGCCTTATTGTTTCATCTTGAAATATTTCAATATGTATTGCTAAAAGAGAAAAACACAATAACCTTATCATATCCTAGCATTTAATAATTCCTTACTGTTACTAAATATCCAAGGTTTTCGCTTCCAATTATCTCGTGTCATTCTTTTTTTAACTCTTTGAACAGAATCTAAACATGATCCACTTATTAGGATTTTTTTTTTTGGTCTGTGTTTTTCTTTTTTGGTAATAGTTTTTCTTGATATATAACTGACATGCCATACAATTCACCCATTTAATATGTATAATTCAGTGGTTTTAGTATATTCAGAGTCGTGCCAATATCACAATTTTTAGAACGTTTTCATCATCCCCCAAAAAAGCCCCCAAACTCATTAGCAGTTGCTCCCCATTCCTCTGAGACCCCAGCAACCACTAATCTCTCTTGTCTCTACACATTTGCCCGTTCTGAACATTTCATATCAATGACATAATATGTGGCCTTTGTGTCTGGGTTCATTCACTTAGCATATGCTTTCAAGGTTCATCCATGTTGTAGTGTGTGTTGAGACTTCATTCTTTTTTATGGCTGAATCATCTTCCATTGCATGGATAGGCCACATTTTCTTCATTTATCAGTTGATGGACACTTTGCTTCCCCGTTGTGGCCATTATGGATAATGCTGCTATGGAATTTCACATTTAAGCTTTTCTGTGGATATATGTTTTCATTTCTCTTAGGTCTATACCTAAAAGTGGAATCACTGGGTTACATGGTAATTCCATGTTTAACTCTTTGAGGACTTGCCAGACTGTTTCCAAAGCAGCTGCGCCATTTCCCATTCCTACCAGCAGTTGCTCCACATCCTGGCCAACACTTGTTACGTCCTTTTGCTTATAGCTGTCTTAGTGGGTGCCAAGTGGTATCTCATTGTAGTTATGGCTGGCTTTTTTTGAGGTGGAGTCTTGCTCTGTTGCCCAGCCTGCAGTGCAGTGGCACAATCTCGACTCACTGCAGCCTCTGCCTCCCAGGTTCAAGTGATTCTCCTGCCTCAGCCTCTGGAGTACATGGGATTACAGGTGTGTGCCACCACGCCCAGCTAATTTTTGTATTTTTAGTAGAGACAGAGTTTCACCATGTTGGCCAGGCTGGTCTCGAACTCCTGACCTCAAGTGATTTGCCTGCCTTGGCCTCCCAAAGTGCTGGGATTACAGGCGTGAGCCACCATGCCCTGCGGAGTCAGATTTTTATTCTTGCCTTTACCCTATTTTTTCCCCTCTCCTTACAGGTAACCATTGGAAAGAGATGACTGTTTTTCCTTGCATTGTTATTTTAAAATATAAGCAGGTATATAAACGTGTGTACATACAAATATATACATATGACTACACAAATATGAACACATCTGTATTTGTATTTTTCCCCCCTTTCTTGGGCAAATGGTAGCACAAAAACACATTTTTCTTCACCTGGCTTTTTTTTACTTAAAAGTATATCCCTACAGGTGGTGCACCACCTGTAGTCCCAGCTACTTGGGAGGCTGAGTTGGGAGGATCCTTTGACACCAGGGGTTCAAGAGTAGCCTGGACAATGTAGCGAGACTGCATTTCTTTAAAAAAAGAAAAACAGATATATCCCAGAGACCACCAAAGTCTGTATTGGCTGCTATAGTGATTTACCACAAGCTTGGTGGCTTAACAAAAATTTATTTCACGGTTCTCAAGGCCAAAAGTGCTAAATCAAGGTGTCACCGGGGCTACACTCTCCTCAGAGGCCCTAGGGGAGGATCCTTCCTGTCTCTTCTGGCTCCTGCTGCTGCTGACAATCCTTGGTTTGTGCAAGAAACATGACTCCAGTCTCGGCCCCATCGTCACATCACCGTTCCCTCTGTTTCTCCCTGTCTTCTCTCTTTCACAAGAACGTCTGCCATTGGATTTAGGGCCTACCCGGTTAATCCAGGATGATCTCATCTCCAGGTCTTTAATTACCTCTGCAAAGACTCTTTCCAAATAAGGTCATGTTCCCAAGTTCCAGGTAGACATATCTTTAGGGCCACTATTCAATCCACTACGATCTGTCCTCTGCACCACCCCCCCAAATTTACATGCGACCCACAGCAAAATAACATTCATCCCATCCCCATATCCCCCAAAGTGGTATGTATAAGTATTCTTTTCGTTTTACCTTTGCACACAACATTAGTGGATGTACCATTGTTTATTCAACCATCTTCTGGTTGTTTCTAGTCATGCTATTAAAAATAATTCAACAGGCCGGGCGCAGTGGCTCACGCCTGTAATCCCAGCACTTTGGGAGGCCCAGGCGGGCAGATCATGAGATCAGGAGTTCGAGACCAGCCTGACCAACATGGTAAAACCCCATCTCTACTAAAAATACAAAAATTAGCTGGGCATGGTGGCATGCGCCTGTAATCCCAGCTACTCAGGAGGCTGAGGCAGGAGAATCGCTTGAACCTGGGAGGCGGAGGTGGCAGTGAGCCGAGATCGTGCCACTGCACTCCAGCCTGGGTGACAGAGCGAGACTCCGTCTCAAAAAAGAATAATAATAATTCAACAACGACAGTCTTCTGCGGACATCTTTTCACATTTTTGCCAGGGTTTCTGTTTTTATTTTATTGATAGAAATGGTATTGCCATGTTGCCCATGCTGGTCTCCAACTCCTGGTCTCAAGCTATCCTCCTGCTTCCATCTCCCAAAGTGTTGGGATTTCAGGTGTGAGCCACCCTGCCTGGCCTTTGCCAGGATTTTCGTGAGATACATCCCAAGAAGTGGGATCTCTGGATCAACGGTAATGCATGTGGCATGTTGCTAGGTGTCGCTGCATTTTCCTCATAGGGGCTTTACCATTTCGTATTCTCACCAGCAATGTATGAGACAGTTCCCTCACAACCTCAGCAATAGAATGGTGTCACATTTGTGAGTCTTTGCCAGTTGCAGAGGTGAGAAAACATCTCAGCACAATCAAAATATGTGCTTATGAGCAAAGCTGCTTTAATTATAGAGGCTTGTTGGTAAGTTTTAATATCAGTTAGGGCTAGCCCTCTTTCCTCTCTTCTTTCTCAGTGCTTTCCTGTATATTCTTGCTTATTTGTTCTTTCAAATGAATTTTATAATTATCTTGTCTAGCTCCAGGGAAAAAAATTATGGAATCTACTGGAATTGCATTAAACTTACAAATTTGGGAGAACCAACATCTTTATGATGTTGAATCCTCTTATCCAAGAATGTATTTCCATTTGTCCAAGACTAATTTTTTTGCCTTTCAGGAATGCTTTACTGTTTTACTCATATATATTTTGGATATTTCTTGATGGGTTTTTGTCTGTTTTGTTCTCTGTCTTTGTCTGCATAAAGACAGAAAATAACAGTAAGATAAATACACATACATGCAAGGCTATTTACCTTTTTTCAGACTTTGGTGGAAAAACTAGTGTTTCCCCACTAAATAAGATGTTGAGGTTGAGTGCAGTGTCTCATGCCCGTATCCCAGCATTTTAAGAAGCTGAGGTGGGAGGATCACTTGAGCCCAGGAGTTCAAGACTAGCCTGGGCAACATAGCGAGACCCCTTTCCTACAAAAAAATACAAAAAATTAGCTGGGCATGGTGGCATGCACCTGTGGTCCCAGCTACACAGGAGGCTGAGGTGGGAGAATTGCTTGAACCCCAGAGGTCAAGGCTGCAGTGAGCCATGTTCATGCCATTGCACTCCAGCCTGGGTGACAGAGACCCTGTCTCGAAGAAAAAAAGTGGCCGGGGCAGTGGCTCACGCCTGTAATTCCAGCAGTTTGGAAGGCTGAGGTGGGCAGATCACGAGGTCAGGAGTTCGAGACCAGCCTGACCAACATAGCGAAACCCCATCTCTACTAAAAATACAAAAATTAGCTGGGCATGGTGGCATGCGCCTGTAGTTCCAGCTACTCAGGAGGCTGAGGCAGGAGAATCACTTGAACCTGGTAGGTGGAGGTTGCAGTGAGCTGAGATCGCACCACTGTACTCCAGCTTGGGCAACACAGTGAGAATCTGTCTCAAAAAACAAAACACAGGTTGTGGCCTGTGGTTCTGACTGGCTATACATTGGGGGTTCCCATGACCCCCTCCTCAGGTTCACTGACATGCTAGAGTGGTCCCACAACTCAGGGAAACATGTTTACCCATTTGTTATAAAGGATATTACAAAGTACAGCCTGATGGAAGCGATGTGGAAGGTATGGAAAGAAAGGCACGGAACTTCCATGCCCTTCCCTAGGCACCACCCTCCAGGAACCTCCATGGTGTAGTCAGCTATCTGGAAGCCCATGAAAAACCTGTCCTTTTTTTTTTTTATGCTTTAAGGGTACATGTGCACAATGTGCAGGTTTGTTACATATGTATACATGTGCCATGTTGGTGTGCTGCACCCGTTAACTTGTCATTTACATTAGGTATATCTCCTAAAGCTGTCCCTCCCCCCTCCCCCCACCCCACGACAGGCCCCAGTGTGTGATGTTCCCCACCCTGTGTCCAAGTGTTCTCATTGTTCAATTCCCACCTATGAGTGAGAACATGCGGTGTTTGGTTTTTATGGAGGCTCCATTACGTAGGCATGATTGATTATATCATTGACCACTGGTGATAAACTCAATCTTCAGCCCCTCTCTCCTCCCCAGAGGTCAAGGGGGTGGGGCTAAAAGTCCCAAATCTGTTATCTTGCCTTGGTCTTTCTGGTGACTGGTGACCAGCCCCTATCCTGAGGCTACCTAGGGATCCTAGCTACCCGTCATCTCATTCGCATACAAAAGACACTCATTACTCTGGACTTCTCAAAACAAAAAACTTTTAGCCTGGGAATGGTGGCTCACACCTGTAATCCCAGCAGTTTGGAAGGCCCAGGCAGGTGGATCACCTGAGGTCAGGAGTTTGAGACCAGCCTGACTAACATGGTGAAACCCCGTCTCTATTAAAATACAAAAATGTAGCCAGGCATGGTGGCGGGCACCTGTAACCCCAGCTACCCAGGAGGCTGAGGCAGAAGAATCACTTGAACCCCAGAGGTGGAGGTTGCAGTGAGCCGAGATCACGCCACTGCACTCCAGCCTGGGCAACAGAGTGAAACTCTGTCTCAAAAAAAAAAAAAAAAAAAAAAGTCAAAAATAACTTTTAACAATGCTACTGTGGCCAATTTTTACTTGTTGCAGTTGCTGTAGCAGAAAGAAGGCCTTTCCCTCCTGGCTACCTATGGACACTCCCTATCTTCTCTCTGGTCCACTCTTCTACAGTCCCCAACTTGAGCTAACTCCCACTTGTCCTTCGATAGCTTAACCATGACTTTCTCAAGGAGGCCGGAAGTGGTCTCCATCCCTGAAGAAATGTGGCCCCTCTGCTTTATGTACGTGTATGAGTTTGCTAGGGCTGTCGTAACCAAGTCCCACAGAGTGAGTAGCTTCAACAGCAGACATTGATTTTCTCACTGTCTGGAGGCTGGAAGTTCAAGATGAAGGCCCTGGCAGGCTGATTTCCCGAGGCCTCTCCCCTCAGCTTGCCGCCTCCTCACATGGTCATCACTCTGCATGCATGACCCTGTGGTATCCTTTTTTTTTTTTTTTTTTTTTTTTTTTAATAGGGGCGCCAGTCAGATGGGACTAGGGCCCCACCCTAGTGGCCTGATGTTAAAACATAACCACTTCTGGCCGGGCGCGGTGGCTCAAGCCTGTAATCCCAGCACTTTGGGAGGCCGAGACGGGCGGATCACGAGGTCAGGAGATCGAGACCATCCTGGCTAACACGGTGAAACCCCGTCTCTACTAAAAAAATACAAAAAAACTAGCCGGGCGAGGTGGCGGGCGCCTGTAGTCCCAGCTACTCTGGAGGCTGAGGCAGGAGAATGGCCTAAACCCGGGAGGCGGAGCTTGCAGTGAGCTGAGATCCGGCCACTGCACCCCAGCCTGGGCGACAGAGCGAGATTCTGTCTCAAAAAAAAAACATAACCACTTCTTTAAAGAACTTATCTCCAAATATAGTCACATTCTGAGGTACTGGGGAGTTGAGACTTCAACATATGAATTTGGGGGGACATAATTCAGCCCCTGTCAGTATTTTTCCACATCACTCAACACTTCTCTCATTAGGGATTCCCTACCCTTGATTGGGAAGACCTGTTTCATGACTGTCTTCCCCATGGACTGTAAGAGGGACTCGGCAGAGGGACACAGTCACTCCAGAGTGTGGCTGACCCTCAGGCCTTGCATTCTACCTGGTGTAGACGGAGGGCTCCCTAAATAGGAATCGGATGAATCAATGAGCCAAGGTTCTGTTCGTTTCCAATGGCTGCTGTACTTAGTGGTTTAAAACAACACGTATTTATCCTTTTCCTTTTCTGGAGGGTAGAAGTCTAAACATGGTGTGAATGGGCTAAAATCAAGCGCCAGCAGGGTTGCGTTCCTTCTCAGGCTAGTGGGGAGATTCTGTTTCCTGGCCTCTTCCAACTTCTAGAGGCCACTTGCATTTGTTCGCTTATGGCTCTATCCTCCATCTTCAAGGCCAGCAGTGTAGCAGGTTCAAATCTCCCTCTCTGATCTCTGCTTCCATTGCCACATCTTCTCTGACTCTGACCCTCCTGCCTCCCTTTTATAAGGACCCTTGTGATGACACTGGGCCCACCGGGGCCACCCAGGATCATCCCCCCATGATCTTAGGATCCCCAATCTAATCACATCTGCAAAATCTATTTTGTCATGTAAGGCAACATCTTCACAGGTCCTGGGAATAAGGGGGTGAACATCTTTGGGGAAGTCATGCTCCAGGCCACCCTAGAAGCACTGAGCTTTGAAGGACTGGTTCCTGTATTCAGTATGTATGTACTCTGGCATGCATCTCAAGTTTTGCTTTGGAACAAGTGATCAGACACTCCCCTTTCTTAGATTTCCAGGTTCCTGGTGAAGTCCAAAGGCAGAGGCTGCACATTCAGTGGCATTTGGAAGCATCTTGTCTGAGACCTGTGGCTAGAGGCACACGGCCTTCTGGAATCTGTGCCTTTCCATCGTTCCCACTAACAGACCCTTTGGCCAGATTGCTGTTTCTACCCTGCAATTACAGGCAGAATCCCATGAGTAATAAACACAAATTGTTTTATTGCAATGGAATTCGTTTAAAAGAAATACTTTACTGCATCGTCCAATAGAATTATCTGCGATGATGGAATTGTTTTATATCTGCACTAAAATACCGTAGTGACAAGCCACATGTAACTCTTGAGCATCTGACATGTGGCTAGTGTGACTGAGGGACTGAATTTGAACTTTTAAGTTAAATTCATTTTCATGTAAATAGCAACAGTGGCTGGTGGCTACCATAGTAGAGCAGTGCAATTCTAGAAAACTCCCATTTCTAACCCAAGGCACCTGGACAAGAGCAGCTTTTCTCAGAGGCTAGGTCCAGGGTGAGAAAAGCTGTTCACTGTCCAGGTGCAATAAAATAACTGACTTCTGTCTGTGTGTGGTGGGGATGCTGTCCAATGATGGCTGCCATGCATCAGTTTCCAGCTCCCTATTCAGTAGTTCAAAGCAAGCCATGGTGGGAGAATTTACACCATGAGAATCAGCACAAGCTACAAATCAAGGCTCCCTCCCCATGCCCCACCCTTGGAGAGCTGGGTTATTTAACGTTGACTGACATGCCACTGTGCATATGCTGACTGGAGGAGACAGGCCTACTGAATTGCCTTGGCAACATCTGAGTCTCCTGGCACTCACAGAGAAAAAGGAGACAGTGGCAGCTCCACAGTTCTTACCGGCAGAGAGGAAAAACACCATATGGTTTTTTAAGGGATGGCAAAAACTTCTCTTAGCTCTTAGAGCTACACAGGCTCTTTTCTCAGGTTTCCTAGAACAGACAATGTCCTTGACAACAACTCCACTCCACAGCAAAAGCAGAGGGATTTCAAAGCTGTTGTTTGTCACATCAGTCAAGGCTGTCACTTTGGATACATGTCAGGGCAATGGGGTCTGAGTTTGCAGCTTTTGGATGTCTGCTGAGATCTGTGAACACAGCCCAGAATACCTAGAAAAGGCTGGATTGCATATTCTTATATTCCCCAAATCTTTTAGGATGCTGGCCATGTGCATAGCCCCCAGCTAGGTATGGAAGCAACTCATTCATTCATTCATTGCAGACAGTGTATTCAGGTGTAAAGGAGTTTAGGACATAAAGATAAATGAAATAGGGTCTTCACCTCCAGGTTTTATGAGATCCCCCATTTATAGAATAATTTACCAGATACTCAGGGCTGGAATTTGGAGGAGGTGAGGGAGGCACTTACCTTGGGTGCAAAATGTAAGAGGGCACCAAAAAATCAGTAATCAAGATAATATACTGGCTGGGCACGGTGGCTCATGCCTGTAATCCCAGCACTTTGGGAGGCCGAGGCTGGCGGATTGCCTGAGGTCAGGAGTTTGAGACCAGCCTGGCCAACATGGCAAAACCCCGTCTCTACTAAAAATACAAAAATTAGCTGGGTATGGTGGTAGGCGCCTGTAACCCCAGCTACTCAGGAGGCTGAGGCAGGAGAATTGTTTGAACCTGGGAGATGGAGGTTGCATGAGGCAAGATTGTGCCACTGCACTCCAGCCTGTGAGACAAGAGCAAAACTCCATCTCAAAAAAAAAAAAAGTATATATATATATATATATATATATATATATATATATATATATCTGTGTGTGTGTGTATATATATAAAATTTATAAAATCAAAATTAGTGCAGGAAATTACAACGTACAAGATACGCACATTTTAAATAAAGACAGGCTGTTGTGGATTGTTTCACTCCCCTTCAGCGTTGTGCAAGGGAGCACAGTCAATTCCAATCAGCGAGGGGTTACTTGGCCAGGAGGTCTCTGAAGGGGAGGTTTATGTGGGTGCAAATAAATTGGGCCACGGGGAGCATTATACATAGTTTCTGTGTGTGTGTGTGTTTCGGTTGTAGGGTCTTTATTGACTTTTTTCACTTGGTCCAAAATATAAGAGGATATCTTGATCACTGTATTTAGGGGCGCATATCTTTCCTTGTGTCTCAAGTTCTAATAATAAGGCGCTGCTTGCGCTCTTTCCAGATCTCTCACTTAAGCCTCACATGGCTACAAGTGGTGGATACTATTACTCTTCCTCCTTCTTGTTTTACAGAAGGGAAAAGTGGGCCTTGCAGAAGCTTGGCAAAATAGCACAGGCAGTAATATTGCAATACAGCCATGTAATACTTCAAGATGGTATATGATTAAAGCTGTTGGCTGAGAATATTTGGGAAAATTTTAGTTCTGGTGTAACAAACACTGTATCCCAGAGACAGTACTACATGCTGGGCTTTCAAAGAACAGGTAAGTGCAGCTCCCCTCTGTCCCTCCAGGAGCTCAGGGGTTAATGCGAGTAAATGATTTGGGTCTAAGCTGGTGGGTGCTGTCCAGAGGGTCCCAGGGAGCTGTGGCTCCAAGAAAGGTGGAGAGGATGGTCAGAGGCGCCTGGAGAAGAAGCTGGGGTCCCGGCCAGAGAAGACCCAGTCTGACCCCAGGGTGCTCCAGCCTCCATTAGAACAGGAGGCTGATGTCAGGGCTGTCTCTGAGCCTGTCTGCAAAATGGGTGTACAGCAGTAGATGTGCCCTACTCCTGTTAACAAGCTGCCACGAGAATCAGATGACATGCTGCAAAGGAAGGCGCTCTCTACACGGTGCATGTGCTGAGGCGGGCGGATCAGTTGATATCAGGAGTTTGAGACCATCCTGGGCAACATAGTGAAACCCCATCTCTACTAAAAATACAAAAATTAGCCAGGCATGGTGGTGGGTGCCTGTAATCCCAGTTACTCAGGAGACTGAGGCACAAGAATTGCTTGAACCCAGGAGGCAAAGGTTGTAGAGCTGAGATTGTGTCACTGTAGCCTGGGCAACGAAGCAAGACTATCTAAAAAAAAAAAATATATATATATATATATATATAAAATATGTATAATATATATAACATATAATACACACACACACACATATATATATATGGGAGCTTGGACACAAAGAGACAATAGGGTCCTTACCTCTAGCTTTTGTAAAACCCACCATTTATAGAATAATTGAATAGTGAGCTTTAATAATTTAATGGTGGGAAAATATCTGTTTTAAAAATATACAGTGCATCCAAATCTATGAAAATTTCCCATCCACCTCTGTGTCCAGCCACACAGTTTTCCTCATTAGAGATAATATCCTTAGCAGTTTCCGATGTCTCTTTTCAGAGGTGGTTTGTGGTGTACACACAGATGGGCAATGACACGTCCCACATGCCGGGAGTACTCCCTTTAACGGATTTATAATGAAGCAGAGCTTCCAGCACATCATACAATGGGGAACTCTTGAAAATGGCTGGGAAATGGAACATCTTGGGCATCAAATTATAGTAATTCTAAACCAGGGTTTCTCGGCTTCAGCACTATTGTATTGATATTTTGGGCCAAAATGTTCACTGTCCCGGGAGGTGGGAGTAGGGAGGGAGCTGTCCTGTGCACTGTAGGATGTTCAGCAGCAGCCCTGGCCTCTACCCACTCAATGCCAGGAGCATACGGCTCTTCCCACTCCAGTTGTGGCTGCCAAGAATGTCCCCTGGGGGAAAGGGAGCAACATCACCCCCCATTAAGAGCCACTGTTTTAAACCTTGTGTGACATCTGTAGAAAACTGGCAGATAAGAGAAAAAATGTAGAAGATTCAAAGGGACAGGAAAGAGAAATCTGTGAAGACAATGGAAAGAGCCTGTAGTCCCAGTTACTTGGGAGACTGAGGCAGGAGGATTGCTTGAGCCCAGGAATTTGAGGTTGCAGTGGGCCATGATCGTGCCGCTGCACTCCAGCCTGGCAGACAGAGCGAGACGCTGTCTCGAATGAACAAACAAAAAACTCAAAGGTTATTATTCCGTAACTATTGAAAGAATCTTTTCATGAAGGATGGTAATAACCAGCTTTCTATCTCCACACAGGGCAAAATAAGAAGTAGGTTTAAATGGAAGAGAAATTAAAACGACATACAGGTGATTAAATATTAATAACAGCCCCTGAATGGCACTTTCTTTCCTAAAGATCTTCATGAAGAGAATAATCTAGGATGGCTAGGAATTGTTCCCTCAGGGCTTTGTGGTTAAGAGTTCAGAATCTTCAAGTAATGAAATCTGCATTTAAAAATTAGCCAAAACTGTTTATTCCATAATCATGTCTATATGGTGCTTTTAAGAAAACATTTTTTTTCTTGCTGTAAAAGCAATACATATTCACTGTGGAAAAGTTAGACAATACCACTAAGCTTAAAAGAAGAAAAATTTAAAACACCCTCATCCCACTAACCAGTGAGATACCATGTTTGATACTTTAGTGAATTCATTTCCTAATAATTTTCTATGTTCGTAAAGGTATATGTGTAGATATAAATATACTACACCTACATAGAAACAATGGATCACTCAGCACATAATGCTTTGAAGCTTCCATTTTTTTCCATTTAATCCACTGCCAATGTCTTTTTACATCCGTGTGTACCATCATATTGGTTTTAATTCTTCCCCTGCACAGATGTCTTATAATTTAAAACATCCCCTGTTTTTGGAGATTTAACTTGCTTCCAGTGCTTTGAGATCATAAATAATATTGCAGCAAACTTTCCCCAGTCAGGGGTTTGCACACCATTCTTCCCCTCCAACCCCCACTCCCCATCCCCCAGGACAAATTCTTGGACATCAAGTTGCTGGAGCACATGATACCAACAGCTGTGGGACCCGGAGTAATTGGTGAAACTGTGTATTTGTAAGGCATTGGGTAGGAAAAAATGCTAAACAGACCACCAGAAAGATTGCTCAATTTACATTCCCATGGGTGGTATTGGTTTTTGTTTTTTTTGGTTTTGTTTTCTAATCTTGGCTAAAATGACAATTTGACAGGCGAGGGTGGAGGGTGTTCAGAGAGCTCTCTCATTCTGTTGAGAATTGCTTGGCCCAGTTATGGGCCTTGTCTGAATTGCCGGTTTGCTGTAATGTTTTTTACAATTGAGCAATCAATTGTAAAAAAAGAGAAGGTGAAACTAACCTACTGCAAAGAAACTGCTCCAGGATGAAGAAGGTTGCCTGTATTTCGTCATTTCAGCCAAGCCGGAACACAGAGCAAGGCTGTCTGCACCGTGCTACTATCCTCTTCAGGCTGCAGGGCATTTTATATACCCACCGCCTCCCATTGATTCTGGAAACTCCGGCCACAGAATTCGTGCAGCCCAGCCCCTGAGGGTGGGGCGTCCTGTCTCCCGGACGCCGGGTTTTCTCTGGACACGAATGCCCCGGGGGTAGGAGGCGAATGACACTGGCACGGCGGGGCTCCGGAGCCAAGAGGTGACCAGGCTGGCTGGGCAGGGCTGAGTGGCTGGGCCGAGCACGTGATGCTCCCAGCCGGCCTCCGGGGCCCTCTGGGCTGAAATCGACATTTGCCTCTGGCAGGAAAATGAGCTTGTCAGTTTCTGCCTCCATTAGACCCTCAACCCAAAGGAGCAGGAGATTTTGGTAGCGTTTAAACTTTGTATCTCAGAATCTGAAAGCGGAAGGTAAGCTGCTTATATCACTCAGAAAAACAAATTTGAGAGGAGTGACCTACACTGCGACTTTGTTGATTTTTAAAATCAACAAAATAATTGATCGCTGTGGGAGTCAAGGGCTGTATTTATCTCCAAATTAGAGATTAACCTTCTGAACAGAAATTTGGTTAAGTTGGAGGAAATGATGGTATAAGGGCCAGGGTTAAATATAGAAGGACATGAAAGCTGCTGGAATAAATTGCAAGTAAACTTAACTCTAACCTGCTTGTAAAACAATCTATTTCATGGCTCTTTCAGGGCTGTGAGCAAAGGGAATGTTATAATGGTGATTTTTAACTCAAGTGAAAGTAAATGAATCTATTTGCAATTGGAATACAAATAAAAGCAGTCTTTGCTTTTGTCCTTTTACATTTCAAAAATGCTTGTGTATTTTGGCAAAAGAAAAGTTTATATGTGCACTGCTTAAGTTTGAAATATGCTATTTCAAATTTACAAAATTATCACAGTTGTAATTTTCTAAAGTCTTTCTAGGCAAGGCTGTTTCAGTTGTGAATGAGAAATGTTGACATTGTACATATTTTCTGTGATAGTAAAATGACTCACTTCTTCAGAATGTGATAAAAATTAGAAAATGTGAAATAATGAGTTATTGTGAATTAACTCAAGTCTGAGAGATTAAATGCCTTGCCAGAAGATGTAAGAAAACAGATACACAAATACAGCCATGCTCACGTAATAGTGCTTTATTTTAAATCATCACATATTTAAGTAAGTAGTAGAAATACGTGGTGTCACCATTTTTTTCCTTTGGCAAATACAAATTAATATTGGAATGCAGCTATTCAGAGTAATCAAAGCATTATTCATCCGTGCAATTAGTACAATGTTCCATAATGAATTGCTTTGAACTGAAGTGTTTGGTATAATAGTCGATATACGACTTGAAACACAGAAACTCTATGCAAAGTATGTCCATGCTATATTTTGTGTCATTATGATTTGCACAAAATGTTTATTTCTCCACTGCATTTGATAAATACTAGTTTTAAAATAAAACATGAAATTGTATTTGCTTTCACTGTAATCCCCTTATTGCTAATTCTTTCGAAATCCTATTACACGCTTGGAGCCTGTGATAATTTGGATTTCTCCTCCTGTGTGTTGTTTTTCATAATTCTTCGCGAAAGGTCAGGCAAGCTGCACACATCAAGCAAAACGGCCTCAGGGGCGGCCAGCGCGAGGGTTTCTGGCCATCACCCCTCACCTCCCGGGACTTCCAGGGTCTTCCCCCCACCCCGCGCACACCTCCCTGCCTCGCCCGGGAGGCGTCACGTGGCAGCGTGGGGCCCGCCTCCTGGTGATGTCACGGCGCTCGCAGGCGTCGCGCTGAAGAAAGGATGCTCGAGGATGCTGTCCAGGTGGGCGGCCGCGGGCGCGATGCGGCACTGCAGGTAAGGGGCGCGCGGCGCCTGGATGCCCTCCCCGGCGCCCCCGGCAGCGCGGTCGCTTCAGGTGGAGCCCGGCCTGCGGGCCTGCAGCCCGGCTGCGCCCCCGGAAACCCAAAGTGGGGCCTCTGGCTGCTGCGGCGCCTGCTGCAGCTGCACGCACCCGGCGGGGGATGGCCCGTGGCAGGCCCACGCGTGACTTGGGTCTTGGCATGTCCGCCCCGAGAAAGTGGGCAGGGGCCAGACCGAAAGACAGGGGGAGGGGAAAAAAACCCTTCCGGCGGGGAACAAAATCTGAAGTGACCACACTGCATGCATTCTAAGTAGAGAGAGGGGCTTTTAAGAGGTAACTATCAAGTGTTTTCCTAGTGTCATTCTGCTTCTTAAATAATGACATGTTTACTAATTACAGGCCTTTGTCCTCAGTAATTAGCCTCATTTCTTTCAAAGCAAAAGCGGGCTGGGGAATGGAAACTTCTTGGTTAGCAATTTAAGAGCCAGATGTGCAATCTAAATTGCTTTGCATTATTTTGCAAGGTTCCAGCATTTACAGGGCATACGTCAGAAATGTATTTTTTTTTCTTTCCAGGTGTTTTAAGTAGATTAAAAAAGAACAGTATCCAATAAAATAAAAATAAATTGCAGCTTCCAAAGATAACATGTGAGTGTAAGAGACAGCTACATCTCTAAGAATCAAATGATCTTAAGCAGAGAGTGGGGGTGGAGATAACAAACACCAAAACCTAACAATTCTCAGAGTTCTTTTTAATTCTCTGATAATTCGCTTACTGAATGGAGGGGCTTGATGACTCAGCGACAGATGGAGGGGGGTCAGGTGACTTCAGTTCTAGCATGACAGTGGGTGGGGGATTTTAATGGACTCTTTCTAGAGCGTTTACATTCCTTTCTCAGGGTCAGGAAGAAACTATAGCAGGATGTGTGTGGGCACCCTTGGGGGAGAATGTGGCATTTTTTTCCCCCTCTAAAACCTGACCCTTCTGGAAGGTTTGTTGTCACTAAACTGTATTGGAACTCACATCATGAATAATTTGACCAACCAGCAACGTTGGGGGGCCTGTAAAGCAATGCTATTTCCATCAATAATTGAAGGAGTCATTTCTTTCAGAATTTGGGACACCCAGATGTGTTGCTGCAGTAATTTAGTAACTTGTTTATTGCCATTTTCTTCCTTTGGTTCAGTTTGGTTACACAAATTAAGATCCCTGGGTTCCTGCCCTCCCTTCTCCCCCAGCTCAACCCTAGATAGAGCAAAGCAGATGATAGAGGTGGATCTAATAGAGACCTAGATTCCACTTTTGGCTTTGTGACTGTGCAGGCTTGGACATGTCATTTTGTGTCTTTGGGTCTCGGCTATCTTGTCCTCAAAGTAACAAAGGGATTTAGGTCAGGGTGTCTCAACCTTGGCACTACTGGCATTTGGGGCCAGATAACTCCTTGTGGTGAGGCTGTCCTCTGCATTGTAGGATGTTTAGCAGAATCTCTGACCTCCACCTACTAGACGCTACTAGCACCTCCTCCCCCAGTCCCCAGTTGTGACAATCAAAAATGTTGCCAGACATTGCCAAATGTACCCTGAGGGCTCCCTTGCCCCCTGTTGAGAACCACTCATTGGGATGATCTCAAAATGTTCTTTGGGCTCCAAGAATTCATTTTCTTATGATTGGTTTGATGCCAAGCCCTTGATCAGAAATCTGATTCCCTTTCTTAATATCGCATATATTGGAAAACACAATGTGAAGGCGTTTTTATGTTGTGAATTTCCAGAAATAGCTTCTGTGAAAAGGGGAGGAGCTGTGTGTATGCCATTTGTAGCTGGGAGGCTAGCTTGGCGGAAAGGAGAGTGTTAGGGAAACAGGAAAAATCAGAGCACTAGATGAATGTGTGTTGAAACCTGCCGGGGCTTCGTGCTCAGCAGACCTGGAGCACGTCCCTGGACATACTCACTCTAACCCTGGGTTAGACCTAACAGCTGGGAGTCCATTTCCTTGTCTGCAAAAATGAGAATAACAGTGTCCACTCGGAGGTGTTGTGAGGAAGAAACGACACGATGTCTGGTGCTGGTGCGGGATGTGGTGAGGACAAGAGGGTTGGTAGTGTCTATGCAGCTAGGAGGAGGCAAACACAAACTGCCTGCACCACCAGCGACACGGACGCTCGCTTAGGACAGACATAGTCGCATGCTTTAAGCTTCAGTCCAGGACTTGCATCTAAAGATCTGGCTTTGACACTTGGGAGGGTGACCATGGCTGCATCACTTCACCTCACAGAGCTGCTGTCGGATCTGTAAAGTGGGGCCAGCTGTACTTGCTGACTCTGCTTCCTTGGCTGTTGGGGAGGGACGGACGGAAGTGAGAGGGTCTGCAGGCTGGGAAACTCCTGAGAGACAGGAAGCAGGGATGGCAGCAGCGTAGCAAGGGGGGGACATGTTTACTCTGTGTGTGTGTGTGTGTGTGTGTGTGTGTGTGTGTGTATGTGGCAGGGGGGCGGGGCTTAGAATGGCCAGAAAACATTTCCTTGTGCCCCAGGCTTGGGACTTTGATGTGTCCCTCCCCTGTGTTCCCTTGCCATCAGCTTGCTCTCTCTCTCTCTCTCTATCTCATCTTTCCTGGCACCATGAAAATGGTCTCCTGGGGGAGGTAGAAAAGCCCTGGTGGGGGAGGTTGGCCTTCGGTGAGGAAGACCACTGTGCAGAGGGCTGGGGTGAGAGCAGCTGGCGCCATCCACTCCCCATGCCACTGTCCTCACAGGCTTCAGTCCACGGTCATCCCAGGGCAGGCCTGTCACGCTCCTGTGTGCCTCTGGTGGGCTTGGTGCTCTGTGGGAGCCATCTGGCCTTGTCTCTTCAACAAGGCAATATCATGAAAGAAAATTTTGAAAAGGGAGATGGGGTATTCTCCATCAAATGAGACTTAAGAGATGGAATAGCCAAATATCACTGTGGCCCTCGATTGGATTCGGCCCAAACGAACGTGTAACAGGCATTTTGGGGACGCCTGGAGATGCTTTGATGTGACTGGCTATCAGGTGCCACTAGGAGACTGCTGCTGCTTGGATTAGATGTGACAGTCTGTGATGTGGTTGGCAGCCCCTCAGACAGACACAGTGATCCCTGCCCCTGGCAGCTGCAACTTGGCATCACCCTCTCCCTTGAGGTTTGGGCTGGACAAAGTAATGAACTTCCAATGAATATGTCTAGCAGGGGGCAGGGGGTGGCACTTCCACCATGAGGGTGTAAAGGAGCTTCCACCTGGGATGTATTTTCTCTCTTGGGTTGCTTACACTGAAGCTGCCATGTCGTGATCAGGCCTACAGAAGGGTCCATTTGCCGTGGTGAGGACCTGAGGTCCATTCCAACAGCCTGAGAAGAACTGAGACCTGCTGATGGTGTGAGGGTGTGAGTGGGCTTGGAGGCAGACCCTTCAGGCCCAGATGAGTCTTTTTTTTTTTTTTTTGAGACAGAGTCTCGGTCTGTTGCCCAAGCTGCAGTGCAGTGGTGGTGATCTCGCCTCACTGCAACCTCCGCCTCTCAGGTTCAAGTGATTGTCATGCCTCATCCTCCCCAGTAGCTAGGAATGCAGGGACACACCATCACAGCTGGCTCATTTTTGTGTTTTTAGTAGAGATGGGATTTTGCCATGTTGGATCTGGTCTTGAACTCCTGACCTCAGGTGATCTGCCCACCTTGGCCTCCCAAAGTGCTGGGATTACAGGTATGAGCTACTATACCCAGTCCCAGTTGAGTCTTGAGATGCTTGCAGCCCTTTGAGACACCTTGAGCTGAGGCACCAGCTAAACTACTCCAGGGTTCTTGACACAGAAACAGTGACATGAGACATGTTTGTGTCCTGCTGCTATGCTTTGGGGTAATTTGTTAGGCAGCAATAGATAGCTACTACATGTGTTTATGTAGAAAAGTATTATTTTTTAGAGATGTCTACTAAAGTGTTTAGACATAAAGTGTCATGGTGGCAATAATTTACATTTTTCTTGTTTAAATTTTTTTTTGAGATCTCTTTAATGTATGACTTAATAGGAGACAGATGAATTCTCATACTTGGTTCTACATTCAATCTGTTTCAATATCGCATGTCATGTAGCCTCTGGAAAATTCCATTGTATGCTCATGAGAGAATGAACTTAGAAAAAGGCAAATAACAATGTCAGAATATTGTGAAATGTTTTTGACATCATGGAGTCCCTTAAAGGGTCTTGGGGAGCCCAAGGAGTCCCCAGACCACACTTTGAAAACCAGGCTTCAAGATCAATAATTTACTTGTAAATGGTTCAGTTAAATGAAGAGAGAGAAAGAGATAAAGCAGATAGAGCCAAATGTGAACAACTGTTCAGTCTGATTGGTGTTATTCATTCTGGATGATGTTCTGTGTAATTGAAAATGTTCATAATAAAAAGTTAAGAAAAAAGAAAAGAAATGTAGACCCTTAGACATGTTGGGGATTCTGATTGAATAGGTCTGGGGGTGAAGCCCAGGGCTTAACCTGTGCTCCAGGTGCCCCCATCACATGGGCCAGAGCCCCCAGGCACTTTGCCCCAGAGGTCCTCACCTTATCTGCCTCCTCTCCACCTGTCAGCCTTGCAGTAGCAGACCAAAGGGGTTTAGTGTGATGACGCATCTATTCTACCAACCTGGGGGAAGAGGTGTGTGGGGACAGTCCCCCCTCCTATCCCTTCCCCCATACACACTTTCCCTTGGTAACAAGACCTTTGTTTAACCACATTTTCAGTGGGTGGTTTTTTTATGTGCAGGAATGGTTTTTTTTTTTTTTTTTAAATGACTTCCATTTCTTTTCTTTTCTTTTCTTTTCTTTTTTTTTTTTTTTTGAGATGGAATCTCTCTTTATCACCCAGGCTGGAGTGCAGTGGCTTGATCTCGGCTCATTGCAACCTTCACCTCCCAGGTTCAAGCGATTCTCCTGCCTCAGCCTCCCTGTAGCTGGGATTACAGGCACGCACCACCACGCCTGGCTAATTTTTGTATTTTTAGTAGAGACGGGTTTCACCATGTTATCCAGGCTGGTCTCGAACTCCTGACCTCAGGTGATCTGCCCGCCTCGGCCTCCCAAAGTGCTGGGATTATAGGCTTGAGCCACTGCTCCCAGCCCCTTAATTACTTCTTCATTCAGCAAATATTCCTTGGGTCTGTGCGTCTAGGCCAGGGTTTCTCAACCTTGACACTATGGACGTTAGGGTCCAGATGATTCAATTTTATGGGGGGCTATTCTGGGCAATATAGGGTGTTGAGCAGCATCCCTGGCCACCATCCACTAGATGCCAGTAGCACCCCCTCTCCCAGTTGTAATAACCAAAAATGTCTCTAGACATTGCCAAATGTCTGCTGTGGGACAGTATTGCCCCCAGTTGAGTCCTACAAGTCTAGGCAGTGGGATACATGGTGGAACCAAATGGACAAGGTTCCTACCCTCACGGGACTGATTTGAACTGAGGGAAGAGGAAATAGCCGTTGGACAGGCTGTGTGTTGACTGAAAGGATGGACAGCAAAGGATGCACAGCACTGGACTCCAAACGCTGGTTAAGGAGGGCAAGAAGGCCTCTCTGAGGGGGTCGCACTTGAGCAGAGATCCGAATGGAGAGAGAGCCTCTTGAGCACAGTGGGCTGAGTGCTCAGGGCTGAGGGAACAGCCAGTGCAAAGGCCCTGAGGCAGGGCAGGACAGAAAGCGTTTGCGGAAAGCAGGGAAATCAGCATGTGCAAAGAAGAGCGACCCAGAGAGCAGGGATGGGGAAAGGTACTCAGAGGGTCGCAGGGGGCAGGCCATCCTGGAACTGGCAGTCGTGGTGTCAACCCTGGATTGTCCTCAGTGTAATGGAAAGCCACTGGATGCTCCTGTGTTGGGGAGTGACATGTTGAGACTGGGTTAAAAGGACTGGCTGCTGTCAGGAGCAGTGTCAGAGATGGGTGAGAGAGAAAGCAGGGCGGCCAGCAAGGAGGCTAGGAGGTGAGAATGGAGGCCAGATGGGGAGTGGCCAGGGTGACCAGGTGAGTTGGACTGAGCAGCTAACCTCTTTAGCAGCAATGTTGTCATAGGTGCCAGAGTGGGCCCTTGGTGATCAAAGAAGCCTGGCGTAGGAGGGTCACATGGTAGCATGTAACTACAGGGCAGGACGTGGAGGCTGCACACGTGTCCTCATGCACCCGGCTTAGTCGCATCATCACCTTTGATGGGCGGTGCCTCCCAGGGACAGCAGAGGAAATGGCCATGCACATTCCCACATGACACCTGAAAAGCTCTCTTTCCAGCTTCTTGTGGCTGAAGTCTCCCAAGCTGTCAGGCCACCGGTGGCTCCGGTGATTTTGGCTACACAGCTTGCTTGCTGTCCTCGGGCCCAGCACATTTGTTCTTGCCACTGAGTCTCTGAATTGGCTGTTCTCGGTGGCTGGAGGGTCAAACCCCACACCTGTTCCCTTGTTGTCTTCTCCAAGTGGCCCTCATTGCTCTGCACTGCCTGTTGCGTGCACTCCTGTGGGATGCAGTGACCTGCAGTAGGGGGTTCACAGAAGCCCCTGCCTGCTGGCTTGCCATCTTCACACTGTTCTTGACAGGGTCCTGCCCTGCCCCAGGGCCTTTGCACTGGCTGTTCCCTCAGCCCTGAGCACTCAGCCTCCTCGTATTCAACAGAGAGCCTGCTGTTGCCTGGGTCGAAAGTAGATGTGAGGCCGGAGCCTTCCTCACAGAAGGGACTTGAAACCCTCTTGAAGCTGCAGGAGAGTCCTGGAAGGCTGGGGTCAGGCCCTTGACCTGCCCTGAGGACGGCACATGGGAACAACAGGGTCATGAAGGAGAGGCTGCAGGTGGGCACTCCCCTTGAGGATGGTGTTCCGCTCTTCCCATCTGCGGCAGTTGGGGCACCCAGGATGGGTCTGGGGTTTGCTGATGTAAGAGCCACCCTGACACCGTGTTTCTTTGTCGGGGAGGCTGCTCCTGGCCCTGGGTGCCGGGCCTGCGGCTCCTCTCTGTGGCTGCTGCCCCACTGGGCCTTGCCTGCAGTTTTGCGATGCTTCCTGATGGCCTGACTGTGTCTTCCTACTTCTTGGCTCTTTGCTTCCCTTCTGGGTTGATTTGGCTAAATGTGAAAGTTATTTTTCGCCCTCCACTCTAACCCTTGGAGGCGCTGGTTGGGTGAAAAGGCCTTTGTGGTTAGCAGATAGGAGGCCCAACTGCCACCATGACAGCTGGGAGATTGTTCCTCTTAGCTTAGTCACGCCATGCACCAGCTCCCCTTTTACCCCAAACATGGGAATTGGCTCAAATGTCAGCCCCTGTGTTGGTCAGAGTGGCCTGCCTGTCTTCACCATGGCGTCCTAGGACACCAGGAACAGCACATGAACGCCGTTTTGGGTGCCTTCCAGCATTTGGCCTTTACACACTTGCTAGTCATGAGTGGCTCCTGAAATTTTCTTTTTATCCATGGAGGGGGTGTGAACCTTGGGTAAGCACAAGATAGGTTGTTGTGGAGAAAACCTGTCAGAAAATGGTGAAGGGAAGGCCAGGCCGTGGAGGTGCCAGAAGAGTGAGGGATTTCCCATCTGCACTGTCCTCAGCAGCTGTGATGGCTTGAACTGTGTCCCCACGAAATTCAGAGATTGAAGTCCTAACTTTCAGTACTTCAAGATGTGACCTTATTTGGAGATAGGGCCTTTACAGAGGTCATCAGGGTGAAATGAAGGCATCAGCAGCGTACATCCCTCCATCTCAGACTTCTGGCCTCTGGAACTGGGAGAAAACCCTCTTCTGTTATCTGAGCCACCCAGTCCGTGACACTTGGTTACGGCAGCCCTAGCAAACACGTGCAGCAGCATTTTTTGTGGGTATGTGAGAGGGCAACCCGGGGGCCTTTCATTAAGCTATTCTCACACGGTTTAGGAGAAACATGGCCCCCAGTGCCCTCTCCATGGAGGCACGTGGCTCTGGGTCCTGAGGTGGCAGAGGCCTGCCTGCTGTTGTGGAGAAAGGCCCCTGGACCTGGGCTGGATCCGGCTGCCCTTCACTGTGTGTGAGACTTAACCTCTGTGCCGCAGTTTGCTTCTTTGTAACTTATCTGTAACGTGGGCCTAAGGGAGGCAGTATTTCATACACGGGGGTAGTGCTTAGAATGAAGCCAGGTACACTGAGCCCTGTACAAAGGCGTTGTGACTATTATTATGGGAAGAAGTCTCTGGGGAAATTCCAAACCCTTGGCTCTTGGCACCAGCAACACAAACACCTCACAGCCCAGCCCTCCTGCCCCTGGGATGGGGATGTGAGAACACTGAGGCCATTGTGTCACCCAAGGCCACATGTGGTTGGTCTCATCCTGTTTCCAACACGTGGGCTGGGTTTCAACGTGGAACGAACGACTGCATGGCCCTGGGTCCATAGGAACCCTGCCATGGTCACACACCAGCTGCCCAGTCCTATGGAAGCCAGACTGTGGTTGAAGAAACACAGAGAGTGCTGGGGGCAGGGCCAGGGGCCGGGGAGGAAGTGGGAGGAGGAAAAAGGAAGTGTCTCTGTTGGCTTGAGGCAGAATTTTGAAACAGCCACAGTTTCTTTCTGAGCATCCTTTTGCTCTGAGCTTCCCCCTGTTTGACCCTCCTTGGTCATGTGGCCCTCCACCCCTCACTGGGGGCCACCACCTGGCTCCCATCACTGTCAGTGTCTTCCTGTCTTCTCCCCTCTGGTGTTTGGAGGGTTAGCTGGGAGGGGTGGAATGAGTCCTGGCCACCTCATCATCCTAAAGGTGTCCGCATTTTAAAACCAGGACTCAAAATGATTACAGATGAAATGGAAATTCCTGGTGTTTCAGGCAAGGTGGAATAAGGCAGTGAAAAGCTTTGGTATTGGAGCCAGCCTCCAAGATGGGCCTCGACCATCCTACCTCCGGGTGTTCACGCTCATGTGTGGTCCCCTCCCATATGGAACCATTCAGGGCTGACCTGTGTCACCAATAGGATACCGTGGAAGCGACAGCGTATGACTTCCAAAGCTAGGTCATTAGAGACCGTCCTGGTTCTCTTGGACCACCCCCTCTGGAGAAAGCCAACTGCCATGTCATGGGGACATTCAAGCCATCCTGTGGGGATGTCGGCGAGCAAGTTGGTTGCTATGTGAGGGAGCCCCTGTCCAGCTTTCAGGTGACAGCAGTCCGGGCTGACATCCTGACCACAACCTCCTGAGAGACGCTGAGCCAGAAAGACCCAGCCACACTGCTCCCCACTTCCTGACACATAGAAACTGTGAATGGTCAGTGTAAATGGTAGTTAGTGATGCAGCGTCAGATAACTGATATGACTGGTAAGGGTCCAAAGCTTTCCTGGAGGGGAGGCCCAGTGCTGGTCTCTCCTTGGCTTAACTCCCCAGGCTGTGGCCATAGCTGCCTTTGTTTGCCCCTTCTGAAGCTCCAGTTTTCTCTGATCGTTCCATAGTTGTTCATGGTATTTTCTCTCTCTTTCATTCCCGGGTTGGAGAGGAGAGGAGAGGAGCTTCATGCAAAGTTTAGGTCTATTGATGATAAGTTAGGGCATATTGAGGATGAGTTTGGGTATATAGATTTTTAGTAAATGGGCAACGGCCTGTATTTCATGAAAATGTATATCCCGTGTATCTCTTTATAGCCTGGAGACTTCAGTAAAATATTCCCCAAATGCCAATGGGGTTTGGCTGGGCATTACTTTGGGCTCTCGGCATTTACAGATGCAGGAGGTCATTTTTGACGCGCGCAGCCCCCTTTCCTCCAGCACCAGGGAAACATGCCACAGCCTGTAATGCAGCGTGGAGCGCATGCCCTCTGCCTGCTGCACAGGGGATTTGCCGACTCCAGCGCCTTTGCTTCGTCAGGGCTTTCAGACTTCTGACCTCAATTATTTCAATGGGAGGTCATTTTTGCAAGAGAGGATGCAATGGGTGTTTGAAAAGAGAAAGTATTTCACAGGCACTTCAAAGAAGTGTTGCAAGTATGCCAATGAAAAACCTCACTTTTGTAAAGTGAAGCAGTGAGATTTAATTTCAGCTGATGGCTTGTTTGGATTGCCTTTGGTCAACTTTTAATTGAAATCCGTGTGCAGAAAAGTGCATAAAGGGTAAGTGTGCAGCTTGATGAATTATCACAAGGTGAACACACCTGGGTAACAGTGCCCAGATCCAAAAATGGAACATGACCAGCTCCCAGAAGCCACCCTCATGTCCACTTCCAAGGGTAACTGCTATCCTGAATAACACCACCGGTTCCTTCTGCTTGTCTGGAACTTTATAGGGATGGAATCACGGATCCCTTTGTGTCTGCTTTTCTTTGTGTCTTTCTTTTACTTGACATTAGGCTTGTGAGCTTCATTCTTATTATGGGATAGAGTGGTACCTCTTTCCTCCTCATAGCCCTATATAGCCTAATAGCTTTCTTTGTATGTAAAGTGTCTCTTTTCTCTCACTGCTTTTAAGAGATCCTCTTTTTCACTTGTTTAACAATTCAATTATGATATGCCTTAGTGTAGTTTTCTTTTTTGTGTGTGTGCTTGGGGTTTGTTGAGCTTCTTCTATCTATGGGATTATATAGTCTAATAGCTTAAATCTTTGTGTAAACAAGATTTCCTATATTGAATGTTCTGGTCAGTGTATCTACATTTATTTCAGAGAAACTTCTTGAGAGACCTTAAAGGGATTTTTAAGCCAGTTTCCCTCTCAAGCTCTCACCTCCTCCAATTGGATAAAAACAGTGAAGGGTTTGTCTTGTTGGGTTGATAAGAAATCGTCAGCTTGTAGTGCTTTTAGCCTCTGTTATGGGTCCAGAGTCCATTCCCTCAGGCTCCATTGATTCTGTGTTCAATGCCTGTGGCTGGATATCAGGAGGGCGCCTGTTTTTGTCAGCCCAACTTTTTTCATGAATGAAAAGTAACAAGGGAAACAAGATGAATTCAGAAAAAAAAAAAAAAAAAAGAGAAACAGTAAGGAAAGGCAAGGTATGCCCTTCAGACAGGCATTGCTACAAATTGTTATTATGTGTTTTTAAAAAATATTTTCTGTTTTTCTTTTTTAAAATTTTTAATTTTGCTACAAATTATAAAACTGGTGGGTGACGGTGGGTGTTTCAAAACCACTCACGTTTGACATGGTAGTGACTTCAGGCTGGCCTACATAGCCTTTTGTTCTCTGTACATGCACAGATAAAACATCTTTCTTACCTTGATTCTTTTTTTTTCTTTTTTTGAGATGGAGTCTTGCTCTGTTGCCCAGGCTGGAGTGCAGTGGTGTTATCTTGGCTCACTGCAAGCTCCGCCTCCTGGGTTCAAGCGATTCTCCTGCCTCAGCCTCCTAAGTAGCTGGGATTACAGGCGTGCACCACCACGCCTGGCTAGTTTTGTATTTTTAGTAGAGATGGGGTTTCACCATGTTGGCCAGGCTGGTCTTGAACTCCTGACCTCAGGTGGTCCACCTGCCTCGGCCTCCCAAAGTGCTGGGATTACAGGCATAAGCCACCACGCCCGGCCTCTTATCTTGATTCTTGAGCATGTCTATGCAGTGATGTCCAAAGCATTCAATAGCTGACTACTTGATAGAGTTTTACATCTATTGATGGATATAGTATTAATAACACTCCTTGTAGAATAGAGGTAGTATGTGTGCCTGGCTAAGCTTTTTGTGGCTTAGTGGACACTATTTCTATATCGCAAACACTTCATTTTATGCAGGTCCAGATAGTAAACAGAGATGAGTAACACAGGCCTTTGCCCTCAAGGAGCTCACAGCCTAATAAGGGAGGAAACATGTTTGTAAATAATCATTTGAACAAAATGCAGTTTCTAAGTAAGATTGATGTTAAAAATATTAATAGTATAAACAATATTAAAAATTTTAGTGATTAAAACACAATGGCAAGGATGCAGGTCATGAAATGAGTGGAAAATAGGAAGGGAACAAAAGGTTATACTAGGCCAGTGGCTCTTAATGTGCAGCCCCTGGATCAGCTGCAGCAGCCTCCCTTGGGAGCTTGTTAGAAATGCAGATTCCCCAGCCCCATCCAAGCCTTGCTGGATCTGAAACTCTGAGAATGGGACCTGACAGCCTGGGTTTCCCCAGCCCTCCTGGTAATGCTGATGCACGTTCAAGCTGGAGAACCACTGGTTTAGACAGTGATAAGCCACCAGGGTTCTGTCAGGAAGCCTAGGACAGGCCATTTTAGTGCTCATGTTGTCCCCTAATTGCCAGAAGCCTCAGCACAGCTTGGACCCTTTTGTTAGGGGACTGATCTTTGTCGGCAATCAATAAAGTATATTAGGGAGTTTTTCTGAAACTTTTTTTTTTTTTGAGACAGAGTTTCACTGTGTCACCCAGGCTGGAGTGCAGTGGCGCAATCTCGGCTCACTGCAACCTCTGCCTCCTGGGTTCAAGAGATTCTCTTGCCTCAGCCTCCGGAGTAGCTGCTGGGATTACAGGTGCCTGCCACCATGACTGGCTAGTTTTTGTATTTTTAGTAGAGACAGGGGTTTTACCATGTTGGCCAGGCTGGTCTCGAACTCCTGGCTTCAGGTGATCCACCCACCTCAGCCTCCCAAAGTGCTGGGGTTACAGGCATGAGCCACCGTGCCCAGCTCTGAATTCTTAAATGAAGGGAAAGTTTTATTTTGCCTAACTAGTACAGCTTACCACTTTTGTTTCTTTTATGGATTGAGTTTTTGATGTTATTTCTAATAACTCTTTGCCTAGCCCTAGGTTTTGCCCATTTGTGTAGGAGGGGTAAAGATCACTCACATGGGTTTACACAGGCAAGGGCATAACTGGCTGAAGAAATATAAAATGCCATGTGATGCTGCTTTCGTTTGGGTCCTTGCAGAAGTGGAACCTGAAATGAGGTTTCTGGTACAAGCTGACTTGGGAGGGGAGTGGGGAAATGAGACTAGGAAAGGAAGGCAGCCATTAGGGCTGGGCTGTTAATGTCACCCAATGGGTGACTGGAGCTTAATTCCACACTTGGAAACTAGGAAATGGTGCTCGCTGTGTCATGGGCCCCCAAGATCACCACTGGGTGGTCTGGTGATTTCCTAGGAGGGCTGATAAAGCTTGACACATGTCATATGCATGGCTATGATTTAGTACAGCGAGAGAACACAGAGAAAAATCCACAAAGGGAAAAAGGCTTATGGGGCGAAGTCTGGAGAAAAGCAGGCACGTGTCTCCAAGAGTCCTCTCTCAGTGGAGTCACACAGAACATGCCTACTCCTGCCCATCGTGAGTTGAGACAACATGTGTGAAATGTCCACCAGGGAAGCTCCTTAGAGACTCAGCGCCTGGGATTTTTATTGGGGGCTGCTCAAATAGGCATCCTCTGCCTAGCACACATCAAAATTCCAGACTCCCAGAGAGAAAGCAGGCATTCAGCATAGATCACAGTATTTGGACAAAGAGTTTAGGCACAGTGAGCCAGTCTTACCAGCTCTGGGAATGGTGGGAACCCTCCCAAAATACAAATTCCCAGATGCCAACCAAGGGCCAACCTTGCAAACAGGACTTCCTAAGGAAAGCAGTCTCAGGTCTGCTATATTACGTGTTTTCTGCACAGGTACAAAGCACATTCCTTGAAATAATCTCATTTAAGGGACAAGGGAGTGGAACATTTGAAGATGTCTGGTTTTCTCCAGACTTTGCCCCGCAAGCCTTTCCCTCGAGAGTCAGTTCTTGAGAGTCATCGATTAATACCTATTCCCAATGATGCACTTCAGGCATGCCATGTGAGCAGAGCCACCTTCTGTGCGTCTCAAAACAATGACAGTGACCTCAGACTAAGCGATATGGTTAGAAATTAGCTAGAGCTTACTGGAAGGTTTTGAGTGATATGAGTGGGGCGCTGGCAGCATCAGATATAGTAGTTATTCTAGAAATTGGATGGGGACAACAGAGCCATGTGTATAGGGTAGTTCACGTGCCTGGGGTCGTGTGGCAGTATTGTAACTGAATGAAGAGGTCAAGGCTTCCCTCTAACCTCCTTAGGTAGATGTCTCCTTCCTGTGTCTGCTCATTGGAGGAATGGGAAAGTGTGTGTGTGTGTGTGTGTGTGTGTGTGTGTGTGTGTGAGAGAGAGAGAGCGTGTGTGCGTGTGTGTGTGTGTGTATGTGAGCATTGTCGGGGCAGAAAATCCTGGTCCATTTGCTGTATTTTAAACTTCCATTTCTAATCTTTCAGTTCTGAGCAGCGTGAATAGGCAGATAAACAAATGTTTGCTATAGCCTCAAACATTCATGCCAGAACATTTTTTTCCGTCCTTCCACACAAGTAAATTAAGAGAACAGTGCTCTGTTGTATAATTTGAAGGTGGCTATTAATTTGCATTGGATTGCATTTCTTAAGCATGTTTATATTATTTGAGGAGCAGGAGACTGGCTGGCCTGGCCGCCCCCGGAGGAGGCACTTGTGGGGAAGCTTTGAAGCTGGAGCAGGAAGGAGTGAAATGACACAAAGTCTGATGATGATCACGGTAATGCAGGCCTTGCAGCCTGGCGACATTCTTCAAAGGCAACTAACTGCAAGACTGCCCTCTTCCCCTCCCTTCTCAGACATCTCCAAGACCCTGCCAGCCGCCAGATGAAACCAATCTTCCTAGAGCCTCATGTGGTGGTCTCAGGCATCGCCTGGGAGTGCCTTAGAAATTCGGAGTCTCAAATGTAGTCTTGGGCCACACCCCAGCTCTCCAGGATCAGAATCTGCCGTTTAATAAGACCCTAAGGGATGCGTGGCTCATCCAGGCCGGAGTCAGATCTCATCTGAGGCCGCACATTGGCAGCACCTGGGGAGCTTTTAAAAATGCTGATGCCTGGGCTCTGCCCCAGGGACCCCGGTTTAATGACTCTGGGCGGGTGCTGCTCCTTGGGCTTTCTGAATGCCCCCACGTGGTTTGGCTGCGCACCCTGGGCTGGGAATCGTGGGGCTCCATGGCAGTACCTTTCTGGAATTCTTCCCCAGCCTCCCAGGCACGTGACTGCTTAATCTCCTCCCTCTGTGGCTCTTTCTCTGTCCTCTGCTCCTGGCTCCCCGATTTCTGAAGTCAGCCCAGTCGCTTTTCTTTTTTTTTCTTTTTTGTTTTTTGAGACGGAGTCTCGCTTTGTCGCCCAGGCTGGAGTGCAGTGGCCGGATCTCAGCTCACTGCAAGCTCCGCCTCCCGGGTTTACGCCATTCTCCTGCCTCAGCCTCCCGAGTAGCTGGGACTACAGGCGCCCACCACCTCGCCCGGCTAGTTTTTTGTATTTTTAGTAGAGACGGGGTTTCACCATATTAGCCAGGATGGTCTCGATCTCCTGACCTCGTGATCCGCCCGTCTCGGCCTCCCAGCTTTTCTTTCTTTGTTACCTACTCGCCATTCTCCAAAGTGCCTCTGCGGGGGCGGGAGCTTGTGAGAATTTTGAGCCTCAGCCTTGCCCCAGACCTGCTGAATCAGCACCTGCAGTTTAACCAGAAGCCCAGGGGATGCGCATGTGCATTGTCATATGAGAAGCGCTGGTCTAGGTGACGTAAGCTGGGAAAGAAACCCAGGGAATCTGCTGGAATGTAGGGAGCCTGAGCTCAGGAACTGGAAGGCGTCTGTCTGGGTCTCTGGCTTGTTTGTTCTCTAGCTGTCTCAATCTGCCACTGTGGTCATTTGGGGCTAGATCATTCTTCTCTGTGGGGACTGTCCTGTGCATTTAGGACGTTGGGCAGCATCTCTAGCCTCTACCCACTTCATGCCATAGCAATCCCCCTCCCCAGAGGTGACAACCAAGAATGTCTCCAGGCATTGTCAAGCGTTCCCTGGGGGAGGAATGGTCTCCAGGGGACACTTTGGTGTCTGCCTTTGGCCTCATTCCCTCCCACCATAGACCCTTGGTAGGGTTGGTGGCTCCAAGTTAGCCACTGCCCTGGAAAGAGAGACTTCCTTTCTTCTGCTCGTCCATTTGTGCGGCCCTGCGTGGATCCCATGCTCATCCCCATAGCCAGTCATTGTGCCTGGTAGTTGGAGCATTGTCATTGGCCAGATTGGGTTGTGTGCCACACCCGGGGCCAGGGGCCAGCTTTGTTAGCAGTTGAAGAAGACTGGGAGAGTTCTGAGGGAGGCACAAATGGCTACTTTGGACCACTCTAGCACCCCTTTACGGACCCAAGTCCTCCGCTGAGCTTTCACCCAATAACAAGCTCATTTAGCAAATATCTGTTGTGTGACAACGAACAGCTGGGCCCGTTCCAGGGCAGGCATTTTATAAACAATCTTCAGGACCATCCTAGGAGGGTGGTCTTGTTAGCCCATTTTACAGGTGAGCAGACTGCAGCTCAGCAGGGCTGGTGACACCCATGGCAACCTGCGGAGCCCAGTTGCTCCCTAATTCCCCCCACCCTGTGCCCTGCTGTCAGCCCTTCCTTTCTGTCACCCCCTTGAGTTCTTCCTACCCTCCAGGCTGCCCTACACTGCCATATAGCTGAACAAATTGTAAAAGGAACACCGTGTCATCATGCCTCTGCTCAAGTCAGGAAAGACTGTTGTTGCTGTCATCTTTTGTCCCCTGCCCAGTCCCCTCTCCTCCCTGCCCCTCAAAATACTCTCCTGACTTCTATTGTGTTTACATTTCTACTTTTCTTTGTAGATTTACCAATGAATTCTGGTTCCTGAGCTTTGTAATTTACTTCTGCCCGTTTTTGAACATGATGTAAATGGGATCACACAGCGTATTTGGATGCATCCGGATTCTTTTGCTCTGTATTCTGTGTTTAAGAGTTACTCATTGCAAGCATACCTTGGGAAGGGGTTGACTCAAAGGGTAGGTAGATGAGAAGCCACTGAAGGTGACAGAGGAACGGCTATGGGTCAGAGAGGGAATTACCTTGGCATTACTTGGGCAGAGCTGGAGCGGTGGGCTAGGCAGTTAGGAGGTTGCGGTGACCTGGGTAGGAGCTCCAGCTAAGGGTCTGAAGGCCACGGGGAGGATGGCAGGTGAGGCCTGGTAGGCTTGGGAGAGTTGTACTGCCTTCTTTTTCTGACGAGGTAGGAGTTACAGGTTGGAGGAGATGGAAAAAGGGGGAAACATTCCTTACACAGGCTTGTTTGACCAGCAGGAGCTGAGCCAGCAGTCGTCTTGGGCTGCAGTGAAATCCCCTGTGAGACTAGGGGCCCCCAGCACCAAGGAGCTGGCAGCCAGCAGCCAGCAGCCACTGAGCCCAGCACCTCTCATAATCCACAAGGTTGGAAGAAAAGCAACTCGGTAAAGGCTGCTCATGATGAGTCCTTGGGGCTCCTGGAAAGTCTATAAGAAATGAAGATTTCGAGATGTTTATTTTTAGCTGCCATCTGACCATGGCCTGTCTCTGAACTTGATGTTCTTGGGCCCTCTCCTCTGGCTGTGTGTTCTAGAATTTCTATTGTGTCCTGTGCTTTTCATGGTGTCATGTGAACACTACAGGTAACTGTGATGATCTTGAACACTTTGTTAGTGCTATGGTATGATCATATTTTTATTCATGAGCCAAGGCACCTGGAATCTTGAAGCGTTCAGATCACTAATTACTTGGAGAAACTTTTCTGATTGTAGGATCTCACAGAAACCCCTCTCTCTCTCTCCCTGCCCCCCCGCCCGTGTGTGCGTGTGCGTGTGTGTGTGTGTAATAGGAACTCATTTTTATTTTCCCAAAGCTTTAAGGTTGAGATGTTGACAGTGACATCCTTTAGTTGCATTGTTGGGTTTCTGGAAACTCATTCCTTCCCTTAAATAATCCTAAGGGGAATGACTGTGGACACTTGTCTTTATATTATACTTGTCCCCATGGGTCACAATGATTTGTTTGCTGGATTTTGTTGGGAGGTGAGGGCCGCAAATGTGCTGGTAACTCTGGTGACTCAGACAGCGGCCTGGCAGGTAGCAGATGCCCAATAAATACCCATGGTGTAAAGCAGGGGCTGGCAAAGTACAGCCTGCAGGCCAGATCCAGCCCGTTCCTGTTTTTGTAAATAAAGCGTTATCGGCAGGCAGCCACATCCCTTCATTTCCATATTGTCTGTGGCTGCTCTGCTCTACAATGGCACAGTCCAGTAATCGCAATGGAGACTATATGGCCCGCAAAGCTGAAAAGATTTCCCATCTGGCCCTTTCTGGGAAAGATTTGCAAACCCCTATCAGTTAAGTTACTATGAGGAAACAGGAAGGAGCATGGGGCAGGAACAGCTTGTGGGAGAGGCTCATGGGAGCCAGAGGTGGTTTTAGTAGCAGTTTCTACCCTGCCCACGCTGGCAGGGGACCCTACCGGGACTCGCCTCTAGGGTGGCCTTCCTTGCTGGTTGGAGACTTTTAATCTTTTAATCTGAGTTATGACTTTCCGTTCCATCTGTCCAAGTCATCTGGGGATTAGGTAATAGAGCAAGTTGGCAAATAATCTGATATGGTCTGATTTGGGAGGGGAATACTGGCATAAACATTGGCAGGTTCTGTGGCACCTGGCCACTGCCGGGCAGAGGACAGAGGGAACAGGTGGAAGGGCTTCAACCACAGTGTTTTTTGGGCGGTGTAAATACTGATGGCAGCACGAAGTGTAATGGCTCCAAATGGGAAATCAGCCAGGTGTCAGCCGCAGTAGAATGGATAACTACACTGGGGCTGATTCCTCAGTCAAATACTGTGGAACAGGAGTCGGCCAAGTTCGTGATCCTGTGGGCCAACTCCAGCTCACCGCCTGCTTTCAAACAGCTTATGAGCTAAGAATGGTTTTTGCATTTTTATATGGTTGAGAAAAAGCCAAAAAAATAATATTTTGCAACACACGAAGATGATCTAGAATTCATATTTCAGTGTCTGTGAATAAAGTTTTATTGAAACATAGCACCAGGCATTAATGTGTCTATGGTCTCTGGCTGCTTTCCAATGACAACGGTGGAGGTAAGTAGTCTCGACAGAGACTATATGGCCCCGAAAGCTTCAAATATTTACTCTCTGGCCCTTAACAGAAAAAGTTTGGTGGCCCCTGTTACAGGGGGAAGAGAATGAACAGATAGTTACACTGAATAACATGGGTAGATCTTGCAACATAATAGAGAATGAAAGAAGCTGGAAAAAAGATTTCATTTCTTTAAAGTTCAGAAGCAGGCAACAGTAATCTATAGTGTGAGGGTCAGGATAGTGGTTACCCTTAGGGGTGGGTTAGGGACTAGCAGGGGCTTGAAGTGGTGTCTAGGGGCTGGTCATGTTTCGTCCCTTGATCTGAGCACTCCATACATGGGTGAGTTCCCTTTGTGAAAATGTGTGGAGTTGTTCATTTATGATTTTTGCATTTTACGAATAGTTGTTTACTTCAATAAAAAGCTTACTCAAGAAAAGTGATTTCAGTCTGGCAGCTCCTCAGAAGGTTAAACAGAGTTCCCATCTGACCCAGCAATCTACTCCTGGGCATATACCCAAGGGAAATGAAAACATATGTCCATGCAAAGACTTGTACACAGATGTTCCTAACAGCCTTATTCATAATAGCCCAAAAGTAGAAACAACCCAAATGGCCATCAGCTGATGAGTGGATAAACAAAATGTGATACAGCCACACAATGGAATCTTATTCAGCAATAAATAAAAAGGGGTGAAGCACTGATATGCACCACGGCCTGGATGAACCTTGAAAGCATTATGCTTGGTGGAAGAAGCCAGATGCAAGAGGCTACATACTGCATGATTCCACTTATATGAAGTGTCCAGAATAGGCAGACCCATAGGATGGAAAGTACATTAGTGGCTACCTAGGCTGGGAGAAGGAAGTGATTGCTAATGGGTAGGGGGTCACTTTTAGGGGGATGAAAATGTTCTGGAATTGGATAGTGGTGATGACTGGATAGCCTTGTGAATTTCCTGAAAACCACTGAATTGTACACTTTAAAAGAGTACATTTTATGGTATGTGAATTACCTCTTTAAAAATGCTGTAAGAAAAAAAAAATGCTGTAAGAGATTGCTGCTACAGACCTGTGTGTATCTGTATACGTCAGAAGGAAAAGTTCTCAAGGTGACAGGTACCTCGTCCATTCTTCCTGCTACTCCTCCCAATGCAGATATCTTGAAAGTTGACAGACAGGGGGAATGCCTGACTTCCTCCAGGTAATCCAGACCCTTCCCCTAGATCCAAGCCAGTTGAGTAGCACAGAGCAGTTTCTAGAATGTAGCTACCATGGGCATGTTAATTTTACTACTTTTGTTTACTAAAACTGCAGTTCTCAGAAAAACAGGGTAAACGAAAATATCCTAGATAACTTGCTTCCTGGACTTTTCCTGTGATTATACCTGACTTCACCCCCATTTTCATGATGTCTGTTTTCCTTTGGTCTGATGGGAGAGGAATGGGAATCTTTTTAGTAGCCACTGGGGCCCATTTTCATAGCTGAGCCTGGGCTCTCCGCTCCTTGCTTTTTCCTCCAAGACTTCATTGCTTCACAGCCAAAGAAATGGAGCAGTAAAGAACAAACACACAAACAAAAAACAACAAAAACAAAACAAAACAAATTAAAAAAGACTTCACTGCTTACCTGTAGGTTGCTTTTATATATAGTTCTTAATCTCTTCTGAATTGAACTTCTTGGTCCCCACTTCTAGGTGTTAAGGGCCATAATGGTTGCAAATATTGTGATAACTTTTGAGAGGATCCCTTTTGAGGGTGTGAGATGACCACCCAGAGGATCTCAAAGTTTTCATTTTGCTGACACTGAAGAGTGTATTTCTTAGGATTTTCTGCTCTGTGATGACAGATAATCACAGCTGGCAGTGAAGATAGCTCTGAACTTTCTGTAAAGTCCCAGGCCTGAACATTATCTGTGGCAGAGACAAAGAGTTTTAATTAATGACAAAATGTTTGCTTGTCCCTGCGAGGGTGAAAGGGGCTGGTGCTAAGTTTCATTCCCTGTGCCACGTACTGGGGTGAAGGGGCAGGGGAGGGAGCATCCCAGGGTCCTGGCTTTCAAGAGAGGGGCAGTGAGGGTCAGCTGTGGTCACACACCCAGACTTGGGAGTCATACAAGTCTCTTGGTTAGTGGTCTTGCCACTTTTAATAGAGGTATTTCAGATTTGAAAGAAAACAGTCTAAACAGTCTCCTCAAAATAAATGCTTTGAGGAGGTTTTAGGAAAAGGTATTTCAAATGTCAGACATAGATTCATGTTTTAATGGCCTCACTGATTCTTGGTAAGTGGAAGCCCACAGAAGGTTCCGCAGAAACTCAGTTGGACCACCACAATCTCCCTGAGCAGAACTGGAGTCCATCGGGTCCCCTCTATCAGCTACAGACAGCAGAGGAGTGAGCAGATCAACTTCAGAAATGAGGTGACATGCAGGGGGGTAAGGAAGGGGTGTTTCCATGAAACATGATTTTCATTTTAACAAACATTTATGAAGCACTAACCACATGCCAGGCACAAATTGCTTTACAAATGTCAGCTCATTCCGTCTTCTTCACAGCACCCTGAGGCAGGTAGTGCTGCAATTCCTACTTCATAGATGGGGGAGACTGAGGCACAGTAAGAAAGGTCCAGCAACTTGCTTAAGGTCACACCGGTAGTAAGTGACAGACGTGATATCTGAACCCACGCAGTGCCATTCTGGAGTCTGTGTTTTAACCAGTATGCATGTGATGCTGCCTCTCTTGTGATGAACAACTGAATATAGAGGGACAAAGTAAAATATTGAAGATCCAAGTATCTCATACTGCCATTTTGTTTTAAAATAAATCTACGAAGAAAACATACCAACAGGTTCTGGGAGTTATCAAGGGCATGATGACGGGTAATCCTTATTTTTTTCTTGATACTTTTCTGTATTTGTCAAGAAGTTTTGTAAGTTGGGCGGTTGGTTGTGTGTTTTTAAAAAGTAGCCACAATAATACCTCTGATTTCTGAATGCTCATCTAGAACTTTGCCATTTCCCCATCAAGAGGTGGAGTCTACTTCCTCTCCCCTTGAACCTGGGTGGGATTTTGTGACTGCCTCAATGAAGAGCAAGTGACAAAAGGGATGGTACCTGACTTCTGAGGCTGCGCCACGCAAGGTGATACTGCTTCTGCATGGTCTCTCTCTCTTAACACACTTGCTTTGGGGCCCAGAGCCTCTGGATAAGAAATACTGCCACCCGGCCGGGCACAGTGGTTCACGCCTGTAATCCTAGCACTTTGGGATGCCAACGCGGGCAGATCACCTGAAGTCGGGAGTTCGAGACCAGCCTGACCAACATGGAAAACCCCGTCTCTACTAAAAATACAAAATTAGCTGGGTGGGGTGGCGCATGCCTGTAATCCAGCTACTTGGGAGGCTGAGGCAGGAGAGTAGCTTGAACCCGGGAGGCAGAGGTTGCGGTGAGCCGAGATCACGCCGTTGCACTCCAGCCTGGGCAACAAGAGTGAAACTCTGTCTCAAAAAAAAAAAAATAAATAAAATAAAAAAATAAATAAAAAAATAAAAAATAAGTAAATAAATAAATAAATAAATAAAAGGAAATACTGCCATCCAAAGTCACAGCTGAAAAGACCACATGGGGATGCCACATGGAAAGAGAGAGAGGCCTGGGAACCCCAGCTGTTTTAGTCTCCAGCTGTTGAGTCTCTTGGCCCAGGCACCAGATGTGTGAGTGAACAAGCCTTCAGATGATGCCAGCCCCAACCCCTGTCTGACTAAGACCTTGTGAAAGACCCTGGGTGAGGATGGTCTTGCTGAGTCCAATGAGACCCCAATACTAGGATAGATAAAGATATGATGGGCTGCGTGCATTGGCTCACACCTGTAATCCCAGCATTTTGCGAGGCTGAGGTAGGAAGATTGTTTGAGCCCAGGAGTTTGAGACCAGCCTGAGCAACATAGCGAGACCCTGTCTCTACAAATAATAAAAAAAAATTAGCCGGTGTAGTGGCATGCATCTGTGGTCCCATCTACTCAAGAGGCTGAGGCAGGAGGATGGCTTGAGTCTGGGAAGTTGAGGCTGTGTTGAGCTGTGATTGCGCCACTGCACTCTAGCCTGGGTGACAGAGTGAGACCCTGAAAAAAAAAAAAGAAAGAAAGAAGGAAGGAAGGAAAGAAGGAAGAAAGAAAAGAAAAGAAAGAAAAGAAAGAATCCTTTGGGATGGCTAAAGAGGATGCCCCAACTATGTCTGGGGAAATTAATGCAAGTTCCACGGATAGGGTGAAACAAAACAGGGTTCTGCAATGTGAATAGGAGCTTTCAAGGCAGAGGAGAAGGTTCAGGGTAGAAGAGAAAAGCACATTCAAAGATACGGGTTTCTGCCTGACATTTTTGGTCAAACATGGATAACCATAATTCACCTAGGGTGGCATTTTTATATTCAGCCAAGCCTTGATTCTACTTAGAATCTGTCCTTCTAGATCTTGATCTGGGTGATTTCCTGCTTTCTTTCATCTTCTAGAACCTGTTGTATTATTGCTAACACCCAACCATAAAAAGTTCAAGTTTCCTTTGAGTGTTAAAGATCCCTGTTCTGAGGGCGAGCTGACCCATTCAGAGTCGCTTTTAACATCAGAGCTGTAAATGACATCATTAATACTATTGTATTAATACATGCTTGTCTTCGTTGAGTCCTGAGTGAAGTGAGTTTTACCGGACAGGATCTGCTGTTGAAGAACTTGAGCCTGACTTCTTGGGGTCTTCATGCTTGGAGACCAAACCTACTGACACTTTCTTGCCTTTAGGCATTGGTTACAAGATATAGGTGTCCTGCATTCCTTCCACAGTCCCTTTGGAGGCAAATAATGGTTGTGTAGGAGAGATGTTCTCTTGTCAGGCAGGATACCTCCAGCCTGAACTGGGGCAAATTCCACTCCACCCTCTCACTATTGGTACTGTCATCTATGGCTGCTCCAGTCCTCCCCTGAGTTGGTCTGCATTGCCCCAGCTAACTTGACCTGTCTTCCTTTCTCTCCTTCAGAGCTCAAGTTCATTCTACCTAGTAACCCATTATTATCATGCTGCTGATTAACAACTCCTTCAAAGGACTCAGTGGCTTAAAACAACCACCATTCACTATTTTCACAAATCTACAGGTTGGCTGCATGGTTGGATTGGGCCAAAGTTGGCTGATCTTGGCTGGACTGACACATAAATCTGTGGTCAGCTGGACCTAGATGATTTCTTTTTTTTCCCTTTGAGATATGGAGTCTTGCTCTGTCGCCCATGCTGGAGTGCGGTGGTGCAATCTTGGCTCACTGTAACCTCCACCTCCCAGGTTCGAGTGATTCTCCTGCCTCAGCCTGCTGAGTAGCTGGGACTACAGGCACCTGCCACCACGCCTGGCTAATTATTGTATTTTTAGTGGAGATGGGGTTTCACCATGTTGGCCAGGCTGGTCTTGAACTCCTGACCTCAGGTGATCCACCTGCCTCAGCCTCCCAAAGTGCTGGGATTACAGGCGTGAGCCACCGTGCCTGGCCCCTAGATGATCTTTTAACCCCAACCTCACAATAGGCACCACCACCTCCTTCTGAGTCCCCAGGGAAGTCCTCTGAGGCTCTGCAGATCAGAGCCTGTTTATTTTCCTCAGGACCACTACATGTTCCGTCAAAGTTTAAAGATATGATTGTTCTCTACAGTGACTTTTTGTTTCAGGTATTATTGCCTGAAGTAGTTGTTTGACTAGAGATGTAGTTAAATTTTAGGTAGCATCAACTCCTTTTGAATAGACTGCCCAAGTCCCTGCGGTTCTATCTGCTGGCTGGATTTTTCTGACAAGCACTCTCTTGGAGGGTCAACAGCCTGTCGTCTTGTTTTTCCCATCAGAGATTTTCTTTACCACATATATTAAGAGGTTATTTTCATTTTGTTTGTGTATAAATGAGAATGAAATCTTTGCTTTCTAATTTTACTCTCTTCCTAATATCATTGGTTGCTACTGACTTATGCAATGTGATTCTTCCCTGGGCACTCATCAGGGGGTATTGTTTTCAACTTGGCATGGCTCAAATCTCAAACTTTTAAAGTTTTAAAGCAGCCGAGTTGCACTGATGATCAATAAATCAATCACTGTGACCACTTTATTGCTTGTAAGGTGATTACCCTACTTTGCCCATAGTGACTCTTCAATTTGATTAAAATGCAGTTTCACTGGGTCGTGGTTGAGTCCTCCAGATATATAAATACATGAGAGAAGCCTGTACTCAAATGTTTTTATAACCACCCTTCAAATGTTTAACCATCTATTCCAGCACTTTCGTGGTCCTCATCCTATAATTCAAATTTCCATGCTCTTTGCCAAAGTAATTCTTATTTAGTGCATATTCCAACCTCTTGTCTCTGTAAGAGTGTATTCTTTTCTCTGCTAACTGGTGGTGAGCCTCGGTCCCACTGCAAAGCATTTTCTGCAGCTGAAATGAGCTCCTGTGCAATCTGTAGATCAGGCTGTGATGGTGGGAGAATATGGGAGATGATGTTGGTTCACTCGCGATTGTTTTCCAGGTGAGGGGAGCTGGAATAGTGGGAGTGGAATTATTACCTTGGACAGGAAAGGAAGATACATTCACCTGTGCTACTGCCCTGGCCGCAGGAGCCCTTTTGACTGCATTTTAAAACATTAAAAATGAGCATCTGTCCTGGAGCTCCCTGCCCAGGGCAGTGTGCCACCAGCTTCTCATGGCTCTTGGCTCGTGGCAGGTTGTCCCACCTCCCTTGTCCAGCTCCAGGGTGGCCCCATTCACACAGAGGGCTCCTGCCATCTGCAGATTGCCTGGGCTCCCACCAGCTCATTAAAGTCTTGCCAGCATTTTCACTGTGCCATTGGAGTACATTTTGAATATCCATGATGACATTCACATAGGCTGCCTGCCTGAGTGGTCTGCTTTGTCTCCCATGGGAACCAATTATTGGTTTGATTACCATTATTTTCATTTAAACCCTATTTGCCCCTCCAGCCCTGTCATTTGGACACCTTGCTTTTGCAGAATGTGAGGTTTTCTAGGAATGTATATAATTGATCTTCATTTGCAGATTCCATATTTGCAAATTTGCCTACTGGCTAAAATGTATGTGTAGCCCCCAGATCAATACTCATGGAGCTTTCGAGGTTGTTCATAGATATGTGTGTGTGTAGAGTGACAAAAAGTGTCAGCAGTGCCCGTTCCTCGCTGAGGTCTGAGAGGGCGATGCTCTGCCTTACTGCTTCCACTCTCCTCCTGTCAACAAGGGTCCTTTTTGTGTTCCATTTAGTGCCATGTTTTTCACAGTTTTGTGCTTTTTTTTTTGTTGGTAATTTTGCTGTTTAAAATGGCCCTGCAATGCAGTGCTGGGAAGCTGTCTGGTGTTCCTGAGCGTGAGAGGGCTGTGACTTGTTTTATGGAGAAGCCTCGTTCAGGCATGAGTGGTAATGCTGCTGGCTGTGAGGTCAATGTTAAACAATATCTATTAAATAGAGTGTCTTTAAACAGAAGTACATAAACAAGGTACAGCTTGATTGTTTGATGAAAATGTGACCAAAGATTTTGCAGGAACCTAACCCTGTATTATCTTGGGAACAGTAGTAGTATTCAGTAATTCAGTGTTTGAGGTGACTTTATAGAGCATAACCTCCACGAATCATGAGAATTGACTGTGTATATATTTCATTACAGCACAGATGCCTGTGCTGAAATAATTTTTCTTATGTAAGAAAATAGGGTACACGGACTATTCTTCTGTCATGTCCGTGGCGTGTCCTGCTCACATCTTTAATGACTGGTTTTCTTGCCCAGGTGTAATTAGCATGGTCAATGCGGGAGTGATGAGTGGCTCTGGAAACCTGATGGATTTCCTCGATGAGCCGTTCCCTGACGTGGGGACATATGAGGACTTCCACACCATCGACTGGCTAAGGGAAAAGTCACGGGACACCGACAGACACAGGAAGGTAAGTGGCATTCTGAAAGGACACACTGCAAATGGCTAAGCCATGCTTTCATTCAGAAGTTACTGAGCTGCAGCTTAGGTCCACGTATGTGTCATGTGCTGGGTTAGGGTCTAAAGAGGAAAAGAGCCAGTGGGAGGAGCAGATATATTGGCAGATCATTGTATTAGCAGGACTTTTGGGCAGGACGATGTGTCATATGGAGGGAGTGTGGTGTGGAGGAGAGGGAGGGGACTTTGCAGGTGCCATTTCTGGACTCTGTTTCTCATCCATGAGGATGGAAGCAATTATGCCTGAAGAGGAAATGAGATTATGTGTATATGAAAGCACATATGACAGTGCCTGGTGTCTAGTTGGCAATCAGTATATATTTTAATGAACCACAATGGTTATCTGTCAAGTGCTGTGGGATCATTTAGGTTCAGTTAGGGAAGGGTTTTTCAGCAAGGGTAACATTTCAGTTGGGTCTTGGATGACTAAGATTTTGCTAGGCAGAGGAAGGGCAAGAATTCTAAACATCAGGAATGCCCCCCTTTTTTAAGTCACAGAGGCATGAAGGAATGTGGTGTATCTGGGCAATTCGGGGAGCTCCGATGATCTGGTTGAGTATTCCTGCAGGGGGAGGGATGGGGATGAGTGTGGAAATGGAGGCAGCAGGGCCATGTGGGGGAACGGCCATGCTGGCGGTGGAGAGGAGTTTGTATTTCATGCTGAAAGCCACAGAAGACAATAAAGATGCGCTGCAAAGGGAGAAACAGGAAGCTTGGAAATGAGTTCAGGAGACTGAAGGCAGTGATGTGCAGGTGGAGAGAGGGGATCAGGATTGAGAGGTATTCTGAGGCGCCACGGACAGGATTCAGGGGAGGTGCTGGGTCCAGGAGGAGAGTGGGGTCACAGAACACCAGGCTGTGGCCTGAAGAGGATGATGCCTTTGATGCCTAGAGGAAGCAAGGGGGGACTGGCAGACTGCCGGGGAGGCCAGTGAGTTCTGTGTAGATGCGTTGGTTTGAGCTGTGCTGCGGACGGGTGATCACAGGTGGCGAGAACTCTGTGGTTCAGGGGTGAAGGAAGGGCTGGGGGGAGAATGAGGTCCTTGTGTGCAAGTGGAGGCTGAAGCTTTAGAAGCAGCCACAGTGGCCTGGGTGTGCAGAGAGAGAAGGGAGGAGGCGGTGCCCAGAGTTACCAGGTCCAGGGGAGGCAGATGGAGAGCCCGTGACAAGAGGGGAGCCCGCCAAGAGCAGTCTCCTGTGAATGGAGAGGGTGTTGTGTAGGGGCCTGCTCACAAGGTCACCCTCTATGGAGAGGTCAGGTAGGAGGCAAGCCAGCGGCATGGTGGCTGGCAGTGAGGGGAGAGCTGTTTCAGATGAGGGTGAGGAGTGACATGGACAGTGTGACTGTGTCACGTCACCTCACAAGGGCTGGCACGAAAGGAGGAGGGGAATGTGTAGGGAGCCAGGCTTAGTCATGAAGATGTTGCAGCCTGTTGGCTCTAGGGTGCAAGAATGTGGGGTCGAGGCAGTCTGCCCTCTAGAGCACAGCTCAGCAGACTGTGGCCCGCCGGCCAAAGCCAGCTGGCACCTCGTTTTGTAAATAAAGTTTTATTGGAATTCAGCAATGCCCATCCACTTCCGTATTTTTATGGCTCCTTTTGTACTATAGTGGCAGGGTTGAGGAGTTGCAACAGAGACCATTTGGCCCACAAAGCCCAAAATATTTACTCTCTTGTCCTTTACAGAAAACTTTTCCCCACCACTGCTCTAAAAGGCTATGAGGGAATGATGATCTCAGAGGAGCATATGATTCTGTTAGCACAGGGAGGTGTGTATAGCTATGTCCATCTGCTATGGCAAACGTGATCTATACCAGCTAATTCTAAGTTCATGCTGCTAAAATTTAACCTTGAAAACAAAAGGAGGAGATGAACCCTGTGTTGAAGAGGCTTTTTAATGAAACTTAGCAATGTGAGTTAAGATAGTAATGCATATTCAGAATGAAGACACCGAACCAACGTCCCCCTTCAGCATGGCTTTTAAATTATCAAAGATCAAATCACATTTAGTATGTTTTTTAATTAAGTGAATTCTTTGCGTGTGTGCTCAAATTCTTTGGAGACTATTGTGGCATCTTTATAGCTCTATGAACTAGAAAGCTCATCTTACCATTGCGGCATGTAACTGAAAGAATCACGTCAGTGGGAATTTAGCTGCTTGATGACATTCATTTTATTTTCTTAATTACCCTGTTTCCTGAGGAAACAGTTTCAAGGAAAAAAGCATGAATTTGAAAATGCATTCAGATCAGCTACTGTATCTGCTTTGTTCTAGATCACCAGCAAGAGCAAGGAGTCCATATGGGAGTTCATCAAGAGTCTGCTGGATGCCTGGTCAGGATGGGTGGTGATGCTGCTCATTGGCCTGCTGGCGGGTACGTGGATGGGCATATGGCACTCCCGTGGGAAGCTACAGAGGCCAAAACCTCAAAACACGAACCTCTGGGAGATTTGGAATATGGCATGTGTTGCTTTTACCCCCGTGGGAGGGGTGTATTACTTGAAATATCTAAGGGCAAAATCATGACTGTATATTTAACCTAAAATCCATCATCAATAAGGCATGCCCAAGGCATGAGCTCAGGTACAGGCATCTGGAGAGCTGTGATGATAGAGCTGGTGGCCTTTCCACACAGAGCACAGTTTTCTGACTATACCAGATTTGACTGAAAACACACATTTTTTTGGAAATGGTCTTGTTCCGTTGCCCAGGCTGGAGGGCAGTGGCATGATGCCAGTTCACTGCAGCCTCTACCTCCCAGGGTTGAGCGATCCTCCCACCTCAGCCTCCTGAGTAGCCAGGACCACAGGCATGCGCCACTATGCTCAGCTTATTTTTGTTATTTTTTTCGTAGAGATGGGGTCTCACTATGTTGCTCAGGCTGGTCTCAAACTCCTGGGCTCAAGTCATCCTCCTGCCTCAGCCAAAGTGTTGGGATTACAGGTGTGAGCCACTGAGCCCAGCCAAGCACACATTTTATATTTGATTGTTCTTGATTATGTAGACGGCAGCAAAATCAGGGACTGTATTATCTTCGATAAGAAAACGTCATATGAGATTGCCTTTTGCTACTACTGGTAGGTTCTGGGATGAACTGGAAACATCCTGCAATAGTCAGCACCACGCTAGACACCCACAGGAGCTGAGGCAGGCCCAGGGGCCTCTATCAACCTGACCCTCGGGGACTCTGCATCTTTCCTTTTTAGAATCCCAACGCCATGTTTGCGAGCAGTAGATGTTTCCAGAGTAAATGGATGTTATCTGGAGGGGAAACCCATCTTTTTAATATCAAATGCACCAGCCCTTCCTGGAAATTGTTTCCTAAAACTTATGTCCTTTTAGGAGATTGTGAAGGTTAATGTCTAAGAATAAAAAATTTGGCATGATGAAGAGGTTTCCTTAATAAAAATCCCCTGCATATAACAACATAATAGTTATGGTTAGAGAACAGATCAGGAATTGACTATAACACAGGCAGAATATATGTAGTAAGTGGTCTAAGAAGGACAGAACACGAATGGGGCACAGATAAGTTTTGTGATTCCAGGGGCTTTCAGTTTCCAGGTGATCTTAGTTTATTCCATAGATCATCGTAGGAGGGGCTTGGTTTCCAGGGAAGGGCTCTACCTTCCTCACCTGCCTCAGCATCCCATAAAGAGCTAAGAGGAATGCTCGGAGGGGGAGCCCTTTCCTACTGGTCACAGATGCTGTCTGTCCATTTCTCCAAGCCTGTCCTTCCTTTCCCAGTGGCATTCCCGTCATGTACTGGCAGCAGCCAGGGCAGGAAATTAGACTTCATTGTCACAAGGTATTGGACAACCAATTTTGTCTGACTGCTTCTGTGAAGGCGTTTGAAGGTGGGCCGGGTGGGAGTTTGCTATGAATTTTGATGTTCTTATTTAGAGTAGATTGATAAAACCTTATAGTGTGTCATTTTTCTTGGCTCGTAGGAAGGAGAAATAAATAGGGTAAATGAAGAAACTCAGAATAGGAATAAATGTTCTGATAATGGCACAGCTTAGATTTATTGACTGACCTAGGAGCCCAGTTGGGCTGACTTTAATCTGATTTTGACCAGCTGGCTTTATTATCCACTTGATTTCCATCAGCTCTTTCACGAGGGGGAATTAGAAACAGTATGCTGCTGCACGGGCTTCACTTCAACAGTATCTCTGGAGAGGACCTCAGGCTTGAACACAGCCTGCCCCTCCCCTCTGTGATTGTAAGGTGCAGCCAGGGGTGAGCACTGCTGGCCAAAGGAGAGCCCGTGGGCACATCAGCCAGGGAATACATGGGAGGGTGAGAATGGGGTGATGCTGAAAATGAAGGGGCTACAGGATTCTTTTGATTTGGATGCACTTTGAAGGGACAGCCAGAGAGCCATGTCCCACTCACTTCCCCCTTCCTCCCTGGACTAACAGTGGAGAGGACCCGGGGTCTCACTGCCTGGCCGGCTGCCCCCTCACTGGCTACTGTCTTGGGACTCCCTTCATGGGTAGGTCCGCGGCATCTCCGCAGATGCTTATCAGAAGTCACCGCTAGATGTCACTGTTGGACCACGAAAGAAAGCTGAGGCCTGCTGAAGCGCAGTCAGCACCAGAATCAGCAAGGAAGATTGGGTGTGCAGTTAGGGGGTTGTGAATGAATGAATAATGATGAAACTTGGGGTAATCATCGCGTTTGCTCCTGGATATCTGCACAGGACCCTCCCATCTTCTTCACCTTCTTCTTCAAATACTGCACGATGTCACTTATATGTGGAGTCTAAAAAAAAACCAATGTCATAGAAACAGAGTACAAAGGTGGCTCCTAGAGGGAGGGGTGGGGACAGGACGGGAAAAGAGATGTTGATCAGAGGGTTTAAGTTTCAGTTAGACTGGAGGAATAAGCTTTAGTGAGCTGTCGCATTGCATGGTGACCACAGTTAATAATCATGTATTGTATATTTCAAAATTGCTGAAAGAGTAGACTTTCGTAATCTCACCACAGAAATAAACTGGGGAGGTGATTTGGTTGGTGCGAACGTAATTGTGGTTTTTGTCATTAAAATAACGACATGATCGAATCTTTAATTAGCTCGATCAAGTCTTTCTATAATGTATACATAGATCAAAACATGACATTGATATACACAATTATTATGTGTCAGTTTTAAAAAGTTAAAAAATCAGGATAATGAGCTCTCTGCCTTTGTTTTATGGAAAAACAAAGAACTATGGATAGTTCTAAATTTGACATTACCGGACCCTGTGGAAAGACCTCATGAAATACTAAATATTATGGTTCTTGCGTGCTGTTGCTAGGGGGCAGTGTTTACTTAGCTGACTCTGCAAACTAGCATTAAGCGGAACCGAGCTTGCATCCAGGATTTCATGATCTGGAGAAAATACTTTGAGCATGTAGGATTTCTTTTCATTGGGTTTCAGTTTCCAACTTTAAATCAGGAAATAGTTTTCACAATTCCACAAGGTATATGTACTTCAAAACATCATGTTGCACACGATTAAAACATACAATGTTATGTGTCCATTTTAAAATGAAAGAATAAATCAGGAAATAGCTAATGATATCTCTAACTTAATGAGACTAATTATATATATTTTTATATTTGGAATCAAGTATTTCATTATTGAATTGCATGTTTAAAAATTTCAAACCTGTGTCTGATATTTAAAATTTTAAAAACAATAAAATTACATCCCTCCCTCTCTAGGGCTCACCCCCCTCACCTGCTGTATGAGTGTATATATGTATGTATGTAAAGCTTTATCGAAATATAACCCACATACCATACAATGCACCCATTTAAAGTATACAATTTAGTGGTTTTTAATGTATCACAGAGTTGTACAACCATCACCATGGTCGATTTTAGAATAATTTTATCATCCCCAAAAGAACAATTATACCCTTTAGCTATCAAGTGCCTGCTCCCCAACCATCCTCCTTCCAGCCCTAAGTCCACTGTTAACCTGCTTTCTATCTCTATGGATTTGCCTATTCTGGGCATTTCATCTAAATGGAATCATACACTATATGGTCTTTGTAATTAACTTCTTCCACTCAGCATAATATGTTCAAAGTTTGTCCATATTGTAGCATGTGTCTGTACTGTATTCCTTTTCACTGCCAAGTACCATTCCATTGTATGGATAGATCACATGTTGTTTATCCACTTATCCATTGATGGATATTTGAGTTGTTTCTACTTTGTGGCTATTTTGAATAATGCTGCTATGAACATTTTTATACAAGTGTTTGTGTGCATGGATGTTTTTATTTCTCTTGGGTATATGCCTAGGAATAGAATTGGTTGGTCAAATGGTAACTCTGTGTTTAACTTTTTGAGGAACCATGAGACTGTTTTCCGAGGCACTGTACCTTTATAGTGCACTATATTTTCTCTCTAGTACTTAGCACCTTTTTGGTTTTTTTGAGACATGGTCTGGTTCTGGTGCCATCATGGTTCGTTACAGACCGGGCTTGAGCAATCCACCTGCCTCAGACTCCTGAGTAGCTGGGACTATAGGCGCGTGCCACCATATCTGGTTAATTTTTTTTTTCTTTTTTTTTTTTGTAGAGACAGGATCTTGTCATGCTGTTCAGGCTGGTCCTGAACTCCTGGCCTCAAACGATTTGTCCACTTTGGCCTTCCAAAGTGCTGGGACTACTGGCATAAGCCACTGCACCTGGCCCTTATACCTTTTAACAGAGCCTTTAATATACTTATTTTGTCCAGTGTCCTGTCCCAGGTACAGTTCCACAAAGGCAGGGACTTGGGTCTACTCTTTTCACTGCCGTATTCCCAAGATATGGACGAGTAACTGGCATATAGTAGGTACATGTTCAGTAACTATCCCTTGAATGAATGAATGGACCTGAGTTTTCTGATCTTTTCATTCATTTATTTATTGCAATCTTTTATTTAACATGGATATATAGTGCCAACTATGCACCTGATGTGGATATAACAACGGACAAGACAGATAGGGTCCTTGACCACTTAGAGTGGACACAGGGTCTGGATGCCAGGTATGACCCCACTGTGGTATGAAAACCAGACAATGAAACCTTTTTTACCCACCACTTATAGACTAGTGGAAGTACACACACACACACACACACGCATGCATGCATGCACACACACACACAGAGAAATAGAAAGAGAGCTAATTGTGATATCAGCATGTGAGAGGTGTGGTGATAAGGAAGGACAGGCAGCCACAGGAATGCCAGGGAAGTACACCTAACCCAGACTTGGGAAGTCAGGAAAGACTTCCCAAAGGAGGTGATATAAATGCTGGAATCTGGATGGTAAGTAGGAGTCTGACGGGAGGGGAGGGCAGTGCTTGCTGAGATGGTGCAGAGAGGAGAGCGCGGCACATTCCAGGAACATGGAGTGGGCAGGGTGTGTGGAGTTAGTGAGGGAAAGAGATGAAGCTGGAGAGATCTGAGGGGCCAGCTGTCAGGGTGGGTGACCTGTTGAGGATTTGGGTGTTCTCCCAAGAATAATGGGTAACCATGGCAGGGCTTTCCATAAGGGAGTGGCATGGGTCAGTCTGGCATTTGGAAAGCCTGTTGACCACAGTGTGGAGAAGCCATGAATGGGGCAGGACTGAGGCCAGAGACCAGAGAGGAGGCTCCTGCAGCAGTCCAGCCAGCAATGACTTCAACACGGTGATCTGAAAGACAGCCAGAGTGGGGATGGGGGTAAGTGCAGTGATTCAAGAGAGATTTCAGAGGTGGAGCTGCTGGGATATGGGGATTGCCTGGAAGGGGGTTGCTTTCCCAGTTTTCTAGTTTGCACAGTAGTGTGCCTGGATGGTGGGTTCCTCTCCCAGCTGGGACAAAGCTGAGGCTGGGAGGAGGATGCTTCAGTTCAGTGTTGGATGGCGGTGGGTTGAAGTGGAGATACCTAGTAGACCCAAGAAGGCAAATAGACTTGTGTTCTTTAACAATGCCCATTCATTGGCTTTGACTGCCTAGGGCTCTGCTACAAAGATTTGGGAAGGTAAGTCCACAAGTGTGTGTCACGATTGATTAGTGATGTCTGTCATGGGTGTGTCAAAAGAATTGTGAAGGGGAATCCAATAGAGTGTGCTATTATTGATTGGTGATGTTTGCTGTGGGCATTGGAAGCTGACGGCTGGGCTATGTAGTGATTGGCTCTGTAATAGGCAGTGGGTTCTATGTGCTTGGAAAAGCATAGCTTGAGATGTACATTTTTACCTAATGGTAAATAGAAGGATGTGAATAAGGTTGCCAGGGTTGAGAGCATAGTGTAAAAAGAGAAAAGGGTTTAGGGTGAAGCTTTGAGGAAATGGCCTTTTAGAAGTTGGGTGGAGGAGTCAGAAAGATCCTAGGAGGCAGAGCAAACCAGAGAGTGAGGAGAAAAGCAGGAGAGCATGATGTGGAAGCCAAGGGAAGAGGTATTTCTAGAAGGGTGGAGTGGTCAACAGAGTCAGATGATGCTGAGAGCTCTGGAACTGGGATCAGCAAACTTTTTCTGCAAGAGGCCAGAGAGTCAATATTTTCAGGTTTGTGGCCCATGTGGTTTCTGTCTCAGCTCTTCAGTTCTGCCACTGTAGCATGAAGGCAGCCACAGAGTGCATGTAATTGAATGGTGTGGCTGTGCTCCAATAAAACTTTATTTACAAAAACAGGCTGTGGTCCAGATTTGGCCTGTGGGCTGTAGTTTGTGGATCCTGTTCTAGAGGAATGAGCTAAGGCCATTGCCTTAGCTGCATGGGAATCTCCTGGTAGATTGAGGGGATGGACTGGGCCAAGGGAAGGAAAGAGATTGGATGGTGACTAGAGGGGAAAGTGGAACCAGGGAGGGTTTTTTTTTAAATGTTTAAATGCTGATGGCAAGGAGAGGAAGAGGTTGAAGATACAGGAGAAAGAAAGGGGGAATGGGAAGAACGAGGCCCCAAGGAGGAAGGATATGTAGAGCTGAGGTGGGCGGCATCCGATGCAACACCAGGAGAAGAGAAGGGAGGGGTGAATGCTGATGCCAGGTGTGGATGCTTTCAGTGAGGATGTGGATGCAGAACCAATCCTGTATTAACGATGCAGTGAAAAGGCTGAAAAATGAAGATGCTTGAAAACATTCTCTGCCTTTGTGAGAGATGAGAATGCGTTATTCTGGAAAGAGACCCAAGGCCGCCTTTTGTTATCCATTCAACTGCACGTTCCGTTTTCTCCCATTTCTATTGGCTTTTAAAGTAGTTATTTAGTTTTATAGACCCTTAATTCTTTATAATTTAAATAATGTGGAGAGTTTTAATAAACAGGATTTTCCCGAGTTTGGTTCTCATTTGGTGACAAAACCTTACTCATTCATGATGTGAGGCCGTCGTAGTTGTTATGAGTCCATTTTGTCTGAATTATCATGTTTCCCTGAGAAATATTAATGTGTGTGGTTCTAGGATCCTGCCCCAGAAGCTACTGAGGGAGTTCTGTCTTTTACGGTGTAAATACCCAATGTCAAAAACTTGGAAAGGGAAGAATTGGGAAAGTTGCTTGTCTCCCTCTCCTACCCAGTTTAAGCTACTGAGCCCTTTGTATTTCTCATTGGGCTTGTGCTGCCTTGCCCATACCATAAATGTTCAAGCGCTGCAAGGTTAATGAAAGAAGCTTCCTATGTAAGTGACAGCCCCATTGCAAGTTTATTGCCTGCTCTGGAATCTGGGCCATCATTGCTGATGTGCCCCTGCCTGGCCGCCGTGTTGCACCTGGTCTCATTCTTGTTGCATCATGGGGTGATTCCTCTTTGTGGCTCGTGTTCTTCCAGGCACCTTGGCTGGGGTCATCGATCTCGCTGTGGACTGGATGACGGACCTGAAGGAGGGGGTCTGCCTGTCTGCTTTCTGGTATAGCCATGAGCAGTGTTGCTGGACTTCTAACGAGACCACTTTTGAGGACAGAGACAAATGTCCCCTGTGGCAGAAATGGTCGGAGCTGCTGGTGAACCAGTCAGAGGTGGGTATTTGGGCAGGGTCCTGGCTGGGGACCCCTGCCATTCCACACGTGCTTGGGAATGCTGCTGGGAGATTTGTGAATGTCTGTGATTTCACCTTCAGGTGCCTGCTCTGAAGTTCGTGGCTTAACACTAGGATGACTGGCTTTTTCTAGCTCTAATGCTACCACTCAAATTTCACTTATAAAACCCTTCCCCACTGTTTCATGTGCACAATGCATACATATATATATGTATATATGCATTATATATTAAAGTATATGTACTTTAAGCCTCATATTTGGCTTTATTTTGTTATATTTGGCTTTTTTTTTCTTACCGAAAGTGGTTTGCTGATCATGCTGAAGAAATAAGGTTGACTTTTATATCTTCTAATTGAGAAGAATGTAGCTTTTTAAGTTATCCTTTAAAAAAAAAAAACAGCTTTAGTGAGAAATTCACAGTTCATATTGTTCACCCATTTAAAGTGTATGATTTAATGCTTGTAGTATATTCAGATTTGCAGCCATTACCACAATCTAATTTTAGAACGTTTTCGTCATCCTTTCCAAAACTCTGTCTCCATTAGCAGTCAGTCTCATGTCCCCCAACCTGCCAGCTCTGAGCAACCACTAATCTACCTTTTGTCTCTCTAGATTTGCCTCTTCTGGACATTTCATGTAAATGAAATCGTACAATGTGTGGACTTTGTGTCTGGCTTCTTCCACCTAGCCTCATGTTTCCAGGTTTCTTCCTATTGTAGCATGAACCATTACTTCATTCTTTTTTTATGGCCGAATAATATTCTGTTGTATGAATGGACCACATTTTATTTATCCATTTGTTGGTTGCTTTTGCTTTTTGGCTATGAGGAGTGATGTTGCTATGAACATTTCTGTACAGGTTTTTGTTTCATTTCTCTCGAGTACATATCTGAGAGTGGAGTTGCTGGATCAGATGGTTACTCTATGTTTAACCTTTGGAGCAGCTGCCAGACTGTTTTCCTAAGTGGCTGTACCATTTTACATTCCCACCAGCAGTGTATGAGACTTCCAATTTGTCCACCTTCCTGTCAACACTTGCTATTATATGTTTTTGATTATAGCCATCTTAGTGGTTATGAAGTGGCATCTCATTGTGCTTTCAGTCATCTTCTATTGCATTTTATGACCACATTATAAAGGATGTTCTGGGCCTTCTGTAAAAAGAATGCCCTAGGCACAGGAGATAATAGTGGTGAACCACAGACCCATAGCATTTAGTGCTTCAGATCTTTATTAAAATCTTGGTTCAGGAAAGAGTTAACTTCTAACCCATTTCAGTGGTTACCACCATGACTATGGGTTATTGAAGGATCAGAAAGCCATGTGAGGGGGAACCAGGTTGCCAAGCTTCACATTAGGGGTAATGTGAGGATCTCTCAAGCTAGAACTAATCTTGCAAGATATATGTAATCTATTTATGGATCTCCTCCCTTCCCCACTTTTTTTTTTTTTTTTTTTTTTTGCCTGACTGACTTACCACAGCTGAAGACATTTGGAATGCACTTTGCCATTTTTGCGAAACCTCTTTCTCAGTGGAATTGAAAATTAATTCCTTCAAATCTCAGAAGTAGACAGGGATCTTGAAATCTCACACGTTCTCAGTGTTCTCCATTACTTCCAAAAAGAAATTCTCTACTTGGGTTGATGGGAGCGGGCAGACAGAATTGGCTGTGCGCCATATTTTTATTCTTCTCTCCTACTTGCAATGTGTGTTTTGGGGAAATACGGCCATCCATCTTTTCAGCTGTTTTTAAGATTTATACTTTGATTCGAAGAATTACCTTTAGTAAGAGTGAGAGTTATTTTTAGCCTCCAAAAAAGTACATATTTAAGTGGGTGAAAGGTATTTCTTAGTCCGATTTCTCACTGCATAGGGTGTGAATAGATGTGCTTGTAAAGGCCAGAGTGGTCTCCTGGAACGTGTTTTTGCATTTAATAGGCACACATGTGGCTGTCCATGGCCTGACTTGTAGGTGACCTCTCTTTCCTGCCCCCCTTACTTAAGTAATCCAGATGGTGGCACGAAGCTGAGGCCTAGAGAGTGTGGTCTGTACCTAGCAGACCAGGCCCTTCATGCATAGGACCCCAGACTGTGTGTTTGGTTCAGAAAACTTTCTCCGTACATCAGATAATTTGGAATAAATTGTTCAATGAATTATTCTGAAAGTGATCATGTTTTTCTTCTCTGATAGTGCCTGTCAAATGTTGGTGCGCGTAGAACCTCCCGGAGGGCTTGTTAAAACACATTTATCTGGGCCCCAGCCGGGACTGTCTGGTGTCTGGTTCAGCAGTTCTGGGGTGAGGCCTGAGAGTCTGCATGTCTCATAAGCTGCTGATGTGGCTGGACCACAGACCCCACCTTGAGTAGCAGTATTCTAAAATACAGGCCCGACCCGTATTCATTGGCAGTGCGGGTGCTTGCTGTGGTTGGGTGTGGCCTTAATGAAAGCTAAGAGAGACCAAGCCACCACAGACAAGAAAAAACTAATCTGCCAGGGTCTCGGAGGCAGGATTTTCCGTGTCACACCTTTGATTAACTCTATGCAAGTTGTGATTAAAACCAAGCATCATCCACAGTTTCCATTACTGCTGAGCCTTTCCCCTGTAGAAGGCGCGTGTAAACAGCTCCCGGAGAAACACCTGCTGTTCTGTTTGTGTGTGCTGACTGTAGCAATAGCAACAGCTGATAAACCTACGCTGGCCTTTTGGTTTATACAGGATGGGGACCAAACCTGCCCAATCCCGTCAAAGCTTTTGTTGTGAAGACAGATGGGGAGGGGTTGAGTCTGTTGCTCAGGTCAGCTGTGGCTAATGTTTCCTTTTTTGTTTTGTGTCTGTTGTCTAGGGTGCCAGTGCTTACATTCTGAATTACTTAATGTACATCCTATGGGCGCTGCTGTTTGCATTTTTGGCTGTCTCCCTGGTGCGTGTATTTGCACCATATGCCTGTGGCTCTGGCATACCAGAGGTGAGTCCTGGCTGAATTTTTTGTACCAATAATACGAATAGCAAATTCTTCTGTAGCACTGTCGTGCCAAGCACAGTTCCAAGCATTTTACTTCTATTAACTCATTAAGCTTCACAATAAGACTATGAGGTAAGTACTATTATTCTGCATTTGATAGTTGACAAAACTAAAGCACAGAGAGGTTAAGTAACTTGCCCCAGGTAACCAAGCTGGTAAGCTGTGAGTTGAACCCAGCGTTCTGACTTTAGGATTTATACACTATCTTCAAGATTTCTGTGCTATTTCTTCTCAGATGATAAAAGCCTTGTCTTTGTAAACCAGGCATAACTCTTAAAGCCTGTGGAATCAGAGTTCATTAACCACACACATAAACGTGCTGTACTAACTCATCAGTGCATCTGTGATGTAATGTGAGTGACAATAGTGGAGGTTTATTGCTGTGAAAGTTCGCTGATGATGAAACCTCTCTTGCCACATTTTGCTCTTCTGGTGGCAAGCTAATAGCAATTTTTTAAAAACCTGAATGCTGCCTTTAGTACATGCACTCTGAACGTACCCCCGTGAATTTAGAGTTTTTATAAATAGTTTTCAGCGCTTTCATGTAACCAAAGTATGAGGAAAGTGACCTCACCGATTAAGGGGAACTTGAAACCTATGAGGACCTACTGGGCAGAATCATGATAATTGAGCTGATTCCCGAAAAGCCCAGATGATGGAAATTTAGCCAGAAGTAATTTTAAAAGTTCTGGTATTATCGCTCTGATACATGCAGTTCAGTTCTCCTTCGGGTTGATGCCTTAGCAATGCCCACGGGCAGTGGGCTCGAGAGTTTGAAGATGTATTTGTGGGCCGAGTATGGCAGTAAATCCACACCCTTCGGGAGGACCCTCCAGCCCTGACAGTGGTCCAGGCAGTTTGCAGAAAGGGCTGAAGTCCTGAAAAGACAGAGGCAAAATTCAACATGGTCTTGTTTCAGGAAAGATAGAAAAAAGAAGTCTTAATATGTCATGCTGAATTTTTGATGGTTGATGTTAACATACTGCTTCAGGAACCTGAAAAATAAGCTGTGTTACCATCCTATTTTCTCAGCGCAGCCAGTTCTGCTATAATGTGACATACACATTCCTAAAAATCTCCATGCCATGCAAAATCACACAACAGAAACCACAGGGCTTTCTGGGGAACATGAATTAGGGGCACAATACACAAAACTTCATCACTGACACGTATGTCAAAAAGAGGAACCTAGTAAAAACAGGACCCCAGTTGTATATATTAAGTGGCTAAGAAATATGTAAATACCGTAATAAATATGTCACTTTCTGCAAAGAACTTGAAGTTTGCTTGTGGAAGTGGGTGTCAGAAGAGCTGCGACTTATGCGTTGCTGTGAAAGGCATAAGGAAGGTTATGTATCTGAAGTTGTAGGGGAAGTTGAGACAGCAGGCATAGATGGGCATGGCACCCTGGCATATGTGTGAAGTGGTAGATGTTTGACTCATGTGTATTTTGTGTTTTCCTACATGATTGGGTGCAATTTTCTGCATTTATCTGGTATTTCTCCTGGAGGAAATGTGCATAAATAGACATAAAATTTGCACTATGCTCAAATTCCTCCCTAACATGAGTGGCATTGGAACAAATTTGCGTTTTCTTTTTCCTTTCCTTTTCTTTTCTTTTCCTTTTTTTTTTTTTCTTGTTTTTGAGACAGAGTCTCGTTCTGTTGCCCAGGCTAGAGTGCAGTGGTGCAATCTTGGCTCAGTGCAACCTCCGTTTCCCAGGTTCAAGCGATTCTCATGCCTCAGCCCCCCAAGTAGCTGGGGTTGCAGATGTGCACCACCATGTCTGGCTAATTTTTTTTTTTTGTCTTTTTTTAAGTAGAGATGGGGTTTCACCATGTTGGCCTAGCCTCATGTGATCCATCCACCTCGGCCTCCTAAAGTGTTGGGATTACAGGCATGAGCCGCCACGCCTGGCCTTCTTTATTGTTTTATTATTTTCTTATATAGAGACGAGGTCTCACTCTATTGCCCGGGTTGGTCTCAAATTCCTGGGCTTTAGTGATCCTCCCACCTCAGCCTCCTGTGGAGCTGGGACTGCAGGCTTGTGCCCCCGTGCCCAACTAATTTTTGTATTTTTTGTAGGGCTTTGCCATGTTGCCCAGGGTGGTCTTGAAATCCTGGGCTCAAGCAATCCTCCTGCCTTGGCCTCCCAAAGTGCTAGGATTACAGTCATGAGCCACAGTGCTTGAGGCAAATTTGCATTTTCCAACCAAGTGTCATAATAGAGCTGACTGTATTTTATTTGATGTCTAAAGCATCTCAGTTTGTGATCCCACTACCTAACAGTAGCCATTTTTGACTCAAGCATTTTGCAAATAAGGAGATGGCCAATGGGGAATTGGTGGAAAATAGAAGCAGTAAGAGGTATGCTGGGTAGTCCCATCTCTCCCTTCCAAGAACTGTAGATGTGTGGCTCAGCTGGTGTCCTTATAGATAGGGAGTTCAAACATGAGTTCTATCTTTGAAGGGCTGGCTGGACTTTATCATCGTCTAAATTGGGCATTTTATTGGTGAGAGCTGAACTCAGAAGGAGTAAAATACTGAGTTGAGGATTTTTTTTTTTCTTTCTTTCTTTCTTTTTTTTTTTTTTTTTTTTGAGACAAGGTCTCACTCTGTTGCCCAGGCTGGAGTGCAGTGGCGTGATCACAGCTCACTGAAGCTTTGAACTCCCAGGTTCGGGCAGCCCTCCTGCCTCAGCCTCCCGAGTAGCTGAGACTATAGGTGTGCATCATCATACCTGGCTAATTTTTGTACTTTTTATAAAGGTGGGGTTTTGCCATGTTGCCCAGACGGGTCTCAAACTCCTGGGCTTAAGTGATCCACCTGCCTTGGCCTCCCAAAGTGCTGGGATTACAGGCGTGAGCCACTGTACCTAGCCTAGCGTTTGTTTCTTATGTGACAATAGTACCAGCGATACATAGACATGGATGAAATTAAAAAATGTGATGTTAAGTGAAAAAGCAAGTTTTACAAGGATAAAGTAGGATTGATAGAATGTCTATAAAGAACTAAAATGAAAAAACATACGTTCTAAAACTATAAAGAAAGGGGAGAAATGGTAGGAAGTGGTGAGGGGAAGGAGGAAGGTTCCACTGGGCAGGCAAACACGAGGTAGCCACTCTTGTTTCTTAAACTTGGTAGTGGGCACATGGGTACTCGTTTTATTAATATTCTTTTAACTCTATATAAGTGTGTGATAGATTCATTTCTCTATTTCCTAAATAGTTCATAAAAATCTTTTAAAGAACTTTCAGGAACCAAATGGAGGTATGACTCAGCAGTAGCAAAGTCTTCCCTGTTACTGTAGTAGAGCTGGAAATTCTTAACCTAAGGATGGAGTATTTTTCCCAGTTCTCGAGGAGAGGGGCAGAGTAAAAAGTAAATGTAAATAAATAATTCATGGGTAAAAAGAATCTCCTGCCAGTCAACACCCAACTAAATATGGAAACTGACTTCAGTTGAGACATGAAGCTGTTCTTCATTCATTCTAGCAAAGATATTGACTGAGCTATTTGGAAAATATGTTTATCATTGTCTGAGGTGATCTGCTATAAGCTGCTATATGGCACGCTGTGTAAGAATGAACTTTGAATGTGATGCACTTATGTACATTTAAAAAATTGCTTATCCTCCCTAGCATAGCATTTGCTTCCAAAACATTTTGATTACTTAGAGTGAAAAATTCTTTTGGAAACATTTTTTAAAATGCAAATTTAGGCCAGGTATGGGGGCTCATACCTGTAATCCCAGCTACTTGGGAGGCTGAGGTGGGAGGATTGCTTGGGGCCAGGAGTTTGAGGCTGCAGTAAACTATGATTGCACCACTGCACTCCAGCCCGGACAACAGAACAATACCTTGTTTCTAAAAAAGAAAAAAAGAAGCAAATTTACAGAAGGGCTTTTATTTTCCTATGTAATAAATGCTCTCCATAGAATTTCTATAAAACACATTTAAATGTGAATACTTGCCTATAATTCCAGCACTTTGAGAGGCCAAGGTGGGAAGATTGCTTGAGCCCAGCAGTTCAAGACCAGCCTGGGCAATGTAGTGAGACCTCATCTCTACAAAAGTAAAAATAAGTGGCGGGGTGCGGTGGCTCACACCTGTAATCCCAGCACTTTGGGAGGCTGAGGTGGGAGGATCACTTGAGGCCAGAAGTTTGAGACCAGCCTGGCCAACATGGCAAAACCCCTTCTCTACTAAAAGTACAAAAATTAGCCGGCGTGGTGGCACGTGCCTGTAATCCCAGCTACTCGAGAGGTTGAGGCATGAGAATCGCTTGAACCTGGGAGGTGGAGGTTACAGTGAGCTGAGATCACACCACTGCACTCCAGTCTGGGTGATAGAGCAAGACTCTGTCTCAAAAAAAAAAAAAAAACCGGTTTGGTGGTGCACACCTGTAGTCCCAGCTACTCTGGGGACTGAGGTGAGATGATTACTTGAGCCGAGGAAATTGAGACTACAGTGCTACAGTGAGCTGTGATTGTGCCACTGTACTCCAGCCTGGGTGATAGAGTCAGACCCTGCCTCAAAAAAAAAAAAAAAAAAAAAAAAAAAAAGAAAGAAAAAAAGTGAATACTCAGCTTTTGTTGCACGTGGGACTTCAGAGAGAACTGGGTAAGGGTGTCCTCTTACTTCCTTTTGTCAGTAGAACCACTGTCATGTCAACTATATGAGAAATCATACCCTCTCAGAACTTACTCTGTGTTGATGTTTCAGTTTATTAAAAGACATAAAACATAAACACTCTTACAAATATTTATTTATCGGAAAGAGTTCTGGTTTTCAGGTTAACACCACCAAGTCACAAATCTGCTGCAGTACATCTCATTAAAGCCCTGCTCGCTTCAGTCTGTATGAATTCAATTTAAAGCAAGTGATTGGATTTTGCCATCAACTGGGAATGAATTTATCTTCTTTAGTCCCTAATTTGATCATGATAATTTTATAAAATCATTTTAGAGAATTACAAAATACCTATTACATTGTTCAATTCACCACATGTCATGGCTGGCAAAGGCTCAGGTAATTTAGATGCTTGTAATTTTCTAAATGGTATTACGCTTTTAAACTATACCCTGGGGTCCAAATCCACATTAACTAACTGACAAAAAATTATAGATAATTTTATTTGAGGCAACACAAAAGGGCAGGATTGTGGCAGGCGTAATAAAACATCCCTTAAATAAAGGGATCTGAGATCCCAGAGCACGGGCTCAATTAAGCTAACTACCACTAGTTAAGGACGGGTGTAACCACCACTAGTTTGTCTGCCACGAGTTCAAGGCTAGTTCAGGAAACACCATCTGACTATATAGCTAGGAGACCTCGCACGTGTTCTGTAGGAAGGAGCTCGCTGAGTCCTTCGGGGCACATACACACTCTTGGATGAGCTCACTTCATGACCCGCCCCAAATCGCCCAAGGTGACATGATGCTCAGTAGAAGGACTTGGTGAAAGAACAAAGAGTGTTTCAGGGCTGTCCCTTAAATACTGTATTGAGAAATGAGGAATGTCTGTGCCGCTCTTTTCAGGAATCAAGCAGTGCTCTCCACCTGGGCTGCATTTTAGCGTCACCTACGGAGGCTGTAAAAATCCTCATACCCTGGATGGACCTCAGACCAATTATATCAAATCTCTGGGGTGAGAGCCAGTCTGCAGTGTTTTCTAATTCCCCAGGTGACTCTGATGAGTGCCAAGGTTGAGGATGACTATAGTAGCTATTTGAGAAATTGATTACTTGACAGAGCAATGCCCATAAGGAGGTGTTTTGAAGTTACATAAATAACAGTGACAAGAGATAACCTTGTCCCATTATGTATTACATAATGGGAAAACCAGAAATTGACTGCAGATTTCATTGACTGATTCACTTGGTGTCTAATTAATCTGTGATTACAGGTTTGTAAGTTGCTAACTCAGCAGTAAACATTCACTCCATTTCAGCCAATTGGGGGAGTGATTGGAGGTAGAAAAATTGTTTGATCATTAATGATGCTTCCATATCTAAGAGAATACCATTTTGGCCGGGGAGAGGCCCTTGGTGTATGAAGTTAATCACTGAGATAGGCACCCAGTTGAATTCTAAAAGCATTAGGCAAAGACTCAAGTGAACCTTTAGGAAGAAAGCCATTATTTGGTATTTATAAAACGCAGCAGGTCTGGAAATGGAGCAAGATAACACTCCCTATAGTCGAAGCCCTTTACAATAAAAGAGGGTAGGATTTGATAGAAGAGAAGGGGTCATGATGGATTCAAACATCTTTACATCCCTCAAACATGTGTTCTTGGAATGTTGAGCGTCTTCTTCTTTTTCTACCATTGTATTAAGAATGTTTTCAAGCACACAGAAAAGTTGAAAGAATTGGACAGTAAAAATTCATTAATTCATCGCCTCCAGCAGGGGTTGGCAAACTTTTCCTATTAGAGAAAGAGAGTCAATATATTAGGCCTTGGAGGCCAAGGGGCAAGATGGAGCAACTATTCTCACCAGAAGGCTAGTAGTCTTTTTTTTTTTTTTCTTTTTAACATACTACTTTTAAAAATGTTAAAACTATACTTAGCTCATGGATCATACAAAAATAGGTAGTGGGCCAGATTTGGACCACAGGCTATAGTTTGTCAACCCCTGACCTAAAGTTCAACTGTCATTTTGCTCTTGTAGGGGCAAACAACTTTTTACGGGTTTGCGGCTGGGCCTGCGAATTAAATTGACATGTAAGACAGATCAACGGGAGAAAAGCATACATGTTTATTTAATGAATTTTACATGACATAGGAACCTTCATAAGGAGTGAAGAACCAAAGATGAAGTTAGGGTTGAATACTCATGTGCTGAATTGGACGAGTAGTAATCTATGAAAGTGTGACAAGGCAGAGGAGCCTGGGCTAGGGGAGTTAGCTGGGTGAAGTGGCCAGGAGGATGAGGGTTAGTCTAACAAGGTTGGTTCATGCAGATTTCCCTCAGCCTCAATTTCCTGTCTTTGACGATAAGAATGATGCTTCCTTCTAGTATGGGGAGGGCGTCTTTCACGTGGGAATTTCATCTCCTGCGTTTAAGAAACAGAATGGGACAGGTGCAATGGCTCACGCCTGTAATCCCAGCACTTTGGGAGGCCGAGGCGGGTGGATCACGAGGTCAGGAGATCAAGACCGTCCGGGCTAACACGGTGAAACCCCGTCTCTACTAAAAGTACAAAAAATTAGCCAGGCGTGATGGTGGGCGCCTGTAGTCCCAGCTACTTGGGAGACTGAGACAGGAGAATGGCGTGAACCCAGGAGGCGGAGCTTGCAGTATTGCAGTAAGCTGAGATCGCACCACCGCACTCCAGCCTGGGCGACAGTGCAAGACTCTGTCTCAAAAAAAGAAAAAGAAACAGAATGGTCAGGTGATCTTCTTGCTCCTGCTGTTTTTCAAGTGCCTTTAACCCAAAACAGTCAGTTTGCCAAAGTGGCATATTTTGGGGTAGCATATTCCTTTTTTTTTTTTTTTTTTGAGACAAGATCTTGCTCTGTCACCTAGGCTAGAGTGTAGTGGCACGATCACAGCTGTCTGCAGCCTTGACCTTCCGGGCTCAAGTGATTCTCCTACTTCAGCCTCCCAAGTAGCTAGGATTACAGGTGCATGCCATCATGCCAAGCTAATTTTATTTATTTATTTATTTATTTATTTATTTATTTATTGCAGAGATGGGATCTCTCTATGTTGCCCAGGCTGGTCTTGAACTCCTGGGCTCAAGCGATCCTCCCACCTCGGCCTCCCAAAGTGCTGGGATTACAGGTGTGAGCCACTGTGCCTGGCCTGGGGTAGCATATTCTTAACTACTGCACTCTCCTTGCCTTGTCACATAGTCAGCCAGCTCTGCATCTCTTAATCTAGGATATTTTTCAGAGTCAAAAGTTAACAGTTAATATCAATAGGTATATGTCTCTTCTCAACATAACAGAAGGTAATGTGAACAGGATAAAATGCCATAAATCAAGCGAGACCTTGTTAATGATTTATTCAGTCCTCTTTAGGATCTTTTGGTACTCTAGGAATCCTTAAGATTTACCATGCATTGAGTTTTTAATATTTCAGTTAATATAAAATTATAGTTAAATCAAAAATGAAAATGGCCTCTGTTCCATGCTATTGAGTGAATCTAAACTTTGAACATGTCTCTCAGAGGAAGTACAGCTCTTTTCCTAGCCATGGATTGAAGCAGTTCATTCCCTCTTGTTCTCCATCCTCTGTTTCAGATAAAGACCATTTTAAGCGGCTTTATCATCAGGGGCTACTTGGGGAAGTGGACCCTGCTAATCAAGACAGTCACGCTGGTGCTGGTAGTGTCCTCTGGTCTGAGCCTTGGGAAGGAAGGGCCGCTAGTGCACGTGGCTTGTTGCTGTGGCAACTTCTTCAGCAGCCTTTTCTCCAAGTACAGCAAGAATGAGGGCAAGAGGCGGGAGGTGAGCCGCTCAGCTTTCATCTGCAGCGAAACTTTCTTCTCAAAGCCCCCTCCTGCTGTCTGACCTGCAGGTTTGCACGTTTGTTTTCATGGAAGGCCTTGAAGCTTATGTAGAACTATTTGTTTTGTAGGTGCTTTCAGCTGCAGCGGCTGCTGGAGTCTCTGTTGCCTTTGGTGCACCAATTGGAGGCGTGCTTTTCAGTCTAGAAGAGGTGAGAAATGGGCAGCCGAGAGAATTTGTGATTTTGAGCAGCAAGGCCCTTTGAGGGTTAGAATCAAAGAAATATTGGATAAGATCCCTGCAGTTAATTAAGGAGCCACAGTTTCCACTGTTTGTTTTTTTATTTGTGTTTATTTTCTCTTTTTTTGAGACTGAGTCTTGCTCTGTCGTCCAGACTAGAGTGCAATGGTACGATATCGGCTCACTATAACCTCCACTTCCCGGGTTTAAGCAAGTCTCCTGTCCCAGCCTCCTGAGTAACTGGGACTACAGGTGCACGCCACCACGCCTGGCTAATTTTCGTGTTTTTAGTAGAGACGGGGTTTCGCCATATTGGTCAGGCTGGTCTTGAACTCCTGACCTCAGGTGATCCACCCGCCTCAGCCTCCCAAAGTATTGGGATTACAGGCGTGACCCACCATAGCGGGCCACCACCATTAAATTCCTGTTTGCAAGTATTGTTTTAAAAATTGCCAACGTGATTTTTTTTTTAAAAGACTTATAGTATTTTCTGTCTCATAACCAACTTAATTAAGCATTTTTGATTTTGGTAACCCAAATGGGTTATTCCAGGGGTTGGCAGACATTTCTGTAAAAGGCCAGGTAGTAAATGTGTTTGGTTTTGTGGGCCATACAGTTTCTGTTGTAGCTGTTCGGCTCTGCTGTCATAGCGTGAAAGCAGCTGTGAACAATACGTCCACAAATGGGCATGTCTGTATTTCCATAGATATTTCTTTATGGACAGTGAAATTTGAATTTTATGGTTTTCACATGTCACAAAATATTGTTCTTCTTTTGAATATTTCAAATCAAAAGATTTTTTTCCCCTTTTTCAATCAATTAAAAATGTAAAAACCATTCTTAACTCATGTGCCATATAAATGCATTCACTGGGCTGCATGTGACTTGCAGCCCAGAGTTTTCCAAACCCTGATCTACTCTGTTGTCTGTAGAATCCATTCCAGAGGTTTATTTGCTTCTAGGGGAGTCTCTGTGCCATGAACAGAATTATGATTAAATACTTTTCTCTTAAAAATATAGCTAAAACCCGCCTTGATTAGTGTCCATTCCACTTCTAGACATAGTTAGATTCCTCTGGGGATCTTTGCTGATGCATTTTGGTCATATTAAGTCCAGGCTGATGGAATGAGTGTGTTCACTCTTGGACTTAGAGTGTGACTTTCATGCCAATTAGAGGGCCTGGCTCTGAGCAGCTCTTTCTCCGGCCAGTCTCTAATTTTCTACTTTTTCATCTCAGGTCAGTTACTACTTTCCCCTGAAGACCTTGTGGAGGTCATTTTTCGCAGCCCTGGTGGCAGCCTTTACACTGCGATCCATCAATCCCTTTGGGAATAGCCGTCTTGTTCTGTTTTATGTGGAATATCACACACCCTGGTACATGGCTGAACTCTTCCCCTTCATCCTTCTTGGGGTCTTTGGGGGCTTGTGGGGAACCCTCTTCATCCGCTGCAACATCGCCTGGTGCAGGAGGCGCAAGACCACCAGGCTGGGGAAGTACCCGGTGCTGGAGGTCATTGTGGTGACTGCCATCACTGCCATCATTGCCTACCCCAATCCCTACACACGCCAGAGCACCAGCGAGCTCATTTCTGAGCTGTTCAATGACTGTGGAGCCCTTGAGTCTTCCCAGCTCTGTGACTACATCAACGACCCCAACATGACTCGGCCTGTGGATGACATTCCAGACCGGCCTGCTGGTGTTGGTGTTTACACGGCCATGTGGCAGCTGGCCCTGGCACTGATCTTCAAAATCGTCGTTACCATATTTACCTTTGGCATGAAGGTAAGTGAAAGGGAAGGAAGATGGGGTGGGGACCCATATCCTTCTGGGGACAGCACCCTACTCTCTAAAATAAAATTGTGGTGGGAAAAAAGGGGAACTGGCCTTTCTTGAATGTTCTCATGTGCCCTGCAGGAACTTGACATTCCTTTAATCAATAGGAAACAACTTTTAATAAACAAGCTTATTAAATAGAGATTTTAATCCCATTTTACAACTGAGGAAACTAAGGCTCTGAGATCTTAAGAGGCTTGATCAGACCCACAGTTTAAGAGAGACAGAGCTAGGCATCAAACCCACCTCACACATTCCCAGAACAGGTGGTGGTGACCACAGGTTTCCTGCCAATGGCCAAGTGATGCCAGGTGGTGGAAAAAGCCCAGGTCTGGCTCAGTTTGGCTCAGTAAACATGCATTGAGTATCAGCTGTATCTTAGGCATTGTGCTAAGTCTGAGGGATACAGAACCCAAACAAAGCTGCCCTTGCAGAGCACACAGCTCTGGGAGAAAGAGATGCAGACCCGGAGTTCTGACACTGTGGTGAGCACCACACTGGTATGACAGGAGCACAGAGTGAGTGTGTTCCCCGTCTGGGCAGGGCTGGGCATGACAGGGGCTCTTTGCACACATTGTCTTTGAAGGGCAGAGCTGTGGATGACAGCACATGCTTTCTTTTCCTCCTCCCTCCCTCCCTCCCTTCCTCCCTCTTTTCCTCCCTCCCTTCTTCCTCCCTTCCCTTCCCTTTTCCCTTCCCTTTTCCCTTTTCCCTTCCCTTCCCTTCCCTTCCCTTTTCCCTTGTTGCAATCAACACCTGTATTTAGCTTTAGAACATTTTCATCTCCCAAGTGGAAATTTCATGTCCATTAGCAGTCACTCCCCATTTTTCCCTCCCCTAGTCCCTGGCAACCACTAATCTGTTCTGTCTCTAGATTTGCCTATTTTGGACACTTCATATAAATGACATCATATAATCTGTGGCCTTTGGTGACTGGCTTTTTTCATTTAGCGCCATGTTTTCTAGGTTCATTCCCATTGTAGCATGTGCCACTACTTCATTTTTATGGCTGAATAATATTCCATTCTATGGAGATCCCACATTTTGTTTATCCACTCATCCTTTGATGGACATTTGTGTTGTTTCCACCTTTTGACTATTATGAATAATGCTATCATTGCTTACTTAAAGAAACTTTTATTAGAGTATATCGTCCATATAGAGAAGTGTACAGCTTGATGGAGTTTCATAAAACATACACACACTTGTGTAACCAGCACCCAGGATCAGAAGCAGAACATTATCTGTCCCCCAGAGCCCCTTTTGTGTTCCATTACTATTGCTTTCTGTGTGGTATTTCTATGAATTGTCTTTTTAATTTCATTTGCTTTTATTAAAAATATAAAATAGAGACCCAGTCTCCTTGTGTTTCCCAGGCTGGTCTCAAACCCCTGAGCTCCAGTGATCCTCCTGCTTTGGCCTCCCAAAGTGCTAGGATTATACACATGCGCCATTGTGCCCTGCATGAATTGTCTTTTGTTTTTTTGGAGACAGGGTCTCACGCTGTTGCCCAGGCTGGAGTGCAGTGGCACAATCATGGGTCACTGCAGCCTCGACCTTCTGGGCTCGAGTGATCCTCCTGCTTCAGCCCATGGGGACTACAGACACGCACCACCACACCCGGATAATTTTTGTATTTTTTGTAGAGATGGAGTCTCACCATGTTGGCCAGGCTGGTCTGGAACTCCTGGGCTCAAGTGATCTGCCTGCCTTGGCCTCCCAAAGTGTTAGAATTACAGGCGTGAGCCATCACACCTAGCCTGAATTGTCTTTTTTTTTTTTTTTTTTTAATCTAATGGTCTGGCATGGTGGCTCATGCCTGTAATCCCAGCACTTTGGGAGGCCAAGGTGGGTGGATCATGTGAGGTCAGGAGTTCAAGACCAGCCTCGCTAACATAGTGAAACCCCGTTTCTTCTAAAAATACAAAACTTATCCGGGCATGGTGACACATGCCTGTGGTCCCAGCTACTCAGGAGGCTGAGGCACAAGGATCACTTGAACGCAGGAAGCAGAGGCTGCAGTGAGCCGAGATCATGCCACTGCACACGGGCCTGGGCGACAGAGTGATATTCCATCTCAAATAAATAAATAAATAAATAAGTAAATAAAGTCTAAGAAGTTGTTTACTTCAGTGTGTTGTAGTGGTCAAATACAAACCTGAATTTGGGCCTTAAGAACAAGGATGGGTGGACCTTATTAAACAGCTGGCTGTCTCTGATCTGTCATCTCCTAGCAAAGGGATTTGTTTTCGTGTCTCAGGAAGATGCTGGTAACATTTTATGATGCTTGCTGAGAAAAGTCTCCTTTGATGTTACAAGGATATAAATGATGTAGAATAAGGGAAAGCTCAGAAAGGAACAATTTCCTAAGGACTGTTCTAACTCTAGAAATCACACCCAAGGGTCCAAACTTCACTTGAATTAAGTTAAAGTTCTGCTTCCATCCTCAGATGGGTGACCACCTGGGGCTGGCATCATTGCAGCTGCTGCCTAGGGTCAGTGGTCACGTGTCATTTCAGTGAACACAGGGAGTCAGGCATGTTCTATAGCACATGTGTGGTCATTAGATAAACTAAAATGTATCTTCATCCAGCAGGGTAGAGAACACACTGGTGCCAAGATGTTTTAGTTTACATTGTATTTCTTTGCTGCCCCTATCCTGGCTTGGAAATATTCAGAATACTTATTGGAAAATGCACTTCATTAGGAAGAGGGAACTGCCTCCCTCGTCTCTCTCTGACAGGTATTCAGCCACCACCTACTAGAGAGGGCAGGGAGCCATTGAAGTGCTTTCTGGAAGATCCAGGGGGCTGCAATGATGGATTCAGCTTCTTTATTTTACCTGGGAGCAGTCACAGGCCCTTCTTTTCCGTTTTCATGCTGTGGCTTGACATTTAATTTTAAAAGCCATTCTGAATGACATGGCAAGGGGAGAGAGAAAGTGGTGTCTCAAGTGACAGATGCTCACTTTGAATTTTATTTGCAGTGGGGCTTATTCTTTAATCCACAGCAGGCGAACCCAGCCAGCTTTTGAAGGAGAGGGAATCAAAGTATAAAATTGCATTCTCTCTAAGTTGCAGTAGATATGACTGACTAAGCAGGTCAAATCATTTGTCCCACCTTTCCCCAGCTGACCTATTTTGCAGAGTTGCACCTCCTCTGAAGACTGAAGCTAAATACAAGCCTGTCTTCGAGGGGGAATGTGTTTCCTGGGGGTTGTGAAGCGGGGACTCAGTCTTTTCCCCTCATGTTGCTTTTCTCTGTGTCTCCTCAAGATCCCATCGGGCCTCTTCATCCCCAGCATGGCTGTGGGCGCGATAGCAGGCAGGATGGTGGGAATTGGCGTGGAGCAGCTGGCCTACCATCACCATGACTGGATCATCTTCAGGAACTGGTGCAGACCTGGTGCAGACTGTGTCACGCCAGGGCTTTACGCAATGGTGGGAGCTGCGGCCTGCCTTGGTACGACCACGGGTGAGGCAGGGAGGGGGACCGGGGAACTAACCTGGCTTAGAGGACTGCCAAGAAGGAAGACATGGACTTGAACATTTTCTTTACTGGGGATAGGCTGGGTTGTGTGGCTATAACAAGTAAACCCCTAAATCACAATGGCTTAATGCACCAAGGCTTATGTCTTGCTCACTATGCACACACACACACAAACAGATGCCCTCAACTTGTGATGGGGTTTACATCCTGATAAATGCATCATAAACTGAAAATATTATAAGTTGAAAATGCATTGAATACACCTAATCTACCAAACGTTGTAACTTAGCCTACCTTAAACATGTTCAGAACACTTACATTTACCTACAGCTAGGCACAATCATCTAACAAAGCCTATTTTATAATAAAGTTGAATATCTCTTGTAATTTATTGAATACTGTACTGAAAGTGAGAAACAGATGGTTGCTTGTGTACTTGAGGCATGGTTTCTACTGAATGCATGTTGCTTTTGTACCACAGAAAGTTGAAAAATTGTAAGTTGAACCATCGTAAGTCAGGAACTGTCTGTAAATAAAAAACTTGGTTTAGCAGAAGGCTCTTCTCCACCTAATCATTCAGGGGCACAAAGGTGGGTCTGTCCCCTGTCTATAGTCCTTAAGAATTTCTGTGCTGTTCTGTTTATGGGGTTCTTGAAGAGCACCATGCTTGCTTAGTCAGAAGCCTGCAGAGCCCATGTAGGATCCACTCACCAAAAAGCTTATGTGGGCCAGGGTGAATAGACAACCCAGGATCCCTCATTGGAGCAGAGGCCCCAGTGAGATTCAACTTCAGGCTCCCTAGTGCAAAGCCACATTTGACGGGGCCTGGCCTGGGTTCCAGAGGCCCAGTGCAGGAAGCATGTGGGAGTGTCTGCTCGAAACAGGTGTGAGGGGGAATTTACAGCCTGTCTGTCATTTTCCCCAAATCATGTTTCCATGAGCTGCCCGGGTTGCACTTTGGAATTTTACTCCTCCCCTCTGTTGCAGGTGGAGTTACCAGGATGACGGTATCATTGGTGGTTATCATGTTTGAATTAACGGGGGGTCTGGAGTACATCGTGCCTCTGATGGCGGCAGCTGTGACCAGCAAGTGGGTAGCTGATGCATTTGGGAAAGAAGGCATCTACGAAGCCCACATTCACTTAAATGGGTACCCTTTCCTTGATGTGAAGGACGAATTTACTCACCGCACACTGGCCACCGACGTCATGCGGCCCCGGCGGGGAGAGCCACCGCTGTCGGTGCTCACGCAGGACAGCATGACTGTCGAGGATGTGGAGACCCTCATAAAGGAGACTGACTACAATGGCTTCCCCGTGGTGGTCTCCAGAGACTCCGAGCGCCTCATTGGATTTGCCCAGAGGAGGGAACTGATTCTCGCAATAAGTGAGTAAAGAGAGGGAAGCTCACATTTCACCAAGAGCCGAATGTCATCCTTTGTACCCCTAACATTATCCAAGATTTTTGAGGTGATGTGCATTAAGCCAGGGGCTCTCAAACTTTCACATGTCTCTGGGTCACCCAAGGGTCTGGCTCAAAAGCAGATTCTGATTGAGCAGGTCTTGGGTGGGACGTGATACTACATCCCTCACAAGTTCCCCATTAATGCTAATACTGCTGGTCCCCACATCACACTGTAAGGAAAAAGGCTTTAAACCCAAGTCTTGGGTAGAAATTCTCAGTTGGAAAGTGACTACATGTTTGCAAGCAGCCCCCTGGCCCTGCTCCGCTGCTGCCTTTCAGCAATTGTTGGCTAAAGCTGAGAAGGAAGAGAGGCGACAGCCTGGAGTGGCCCGGGCTGAGCTGTCTCAGACTTTCAGGTGAACCAACCATCTGGCTGAGATCGTGAGTTCTCTGCCCCAGACACCCCTTGCCACCACACAAGTCTTTTGCTTCACTTTATGATATGATGTCTGATTCCGCAGTTAGAGGCCCTTGTGGGTAAATGTGCAGACATTGCTGGAACCAATTGCATGAGATTATTTTCCTCTTGTGTTTGAATGACAGTCAGCTGCACTGAGGGGCAGGCTGTTGAGTTGGGGAGGGGAGTATGGGATGATGCCCAGGTCAGGGTGTCCCAAAGACAGGTGGATCAGAGAAGCAAGCCCAGGGGCCCCATCAGCCTGGAGATGGCTCCAACAGAAGGGCAAGCAGGAGGTAGGAGAATTCCCAAGACAGAGGGGGCCGAGGGCTGCCGACTGAGGGCCAGAGGTCTGGTTGTGAGTTGCTGGGACCCTAGGCAAGGAGGAGCTGTGAGCCTTGGAGGGGTAGAGTCCTGCCAGGCCTCAAGGTGGCAGGGTCAAGGACCAGCATAGCACATCCACGGGCACGCTCAGCATCCTTGCTCTGTGATCTGTACAACATTCCAGCATCTCATGATAGACCAGGGCCCATGGCATGGCTCCCATGCACACATGACAGTTTTACTATATATCTTCCAGAGTATTCTTGAAGCTTGTCAATGGGACTTTCCCTGGTCTGATGTTGGAATGGCCCACTGTGAACACATTTCCACCAGGCAACTGCTTGCTTCTCTCCCTATCCTTTGTTTCCTGTTTCCAAGGCACCTCCCTTAAACCTCTTCCCGATGTTACATAGCTTTAAAATATCTTTAAGGCATCTTCATCAAAGGCTTTATAAAAATAAGTTTAGATAAGCTATCCTCTCCCATTTTAGCTTGACACTCAAACATTTTTACCTCCTCCAAAGCAAAAATTGATTTGGTATTTTAGACGCTGTAGCAAGTTTGTGCTTAAGTGTTCAGCGATGCTTCTCCTTATTATAGGTCCTGTTGCTTAACAGGTAGGTAGGTGCCTTTGTGTAAATATTGCCTTATAAGTAATGAGGTTTTTTAAGGTTGTTTAAGTAGTGTTGGGTTTGTTTAAAAATACTGTAATCAGCAGCCTTTAAAAAGTTTTTCATTCCCTAGAATCTTTTAAGCAAAGGTTGAAATTTAAAAACTAAGGTAATAAATGTCACAGAATCTATTATCTATTGTATAGCTCCAGGCACACCTGCTAAGAGGCAGCTTACTAATTTTGCTGAAACCCATTACTGTAATCAAGTGGGAAGCAGTAATTGTCATCAACTGGTTAGAGAAGAAATTTAAGCTTACCAACCAAGTACTCTTCTAGAAGCTATGTTTGGAATGTCTGAAGACGCACCACACGGTGTAAATACTACCTATATGCTTTCAATCAGACCGATAATAATATAGAAGGTGCTATTTACATGGTTTGTGCAAAGGGAAGGAGTGTTTTGCTCTGAGGAATCAGAAAAGCTGTTTTTTTTGGCCTGTGGAAGTAGAAGAGTCCCTGTACTCTGGTGGAGAAATACAGGTGCATGACCTGTATTTGAGGAATCTTGTGCCATTTTATGAGTATAGAAATAGGACAGCATTTAGCTAGACACTATTCCATGCCAATTTCACTTCCTAGAGGAATTGGGAGCAAAGATTATAGACAGATCCAAGATAGTATGGATCAGAAAAGAAAGGTAAGTGAGGTAAATAAGGATTTTTCTTACATATCATGTTTAAAAATTGTAGCAACTGCTCACATGGAGCTGAAAATGTTTTGTTATGTTTTGAAATGCCAAAGCATGGCGTTTTCTTTGTTAGAGAGCACTTCGTTAGCACCACCTGGGCAACATGACTCTTCACCATCACATACTAGCACATGGGGCCATATGCGACTCTTGCCCAAGTTCCTGGCAAATGGGCCTTTACCTCTGGTTGCTCTGCAAATATGAGGACTCGTCTGTACTCAGCAGGGCTCAGGTGCTTCTTGTCTTGAGTTCTGAAGTTAAGTAGGGTTCAAAGAGGACTCAGCGGGGAGTTGCAGAGATGATTAAAGGGTGGAAAGTTAGAGTTTCAGGGAAGAGTTAAGGAAACTCTCAGGTTTTTGTGGTCGGGTGGATGATTTATTAGGCTGGTACAAAAGTAATTGCGGTTTTTGCCATTACTTTCAATGGCAAAAACCGCAATTACTTTTGCACCAACCTAATAATAATTATTCTCCAGTATGTGGAAGATGCTTAGTTGCAGAAAGGGGTGTATATCTAGCACTGAACAAGAAGTTAAGTGTCAGATCTGTCAGACAAGGGAGAAAAGAGGTTTCTGCCCGGGAGGGCTGTTAGTTACTGGACTAGGTCATGGAGAACAGTGGTGTCATCTACATCTTTCTGTTGGGGATGTTTATGTATATACATACACACATAGAGGGACTTCTCCATGCTTTAGTGGACAGACAATAACTTGTAAAATAATCTGCTTTTTCTTCTGTATAGTCTTTACCTTTTTATCTTATCTTTGTACTACTTTTGTGGTTGCTTTCAATTTTCCATTTTAACCTATCTCATTAATTATATCTGTCTTATGGACGCATTTAAAAAAATTTTTTTGAGACAGGGTCTCACTCTTTCACCCAGGCTGGAGTGCAGTGGCGCGATCATAGCTCACTGTAGCCTCTACCTCCTGGGCTCAAGCAGTCCTCCTGCTTCAGCCTCCAGAGAAGCTAGGACTACAGACTCGCACCAGCATGCCTGGCTAAGCATTTTAAATTAACAGGATGATAGACTATTACCTCCCTGAAAACATAATTCACGTGGGAGTGCTCCTCCTCAGCACCGCTGACATTTGGGGCTGGATGATTCTCTGTGGTGGGGCTGTCTTGTGCACTCTCGGGTGTTGAGCAGCGTCCCAGGGCTCCACCCACTGGATGCCAGGAGCGCTTGCCCTTTCCTATTGTGATAACCAAAAATGTCTTTAGATATTGCCAAATGTCCCCTGAGGGTGGGGGCAGAATTACTCCCAGTTGAGAACCATTGCTTTAAAGCCACTCAATAGCCTAACGAATATGTGATTATTTCCAATTTTGAAAAATTTCTTGGCCTATCACATAGTTTGTGAAATTCCTCTTACTCACACTTTATTATTTACCATCTCTACATCTGGCATGTGAACATATTGCTTTTAGGAAATGGAATGTTAAGTTGAGTAACCTTAGCAGGTGCTCATAAAATGTACACTTTTTTTTTTTTTTTTTTTTTTTGACTAAGTCTTGCGATGTTTCCCAGGCTGGAGTGCAGTGGCGCCATCTCGGCTCACTGCAGCATCCACCTCCCAGATTCAAGCAATTCTGTTGCCTCAGACTCCCGAGTAGATGGGACTACAGGCACATGCCACCATGCATGGCTAATTTTTGTATTTTTAGTAGAGACAGAGTTTCACCATATTGACCAGGCTGGTCTCGAACTCCTGACCTTAAGTGATCCGCCGACCTCAGCCTCCCAAAGTGCTGGGATTACAGGCATGAGCCACTGTGCCTGGCCTAAAATGGACATTCTTTTTCAAGAGCTGTGGACACTGAGACTCATTCTAGTAGAATATATGGCAAACCTCCTACATTAAAGACAGTTTTAAAGACAGTTTATTTTTAAAACCTTTAAAAATGAAGTTTATTACATTTTTTCAAAGTGAAAATAATACACACTCCAAATATTGGGGAAATCAGAAGCAAAAGGAAACATTTAAAAAGCTACCTACTTTCTTATCACCAAAGAAGACATGATTGATATTTAGTGAATTTCCTTTTTGTCTTTTAGCTCTTTTAAGAAGATGCATTTTCGGTTGTATTGTTTTGGTTTCTTCTTCAACACAGACTCCCAAGTGTTCCTGGGGTCTGTGGTTCTCTTTTCTTGTAGCACTGGCTCATCCCTTGGGTGAGGAGTTAGTTGGTTTATCCTTTCACACAGGAAATATTTCTTAAGTGTCCACCATGTGCTGATACCATCCTAGAAGCTCAGAGTCCAGGGATGACAGCACACTGCCTCTGCCCTCTGTGAACTTACATGCAGGCATTTTGGTGTTTGATGATTTCTGGTCCAAACTGAGAGTAGATGTTTCACTTAGTAGAGAATTGCAAAGAGCTTTCTTGCTGGTTCTCCTTCCATTCATAGGCTTTTGCCTGTTCCTAGCACCTCTACCCACAAAGTTTGAAGCCTCCTGTAAGTCTGTAATAGAGTTGCAAAGTGGCCTAGCAGAACCTTTCTGAGGAGAGTAGCAGTCGCCACTGTGGGAATAGCAAGGTGTATAGCTTAGGCCTCTGGCTCTGACTCTAGCTGATGCCTATATTTTTGCTTGGCGGTAAATACCTTGTGGGCTTTCCTTCCTGATGCCTCCTATGTGAGATAGGTTCAGTTTTATGTGGCAAGCAGAACCAGATACACTGACATTTAGTAGACCTACTCATTCATTCATTCATTCATTCATATGTGCATTTGACAAATATCTGTTTTGTGTCTACTATGTGCTAGGCATTGTCCAGGCACTGGGAGTGCACTGGTGAGTAAGAGTTCATTGAGCTAGTAGCTGTTAGAATCAGGGCTTCTAACCCAATCAGTAGGTTCAAAGGAGATATAAGCATGTTATTTATTTTATTGTAGCAAGTGGATGAACCATTTATTAAATTGTATTTGGTTTAAGAAGGGGTTCAGTAAATCCGTGTCATCAACTCTTGATTGGGGTTTGCGGCTTGATCCAATCCTGACATTCACTCAGTGGTTGAAATTGATGGAAATCCTGTTAGTGGGACTTTAAGAGAATCGGCTGGTCTATGGAAATGAGCAAATAAGTATGTGTTGCCAGTTGCCTCCCTGTCTTAGTGGGTAAGGACAGAAACATCTTGGTTTAGGAGAGAAGTACGTAGTATATATCAAACAGTCTACGTTTGAAAACATGTTGTGCATCAAAGTCGTCTGGTATTTGTGGCAGAATCATACCCCATTTGATGTAACTTGATTTAACCTGACCCATATAATGTGAAGGCATTTGCCCAGCAGGCCCTCTGTTCCTCTTTTAAACAGAGACCCTTTTTCAGACTCAGCCTGACCCCAAATGCTGCCAGTTTTCCATTAGAGTACTCTATTGCACTAAATGGCCTTAGAGGAGGCAGTTAGAATTTTATTTTTGAAAGAACAATATAGGTGAGTAGTAGTCTTTGAGAAGGCAAGAAATGTATTATGGAAACCAGGATCCATTTTAAAGCAAGCCTTGCTGTACATTTTCCCTAACCTTTTCCCATGAACCAAAAGAAAGATTAAAATTCCAACAGAAGGAAAATCGCCTTGGAGAAATATCTTGAGACCAATGGATTTATTTCATGTGTGACTTAAAATAGCCTGGGTTTCTAGCACCGCGTTAAGCTGTATTTCTAATGAGTTCCTGTTACCCTACTTTTCTTCAACTTTCTTTCACATGGCTTTTTCTACAGACAGAAATAGGCTAATTGCTACCATAACAGTTTTACTATCTTTCTTTGAGAGATCCACAAAATGGCCCATTTTTAAGACAGGAGATCCAAAGGGTGGTGGGGGGGTGGGGGGATGCAGCTTTTCTGGGGTTGTTTCTTTGGACCCAAGGGTCGCATTTGGGATTGAGCTGCATTTCTGGGCTGTGAGCCTGGGCTGGCCGTATTGATTTCTTGTTCCTCCCAGGATTCATAATGCCATTTGGGCCAGTTATAAGTTAGTTCGTAAAAAGAAAAACAATGTATTAAGGTCATCGGGCAGCTAAGTAAGTTTCTTGTCACGTCAAACTTCAGCCCATGATGAGGTGAAGGAGCATAAGGAAAGCCAGAATGGAGGGCCCTGGGCTGTTTGGGGTGCCTGGAGTCTGGGGGGAAGCAGTGAATGTCCCCAAAGGGGCCATCTGGGTCAGGCCCATATTGCCAGACTTTGGCAACAAATGATCCGGTCACAGCAGGGGACCCTCACACAGCATTAGCTGCAGAGAGATGCCAATTCCACAGATGTTTGGCTAAAGCCCCTTATTAAGAATGTGTGGTTCATCCTCCGAACCTCTTTTCTGTGGGATTCTAGATGCTGTGTGTGAGTGTGGGATGGGGAGTTGCTCAGCAAGGGATTTTTGTGTGGCTTATTGTTCCTGCTCACCCCATTCTAGAGAACGCCAGACAGAGGCAGGAGGGCATTGTGAGCAATTCCATCATGTACTTCACGGAGGAACCCCCCGAGCTGCCGGCCAACAGCCCACATCCCCTGAAGCTGAGGCGCATCCTGAACCTCAGCCCATTTACAGTCACAGACCATACCCCAATGGAAACAGTGGTGGATATCTTCCGGAAACTGGGGCTCCGGCAGTGCCTGGTGACGCGGAGTGGGTGAGTAGCCGGACATGTGGCCAGAATGACCTAGGGAGAAAAAGATGAGTGAGACATGGTCTCAGCCCTGAAGGATGTGGAGGGCCACAGGGTGGAACAGTCCTTCAAAGAGAATGGCAGTAAGCTGTGGTGAATGTGCTGAGAAGGAAATGTACAGGGGGCTTGGGACTTAGGGCTGGGCAGCAGTGTAGCCAGGGAAGGGGGCGGTCCAGTTTGGACTGCTGCCTGGGCTGAGGGAGGTTGAGTAAAAAGGGGCAGAGCCACAGGAGAAGGGCTTGGCGTTGCTTTTCTACCCCCCGCCACATGTGACACTTGGCTTAGGGAGGAGATTCTGCTATAACATGATATATGCGGTCCTCAAAATCACAGCACTATGCAAAAAGTGATCCATGCAAACCACAGGACTTCTGGGAAAAATGGGGTTAGGTACACAACAGTCAAAAACTTCATCAGTGATACATGACATAAAAGAGGTGAGAATGTAATAAGAATGGTAGTACCAAGCCAGGTGCCATGAATGGCTCGTGCCTGTAATCTCAGCACTTCGGGAGTCTGAGGCAGAGGATCACTTGAGCCCAGGAGTTCGAGACCAGCCTGAGTGGCAAGACCTTATCTCTACAAATACATTTTTATAAGATCAGCCAGGTGTGCTCATAGTCCCAGTAACTCGGGAGGCTGAGGCAGGAGGATCACTTGAGCCCAGACCTCCAAGGCTGCAGTGTCCTAGGATTGCACCACTGCACTCCAGCCTCAGCAACAGAGCGAGACCCTGTCTTGTAAAAAGAAGAGTGGTAGTACCATGTTACACATTAGTTAAATGGTTAAGAAATACAGGGATATTGCCGGGCGCGGTGGCTCACGCCTGTAATCCCAGCACTTTGGGAGGCCGGGGCAGGTGGATCACGAGGTCGGGAGATTGAGACCATCCTGGCTAACACAGTGAAACCCTGTCTCTACTAAAAATACAAAAAAATAGCTGGGCATGGTGGCGGGCACCTGTAGTCCCAGCTACTCGGGAGGCTGAGGCAGAAGAATGGCATGAACCCAGGACGTGGAGCTTGCGGTGAGCCGAGATTGCACCACTGCACTCCAGCCTGGGCGACAGAGCGAGACTCCGTCTCAAAAAAAAAAAAAAAAAAAAAAAAAAGAAATACAGGGATACAACAGAAATATGTCACTTCATCTTAAAAAGGCCTGAAGTTGGCTGCGGGGTGGGTTTCACAAGCTCTGACACTTATGAATTACTGGGAAGGGGTGGAAGGAGGAGAACCTGAACTCAAGGGGAAGTGGTCACAGCAGGTGTGGATGGGCATGGCTCCTCACACATGCGTGAACTGAGGTTGCTTGTGGATGTTTGGGGGCTGGGCACGTGCATTTTGTGTATGCTGATCTCACTGGGTTCAGCTGGGTACAGTTCTCTGCATTTGCCTAGAGTTTCTCATGGATGAAATCACACATAAGCAAAGGTAAAATCCATATTATGCTCAGATTGTTCCTAATATATCAATTTGTTTGAAACAACTTTGTTTTTGAAATAAACATGATTGGAGAATGGAGAGATTTCATGACCCCATGGCATTGTCCCTGCTGCCTCTTTTGTTTTGTGTTGTCACAAATCAGGAAACCAACAATGCAACGATTGAGGGTCCACTGTAGTAGCACCAGAGGTGCACTTCCTTAAAGGCCATTCCTTGGCCTCTGAGTGTCCCAAGTTCCATGGTATGAGAAGCTTGTATAAGGGAAGGGGTTGGCTTGGTCAGGGTAGCCTGGAACCTAGGGTTATATCTGCCCATTTTATTCCTTTATGGGCTGGGAGTAGGAGGCAGGGAATGGGTTCTGGAGACATTGGTACCTAATAAAGTTTAGGCCTTTATAGATTCCAGAGGCTCAACTATCTAATATAGCTTATATTTCCAGAGCCGGCACACTGTAACACAGCAGTTCTCAACTGGAATGATTTTACCTCTCAGGGACATTGGGCAATGTCTGCAGACAATTTGGGGTGTCATGACTGGAGGGAGGGATGCTATTTGGCATCTAGTGAGTAGAGATCAGGGATGCTGCTAAACATCCTACAGTGAACAGGACAGCTCCACAATAAAACATCTGGCCCAAAATGTCACTAGTTGTGCAGTTGAGTCACCTTGGACTGGATGTCCCTGTATAGCTAAATGAGCAATCCTATTCATTCTGCTTTCTTCCTGCTGTCCTGGTAGCAAGCACATGGGGGGACAGGCTCTGCAATTTGCAAATTTACCCAGAGAACTCCTGGCCAGCAGAGTGAGCGTCCTCCTTAGCTCTGACTACAGAGAGAGCAGTGTCTTGCATGTGGGAGGTGCAATCAATAGGGAAAAATAAATGAGTCCTTGTGTTTGACAAGGCTAGGGATCATTTCTGCTGATGAATTTTAAAGGAGCTCAAGTGGTTTTTCAAACTTGAGTGTGGATCAAAATGCCCTGGAGGATTAAACCTCCAGGTTAAATCCAGATTTCTGGGCCCTGCCACAGAAGTACTGATCCCTGGAGGTCTAGGGTGAGGCCCAAGAATGTGCACTCCTGACAAGCTCCCAGGTGATGCTGCTTCTGCCAGTCTGGGGACCCCACCTTGAGAACCACTAAAGTCGATTGATACACTTGAGTTTCCAGTATTATACTTGGTATAAATACCACTGTGATTGGCCATGCTGTCTCAAGTGTGTAGCAGTTTCTCCTTTCCTTTAAAACAATAATCCAATGTCAGTTATCATTGGAATTTCAGTTCAGTCAGGAAACTCTGCCCTTAATGCCCACTCACGCCTCACAGAGCCCCATGAGGTCTTCCCGTGAAGATCTGGGTGCCGAAATTGGCCCCGAATGTGCTTCAAGAAAGCAAAATTGCACTCTCTCTCACTCTACATCTTTTAAACAAACACAGATGCTGCTGCGTTAGTGCTGGCAAGGGATCCTTGTCTGCGGGGCCTTTCATCTCCTTGGGCTTCTTGCCAGGTCAGGCACGTCTCTGGCCAGCTCTCATGTTTGATGTGCTCGGCCACCCTGTGCCTTCCCTGCTCGGGATGGCCACGAGCCTGAGCTCCACCACTGGCCTGGATCACCTGCAGCATTTCTCAGGTCTGGGGTTCAAGGGGCATCATAAAACTGGACCAGGAATCAGAATGCGACAATCTAGGAAGCCTCCAGTTGCTAAGAATGAATTTGGGTGAGATTTTCCCTATGAAAGTTCTAGAAAGGAAAAGTGAGTAAGGGAGGCGGTGTCAGATTTTCCCCAAGCCCTGCTAGGTGGTCCACAGGGGCTTGGACAGGGTAGCTTTCACAGAAGAGCCCAGCTGCTCGAATCTGAATTATGTCCTTGGTCATAGATCTGGTAGTTTATAATTCACTGAATTTGCTTGAACTACTACCCAAAGGGGCTAGAAGTTCAAACACTTGATTTAAATCAAATAGGACATTTCATGCCACTAACGAAGCCTGCTGGATTTGATGTTACCTCCTTCTGGGTTGATGTTCGGCTTTCTTCTTTTGTGATAATTATCATCACAGGCCAGGGCACAATTTATGCACGAACCCAAGGCAGCTCCTGAATTCATATTTCCCTAGCGCTGTTATAATCAACTGAACTTTTAGACATTACAGTCACAGAGCTTTAAAAGGAGGTTTTCAGAATGCAAATACTTGATCTTTTGATACTGTCTCCAGGGTGAAGATAGGGAAACAAAAACCAGGTTTTGTAGATATGGGAGGGTTCCGTGTATGTGTGTGTGTGTGTGTGTGTGTGTGTGTGTATGTACGTATGTGTGTGTTATAGTTATCACTTTGCAAACACTAACAAGTCTTATTTTTTTCAAAGCAACATTGGTTTATTCAACATTATATTGAGCATCTATTTTAGCTGGGAACTGTAGGGGGCACAAAAAGTGTTTTTGTTGTTGTTGTTGTTGTTGTTTTAAAAGCTTGTTATCTACTAAGGAACATGGACATAATCCAGTTTAAGTGGTGCTACCCAAGGCAGGCTCTCCAGTGGGGACTGTTCTGTTTTTTTTTTTTTTTTTTTAAATTTAATTTAAAGTTCTGGGATACATGTGCAGGAAGTGAAGTCTTGCTACATAGGTAAACGTGTGCCATGGTGGTTTCCTGCACCTACCAACCCATCACCTAGGTAGGTAGCCCCACATGCATTAGCTATTTATCCTGATGCTCTCCCTCCCCAACCCACGACAGGCCCCAGTGTGTGTTGTTCCCCTCCCCGTGTCCATGTGTTCTCATTGTTCGGCTCCCACTTATAAGTGAGAACATACAGTGTTTGGTTTTCTGTTCCTGTGTTAGTTTGTTGAGGATAATGGCTTCCAGCTCCATCCATGTCCCTGCAAAGGACATGATCTCATTCCTTTTTATGGCTGCATAGTATTCCATGGTATATATGTGCCATGTTTTCTTTAGCCAGTCTATCACTGGTGAGCATTTGGGTTGGTTCCATGTCTTTGCTATTGTGAATGGTGCTGCAGTGAACGTACGTGTGCATGTATCTTTATAATAGAATGCTTTATATTCTTTTGGGTATATGCTCAGTAATGGGATTACTGGGTCAAATGGTATTTCTGGTTCTAGGTCTTTGAGGAATCACCACACTGTCATCCATAATGGTTGAACTAATTTACATTCCCACCAACAGTGTAAAAGCATTCCTGTTTCTCCACACTCCCACGAGCATCTGTTTTTTCTTGACTTTAATAATTGCCATTCTGATTGATGTGAGATGGTATCTCATTGTGGTTTTGATTTGCATTTCTCTAATGATCAGTGATGCGGAGCTTTTTCTGATATGTTTGTTGGCTATATAAATGTCTTCTTTTGAGAAGTGTCTGTTCATGTCCTTTGCCCACTTTTTGATGGGGTTGTTTTTTTCTTGTAAATTTGTTCCTTGTAGATTCTGCATGTTAGACCTCTGTCAGATGGATAGATTGCATAAATTTTCTCCCATTCTGTAGGTTGTCCGTTCATTCTGACGATAGTTTCTTTTTCTGTGCAGAAGCTCTTTAGTTTAATTAGGATCCATTTGTCAACTTTTGCTTTTGTTGCAATTGCTTTTGAGGTTTTCATCATGAAATCTTTGCCTGTGACTATGTCCTGAATGGTATTGCCTAGATTTTTTTCTAGGCTTTTTATCGTTTTGGGTTTTACATTTAAGTCTTTAATCTATCTTGAGTTAATTTTTGTATAAGGTATAAGGAAGGGGTTCAGTTTCAATTTTCTGCATATAGCTAACCAGTTCTCCCAGCACCATTTATTAAATAGGGAGTCCTTTCCCCATTGATTGTTTTGTTAGCTTTGTCAAAGATCAGATGGTTGTTGATATGTGGTCTTATTTTTGAGATCTCTATTCTGTTCCATTGGTCTATGTACCAGTACTGTAGTGTTTTGGATACTGTGGCCATGTAGTATAGTTTGAAGTTGGGTAGCATGATGCCTCCAGCTTTGTTCTTTTTGCTTAGGATTTTCTAGGCTATATGGACTCTCCACCCAAAAACAACAGAATATACATTCTTCTTGGTGCCACATGACACTTACTCTAAAATCAATCACATAACTGGAAGTAAAACACTTCTCAGCAAATGCAAAACAACTGAAATCATAACAAGCGGTCTCTCAGACCACAGTGCAATCAAATTAGAACTCAAGATTAAGAAACTCACTCAAAACCACACAACTACATGGAAATTGACAACCTGCTCCTGAATGACTCCTGGGTAAATAATAAAATTAAAGCAGAAATCAGAAATTCTTTGAAACCAATGAGAACAAAGAGACAACATACCAGAATCCCTTGGACACAGCTATAACAGTGTTAAGAGGGAAATTTATAGCCCTAAATGCCCACATCAAAAAGCTAGAAAGATCTCAAATCGACACCCTAACATCACAACTAAAAGAACTAGAGAACCAAGAGCAGACAAACCCCAAAGCTAGCAGAAGACAAGAAATAGGCAAGATCAGAGCAGAACTGAAGGAGACAGAGACACAAAAAACCCTTCAAAAAGTCAAACCCAACAAATCCAGGAGTTGTTGTTTTGAAAATATTAATAAAATAGGCTGCTAGCTAGAGTAATAAAGAAGAAAAGAGAGAGGAATCGAATAGACACAACAAAAAATGATACAGGGGATATCACCACTGACCCCACAGAAATACAAACAGCCATCAGAGAATACTATATCACCTCTATGTAAATAAACTAGAAAATCTAGAAGAAATAGATAAATTACTGGATGCATACACCCTCCCAAGACTGAACCAGGAAGAAGTTGAACCCCTGAATAGACCAAATTCTGAAATTGAGGAAGTGATAAATAGCCTACCAACCAAAAAAATCCCAGGACCAGACAGATTTACAGCTGAATTCTTCGTACCAGAGGTACAAAGAGGAACTGGTACCATTTCTTCAGAAAGTATTCCAAACAATTGAAAAGGAGGTACTCTTCCCCAACCCATTTTATGAGGCCAGCATCATCCTGATGCCAAAACCTGGCAGAGATACAACAAAAAAAGAAAACTTCGGGCCAATATCCCTAATGAACATTGATGCAAAAATCCTCAATTAAAAAAAAAATACTGGCAAACTGAACCTGGCGGTATATCAAAAGGCTTATTCACCACGATCTAGTCAGCTTCATCCCTGGGATGCAAGGCTGGTTCAACATACACAAATCAATAAATGTAATTCATCACGCAAACAGAATGAAAGACAAAAACCACATGATTATCTCAATAGATGAAGAAAAGGCCTTAGATAAAAATAACATCCCTTCATGTTAAAAACTCTCAATTAAGTAGGTATTGATGGAGCATACCTCAAAATAATAAGAGTCATTTATGACAAACCCACAGCCAATATCATACTGAGTGGGCAAAACCTGGAAGCATTCCCCTTGAAAACCAGCACAAAACAAGGATGCCCTCTCTCACCACTCCTATTTAACATATTGTACAATTCACCCATTTACAATGCATGATTCAGTGGTTTTTAGTAGAAAATGGGTTATGCATTCATCACCACAATTTTAGATCATTTTCATCACCCCCAAAAGAAACCCCACACCCCTTAGCTGTTACCTCCTATACCACAGCCCTTGGCAACCACTACTCTACTTCTTTCTGTCTCTGTGGACTTGCCTATTCTGGACATTTCATGTCAATACAATCATGCACTATGTGGCCTTTTGTGTTTGGCTTCTTTCACTGAGCATCATGCCTTCTTTCTTTTTTTTTTTTTTTTGAGATGGAGTCTCGCTCTGTTGCCCAGGCTGGAGTGCAGTGGCGTGATCTCGGCTCACTGCAAGCTCCACCTCCCGGGTTCACACCATTCTCCTGCCTCAGCCTCCCGAGTAGCTGGGACTACAGGCGCCCACCACTATGCCCGGCTAATTTTTTTGTATTTTTACTAGAGGTGGGGTTTCACTGTGTTAGCCAGGATGATCTCGATCTCCTGACCTCGTGATCCGCCCATCTCGGTCTCCCAAAGAGCATCATGTTTTCAAGGTTCGTCCACACTGAAGATGTTTCCATACTTCTTTCCTTGTTAGGGCTGAATCATCTTGCATTGTGTGGATAGACCACATTTTGCTGATCAATTCATTAGTTGATGGACATTTGGTTTCCCTTTTTTTCTTTTTTAAAAATTATTTTTAATTTTTGTGGGTACATAGGTGTATATATTTATGGGTATATGGTATATTTTGATACAGGCATGTAATGCATAATAATCATATCAGGGTAAATGGAGTCTCAATCACCTCAAGCATTTATCCTTTGGGTTACAAACGTTCCAATTCTTTTAGTTATTTTTAAATGGACAGTTAAATTATTGATTGTAGTCACCCTGTTGCACTGTCAAATACTAGATTGTATTCATTCTTTTAAACTATCTTTTGTACCCATTAACCATCCTCCATCCCCTCCTCCCCCCTCCCCCATTCCCTTTAGTTTTCAGATGAGGAGGTGAGACTCTAAGAAGCAAAACACTGCTCAAGGTTAAAGGGAATTGGTTGCAGAGCCAGTCTCATCTGGGTTCTTACAGGTCTCCTATCTCCTGAGGCACAATCAGCTGCCAGGTGCTGGGAGGACCTTTGATGGAGAGCCCTGCCAACTGACCCTAACCCTTGAGGACATCAATCCCCTCCATACAGCACCCTCTGGGACCAACAACAGTGGGGAGTAGACCTGGGCATGATGGGAAGATATGTGGCAGCATCCTTAAGTATCCAGATTCCTGGAATGGCTGCATTTTGGGATACCTGTTCAGTAAAATACTGAGGATATGGGGCCAGGTAACGGGATTCCGTGTCCTATGTTTATGGTATATTATAGATTCACCCACAGAGGTCTATTTGTGTCTGAAAGCTCCTGGCTGGGAGTAACAGTGAAAGTATTTAAGAGCTGGTGCCAGATGATGAACTCATTTGTTATGAATTGTGGGGAGTTCGCTGTAGTTCTATAAGGTATGAGGTTGGCAGGGGACATCCCAGGGTGTCTAGCTCAGTGGCTATAAACCAACTGGTGTGGAACTATTTTAGTACTTTTTAATCTGGATGGTGGTTCTCAACCAGGGGCAATCCTGTCCCCCCTCCACAGGAGACATTTGGCATTGTCTGGAGACATTTTGGTTGTCATGATGGGGGATGGGGATGCTGCTGCATCTAGTGGGTAGAGGCCCAGGATGCTGCTATATGTTATACAGTGCACAGAATGGCCTCTCTGCAACAAATAATTAGCCAGCCTAAATGTCACTAGTGCCAAGGTGGAGAAACCCTGCGTAAAGCCTTCCCAGGTGGAGGACTGGATGGGTGGAAGGAGTCCTATGGGCCCAGCTTGGGACTCATTTCACTGCTACTGCATGGGAAGGGGCCTCACTGGGGACTCTTATCTGCCTATAAATAGAGGCCCTTCCCAGTAACAAAGCCACCTTTCCTAACTATCATGGCTCTCTTGAAATTAATTAGAATCATCAGAGCTAGAACAAAATTTACCTGACCCTGGGAGGAAACCGTGTTTAAAAACATTTACTTAAATTTTTGTGGGTACATAGTAGATGTGTATATTTATGGAATACATGAGATGTTTTGTTACAGGCATGCAATGTATAATAATCACATCATAGAGAATGGGGTATCCATCACCTCAAGCATTTGCCCTTTGTGTTACAAACTATCCAACTGTACTCTTTTCATATGCCTGTTTGCTATTTGTATGTCTTTTGAGAAATGTCTATCCAAATATTTTGCCCGTTTTTTTGATCAGATTATTAGATTTTTACCTATAGAGTTATTTGAGCTCCTTATACATTCTGGTTATTAATCCCTTGTCAGATGGGTAGTTTGCTAGTGTTTTCTCCCATTCTGTGGGTTGTCTCTTCACTTTGTTGATTGGGAAACCTTTATTTCTTATGTGGGCCTCTAAGGCTCTGACATGCCTCAGGTCTGGAGGCCTGGACTGCTCTTCTCAGCAGAAATACACAGCTGCCAAAGCAAAAGGGCAACTCTGATGAGACCGGGGCCCACTAAAGCTTTTGCAACCGTAGAAGCAGGGTGATTTGGCAAAGTATTGGGTAACAGTGCCCTTGAGAAAATGTGTATCTCTGGTTGATTGATTGCAATGGGCCCTCGTTATGACAGTTGAGCCCGAAGCAACTAAGACAATTCAGAATGGAAAGAAATGTTTTCATGCTCTGCCAGCTGGACCCAGCAACCTTCCTGTGTGAGACCAGAGCCCTTGTTGGACCTTGAATCTATCAACTGTGTTCATGTTCACAGATGGGTTTTCCCAGGAGAACTCAGCATCTCACTGCAAAGAAGAGTACTAACATTTGTTTCCTTTAGGTAGGTCTTGTTTCAGGATTATAACAACATTTAGGTTTACAGAACAATTGAGCAAAAAGTGCAGAGTTCCCATATATCCCCTTCTCCCCCCTCAGTTTCCACTATTGTCAATATCTTGCATTACTGTTGTATTTGTTGTAATTGATGAACCAATATCAATACATTATTATTAACTAACATCCATAATTTACTTTAGAGTGTACTCTGTGTCATATATTTCTGTGGATTTTGGCAAATATATAATATCATGTATCCACCATTACAGGATGATACAGAGTAGTTTCACTGCCCTAAAAATCCCCTGTGCTCTGCCTATTTATCCCTCTCTTCCACCCCCAAACCCTGACAACCACTGATCTTTTTACTGTCTCCATAGTCTCCATCCTTTTCCAGAATGTTGTGTATTATGTAGTTGGAATCATTCAGTATGTAGCCTTTTCAGACTGGCTTCTTTCATTCAGCAATACACGTTTTGATTTTCCTCCAGGTCTTTTGATGACTTGATAGCACTTTTGTTTTTATTGCTGAAGAATATCCATTGTCTGGATATGCTACAGTTCAGTTTATCCAGTCACCTACTAAATAACATGTTGGTTGCTTCCAGGTTTTGGCAATTATGAATGAAGCAGACATCTTCTAAGACATTTTCTTTACATAACTACCAAACCATAATGATGTAAAATTAACAGTAACTCAATATATCATCCAATATCCAGTTGATATTCATTCAAATGTCAACTCAGAATTCCATCAAAGTTTGTGCATTGCATTGTTTTGCTTTTTTAGTCTCTTGTCTAGAACAGTTCCCTGCCTTGTTTTGTTTTTTTTAATGACAGAGATTTTAAAAAATAATTCCAACTTTTATTTTAGATACAAGAGGTACATGTGCAGGTTTGTTACATGCAAAGATTTCCTTTGAAGAGTCCAGACCAGTAGTCTCACATTCTGGGTCTGATTATTTCCTCATGATTCAATTTGGCTTAAGTAGTTTTTGGCAGCATTCCAACATAGGTAATGTTATAGAGTCTGCTTTTCTGACTTTGTTGATGATAAGCTCCATTGCTTGGATGAGGTGGTGATGACCAGAACCCTCCATTGTAAAGTGACATTTTTCTCTTTGTTCATAATCTGTAGAAAAGTACTTTGAGACCATGTGAATTTTCTGTTTTCCAGCAACCATTCACCCAATAATTTTGGTATCCATTAATAATTATTGGTTAAGCTAATTATTACATTGGGGGCTGCAAAGTATTAATTGTCAAATTCTGTCCTGCTTCCTGCGTTTATCAAGTACTCCTCCCCATTTAAGAAAAACAATCACTGTAGGGTCATGACATATTCTTTTAATGTTTTTGTAATTTATATTGTCATTATTCTGTTTGCTTAGCATGCTCTCTCACTATTTTACTCTTTCCTAAAGATGTTGCTGTGAGTTGGAGGGGAAGGGGCCTTATCTGCTGTCTCCCTCAGTGTGATAGATGGGGAAACCAACACAAGAAACGGATACCTTTTCCAAGACTGTTTAAGGTCCAGTGTAGTCAGAGTCAAAAAAGTCAGAATTCTGGCCTGACAGTTTCACTAATCAGCGTCTATTTCACCAGGTGTAACTGATTTGAATACTGCTTAGAATACTTACATCCCCTTTTCATATTCACTAAGAGATAAATTTGACTAATTTTGCCTTAATTAAATAAATGACAGTATATTACAATTATGTTTTCTGTTTTTTTTAATATTATCATACTACACAGAGTAGAAACCCATTATTTTAATGGGTTTAATACTATACAGTATTTTAGTGTGAGACTACCAGAGTTTGCTTCCCCATACCCCTTTTTTGGGGCGTACAGTGGAGATACAGTGAGTACTATTTTGCAGACTTATGTGGCAATGGAATTTCTTTTTTTCCAAAGAAGTTGTTCACTTCTCCTTCTCTCAGACTTTTCATTTTACCCAAGGGGCATGATGTGTTCCTGCAGGTCATCATTTAGTAAAATAATGAAGCAAGGCTTGCTATGAATGGTTGTGCAAATGTGCACTGTATACTCCAGAGGGCACAATTTCCACTGCAGTGTTTGTGAGCAGTGCTCCTTGGCATTGTGTGATATACAGTCTTGGTGGTCCCATACAATGGACTCTGGGAAGTGGCATTCTTTTTATAAGTTGAAAGCAATGGAATTTTGGAAGAGGAGGCAATTTACATATGTAGTCAGAGATAAATGTCAAACTTTATCCTCCCAGTAAGATAGAATTACAAATAGAATCACTTTTTATCTTGTACTTAAAATTTCTTTTACTTAAAATACCTTATACTTGGAATTCCTGTGGTGTGGTCAAGTTTTGACAATGCCGTTCATAAACCCTTTTAAAATTGATTATAGTCTTGAAATTTAAGAGGATATAGCAGTCATCATAGGTTTACTGCCTTAATAAACAAGCTTGCAATCTCTGTGACCTAATGCAATAAAGGTTTATTTTTCTCACATGTTACATCCAGTGTGGATTGCAGGTGGGCTCTGGACCTAGGTCTTTGAATCTGGTGGCTCCTAAGTCAATCCTCAGAGCCCTTTACTGGCTCCTGTGCCTCTGGCTGCCAGATGAGAAGAGAGAGGGGGGAGAAATGCACAGGAGACCTGGGAGCAGCATCTGTCACCTCCACCCATAGGCATTGGCCAGTGCTCCCTCCATTGGCTCTGCCTAACCACAAGGGAGGCTGGGAAATGTTGTCTGTCTCTGTGTCCACATGGAAAAGGCACTGGGGTTTAGGGAGAGGGATGAGTCATTGTTGCAAGGCTGACCTCTTTTCTCTATTTGTTTCTTCTCCAGGAGACTTCTTGGCATCATCACAAAAAAGGATGTTCTGAGACATATGGCCCAGATGGCAAACCAGGACCCCGAATCCATCATGTTTAATTAGCAACAAGGTGGCAATTATTTTCAGAAAAACACTGACTGTGTCATTTAAAAAGAAATAAATGATATGTTATTATCCCAATGAAAGATCATGCATTGGGGACAGCGGAAACAAAAGCTTTATTTGAAAGGCGGGGAAGAAGGATGAAACCTTTAAAAACAAAAACGAAAACATCAATGAGTAGGCATTTTATAGCTTTAACCCCGTACGAGTTTCAAGCTGTGTTTCCTAATGAGTTTGCTGCTGCTGTGGGAGCATGTGGGTGGGTAAATGATGTAAATGATGTGATCTGTACAAGTATGTGGAGCATGAATGCTGACTCAAGAAACTTTTACCCCTTCTGCTCAAGGCTGATGTTTGTAACTTATGAACACACGTGAAGTGTTGAGTCCAAAAGACAAAGGGGTATCGGCATGTCAGTGTCATTATTTATTGGTTCTTGAAGTTTTGCTGCTATGTTACTGAATCATACTAAAGACATTTGCACTTACTTTGTTGAAAAAGAAAGAAATTAAATTTGAACACAGTGAAAGCTGCAAGTATGCCAGTGGATCCACTCACGACCATCCCGTTTCTTGCTCCTGTTCTCAGCCTGTTATCTGGCTTATCCATCAGTTTCTGAACCAACATCAGGGGCGCCTGCCATGATGAGTGTGAAGAAATCATTTCTCTATGCAAGACTGGCATCCTGGGACTGCATGATGAACTATTGGAGCATATAGTACTGTGCTGTGTCTCCTCCCATACAAAGGGACACATCCTTATTTTGAGGATATACTCACCCGATCATTGATTTGCATCCGCATTGCATTTGCTTCATTTATTTATTGCTTTTGCCCATGCATTCAATATTGATCAGCTCAGCACTTCCATGGGCCATAGCCGGTATGCCCCCAGCCTGCCATAAGCGTGGTTTCATTTCCAAGTAGCATATGCAAGAGTCCAAACAGGCTACCCAATGTTACTACTTATTTTTCCTCTCAGGTCTTATCAGATGCGGCTGTGGAGAGGATGAGGCATACGAGTGCTCAGTTGGAATCCCTCCAAATGGATTGCAAGAGAAATACTAAATTGATTCTAAATCTGTTCCATTATCTTCTCTGTAGGATGCAAAACGTCCAGTTTTAATGTATAAGCATGCACTTCATACTAGCAATCACAACGCAGGAGGACAGCATTAAATTTTATACAGCCAATTTGAGCACTGGGCATCTTTGTATTTGAACTTAACGACACATTTACTCTTTTAGTCAGGATTTTTGTCTTTTCTGCGGGAAGGAATTAAGCTATGTATTAGGTCCACCATATGATCTGTGTAAGTAAGATTATCCCACTTGCCCTTTCTCTTTAGTCTTTGTCCCTTCCTTTTCACTAAGTGCCCCTCATCCTTTTCAATCTCATTGTCACTGGATAGTGCTGCATCACTTAGGTGTGTATTTGGCTGCAAATAACAGAAAACCCAGCAAACGCTGAAGGGCTGAATAAGAACCCTGAGAAGGGGGTACTCCAGGACTGTCCCCATAATATCATTGGGATCCCCATCCAGTTGCTATTTCTTTTTCACCATTTTCACCTTTTGTCCTCTGGCTTATTGCCTCAGAGTTGCAAGATGGTTCCTGCACTGTCAGGTATCATGCCTGCTTTCTAAGTGGGAAGAGGAAGGAAGGGAGAGGCAAGCAACTAGGTACAATGTCTATCAGGAAAGCAAAGCTTCCCCAGAGATGCTCAGCTTGTATGCATTGACTGGAAGTTTGTCACGTGGCTCCCCCTAGCCACACACTAGTGTGGGAAGGAAAATATTGAGCTAGTCACATTACTCTCTGAACGAAATTCATATTATCTTATTAAGGAAGAGTGTTGGTCTTCAGGAGGGGAAGTTTGCTGTATTGGATGCCGTCATCATGTCCTTGTCATTGCCCTTCCTGTTTTCATTCTTGCCAAACCCCTGTGAATGCTCTTCTAACCTTCCTGTTCCCCACCCCTTCTCTCAGATTTGACCTAGAATTCCCAGCCCAAATCCATAATCTCTTAGCTCTAATAAGAATTTTCATGTTGGACAAAAACCTAGCTACAAATGGGTTTCTATGAAACTTCTGATTAATGTGCAAAATATATATTTTCTCTGGGTTAAGACATTTTTAAGTCAGATCATGCTGACACACTAAGAAAATTTGTGTAATTCATTGACCCCTTCCTTCCAAAATAACAAGTAGCCACCTCAGTGTGACAATATCCAGTCAATAGTAGAGAATTTAATCCTTGGTCCTATAAAAGAATAAAATTCATTGTCATATTTATAGTACGTAAGCCTCAAGTAACAGGTCTTAATGTTAGTGTTGGTGTTGTGGTTTCTATGGAACATTTACAAGTGAAGTTGGATTCTCCTGGGCTTTAAATCCTAAAAAGTCTTAATGACCACTTCATGTAGTTCCCCTCTTATTCTCCTGTGGTCTCCTCAGAGCCAGTGTGTGCTGGGAAAGAGTATTAGTTATAGCCTGGCTTTATAGAATCCAGGAGGTCCTTTTAGCTGAAACGAGCAGCTTCAAAAGGGAACATGAAACAGTGAAAAGATAGCCAAAGGTCAGTGAAACCACAGCATTTCTTTCTAATCTGGCTGAGGCCATGGAGGGGAATGAAGGGAAAATATGCTTCCAGGCCAAGGTCACTGAGGGGGACCTTAGGATTTGTGTCCTCCCCAGTGCTTAGAGTAGAGATATCTGCAAATTCATGGCAAACAGTTGGAAGAGTTACTTAACTGAAACAACCCAGTCTTATTTTCTTTTGTAAGTTGATCCTCTGATTTATTGGGGGGTTCAGGCTCTCCTCAATAGAAGGTCAAAGTTGGACAGGTGGACTAAGGTCAAGGATGAGGAGTCTGCGGTGGGGACTACCACAGCAAACTGTCTTCCTTCTGTGGAGTCCTAACTCAGTCATGTGGTCCACTTGCCCAGGGGCCTGGGGGCTCAGACAAACCCCATGGGGAACATGCTGCCATGCACTGTCTCTTGTAAATGTAGTTGGGTAGGGATCCCGAGGGTATTTGCTCTTTCCAAATGCAGAACTTCTATCCACTTTATCTGGTGATCTGATGAACAGCACGGGGACGTGGAGGTGAAATAAGCATCTTTCAGAATAATGTTTTTTTTTCCTCTTCCAGAACCAAAGGCTTTAGATATTTGTGGAACTTTCTGGATTCCTTCCGAATCAGGTTTACATAAAAAACCATCAACACATCATGGGAAAGGAGCTGTTTCATGACACACATCACGTGTTTCTTGCTCTCACTGAGGAAATGTGTTGTACAAAAGCACCAAATAAGGGCACCCTGGAAGTGACATGTGTGTTTCTTCTAAGTGGTTTTTAGTGCATCCCCTGGGATTGCAGATGCTCATGTGGCTTTTAGGGAAAGGCAGAATGTGCTAGAAGTCGAAGTCATTCAATATTCAGTGCTTACTGTTACTTGGAACCGGATAATCTCAGTTCTTTGTTCAGTCTTTCCCAAAGACCTTACAAAGGAGATGTGTAAATAGATAGATTTTGAGACTAATAAGTCACAGAAATGGAAAATTTTAGAGCAGTTTGTGTCACTTAGGTGAGAACTGATTACTTTAAATTACCAACATGTGCGAATTCTACTTAGTATTCATTATTAGATGCTGAGCTGGAAAAGATGAGAAACCCAAGGAGAACTATTGAATTACCACATAATTGTAATATTATGCTTTCATTTTAATTTTGTATGGGCAGTGTTCTATCAGACTAAGCTTCTAGCCTTTGAAATTATTTACATGAGGAGAGAGCCTGTATATCTGACTTGAGAAACATTAAGCAGACCCTATTTTCACCGTCGCGGTAATAACTATTTATTTGCTATCCTAGAGGTGCTGGGAATGAGCCTCCGGGTGACTTTGATGAGATATATTCACATTTGGTATTGGAACGACCACATAGCAACGTGTTGGGTTTTTTTTATTGTAACACTCTGTGTAAATGTTGGCACCTTATTAAATATTAAATGTTTGAACTCTATTTTTAAAAATAAAATAAGCACAGAATCCGCAACAAACATGTTGTAAATGGAAGAGATACTGATTTCACAGTGTGTTTCTACACAGTAGAACCTCCGGAAACCTGGTCCCCATGACTTGGTAGAACTATCCAGTAAAGTTAAAGACCCATCTTAAGACTGGTATACAGATTGTGAAGTCCATTAGGTCAGCTTTAAAATTCCTTGTTCTTGGCTGGGTGGGCGACGACCAAATGAAAATTCAGACTGAGGCTATCAGTTTCCAGGGATTGGGTAGGAACACTGTCCTCAGGCCATCTGTGTTTGCCCTGTGTGAAGGCTGGGGAGTACAGCTTGGGCAATGGTCTAACATTCATTCATTCTTTCATACTTTCTTTCAAGAGCAAATTTTTCTATTTATTTGGGAACCACAAGGGTTGAATTATGTCTTTTCATATGAGTTTTTTTTTTTCATGAAAACTTTCTACTTTACAGAAAATTTGAAAGAAAGAAAAGAAAGGAACAAAGGATGCCCACAGATCCTTGACCTAGAAGAGGTGCTATTTAATATGGGTGGTTGGTGGTTAGAGGAGTCCCCACTGGTTAGGGGAGGGGACCAGCTGGAGGTACAGCTGGGAAAAGGATAGCCTCAGCAGAGGGGACAGCTAAGTGCAAATGTCCTGAGGTGGAAATGGGCCTAGCCTGCTGGGGGCCCACCAGGGGTGGATGGCTGCAGCCTTGGGATGGGAGTGGGGGTATTTGAAGTTGGGTTTGTTTTCCCTTTGGGAGGAGGGTAGACACAGCAGATGCTTCAGGGTCTTGAAGGACCAGGTAAAGTCCTGGAATTCAGAGGAGTGACATGATTTGACTTGGGTTGTCCACAAACCATTCTGACTGTTGGACAGCAAGACTGGAAGTCAGGGCTCTGGTTAAGAGTATTATTGCAAATACGCCAGGTGCAGTGGCTCATGCCTGTAATCCCAGCACTTTGGGAGGCTGAGGCAGGCAGATCACTTGAGGTCAGGAGTTTGAGACCAGCCTGGCCAACATGGCGAAACCCTGTCTCTACTAAAAAATACAAAAATGAGCCAGGCGTGGTGGCAGGCGCCTGTAATCCCAGCTACTCAGGAGGCTGAGGCAGAAGAATCACTTGAACCTGGGAGGCAGAGGTTACAGTGAGCTGAGATCGTGCCACTGTGCTCCAGCCTGGGCAACAGAGCAAGACTCCATCTCAAAAAAAAAAAAAAAAAAAAAAAAAATAGGTGAGTGATGATGGGGGCTTGCCCCAGAAAGATTCTTGAATTCCAGTTTTACAGTTGCCCCTCAGTATCTGTGGGGAATTGCTTTCAGGACCCCCCATAGATTCCAAAATTCATGACGCTTAAGCCCCTTATATAAAATGCTGTATTATTTGCATATAGCCCATGCACATCCTCCTGTCTGCTTTAAATGTTCTCTAGATTACTTAGAATACCTAGTTCAATGTAATGCTATGTAAATAATTGTTATACTGCATTGTTTATGGAATAGTGACAAGAAAAAAGTCTGTACACGTTCAGTACAGATGCAACCATCCATTTTTTTTCCTGAATATTTTCAATCCACAGTTGAATCCACAGATGCAGAACCCATGGATATGGAGGGCAAACTGTATTTCCAAGGTAGAGCCAACATATTTGCTGATGGACTGGATATAAAATGGTACAACCAAGTTGCCATTTACTGAGATGGGCTAGACTAGGTGAGGAGCTCCCTTTTGGAAATGCTACGTGAGAGATGTCTCTTAGACATTCAGGTTTGGAGCTCAGGGGAATCATTAATGTTTGAGATGTAAATCAAGCCATTGGCATATTGGTGGCATTTAAAGCCATGCCTGGAAACTTTTGTGGTCTCATGATACCCTAAAAGCAAACAGAATAATCTTTTTTTTTTTTTTTTTTTTTTTTTTTTTTGAGATAGAGTCTCACCCTGCTGCCCAGGCTGGAGTGCGGTGGCGTGATCTTGGCTCACTGCAGCCTCTGCCTCCTGGGTTCAAGTGATTCTCCTGTCTCATCCTCCTTAGTAAATAGGATTACAGCTGCACACCATCACGCCTGGCTAATTTTCCATAGTTTTGGTAGAGACAGGGTTTCACCATGTTGGCCAAGCTGGTCTCGAATTTCTGACCTCAAGTGATTCGTCCGCCTCGGCCTCCCAAAGGGCTGAGATTACAGACGTGAGTCACTGCGCCCAGCCAGAATAGTCTTCCAACAGAATTTCAATATTGAGTTTTCAGGGAGTCACACCAATGTCACAGGCCGATAGGACTGCACTTGAGTTCCAGCTCCATTGAGTCCTGGCTCCGTGTGCCATTGTCAAAGGGACTGAATTTCTCTGAGCCTGGGTTTCCCCACCTCTGTAGAGTGAACTACTGCTCTTGCCACAGCAGCATGGCTGTGAGAATTAAATGAGGTAATTGCTGTACAGTACTTGGCATGGAATATGACCAGGCAAATGGTAGACATCATCTGAAGCTCAGTAGCTTTAGTTGGAAATACTTCAGTTAATTTTGTGTTGTTAAAGGACATATAACACTTTAGTTTAATTATAAGGCCACAGAAAGTAAACACAGATCAGACTAGCCAAATGCTTTTTTCCCAGTCCCTGCAGTCATTTTTCCAAAAAACAAAACAAAGCAAAAACTCAGATTTCTTAAGGGATATATTTTTTAAAAAACCTGTCTCCCAATTAATGGGAAATTATAGAAAGGAAGCTACTTGGTAAAATTCCATTTCTCTCTACCTTTATATTGGCTCGAAGAGCAGAAAAGCATCAGTATGCATGGATACTGAACTATGTATTGATTAGTTTGAAATTTGGAGCAAGAATTCATGGAACACAAGAAAGTGTATAGCTTGCTTATTTTCAGTCAACCTAAAACTCAATACTCTCTGCACTTCCAGACAGAGAAAAATCTCTCCAGCATAGTGTTAATGTAGAAATGAGTCTGTTAGTAAAACTCATGAAAGAACAGCGTTTTGTGGGCCTTGGACATTTCCTGTCACCATGATGTTGTTAAAATCCAGAGGGGGAGAATGAACAAATAGAATTTGTCTGAAAAGTGACAGCCCATCAGTTTTAATTCTAGAGGCTTAGCTAGAGCTAACCAGGATGGCCTTGCAAATAAAAGTCTGGGTCATGCATGGGTTTCCTGGGCTTTCATGGGTTGAGAAAGGACTAGAAATGTCCATCTCCATCAACTTCCATCAGGACCAGCGTGCTTCGGCTGAGCACAGGGTGCTTGGAGTGCCCATTGTTAAAGCTCTTCCCCAGTTCATTGGTCGTCAATTGGCCAGAAAGAAGCTACCATATGTGAATGCAGATAGGGAGCATCTATTTCTGGCTGTTCCTCAATATTGCATTTCATTAAAGACATGTTTTTTTCTTTCTGAATGAGCAATAAGCAGAGAGCACCTTGTGGGGATTTCCAAACCCCTTTAGTCAGGGCTTGGCTCACAGAATGAAGGGAGCAATTGATGTGTGATTCAAGTGCTTGTTATGGAACACATATTTCAAAGATGAAACAGCCGTCCTCAATCCAAACAGATTCTGTCAGAGAAATTGAAAACACATCCATAAATTCTCGTCCCACAGGCTCCTAACAGGTTGGATCCAGAGGACGCTCGCTGGTAGAACATTCCTTCCTTCTGCAGGACTCCATGTTCATTTCACACACACTCACTCTCTCAGGGCTTCCACCTGTTTCCAGTCGACACGAACCTAAGCGGAAATTGGGGCTAGCTCCCTTTTGATAAAGGTTTCCTTTTCTGAATTTCTCAAACTTCAGCCTCTTCCCAGAAAGACATTTCTAGGAATGGCTGGCTGCTGAGTGGTTTATATGATCAGCAAGGAACTTTCTCCAGGGAGTGGCCAAGCCAAGTTGCTCCATGGGGCAGGAATCTCCACGATTATTAAAGAGCTAGGAAGAGGCCAGGTGTGGTGGCTCATGCCCATAATCTCGGTGCTTTGGTAGGCTGTGGTGGTTGAGGATTGCTTGAGGCTAGGAGTTCAAGACCAGCCTGGGCAACACAGTAAGCCCCCCCCCCCACCTCCCGCGATCTCTACAAAAAATTTTTAAAAAATTAGCCAGGTATGGTGGTGAGCACCAGTAGTCCCAGCTACTTGAGAGGCTGAGGTAAAAGGATCACTTGAGCCCAGGAGTTTGAGGCTGCAGCAAGCTATGATTGCACCACTGCACTCCAGCCTGGGCAAGAGCGAACTTTGTCTCAGGGGGAAAAAAAAAAAAAAAAAAGCTAGGGAGACAGAGCAGGACTGCATTCAGTGGAGATGATTTCCAAAACTGCCTCCAGGGTACAGTGTCTGCAGGATGCTGCCAGGTGCCAGAGGAAAGGTGGATCCGTGGTTAACTAAATTGGTGGCTAGAGGGTGAGGGTCCAGGAAGTCTTTTTTAAGTTTCTTTTGAGAAATTCTAGTTGAGTGACTGGGAGAACCGACTTAACTTTAATGCACTGCAGCCACATCATCTGAAAGCAGTGACTTGCTAATCAGAGTGTGATCTAGGGACTACCTGTGTCTGTATAGGAGCAAGTGCCACTTAGCAATGCAGAATTGCAAGCCCCATCCAGGTCTGCTGAGTCAGGCAGAATTAACCCCAGGTGATTTGTGTGCAGAGTACAATTTGAGAAGTGCTCCCTTATGTGACCAGGTGATCTGAGTTTACTTCTAGCGCTAAGACCCAACTTTCTCTAAGATTCTCTTACTTCAAAGCAAAAAGGAGTGATGACTGCAGTGATTGGGCCACTGAAGGAGCCTGTCCAGAGAAACAAGATGGAGAGAAGCTTGGCATAAGAGCTCTAAGCCCTATTTCTCAGTCCCCAGACTTCCCCAGTTACAGCTATCCTCCTACGTGATGCTCTATCTCAGAGATTCTCAGCCTCAGCACTAGTGATATTTGGGGCTGTCCTGTGCACTATACGATGTTGAGTGGCATTCCTGGCCTCTACCCACTAGATGTCATAGCACCCCTCACCTAGTTGTGACTCCAAAAATGTCTCCAGACATTGCCAAGTGTCTTGGGTGGGGGGAAGTATGCAGATATCCCCCATCCCCTCTCCTAATTGTATAGAAGAGAGCACTGATTTACAAAGCATGGGAAAAGGGATCACCCTTTGGTGTCATTTTGGTGTTTTTTCCTAATGCTGGATGAAAATCGCTAGTGTAAGGCAAAGACTGATGGGGACTCCCATCCTGCTTTGATGAGTCCCCATGACTGGGGAAGAGTTCCCTCAGCCTTTAAGCAGAAAACAGCAATTTAAGGGGAGAGGGTGCATTTCCTTCTTTCTGAGAACCTAATGGTGAGCCCAGGAAGAATGCAGTCATCTTACCTGGACATAAGTCTCACGCCGATTGGTAATTTCAAAGCGATTGGCTTACTTTCAACTGTCTGTGTGACCACCCTGTCATCCTTCCTCAGTTACCTCCCACACTCAGACCACGCACACAAGCATGTTGATGAAATCGCTCTTTGCTGGGTACATCTCATTAGAAAGATTCCTAGCTGCTTTTTTGAGTCAACTTGAACATTTTTATGTCTTTCTTTGAAACTTAGAGAAGTGGTTGGCCAATTATAGCACGTGGCCAAATGCAGCCTGCCACCTGTTTTTGCAGATATAGCTGATTGGCACACAGCCATGTGCAGCCGTTTACATATTGTCTATGGCTGCTTTATATGTTTGTTTGTTTTAGTCTATGGCTGTTTTTGTGATACAGTGGTGGAGTTAAGTAATCGCAACAGAGACCGTCTGGCCTGCAAAGCCCAAAATATTTACTATCAGGTCCTTGACAGAAAATGTTTGCTGGCTCCTGGCTTAAATTGGGGTCACCAAACCATTGGATAGTCACCAAGAGTAATTTAACTTTCTTAGACTATATGTAAAATATAAAGAAATGCTTTAAATACAGAATCAAGGAGAGATGAGTGTGTCAGTGGAATAAGATGGATTTGTTAAAATGATTTCCATCCAAGCTTAACTTGTGCCAGAAATATCTGTCCTGACTTAGAATATTAACTGAGATGTTTATGGCCTCTGTCAGAATTTAAATGTTTTCTGTAACAGAAAATGACACTTAACATTTGAATAGCACTGTGTCATTACGAAGGGATTTTAATATTTATTTGTGTTTGTCTCAATGGTCCTGTGTGGGAAAAATTATACCTATTATTTAGAAGACAAAACTGAGGCTCAGGAGAATCACCTGTGGAGATTTTGCAACATACTGATGCACCAGAGTCATGCCCTGAGATTCTGATTAAGTCCATCTTGGGTGGGGTCTTCCATCAACATTATAAAAGGTCACCGGGTGATTCTAATGTGAGATTGAGAACCTCTGGGCTCCAGGGATTTGCTTGAGTTAATATACCTAGGAGGTGGTCTTGGAGGAAGCTCAAACTTGGTTCTTCTTCGTGACTTCAAGTCTAGGAACATTTTCCTACAATATGACAACCTGTCTTAGCTCAGGGTCTATCTAACCCAGTGGTTCTCAAAGTATGGTCCTTGGACCAGAAGCATGAGGGTCACCCAGCAGTCTGTTAGAAATGCAAGTTCTCTGTCCTACTCTGGACCTGGTAAATCTGAAAGTCTGGGGATGGGGCCTACTCCTCTGTGTTTTACCAAACCCTCTAGCCAGTTTAGAAGCAGCTCCAGTTTGAGAACCACTCGTCTAATGTGCTGGGAAAGAGGATAAATTTTAATGGAGGTAAGGGGCTAAAACTAGAAAAATACCACACACACAAAACCAGGCCTTGCCTCTGGGAAATTGGCTCTGGCTGGGGAGGGGCAGAATGAACACAAGAAGTTATAAGAAAAGTGAAAATCTGTGCACATCTGGGGAAGTATGAAGGTACCCGGATGGCAGAAAAAGCAAAAGGATCTCACCAGCCGCCTGAGTTGAGCCTCTGCGGACTTCATCTTCCTCTTAGGCAGCCCTGAAGGTGTTAAGAGTTTCTGCATCCCTTTGCTGTGCTGGCAGGTCAGAGGGTTTTTTGTTACTATTTCATTTCATTTTTTGTTTTCAAAGTTTTGGGTTTTTCTGAATCAAGCACTTGGTTGAGATGAACATTCTTGTGTGATTAAATGAGCCCCCTTCTGCTTGGAGCCAAAGCCACATTCCTTGCTTTGGTTTTATCCCAGGTGCTCCTTTTTAATTGCATTTTGTATTCAACTGTGCAGCCATCCCCTTCCCGGAGATGGCTGACCCCCTAATCACTACAGTGCTGTTACCACTGCAGCTGGGACTTCAAAGTCCCCAGAAGTCATATCGTAACGTGAGCTCCAAATCGTCCCTGAGACAAACACAGAGAGGCATCATCAGTCAACTCATCAAGGGGAAGGGAAACCTCTGTGTGGCATGGGGGTGATGGAATTCAGCCTCCCTCTCCACAGCATTGCCATTCCCAATCTGAAAACCACACCAACACATACATAATTCAAGGCTGTGCACTGGTCGCCCAGAGCGAGGGGACAGACATGTATGCCTGGGAAAGAATGTTTGTTTCAAGCAAACGTTCACAGCACCAGCTGCCAATGGGGGAAGACAGGCAGAGGGGGCTCCCGCAGACAGACATGGGAAAGTACAAACGATGATTACAGGCTCCGAAAAGGAGCTGTTGTTGGGGGAAATCACAGCATCTGATTCGGGTTTTGCTTTTATAATTACTGGACTCAGAGAATGTAACTGCAAAGCACATGCTGTTTCCAAAATGGGTGGGACCATGTGAGCTCATGACGGCTTCAAATGTGCACTTTGACATTCAAGTTTGACTCCAGGAGTTAACAAGAGCAGGCCCTGCTTTACATAGTAGCTTCATTTGAAGTTCCAAAGCTCAGTCCCTGGAAGCAGATGTAGTAACTGGTGATTCTATTTTCTTTCTTTAGCTTGGAGCCAATATAGAATATTGATTTCTAATGTGGGAATTCTGAAGAGGGAAAAACTAGGGTTGACTTTTTTTTGGGTCAAATCTATGAGTTTCTCAAGGCCGAAGAGCTGTGTCTCCATTATCTTTCTTCAGTGTCAGTTCTAGTATGTTGTATATTGATTATAAACAATATAATGTATGCTTTTGAACAAAAGATAAATGCTGAAAGCCTGTTCCTTAGCTGTGACCTTTTAGAATAAATCAGGAAAATAACCCTGGCAGAGAGACCCATCTGCCATTGTGTGAAATGTCTCATAAAACACTAGGTGTCAAAAGAAAACAGTAATCGGCTTGGTGTTTCATGGCCTGAGAGGAGCTGCTTAGTTCAGATGCCCTGAGCTTCGAAAAAATGAATATAAAAGTGGAATCTGAAGACACTGTGTGCCCCAGTGTATCTTTGATCAAACTGAACCTGCAAAGAAGTGTGGAAGGCTCTAAAAGCTGTGGTGACTAACCGCTCAGGAAACCCATGCCGGTGACTTTACTGAACATGTCACATCAAAGGGGAAAAGTGCCCCACTGGCTAGAAAGTTCTTTTGGTATTCAGTGTTGAGAGAGAATAGAAATGAGATAAAATTTCAGTATTTCTGGATTTGGTTAATAGATTTTCTCTCTCTCTTCCAAATATACGAACTTGAAGTGATTCTGTTGACTTAGTAGAAAAATATCCAAAGGGCACATCTAATAACGAGGTCTAAGGGGAAAGAAAATATAAAACTATAGATGAGAGAGTATCGTAATCTTTAGAGAAGTAGTTCAAAAACATTTTTCAACTGTGACATCCAAGATGATGTACAGACACTGAGACGGGCAGACCCTGGCTTTGTAGGCACATCCCAGGACACTATTTGCAACTTGACTCTGAGGGAGCTAAGAACATGCCACCCCAAAATATGCTGCTCTGGCATATTGACTATTTTTAATTAAAGGAACTTAAGAGAAAAGGCAGGTGCAAGAAGTTCACTCTGATCATTTTGTTTCTTAAAAGTAGGAGATGAAATTCTCATGGGAAAGACATCCTTCTTACAGAAAAAGAAATAACAAGGATGGGAAGTTGAAACTGAGAGAATTCCATACAGACCTTGTTAAAATAACTCTTATCTTTTTAGCCTCCCCACATAATGTAGTTGCTTTTTTCACAACTTAACTATTCCCTGTCTGATTCAGTATGTAAGTGACTGACTTGTAACTGCTTCTTTGGGCCATCATAACCTTATGAAGGCTCCTGTGCTACGTAAAACTTGGCATTAAATGAATCTGTATGCTTTTGTCCTGTTGAGTTGTCTTATTGCAATTTAATAATCAGGCCCAGCAAGGACCCTAACTTCTCTGGGCCATAGGGCCAAGCTCTCTTATTTTCTCTCTCCTCCCTTCCAAGGGCCTGGCCCCATTCCACCACTCCTTCTATGCTTGAGATAGAAAATGCCATTTCCCTCCAGTCTGTGCCAGCCAAAGTGTCCCCAGTCACCTTGGATTCTCACATTATTCAGAGGGAAGCAACTACAAGTTAAATCCGTCCCTGTTTGCTAAAACCCATCACTTCTTATGAGTTGTGTTGATGGGGCCATTCATTAAAACTTCAGCCTCACTCATTTGGGGCCAGAGGGCTGGGAGGGGCAGATCGAAAACTGTGTCTTGCCAAAAGAACATTTCCTTAGCTGGTATCTAATTTAGGATCATAACAGCTCTGGCCACAATTTTTTAGAGAGGTGAAGCCAGGTGAAAATGATCTATTGAAGGGCTTTAACTTTGGCATAAGACGGACATGATTTTGAATCCAGGCTCTGCTACTTCCTAGCTGTGTAACTCTGGGCAAATCGTTTAACCTCTCTAAACTTTGATTTTCTCATCTATAAAATATGGCAATTTGTCTACCCATACAAACTTGTTGGGCACAGCAGATGGCAGAGCATGAATGCCCAAAAATGTGATTGTAGCAGAGATAGCCGATGCTTACCAAATCTGTGTTCTCCTTTTCTTCATGGGTCCACAGCTGGACTACATTTCCCAGCTCCCCTTGCAGTTAGGAGTGGTCAGTGCTGGTTCTAGCCAATGGAATGTGAGCAGGAGTGAAGCCTGGAAAGCCCATGAGCAATCCCCTGCAGTCTTCCTCTCGCTGGTCTGGAATGGAGATGACCCAGCATGACCTTGGAAGCCATGTGTTGAAGATGGCAGCTCAGGCGTCAGCCTGGGCCTCTGAATAACTGTGAAAGAGGACTTCCCAGTGACTTCTTTACCTGCCCAGTACTGTCATGTGAAGAAACAAACTCTGTGGTATTGAGCCATTTTCCACTTTGGGGTCAATCTGATAAAGCAGGTAGTGTACCCAGAGTATGCAGTTATTACCACTATAAATTCCTAGAATGCTGGGTAGTGGCATGATGAAGCTAGCTTGTACCAGCTCTCAAGAGCTGATGGTTACATTTGCAGGCGTTTATGGGCCAGTCGATATCATATTCCTAGCTTGAAATCAGCCATGGTGGGAATGTTTATACCACAGAAATCGGCAAATACTATAAACCAGTCTTTCCTCCTCTCCCTCATTGGAGCATTTACTATCACACTACTGACTAAGAATATATCGTTTTCCTCTTTGCCTTATCCCATAGCCTCTTAACCTAGTGCATTACATATTTGAATAACTCAAAATGTGTTTGTGGCTACGACTCAAACTTGAATAAATTAAAAGAGGAGACATTGTGAAAGGATGAAAGCTAATACTTAGAGTTAGACAGGGCATATGGTGAAGGGGGAAGAACAGTCTAATCTTTGCCTTTCTGAATAGGGATATCTGGGGCTAAGGATACATTTTAGCGTGTTGGGTCTCTTTGGAATTCAGGCCTTTAACCTCTTTTATCTCCCCTGTCTGGACTTCTTGTCACTGCTCCATCAGCAAGTGAATGTCTTCCAAAGTACAGTGATTCTCCCCTCACTCCCAAGCACTCCATAGTGACAGGCACTGGGGAAAGTGTTTTATTCTCTTCATGTTTCTCTAAGGGAGGCTGTGGCTAGTACAGAGGGGGCTGTCTCAGTCTGGGTTCCCCCAACAGCAGAATCCCCTGTCTCGGGGTTTTCAAGTGCAAGTCATTTATTTGGAAGGTGATGCCAGGAAACAGCATGGCAGAGTGGGAAGAGGTGAAACAGAAGGAAAGGCAACAAACAAAGTGTGCTTTCTTCAGCAAATTGCTGCTGATGTTGGCTGCTGGAGATAGTTTAGAACATGTGTCTCAGAGTTATCACTGCAGAAAGGAAGAAGGGTACTGGGGTATTTATTAGCTCTCTTGAGTCAATGTGGCGCCATCTGCCTAAGATGCTCATAACCTCTGCAGACAACCAGACTGTCTCTGTTCTTTTATTACCTAGCCCCTGAGAATCTCTTTACTCCACCAAGACTTCCTTGCTTCACCAGAGGTGAGCTGACTCCCTTATTCAGACCTCTTGTTATGGGTGTCACGTGTATTCTCTTAGCTGCCCTTGGCCCTGACTCTGATAATTCATTCACCCTGACCTGTGTATGCCTTCAGTGCCCTTCAGTGCATTCATGGATAAGAAGAATGCTTTGAATTACAGTCTCAAAAATCACATAACTGGAGGGTTCTTCTCTTATGATCCAACATGATTCTAACCATCCTGGATTAGATATACATTTCACCAAGATTTCTGCAGTGTGGTAGACACAAAATTTGCCCCCAAGGATGTTTACATCCTAATCCCTGGAACCTTTGAATATGTTACCCTACATGGCAAAAGGGCTTTGCAGATGTGATGAAGTTAAGGAGCTTGAGATTAGGAGGTGATCCTGGGTGGACCAAGTGGGCCAATGATCATGAGGATCCTTAGGAGAAAGAGGCAGGAGGGTCCAAGTCAGAGGAGATGTAACAACGGAAATAGACTAGAGTGATGTGAAGCCATGAGCCAAGAAATGTGGGAAGCTTCTAAAAGCTAGAAAAAGGAACAGATTTCTCCTCTAACGTCCCAAGAGAGAATGCAGTTATACCAACACCTTGGTTTTTAACTCATAAGATCCATTCAGACTTCTGCCTTCTGGAACTATGAGAAAATTTGTGCTGTTTTAAGCCACGAAATTTGTGGGAATTTGTTACAGCAGTGACATGAAACTAACACAACCACTATTCACATTTTTTAAAATTACGTATTTTTGACTTGTTTTTTGGAGATCCAATGTCATTGTGGTGTTTAGCTGTCCTTTTTGCTTTCAGAAATCAGCTTTGTGTACTACTGTAACCAAATCAAAGTCAGGGTTGGCTACTCTCTGAGGCTTTCTGTCATGAATCTGCTGGCAGCCTCTCAGGGCAGAGACCCTGACCTCACATGTAGGTAGGTTATCTATTGCTGGGAGCGAGATCTGTGTTGATGGCATTTGCTGATTGTAGTTCAGTTATTTCTGGATTAACTTCTGCTTTTGATTACCCACATTTTTTTTGTGTGTGTGTGGATAATCTTTTATCCAAATAATCAAAAATTCAATGCCCAAACATGTTCCATTTTGGAATCCAAAGGTTTTGTAGCTCTGCTCCTCTGGTAGTGCCTTCAAAGCAGAAATATTTTATGTTCTCACCAGATTGGTTGGCTAATTCATGAATGTCCTTCATTCTGGATAATAATAGCAAATATTTCCTGAACGCTTGACTATGCCAGTCAAACTCTAGGCTGAGCCTGTTTGATGTTCATTACATCTTGAATACTTGCTCTGATCTAAGCACAGCATGGCCACCCCCATTTTACAGATGAGAACATGAGGGCTGGAAAGGTTTTGTGGCTTGAGAATGCTCACACAGCTGGTGTAAAGCAGAGCTCTGCTCTGAAGTCAGGCAGCCTGATTCTCAAGCTCTCACTTCTACCCAGCAGCAGCACTGATACACTCTTTTTGGAAGTGGCCCAAGTTCACTCCCAGAAACAGAGGTAAAGTTAACATCTTGCTTTAACTGGTAGTGGGAGAGGCCAAGAGTCAGGAGGCAAAAGCAATGCCTTTGTTGCACTTTCTCCGGGACACACGCTTGTGTGATGCGAGGGACTCCCGGTGCGTGTGATGGTCACTAGTTTCCTTTCTATTTCTAGGACATTGGTCTCACCTCCTACCTTACAAAGAAGTGAAGACAATAATTCTCTTAATGTTTTGTAATCAAAATGGATTAAGAGGGGTTCCTGCTGTGTCTAGTGGTGGTTTGCAGAGAATGTCTATGTCAACAAAATGTCTGAATCAACAAAAAAGAAAGTTCCTGGTCGTTTCTGCATTTCAACTCCCTCGGTTTGGTTGCATTTCCCATCTGCCTCACACGTCAGTGGTATTCACCTGCTGTTCAATTTGTAGGATGGCTGGGCAGCCTTCACAGGGCTCCAGAATTCCTTCCTTTCAGATTGGAGGGCGTAGTGCTCACACAGTGGTTCTCAACCAGGGGCGATTTTGTTCCTCAGGGGACACCTGGCAATATCTGGAGACATTTTTGATTGTCACAACTGAGGCAGGACGCAACTGGTATCTATTAGGTTGTATTCATTTCCTGATGTTGTTGTATGTATCAAACTATCACAAACTTGGTGGCTTAAAGTAACAAATTTATTCTGTCTCACTTCTGGAGGCCAGAAATCTGAAAAGAAGATACCAGCAGGGTTGGTCCCTTCTGGAGACTCTGAGGGAGAATCCTTTCTGTACCTCTCTCTTAGGTCCAGCTGGTCACCCGCAGTCATTGACATTCCATGGCTTGCAGCAGCAGCACTCCAGTCTCTGTCTCTGACTTCACACGGCCTTCCCCTCTGTGTCTTTGCATCTCAAATCATCCTCTCATTTCTCTTACATGGACACCTGTCATTGGATTTAGTACCCACCCTAAATCCAGCATAATCTCATCCTGAGGTCCTTAACTTGATGACTGCAAAGACAGGCTATTTCCAAATAAGGTTACATTCACAGGTACTGGGGTTTAGGTCTTGGATGTATCTTTTCAGAGGACACTATTCAATCTACTACATGAGTAGAGGCCAGGGAGGCTGAGATACATCTGATAGCACAGGACAGCCCTCTCACAAAGAGGCTGAGAGACTCTGCACGAGTGAGAAATTTGATTGCCACAGAGAATACCTTTCCCTGTACTTCAAGCCCTTCAGCCATTGTGGTGTGCAGTGTGACCCAGTACAGGCAATGCAGTCAGATGCCAGCTATTACCTCCTTTTTTTTTTTTTTTTTTGAGTGTGAACAGTCATTTCCAATGAGTGGAGGACATTTGTGCCCAGTAGGTGGCATTCAAATACCCCACATAACCAAGCCTGGTGTGCAGGTGACACAACAGGTAAGAAATGAATGCAACTTGCAGAAGTGTGTGGATTCAGTTATATAAATCTATAGTTTGCATCTTTCTCTGAAATGCATATTACGAACCTCTGATTTCCCAACATGGGCCCTCAGGGCTTTCTCCTTCTCCAGCCTCCTCCTCACCTTGATAATTACTCTATTTGGATCCAGTGTTTTATGGGAATTTATAGCAGGGGTCCTGAACTTTTCCTGCAAAGAGCCAAATAGTAAATATTTTAGGCTTTGCAGGCCAAAAGGCAAAACTGAGAATACCATGTGAATTCTGAGATAACAAGAGAGAGAAGTCCTGTGGTGACCTGCCCCATTTGATTAGGGTGGCTGGTCCTTGGTGGTGGGCAACTTTCTGCCCAGGTGCCATCTACTGCAGACTTTCTCTAGGGGAAGAGTGACCGCCCTTTGAATCTGAACCCTAGGCTCTGGGAGGAAGGGGGAGGGCCCGGAGTCGGGGAAGGATCGCTACCATGATCAGTTTCACTCTGCCCTGGTGACATCCTGGTGCACCCTTCTCTCCTTTTGGAGAGCTGGGCCATCCGAACTTGGGCAACTGACTGGAGGGTCCTGCACTGCTTGATGGCCAGCAATTGCCCACAGCAGAGACCTCGCTGTGTAGGTGGTGGCCAGTGTGGGCCCTGATCAGTGCCACTGGCCTGGGAGGCAGGTTGTGGGAATGGGGGCCGGGGGGGAAATAGGGGACAGAGGGCAATGCTCTGGCTAATCTCCCCACTCACAGTGGCAGCTTGCTCCAGCAAGGTCTGTGGGCCACACAAACCCAGGTGGTGGGATGGATTTGGCCCACGGGCCATAATTTGCCAGCCTGTGGTTTGATTGTATGGCAGGCACTCAATTAGTCCTTTTCGGCTTGAGAAACTGTATAACTCATTTGCAAATGTTGCAAATGAGTTGAAATGATGTTGAAAGCAGTAAGAACCATTTGACACCTTTGAGCTAAGCTAGTCCATAGGTTTTTTTTTTTTTTTTTAAATGTACAGATTAATACATCAAGGCTTAGAAAAATGGGCACTGCCAAGCTTCTCTTTGCAAATTAACATGCGGGTCAAAGAGATATCCAGGATCAGGGAGCTGAAACAAATGTTTTTGCCCTTTGCATCTTGAAGTTTAGCTCCTCTACTCCTCCACACCCCCAGCCATCTTACTGGAGTACACAATCCTGCAAAATGCAAGCACCAGGGATCAGATTCTATTTATTCTTGTGATACATAGTTCGGTTTTGGCAAACTAATGTTTTGGGAACAGTGACCAAGGAATTTGTCTTGTCTTTTATGATATAATCTTCAAAGACAAATATTAGAAGCAGTATGTTTAGAAAGAATTAAAAGAGCAGTGAACTCCAACATCCAAAGTTTCAAATGTCATGACTGTGTGCTGCCTGTGCCAACTGTCTGGCGTTTGCTGCTTTGCTTAAGACAAAATGCTTTCCTAGTCAAAGCCCCAGAAAATTGTCTGCTATCACTGTATTGACTGCTGTCAGCAAGTATTTTTTCCTTGCTTAGAAGCTTCATCAAAATGTCTTCTCAAAAACCAGCTGTCACCTCCCCTTCTATTCAGCTAACCTCACACTGCATCCTCCTTGGGATGCACACTTACCAATCCTCTTGAAGCCAAGTTAGACCAGGTTTGTGGGACATCAGCTCTTTCCCTCTCCCTTTGGAAATCCCTCCTGATGCAATTTGAGCTGAAGACATTTTCAGAGTCCTTCATTGTGCACAAATTCCAAATGAAATAGATTTCAGGTCTGTCGCTCTGCCATGGAAATGATCAATAGCCACTAGAAACGATATTTTTAATGAAGAAATAGAAAATCTAGGATAACAAATGAGAGATTTGAGTCTAGGAGAGGGCAGAAAATGAGTTTTAGGCCTCCAAAACCATGTTCCTGCCTCAGTCAAAAATAGCCTTTAGTGATCTGATTGGCACTGACAAAAGAGCTATCTCAGTGGGAAGATTCATGCCTATCTTGTGGCTGAAGATGCTGAAATGGCTCACTTGCACCTCCAGATCCAGATCCTTGCCAATGCCCAGACAGATGGGAGTCACTGTGTGCGGAAAGGAGCACTCAGTGTGGGTCCTGCTACCTCTTGAATCCTTTTTCATCTTCTGTGGTACCTGCTATTTTGCTGCTGAGGTTTCTTCTGGGCCTATATGACATGCCCGTAATTTTGAGGTAAGTGACAATGAGCAATGCCCTCCTCCTACCCATAAATACGGGCTTGCAGGGCTCCAGCCTTGGCCTTCTCATCTGTACTAGCTCTGTCTGCTACCTTAGCCAGGGTCTTGGTTTTGACCATCCCTCCCTAGTCTCTGACCTTGGTCTATCTCCAGAACTCCTGATTGGCTTCTTTAACTTCCTATTTGGATGCAGCTGAAGATCCCTCAGGCACTTCAAACCCAGTGTGCCATATACAAGAGACACACTTTAGTTTCAAAGCTGCCGAAAGGTTGAAAGATTCCATATCTGGAGGTGATTTGGCATCTCTAAGGAGATTTGGCATCCCCATACCTGTGGGATGAGATGGATAAGGAGGTGTCAATTATGATACTTCATCTTACTAGTGCTAACTGGGAGGGTAGAGAGATGTTGGAAAGGTAGAAGTGGTGGTGGACTGTGATGGGGGTATGATGGTGACTTAGAAGAGGAAAATGGAGTTGTGTTGATAAGTTCTTTTTTGGTTGCAAATCACAAAGACTTAAATTAGCTTAAACACACACACGCTCCAAACCACCCCCACCCCACACACACACCAAAGGAAGAAAGAAGAAACTTTATAACTTTGTTGGCTCAAGGAACTAGGAAGTCCAAAGAAGTAGTTTGAAGAACAGCTGGATCCAGGTATTCAAACAGTGCTGTCATAGACTGGGTTCCCCCATCAAGGAGGCTGAGACAAAGGCTCATGTGAGGGTAGTTTATTTGGGAGCAGCATGGGAAACAGAATGCAAGAGACCTAAGAGAAGGATGCAAAAATGAGTTGGCTGGCACCATGGGAAACTCAATGCCATATGGGATCTGCAGAAGAGCCTTATGGAACCCATCTCAGGACTGCCCTTCTTATAGACAAAGGGGGAAGCATTTATTCATCAGCTCTGTTCTTCATTCATCAAGTGTGGCCCCCTGGGTATTGATACCCCTCATATGGATGGGTTGCACAGGTGAGTGCTGAGCCAGTTCCACAGGTGTCTTATGAGAGAGAAGCTGCAGAGTAGAAAATGAACTCATTGCAGTCTCAGAGGAGTCTCAGGGTGGAAAACATTGTCAAGTTGCACCTGCATGAGGTTGGTCAAAGCCTACATGGAACTGGTGTCAGTAGCAGTGGGTGGAGTCAGGGCAGAGGCCAAGAGGATTTGAAGTGGCCCATAGGTGTCTTATCTGTAACCAGCAGGTCTCTATTTTCTTGTCTTTTGTTCCATCTCTTGATTCTGCTTGCCTCAGCCGGATTCTTAGACAGGTATATCCACATGGTGACAAGACATCCCCAAGAAGCTCCAAGCTTATATGGTCCTTAGAGTTAATTACTGCAGAGAAAGAGACATTGGCCACCCCATGCCTAATGTTCAAAATTGGTTTGGATTGACCTATCCTGGAGTATGTGCTCAGTCTGTGACCAGGAAAGCAAGGGGATCTTTACTTCTTGCCCTGTTAGAATTACATGAATTTGAGAGTGGAGCTACTTCCCAATGGAAGGGTGGCTGGTCACGGCAGATATGAAGATGTGATGCTCAGATCCTTTCTCAAGCTTCAAGAAAAAAATCTTGCTGCTAAGCTTCGAGGAGTGTATTTGGTTGACTCTATTAGCTTTAGAGCCAAGGACATGTACTTCTTAGAGCAGTCGCTGGCCAAGGACTAAACAAGGTAATAAAGGCTCTAGCCATTTCTTCCCAATGTGGGACTCCTCTAAGGGCAGTCTTTACTCTAGAGCTCCCTGTTGGGTTGATGGAGAAGTTGCCAGGTCAATGTCACAGTCTAGAAGCTTCCCCTGCCCAATTCTTCCTCAGGTGTTACTCTCTAACATACATGTTGCATTTCTAACTCCATCTCTGTGCGTGCTCCTTGGAGAACCCAGCTGACACAAGGGGAGATGGGAGATGAAGAAATAACCAATGTTCTCTCAAGGGATAAGGTAACTTGGAAGATGAAGGGAGGAGGAATGAGAAAATCCCAAGTTTTGAGTAGGTACAGCAAAAGGCTTCCAATACCATCTTCTTTGGCGCTTCTCCTCAGAACCACTTCCAAAAATGGCCTATGTACAGCACTGAAAACGGCCCTGGAAATAAAAGGCAGACCTGGCACTTGAAATCTAGGCCTTCAGGTTTTGATGTCATACCAGCTGCAGGGCATGCACTGCACTGTTGTAAGACAGTGGGCTGCATATAGACAGGGAGATAAATACAGACAGTACGTGTTCTCAGGGCAAGCCATGTGTGGGCAAGGCTGCTTCTCCTTGCAGAGGCATTGACTCTGTGTAGAACCTCATGTAGAATCACAATCACATGGATTCCAAAAACCACTTTCCATACGAGTTGCCTTCTGCCAACAGGCACATGAGGGAAGAGGATGGAGCTCCTTTGTGTGTAGGTTGGCCCTGCTAAGTTGCTGAAATCCAAGGTCTGAGGAAAAGTCAAGAAACATGTTAACCTAGACTCAAATGTTCTCATTTCTCTGAGACTACTCTAATGTGTCTCCAAACACCTGGTTTGTGCATCATTGGCCTTGGGTTTACAAATTGGAGTGAGTTTTATAGGAAGGTGGCACATAAAATTAAAAGTCTATAAACGACCGTAGTAAGTCATCCAAGTAAAAGGCTTAAATTCCAAGTCATATGGTATGAAGAAACTGAGCTGAGCTGAAATTGCTGTTATTTTCACTGGCAGGAAAACAAAAATGCACAAAATCCTTATTCTTCTGAGTGTACAGGAATCAGAATGCATTCCCATGGTGACTTCTTGTGCCCTACATGCAAGGGAGCAAAATAGAAGTTCTAGTTCACCAATCTGACTTCTAATCTCTGAGATTTGATGTGAATACAAATAATGGTTTTCTGTGGTACCTTCAGAATATGCATCACTGGCTGTGACATAAAATTTTTCTTGTGGTCCTGAGGGAGAAATGTAAGGCAAACACTATTAGGATCATTTTTGTAGCTGGACAGATTTAACAAGCAAAGGGTTATGCGATTGCTACTTTGTAGTTTAAGGAATTGGGTTCTTTCTGTGCACATTCCTGTTAAATCACAAATGACAACAAAGGTGAATGACTTTAGTTTATATAAGTTGTATTGATCTTGGTAAGATCCAGCATTATACCAGCATCATCTTAGAGAGGCAGGTCTGGAAAGTGATTATCAACTATTCAATTATGTTACATTCTTTCTAAAGCAAGGTGATTTTTTAAAAATTTTACTTTTCATTCTGGTGTATATGTGCAGGATGTACAGGTTTGTTACATAGGTAAATGTGTGCCATGGTGGTTTGCTGCACCTATCAACCCATCACTTAGGTATTAAGCCCACCATATATTAGCTATGTTTCCTAATGCTCTCCCTCCCCACTACCCCGCCCTGCAACTGGCCCCAGTGTGTGTTGTTCCCCTCCCTGTGTCCATGTGTTCTCATTGTTCAGCTCCCACTTATAAGTCAACATCCCTTCATGTTAAAAACTCTCAATAAACTAGGTATTGAAGGAAATACCTCAAAATAATAAGAGCCATTAATGACAAACCCACAACCAATATCATACTGAATGGACAAAAGTTGGAAGCATTCCCCTTGAAAACTGGCACAAGACAAGGATGCCCTCTCTCACCACTCCTATTCAACATAATATTGGAAGCTCTGCCCAGGGCAATCAGGCAAGAGAAAGAAATGTATTCAGATAGAAAGAGAGGAAGTCAAATTTTCTCTGTTTGCAGACGACATGATCCTACATCTAGAAACCACCATCGTCTCAGCCCAAAAGCTTGTTAAACTGATAAGCAACTTCAGCAAAGTCTCAGGATACAAAATCAATGTGCAGAGGTCACAAGCATTCCTATACACCAAAAACAGGCAACTAGAGAACCAAATCATGAATGTATTTATTTCTTTAGAAGTAGAATTTCCCCTTGGCTGTGAGAGAGTACAGATGCATTCAGGGAAGAAGTCTTTACTGGTACAGTCAGAGAGACAGGGGAGTTGAGATGAGGCAGTGAAGTGACTGTTCAGGCAGTGGAGGAGGTGTTGCCAGGTTTTGGGTTTTCAAGAACAGAAAGCCAAGTTGAATGATCTCATCAGACATATTGGGCTGTTGGGAATCAACTCAAGCTAGTCAAACACCTAAAAGACTAAGGGATAGCACAGGACACAAATGCAAGCACTACCTGTATGTGGCTGGCATATTTGTGCCAACCACCCTGAAGCTTTCTGTCCTGGTGTCCAGACATCCAGGGAGTGGGCTTAGAAATGAGAAGACTGGGTGGATAGCAAGAAATTAGAATTGAGGCTGGTGGATGGTCCCAAGTGTTACTCTGTTCAGGTCATGGCGACTCTGGTAAATCATACAACTCTCTCAATAGTATTTATCTCTAAGGAATAAGAGTTTTCATATTAGTCAGATTCAGCACCTGCCTCTTTCCTGGATAGACATTTTCCTGATCTTCAGATAGATTAGTATATCCCACATATTTAAAACAGCCTTTTTAAAAAAGAAATAATGTACACCATGGAATAGTTTATAATCACTTTCCAGGCCTACCTCTCTAGGATAACGTTAGTGTAATTCTGGATTTTACCAAGATCAGGGATAACTTCCTCTCCTTGATAGTCCTGACTATCTCATTGGTTTTTGAAAGTTTTGGGATGGGCATTTCAAAATACCAAGAGATAAGCAAACACAAGAGGAGTTTTTCTAAAATTTTTTCTATTTGTCCTACGAGATAGTATCAAGTAATAATCACGTAAGAATGAAATTGGGTTTTTAAATCTCCTGTATTGGTGAGATTTTTCTTTATCTCTCAAACGTGGGAGCTGAGGGTGCCCATTCCAAGATGGGGGTGCAGGCAAATGGAGGTGTGCCATTAGCCAAACTTGGCTGGCACATGGCTTTGTTTCACCTGGGGCAGAAATGATGGCAATTGGTGATACTTGTTGTATGTAACTCTCATCATGGGAAGCACTGAAGGACAGGTTTTCTCTCCTTTTTCTCTAATAACATCATTAACATAGCAGGTTATAATTTTGGAACAGGGGAAGTTTTATCTCTGTAATTTTATACTTCTATTTCCAGTTTTTTTCCTTTCTGCAGCATGTCTAAATTATATTTTGGGTTGAAACAAGAGTCTTGTAGCACCTTGTGATAATGACAAAAGTGTCAGTTTAAGGATCCTTTCTTTCCCACGACAAGGAAAAACGGACACACTGTCAGTGACCTGACCTAGAGCCCCATGTCTGTTAATCTCTAGATTAGAGTAATACATTGTTCATGGAGTTCTGGATGTCTCCCAGACTCTTTTGTCACCCATTTATACACACACAGTCCTGACTTCCTAGTTTCATTCATGATATGTGAATGCTGCCTGTTTAATGTTCTGAAAGTAGTCTTATTTCCTTTATAAGGCAAAAATGGTTAATATTCGTCAAGTTTACAATGTGTTCCCCTAAATTTCCCAGCTTCCTTTGAAGTTAAGAGGAGGTCATCTGACAACTTCTACTGAATGAATTGTGTGAAGAAATGGCATATGTTATATATGGGTCAAATAAGTGTAGAACTGGTGTGCCTCTTTCATCTTTCTTTTTCAACCTTGGCAACCTAGGAATTCACATATTGAGATGGCAGCATCACCAGATGGAGGAGATTTGGATCCCTGAGTCACCAGATGGAGGCAAGCTCTGGCCAACTTGCGTTGGAGTTCATGTAAGTGAGAAATAAACTTATGTTGTGCTAAGCCTTTGAGATTTTTGTTACTGCAGCATAGCCAATCTTATGCTGACTGAACCTTATTTCCACATTCCTATGAAAATACAGTCTTCTCTATGAACTGATTAGAGATATAAAAGATTTGGAGATCTCAGACTCAAATATCTGAAGTATCAGAATAGGCTAGGTGGAGAAACATTCTGGCCAGCTTCCTTTAGGACTCAAACTAAACAAGTAAGCAAAAACAAAAGCAAATACAAACCCAAGTTTTCTGCTCAAATAATCTCCTCTTCCAAACTACTCAGGATCCTAGAAGTTATGTGGTTTGTCAATGCAGAACTGAAGAACACTATTGCACTATCTCTTCAGGAATGTTAAGTTATTTACAAGATGGGTCAGAATTGGCCTGAAGGTGTTAAAGAGTGTCCTTGGTGGGGTAGGGGTGGAGGGCTCTATGGGAAATTGTGCGTTCTCCAAAGTTTTCTATATTCCTGTCCCTTATCTTCTGGCATTCGTTCTATAGGTAATGGGCTAGACTTGATTATCTGATAGGCAGACTATACACACACACACACACACACACACACACACACAAATCACTCTGGGGAGAATTAAATACTTTGAAGAAACAAACCAACAGTCATGAGAAAAATCAGGACTTTGTCGGACTTCCTTGTGTTTTGGGGAAAGTGCTCAGTATTGTTTTTATTTAGGCTGACATTAAGAAAGGGGGTTAGAAGTGGATGAAATTTCTGTAACATCTTTCAGAGCTTAAGGGCTCTAAAGCTCTTCATAGGAGCCTGCTCAGATATTTCTTCAGAATTGTATCTTCTATCCAATTCTTCTCAAATGACTGCTAATAGGCATTAAATACAAATTAAGCCTTGTTTAGAAATAATAGTGTTTACATTTAGAAAGGTAGGGATGGGTTGGTAAGAGTTTGTGGCAGAGTCTAACTAGTTGATTACCAAACTGGTTTTTCTTTTTGTCTGGGACATACAACTTGACTACATTTCCCAGAATTCCTTACAGTTAAGTAGAGAATTTGTTGTACCCCATCTCCAGGTCTGGTCCATCAATAGTCTCCATGTGATTCTCCATATCTTTCTCTTTCCCTGAGGGATGACCTAATGCAGAACATCTAGTGGAGGAGGTCCCAGAGATTTAGAGCCATGTAGATGGCAGGAGCCTGGGTCTTTGAATGATTGTGTGGACCAGAGCCTACCTGATAGCCTGCATTGAACTGATATGTATGAGGAAAAAAACTACTGAGAGTTGGGAGTTGTTTGCTGCAGTGGTTAAGCTACCCTGATTAATACAGACCTCTTATCTAATCACAGTTTATTCTTTCCTAAGAAATGTGCGCTGTATAAAGCAGTTTTTAGGTGCCCTAAACACCTCTGCTAAAGCTCCAGGGTTTGAGGGTTACCACAGAGGGTTATCTGTGGAGAATTTTCAAATGTGTCCTACCAAAAGTGGTATTGATTATTCCTCTTTCCTGACAACATGGTAACAAATTTTTATCTCTCTTATGTAACCTGTCACACAATATTTAAATTATTGTTAATGGTGTAACTTGACAACCTTAAGCAAAAAGGGGGATTTATTTCATACTAGCAAGCGGTCTCCAAAGATGACCGCCATCAATTCCTATCTTCCATGTATGTGCATGTGGCTCCACCAACCAAGGAACAGAGTCTATTTCCTCTCCCCTGGAATCTAGACTGGCCTAATGACTTGCTTTGACCAACAGAATATGGAGAATATGACATTCTGGGACTTCTGAGCACAAGCCTTAAGTGGAGTGGCTGCTTTGACAGCATCCCTCCACAAGACAGCAGACATTTAAGAATTCTGACTATCCAGAGACTACCACACTGTGAGAAAGTCCAAACCAACCATGTGGAGTGCCCACGTGGGGAAGCACTTAGGCACCAAATGTGAGTACAGTCTTCCTTTTTTATTTATTTATTTTGAGATAGAGTCTCGCTCCGTTGCCCAGGCTGGAGTGCAGTGGTGTAATCTTGGCTCACCGTACCCTCCATCTCCTGGGTTCAAGCAATTCTCCGGCCTCAGCCTCCTGAGTAGCTGGGATTACAGGCATATGCCATCACACCCAGCTAATTTTTGTATTTTTAGTAGAGACAGCGTTTCACCATGTTGGCCAGACTGGTCTCCGAACTCCTGACCTCAAATGATCCACCCACTTTGGCCTCCCAAAGTGCTGGGAATACAGGCATGAGCCACCTGAATGAAGTGAGCTGCCATGAGTGAAGCTTTTTTGAACCTTCTCACCCAGTGCAGACACCTGCTGAATACAGCTGAGTGTGTGGCTCCAGTCAAGGCAAAATAGATCAAAAGAATCATCCAGTTGAGTCAACTCACAGAATGATGAGAAAAATAAATTGTTGCTAGTTTGAGCAACTATGTTTTGGAGTGGTTATACAGTTATACAGATAACTGAAACAGGAGGGATTCTAGGTGTGAAGTTTTGATTGATTAGGAAAAGAATTGTAGTCTCCCTTGGTATTGTTCATTGTTGTATTTTAAGTCATGAAGGCAGAAATGTGGCTTTCAAAGAGGTCTGAGAAAGGCCATTGTACTCAGAGGACTGCAGTGGCCACCTTCCCATGCTTATGCTTGGCCTGGGTGAATATTTGTTCAACGAAAGTTTTTTTTTTTTTTTTTTTTTTTTTTAGATGGTGTCTTGCTCTGTTGCCCAGGCTAGAGTGCAATGACACAATCTCAGCTCACTGCAACCTCCGTCTCCTAGGTTCAAGCAATTCTCCTGCCTCAGCCTCCTGAGTAGCTGGGACTACAGGCACGTGCCACCACGCCCAGCTAATTTTTGTACTCTTAGTAGAGATGGCATTTCACCATGTTGGCCAGGCTGATCCAACAAAAGTTTTTTGAGTGAAAGTTATTATTCACTTACCTCTTCTTTTCTATCTTAGGCCATGAACTCTTTTAGGGAAATGATCATACATTGCCTGGGCACAGAACAGTGCCTCAATAAGGGAGCAGACTTTAAAGGTTTATTGACTAAGTTAATGCTGGGCATGGTGAGGGAGACCTCATCCTTTGAGGGAATGAGTAAGCCATGAGGAGCCCTTGCCTTACCCCAAATGTCTCACCTAAAGGTCACCTAAATGTCTCACCTAAAGGAAGTGGCTAGATGAAGAAAGCTTCAGTTCACCTCAAGAGTTGCAGTAAATCAATAAATATACCACTATGCAATGCAAAAGGGAATTTAGTTGCCACTCAATAGAAAGAGAAAGAAATTCCTTATCATTAGACCAGAAGCCATTATCTGAGGATAAAGATCAATCAAACTGCATTTGAAACACTCCTCGTATTGCTCTTAGAAAGTGTTCTTTTCTTGAGAGATGATTTAGCACTCACTATCGACAACATGATAACCCCTGAGAACAAATAGCAGAGATGGCTCTGCACTAGGAAAAGCATATGTGAAATGGAGCATACCTGGACAGAAATAAACCCGGTGGAGACAAAATATGCAAGGGCTGTTACTTATCTGTTTTGGCCCACATTCTGGGTATAGCTATTTTGATTTCATTAGCCAGGTAGAGGTAATTCATATATCAATTTATAACATAGCCAGAGGAGTTCTTTAACTTGGAACTTTGTGAAAATAAAAGGATCAGCTGAGAAGAGATGAATCATGCTTTGGAAAGAGAACTATGTCCATTTAAATATTAAGTTGAATAAATCTTTACCACAAACTTTAAAGAATATACTGCAGGGTTCTGTTATAACTTCCAGTTATTCTTTTTTTACTTAAAAAAGATAAGAACTTTTAGTTTGTTTGACCAAGGGACCCAGGGTGTTGAATTCAGGGTTTGCTTATCATCCATCCAGTCATCCACCCATCTCCCATCTATCTATCTATCCATTTGTCCATTTATATGAACATTTGCTATTTTCCTGGTGCTGTGTGTGCTGTGCCATTGGTGATATTAACAAGCTGGTAATACAGAGTGTGACAGATGGTTTTCATGCAGGATCCCGTCGTAGCATCACTTTGCTACTCTTCTGACGGAACTCCAAACTGTTTTTGACCCGTTCCATTTCATACCAAGCATGGAAACTTTCTTGTTTGAAGACCCAGTCTATCATTTGTAGAATCCTATTGGTTTTGTTTGTTTGTTTGTTTGCTTTTACAATGGACCAAAATTTGCTTGAAACACAAAACCTTTAACACTGTGTTGTTAAGGATGTTCGATCTCTCTAATATGCTCAAACAAATACTGGAAGCTTGTTTTGCTCCTTAATTTGATATAACCTGATGTTAAATGAGACATTTCTTGTTTTGCATTTCAACTGAGGCCTCAACACTTGAGAATATGTTGCAAGTCTCCACATTCTAGGGAGAGGGGTTGTGTTAGGCCATCTGTGCTGCCATAAAGAAATACCTGAGACTGGGTAATTTATAAAGAAAAGATATTTAATTGACTCATGGTTCTGTAGGCTGTACAGAAAGCATGGCACTGGCATCTGCTGGGCTTCTGATGAGGCCTCAGGGAAATTTTACTCATCATGTGTCAGGTGTCATTCGAGTAAACAAGAGAGGAGGAGCCAACCTCCCTTAAACAATCAACTCTCACGTGAACTAACTGAGCGAGAACTCACTCATCACCAAGGGGATGGCACTAAGCTGTTCATGAGGGACCCACCCCCATGATCCAAACACCTCCCACCAAGCCCCACCTCAAGCGTTAGAGATTCAGAGGGGACAAGCATCTAAAACATATCAGGGGTAGATCATGTATGTAGGATAAGGTAAGAGATTATATTTGTCCAGGGGCCTTTGGCCTATCACTCCACCTCAAAGGTGTGTGAGGGCAGCTGAGGGTTGATTGAAGAAACTTGAGGCTGTATGGGGAGTGTTGGTAGAAACACATTATCCAGTTATAGCCATGGGACCAGAGGAGAGCTTAGAGTGAAAGTCCGTAGAAAATCTGGGCAAATGACCCTCAGAATTTGGAGGACACAGAGACTGATGTCTGACACCTGCCTGGACATGTCTAAAGTCTGGAGGTTGGCAACTTCTGTGAGGACAAAGAGGAGAGAGAGGGTTGGCAGAGGGGTGGCTTGAGGTTTGAACATTCATCCTGGCAAAGAGGCCGACTTCCAAGGGGTATACTGGGTACTCAAGGAGGGACCCCTCTCAAGAATACTGCTTCTGGCGCGGTGCAGTGGCTCACGCCTGTAATCCCAGCACTTTGGGAGGCCGAGGTGGGTGGTTCACTAGAGGTCAGGAGTTTGAGACCAGCCTGGCCAACACGGTGAAACCCTGTCTCCACTAAAAATACAAAAATTAGCTGGGCATGGTGGGGCACACCTCTGTAGTCCCAGCTACTACTCGGGAGGCTGAGGCAGTAGAATAACTTGAACCCGGAAGGCGGAGGTTGCAGCGAGCTGAGATTGCACCACTGCACTCCAGCCTGGGCGACAGAGTGAGACTCCATCTTAAAAAAAAAAAAAAATACTGCTTACTGCTTGCCTGGGAGAGATGGTCCGGGTAGAAGGAACCTGCAAGGGGCAATAACTAGGAGTACAGGTGACAAGTGGCCTCTGGAGACTGCATTATTGAAGCAGAGGAGAGAGAAATGGGAAGTTCCCAAGGGAGGGTGGGTGTTATGGTCTGAATGTGTGCCCCACAATTTCTATGTTGAAACTTAGTCACCAATGCAATAGTATTAAGAGGTAGGACCTTTAGGAGGTGATTAAGTTATGAGGGTGGAGACCTCACAGATGAGAGTAGCACCTTATGAAAGAGTTTGAGGGGATCAGTCTGTTCCTTCTGTCCCTTTGGCCACATGAGGGCAACATTCATCCCCTCTGTAGGAAGCAACGTTTAAGGTGCCATCTGGCAAGCAGAGACCAGGCCCTCACCGAACACCAAACCTGCTGGCACCTTGATTTTGGACTTTTCAGTCTCCAGAACTGTAAGAAATACATTTCTGTTCTTTACCAATGATCCAGTCTCAGGTATTTTGTTATAGCAGCCTGAATGAACTAAGACAATGAGTCACTGAAAAACACAACAAAGCATTTTGCAAGAGAGGGTCAGCTTTTGTCCATTTGTGACACCACCAGATTACAAGCACACAGTCAAGTAAGGCCTTTTCCCCTCTCAGCTCAGCTCTGCTCCTAGCCACTTTGGAGTAGCCAGAGGCAGCATAATGAGTAGGGGACTAGGAGTAGAAGAATAAAGTGGAATTAGAGGAGGGTAGTTTTGCTTTTAGGCTATACTGGGCTCCTGGATCTGCAGATTCATTGGTGGAAACACATAAAGTTGTTTCTCAGCTTGGAAACTACCAAATGCAGCTCATTCAATATATTGGGCATATCAGGAAAGGTTTTTATGATCCTATTACTCTTTGTCTTAATTTGAGTGTTCTGCTAGCCTCTATCTGCTGGGTTCTTTGCTGCAATTGGTATTTAATGTGGAGTAGGGATGGGAGATGTATGTTAAGTTCCTTTCATTGGAGAGAGTGGGCCGAATTCTGTGTTAGAAATGGATTTAACTATTGGGTGTCATGACATATCCTCTGGCATCCTTCAATATCCTTTCCTGAGCAAGGTAGGTGACAGGTTGCTTTCCTTTAGCCATTTCATGGCCAACATTAAGGAGGCTTCATGGCCTTTAAGAAAGGCCAGGATATCTGATATCTTAGAAATGAAAAGATTTAGAGGAAACTGGATTATGTGTGGAATCTCATAGTGGAAACCAAGGCAATAATGATAAAGACTCAAGCTAAGGTTGTCGCAGGGTGGAAAAATAATTGGGGATGGATTTGGGGAGGCAGCCTCCCATTGCACATAGTGCCAGTACTATTCATCTCCTGACCAAATCTCTGTCCTTGGAACCATCCTGAACTATTAACACTTCCATATAACTTCATATTCTATTGTGTCAAAAAGATTTGAAATGCCTCTGAAATCTTCCTCCTTATTTCCAGTTTCCATTGTTTCTGATGAACTTCACTACTGTTTGCCCCTCCTTTCCAAATAGTCTCCTAACTGGGCACTCTGCTTCCTTCTTCTTTCTTCAGGCCACACTCTGCATTGAAGCTAATCCTTCTAAGAATCTTTCTAAAATGTCAGAGCTGAAGATGGTGGCCTGAGCAAAAGTATTTGTGCCCACTGTCTTAGGCAGAATGTCTCCCTCCCCCCACACCTATGCCTTAATCCCTGAAACCTGTGAGTATGTTACATTACATGCCAAAAGGGACTTTGCAGACATAATTAATGTTAAATGGACCTTAAACTAGGGAGATTATTCCATATTATCCAGGTGGGTCCAATCTAATCACGAGTCCTTAAAAGCAGAGAACTTTCCTAGGCTAGATAGAGGTGGGGAGATGTGGCAGAAGAAGAAATTGGAGAGATTCAAAGCTTAAGAGGGACTTAACTCAGGGTTGCAGGAGGGGGCCACAAGGAAAACACTAGAAGGAATGTGGGCAACAGTTAAAACAGGACCCCAAGCCAACAGGGGGCCACAAGGAAATGAGGACCTTTGTCCTACACCCATAAGGACCTTAATTTGGCCAACAACCTGAATAAGTTCAGAAGCAGATTCATCCTCAGAGCCTTCAGAAAGGAATGCAGCCCTGCCACACTTTGGCTTAGGTCTTGTGAGACCCTAAGCTGAAGACCTGTTGGGCTACATTGTGTCAAAGCTTCTGATATGCAGAACTATAAGCTAATAAATACATGGAATTATAAGTCACTAAATTTGTGGCTATTTGTTACAGCAGCAATAGAAAGCTAATACACCTACTCATCTCAACCTCCACCGGAACCCTAGCCTAGGAGCTTAGTGCTGTTCTCAGTTGGAATGTTGCCTTTCTGACATTTTTCGATGAGCTATTATTTAGAGTTTTGGTGAGAAATCACAGAACAACTAAAAATAAGAGATTGCCTCCAGGGGCAAGACTGAGGCGGGGGCGGGTGGCAGCAGGGCTAAAGACACTGCTTTTCATTTCATAAGTCCTTCTCACTATTTGACTTTTCATCGTTTAAAATTATTACATTGATGAAAAAGATCAAGTTATTTATAATAACTGCAGAACTTGTCTGAATCATTTTCGTTTTAAAAATCCCATAGTCCTCACCACCAATCCTGGGAGCTTCAGTCTCATGCGTCTCTTACCTTGGTGAGGAATGATTTTCTGTTTTCTTTGCTTAGGAAAACCAGATGGAGTTCTTATAGACCAGGTCAACTGTCGTCACCCCTATGAAGCCCTCAATGACCCTTGGGCACTTAATTAGACTTGTTCACTTAGTACACAGTTTCCACATTTGTGTGTACATTTCCATTGCTATTTTGTGAGTTTCTTGAAATATATGGCAGTGTCTATTTCATAGTTGAATCCCCATTCTGTGACACAGTGCTGAGTGTTAGGAGAAGCACAATAATCCTTTGCAAACAAGTAGTTGAATATTGCCCTTTGTGACTTTTCCTATCTTACTTTATTTTAATCACAATTTTACCTCTGTCTGATCCTGACATTTAAGGGCTGGTCTCTCTTGATCTGAGGGAGCTTTGAAGTTCATTTTAACCAGATTTCGCCTGAGGAAATATATTTCAGCAATGGAGGACTTCGTTATCCCATGTGACTTGCCCTAGGCCCCTAATGCCTCTGGAGATAGTACTAGTTCTTCATGAACACAAGGAATTTTAATGCACATTCAACTGGAAGGCTTTATCAACCTTTGTCCTTTTACTTGCCAAAATAACAGAGCATTTACTGTAGGAAATGAAATTTTAAAAGTTTGCAAAATTAAAAAATAGGTTATGACTTGTGCTAAAGTCTTCATTTCCATATAAGATTGAAAATTAATAAATGCATGTATTCAATTTTTCATTCTTCTACCTTACACAAGTGTTTAGGCAGCCTGAAAGAAATCAGAACTATCTCTGAGACATTATCATGACCAGTGTGAAAGAACAAGGACTTAACAATAGAGGATCATCCACTACAGGCTTTATTCCAGTTGTTTGTTCTCATTGTGCATTTAAAATATGCCTCCATATTCAAAAATTTAATTCACTCCTAATTTTTCTGAACTCTACTTATTGCATAAAAATGAGACACACCTGTAGACAATAAAAAGGGAAACAGACTCTCGTTGCTGACCAGGCAATCAAAAACGTGTTCAATGGAAACCACAAGAAAGAAAAAACCTGCTTGCTTTCTGGGTAGAAAAATAATGAGTCACATACTTATGATAAATAGAATTATCAATTCATAAATTCCAAGTAATAGGTTTTCACTTGTCAGGGACTAATGACCCATTCTTTTAGTTATGGGAAATAGCACTATCCAATTCCTAGTACGTGCAGCTGCCACCTTAGATGTTGGCATCTGCTGGTCTTTGACCATGTCTAATGAGTGAGTTCTTCTTATTTTGATGCTGCCTCCAAACAGAAGGAATAGTAACACCTTATACCAACAGCTGTGGAGGTCAATGTCTTCTTTTTCAAGGGAGAAATGGGCTCCAAATACATTCTCTTTTTTGGCAAAATTTGTTCATGATAAGCCGCCAGTAGCCTGATAACAGACTGCCTGACCTTCTCAAAATAGAAAAGGTCATCACAGCCTGGGTATCCCAAAGCTGAGCTAGGCACAGCCTTTCACAATTAGAAAGGCAGGTCTTTTTCTCTCTCCATTCTCTCAGTAGGATATGAACCATGTCCCAGGTAACTGAGGCCTCAGCTTCAGAGATGAAAATACTTATTGGTGTTGAGTCCACTGATTACTCATCCAAGGAGTTTATTTTGGCCCTTAGAATACATGAAAATTTGTTATATGAACCGATTTCCTCCTTTTCTTTGCCTATATTTTCCATAGGAAATGAATGATCAAACAGACAAATGTGATATCATAAAATTCATGCACCTTAAAAAAAACCTATGTATATAGATTCTTAGCTGATACTTGTTATAAGTAACTTTCTTTGTGCCTATTTAACCTACAAGCTCATTCTTTCAGTCACTCTTTCTGTGCTGATTAATGTTTTCAGCTCATGAACCATGTGCATTTCCCCTACCTCCTGTTTCCTGTGCATTAACATCCCCATACAGATATTGGACATGCTGGCTCCAAGTTTCATCTCCAGCCTGGAACTTCCATTACAGTAAGTCCTCACTTAACATTGTCGATAGGTTCTTGGAAAGTGCGACTTTACACGAAATGACATACAACAGCAGGTCCTTGAATAATGTCATTTTCTTCAATATTGTTTAGTTATAACATTGATGAGAAAAAAAATTGGTTTCATTATACTAACCTGGTGTGGGAATTGGTGTGCTAACTATGTCTCTTAGAGAAACATAGACCTGGAAAGTCTTTATCTAGAAGTCTGGACAGGACTTAAAGTGTGAAATCTAGAGAGTTGATGGACAGGGATGAACTGGCAGAAGACCAGAGTTCTAATTCTTACTCTAGTAATTGCTAAATTTGTGACCTTGGACAATTGACTTAAAACTATCTAGCCTCTACTTCTTCCTCCATAAAAGATAAGGATTGGCTCAGTGTTCCCAATAGCCCATCAGTTTTATGATTCTGGTCTCTAGACCTGCACTTATCTGTTTAGTCACCTAAGCTACAGGGTCTACTTCTCTGGAACTTTGCAGTTGTGACTCATGGTTACTGCCTCTGTTTTTGTTTGTTTTGTCTTTTGAGACAGGATCTCACTCTGTCACCCAGGCTGCACCCAGGCTGGAGTGCAGTGGTGTGATCATGGCTCACTGCATCCTCAACTTCCTGGGCTCGGGTGATCTTCCCACCTCATCCTCTCAAGTAGCTGGGACTACAGGCATGCACCACTATGCCCAGCTAATTTTTTGTATTTTTTTTTTTTTATAGAAATGGGGTTTTGCCATGTTCCCCAGGCTGGCCTCAAAGTTTTGGACTTAAGCAATCCTCCTGCCTTGGCCTCCCAAGGTATTAAGATTACAGGTGTGAACCACTGCACCAGGCTGGTTGCTGCCTCATATTTATTTCACAAAATTAGTCATTCCTAATGAACTTCAGATTTGTGCCAAATCTCTATCCCATCTCTATTTTTATTTTCTAAATACTTTTCTTCTAATTGACTCATTTTTAAAAGCTTAATACTGAATCATTTCATTACAATAAAAGGATACATGGGTTAGTATTTGTGGTAGCAGAAATAACTATAGTGAAAAAAAAAACCCAACCATTGCCCAGGGGCAGTAACCCCGAATTATTGCTGCAAAGGCTCAGACAAGTAGACCCTCTAGTCTGGGTGATCACTTGTTAATGCAAATCTAGAAACCATTTCAGCAACACTCTTCTTCAAAAATTAAGGAGAAATAGAAATATTTTCAGGTGAACTGTAAGAATTCATTGATAGCTGGCCTAAACTACAAGACATGCTAATAGGAGTTCTTTACACTGAAAGGAAATGACACTAGATTACAACCTGGATCTTCAAGAAAGAATGAAGACCACTTCCCAGTGTGTTAGCTGATGTTGCAGCTATTTCTTTTAAGCAGATATAGGACTAGAATGTGGCACAGGGAGCAATGTCTGGGATACTATGATGTTGTATAAGGCAGTCAGCAGCTATATTGAGGTGCTTCTCTACAATGTTGATTTTTCCCAGAGACCATATCTAGAACAGCAACCTAAATGCAACCTAAACTAGAGTCGCTATCCAATTTTCCATGATCTATCTGTCTTTTACCCATCACAATGCAGAGTTTAGTGGAGGTGGATAGGAATTCCCATCCTGCATCTTTCAAGTCTCCAATGGTGCTTCCAATCAGTATGATTGCCCTGGGTTTGTGGTGTTGGTCATAATTGCCTTTCTTGCTATGGATGGAGGACTCTGGAATCTTCCACTTCCCTTCCTACTATAGGTTGGGAGCAAAGTTGGCATTTTGCCTGTTGCCAAGCGTACACTCAGGATTTGGGATAATTAAGCTGAGGGTGGGCTTGGGGTTCCACTGGGCTTGCCATTATGTTGACACAGATCAAATTCTGTTTAACTTCTCATCCCCATTAATCCCCAACTATGACTCATGGGCAACAGAAACACTCTGGTTACCTGGAAATCTCTTTTGGCTCAGCATCTAGAAGGGGTTCAAATGCTGGCCACCAAAGAAAAATATCACAAACATTTGCTGCTTTCCTTAATATTACATTCTTATTTATCTCCTCAATGATTATTTTCCTTGTCACGTATTTAGGTCTTACCCCCTACTCTGAGAGCTCTTCATGAGAAGCCCCATGTACTTTTGAATATATTGTGTAACCCTGGATCAGACTTTTACAGAAGCCCCACACATATCTACGATCGAAGCTGCATAGACAGTTGAGGTATCATCTGAGATTCAAATCCAGTGTCACTACCTTTGACCATTATTCTAAGTGAGGTAACTCAGGAATGGAAAACTAAATATCGTATATTCTCACTAATCGGTGGGAGCTAAGCTATGAGGACGCAAAGGCATAAAAATGATACAGTGGACTTTGGAGACTCAGAGGAAAGGATGGGAAAGGGTGAGGGATAAAAGACTACACATTGTATACAGTAAATACTGGTCGGGTGATGGGTGCACCAAAATCTCAGATATCACCACTAAAGAACTTATTCATGTAACCGAACACCACCTGTTCCCCCTAAAACCTATTGAAATTTTTAAAATCCTTAAAAAATCCAATGCCTCCACCTTTATGAAGTTGGGTGATATGAATAGCATTTTACATTGTTGTAGCAGGAACCCAAACCACCCCTGGGATGATGTCTGTCTTCTCAGAGTTCTCTAAAATAAACTTTTGCTGACAAAGAACTCATCTCCCAGGTGAAACTTAAAAAGAATACAATGACTGTTCCCATTGCCTTTTGGTGGCATTTATAAAGCCCCAACCTGTGGGAACTCAGTACTAAATGTCATACAAAGCAATGTCAAAAGGCACTCAGACCCTGTTCTCTAAGGGTTATAATTGAAAACGGACCTCTGCATTGACCCTGTTGGCCATGCTAGATGCTGCCTCCAAAAAGTTTCTCTCTGCTCCATGACTCAGCGGTAATGCCATTTACACATGGGAAGGAACCAGTCTCTCTTCTTCCACAAAGCCCTGAGCTTCTGTGATTTTAGCCCCAGTAAAAAGATCTCTAGAGGAATAGGCTGCTGGATGACACACCCTGAATCTGTTCACCCTGATTGAGTTGCTTCTTCCCTCTGGGATTCTCTTACCTGATTTCTATACCCATTACCATCCTGCTTTTCTTGGAAAAAAAAAATGCTAGCTTGCTGTGGACATCTGTCCCTTCCTTGTTCTGATTGACAGAGATGAGAAAGGCTTTACTTTGAATACATTTAATTGTAATAAAGAAATAAGAGAAAAACCAGAATTGCAATTCAAAAAGACTTGACTAACTCCCAAGAGAGCCAAAATGATGTGAAGACAAAAATACATGTATGATAACAACACAGGTTAGCAAGACTAGCTAACTCCTGTATAATCATTGCCTTCCATACCTTGTCTTTTGTTATCCATAACAAGCTCCTTTCAATCGTACCTGAGTTTATACTAATGAGATGACTTATAGGGCAGGAGGGCTAAACAGCTTCAGGATGAGGCTAGTTGACAGAAAAGCTAACCACATGGCTAGAGTTAGAACTCTCTGCTGCATCCCCAACTCCTGGTTGGGGAAGAGGATCTGGAGATTCAATTCAATCACCAGTAGCCAATGAGTATGTCAATAGTGCTTACATGAAACCTCAGTAAAAATTGGACAATGAGGTTTGGGGGAACTTCCTGGTCAGTGAATATATCAATGTACTGAGAGGGCGGCATGCTTCATCTTTCTGGGAACAGAGGCTCCTCTGCTCAGGGTCCTTCCAGACCTCACTCAATATACCTCTTTACTTGGCTGTTTGTATCTTTTATAATAAACTGTTGTAACTATAGCACTTTCCTGAGTTGTGTGAGTCATCTTAGTGAATTATCAAACCCACGTGGGGAGTGAGTCATGGGAACTCCTGAATTTGTAATTGACTGGGCAGAAGTGCAGGGAGCCTGGGGACCCCATTTGTGGCTAGCGTCTGAAGTGAGGGCAGTCGTGTAGGACTGAACTCTTTACCTGTGGGGTCTATGCTAACTCCAGATAGCGTCTGAATTGAATTAAATAGTGGGAAACCCAGTTAGTGTTGGAGAACTGATTGTTGTAAAAATGACATAGTGGTTAACAGGACCATTGGGACATTCAAAATGAAATATCTTTTTCTTTTGGTGAAAGCCTAACTGTGATTACTTATACACCAAAGGTGCAGCAAGCCTTTAACAAAGATCATCAAACTGGATGGAACACTTAGAAAACTGTAGGATATTGACTGGGTGTAATGGCTCATGCCTGTAATCTTAGCACTTTGGGAGGCAGAGGTGGGTGGATCGCTTGAGCTCAGGAGTTCGAGACCAGCCTGGGCAGCATGGCAAAACCCTGGCTCAAAAAAAAAAGAAAATTAGCGTGGCGTGGTGGCACATGCCTGTAGTCCCACCTCAGCCACTTGGGAGCTACTGTAGTCCTCAGCCTCAGCTACTCAGGAGACTGAAGTGGGAGGATTGCTTGAGTCTGGGAGGTCAAAGTTGCACTGAGCCGTGATTGTGCCACTGTACTCAAGCCTGGGTGACAGACTGAGACCCTGTCTCAAAAGAGAAAAAAGAGGAAGCTTGTAGGATATTGATAGAGCATCATTATGTCATTGAATTAGATGCATAATTGTACACACATAGACAGGAACATTTGTTCTTCTGATTTCACAGTGAACCAATTGTTGCAACAACTGATTAAAATGGATTAATTCCCTGGTGGAGTACATTGTATAAATCTATCACAAAAAGGTTCTGTGGCAAAATAATATTCTATTTTCCTTAAAATATCTTAAATATTCAGACAAATTGGTAAGCATGGCCACTTTTGAATGTGGCAGTGCTGTTCTAGAAATAAAAGAAATAGTTATGGGTGGTGGGGAGAAAGGTACCCTTCCCTTTGGTGACTGTTCTCTGAGGGAGAACATCTTCAGGCCCAGTACACTGTGGTCTGCATGTAACCTGCAGCACGTAGCACATCTCAATGAGATACAAGTTTCTAACATGGGACTCTATCAGGGGCTGGTCTTGGCCCCTGTGGTCTGGGGACTCTTGACTATGATAGGAAGGCTGCTATTATTTCTGGTGTATTGGTTTCCTACCACTGCTGTAACAGATCACCACAAACTTAGTGGCATGAAGCAACACAAATCTATTATCTTATAGTTTTGGAGGTCAGAAGTCTGAAAATGGGACTAAACAGGACTAAAAGCAAAGAGTCGGCAGGCCTGGTTCCTTCTGGAGGCTGTAGGGGATAATCTCTTTATTGTCTTTTCCAGCTTTCTTGGCTCATGGCCCTCTTCTAGCCAGAAAAGACATTGCTCCAAACTCTCCATCATCACATCTCCTCTTACTCTCCTGCTCTGCTTTCCTGGTATAAGGACCCTTGTGATTACATTGGGTCACCCAGATAATGAGGATAATTTCCACATCTCAAGATCCTTAAGTAAGTCACATCTGTAATCCCATTTGCCATCTGTATTAGTCAGGGGTTTCTAGGGAAACAGAATTGGTATAGTGTGTGTGTGTGTATGAAGGTTTATATATCATATATGTATATGTATTATATTTCATGAGGAGAATTGGCTCATGAAATTATGGAGATTGAGAAGTCTCATGATGTGCTATCTGCAAGTTGGAGAATGAGGAAAGCTGATGGTGTAACTCAGCCCAAGTCCAAAGGTCGGAGAACCAGGAGCTCTAATGTCCAAGCGCAGGAGAAGATGGACCAGAGTTCCATCATGAACTCTCATCCATCACATAGTATCCAGTTCAAGATGAGAGTGAAAGAATTTGCCCTTTCTCCATCTTTTTGTTCAATTTGGGCCCTCAACAGGGTCTTCCTTCCTTCCTTTACTTCCTTTATTCCCCTCACTTCCCTCCTTCCTTTTCTCCTCCTCCTCCTTTCTCTCTTTTCCTCATCTTTTTTCTTCCCTTCTTTCCTTCCTTCTCTCGTCTTTCCTCCCTCTCTCCCTCCTTCCCTCCTTCCTTTTCATAAACATTCAGTGAGTGCCCTTAAAAGTCTTCAGTCCACCCACCCCAAATCAGTGCAAATATTTTAGAATAGTTAACTCTTCAAGCTGGGGCAATGAAAAGTCAGGCAAAGTCAGTGTTGTCAACTTTACCCTTTTGTAACATGACCAAGTGGCAGGGGATGAGCTGCGCTAAGAATCTGACATCCTGAAAGGGTGCTTATCCCTCCACCCACAGCTCTTTGTCTTTGAACCTTTACTCACCTCTTTCTGTACTAGTTAGAATGGGGTGGTAATATTATTTTTTAGGGTGGTTGTTAGGGAACAATGTAAAATTCTTAGTAAAAGATGCTGTTGTTGTTTGCCTCAGGCAAAATCTGACCAAGACCTCCCCTTAAACATTGAGAAGACAGAGTAAAGAGTAAAAATGACTATAAGGGAGTAAGTGTGGCTTTATTTTGTCATTATACTTGACCCCCTGGAAGTACCAAGATGGCCTGGCATGAAGAGGTAGTAGCACTGCCAGCCCCTTTCTAGCAATTACAGGCCTGGTGTTTGTGAGCTCCAACTGGCCCCACACAGATGGCTGCTTGGCATCTGCTGTGAATGTGCACACAGGCTTTTTGCGACACACCCTGTTCGATCTGTGTTTGGAATATGATTTCTGTCACCAGTCTGTCTGCTTGGTACTATGTGACTTTATGAAACACAAAATGAAAACTCCCATTGCTTGAAAAATCACCACCCAGAAATGGCATTTTTTTTTCCTGACAGATTAGCTAGAAAAAGGTTTGGTATTAAAGAGAAATAATATGAATAGGACCGTTGGACCCCGTAATATCAGTGGCCAGCCATCCTCAATAGCAGTGACATTTGAGGAGGCTCTGCTGTTTGATCTTTTTTCTTCCAGCTTATATTGACTTTTAAAGTCCACCCTACATCTGAAAATGCCAATGGCAAGAAAATGTGACATTAACCTGAAGGTTATAAAATTGAAAGCAGTTCATTAAAAAAAAATGGGGGGGGGATGCATTTCTTATGTTTTCTTGAGATTGTCTTCCGAAAAACTGAAGTTTAGATATTGTATAGAGGTGGGCAAAGCACCTATGGATTTCAGGTGAGGGAAATAGTCAAGTTGATTAACAACCCTGCCTCATGAGTGGCAAAAAGGCAAGCTGTATATATCATCCGAGTCACCTCCGTAAGAGCTTTCTAAGGGGGGGCGTGGGGCTTGTTAAAAATGTAGATCTAGGTCTCTGTCCTTGAGGGTTAAAACTCAGTGGGCCTGGGATTGGGCTTGGGAAATTGTATTTTTAAAGCTCCCTGGTGGTTCTGTAGTTTAGCTAGATTTAATACATACTAGACCACAGAAGGACGTGTGATCCCCTGGGACAAAGCTAAATATTTTTGGCCAAATATCATTGATTGGCAGTTAAACTGGATCAAGAAGGCAGTGAGTTTTTTGAGAAAAGTTAGCAATTGTAGACAAAAGAAAGCAGTTAGTGATTCTTGAATACTTATTATGGATCAGTTACTGTTCTAAGTGCTTTACAGAGATTAATCCTCAGCATTTATTTGTTTGTTTACTTATTTCCAGCAAATGAAGAAACTGATACTTACAAAGCTTCTACAACTTGCCAAAGTCATACAGTGTCAAGTGTTGGAATGAGAGTTTGACCCCAAGTGTGTATAACTCCACAGTTCAAAGTCCAAGGAAAAAAGAAAGAAGTTGCTCCCCTCCCAAAAGATATACAATTTTGCTTTGGAAGGAGTTAGATTTCTTTACACATGACTTCTGCAAGGGACTGACAAAAGGACATAAAATTAGTCTGAGTTGCCATTAAAATTCTTACTGTGTTTGGGAGGATGAATCTTCTTATTTGTGGTCCAGACAAAGAAGCTTTTACTCATAGGGAAAAATTATAATCAGATATTAAATATCTGTGTGATTGATTTTGTTTGGTTGACACCAAAGGCCAGTTTATTTATTTTTTGGGTATAGCTTTAAATGTAATAAATTGATGTTTTAAATATAATACTAGCTTATAATTTTATTTTGCTTTGTTAGCTTATGCTAGCCCAATAAAATCTGACAATTGAACAAAAGACTCTCCTTGGGGTGATATTTTAATTGTCATAAAAATGTCATCTAGATTAAGGGGCCAGCTGAGCCCTTATAGTTTCTCAGGGACTAGAGAAATCATTAAGAAATGCATATGTTATTTCCAAGGTAAAATACTGGCCAAGTCCTGCCATAATTTTTTTTTTAATGTGAATTTGCCAAATATAAAGCCATGAATTTTCCTAATTCTCAGAAATCATCTTCCAAAAGGCCTACATGTGGCTGCATTGCCTCCTAGATTCTATCCCAGCAAAAAGCACCTCCCTCCATGGATGTACTTCTCCTGGGCAAGTCCTTGCCATGGTTCCAGCTCCCTCCAGGCTGCCCCAGCTCCTGGGCTCTGGCTGCACCACCTCCTCACTTTGATCCTCCAGTCCTAAGGAGGAAATGACTTCTTGCTAAAGCTCAGACCTTGTCTTAGTCTGTTTTGCATGGCTATAAAGGAATACCCGAGGCTGGGTTATTTATAAAGAGGTTTATTTGGCTCACAGATCTGCAGGCAGTTCTGCAAGAAGTGGTGACAGCATCAGCTTTTGGTGAGGACCTCAGGAAGCTTCCATTCATGGCAGAAGAGGAAGGGGAGCAGGTATCACATAGTGAGACAGGAGGAAAGAGTGGGAGGGGAGGTAGGTGCCAGGCTCCTTTTAGCAATCAGATCTTGTAGGAACTAATAGAGCAAGAACTCACTCATCACCATGAGGACAGCACCAAGCCATTCATGAGGGATCCACTCCCATGACCCCAACAACTTCCACCAGGCCCCACCTCTAACACTGAGGATCAAATTTCAACATGAGATTTGGAGGGGACAAACATCCAAACCATGTCAGACCCATTCCCCAACCTTCCTTGCTCTACTCTGACCCCTACAGACTACATTTCCCAGGCTCCCCTGCCCACTGGCTTCCAGTTAGTTTCAACCAATGGGAGACCAGGTTAGACACTGGAGGGTGGGAGAAATGCCAGGGTAATTCTCCTCTTTCTTCTGCTTCAGTTTCTTGTGTTCCTTTGACTTTACTATTGTTAGAGATATCCCCATCTACCATTTGCAGGATGTTCCCTGATTTGCTTTCTTGGCCTCCTTCCTTTAATTTCCAAAATCTTGAAAGAGCTAATGTTTGACTGTTTTTCCTTCCTCACCAGCCACACTGCTAGATAATACTCTTATTGAATGTACACTGAGCAGAATTCTCACCAACCTCATTGTCATTCAACTCTAGGATATTTTCTCAGATTTTCAAAGTGTTCCACAATGTCAACTGTCTTCCCCTTCCTAAAATTTCTCCTTTCATTTCTCCTGATTATCCTGTATCTGTGATAATTCCTCTATGGGAGTGGCTCTTCATTTACTGCTTCAGGTTGTCTGTGGAGCACTGGACACTTCTCTAAACATTCTGCAATGCAGAATGCATCTCACACTCATTTTCTTTAAAACTGAGTCTACTGGCTCATGAGGACAGCTAATTGGTCTAACTTAGTCTCTGCTAAAACCCAGCACCAGATAGAGAAAGCGTTCAGTAACTATTTTGTTGAATGAATTAATGAAATGGTTATATATGCATAAGATTATGAGAATGTTCATGCAGTAATAAATATACAGTGCTTAGCAAAAATACAGGTGGCCATGGAATGTACACCTTTGAGAATTTTTAAGTTAAAATCTAATGACTTGAATGTTTATGGTTTCATTAACATTTAGAACATTAAAATTTTTAATATATTGTTAAACGTTTCCCATTGATGATGTGCCTAATTACTTGTGTGAAAAGATTTAAACTCAACAGGCTCTCTGCAAATTCTGCCTTCCTTCCGATACCTTACTTTTGGTTTCTAACATCTGCTCCCAGTGACTTAGTCTCTCATCACGGGTCTGCTAGCCTTTTCTTCACCACCTGGCCCCAACTGTCGGTCCCTTCATATGGCTTCTAGTCAAATATTTGCTTATGCCCTGGCACTCTCAGACATGCACGTGTGCACCTACATTTCAGACCCATAGCCTTCTGTTCAGAAGCTATGCATATGGCAGGCAGATATCCTTTTCATCAGGATCAGGTTCAATGCCATTGTTGCATGAAGTTCACTGGATGATACCCTGGTTTCCTGGTCACTGATATCGGCCTCTCCATTTTAATGAAATCACATTCAGCCAAGTTAGAATTCTCTTTAGTAGTTGGGGCCAAGGGGAATCAGAATAAAGACAATGCTCAGATAATTCTTCAACTCCTATACCTTAAGCAGTAGAATAAATGCCTTCACTAAATTCTTAGCTTATTAGGTGCCTGGGTAACAATTTGCATTGTGTTTCTCAATAATAATCACAAACATCATAATAACTGATCATGTTTATTCTGGACATCCTGGGGCAGGCCCTCCCTTGACATAGCCCTGTGAGAGAGAAAAAAAGGAAAAACTGACTGTATTCCTCCTCCTACTCTCTCTTTTCTTGGCTTTTGGCATTCCGTTTTTAAAAATAATTTTCAGTTTTATAGCTCTTCATTTTGGAATAGTTTAAAACTTACATGAAGTTATAAAAATAGTGCAGAGAGTTCCTGTGTACCCTTCAATCAACTTTCCACAATTATAATATCTTACATAAAGATAGTGCATTGACAAGACCAGGAAATTAACACTGGTGCTAATAATGCATTCGTGTGTGTGTGTGTGTGTGTGTGTTTATTTCTATGAAATTTCATCCCGTGTAGATTCAATTGACCATCACAATCAGAATACAGAACAGAATTGTTCCATCACCACAAGGAAACGCCTTCATGTTACCCTTTAATAGTAACACTCTCCTTGCAACTCTAACTCTTTACCACTGCCGATCTGTTCTCCCTCACTATAATTTTGTATATAACCATCTTGAGGATGTAACCTATATATCACTATAATTTTGTATATAACCACATAAATGGAATCATGTATGTGACATTTTGTGATTAGCTTTTACACTCAGCGTACCCTTGAGATCTGTCCAAGTTGTGTGCATCAATAGTTTGTTACATTTTTCATCCTTTATTGAAAGAGACTTTCTTGAAGAGTGCCCTAACTATAGTGTTCTGATTTCAGCTAATTGTTGCTCATTTCTTCAACATGTAATGAATGGGTAGAGTCCTCTTTATGCAAGGTCAGCTATGGGGCAACATGGGATCTAGGAGGCTTATCTTTGGAAAAACTTTCTGGTTTTGGTCAACCTTTCACTTTTCACCCAAAGTGTATAATCTCCCTTCAGCACCTCATCTTTTCTTACCCTTGGTTTCCTGCTGTCTCTTAGCCCCTGAGATTAGAGTCCGTGATAAGGACTTAGGTGCAGGTTTTTTGAGAGGTTACTGCAGGAAGCAGGAGTGAGAGAGGAGGGAAAGGGAGGAAATGAGGGTGGGTAAACTAATAAAGAGTGCATTAATGAGGGGGTTACAGCTGTGCAAAACTGGGGCTTGGTTCCACCAGAGATTCAGAAGGAACCATATAGAACATGTCTCAGAATTGCTGCTCTGGTGCATGGGAGGGGGAGGCATGTACTTACTAACTCCCATCCCTCCTTAGTTAAAGGTTGTTCCAAGCACGTTGACTCCTGGAACTTCTAGGCACTGCCCACACAGGGGGATTTAGTGACCTCCTGGTTCTGCAGAGAAAACTTGGAGCAAACCAAATGGAGAGACCCAGTGTGAGGCTGAGATGAGAGCCCAGCAGTATGCTTGGTAGCTGGCCAGCACTGAGTCACAAAAGTCAGATCGGGGCCAAGGAAATGTATCCAATGTCCTTGGATGGCAAAAGCTCTATCTGACAAGTCAACTCCTTTGCTTTGTGTGAGGGTAACTGGTCCTGATTTCCACATTCTTGGACAGCCAGCCCAGGATCTCTCAAGAGGTTTTCTTTTTGCTTACACAGTTAACTGACTATCCTGCTTTCTAGAGTTGTTCATGCAACTTACATTGTCAGGCGAATGTGATAACCACTATACTACAGAAACCATGCAACTTACTTTGAAGGCTTATACTTATTTGAAGGAATTTTATCTATGTAATTAAATTAATCCAGATCTGTTTTTAACCCTGTGTAACTTCAAATAATTTAAATAATTATATATTTTAAAAACAAGTTCAGTCCTTAGAGTTTTGAATCACTCCTTCTTTCTCACTCGAGAACTCCAAGTTCTACTCCTTAGACTCTAGCTCATTCTTCTGCATTCTAAGAGGGATCCCTGTACTGATCCCAATGTCTTACCCAAGTTCCCAAACTCTTATTTTACTACAAGATTCTTTCAGCTTTTTGCATATGCTACCTTGTGTTACTTCTTATGGTTTATGTGTTTATCTGCCTCCTCCATTAACCTCTGTGATGTCGGCCTTGGAGTTTTAATCCCTTTGTATCCTGGGCTACTAGCACAGAACTTGACATATAGTTAGGGTCAATAAATGTTTCCAGCTGATGTTAGAGACGGTGGCAGCAGTTCAACTGTAAAGGAGGTTTCCCGCTTAGCCCTTCGGGGATATAAGAGTGGGTCCTAATTTGGTTCTGGTGAAGCAGTTGTAGGCAGGGCTGCTGCCTGGCAATGTGAGATGTGGGAGATTACAATCAGTCATGCCCATGTGTCCAGCCAGGCTTGCCTCTGGTGGCTGGGAAGCTGGGTCATGTGGCTTTGGGGACAAATGTCTTGTCAGTGAAAGGGAGGCCAAATGATATATAGAAAAGAGCAGGGGTATGGAAGCCAATTTTGATCTTAGATAAGTGACTTCACAGAAGTTGCATTAGCAGTCTTACGCTGGGAAAAGCCTAACTAGCTCACAGGGTTGGTGTGAGGCAGGAATGACTTAGGAGAGAAAGGCAGGTCCTGTTGTAGCCAGGGGTCCTTGCTTCTCCTGGGCTTCATTTGTGGCCCCGTTGATAGGCATCTTCTAGACATCCACCTGGCTATCTGGCTATTATGCTTTCCATGTTTCTTTTTACAAAAATGTTATTAAAAATGGACTAGCCCACTGTTTCAGTAATCTCTTGCTGTGTAACACAATAGCCCAAACCTTAGAACCTTGAAACAGTAACAATTTATTATTTCTCACAATTTCATGGGTCAGGAATTTGGGCAGGGCTCAGAAGGATGGCTCTTCTGTTCCATGTGTATCAGCTAGGGTCATTTATTTGGTTGCATCCCCTGGCAGTGAGCTGGGCCAGAACATCCAAGAAAGGTTTGCTTATATTTTTGGGGCCACAGTCTTCCTCTACTAGGTCAATTAGTCTCTCTTTGTCTCTCTCCCCATCTCTCTCTCTTTCTTCTTTAATTTCTTTGTCTCTATATAGGTAGTTTGGTCTTCCTTGCAACATGGTGTAAGGGGTTGGGTTCTTTCTAATCTGGGCAGTGAGACTTCTAACATGGTGGCTTATTTTCAGGAGAAAGGTGGAAATGACAACTGTCAGTATTATGTCCTGGGCTCACAAGTCCCACAATATGTCTTCCACCACATGCCAAAACAAAGCACAAGTCCAGCCCAGATTCGAGGGAAGGGGAAATAGACTCATCTCTCACTGGGAGGTGTGGCGGGCACATCTGGGGTGGGAAGAACCATTGGGAGACCTCTCTGGAGACTAGTTAGCCCATGCATCTAATTAGTCCAGTTAGCAGGAGTGGGCTTGACTCAAGAGAGGGCAACACCAGGCTGTCTGGGGAACTGCAGTGTGGCCTGGCTTCGCAGAACTACCTGCCATTTTCTGGAGAATTTTGAGTCAAAGAGAGAGAGAGAGAGAAAGAGAGAGAGAGAGCAAGCAATAGAGCAAAGCTGAAAAAGAGAGGATCTGTGAAGAAGAGTAGGAGCCACAAGAAGCCACAAGCAAGATGGAGACATGGGGCCACAGACATGCAGGGAGAAGGGGAGATTCTGGGAGAGATAGATCATGATGCATGTGAGAGAGGCAGAGAGAGAGAGAGTTCTAGTCCCTAAAACTGACTGGAGGCTCTCAGATTCCAGGGTTAATTCCAATCAGCTCATGTGTATTATAAGATACCCCCTTTTACTTGAGATTACCAAGTATGTTTCTTTTCTTTATTTCAGACAAAATGATTCAAGAAATGGATTTGAGTACCACATCTGCCACCTCCTGATTTGTGGCAGGTTATTTCTGTGGTTCAATTTTCCTATCTGCAAATGAGAATAATTTTACCTATGTCATATGGTTGTTTTGAGTATTAAATGACTTACATTACAAGGATTCATATATGTGCAAGCCCCTGGAACAATGCCTGGCATGTGGTAAACACTATATAAGTAATTGTTAAATAAAAAGTAAGGTAATGTTTAGAAGTCTTGGGTTGAGAGAACACATGAAGATTCTGCTTTGGAAAGCAAATACAATTTTATAGGGGAAAATACATGATTTTCTTCTGTAATCAAGGTAAATCAGTCCTACCATGCTGTTATTGAGTGTCACTGAACTAAAAACATACATCCTGAAAAATCTGGAGCCAAGGTGTCTACCAGGGTAGACGAAACTATGGACATAGTAAATCACAGAGACTGAGGAGTCTTGATCCTTATCAGGAATGCAGAGCTTCTTTGAGCTTGCTATGCTCTTTTTCCATCGTTTTTCTTCTTGCTCGTTTCTCCCCTCCCCAAGATAACCCAATTTATAGAATTGCCTCAATATGTGCCAGTTGACATGACATTCTGTGTGGAGGAGAGTGCCAGAGAGACCCAGTTGTAACCTGTTGATTTATGGTCAGCCCGCTCCACTGTTACTTTCTGATTTAACATCAAAAGAATGGATTACGAATGCAATCATGCTGGGCAAACAAATATACTGTTGCAAATGACTTTGCAGAATTTTTAAAATTCTGTCCATGTATAAAATGAGCTAAAATGGCTCTTGGTGTAATCACTCAAATACCTTCGGACTCTTGCACCATATGTTTCCTACATTTTCTTTTATCATATGTGATTGTATATTATAATACACAGCAATTCCAAAGGCGAACCAGATGGCTGTGTGTTTCTTAGTTCAGGATTTTCAGGCAGAAAGGAAGAGGGAATCTGGGGCTATATTTGGTTCTGAAGAAACTGACAGGCTACCCGAAGTGATAATCAGAGGTATTTAAGGAAGGCTCCCATTTACGATAAAGAGTTTAAGTGCTCAATCACGTCTGAATGTGTCTTTAATGGGCATATCTTTAAAAAACTGATTTAATGTATTCATTTACATCTGCTCAATTTGAATACGTGGAGACAAGCAATATTTTAAACTAGTTATTTTTTTTTTTTAAATACACGTTTCAGAAAAAGCAAATAATTTCTTGGAAAGACAGTTCAAAATATGGCCACTCTTCTGCTCTTGCTTCCTTATTGTTTAGGCTACTAGACAATCATTTGCTGAATAAAAAAAGAGTGGTCTAAGTCAGCAAGAAGGAAGCAGGGAGAGAGGTGACTAGTTTTCTGAATGCAATTGATGGATTCTTGCGCAAGTTGCTTATGTTGTGCCTTCAGCTTCACAGGGGTGAAAATATTTTGTCCTTAAGATTGAGATGGGACAATCACAGTTATGTGCAGTAGCCACATAAATTGCACAATGTATGTTTCTTGTCTAATTTGCTCTGCAACAGTGTAAAACCAGATGAAAATTTCAAAATGAAAAACAAAAATAAACACAATCTATGAACGTGTTGGTGGACTAAACTGATGGTGCTATATAGTCAAGTGATTTCTGCATGCCAGCTATAGGTATACCTGCCCATCCCAACGTTTGTTCATATTGAAATATATGCAGTGAAGAATTTTGCAAATTGAAAATTTGAAAACTGTTGAATGTTGATGATGGTTTCAGTACTCCAGGGGTGAAATACAGATGTGAAGAAAAAGCACACAACTCTTCAAAAAAAATTCTATTGCTTGGAATTAGAAGAGCTAGGATTTGAACACCAGACTCTGGAAACAATGGCTGTTAACATGTGCTCTGTGCAGAGACCCTGCTCTCTTCTCACCACCCTTCAAAGTCAGAGTTTGCTGGAATTCCTTCCACAGCCCATTTTGTGTCTTGCTCTGCTCCCCGTCTTGGAGATCTCAACCATACTCCTGCTTCCTCTACCACCTGGGTTGTTTGCATTCTCTCTCCTAGGGCTCCCTCTGATACTCCAAACTGAGCCCCACTCAGTCTCTTCCAGAAAGCTCTGTCTCCAGTCCCATACACACATCCAACTCAAAATGACCCAAACTGGACTCAGAATTGCCCACTCTTTCCCCTTGAATGTCTTTCTTTGCTGATGGCCTTGTTATTTGTTTCATGCTGCAAGAATATTTTTTCAAAAGTAGAATTCTGATCATGGTGTTGCCTTAGTTAAATTCTTCAGGAGAGTCCCATGGTGTTCAAACATCACAGCAGGGCCAAGGAGACCCCTCATGATCTCCTGCACACTTGTCTTTCCTTTCTTCTTTCCATAGGGATCTGGTGAGCTATTTGACTTGTTTGCAGTTTCTCAAATATATCTTACATATTCACATTTATTTTCACATTTCCTCAAGAGAGAAGTTCCTTCCTTTCTCTTCTCCTCTAGTCATTTATTAAGAACCTTGCATGTCCTGGCATTTTTTATCCCCTTGTTTCAGGTTGTGAGTTCTCATGTCCAGTTGGCAGCACCAGGTGAAGTTGCAACAAGGGAACCACATCCCCAGATGAAGAACACACAGAGACTGATCCTTCTTTGCTCTCACTGGGAGGAAGGTGGGTGGTGAGGTGGGGGTGGGGAGGCAGGGGCAGGGAGTGTCAGCAGAACAGGAGGCAGCAGGGGATGGTGACCAGGTTTGGGAACCAGCAATGGGACAGGGGCTCTGAGGCTCCATGGACAGAAGAATGGAGGAAGGATCAAGGGGCAGGGAGTGATCTATTTGCCACAGGGCTGTGACCAACCACACCACCCAGCCCTTTCCCTACTTTTTTAAGGTCACCATTTGGTGAGGGCCTTAATGGACCTGGATTCTGTGCTAAGTACTTCCCTGGAACTGCTTCATTTCATTTTCACAACAATCCTAGGAGTTAGGTACTCATATTAGTCCTATATTTGCTAATTTATTTATTTTTGAGATGTAATTCACATTCTATAAAAATCACCAGTTTAAACTGTACAATTCAGTGTTTTTTAGTATATTCACAAGATTGTCCAACCATCACCACTACCTAATTCTAGAATACTTTTATCACTCTCCACCCAAAAACCTCCATGTCCATTAGCAGTCACTTCCCCAGCCCCTGGCAGCCACGGATCTACTTTTTGTCTCTATAATTCTAGACATATCTATAAATGGAATTACATGATATATAGTCTTTTGTGTCTGGCTTCTGTCACTTAGCATAATGTTTCTGTGGTTCATGTATGTTGTAGCCTGTGTTGGGTACCTTATTTCTTTTAATGTCTAAATAATATTCTACCATATGGATAGACCACATTTTGTTTATGCATTCATCCCTTGATGGACATTGGAGTTGTTTCCACCTTTTGGCTATTGTGAATAGAGCTGCTATGAGCCTATTTTGTAGGCAGAGACTGAGGCTCAGAGAGTATCTCAGTCAGTTTAGGCTGCTACAACAGAATACCATATACTGGGTGGATTAAACAATAGGAATGTATTTCTCAAAGTTCTGGAGGCTGAGAAGTTCAAGATCAAAGTGCTGACAGATCTGGTGCCTGGTGAGGGCTCACTTCCTGGATTGCAGATGATTGTCTTCCAGTTGTGTCCTCACATGGCAGAGAGCACTAAGTGGAAGCAAGCTCTCTGGGGACTCTAACAGGGCACTAATCCCATTCATGGGGGCTCCACCTTCATGACCTCAACTAGTCATAATCACCTCCCAAAGGCCCTACCTCCTAATACCATTACAGTGGGGGCTTGGGCTTCAACATACGAATTTGGTGGCGGGGGTGGGGACACAAATGTTCAATCCATAACAGAGATTGATTAAAACACAATAATTAAAGCATTGCTTTTTGTAACAGACAGACCTAGATTCAAAACTTAGCTTCTTCACTTCCTAGCCTGTGACTTTGGACCCATTATTATCCTCTTTATCTTCTATAGTCAATATAAAGACAGTAATGTCACTTGAGCATTTAGGTTGGCATGAATACTCTTTATAGTTCACATAAAGGAGTGCTTTCCACATATTAGGACTTTCATGAAGAGTAATGATGGGACCCTCTGCACTTGGCTCTTCATAGGTGCCCAATAACTAATTTTGAATGAACAAATGAATACAAAAGCATGATTTGAATTTGGATTTGGTCATTTATCAACTATGTGACCTTGAAAAAGTTACTCATCTGCAAAATTGGGGGATAGTAGTTATTGTAGTTGTACTAAATGAAATTAAGCACAAGATCTAGTAGAGTTCCCAGAACGTGATAAGGGCTCAGTAAATATCAGTTCTTTTCCTTCATCCAACTTAGTATTTCCTCTTTTATTACAATGCAACATACAGCTTAACCCCACAACTAGACTTTCAATTGTACATTTATAGTTACCAATAAATTTTTACTTTTGACTCATTAATAATATTACTCTTCTATATTATTGGGGAAAGAAAAGTATAGCATTAAGGATATAATTTGGGAGCTCCTTATTTGAACAAACACACAAGGTGTTTATGAAACACTTTTGCTTTCAGCTGAACCTTTATTTTTAGCATTTTTGTTAAGGTAAACTTTGCTAAAGTCAATAATATAAAATTAAAGGCATCAAAACATTCCACTTTTGCAGAAAAGCCTAAGTGTAAATTGATTATCTGGTGTTCTCAAGGTCTCTGCTTAGTGAGAGAGGCCAAATCTTAATGGAAAAGTCACTACCATGGGCTCCGTTCATTTGGCAAGGAATGAAAAGTAGGTCAGGGGTCAGGGCAGGGTGAAGCAAAATGTCTTTGAAAGAACTCATTGGATGTCACTCAGGGATTATTAATTTACTGAAAAGTCTACCTTTGGCCTGGGGATTTACTAAAGTTAGAATGTACTGGATGTTTCCTTTGAACTCTGCATCCAGGCATTCAGAGGAATGCTGGCTCACTTCTGTGCTGCGACCCCACAAACCTGGCCTGTGTTATCAGCCAGCTCTGGCCTGTTGCAGGTTTTTTTCTACACCTGATGCTGATGACATGATGTCAGGGTCTCAAAGATGAGGGGAAAAGAAAAAAGGAAAAGAAAAAAACGATGGCCTTCGTGGTATTTTGGTATTCTGCTGCTGTTACTGGATCATTAGAGTTCTTAAGTCCAAGGAGATGAATGCTACAAAAACCATTTAGCACCTGGTGAGAAATGAGACATGCACTGTGGGAAGAGGGTGAGAGGGTGTTATGGCAGATTACTTAGCAACAATATAATTTAGTAGGAAATTTTCACCACCATGTGCTACTAGCTTTGATAAATCTCATACTGGTTTGCCCATCTTTTCTATTCTCCTGCAAATGGTTTATAGGTATAGTTTTATGCTCGGCTAGTTTAAAGTCTCGATTGGTTTGAATTTATCCACTTAGGCACTTTAAGAAATTGTAGCAAATTCAGAGAGACAGAAAGGAGAACAGTAGTTGTCTGACTTTGGGACAGGCAGAATGGGGATTTGTTGTTTAATGGTTACAGAGTTTCAGTTTTATAAGATGAAAAGAGTTCTGGAGATGGATGATGGTGATAGTTGCACAACAATGTGAATGTACTAAGTGCTACTGAACTGTACACTTAAAAATGATTAAGATGAGAAATTCTATGTTATGTGTATTTTACCACAATTGAAAATAATTTTTAAAATTATGCTGCCAATCCTAAAGCTGTTAAAAATGTTAAGTTCAAAAGTACCAGTTTGGGAATGAAGTGCATTGCTTAGATGCTATTTATTACTATTTCTGCCACCCACATCATTTTAAAACACAAGTTACATAAAAATGCATGTACTTTCTTTTGCAATGATATAATTATACTTATGTGAAAAGTGAATGCAGGATTTTTACATTGATGGAAGATTGGTAAAATTTTTATTGGATATTCATACCAGAGATCTCTAGTTGATACAACTAGCCAGAAAGTTTTTAGTGGGTTCCACAGAAAATTAATTTATCTGATCAGCTGAAAATCAGTTTAGCAGAATGTGCCATGACACAGTCATTATTCTTGATGGCACAACGGGTCACCTTTAGCCCTTGATATTTCAACAAACCATTTAGAGAAGACCTAAGGAAAGTGGTTCTCAAGTGTAGTCCTAGACCACAGCATCAGCATCAGCATCACTTGGGAACTTGCTAGAAACAGCGTTTTTTTGTTTTTTTGGTTTTTTTTTTTTTTTTTTTTTTTTGGAGACAGAGTCTTACTCTGTCGCCCAGGCTGGAGTGCAGTGGCACGATCTTGGCTCACTGCAACCTCCACCTCCTGGGTTCAAGCAATTCTTGTCAACCTCCCAAGTAGCTGGGATTATAGGCATGAGCCACAATGCCCGCCTAATTTTTGTATTTTTAGTAGAGACAAGGTTTCACAATGTTGGCCAGGCTAGTCTCAAACTCCTGACCTCAAGTGATCTGCCCGCCTTGGCCTCCCAAAGTACTGGGATTACAGACGTGAGCCACTGTGCCTGACCTAGAAACACAAATTCTTGAGGTCCATCCCAGACCTTCTAAATCAGAAACTCTGGGGGTGGAGCCCAGAAATCTGTGTTTTAACAAGCCTGCCAAGTGTTTCTGGTGCATGCTGAAGTTTGATAATCAGTTATCTAAGAAAAGAGTAGGAAATCTATAGCGATCTAAGATTTTTCTTCTGATGCCTTATGGTGAGATTAAAAAGACATCTGCACCAAGCTTGCAGAATGAGAGCTTGGTAGACAGAGAAAACCCAAAATAACTGAAAAACCACTAATCTTTGAAATGGTATGTCAGAACCAAACATGATAAAATGATATCATGTTGTAGGAAAAATCTTATAATTCTGATCCTAGAGTGATTCAGAAGAATCTTTAATTCAGAGTGCAAAGAAGATCCAGAACAAAACTTAGATGTTTTTACTGAAAAGGAAAGGAGTGATTAAGCGTAGGTATAATTAAATATTATGATGGTTAATCTAAAAAGATTTTAGGCCTTTCTAAGGCAGTTGAAGGGTGGTTTTCAGGTACTATTACTTGGGTGCAGTTGTGATGTATGCCACCCTTCTAAAGGAGAGTTGCAAATGGTTTAGCTTTTTGGTGGGGCCAGTCCCAGATCCTAGTCCAAAGTACTGAATGGTTGAAGTCTTAAGAATAATTGTGAAGAATTAAGGAGCACCAACCACACTCTCAGCCTTGACCCATCAGAAGGATGATAGCGATTAGAGGGCATTTCCAAGTAAGGTTAGAACATGGTATGTTGTTAAAATGAAACTCAAGACACCAGGGTTTCCAACACTGCTAATGTATACTATGTACCTAGGCTTTCATTATATTCTTTCTAGTACGTTCTATATAAAGTTAGACTAACGCAAAATCACCTTATCAGCCCTTCCTGGCCCCAGGGTTCAACGTACCTCCTTGCCCTGTACTCCCCCAGTATTTTACATATATGTTTGTCTTTGCACCTTAGTAAATGGCCAAATTTTGTTCATAAATCTGAATCACTCCTGAGAGACTTAAACCCTTTAAGACTAGGAAATTCTAGTTTGTCAGCATCCAGGTTTGCATCTAACATACTAAAAGGCTTCAATAAATGTTGTTGAAAGAAAAGAGTTGATTAGGTTTGGCTCTGTGTCCCCACAAATCTCTTGTTGAATTGTAATCCCCAATGTTGGGGAAGAGACCTGGTGGGAGGTGATTGGGTCATGGGAGTGGATTTTCCCTTTTCTTTTCTCATGATAGTGAGTGAGTTCTCTTGAGATCTGGTTGTTTGAAAGTGGGTAGCACTTCCCCCTTTGCTCTCTTTCTTCCTCCTTCTCTCACTATGTAAGACATGCTTGTTTCCCCTTTGCCTTCCGCCATGATTGTAAATTGTAAATTTCCTGAGGCCTCCCCAGAAGCAGATGCCCGTGCAGCCTGAAGAACCATGAGTCTCTTGAACCTCTTTTCTTTATAAATTACCCAGTCTCAGGTATGTCTTTATAGCAGTGTGAGAATGGACAGGAGTGAATGCATACAGGCTAAAGACTGAGATTAGGGATTAGGATTTTAGAGAAACTGTATGAGGTAATGAGTTTTCATGATGTAAAATAATTTTTAAAAACTTAGAGACTGTGTAGTAGAAATCTTTTGGGAATTTGTGTAGGTCATAAACTATACTCTCCCTTTAAGATCTGCCCAGAAGAATGCAAACATCCATCACTGCTGTGTCCCCGGCATCCAGTCTAGTAGACACCTAATGCATATTTTTTGAAAGATTGGATCTGTGGATGATCCTCTGGAAAGCCTTAATTATGACATGTTACCATGCCCACTGTGGCTAAAATGGATTAGATCAGGATAGTACACATGACCCAAACTAAGCCAATGAGATTCTCTTCTGAGAACTTAAATTGGCATTGAAAGACAGTTAGTTGGAGTCTGAGTGTTCTTGAAATGATAACATTTAAGTGGATGATCTTTAAGGTTAGATGCCACATGAAGAAGCAGAAAAAGCCATTCAATGGGTATGCAATTTATGCACACATGCAGATGTGCATGCATGCACACATACCCACACACACACACAGCCTTTTAAAATTTTGTTTTACCTCCTTTCTCGTTCTTGTTCCTGTTGCCTCCCTGAGGTCCAACTTAATTCCTCCCCTTGGTTCTATGAGACACCCTGCAAATACCCCTTCTGCCTAAACCAGCTCAGTTGATTTTTGCTGCATGCAACCTTGCTGCATGCAACCAAAAACTATTAACAAATATACTGTCACCATAATTCATTTTCCTTCCTTAGACATTTCAACATTTGTAAGATTTAAAAATCACCCCCAGTAAATACTTGTGTTAATTTGAATTGATTTCTATTTCCTTGGACTTCAGCTATTTTGAAATGCCTACTTGGCCCCCTTCCATCTTTTGAAAAGCAAAGCGAAACAGAAAGAACCACAAGCCACCAGCTGATGTGCACTCTTAAGGTCTGTGTGTAAATTTTGCCTTTGAAACACTTGGAATCTTCCTGGGGAACCATTTCCCAGCAGGGGAAGAAAAGCTAACAAGTTTCAGAAGTAAACTGGAAATATTACTTATTGCTATGGAAAAGTGCAGTTTTGTGGTAACCAAAGAAGTAAAAACAAATGAGTTATCTTTAATGACAGGATATATAGTAGTCAAGAATGGGGACCTGGGACCAGATGACCTGTTTATATATTACAATCCCCCAACTGGAGGGTACACATTGTAAAACTAGTGTCTGGGTCTTCTCTTTGCCCCCACTTTGCTCTCAGAGGAGGGTATCACTTTAGAAGGTATTCCTTAGATGTTTGTTGAACAAAGACTGAATGATGAAAGAAAGGATAGTGATGAATTTTGGAGATCAGACTCAGGGAAACTGCCTGGTTCCAGCACTCCTATCTGTGTGACCTTGGCTGTGTTACTTAACTCGTCCTTGTCTTGGTTTCTATAACTCTAAAACGAGGATGGTAGTAGAGCTTTTTTTATAGTGCTGGTGTGAGTATTAAATGAGTTAAGTTATGCAAAACATAGAATTCAATGCCTGCAAAGGAGAAGGCAGGCAGTAAACGTTTTAAAATCATTATGTTAAGAGAATAGCTTTTCACTGTTGTATTTCCTCTCCTTTTAAATTTTATAAAAATGTTGGAAGGAAGAGAATTAGGGACATTAAATTTGGCTGGTAAAATAAAGATATTAAAGAAATATATCCCTGTGTAAGGTACAGTAAAAATGTATTTACTTGTTCCCCCAAAAATGAAAATTTAAGGGAGAATATCAATGTAAACATGACGTGCAACACAAAATTTTAGACCTTAAAAAAATCTAAACTTTAAAAGCTCATGGGATGGGCCACATGAGAGGTAAGTTTGGGTACAGATATTAGATCCTCCATTTTACAGCCAGAAAACTTGATGGGTTTCTTTGGCTCAAGGGGATCAGCCCAGGTTGGACTCATCCTGGTAGTTGTAGTGGGAGATATTGTTCTGGTGTCAAATCAACCAAGGTCCTCTCCTCATGCTTCACTCTTGCCATGCATGGTGCAAATCTAAGGATCACTCCCTACCTTCCCCATGAGTCCCTGAATAATGTGCCAGGAAGTACTGCTTTTTGTGATCCTCCTCCTCCTCCTAATCAAACAATTGAATTATTCCATCTTGAATTGATTCTTCATCTTAAATTACTTTCAGTACTTTTTGCTGCAGATATTTATGTATTTGTGGCTCTTGGGCAGCTTGTCTCAGTGTAAATGGGCTCCTTTATCTCTGTTAGGGTTGCCCTTTACTCCGTATGTCATCTTTTGAATGTCTTTCTGAGGATTTGACTGGGAATGCTCGTTCTGTTGGCACCAACACATGGTTATATGATGACAAGGAGCCAGGGCTGACTGGTAAGATGATTATGATAACTGTTACTGTCTAGTCTGGGAAGGCTGGCTCATCGGGACAGTGTGCTGATAAAAGTAAGATTGTAGGTTTAGAACCCACGTCAGCCAGATTACTCAACTCTGTTCTACTTGTTCTTTTCCAAACTTTGGCCTTCCCAATGCCAATTATGAGTTTTTTATTTTGTTTTGGTTTTTGTTTTTTAGATAACAATAGGTTAGGTGGGAGAGTGTGGATGAATCAGGGACAATCTTTCCATCTGCTGCACAAATAAACCAGACATGCTAGCACCATATTCCCATGCACAGGGTACCACATTGTGACAACACAGGATTAGTTCACTGTGGATGGTAAAGGTAGTAAAGTAGTAAAGATACTCTATCGCATCCTCCTTCTATGTGGGACTGCCAAGAGCTACAATTCCAGACTCTTTTGCAGCTACAGTCCAGGTATGCCTTATGTTCCACTAATCAGATGCACTCATGAGAAATTTAGAAGGCAGGAGTGAGGTAATGCTGGCTTTTGCTCTTTGCCATAGTTGGCAAAACTAGTTGTGGACACATTGGTGTTTCATGTTTCTGGATTACTAAAGATCCCAGCATGCAGGTTGACAGGCAGGGCACAGGACATTCCTTTTGTTTTGTTTTCTTTTCATTTTGGTGCAGACGTAGCATGAATGCTGCAGCCCCTGGAGCCAACAGTTCCAGAGGTGACTTCTTGATCTCTATCTTCCTGATTAAGAAAGAAGAGGCAGTTTGCTACTGGACTAGCTCTGCAGTGCATCCCAGGGATGGCTCCTGTTTTGTTTTGTTTTTTTGTTTTTTTTGTTTTGTTTTGTTTTGTTTTTTTGAGACAGAGCTCCCTCTGTTGCCCAGGTTGGAGTGCAGTGGCATGATCTCGGTTCACTGCAACCTCTGCCTCCTGGGTTCAAGCAGTTCTCCTGCCTCAGCCTCTCGAGTAGCTGGGATTACAGGCACCCACCACCATGCCCTGCTAATTTTTGTATTTTTAGTAGAGATGGGGTTTCACCATGTTAGCCAGGCTGGTTTCCAACTCCTGGCCTCAAATGATCCACCCACTTCGGCCTCCCAAAGTGCTAGGATTACAGGCATGAGCCACCGCGCCTGGCCCCAAAGCCTGCTCTTGAAGTACAAGGACCCTGCTTGTGCTCCATGGACGCAATGTAGGCAGAAGTTACCAGCACACAATAGTTTCCCAAGCAGTTGCTCTACATACAAATGTTAGTAAATGCTTAACTAATTCAACATGTTTATGGGACTCCTAATGCTGAGAGGCTGCTTAGCTGGTTCTGGAATCCATTTTATCATGTATTCATTCACTCTTTGACTTCAACTTTGGCTTCCTCATTTGTAAAATGAGGAACAATAATTTCACCCACCTTATAGGATTGTATGAAGAGGTAAAGGAAATGATGCATGCAGAGGACTAGCTATGGTCCCTAGCTTGGAGGAAGTGCTCAATAATGTTACTTATTGATATGGTATTTATTTTGTGTTAGGTGCTAGAACACAAAAATAAACACAGCAGACTTGGTCTCTGACCTGTCGGAGCTTGCAGTGGATAGAGGGAAGGTAGACGTTCAAGTAAGGCTAAAAGTGCAATAATTACCCTGATAGAGGAGTACATGATATTGGGGGGTACACAGTAAGGACATCAAAACCAGTCTAGAGGAGAGATGGTGGGAGAAGGAGGGGCAGAAAGGTGGGGTCTGATATAGTTTTCTGAAAAAGAGCTACCTTGCTTAGAGCTCTTGCCAATGGCCAAATAGCCCAGTGGCCAATTTATCAAAGTTTATAAGTTTACCAAACACTTATTTTAAGAATATATTTTAGGGAAAGAAAAATAACTTTCTTTTTTCAACCCTCATAAATTCTTAGTGGGAATGGACCCTTGTAACATAAGACAGAATAACAAGAGGAAAACAGAAGTTTAACATTCATATTTCGTATATGCAAGGAAGACATTCAGAGAATGAGTACTTCTCAAAGACGCTTTGAGTTTCAGCTTATGTTGCATCTTCAACAAAGAATAAAAATTTTCAGAGAAGTGACAAGACAAAGGAAAAGAACTTTGAGTCTCTAGGGACAGCAGCTTGTGGCTAGACAAATAACTGGCAGATAAAGGCTACTTAGGAAAGTTTGTTGGTATAGATTCCTCTGGTACCATCTTCAGGCTGATAAGGGTCTAGAGTCATCTTTAGTGGTTAACACTTGTTCTTCCTGGTAGAAAGGGGACAAGATACTTTTGTCTTTATAAATATATGTCTTTCTTTTAGGCAAATAAAATAACTTTCCTGCATCTGCTTCTTCTTGATTGCCTTCACTCAACAATCTTGTATATTTTGGGGTGGCATTTTCCTGTCTCCTAGAAAATTCTCCTTGAATCTTAGTTAACTGATGTATTTTCCATAGACACACTAACTTGTTAAAAGTTCTTAGTTTTTGGGCAGTTTCAACTTCATTAAGATATTTTTTATTAATGTTCTTATTTGTGAAAACCATGTTAATGAAGTTATTTATTAAATATATTAATTATAAGGATTTTATATTTTGAATTTATTGAATATATTCTTAAGTATATTCTAAAGCATAATTATTCTATATTTTTACTTACTATGGTTAAGAAGACTATAATTCCAAGAATACAGCATTTATTTTCATTGACCATATTAAAGAACACTATTCCTTAAAGGGAGATTTTAGCCAATGAGTAATTTTGACAAATTCAATCAATTGGTTATTTGGCAAATTAAAAATTTTGTGAATTGATCCTTCAGTTAATTGGCTTTAAACAAACTGGTCATCTGGTATATGGTGTATTTGGCTAATTGGACATGACTTCTTTCAAATTCTATTCATGAGTGGTCACTATGCATCTGTTCTTCAATTTATGTATAGACAGTAAAACATGTACTTGTGTTGCCTCCTTGTCTCCCAGTAGTAAACTCACAGGATAGTATACAGAATAGATAATTGGAAGAGAGAATTGGCCAATGAAAATGAAAGTGTGGCAAAGACATGAAACATGATGACATTGGAAATGAAATTGGAATCAAACATAAAAGGAGTTAACAGCAGAAATAGCTGACTGTGGGGACACCGATGCTTCTACCATTAGAGAGCCTGCAGACCTGCAACTAGAGGAATTTAGTGAAGGGAAACTTATGGACATAAATGAGGAATGTGGTTGAGACAAGAAGAATGAAGATGTCCCAGAGGAAGAAATGCCAACAAAACAAAACAAGAAAACTTCACACTAAAGGAATTCACAGAGAAAATTCATGATGTTGAAGATACAAAGGACAAAATGTTAAAAGCAGATTCAAAGTTAGAAAAGAATATGACAATATTCCCAGGCAAGGTACTTTTATTGTAGGTTACATAATGGTGTTTTACAAATAAACAAAACACTTTGATTTTCTATGTTTTAAATTACAGTGTACTAATATTAGCTTTAGTATTTTTCATTTCCTTATGCATTTGTAACTGACATTAAAAGAGTTTTAAAGATTTTTAATTTGTATTTATATACATTTAAGGAGTACAAGTACAACTTTGTTACTTGAATATATCCTGTTGTGGTGAAGTCTAGGCTTTTAGTGTAGCCATCATCCAAATAATGTACATTGTTTCCATTAATTTCTCAAAAATCAGTAGTATTCCTATACAACAACATCCAAGCTGAGAGCCAAATCAGGAACACAATCCCATTCACAATTGCCACAAAAAGAATAAAATACCTAGCAGTACAGTTAACCAGGGAGTTGAAAGATCTCTACAATGAAAATTACAAAACACTGTTCAAAGAAATCAGAGATGACAGAAACAAATGGAAAAACATTCCATGCTTGTGAATAGGAAGAATCAATATTGTGAAAATGGCCATACTACTGGAAGAAATGGCAGATTCAATACTATTCTTATAAACTACCATTGACATTCTTCACAGATCTAGAAAAAAACTTTTAAAATTCATATGGAACCAAAAAAGAGCCCAAATAGCCAAGGTGACCCTAAGCGAAAAGAATAAAGCTGGAGGCATCACGTTACCTGACTTTAAGCTACACTACAGGGCTACAGTAATAAAAACAGCATGGTACTAGTACAAAAACAGACACATAGACCAATGGAACAGAATAGATAGCTCAGAAATAATGCCACACACCCACAACCATCTGATCTTCAACAAAGCTAACAACGAGCAATGGGGACAGAACTCCCTATTCAATAAAGGTGCTGAGTTAACTGGATAGCCATATGCAGAAGATTGAAATTGAACTCCTTTCTTACACCATATAAAGAAATCACCTTAAGATTGATTAAAGGCTTACATATAAAACTCCAAACTATAAAAACCCTGGAAGATAACTTGGGCCATTCTGGACATAGGAACTGGCAAAGATTTCATGATGAAGACACCAAAAGCAATTGCGACAAAAGCAAAAAGTGACAAATGGTATCTAATTGAACTAAAGAGCTTCTGCACAGCCAAAGAAACTATCAACAGAGTAAGCAGAAAACCTACAGAATGGGAGAAAATATTTGCAAACTATGCATCTGACAAAGGTCTAATATCCAGAATCTATAAGGAACTTAAATTTATAAGTAAAAACCAAACAACCCCATTAAAAAGTGGGCAAGGACATGAACAGACAGTTTTCAAAAGAAGACATACATGCAACCAACAAGCATATGAAAAAATGCTCAGCATCACTAATTATTAGAGAAATACAAATCAAAACCACTATGAAATATCATCTTACACCAGTCAGAAGGACCATAATTAAAAAGTCAAAAAACAAAACAAAACAAAACAAAAACAAAAAAAAACATGCTGGTGAGGTTGCAGAGAAAAGGAAATGCTTATACACTGTTGGTGGGAGTGTAAATTAGTTCAACCATTGTGGAAAGCAGTGTGACCTAGCAATCTCATTACTGGGTATATTCCCAAAGGCACATAAATTTTTCTACCATAAAGACACATGCACACTCATGTTCATTGTAGCAATATTCACAATAGCAAAGACATGGAATCAACCTAAATGCCCATCAACAGTAGACTGGATAAGAAAATGTGGTACATATACACCATGGAATACTATGCAGCCATAAAAAAGAATGAGATCATGTCCTTTGCAGGAACATGGATGGAGCTGGAGGCTATTATCCTGAACAAACTAATGCAGGAACAGAAAAACAAATACCTAATGTTCTCACTTATAAGTGGGAGCTAAATAATGAGAACCAATGGACACAAAGAGGAAAACAACAGACACTGGGGCCCACTTGAGGGAGGAGGGTGGGAAGAGGGAGAGGATCAGGAAAAATAACTATTGCCTACTATGCTTAGTATTTAGGTGATGAAATTATCTGTTCACCAAACTCCTGTGACATCAGTTTACCTATATATTAATAACAAACCAGCACATGCACTCCTGAATCTAAAGTAGAAGTTTATTTAAAAAGTAATTTCTCATCCCTTACTCCACTCCTACTCTCCCAACCTTCCAAGTCTCCAATGTCTATCATTCCATACTCTGTCCATGTGCACACATTACTTAGCTCCCACTTATAAGTTAGAACATGCAGTATTTGTCTTTCTGTTTCTGAGTTGTTTCGCTTAAGATAATGGCCTCCAGTTTCATCCATGTTGCTGCAAAAAACATGGTTGCATTCTTTTTATGGCTGACTAGTATTGCATTGTATGTGTATATCACATTTTCTTTATTCAATCATCTGTTGGATACTTAGGTTGCTTCCATATCTTTTCTATTGTGAATAGTGCTGCAATAAACATACCCATGCAAAATCACTATATTTTGATATAATGATTTCTTTTCCTTTGGGTAGATACTCAGTAGTGGGATTGGTGGATAAAATGGTAGTTCTATTTTTAGTCATCTGAGAAATCTTCATGCTGTTTTCCATAGAGGTTGTACTAATTTACATTTCCACCGGAGTGTATAACAGTTCTATTTTCTCTGCATCCTTATCAACATCTATTATTTTTTGACTTTTTAGGAATAGCTATTTTGACTGGTGTAAGATGATATCTCATTGCGGTTTTGTCATTTCTCTCATGATTAGTGATGTTGAGCATTTTTTCATCTGCTTGTTGGCCATTTGTATTTCTTCTTTTGAAATATGTCTATTCATGTCCTTTGCCTACTTTAATGGGGTTATTTGGGGCTTTTTATAATTGTTGAGTTCCTTGTAAATTTTGGATATTGGTTTCCTGTCGGATGCATAACTGCAGATATTTTTCCCATTCTGCAGGTTGTCTTTTCACTCTGTTCATTTTTTTTTTTTTTTTGCTGTGTGGAAGCTTTTTATTTAAATTAATCTCATTTGTCTATTTTTGGTTTTGTTGCTTGTGCTTTTGAGGTCTTAGTCATCAGTTCTTTCCCTAGACCAATGTCCAGGGGAGTTTTCCCTAGGTTTTCTTTTAGCATTTTAAAAATAGTTTCAGATCTTACATTTAAGCCTTTAATCCACCTTGAGTTGGTTTTTGTATGTGGTAAGAGATAGGGGTCCAGTTTTGTTTTTCTGCATATGGCAATTCAATTTTCCCAGCACCATTTTTTGAAAAGGGTGTCCTTAACCTTGTGTATATTTTTGTTGACTTTGTCAAAGATCAGTTGACCGTAGGTATGTAGCTTTATTTCTGAGTGTTCAATATTTTGATGTAAAGTTTATAATTTCCAGCATAATCATAATTTTCCCTGTTGATTGTTAAGATCACTTTGCACAGTTTCAGCTTGCAAGGTCACTTTTACAGTCTTGAACTACTGTGCAAAGGATGACTTCCTGCACTTAAAATTAGGCAGAAGAGGAATAAAACCTAGATCTGTTGTTTTTCTTGCATTCTGTTTGATGTTCCCACTTCAGGATATACATAAAATTCAAGTATTTTGCATTATAAGTTCTGACTTCTGGGAAATTGCAGTGCAGTGAAACAGATGCCATTTCTCTCCTCTCTCTGGCAGTTAATTCAAATAAAACAGGTGATGAGGAACAGAGTATTGTACTCATGAAAGATGAGAGAGAACTTTGATGGCATCTGGAAGAATGTTATCTAATGCTAATGCTGATTTTCTTATGTGCTTCATGATTTCCCGTTGGTGGAGCAGAGCAGTACTCTTAATACTGTCAAGAACAATTTTCTCCTTGAGTAATCTTGTCTAAAAGTGTTCTCCCTGATTAGTTATTTTTCATCATTATTAGAATTTAAGTACTGTACTTAAGTCAGACTTCTACAATCTGGGATGTAACCTTTCGTTGTCATTGTAAAAAGATAAACAGACACAAAACTCTTATACACCTGATTAAATGAAAGGAAACCAAGAATAAGAGATATTTATACAAAGATATTAATATGGATATTTGCAAGCATGCTGCATAACCCACCAAGCTGGTTCTACAATAGAATGCAGTAAAATGTTCTATATTTTATGACAATGTCTCTATTAACTAAATGAAATTATTTCTATTAACTATTTGAAAGTATGTTGGTTAGCTATAAAATTGCACTAGTAGTTCTCAGGGATTTTTCTCTCTAAATGTCCCCAAAGTTGGGGCACTGTTGTATCAGTAACAAGGCTTCCAACATCAGTGTGGCTTTCACTTGAAGAGGGCAACAAAAATCTCTGAAGGAGATCATGGTTTGAACCGCTGTCCAGGTGCGTTTGACAAGGTGACCCTCCTAATGAGTTGTCCCCCCTCCCCTCACCACACATATGCTATAGTTGGGTCACTGATCTGGAGCGTGCAAGAGTTGATAAAATTCCAGCATCCTTCAAATTTGAAGACTTGGACTCCATGTTGCAGCTTACCTCTGCTTAACCTCTAATGTGCATTTAACCTTGAACTCTGTATTTCCTCCTCTGAAATGCCTCTGCCCTGGGTTTTCTAATAGATTAAATAAAATAATTCACACACATATGCTTTTAGTTGTTAATTGGAGATATGTTTTGTGTGAGATATATCCTTCTACCAAAATGTCTACCTGTCTAAAACTTTCCATTAGGATTTGCAAGATTGTGTTAAACCATCGATTAACTGTCTTATGTTAAGCACAAACCCCCTAGAAGATTGCATTCATCCTCAAAGTAAATTTATTTTTAATATTATTTAACAATGTCCTGAAGAAGTGGGACAGATAAAAGGTCAATTTAGTGTTGGAGAAGGAAATAATACGTCTAAAAGATAGGGGTATGTTGCAGGAAAATTTTCCCTGAGCCGACGTCATTAATTTGCACCCTATGTCACTTTCCTCTGCACATCCAAATGGTTCATCTGAACTAAGCACTTTAAGACTTGGCTCTTACAAATCCAGTAAATAATACTATTCATTGGTATGGGAACAAATTACAGAAGCAGAGCTGATATGATGAGCCAGCTGTGGCGTCTCCTACTCCTGATCCCTGAGTGGACATGTAACATTGTATCTGTATAATGTAGATGATACCAGTTAGGAGATAATTCCCCATGACTACTTTCATGTTTCTACATGGTTCAGGTTTTCTAAGCAAAGGCCTTGGAAACTAGAGCTAGTGTTTCCCTAAAGTTAGAGTCATTGGCTTACTGTCAAGGTGGTGAAGCTAAAGACCTTCCCCTCCCCTATAATGGGTGAGATTGCTTAATGAGTCATCTTTCTCTCTTTTGGGAGGGGAGGATGGGCAGAAGTGCCAGCAGGAGATAGATACCAGCTTCAGGTCTCCTAATTGTTGGGTTACAGGTAACATGTGGTGTTCATTCCATTGCCCCGTGGGGATTAGGGTTTGGGGAATTGGTGCCAAGCTTGCTCTGGCTGTTTTTGTCCGAGTTAATAGATTGTCTGTTCTCTAATCCAGAAAGCCTCTTGCCTCCCATCAGAACAAGTCAGATAAGATCTCAGAGTCTTCCATTTCTGACTTAATATGTACTGAATGGAGTCGTCATGGATGTTTGATCATATAGGCATGGAGGAGTTAAAAGTTTTAGTTTGCTATTACCTTTCCCAATGATAAACTAATAGTAACTAACCATTGTTAAGTTTTATTATGGGGCAGATATCATGTTAAGTATTTTCCATGCACTTTCTTATTTAATTCTCAAAACAACATTAGGAGGCAAGTAAACCACTATGCAGATTTTTTTTTTTTTTTTTTTAAGATGAGGACACTAAGGCTCAGAGAGTTGAATTTACTTGTTCAGAGCCACAAGAGCTTGTCAGTGGCAAAGCAGGAATTCAACTCAGTCCCTGAGAAAGCAGCATCTAAATCCTTAACCACTTATACTTTCATGCTCCTGGGATGTAATCTCTGATTTTCCCATAGATTTGTAGAACATGACCCTGTAAACATAAGGTTACAAAAGAACCATTCCAGTCATTCGATGCTACCTTATTTAATAATTTATTTGCTCTTGTGCACATGGGTATTTCCTTACCTAGAGTCTAATCTATGAAGTTAATGGGGGTGAAACTACATCAGAATTGCCATCTGCCAGCCTCCCTACTGCAGTATGACATTAACATGGTAATGGCTGATTCCCAAAAGGGAGTCTGTTAAAAATTCTCCAGGGCCTTTGCAAAGTCACCAGCACTTCTAACTGACCATTGTGATCTTGGAAATTTACTTATTCCAGCAAAATATTATAATAAGCCTTCTACATTTGAGGATTAGGAAAAACTGTTTCAAATGGCTTAGTTAAAAGCTGAGAGGGAGAGAGAAAGGGAGAAAAAGAGGGATAAGGAAAGAAAACAAAAGAAAAAGAACATGGCAGGAGTGGGAGGGAGTAGCAATAAAGGAAAGAGGGGGAGGAAGCTGATGATGGAGCAAGGCAACAGGGCTGGTCAAAGTTGGTATTGATTGAGGATTTAAGGAAATGGACCAGGGGACAGCAAATTAGAAATACATAATGCATAGAGAATGCACTTTCTGGACCAGTCCTGGATCTAAGATCCCACAGAAAGCTTAGAATCCACAAGTTTACTTTTAGTGCTACAAAAGTTTTCATGAAAGTCTGCAGAAAGGCCTGGGAAATTTTGTTTTAGGATCACATCTACCCTAAAGAAATCAGCAAGGTGTTTTCCAGAGCACTAAGTAGGACTTCTAGACTCCTAATTTTCCAGATTATTCTTCTGTCAAATAACAGCTAATATAAAGAGAAAATTAGAGGGGAAAAGACCACTATTAGGGAAAGAAAAGTAGGTAGAAAGTTCTTGAAAAATAGCCAAAGCAAAGAAAGACACCGTGAGTGATTGGGAGTTATAGGGAACTGATGGCTTTTAAAATTTGAGATTAAAAAAAAAAATACTACCTGAAAAAGAAAGTAGCTCCTCCTCCTCCTCCTTCTCTCCTCCTCCTCCTCCCTCTCCCTCTCCCTCTCCTTCTCTTTCTCCTTCTTTTCTTCTTTCTCTCTTCTTCTCCTTCTCCTTCTCCCTCTCCTTCCTTTCTTTCTTCTTCCTCCTTCTTTTTTGCATTTCCATATTGCCTTGGAGATCAGGAAGAGTAGGGAGCTGCTAGACCAAGTTCTCTATCTCTCTGAGACCTTACAAGTTTTGAGGGAATCCGCTCTGTCAAATAGCTCACCTGAATTGCAAACAAGAGATTTTGCAGATAATTATAGACATCTAAAACTCCAGGTTGTATTTACATGGGATGTTTGTTTTAAAAAACATTAATTTGCATATGTAACAAAATAGAACAAGACTATGTTGGTGTTTGCTACACACGTCTCCAATACATCATCACAGTTTCCAAACTGTAAAGGTACAGATGGGTAACTTCCTACTCTTGTCCAAAAGGAGAAGTATGAGACATCCCAATTTATATTTCTAGGGCTTTCAGTGAGAAATGCTAGGTCACATCAGATTTCTTCAATGTATTCATTTCTTACTGCAGCTGTAACAAAATACCACAAACTTAGTGGCTTAATGTAATACAAATTTATCTTATAGTTCTGAAGGTCAGAAGTCTAAAATAGATCCACAGGGCTGCATTTCTTCTAAAAGTTCTAGGGGATAATTTGTTTCTTTGCCTTTTCCAGCTTCTGGAGATTGCCCACATTCCTTGGCTCATAGCCCCTTCCTTCATCTTCAAAGCCAGCAGTGTAGCAATGTCTCTCCTCTGGAACTCCGCTTGTATCATTATATTCTCTCTCTCTCTCTCTCTCTCTCTCTGTCTGTCTCTCTCTCTCTCTCTCTCTCTCGGTCTCTCTCCCTCTGTCTCTCTCCGTTTCCCTCTCTCCCTCTCCCTCTTTCTCTCTTTCTTCACCCCCTCTCTAATAAGAACCCCTGTGATTATATTGAACTCACTTGAATAATCCAGGATAATTCTCTCATCTCAAAACCCTTAACTCAATCACATTTGTAAAGTCTCTTTTACTATGTCAGGTAAAATAGTCACAGATTCTGGAGATTAAGGTATGAACATCTCTGCAGTCTTACATGAGGGTGACATGTTAAAATGCAAGTTATATGAATACATTTTCCATTAAAAGCATATACATATTAATATAAACATCAATATTATCAATATTATTAATATTAATATTTCATATATTTGATGTAAAATATATATCCTCTTTAGCACTTATTATGCTGTTTTAATGTCATTTGAGTTTTGGTTCTCCAGCTGAAAGGCATGGAATATGTAGTCCAGAAAACAGAGATGCTGCTATATTTTTCTTATTTCTTGACTTGCAATTTATTAGCTAAGAAATTCTTCTCAGGCCACATGCCTGGATAAAAGAATAGTGGTAGGGTCCTTAGTTCTCAATATTGATCTATAGATATCTAGATATTGACATACAAATATTCAAATATTGATGTATAGATGTAGACTTTGTTTTAAATATTGACATACATCTAGATATTGACATACAGAGATTTCAATAACAATAAAAATACAACAGCTATCTATAATTGATCACCTTGGAATTGGACTGGGTATTTTTCACACATTATCTCATTTATTTTTATTATTGTTATTTTTTGAGACAGAGTCTCACTCTGTCACCCAGGCTGGAGTGCAGTGGTGGGATCTCTGCTCACTGCAACCTTTGCCTCCTGGGTTCAATCAATTCTTGTGCCTCAACCTCCTGAGTAGCTGGGATTATAGGCGTGAGCCACCACACCTGGCTAAGTTTCGTATTTTTAGCAGAGACAGAATTTCACCATGTTGGCCAGGCTGGTCTTGAACTCCTGACCACAGGTGATCTGCCCACCTTAGCCTTCCAAAGTGCTGGGATTACAGGTGTGAGCCACTGCGCCTGGCTCATTTCTTACTTACCAGAATTATCTGAGACCTGTATACCTGCCTTGATTTTTACATATGGGGCAACTGAGGATAAGAAAGAATAAGTAACTAGCTCAAAGTAAAAAATATGACTGTAGTTAGTTGCAATCTCAAGAGAGGGACCTACTGTTCTTTCAGAAAGGGGAATGTGGAGACCCCCTCCCCAGTCATATACAGACACAAATTCCTGTGTTCTTTAATTTGGCTGATGAGTTTTTTAGGGCACAGGCAAGATCTCTGAATGGGAGTTAACCCCTTGCATTTTGAAAATATGAAGCATCTGGGTCAGCTACAGTGGCTCATGCCTGTGATTCCAGCACTTTGGGAGGCCAAGGCAGGCGGATCACTCGAGCCCGGGAGTTTGAGACCAGCCTGGGCAACATGGCGAAACCCCATCTCTAAATGGGGTTTCTAAATACAAAATTAGCTGGATGTGGTGACGCATGCCTGTAGTCCCAACTATTTGGAAGGCTGAGGTGGGAGGATCACCTGAGCCTGGAAAGTTGAGGTTGCAGTGAGCCAAAATCGTACCACTGCACTCCAATCTGGGTGACAGAGCAAGACCCTGTCAAGAAGAAGAAGGAGAAGGAGGAGAAGGGAAGGAGAGGAGAAGGAGAAGGAGATCTGTATGAACATTAGATACTTCAAACATAGTACAACTTTGTTACTCCCCAGTCTTCCCTCCTCCCCTCTTGGTTTTATTTTAGTTTATTATTTTATTTTATTTTATTTTTGAGTTGGCTCAGTTCTTGTAGTTGAAATGGCTTGACGGTTATTACTGTTGTGTGAATTTGCTGTTTGATTTGATTGTTTCCTCAGTTAGTTCTCACAAATGATGGTAACCTCCCTTTGTTGCCTTCCTCTTTTTTTTTTTTTTTTTTTTTTTTACCTATTGATAAAAAGCTCTCTCCCTGAACATCATGGCACTGGCCAAATTAAACATACTGATATGAAAGAAATAACTTGAAGGCCACACCACTTGAGTGAGAGTAAACAGTGGTGAGTGGGGGCTCCACTGTTTAGCCTTAGGGGCTGAGTTGATGGTCTTTGGTATTATTCAACTCAAATCCAAGGGATCATCAATAACGATGATGATAAAATAGCCTCAATAATAGGGTAGAAAAGTGATAGAGACCTTTTGGATGACTGGCTTTCAAAGCTCCAGGAAAATTAACTATTAGTCCCTAGGGGAGTGACTCCTATGGAGAGCAATTCTGAAAGAAATTTGCAGACTTCTATTTAGACTGGCTGCCTGGAGAGGAAGGGAAGGAGCAATGAGAAGCAGGAGAGGGAAGGTGGAGAGGTGAAGTACGGGTGATACTTCAAAGGGAAATACTTAGGTTTCAAATCAACATTCCAAAGTTATCACAAACGGGTTTGTGTGTTTGCAAAAGAGTCTTCCTTCCTGGAGCTTCCTTCAAGTGTACCCTTGTTTGACCTTCTGCATATTTGTACATTTTCTCTAATTTCATTTAAAATATAACCCAAGGTGGGTTAGGAGAGTCCACACATCATTCCCCTTTCACTTCCAGAGAGCAGCTCTTAGGCCAAGTCATCACGAGAGCTGAGGCCCTGTGATCTGTCCTATTGCCTTTGTCTGGAGATCAGGCCAAAAACTTGTAATGAATATTCAAATACTAATTTATGTTCTTGTTTATCTTGTACAAAAACACACAAAAAAGTGCATCCTTCTAGGTTCTTTTCCTGACATTGTAGAGAAGTGAAAAAAACCTTGGAGTCGAAAGACGTGGGTCTAACACTTGACCTTCTACTTATTAGTCATGGGACCTCTCTGAACCTCAGTGTTCTCATTTATAAAATGGGGAAAATAATGTCTATCAGGAAGCATTATTATGAAAATCAAATGCAATTGTGCATGTGAAGGCTCTTGACAAATTATTTAGTGCAATGCAGATATAAGTATTTATTGTTGCATCAGACAGGAACCAGACAGTTTTGGAGACTTACAAAATTTAAACGAATTAGCGTGGAGAAAGTCCCTGAGATAACAAAGAACCACAAATACATAGGGAACAATAGGAAACCATAAATTGTTTTAGAGCTTTAAAGAACCTTAGGAACATCCCTCAAGTTACAGATAAGGAGTTTGAGGCACTACATTTTACCAGGTCCAACACTTCATAGGTCTAGAAGTCAGGTCTTATATTTCCCAATTCAATGCTTGTTCTGTAGTAAAACAGAGTTCCAAAGGATTAATAAAGGGCCCCTTAAGCTGTCCTCTTCAAAATGTCTACACATGGTCATATATGCAAACCCCCAAATAAACAACTGTTTGAAGTAAAACCTTGGAAAAACAAAAAAGCTAAAGGTTATACACTCAGAGTGCATTCCTAACAAATGGCAATCAATAGACTAGCTCATTAAGCAAATTTTATTTGCACTACAGCTTTAATTATGGCATGATGTTGAAATTGTATAACCTCCTATGAAGCACACAAGAAAATAATCACTAGCATTAGATAACATTCTTACAGGGGACATAGTTCTTAAAGGACTCACAAACTAAGGAGTTTGTGATGTGAGTTTGTGAGTAATGAAGAGAGAAGAGACATATATTTCAATTACACAAAGCTCTGAAGCTTGGTTCTGTATAGGTTGGATAAGGGAGGGATGCTTTCTTGAGGGCTTGTGGGAAAAGCAACATGGTGAAGATAGTATTTAAGAAGGCTGGAGGACAGACAAGGCTTTCATGATTGGAGTTGAGTGGTAGCGGTGGTCCATCTGTTCAGGGGGAAGAGTTGCCTGGCTGGGGAGGACCAGCAGAAAGGCTGGGCTGGATCACTGGGTTTTTATTGGGGTGTTCTGGGAGATAAGAAAAATAAATATGATAAATCAAAGCATATTCCATAAAGCATTCCTGATGTGTGAACCACATCTAAAATAATTTCTATCATCACTATTCATATTTGCTATTATGAAATCAAAGTCCTCTAGAAAATGTGTACTATGAATGTAATGGACTGTGGCAGCCACAGATTTTGAGCACTTGGCATGTTTGCCCATCTTCCTTTTTCTGGATCCTTTATAAATCTCCTCTCTTCTGTATGATGCTAATGGGGCTCTTTGTCACTCAAAGGGGAAGTAACATACACCAAGTTTCACCAGCCATGGTACATTGCATTAGACATGGTGATTGGTTCCGAGAGGAGCATAGGGACCACACCAGACCAATCAGAGTCATTTTCAACCAGGAGTCTTGGAAATGAGCAGCGTTTGCCCTTGAGTTTGCTAGAACAGGAGGATGTAAATCTTGATTGGCATGTGGGAGTTACAAAGACTCTCTCCTTCAACAAAATGTAGTTAGGCTCCTCTGAGCCCTCTTCTCAACTAAACCTTGACCTTGGGCTTTTGTGCCTATTCTGTCCTTGCTGGGCCTGCATTGCCCAATCTTAGCAAGAGTCCTGCTAAGTCAATTTGGCAAGAATCCCTCCACCTTTGATATCTATTCATCCTTGATATCTGATCAAGTTCTTTAACCCCCACCATTGATATATAAGTTCTTGATCTGCCTTTAGCAAGAATCCTGTTAGGTTGGTTTAGCAAGTATCTTCCTACCTTTGATGTCTTTTCTAAGTAATTTTCCATTCACTCACCTCCTCACCCTGCTCCTTGGCTATAAATCTCTACTTGTACTTGTTTACTGGAGTTGAGTCCTATCTCTCTATCCTATTGCAATAGAGTTGACTGTTACTGCAATAGTCTTGAATAAAATCTTCCTTGCCATTTTAACAAGTGTAGTGATAAGTTTTTTCTTTAACAGAGTGTAGGGTCCCCTCAGTCCCCCCACTTTCTTTCTGTGTCCTGGCTGAAAATCAGACTGCCTTGACTGCTCTGTGACCCAGGCAGCTGCAGGTTTTTCCCATAGGCTTGAACTCAAACTGGGGCCTTGAAAATTCCCAGGCACAGATATAAAGGTATCTAGGTTGTTTCCCAAAACACTGAAAGAAACTGGCCCTGGGCCCTGAGCCAAATTCCTTAAACCCCAACCCCCTCACTGCCAACTTACCCATGTAGAACATCCTTTTTCTCTCGCTGTCCACCATGAGGATATGCTGCAGCACTCTGTATGCAAGTTCCCCTCATGAATGCTTTGGGTGGCTCAACCTGGCATTTAGTGCTTCTTCCTTTGGAATTCCAACCAGCCCCATCTCAGGATGGTTTGGGGGACTCCCTGTGGGAACTCCCCTGCCACTGCTTTTGGGGTGATCCAGTGCATTCAGCAGATGAAACACAAGGGCTAACAGAACTCAGCAGTGCTGAAAGATGGGGAGGCAGATAAATGACCACATTTGAGACCCTGTGACCAAAAGCCAGATGCATCTAGGACTTTCTAGTTGTGTGAGCCACTTGTCTCCTTTTTAATTAGCCTAGATAGTATTGGGTTTCTTTCACTTGTCATTGAAAAAGTTTCAATAAATATAACAAATTTTCATTACTCCAGGAAACTAGACACAGAGAATTGGCCAAGGTAGTATTCAAGACAGAAATCCAAGAATGTCCAGATTTCCTCAGGCTCTCCTCCAATGGCAATGGGAATAACAGTTGGTATTTCTTATGAGCATTTTGTTCTTTCAAAAAATTAACATTTTAAAAACATTTGTTGGAAGACAGATACTGAGCTGCATGGTTTTACATAGGCCACTTTATTTAATCCTGCCTTTTACAGAAGTCCTTATTTTACCTAACACGTAAATAAGGCACTGAAGTCCAATGTGCTTTAATGAACATTGGACTGTCTGCCTTCAAATTCAAACCATAGTTTCTTTCCTCCACACTTCTCTAAATATCCTTTGACAAGGAATTTTTTTACTTTGTTTCTTTTTTCCCTTTGTTAAAAATTGGGGTGCAAATTTACAATTGTAGCCATTCTACATTGATTCTTGATTAGTTTCTTCAAACTCAAGCAAATATGATAGAAAAGAATGAAACAATCTTAAATTTATCATACTTAATTTCTGTCCTTCCTTTAGTAACAATAAAATGTATACCTAATAAAGTGAAAGGAGGCCTTAATAGGCAGAGACATTGCACTCTCCCTGGAAAGCTCTATGATGTTCCCAGGATTTTACTGCTTGATTGCATTGAAGTGAGAGCCCAAAGTGTAGACATTTGCACAGCACAGGGACAACATTCCACAGCCCCCTTGTGAAAGCACTTTTACTAACTTTCAAACTGGACAAGCAAAGTTTCTGTTTTATGAGGGTTTTCTTTAGCCAAAAAATATTTTGAGCCATCTGGAAAGGAGACAATAGCTATTGTGAATCTCTTTGAATCCCAAAGGCATAATTTTCACAGTTGGATACCAAAATTATGTTCCCAATCTTAAATCTGAATAAAGTTACTTACTTTTTAAATTTTTTTATTTTAATTAATTGATTAATTAATATTTTTGAGAAAGTGTCTTACTGTGTTGCCCAGGCTAGTCTCAAACTCCTGGGCTCAAGTGATCCTCCTGCCTCAGTCTTCTGAGTAGCTGGGACTACAGGCACAGGCCACCATGCCCAGCACTTACTTTTAATCTATTTGTGTTTTAAAAAGGATGTGTATCTAATTCATTTTTTTGAACCAATGTATCTTTAAAAATAATTTTCATATGTTTCCTCTAGAAGAAAAAATCAAGATTCATATTTGTTACCTTATAAGAAAGCCATGCTGTTCATAAGTAATGTCTACACAAAAAGCACTATCTGGCATTGTTATTAGCATTGCCAGATAGTTTGTTTGATTTGGTACTGTGAGTGACACATTGTTTAGATGGTTGCATAGCTTGTTAAACTTCTGACCAGGTCTTCCAGTTCATTCTAGAAGGGTCAAACACAGCATTTTGCATAGTGCCCTGCATATCGTATACACTCAATAAATGAACCATTATAATCCAGTCTATTGTGGCTTTGGATGTCTTACTTTCAGTTGGAGCAGGAAACAAGATAGAGAAAAGGTGAATGACAAAGAGATACATCAGAGAGACTTACACTGTGATTATAGTCTTACAATATAAGGTACATAGTATCACAAAATCTGGCAACATTAACTCATCTGTGGCATTGAGTGGGTTGTTATTTACAATTGTTTCTCTTTTCTTGAAAAACAAAGCAATACAAATCAAAACAATCCTGCCCATTGCAGGCTTTTGCAAACATGAATATTTTCCAGTAATAATATAGTGTTAAAGTTTCAAATCATGGAAATATAATATTCAAAATGGTTTACATCTCTCTTTTCCCCATCCATCCCCTCTACCCACATTTCATCCTTTACAAAATTAAAAAAAACATAAAAGCATATGTCAAGCATGTTTCAGTATGTGCCAATTTTAGGGACAAACCCAGGATCCATTAATCACTTCAATACGCAGTTCCAACATGAAACAAGAACCAAATTCCATCTCTCCCTTTTAAAAATAGACAATTTTAGAGCAGTTTTAGTTTCACAGTGGAAATTGAGCAGAAGATACAGAGAGTTCCCACATACCTTTTGCCGCCATACATGTACAGCTTCCCCAGCTAGCAACATCCCCCACCAGAGTGGAACATTTGTTACAATGGATAAATCTACACTGACACAGCATTATCACCTAAAGTCCATATATAGTTTACATTAGGGTTCATTCTTTGTGTTGTATAGTCTATGGATTTTGACAAATGTATAATGACATGTATCCATGATTATAGTATCATACAGAATAGTTTCACTGCCCTAAAAATCCTCTGTGCTCTGCATATTCACTCTCCTGCCCCTGGCTGATTTTTTTTTTTTTACTGTCCCCATAGTTTTGCCTTTTCCACAGTGTCATACAGTTGGAGCAAATTCCCCTTTAAAGTAACTCAGACCATCAATATTAAATACAATTGTTTATGAATATCTACAAAACCAAAAATCCTTTATGTTTATCTGCTCCCTAATGTTATAATCATATACTGGATAGGTCAACCACTTTGGGGGAGTTAAATCTTGAATTCCCATTTCTGCTTCCAAAGTTGAGACATAATTAGTTTAGAAATGAATTCCTAGGTCAGGAATGTAAGATTTTTTTAATAAGAGAAAAATCAATTAATGTTGTTAATTAGAAGAAATATCATGTAATCATGTCAATAGATGCCTAAAAGGTATTTAATAAAATTCAATATTCATGATTTTAAAATCTTGATAAACAAGGAATAGAAAAAAACTTCTTTAATGTTTCATGAAGAATATTTACAAAGAAATTACAGCAAATTTCACACTTAATGAAGACATATTAAATGTATTCCTTTAAAAATCACGTGTAAGAGAAGAATTACTGTCAGTAGTTCTATTCATCATTATATTATTATAGGAATTGGAAAGAAAGAAAAAAGAACTCTCATTATTCATAGATAATATGATTATCTATGTAGAAAACTCCAGATCATTTGCAGATAAAGTTTTACAATTGCTGAATACAAAATAAGCACACAAAATTAACTGTGTTTCTTTTTACCAGTAACACACAGAAGATAGAAGAAAAGGAAAAATTATAATAGCATCATAATTTTAAAGTATTTAGGAATGATTTCCACAGAGCTTTATGGAAATAATTGCAAAGCTTTACTGAATATCATTAAAGAAGATTAATAAAATGGAGTATCACACAATATCCATAGATGTGAACACTTAATTATCTCTTGCTGCATAACCAATTACCCTAAACTTAGTGTTTAAAACAACAAACATTTATTAACTCACAATTTCTGCAGGTCAAGTATTCAGAGAATCTTAGTTATATGGTTCTGTTCATGGTCTTTTGTGAGGTTGCAATCAAGATGTCAGCTGAGGATGTAGTGACCTGAAAGCTTGACTGGGGCTAGTGGATCTACTTCCAAGCTCACTTACACTGCTGTCTGCAAGAGACTTCAGTTCCTGACTGGCTGTTGGCTGGAGGCATCAGTTCCTCAAAACATAGGTCTTTCCATATGGCAACTTGATAGTTGGCTTCCTCCAGAATCAATGATCCAAAAGAGAAAGTCTCAAAGTCATACATCATCATTTATGCTTTTTCTAACTGTTAGAAACAAGTCACTAAGTCAAGCTCACACTCAAGGGGAGGAGAATTAGTCTCCACCCTTTAAAGGAAATGTCAAAGAGTTTTTGGACATATTTTAAACTACCACAACACCCAATATTATAAAGATATCAGTTGTCTACCAATTTATCCATAGATTCAATGCACTCCCAGTAAAAAGCTTAATGGATATAGTCTAAAACTTAACAAACTGATTGTTTATATAGAAATACAAATGGTCAAGAATAGCCCATATAGTCTTGTCTGAAGAAGAATGTGATGGGAGAACTTGCCTTTCTAGAAATTCAGAGTATTCTACAGCTCTAATAATTAAGACTGTGACATAGTGCCTAGAGATAAAGAAGTTGACTAGTTTAACACAAGATATAGAGCCACACATCTGGAAATCTGATTTCTGGAACAGGTAGCATTGCAAATCAATAGGGAAAAGGTATACTTTTCAATAAATGATTTGGTGACGATTTTTTATCCACATGTAAAAAATTACATACAAGTTGCTTGTAAATGGATGATAAATCTAAATGAAAAAAGCAGATTATAAGACTTGTAGAATGTAATATAGGAAAATAATTTCTTTTTTTAAGAGAAAGACATGAATATGTTTTATCTGTATACTCAAAATCTAGCAAAGGGAGGGCAGAGATGAGAACATCTCTACATTGTATCACAATTGTACATACATTGAAAAGTTATTATTCATGATCATACAAGAAAAGGTAAAGACAATTTGACATCCATACATTCAGTATTTTTGTTCTTCCCTGTAGTTCTATACCTTTTAGTGAGATCGCTAAGAACTTCAGGATGAAATTTAAGATTTGTTTGTTTTAACAATCAGGAACAGTCAAACAGATCTATTTTTCCATAATACTAAGTGGATGATTAAGAGTTGAAGAATAGAGTGGGTTTTGAAAAGTTCTACATGTTATAAATAGATACAACTTTAAAATAGAAATTTCTCAATTACACATATCAGAAGGTAGGATCCTCTTAGGTCCTTAAAGGATGTGTGGATTTCTTAAATAAGACATATAATGTACAAATGATTAAGGAGAAGATTGATAAATATGGCTTCTTTTATTAATAAATTAAGAACTTTTATCTACCAAAAAACATCATAGACTTCCACTTTAATCCATACTAATTTTCAAACTGGGCAAGCAAGGTTTCTGTTTTATGAGGATTTTCTTTAGCCAAAAAATATTTTGACCCAGTGCAACTGCAATCAACTTGCTTTCTCACCTTGAACAACTACAAAACTGGACAAAACATAGGAAAACAACTATTTTTATCCATTGGAAAATAGGTGTAAAGTTGTAATCCATAAAAAGAAGAGAAATAAACAAGGTGGGTTCTATGATTGCTCTGTCTTTCTACCTGAAGTCACTTTCTGAAATGTCACACAGTATCGGGGAATTCAATTAGATCATGGCAGTCTCTATAAATTGAGGAAACAGAGATCAGAGTTCAGGAAGATTGGGCAGCTAAAATTTGCAGAGCAGAGTACCGGAGAGGAGGGAACTATGCAGAGACAGAGCTCTAGAAATACCCATGGACTCCTTGAAGCTTTGGATCAACTGCATACATGCAGGATAAGATTCCACAAGAACCACTACGAAAGAGTGGTAAGCTGAACAATTCTCAGAGTTCACACGGGACTGACCAACCTGAGTGGAGAGACCTCACAAAACACGTGGGCATTCAGTAGAGACCCAAAAGTGCTGAGCATGTGATTGAGACCTCTTCTTAGTAGTAGATAAAAACTGGTCCTAGACAAACCTAAACCCACCATAACAAAATTTAAAACCAAGCCTCAAAAGCATCAAACAGATTAACATATAACCAAATGCTAAATAAAAACTCAACATTCTTTAAAAGAAGAGACAAAAAAATCCAGAAAACAATGTAAAATTCATAATGTCTGGGATCTATTAAAAAATTACAAAAAATGCAGATAACATTTAAATATGACTCATAATCAGGCAAAAACTCAGTTCATAGATAGAAGCCTCAAAATGACAGAGATGATGTAATAAGCAGAAGACAAGGACTCTAAAACATAGTTATTATAAATATGGTGAGCAATTTCATAACATAAGGAGAAAAATGGAAGATATAACAAGAACCAAATTGAACTTCCATAGATGAAAAATATGATTTCAAAATTCTCTTGAAGGGCTTAATAGCAGGTTAGACACTGCAGATGAAAATATCAGAGAACCTGAAGACATAGCAACAAAACCATTCAAACTACAGCACACAGAGAAAAAAGGGCTGAAGAAAGAAAATGGAACTTCAGTGACCAGTGGGACAATATTAAATAGTCTAGCATATGGACAGTTGGAGTCCCAGAAAGCGAGACAGGCAGGAAAAATGCTGGAAGAAATAACAGCCCCACATTTTCTGTATTTAATGAAAACTATATATTCAAAGAATCTCAACAAAACCCAAGCAGGGGAAACACAAAGAAAATCACACCAAAGCATATCATAATCAACTTTCTGAAAACCAGTAATAAAGAAAAAGTTAAAGAAGCAGATAGAGCAAAAAGACATGTTATATATAGGAAACGTTGTAAGAATAACTGCTGACCTCTCAACAGAAACAATAGAAGCCAGAAGAAAAAGCACATCTTACAGGGCCTATAGAAAAATTGGTCAATCTAGAATTCTATATTAATGAAAATACACTTCAAAAAAAGTGAAATGATAATCTTTCAGACAAACAAAAGCTGAGAGAATTTGTTGCCAGCAAGTCTGCCGTATAAGAAATCTTAAAGGATGTTCAGGCTGAAGAAAAATAATACCAGATGGAAATGTGGATCTATACAAAAGAATGAACAGCACAGGGTGTGGTGAATATTTGTGTAAATACAAAATATCCTTTCTCCTTTGAAAAAAAAAAATCCCAGTTCTGTAACAGATAATTGACCGTTTAAAGAAAAAAAAAAAAAAAAAGGCAATGTATTTCAAGTCATGTTGTCTCCTACATAGAAATAAAATGTATGGCAGCATCAGCACAAGAACAGGAAGGGAGACTCAGAAGGCTCCTGTTTGAAAGTTGGCACACTATCTGTGAAGTGCCTTGATGGTATTTAAAGTGAACTGGGACAAGTTAAAGATGCATATTACAAACCCTAGAGTAACCACTAAAAAACTAAAACAAAGAGGAATGACTAATAAGCTTATTGTGGAGATAAAGTGAGGCAGGAAAAGAAAAAAAAAAACAAATAACAAATTGAGACAAATAGAAAATAAATAGAAATCTAGTTAGATTTAAACCCAACCATATTTATGATCCCATTCAGTGAAATGGTCTAAATATTCCAATTAAAAGGCAGAGATTGCCAGACTAGATAAAAGATGCACTTTAAATATATTATAAAGACAGGATTTTAACATGAAAGGTGCAAAAGCTGCCACATAGAGTGTGAAATAAAAACCCAAAATTTGGGAGAAGATACTTGCACCTCAAGTAATTGAAGAAGGATTATTATCCAGTGTATAAAAATAACTCCTACAAATGAATAAGAAAGAGGTAAATAATCCAATAGAAACAAAAGACAAAAGATTTATGGAAGAACTTCACAGAAGAAAAACCAACCAACATATGAACATATGCCAAATGTATTATAATCTGTAAGAACAAATTAATCTAGGACATAAAAATTTTAATTTAATATATACCTACAATATTTTAAGAAGTGGAGCAATATATGCACTTCTGCACTGTTGGTGGCACTGTAAATTTGATCATTTTCTTGGGAAAATATGTTTGTATTATCTCAAAAACTTGAAGATACACATGCTCTATGACTCAGAAGTTGCATCCTAAAGTACAAACCCTTGAGAGATTCTTGGGCTTGTATATCAAGAGACATGAACATGAATTAAAAAGTAGTATATTTATAACAGCAATAAAACTGGTTACAACCTAATCATCCATCAACATTGCACAGATAAATAAAATTGCAATATATTCACACAATAGGAGACTCTACTACAATAAAAATGAACTAAAACTACACTCAACAGCATATATGAATTTTAGGAACATAGTATTAACAAAAGTAAATTGTAGAATCATACACTTAGGATGATTGTGTTTAATTTTCAGGAAATTCCTCTCATACATGACTCTCATACAAATATGGAAGGAATGTGTAGAAGGAAAAATTATTCAATTCACAAAAGAGAACCAGCGGGATGGCAAAGCTGCTTCAAAGACCATTTGAGGAACAGAGATTTATGTAGTTGGGAGAAGGGTGAAATGCATTTGCAAAGTTAGAGACAAACCTGGTTATATCCCACAGGGCAATAAAATAATAACTTTTGGGGTTATCTTCTCGACCCAGCAGAAATACATTTCATCTATACTGGAAAAAAAATGTGCAAGTTAACATGTGACTTTCCAGAGTCTGGGCCCTGGTCAATAGTAGATAAAGAGAATTATAGTCATCTAGAGAATTTAATGCTCCTTGGTTAGCCTGTTGGGTAATGTTCCTATATGGCATTGAAAGGACACAAGGTCAGTTGTAAGTGGTGTGTGTATTTTTCTTAACAACTAAGTTTATAAGAATTTCAAAAAACTTAAAACCAAACAATATTTTTTACAAATACAAGTGATAAAAACTACAAGCAAGAAATGAGAAACACAAAATTCAGAATAGGATTTACCTCTAGAGCAGTGGTTCTCAACTAGGGGTGATTTTGATTCCTGTGGACATTTGGCAATGTCTGGAGACATTTTTGGTTGTTACTACTGGGGGAGAGGGTGCTACTGACATCTAGTGGGTAGAAGCCAGGGACGACGTTGATGAACATTTGACAATGCACAGGACAGCCCGTACAGCAAAGAATTATCTGGTCTCAAAGATTAGTAGTACTGAGGTTAAGAAACCTTGAAAAAGGGAGTGAATTTGAGGTGAGGCACATAGGGAACAAAATAATGGTAACATTCATTTTTCTGAAGTTGATTCAGTGATGCAAACACATGAATATATTCTGAAATGATTTTAAAAAACATGTAGTTTTTAAAAAAATTTCTACTCAATAATTAATAAACACAATAAAGAAGAAGAAAATGGAACTGAATGAGGTGGCTCAGGCCTGTAATGTCAGCACTTTGGGAGGCCAACGTGGGAGGACTGCTTGAGCCCAGAAGTTTGAGACTAGCCTGGACAACATAGAGACCCCATCTCCACAAAAAATACAAAAATTAGCAAGGTGTGGTGGCACATGCCTGTAGTCCCAGCTACTTGGTAGGCTGAGGTGAGAGGATTGCTTGAGCCCAGGAGGTCAAGGCTGTAGTGAGCTTTGTTCATGCCATTGCACTCCAGCTTGGGTGACAGAGTGAGAACCTGTCTCAAATAAATAAATAAGAAGAAAATGTTGGGTCAACAGAACTTTGGACTCCTTGGACATGAAGCTTGGGGATGAACTTGCTGTTTTGAGCAATTGGATAAATGGTGGTACTATTTAAGGCTATACTTTTTTTTTCCTGAAAGAAAAGCCTGCCCAGAACCTATTTCTAGACACTTAGCATTTTATTGAGATGGAAAAACAGCTCTTCACAATTAGAAATATTGTGAAGATAACCATAAATGCAGACTGCATTTGTGAACTATGACAAACCTACTAACTTTGAGATTTCTGAGTCAATGTCGTTTTAAATCCTGCTGGCCACGAGTCACTGTTTCACCTTCTCTTGGGGAGAGTCAAAAGAGTAAATCTAGCAGTAAGGCTGAGACCTTTTAGCACTGGAAACATCAGATGAGCAGAGGCCCCCAAGATGTCACAGCTCAGGCGCCTGTTAGCCGGCTTCAGTGCCCTCCTGGAGCTAGCTGGCAGCATGAGTCAGTGTCAACTAGAGGATGGAGGCAGGTGAAAGCAATTCCCAGTAAGCCCAAAGCCCAGACCAATCAGATTCTCCAGGGGGTGGGCCTATGGCATTTCTAGCCTCATTCTGAACTCCCACATAAGTTCATGGTTACCCTGGGCTTTAAATGAATGAAAATCAAGTTTTCTGTGATTAAAAACAAATGCTATATTTGGTGCCACAGTTGCAGAGAGCTGAAGGTCTGCTATGTGTATCTTATACTGGAATGAACCGGAGGAGACAGAATGAGATATGGAATTTAGGGAAACATGTGATCTTTTTTACTTTTGGATTATACTCTGATTTTCCCCTTAACCATGTAGCTGAATTTTCACACATGATAACAATAATTTTCCTTGCAGCAGATGGGGTCTTTTATGAAAGGGGTTTGCACCTTATTTTATCTTTCATATGTCTAAAAATTATACATAAAAACCCCAAATGTGAGCAGTTCACCTAAACTCTGCCAACCCTTTGTGTTTTTAAACAGCCAACCCGGAGGCAGTGGGACTAGTCAAGTCTTAAAAATGTGTAATGACCCTCATTACAGAAATTTGAAATGCTGTCCAATCTCAACCCAATTTTTTTTTGGGGAAAAAATATGCCCAATGCTAGATTTGGGCACAGAAGGATGATATGCTGTGAGTCCAAAGGCCAAGCCAACAGCGGCTCAACGAAGGTGGAGCTCGCTCAGGGTTCATTCCATTTAAAATATGTGCCATATTTGAAAATGGGATCCTTACCTGAGTACACTCCCCTGGTAAAGATGACAGCTGTGGCCTTTGTCTAATAGAATTGCTTTGCTGGATTTCAGCAGTTTTGAAAGTCTAAATACATAAAAGATGAAAAAGAGGGAAAGATCCCTTTCAGACGTAGCCATGATGCTTGGGAAAATTCTTGGGTCACAGAATGGCAGAGACTGAAGTGTTTTCTACCCTGAATTTGAAGGACAGGAATGTATATAATGAAAGACTGGGTATTGAAAGAATTCTGTCCCACCTATTAACTCCCTGTGTGATCCTGAAACTTTCTCCTCCTTGCTCTTGATCCACTTTCCTATTTTGTGAGATGAGTGTTTCAGACCCGTAATCTCTGGGGTCCCTTCCATCTGTAGCACTCCATGATTCAAACAGCTAATGAAGTTTCATCTGCCAGAATATTCTTTCTTCTCCCACTTCGCTTGCATTTTAGGGTTCATATGAAACTATGAAAAATGTATCTATAAGGCTTACTGCCTATAAATTTTGCTGTTAGCCCAGTATGTGTGAAGTAGCTCAAATGAATTTTGGCAAATTTTGGTGTAGGTTGTTGGACCTCAGAGGTGGGAAGTGGTGATGGAAATGGAAGAAATGAAGGGAGATTTAGCCCCTTCTTTGGGTTTGTTTAAAGGCCAGTCAGTGCACAGAGAAAATGATGGATGAATAGGACAGATCTTACCCAGACTTCACAGAGAAAGACAAGACTGGGCGTGTACTTGGTGCTGGGCAGAGGACAGCAAAACCACTCCATGAGTGTCTGGTTTGTGGGAAGCGAGTATGGCTGAAATTTATCATTGTCCAGTTGTATTGCTTATCTATTGCTGTGTTTGTCTCAGGGCATGGCTTAACTGGGTCCTCTGCAAGGCTGTATCAGGGTGGTGGCCAGGGAGGTCGGCACCTCCCAGGTGCAGGTAGGAGCTATTCCCAGCTCATTCAGGTTGTTGGTGGCATGCAGTTCCTAGCAAGTTGTTGAGCTGAGGGCCCCAGTTTCTCCCAGGCCGATGGCCACTTATCCACATGGTCCTGTCCACAGGCAGCTCGCAACATGGCAGCTTGCTTTTTCAAAGCCAGCAAAGAGAGAGGGAGATGCCAAGGAGACTGGCACTCTGTCAGGTACAGGTAATCATGTCCCTCCTATCACCTTTGCCATAATGAATCTAACCACTCTATAAGAGGCAAGTTGCAAGTTCTACCTACACTCAATCAGAGGGAGTTACACAAGAGTGTGGACACTGGGATTGAGGCAGCAGGGCATGGGGAGCCACACTACAGCCCATCTGCCACAACAGCTACTCCCAGGGTGGTCCCTGATAATTAATTACATAATCAAGCCACTAATCCACTAAACAGACATCCACTGAGTGTTTATCATAGATTGGCCCTGTGTTGGGTGCTAGAGCATGCAAAGAAAAAGAACCATGGTCCCTGTTGCAGGAGTACCCAGATGAGGGGGGATGCCAGCTTCCTCCCACACTTCAGTTCTGCTGTTCTGTGGGTGACTGCAGTGACATTGCAGCTGCAGCTGTGCTGAGCCTGTATTTGGCACTCCCCTTCACTCGGGACTGCTGGGCTGGCTGGGAGCTCCTCAGCCTTCAGAGTGTGCTGTCTCAATGACCTCCAAAGCTTGCAGCTCCTCCTGTTGGTCACCTGTGGCTGGGCTGCCCCTGCTTAGCCCTGACTCACTTCCCAGCAGCCAGAGGGCCCTACCCAGAGTCCATCCAGCTGCCTTCTCAGAGCTCATTCCAGAACCTCTGCTGGCGCGGTGGGTCAGGCTGCGGGGTGGGGATGCTGCATGTTCCTTGAGGTTTCTCTAGACCCAATGCATCCACCTTTGCAAGTAATTCACACCCCTCCTCACAAGATGTGGAATCTGAGATGAGAATTCATGTGAAGGTGATTTTGAGGAAAAACCTATAGGTCAGGGGAGACATGGGACTAGGTTGTGGGGACTAGTGAGGGTGCAGCATCAAACCAAGCCCCACGGAGGGAAGCTCTGGAGACAGAGGAGTTATATTCAGGGCAAGGGACCTCGGGACATTAATTAATTGCCCAATTGCACATATTGCTCTAACACTCTGTTTAAATTTCCCCCTTGTTTGAGTTCTAACTTAGTCTTTAGAATTTAGATTGAGAATAGGTTTGTCAGTCTCATCACTATTGACATTTGGGGCCGAATCATTCTCTCTGGTGAGGGTCATCCTGTGCACTGCAGGATGTTTAGCAGCATCCCTGGGATCCACAAACTAGATGCAAGGAGCACCCCCCTTCTATTTGTGACAACCAAAAATGTTTCCAGACATTGCCAAATGTCCCCGCGGGGGCTGGGGGTGGGGACAAAATTGCCTCTGGTTGAGGACCACTGCTTTAGACTGAAAACCCTGCCAAACCTGGACTCCATGTTTCTTTCATGTCACTGCGAGTGATCAGGAAGGGGGAAGCATTGCAGGTTTCTCATCTCCACTATTGAACTAGAAACTTCTTGAGGGTACACCTTGTCTGCCTCAAATAGTGCCCATACTGGTTTCAAAAAAGGTAAAAAATAAAGGAAACCCCTTCCTATCAAATACAGTTTTAACCAGAATCATCTAGTCAGTGATATCATACATCTAGATGCCTTAGATGCTTGTTGTTGAGTAACAGTTTCTGCAACAAAAGAGAGAAGGCTCCACCCGACACAAGTCTCCACTGGTTACTAAAAGCAAAGAGTCCACCGCCTGCCTCCAGAAATAGTAAATGATGAGATCTTGAAGGAAGAGAATCGACTACCTATTTATTCACAACCTGAAACAACATGAATCGAAAGATAACCCAGATGGAGACCTTTTCAACTCCTGTCTATAAACATTATCATTTTTACTGTGGTTGCTCTCCCTCTTCCCACAGTGTATACCTTCTGCAAATAGAAAAAGGAGAGGTTGAAACTTCTCCCTCCCTCCCTTCCTTTCTACCTCCTCCTCTTCATCCCCCCGCCCCCAACTTCTTCCTTTTCCTTTGATTCTCTTTTGCTGAATTAGGTGTTTAAATTTTTGCCCATAGAATAAATGCTAAGATCACAGATGGGTTCAGGAAACTAAAACAATGAAACTTTACCCACTAGATGAAGGCAGATGGTGGAAAGGAAGCCACTATCAGTGAAATACCTATGTGAGAGAATTGACTTAGTCAGTTTCACCCCAACAAACCAACCCCTCAAATGCATCCATGAAGTGATGAATTTTCATTAGAAGCGTTTGGGAATGGTAGTGGAGATTCATTAATGTAACTCTTAGTTCTATTATCCTTTTGAATGCCTCCCCGGATTTCAGAATAACTATAAAAGAAAATGAAGGCATGAAAGAGGCAAAACAGTTTCAGAGTCCTGTGTGATCCCCTCAGTAACATCACTACGCAAAGGGTATGCAGGCAGCATGAAGAATGGGCCACATTTACATTCCATGGCTATCTGGCTCAGGTGTCTCCACATCCAGGTTCTCAGAGCATCCAGTTCCCCTTGGGGCACAGATCTAGGTTTCCCCTCCCCTGTGTTTCACATGTTGTGCTTCTTTTTTTTTTTTTTTTTTTACATATCTTTAGTAGCCACCTGTGAAAAAGATGTCAGAGGAGTTTATTTATATATTTCCAAATCATTCCCAGCAAGGGCTTCCTCTGCCTTCACCCAGGAAATGGAGTTTGCTGAATTTTTCACTTTTCAAATTTGGCTCTGTGGATTACAAACATTAGTGTTGCTTTAGTTTCTCTTGCTAGAAAATACAGAATCTGTTTCTTTTTGTAAATTGTGTTTACAAAATGTTTTAGAATTTCTGACTAAATGAAACTAAATTGTGAAAAGATCAGTTTCCAAAGTGTTTCACTTGGCGTTGAACTAGATGTTAGTGCATCATTTATTTATTCCTGCAGAAAGTCTTTGAAATTTTTTATTTGAAAAGTCCTTTGAAAAAAATTGTTGAGGTTCTGATATGTCAGGCATCATACCCAACACTGTGGGTTCAAAGATGTGTACAACAGTGCCCCTGCCCTGTAGTATTTTGTCATCTACTGGGGGAGTCAGAAATATAAATATCCTTTAGAATTATAAGGAGCTTGAAGGCAGGGACTAGCATGTAAAAGCTCAATCAATGCCTGTTAAGTATCACTAGAATGATCTTAAAAATCAGGCTTAAATAATAAAAAATGCCAAATATAATGAAACTGCCAAAATAACCATAGAAAGTTTAGAAAATAAACCTTGATGCAACATAAAGGAGATAAAGAGATGGAAGACAGCAATGTTGAAAACCCTCAGATATTTACTTTGTCAAGGCACAGAATTGGACCTAATGTAAGTTTTAGCTCCCGCTGAAAGTTCTGTTGGCATCCCTAGTTGAAGGTTGAATTATATGAATTATGATCCTGGCCATCTTCACTGATCAAAAGAAAAGCCAGTTTTTCATTTGGAATAGATTAGTAGCCTCAAACATGAATTGATTGGAACACCACGGTCAATAATGCAGCGACTGCATTCACAATGACAGCCATTTAGTGCCCTCGTGAAAGTAATCAGGATTTGTTTCCACCACCTATCAGCCTGACTCCGCAGTGAACCCAACCCTAAATTAACTATTCCTCTCACAAAACGAAATGCCAGTGTCTCCCTCTCTGCTATTTTGGTTGTATATCCTTAGTCTTTCATCACTTGATGAAATTACTGTAGTATTCATGGCTAGCGTGTGGAACATCACAGTTTTTGCAGTTCTTATTTCTAGAACCTTGTCATTCCCACAACTTCTTTAATAAGGCCCAACATTTGTATTCTTTTTAGCATGTCTTCTTGGATACACTCAAAAAAGGCAGAGCAGCGTCTTTTAGAGATCCGAGTCCCTAACTTTGCAAGCAAATAGAAACCATTTTCTTAAAGGTCAAGAAAAGTGAGTCCCTTTTCTTTTTTTCTTTCTTGGAAGTTACATTTTATAAATGGTTTGGCCAGATGCCCTTTAAATTAATAGCACACTTGTGAAAAGTCTTTTCCATGGAAGCAGATTTCATCACCACCAAATGTCACTAGAGTTTCTTTTTTCCTGAAGTCTGCAAAACCTAATTTGTGAAGAGTCAGTTTTGGAGGTGCAGGGTGGGATGGGATGGCATATGCTTTGCCCTGGACCTGGCTCAAGGCTGGCATTAGAGAGCAGTCTTCCTCATGCCAAGCTGGTACTGGAGAATCCAGGCTGGATACCAAGTAAAACTTGCATTGTCCCGTGCTATGACCTCAAGTTGATTCTGGAAGTGTGCTTTTTACTTCATGTTCAAGCTCCTTTAGTCTAATTTCTGGACATCCAGTTGTACTTTTCTCTTCCAGGCAATCTTTAAGGTAAACACCTGGTGTTTTATTTGAAGAGCTACAACCTGAGCCTTCTTAATCAGTGTCCGCATTTGGGCTTTGCAGCTGGAAAGCATGTTCACTCATGCTGCATTTTTACCCCACAGGAAATCCTCCGGGGGATGCTGGGTACATGTGGTACCTTTGAAGTACCACCAGCAATTTTCTCTTTCCTACTTTTCCTCTGTGTTTTGTTACATTATTTTAATTGATGTATTTTGTCTGATGTATTGTATTAAGAGAGCTTGAAGGATGATGTGTTTAGCACACAGTGTCTATTATGATTAAGTTTCTTTGCAGAAACACAACGCCTACATTATGACTCTGCTCACTACCCCTGGAGCTGGGTTACAATGATGCAAGAAACAATGCTTTACCATGCAGGAAAATCACTCAGACACCCCATATCTCATGTTCCTGCTCCAGAGCTAGAAATTTATAACTCAAATTTGTTTCACATTTTAAAACTCCATTATTTAAGGCATGTATTTCCTCCCTTTATGAGTCCTGTATGTCTAGGCAAGCCTTTGATGATACAAATTTCTGTGTACATTCATATACAAATATAGTTTGTGAGTGAAATCTGACTTATTATTTATTGACAGAAGGGCTCCATAGCACTGATAAAACTCACTTAATTAGCACATAATTTAAGTCCAACAAAGGTAGAGACAAATATCAATCCTGCTAACGTGCATTTCTATGTCAGTTTGAATTTCGTTTAGTGGTAAGTCCTTGAAACTTAAAAACACTGATATTTTCCTTTCTTCTTTATAGCTGCATTACACTTGAAAATAAGAAATGTCCAAAGACAACAGCAGGATTCTCTCTGCCTTGTAACTTGCTTCAGAGAAGAAAAATGAGAAAGATCCCCTTACTTTGCCAATAATATTTAAGTCCAACCAATTCACAAGGTCTCTGGAAGGAATCTTAATAATAAAAACACAACATTTATTTAAAACCACCAGGTTGCCAGGTGTGGTGGCTCATGCCTATAATCTCAGCACTTTGGGAGGCTGAGGTGGGTGGATCACTTGAGGTCAGGAGTTTGAGACCAGTCTGGCCAACATGGTGAAACTCCGTCTTCACTAAAAATACAAAAATTAGCCAGATGTGGTGGCATGTGCCTATAATCCTAGCTACTCTGGAGGCTGAGGCAGGAGAATCACTTGAACCTGGGAGGTGGAGGTTGCAGTGAGCCAAAATTGCACCACTGCACTTCAGCCTGAGTGACAGAACCAGACTCCATCTCAAAATAAATAAATAAATAAATAAGCCACCAGATTTTCTTGTCTCATATATACATACTGAAATACTATTCAGTCATAAAAAGAATGAGATCCTGTCATTTGCAGCAACATGGATGGAACTGGAGATCATTATGTCAAGTGAAATAAGCCAGGCACAGAAAGACAAATATTGCATGTTCTCACTCATATGTGGGAAGTAAAATAATGGATCTCATGGAGGTAGAGAGTAGAATCGTGATTACCAGAGGTTAGGAAAGGAAGAGGGGAGAGAGGATTAAGAGAAGTTGGTTAAGGGGTACAAAAATACAGTTAGATAGAAGGAAGAAGTTCTAGTATTTGATAGCACAGTAGGGAAATTATAGTTAACAATAATTTATTGTATGTTTCAAAATAGCTGGAAGACAAGATTTATAATGCTCCCAACACAAAGACAAAGATAAATGTTTGAGGGATGGATATCCCAATTACCCTGATTTGATCATTACATGTTGTATACAGGTGTCAAAATACTACAGGTGCTCCCAAAATATGTACAACTATTATATATTAATATTTTAAAAACCACCAATTTTTTCACTTGAGGTAGAACAGCAAAGAGGCACAGCCTCAAATACTATTTTAGAAATAATGCCTGCAGAAGTGGATAAAAATAATTATGTATTTTCTGGCCATTTTGAGCCTTTCTTTTGGAATTTCTGAGTTGCTTTTTATTGTACAAGTGAAACATTGCTCTTAAAAAAACTTCCCCCTTCACATTTTTTCCTTTGATATTTAAATTGTGCTTAAATGAACCTAGAAACATACATTTCTCCATAAAAGCTCCCAATAATGAATTTGTGATGATCTTCTCTCTGCTTAAGTGGTCAGGGAAGCTCTGACCTTTGAAAAGGTGGAATAGTTTTTTGTGTGTTAAGTGAAGCACAAGCAAGAGACTAAATAAGCCAATTTATGTTTGATTTGATCTCAAGCATGTCAGAGTTGATTTATCCAACCCAGATTACAGTGAGAAAGAGGCAGAGAATTGCTGAGATTGAAACAAATAAGAGTTGTTTTCAGGCTGAATAGTGCACAAAATCCATAAATAATTCTTAGATATATTTTCAGTGTAATGAATGAGATTCGGGAATTCAGTGCCATAGGTTGACATGAAGTATAGTTTGGACTACACAGCACAAAAGGTTCTGGAATTCACAAGATAAATGTTTTATGTTTACTGAGCTCAAAATGGCTACTTCCTAGTTTATGTTCCAAGAACAGGTGCATCTAGCTTCATCTTTTAGAATTTTAAATCTACACATTTAAGAGGACTACTAGTCCTGTGAGAAAACTTAAAAGTTGCTTGATTTACAACTTAATTTTTTATTACTCTTGTTTTAAAATAAATTTTATTGTGTATATTTAAGGTATACAGCATGATGTTATGGAATACATAGATAATAAAAAGATTACTACAGTGAAGCAAATTAACATATCTATCAAAGCACATCATTACCTTTTTCGTTTTAGTGGCAAGAGCAGCTAAAATCTACTCATTTCTTATGAATCCCAAATTCAGTATAATTTTATGCCATGTAGTCCTCATGTTGTGTGTTAGATCTCCATCCTAGGATGATTTGTTCATCCTACATACCTGCTCCTTCGTATCCTCTGACCTCCATCTCCCTATTCCCACTCCTGGTTAGCTCCTGATTTACAGCTATCAAAAGGAATCCTCTGCTGCATTATTTACTGTAAAACCAAAGTCCACTTAGGATCTGATGAGTCATTTGGTGCCTTTTTTGACTGGGCCCTTCTCTGCAGCCCAGAATGAATCATCTCTTGGGCCCCACGGGTCCTCACAGCCCCTCACCTCACGACTGCCTCAGCCTGCTCTTCTGCTTAGGTGTCAGGAAGCAGGACCATTCCATGGACATCTGAGAATATAAACTGCCAAAGCTGTTGGTTATAGGTCTGAGTGTGTCCAGGAGCTGTCACAAGAGCAAAATAAGGAATCTCACAGAGTCAGAGTTACTGGTGGAGACAGGGTTTGCAGGAAGGAAGCCAACCCTAGTTTTGTTGTTGCTGGCAGCCCCTTTCCTTTCTCTGCCTTCTGCTGCTGCATTGACCCTGGCAACTTGTCCAGGATGCTATGATTGAGAGATGGTGCCACAGAGGGTCTGAATCAATAGCTTCTCAAGCATGCTGGTTGTTTTTTTTATCAGTAAGTTTGTCTCTGTTCAAAGTTACTGTAAAGCTGAAGTGCTTTTGTTCTGCTAGAGAGATACAAGTCTATTCCTGATTTCATCAAGGACAATTCAGTTTTTCAATAATTTTAATGAAGACTTTAGTTTATTGAAAGATACTTATTAAATAACTGAAAGAGATTAGCTTTTATTATAACTTTCAGCCTGGTTCTACAACCAACAGATTAGTTGGAATGAGGCTGAATTATCTTATCTTCTTTTTCCAGGGGAATTTGGAGTCAAGGAAAGCCCATTTCTGCAGGGGTATGGTGGAGAAAATGCAGGGAATAATTGGTTCCATTCATTTTTAAATTCCTTATAAGACCATGCGGAATTAATTCATTTTCAAAGAGAAATGAACAAAGCCTAAGAGAAAGCCATTATGTTTTCACAGACTTTTCTCTTGGGGAAGAGCTAACTCTTTAGCAGTGATGGGCAGACTTTTTCATAGAAAGTTCATTTGTCAGAATTTCATATATCACACAGGAATCTCCAAGCCTGGTGAGAAAGGTCACCATCTCTGAACTCACATATTTTGTCTTATGAATGCAACCCATACAAACATGTGTATATATGTGATGTTCAAGTACATTTAGGTCCATGGTTCTCAATTGTGACTGTGTATCAGAGTCACTTCCCGGAATGATTGAGTCTGAATAGAATTGGTTATGTGTCAATAACAAATGGTACCCAAATCTCATGACTTACTACAACACAGACTTAGTTCTTCCTCACAATGTGGATTCATTGTGGGTCACCTGTGGCTCTGCTCCATCTTATGTTCACTGTGACACCAAGGTGACAAAGTAGCCTCTAACTGGAGCATTGCTGGTTGTCATAGCATGGAGAAGAGAAGGGTCTGGCTGACTGCTAATTAACTCTTACCACCACTGCTCAATTTCATTGGCCAGGGCAAGTTACAGGGTGCAGCTTAATGGTGGGGCTGGGAAGTCTGATTCTCCACTCCCACCCCTGCCTGCCAGCAACAGTGAATCTTTGTGAATAAAATGCCTTGGTTGACTTCTTACTAAGTAGGAATCTTGGGATGGGACCTGGGGAATGATATTTTTTAAATTTATCTGGCAAGTATGATGAGTAGGCAAGGTGGGGAAACACTAACTTACATGAGAAAAGTCTACATTAGGTCATTGCAGGGATCATTATCAGTTTTTATATTTGTTACCAAAAACATCAGATTATGTATATTTTATTTTTATATATTATTAAATAATTAGGAGAATTAGGGGTTTTGCAAGTTTTTTTTTTAAGTTTCAAGTATCTTTTTCTGATAAGATACTCTTAATTTATAATTATAAAATAATTCAACATTGACATTTGCTTAATGGAACATTATGATTTATTTGAAGATGAGAATACCCTCTGGTAATAAAGTATGAAACATCCACAGGTAATAGATGGGATCAGTATATGAGTAAAACAATTCTAATCCATGAAGGTTCTGCCTGGGCAGCCATTTGGCCTTGCCCTCTGACTGTCTGTTTGGGCTCGGTGCTAACTTTGTGGTGACATTTGCATCAACTGTGTGGGTGAAGTAAATCAAGTGTGCTTGCTTGTGTGTTTGTAGCTATTGAGTGTTGGGTATTGTGAGCTAGTAGTCCACATATTAATTCCATTTGGATACTCATTGCAGGCATACAACCATAGGAGCCACAATGGTTGGAACCCTGGATTCAAGTTAAAATGTACTTCCTGGATCAGCCCTAAATACCCATAACTCTTTATTGGGCTGTCTGTTATGACAGTCTTCTCTTTTGCTCTGTATATTAGATATTTATACACACAAATATTACAGCATACAGCGGATATGGGGGTGGACTCTCTAATATCCATTTTACCCTGTTCCATTGTGTAGGAGGTATTTGGTCGGCAGCATCAACTCCACTCCAAGCTTTAATGTGAGGGCTCTACTGGCATAAACCAATCCTAACCCCATGGCTTCCATGATTGGTGTGGGTAACCATATCTAAATCAATCGGATCATGGCAATCCCTAGCTACAGAGATTCATTCTGGAGCTGTCCCATCAGAATGAAGCTGAAACTACTTTTGCTGATATTCCAGGAACTCGCCTCCCACCCCCTGCCTTGTGTAGTGTGGGGTACATCTATGAAACCTGGAATTCTATAACCATTTTCCCAACATGCTAGAAATGAGCTTTAGGATAACGTTGACCCTGCAGAAAGCAGAGTGAAGGGGCTGAAAGAAACTAGGCACCATGATTGAGCCACCCTGGAGCTTCTACTACCTCTGGAATTTACAGAAAGTTGTTGATAAATCCCCTTTATTGCTTAAGCCAGTTTGAGGTGCTTTTTCTGTCACTTGTTACTGTTACCAGAAGAGGCCTGAAGACATACAGTGTTAGCTGCTTGAGCACAAGCTACAACGTTTTGATGTGTTTTTTGGTCCTACGCTTAACACAGACCTACTATGTGCCTTTGTACTAAGTAGGTCTTTACTGAATAATGAAATCCCAAATCATGGTCTTATATGGCACTAAAGATTAATTCATTGCACATGTAAATTGTATAAATTGTGAATGTTTTCCACCATTCACCTGAATCACATATGCTTGGTTTGCGGTGTGGCTGAGAGCCAAAAGAGCTGCTCAGCGACTCCAGAAGGGTCTCCCAGGAATAGACCGTTGCCTATTTTCTGTTGCCAGCCCCTCCTCTTTGAAGACAGTTTATTGGATTCTGATGTACATGAACTCCTCCGTGACTCCAGTGACTCTCCCAAGAATAGATGGTGGCCCATGCTGTTGGATTCATTATTGGACACCACTTTTTTGAGGATAGTTGGTTGAATTGTGGTGAAAATGAGTTGTCAATGTGTCCTGGAGCATGTTTGCCCCACCTACTTGGTGAACTTGGTGATTTGAGAGGATCAGAACTTTCTTTCACAACTTTGTCAGCTTCAGAAACGTTGGCCTTTTGCTTGTGGTTCCAAAGCAAGCATGAAGGTGCTCTGTTAACTTTCTTCTGTTAATTGCACATACCTGGAGCCAGTGGATGCCAAGACTGGCACTTGTTCACCTGTCTTCTTATTTTGCTACAAGACAATAGGTGTGAGGAGCAGTAATTAGTCCTTGAATCACATACATCAGGCTGTTTTTGGACCCGAAGCTTTTGGTGGGGGAGGAGAGAAGGTAGGGAGAAGGATTGGAAAGGCACTTAGGCAATATTGACTCTGGGCCCTTAATCTGATAAATCCCTAAACTAATGCCCAGAAAAATGAAATATTTTTCCCCAAATGACTATAGAGCTAATACTTCTAAAGCTTATGCTCACACATGTTCTCATGCTTTAGCTACTCCCTTTAGGAAATGCCATATACTAAGAGCACTTCACTGTAATGAGCTCCTAACCTCTGGCCCCATGTCTACCATGCTGTCCCAATTTTTATACCAGAGTCTGAGGGAGCCCAATATGCCTTCCTTTGAAAGTATTTTCCTGGTGCTAGCATCCTGAACACTGTAGCCAACCCATGTAGCCCATCCTGGCCCAATTAGTTGATCAACCTTTTCTTTTTTCTGAGACTAATTAGGTCCCATGGGTCAAACACCAACATAAGGGATGCTATCCACTTCTATGTACTATTTCTAATTTTTTTCTGTCATCCCATTTAATGGTGAGGTCAGTCATTCTCAAATAATCACTTAGGTCTCCTCAAAGTCCGAAGTTATTGATATGATTATAAATATCCTTATAAGATACCAAACATAGATATCTTGGCCTGATGAATCTTACTGATTTTTATAACAGGATAATTGGTGCCCAGAGAGCTTATGGAGAATAAACAAAATGTGACTTTATCTAAGCTTATGTCTGTTTGGGAACATTCATGTTCCGTGTGTATAAACCAATAGTTCCCAACTTGGGATGACATTAGGAGTCTGGAGACTTTTTTATTGTCATACTGTGTAGGAGGTGCTAGTGTCATCTAGTAAGATGTAAGAGGCCAGGGTTGCTGTTAAACGTCTTACAATGTAGAGGGCCACCACCCACAACAAAGAATTGTCCAGCTCAAAATGTCAACAGTGCCAAGGTTCATAAACCTTGGTATAAACCATATGGTTTTTATGTTAGCAGGGTGTAGCATAGTATATAAGCAGTTATTTTCTTTTCGTGGTGTTATCAATGTGAATAAATGGATTCTTTCATTTCAGTCAACTTATTTGGCAGGAAATACAAGTCTATATGCTAGTAGGAGGAGATAAATATAGAAAAAGTAGAGTGAAGAGAAAATTTATAATTTATAGAAGACGAAAATAATCATTAAATTATGGACCTTGCAATCTCTCCTCCATGGAAATTAAAGCAATCAGTTGTTTTAAGAAGCTGTTTCTGGAGGATAAAGGGAGAACACTGTCAACCACATTGGTCTCATGATTTTTAACTCATCTGGAGCACAGAATGGCCACAAGCAAGTGTATCCTCAAAATCGATGAAAAAAAAAATCTTCAAGTTAAATGCACCATAGCTGAAAAATAAGAGCATTATGTAGGAAAATATGTTTGTGATATTTTTATTTTTGAAGCTCCTGTAAGGCTTCTATATGCAGTAATCATAACCTCTATTTGAGGGCTTCCTGAACACAGCAACTCATAGCTGTGCTCTAGATATTTCTGGAGGTACTTTTATGGGTTAGAAAAAGAGAAAAATGCGACTGAACATGGACAAGCAGAAAGAACACGGAAGAGTAGTGGAATGAAAGGGCAAAGACTGGGAAGATGGCTGGACAGAAAGAAACAGATATGTTATTACTGGACTGTGCATATTACTAGAAGTGTGGGATTGTCCCAAGATCCCAAGATGAGTCCCTGAGGGGAAGTGAGCAGCAGGGGATGACGGCACTGAAGAGAGACCACGAAGCGGACAGCAGGAAAGTGGGAGACCCAGCAGCCTGGGGAGGCATTCGTCATCTTGCAGGACACTGAAGACTTCTGCAGCCCAGACAACGACAGGCATGCCATCAGGCGCCCTTACAGCTGAAACCAATGTGGCTTTGTTAGTGTCAGAAAGCTGTGCTTTCAGGAGTTTCTAAAGAAGGCATGGGGAGTGGGAGAAGCCTGAAGTGGACAGGACTGGAGTCCTTGCTCTCATGCAGGACTCCAGTTGAAGGTCATGAGTTATGAGCACTGTGAACACAAGTGACTCAGTGCAGCTGATCAGCACACCGACACTTTCCGAAATACCCAGCTCTTTCTTTTTCCCTTTTTGTCATTTGTATCTCTTCTTTTGTAATATGATAATGTTTGAGTTTAACATTGGAGGTCCTCATTTTAAAGCCACTTAAAACATCTTTATTCCTAGTAGAGGTTTTTGGCACGTGACAGGTATTGAGTGAAGGAAAGCCTATCATTATCCATTAACTCCTTATTGGGAATTAATTCATCATCACCTTAGAGCACACTTCATATCCAGACTAAGGAGTCATGAGTATTGAAAGAGAGTTTCTTTCACTGAAGCCAGGATACAAAATGTACCAGGTACTTAAGATGAAAAAATAAATCAGAGTGGTCTCTTCCCTCCAGAATCTAGCAGTAGTCACATATTTTGAACAATATTTGCAGGGTCAAGCAAATGAACTTAACATTTTCACTTTGTTCATTGCATTCCAGAGAATAAAGACATGTTGGAATTTCTAATTGTGTTGAAGAGCAAATATAAGCAAAATTTAAAATAAGGCTGGGGTGTGTGAATAGACCTGGAGGCTTTGTGTTTCTCATAGCATTTGCTGAAACTCTTGTGATGTGATAAAATATTTTGTGTTTTCAAACACCCTCGCACCATGAATCAGTGTGTAAATTGGAACAGCCTTTAGGGAGGACAATTTGGCATAGGTATCAGAAGTTTTAAAAGCATTCTTATCGTTTGAAACACTGATTGCTCATCTAGGAATTCAGGCCAAAGAAACAAATATGTGCATACACAAAGTATATCATCAAATAATGTCATTGAAGCATTGAAAATTTGGAAGAAACATTCAAAGGTTGAGAAAATAGGCTAAATTGGATAAATAAATTATGGAACTTCATTAGATGAAATGCCAGGTCATAAAAACAAATGTGCTTTCAAAGATTATTTAATGATATGGGGCACTTTTCATGATGCTTTTAGTGAAGTCATAGCTTATAAAATGGTAGACTCAGTAAGTTCTAGTTTTTGTGTAAAAATCAGAGGCCACAACATATGCACAAATGAGTGATTACTGGTGCTCCTCTCCAGGTGGTAGAATGTTTCTTTTTTTGTACTTTCATATATTCTGCAATTTTTTCATTAAGATGAGTTAATTAGGTAATTAGAAAAAATTCTTTCAAAACTCAACTTTGCCTCTTTGCTTTTGTTATAAGATTCACAAGTTAGAATAGTCTCCTGTCCATTTTAGAGGGCATGGGATAAGATAAAGAATTCTATGAGAACATTATTTAACTGTATCAACAACTCAGCAACATGGGTACTATCATTATCTCTATTTTACAGACGAGGATGTTTAACTTAGAGAATGTAAGTAATTTTACCATCACACATAGCAAAAAATGGGGCAGAGTTGGGACTCCAAGCTGCATCTACAGAGCCAGGTATACAATACCCAACTCATGCTCTACTTCACAAAGTGAGTTTTAAAATATGGGCAGACCTTGTCTTATTGCACTTTGCTTTATCACATTTCACAGGTAATGTGTTTTGTTTTGTTTTGTTTTTTACAAATTAAATGTTTGTGGCAACCCTGTGTCCTTCAAGTCTATCAGCACCATTTTTTCCGATAGGATGCACTTACTTTATGTCCCTGTGTCACATTTTGGTAATTCTCACAATGTTTCAAACTTTTTCATTGTTATTATATCTATTTTGGTGATCTGTGATCAGTCTCTTTGATGTTACTATTTTAACTGTTCTGTCATATAGGACAGCAATTTTTTTTTTTTTTTTTTTTTTTGAGACGGAGTCTCACGCTGTCGCCCAGGCTGGAGTGCAGTGGCGCGATCTCGGCTCACTGCAAGCTCCGCCTCCCGGGTTCCCGCCATTCTCCTGCCTCAGCCTCCTGAGTAGCTGGGACTACAGGCGCCCGCCACCTCGCCCGGCTAATTTTTTGTATTTTTAGTAGAGACGGGGTTTCACTGTGGTCTCGATCTCCTGACCTTGTGATCCGCCCGCCTCGGCCTCCCAAAGTGCTGGGATTACAGGCTTGAGCCACCGCGCCCGGCAAATTTTTAAATGTTGTGTGTTCTAACTGCTTCACCAACCAGTCGTTTTCTTATCTTTCTCCTTCTCCATGGGCCTCCCTATTACCTGAGATACAATAATATTGAAATCAGGTCAATTAATAACCCTAAAATGGCCTCTAAGTGTTCAAGTGAAAGGAAGAATCACATGTCCCTTACTTTAAATCAAAAGCTAGAAATGATTATGCTTAGTAAGGAAAGTATGCCAAAAGCTGAGATAGGCCAAAAACTAGGCCTCTTGTGTCAGTTAACCAAGCTGAAAATGAAAACAAAACAAAACACTTCAGGGACAATTAAAAGTGCTACTCTAGCAAATACATGAATAAGAAAGCAAAACAGCCTTATTGCTGATGTGGAGATAGTTTGAATGGTTTGGATAGAAGATCAAACCAGCCACAACATTCCCTTAAGCCAAAGCCTAATCCTGAGCAAGACCTTAACTAACTTCAATTCTATAAAGATTGAGAGAGGTAGGAAGCTGCAGAAGAAAAGTTTGAAGCTAGGAGGGGTTGGTTTGTCAGGTTTAAGGAAAGAAGCCGTCTTCATAACATGAAAGTGCAAGGTGAGGCAGCAAGTGCTGATTGAGAAGCTGCAGCAAGTTATCTGAAGGACCTTGCTAAGATCACTGATGAAAGTGGCTGCACTAGACAACAGATTTTCAAGGTAGATGAAATGGGCTTATATTGGAAGAAGATGTTATCTAGGACTTTCATAGCTAGAGAGGATGCCTGACGTCATAGCTAGAGTCAATACCTGGCTTCAAAGGATAGACTGACTCTCTTGTTAGAGTCTAATGCAGCTGGTGACTTTAAGTTGATGCCAATGCTCATTTATCATTCTCAGGGCCCTTAAGAATGATGCTAAATCTACTCTGTCTGTGCTTTATAAATGGAACAAAAAGCCTGAATGACAGTAAATCTGTTTAGAGCATAGTTTACTGAATATTTTAAGCCTAGTTTTGAGACCTACTGCTCAGAAAAGAAGATTCCTTTTGAAATATTACTGCCCGTTGACAATGCACCTGGTCACCCAAGAGCTCTGATGGAGATCTATAAAGAGATTAATGTTGTTTTCATGCTTGCTAACACAACGTGCATTCTCCAGTCCATGGATCAGGGAGTCGTTTCAATCTTAAAGTCTTATCATTTAAGAAATATATTTCATAAGGCTATAGCTGCCATAGATAGTGATTCCTCCGATGGATCTGAGCAAAGTCGATGGAAAGTCTTTTGGAAAGGATTCACCATTCTAGATGCCAGTAAGAACATTTGTGATTAATGGAAGGAGGTCAAAATATCCACATTAACACAAATTTGGAAAATCTCCAGCCCTCATGGATGACTTTGAGGGGCTCAAGACTTCAGTGGCAGAATTAATTACAGATGTGGTGGAAATAGCAAAATAACTAGAATTGGAAGTGGAGCCTGAAGATGTGACTGAATTGCTGCAATCTCATGATCAAACTTTCGTGTATGAGGACTTGCTTCTTATGGATGAGCAAAGAAAGTGATTTATTGAGATGGAAACTACTCCTGGTGAAGATGCTGTGAAAATTGTGAAAATGACAACAAAGGATTTAAAATATTACAAAAACTTAGTTGCCAAAGTAGTGGCAGGATTTAAGAAGACTGACTTCAATTTTGAAAAATGTTTTACTGTGGGTAAAATGCTATCAAATAATATTGAATACAGAGAAATATTTTGTAAAAGAAAGAGACAATAAATGTGGTGAACTTTATTGTCTTATTTTAAGAAATTGCCACAGACACCACAACCTTCAGCAACCACCATCCTGAGCAGTCATCAGCCATCAGCATGCAGACAAGACCCTCTACCAGCAAAACGATTATAACTCACTAAAGGCTCAAACGATTGTTAGCATTTTTTAGCAATAAAGTAGTTTTAATTAAAGTATTTTTTTTAGACATAATGCTGTTGCACACTTAATAGACTACATTATGGTACAAACATAACTTTTATATGCACCCAGAAACCAAAAAATTTGTGTGACTCCTTGCTTCATTGTGGTGGTTTGGAGCTGAACCCACAATGTCTCTGAGGAACGCCTGTATGAACTTTCTAATCCCAATAAACATGGTATCTGTCTTAATAAATGCAGTGAAAGAATATTAACCATGAAAACAAGCTCTTGAATTTGAAGATAAGCCTTCACAAGTCAGTTAATCCAGCCCTGCAGTGAAACATGCAATCCATCTTGGTGCCCGAAGTTGTTTCTGTGCAATATGAAAAGTGGAACTAGAAATTTTGGTTGCCTGCAATTTAGTATAGAGTGTTTTGTGCTCTGTGATGGTTGAGAAGTTTCCTGCTTTGGTCCTGTCAACCTACCCAGGCTGGCAAAACATAGCCTTCTACCAACTGATGTGATATTGACTAGATTTGTAGCTGAAAAAACCCTTAAAACCTTTCTACGTCTTCTCAAGGCCCATTGCAACAAATGCTACTTATTAAAAATTTGCTAAAGATAAGGGTTTAGAAAACCACCAATTTTTATATTGCACAAAACAAAGGATCAAGGTGGAGTCTTTGAAGACATTATAAAACTGCTGCCTAATATTCATGCATAGAGCTGCTATTGTTTGTGAAAATTTTAAAAATAAAAACGTGGCACAACTAAAATGAAAATTTCATAAATAGCTACACCAAAACCTAGGCTTGACAAAACAAAACAAAACAAAAAACACATTTTCTTCCAACACAGCCAAATATGGCAAATTTTTTATTTTTTTATTTTTTTATTTTTTTGATATAGAGTCTCGCTCTGTCACCCAGGCTGGAGTGCTATGGCATGATCTCGGTTCACTGCAACCTCTGCCTCCTTGGTTCAAGTGATTCTCATGCCTCAGCCTCCCAAACAGCCGGGATTACAGGCATGTGCCACCATGCCCTACTAACTTTTGTATTTTTAGTAGAGAGGGGGTTTCACCGTGTTGCCCAGGCTGGTCTCGGACTCCTGGCCTCAAGTGATCCACCCTCCTCGACCTCCCAAAGTGCTGGGATTACAGAAATGAGCCACCACACCTGGCCCAAATATGGTGATTTTCATATGCCATATTTGCACTTGGAGATTTTTAGAATGGAAATAAAGATATGGCTTTCAAAGGAAAGCCTCCTGGCCCAGCAGGTATTAACACTTTATTTATGGGATTTTTGCCTAATCTTCTCCACAAGCCAAACAGCAAAGTGTTTTTTGTCTCCTGTCTCTGAATAATATGCAAACCCCCTTTTTCTTTCCTTTTTTGTGGTTTGTTTATGGTAAACTCTACAACTGGTAACAATTTCTCCCCATCCCTGTGACCATTACGAGCATCTGAATACATACACATGAGCACTAATTGGAGTCCAACTGGGTTCCCCCAGAAACAGACTGTAAGACAAGGGTTTGGGAGCAAGTATTTATTTGGGAGGCAGCCTCAAGATGCTGGTGGGGTGAGGGGAAGTGAGGTAGAGAAGGGAAGGCAAAGCATTGCTGAATATAGTGTTTGATATCAAGTAGATTATCACTGTGATAAACTGGTTTAATTCTGCTGGGCACCCCAAAAATCTAGAAAAAGCATGTGCTTCAGAGTCATCCCATCTCAAGAATGAGTGAGCTGAGGTATTGATACTCCAACTCCCATCAGTCATTGATTGAGGGTAGTTCTTAAAGGATATAAATTCCCAGCTTGACCCAATTGTTATTGCTGCCCCAATAGCAACACTATCTCTGGTAGCCAGAGAATATGCTCAGGCAAAAAGCAATGCAAGCGCTGGCTGTTGGGGGTTGGATGGCATGTGCTGATGTAATAAGAGTGAGGGGATATGAGTGGGACACTGACAGACAGCTTCTGCTACAGACTCATTCATCAAATTAGTATTTGAATCCAAAATATATTTTCTCCCACTGCTCTCTGAAGCTAGGAAGCATACCTAGAAAATTTGGGAGGCTATTTAAAAGAGGGTAAAGTGGTAGTGTCACATTTGAGAGTAATTTTTTTCCTCTAAAAATGTTGAGGAGAGGCATATCCTATGACTGATCGATTCTCTCCTAACATAAAGAAAGTGTCCCATATGTGCACACAGAGACAAGTACCAAATTTTTATTGCAGCATTTTTTGCAATGGGGAAAAAATGGAAACAACCATATGTCCTGTAATAGAAAAATTTAAATGCAAAAAGGAAGGTGTTGAATGATGGATCCAGCATATCATGTATATCATGTTTAAAGCATGCAAAACAATATTATATATTGTTTATGCATATCTACACATGTTGTAAAAGCACAAGGCATTAATAAGAGTGTTCAATGCCAAATTCTGAAAGGCAGTTACCTCTCAGGAGGAAGGGAAGCAGATGGGATGAGGGAAAAGAGACACAGGGACCTTGAACTGCATCCAAAATTATTTACTTTTTAGAGCAATTATTTGGAGCAAATATGGCAAAAGTTTTAAATGTGACAATTTTTTGGTGGGTTGATGGATGTTCTTTAGAATATGCTCTGTACTTTTCTGTATGTCTGAAACATCTCATACTAAAACAGGAAAAAGTAAAAACACAGAAAGATAGGTTTTTAGCATTTATATTTTTGCCATTTTTTAAAAAACAAAATTAGGTAATAGAGTGATGGAATTTGGACCTTTCCCTGCAATGGAATTGAAGTCTGAATTTTGAACTTTGTGGTTTCAATTTTGAATTTTCTAGTTTTAAGTTTGAATTCTAATGTTGTGCATGCTGTGTGATTGTATTCACTTACAACCTAATTATTTCCTTTCCCTCTCTGGGTTTTTGAAGCAAGAAATGGAGCTGGTTCATCAAGATGTCCGGGACTGCTATCTAGTAGTGTGTTTCTAGTCGAAGCTGTCAGTCAGTAGCACCAAACATAAAACATAGGGCCCAGGCAAGAGAAGGAGAGACAATTGCTGCTTTTGAAGACTTTGATTCTGGAATTTTGTATGTTTGAGTGTACACTAAATTCCTGTCAAAACACAGCCATCTGTGACATTCCAACTTTCTAGGTGAAAAGCAATAAAACAAAGAGCCAGTGGATTTGTTATTAGTTACCTGACCAGGTCAGGAGGTAGATCACATGGATGATAAATCAGCACTAGCTCACCCAGTCTTTCTTGGACAACCTGGCTTCCAGATTTCTCCATACTCCCTCTCTGCTTGGGGTGAGAACAGCCTTAGGCAAAATCAAGAAGAAGGCAAAGTTTGTCATCCTTGGCTTGCCCTCTTCAGCACTTCCGTGTAAGGTCAACCACAAATTGACAAACCCTTTTAAAAAATAGACAATATATTCACATGGTTTCAAATGCAAAAAGTACAAAAGGGTGTACAATGAGAAGTCTCTCTTTCAGCTTCCTTCTTCAAGTACCAAGGTCCCCAACCTAGAGGCAGTTGACATTGACAGAATATTTTACGTACCATTCCAAAAATATGTTAAGGCCATACAAATGAATATATGAATGTGTATTTAAAAAAAAACAGAATAATATGTGCATGGTTCAAAACCTTATGTTTTTCCGTTGATTATATATCATGGATATTGAATCATACAAGTATATTAAAACTTTCTCATTTGTAAATATAATGTATAATATTATATTGTATGGATGTACTGTTAGTTATTTAAATAGTTCCTCCCTAATAGGCACGTAAGTTATTTCAAATATTTGGCTATTATAAGTAATGTTGCCATGAATAAGATTCACATGTGGCCGGGCGCGGTGGCTCAAGCCTGTAATCCCAGCACTTTGGGAGGCCGAGGCAGGCGGATCACGAGGCCAGGAGATCGAGACCATCCTGGCTAACACGGTGAAACCCCGTCTCTACTAAAAAATACAAAAAAACTAGCCGGGCGAGGTGGCGGGCGCCTGTAGTCCCAGCTACTCGGGAGGCTGAAGCAGGAGAATGGCGTGAACCCGGGGGGTCGGAGCTTGCAGTGAGCGGAGATCGCGCCACTGCACTCCAGCCTGGGCGACAGAGCAAGATTCCGTCTCAAAAAAAAAAAAAAAAAGATTCACATGTGCTGGTATTTGTAGAGTATTCATAGAATAAATTCTCAAAAATAGAATTTCTGGGTCAAAAGGTATATGTATTTATAATTGTGACAGAAATGGCTGGATTGCTTCATAAAAGTGGAACCATTTTATATCCCCACCAGCAAAATGTGTGGGAGCACTTGTTTTCCCAAGTCTCATCAACAGCCTGTTATCAAACTTATTTTTATATTTGCTGAATTAATACATGAGAAATGGTATCTCAATGTGCATATAACTTGCATTTCTCTCATTACCTTTATAATTGTTGAAAGTCATTTTTGACATGGGAAATCTGCTTTCAAGGGTACTAGAAGTTCTAAAAGCCCTGTTGGTTTAACACATCCAGATTTTGGATGAATTATAACATCATTTTTTAATGCAATTTCTGGTCTGCAATAAAGGCAAAGAAAATTATGAAGACAAACTAGTAATAATAATAATAATAATGATGAAAACGACAAGAGTGATGAGACCAGGGAAGTGGGCAGGAAGCAAACAGAAGTTTTAGAGTTATCTTAGGCATGGATGCCACTATTATGGTGGGCAGGTCTGGGTGGGAGGAGAAAATTGGATAGCAAACCATAGGCTTCTTGAAAATGAGGGGCTGGCTCAGAGACTCCTGCATTGAGCCAGGCCCTGGGGACGGGTTTTGGGTTAAAAATAACATTGATGATAATATTAATAAAGATAATGACAATGATGACTATAATGAGGTCTCCCTTGTTAATCTGCAATCACACACTTGGTATCACTTAGATTCTGGTGTTCGAACTTATACTAGTCCTAAATGTGGATAAATTAAATTAAAGTAGTTTCAGATTAGTAGCTCCTAAGAGTTTATCAGAGGTAAATACAAATATTTGCTAAAGGAAATAGCAATTATGAGCTCATGATAAAAAAAAATTACTAAATACTGAATACATAAGGCAACAAGCTGATGTGAGTGAGTCAGCAAAACAGTAACTAGAAGTTGTTGACTTCTAGGACTGAAGATGTTAGAATTAACAGATAAAAATTATGCAAGGGCTTTATGTCTATAAAATGTTTAAAGATGGAATAACAATGAGCAAGGAGCAGGAGATAATTTTAAAAAATACCTAGGCAGATTTTTAAAATAACCAAATCAAACTCTTAGGAATAAAAACTCATTAAAATTAAAAACTGTATATGCATACATAAGTAGTAAAACTATATAGAAAAGCAAGGAAGAGATTGCAGGATATGTCAGGGAAGTGGTTCATATAGTGAGGAAAAAGCAAGAGTGTGAATGAGTAGTGATAGGAGGAGATTTCTGAGTACTTGTAATGTCTTAATTCTTGACCTTGGTGGAGGTTGTACAGATGTTTGATTTATGGTTACTTAAATTGCAGAATGTTATCTTTCAGAAACTTTTCTGCATACATGTTGTATTTCACAATAAAAATGATTAAAGTAAATGATGTATGTTTTAAACAGCATCCACATAGGTGAAGAAAGAATTAATGAAAGTAAATAAAGACCTGAAGAAATCACCCAGAGTGAAGCAATGGGTGATAAAGAGCTGGAAAATACGAAAGAGAGTGAAGAGACAGGTAAGATAGGGAAGGTCTGAGGTACATCTAACTGAAGTTCTATAAAGAGAGAACAGAGGAGAGGGAATACTTGTACAGATACTGGCTGAGATTAATCAGAACTGGTGAAAATCATGAACTCACAGATGGAGGAAACACCATGTATACCAAGAATGAGAAATAAAAAGAAATCTGCACATATACATATAGTGTAAAGCTGCAGCCAATGAGAAAAGACATTATCCTCAAAGGAATGGGAGTCAGATGATGGGGAATATCTTTTAAAAAGTTGCCAGAAAAAACTTTCAACCTGGAATTGTGTTCTCAGCAAAAGTATACATCTAGAACTACTGAGAATTATTGGAACTTCTAAAGGGTTTGTTTTAGGATGAAGACAAATAAATTCAGAAGAAACGTTTGAGATGCAAGAACAAATGGTGATTCTATAAACTTAAAAAATTATATATATGCTTATAAAAGCGTATGGAAATATAAATGAACATTATCCTTATAAATTAACAATACATTGATAAAAATAGTATCTAAAAAAACTTCAGAAAAGTAGTGTGGCAAGTGGGAAGAAATGATTCGAGTGCTAAGGTCTTTGAATTTGTTAAGAAAAGAGTTTAGATATTTATTAATTTTACACTTTGTTTAGTATGCCTGGTATATTCTAAAGGCTTTAACATTTAAGCTAGTAGAAGATAAAATAAAACAAAATAAATTAAACAACCTATAAAAACCTCAAATACCCACAACTCAATGGAACCAAAAGATAGCCAAAAAAGAAAGAAAGAAAGAAAAAAATCAGGTAAACATAAACTGAAGAAACAAACAATGTAAGAACAGAATGTAAAAGCAAGACACCCATCCAAAACAGAAGAATACAGAAAGAAAAAGAATGGAGAACAATTTTCAAACCAAATGACAATTCAAAGAAAGCTAGAGCATATTAATAACTGATATTAATATCAGAAAAATACACTATTACAAAATGTATAATTAAAGAGGGTATATATGAAATGACAAAAGGTTTAATTAACAAGAGATGTATAACAGTTCTGAACTTATATATACTTTTGTTTCATACTTTGAAAGCTCTTTGACACTCTCAGACCTCAAAAATTACCTTGTGGTTTCTTCTAGTACTTTTATTTTTTAAATATATGTATAATGTAACCATGAAAGTATATATACATATTTCATTTGTTTATTGATACTTATCCTTCTATGATGGATGAGTTGTGGAAACTTTTGTATTTTTATTTTTCCTGATTTTTAACCTGTTATACCATGCCCAATTTATCAACTAATTCATAGTTTTTTCATTGATTTGAGATGTCAATTTTATCAGATACTGAAATCCCTGGATATATCTGGGTCTGAACTTTCTATTTTGGCTCACTTATCTTTTTATATTTCCATACTCCACCCTGTTGAAAGTACTGTGGTTTAATTTTTTTTTTTAATTTAGAGATGTTGTCTTTATTATTTATGGATTTATTTTATTTATGCATTTCAGATAACAAAGAATTATTGCCATCTAATTAATTCAATGCATCTGGGTAGTTGTAATCAGTGGTCACTAACATAGCATAAGGACAGACATTATGTACATCCTAATGGAAGTCTACAACACCACTTGTCAATTACTCTCACCATAAAAATGAAAAATGAAAATGAATCTGATCAAGCTACTAGATCCAACTATTAATTTCTTAAAAATACAGGGGACAGAAGAATATGTTAATAGATAAAGCAGAGATGCATTTAACAAAACAAGTGTTGTGGTTTTATAATATGTCCTAGGGCTGGTCTTCCTTTATTCTCCTATTTTTTTTTTTTCAAGAAATTTTTCTGGCTATTTTTTTCTCATTTAGTTTTGCATATCAACTTTAGCTCTTCTATTTAGAAATATTGACATTTTCATTGTGGATGTTTTGTACTTTTGGTTTAATTCAGGGCAACCTGACATCTTTAGTCTTCCATTCAACAGCTATTCATTATATACTTACTATGTGTCTGTGATGTTGTGAGTGGAGAGATAGAGCAGAGAGCAAAACAGCCAAAGAAAAAAATGTGCTGCTCCTGAGGACTTTACATTTTAGGTGGGCAAAAGGTAATAAACAAGAAAAATGAAGGACAAATATATAGTATGTTAGGTGGTAACAGGTATTAAGGAGAAAATTGAAACCAAGACTGGTTATTAGGAGTGGGGCGGGGGGAGTGGGAATTGGCTGTAATTTTAGGAAAAGTGGCCAGAAGAGACCTCAGTATGAAGGTCCACTGGAGAAAGATCTGAAGGATTGAGGGAGCAAGCCATGCGGATATTTGGAAAGAGAATTCCAGGCAGACAGAACAGCTAGTGCAAAGGTCTTGAGCCCTTGTATCTCTGGAGTATCCAACCGACAACAAGGAGGTAGTGTGGCTGGAGAAGAACGAACAAGGCCAAGTGTGGTGGAGATGATGCAGAGAGGTAACAGGAGCTGGAGCATTCAGAGACTAGTAGGCCATTCTAATGACTCTGGGGCTTATTATGAATGAGATAAGGCTTTGTTGGGAGGGGCTTAAGGAGAGAACTGATATGATCTGACTTTGGCTCTAAAGGATACTTTGGCTGTCATTTTGGGAACATTATAGAAGGAAGGGAGACAAGGAGGTGTGGGTAGAGGAGTGGGCAGTCCTATTAGAAGGCTATGAAAACAATCCAGGCACAAGATGATGGTGGTATGTTTCAGGACAATAGTAGCAACAGAAGTGAGGGAAAAGTGGTCAGGCTCTGTGTATGAGAATTGACCAAATTGACTGATGAATTGAAAGCAGGGTGTGAAAGACACAGAGGAGTCAAACATAATTAAGATTTTTAGTCTAAACAACTGCATTAATGCAGCTGCCATTTACTGAGATGGAAAAGATCATAGAAGAGAGCTGATTTGGGTTCAAGGATCAGAAGTTTGTTTTGGATATGTAAAGTCTGACTTGCCTATTACAAACAAGTGGTACTGTCTTGTTAGCAGTTGAATAGAAGATTCCAGAGCCCAGGGAGATATACATTTGGTGGTTAGCAGTAATATAAATGCTATTTAAAGACATGAGACTCAATGAGGTCAACAAGTTAGTGAATGCAGATAGAAAGAAGAGGTATTGGCCGGGCGCGGTGGCTCACGCCTGTAATCCCAGCACTTTGGGAGGCCGAGGCGGGCGGATCACAAGGTCAGGAGATCGAGACCACGGTGAAACCCCGTCTCTACTAAAAATACAAAAAATTAGCCGGGCGCGGTTGTGGGCGCCTGTAGTCCCAGCTACTCGGGAGGCTGAGGCAGGAGAATGGCGTGAACCCGGGAGGCGGAGCTTGCAGTGAGCCGAGATCGCGCCACTGCACTCCAGCCTGGGCGACAGAGCGAGACTCCGTCTCAAAAAAAAAAAAAAAAAGAAAAAGAAAGAAGAGGTATTAGGACTAAGCCCTGGGATGCTCCAAAGTTAAGAGGTGGGGATGGGGATAAGGAGGAACACAGAAGACTTGGAAGGTGCAAACAGTGCAGTCAAAGTAAGAGGTAACAATGTTGTGGTTTGCTGGAAGTCAAGTGAAGAAAGTGTTTCATGGAGTAAGAAGTGGTCAGCCATGTTGAATACTGCTGATAGGTCAAGTTAAACAAGTACTGAAGTTTGATCATTGGATTTAGCAAAGTGGTGATCAAGGGTGATCTTGCAGAGGAGTAAGATCATGGAAGGGCTTAATTGGAATAGGTGTAAGACAGAATGTAAGGAGACTCTAGGACAGATCTTCTAGGTAGCTGCCATTGACAGTTATCTGACAAACTTATCCCTCTGATGCAGTCCCAATTCCCATGTGACTTAGGAAAGTATGACCTTCTCTAATTTTTTTATTTTTATTTTTTAATTATTTATTTATTTATTTATTTTTGAGACGGAGTCTTGCTTTGTCGCCCAGGCTGGAGTACAGTGGCACGATCTCTGCTCACTGAAAGCTCTGCCTCCCGGGTTCCCGCCATTCTCCTGCCTCAGCCTCCCGAGTAGCTGGGACTATAGGCGCCCGCCACCACGCCCAGCTATTTTTTAAATATTTTTAGTAGAGACGGGGTTTCACTATGTTGGCCAGGATGGTCTCAAACTCCTTACCTTGTGATCCGCCCGCCTCAGCCTCCCAAAGTGCTGGGATTACAGGCGTGAGCCACTGCGCCCAGCGACCCTCTCTAATTTAAGAGGTAAATCCTGATTGGTCTAAATTAGTAGCTCTAAATCCAGGATGATTCTGCTCCCCAGGGGACATTGGGCAATGTCTGAAGACATTTGAGGTTGTCACAACTGGGGTGTGTGTGTGTGCGCAAGCACACATGCATGTGTACACTATTGGCATCTAGTGGGTGGAGATCAGGGATGCTGCTAAGCATCCTATAATGCAAAGGCATCCCTTCACCACAAAGGATTGTCTAGCCCAAAATGTCAACAGTGCTGAGGCTAGAAACCCTGGTCTAAATTAGTTATTGTGGTTACATTTTCCTTGCTAGTGATTAATCTAAATATTGATATGACTCAATTTGGCCAATGAAATAATAAGAACTCGGATGAGGAGTTTCTGAGAATTATTCCTTAGCTCTTAGAGATATAAGGAATAAATGGTGCCTCTTCTTTGGATAGACACAGTCAAATTGGATATCATGCTTGAACCACAGTAACCTTCCTGCTACCTGTCTGAAGATGAAGCAACACCTGGGAATGGCAGAGTTTCTGGTACTTTCAAACCAAAGTATCTGAATTGATTTAACCTCCAAACTAAAAAGGCTGCTTCAGATGACATAGGAAGGTTATTTGAGTCACATCTCTTAGACAGGAATTTAATAGCCAGGTTATCTATTTAAAACCTGCCATAAGGAAGGAAGTTATATAATATTTTTGAGAATGTGTTAAGAATGACTTATTACTATATGCAAAGACTCAAGTTTCATGGTTCAAGCGCCTACTTGAGCATCACTACTGCTGTCCCATCAAATTAGAATTGAAATTTCTTTTTAACTCTCCAGTATTACCTAGCACGGCGCTGGGGAGGTAGTTGATACATATTTACTCATTAGAAGTTAGACAACTTATCTGGATTGGTTATTTTAAAACTTTTGCAATTAGTAGTTGGGTAGAGCTAATCAATTATCTAAAGCTAGGGAGACAAAATAGGAAACATAACTGTAATAGAGATGGTGTATAGTCAGGGTACTCAGTTCCAGACAACAGACTATATACTTCCGTAGTAGCAGACAGAGATTTATCACAAGCAGGGGTATTCTGGTAAATGTTTATCAGCTCTCAGAAAATTCCTGATTTAGCCTGGGCACGATGGCTCATTCCTGTAATCCCAGCACTTTGGGAGGCCAAGGTGTGTGGGTCACCTGAGGCCAGGAGTTTGAGACCAGCCCGGTCAACATGGTGAAACCCTGTCTCTACTAAAAATGCAAAAATTAACTGGGCATGGTGGTGTGTGCCTATAGTCCTGGCTACTCTGGATGCTGAGGCAGGAGAATCGCTTGAACCAAGGAGGTGGAGGTTACAGTGATCAAGATTGTGCCATTGCACTCCAGCCTGGGTGACAGAGTGAGACTCTGTCTCAAAAAAAATCCTGATTTGTAGCATTTTCCAGTTTTCATGGTGTAAATATACTTCCTTCATGGCAGATTTCAGGCTATCAATATTATGTCACTGATGAGGAATTAGAGATGCACACAATTGGCTTTCATAAGCTGATGTGAGTCTGCTCCAACAAATCACTGATTACAGGGTATTAGTTAACTCTCAGAATCTAGAGGACCAGGGATGATTTAGCTATAGACAGGTATAATACAAGGAGACCGGGACCAGCAGTGTTCTAGAAGAAATTTCCACCCTTCTGTCATAGCCTGTTCATCAATACCCATGTTGCTAAGGTTCGAATGGAGTAACTTCCTAGAAGTTATCCAACAAGAACCAAAAGTTTCCACCAAACAATTCTAATATCCTACACATGTCAACCAAATCATGTTTCTTTTTGCTACCTTCCAAAATCTTGGGCTAATTGATCTGTTTGGCAGAATCCTGGGTCCCATGCAAAATGCAAAGAATCTGAAAAAATATTCAAGTTTCCAGCCTCTTCATTACAGAAAATCATGCTGAAAGTCAAATGGAATGAACATTGGAGAGATGATTTTCAGTACCTCCTCTGTATGGTAAGAAATGGTGATGCAGGGCAGGCAAGCCCCAAATTGGGTCTTAGCCTAGGAGGGTTCTTGGTTTTGCTCAGGAAAGAATCCAAGAATGAGTGAGCTGGTGGGTAGAAGAAAACAGCTTTATGAGGCAGCAGTGTTGCAGCTCCATGACTGCTCCTGCAGAGCAGGGCTGCCCCATAGGTAGTTTGCTGAGACTAGCAGCTCAGAGGCAGCTCTGCAGTCATATTTATACCCACTATTAATTTCATGCAAATGAAGGGGCAGATTATGCAGAAATTTCTAGAAAAAGGGTGGCAACTTCTGAGTCATTGGGTCATTGCCATGGAAAGGGGTAGTAACTTTTGGGTGTTGCCATGGCAATAGTAAACTGACATGGCACACTGGTGGGCATGTCTTATGGAAAGGTACTTCTGCCCGCTCCCTGTTCTAGCTAGTCCTCAATTTGGTCCAGTGTCCAATTCCTATCTCCAGAGTCAAGTCTTACCTCCTACCTCAATGAGAGGAGGCAAATCAGAATAATAAAGGGAAAGCAGATGCTAACAAGCTGAAAACTAGCCGTGTGTGTGTGTGTGTGTGTGTGTGTGTGTGTGTGTGTAGGGGTGGTATTTAAAATGTAAGCCACTTTAAACCCAATTTAGTAATTGTTAGATATAAATATATCCTACAAAAGAATTGCAATGTGACCAGGAAAATTTGGGTCACTTTATACAAATAATTATGTGTGAACAGGAACAAACTATGGCATGCGAGTTAGGAAAGGATGAGAAGAGTAGACAGAGAGATGCCAATTCATCACAAAAATGGGTCAGTTGGTCTAGTGACCAATTTGACTACTGGTGTAATCACTTCAAATTTATATTTTCACTGATGTGTATTGATTACTGTAGGGGATATGTATCACAGTTGTTACCCATGATCTTTTTAAGAACATTTCTGTACTTGGGGAAATTCGCAGGTCATGAGTCCTCAGCAGAACAACCTATTGTTTCTGGTTGCCTAGGACTGAGGGTTGTCCTGGGATATGGTACTTTAATATTGCTAAAACTAGGAAAGTCCTGGCCAAATGGGGTTAGGTTGGTCACCCTAGATTTTGCCTCCTAGGTGTAGAATCAGAGCTCAAATTTCCAAGCTCTTTTGCTGCTACGATGTGGCATGTAACCAAGTCTCTGCTGTTTAGAATCAAAAAGCTGCCCCAGACCTCAGTTCAAAGCTGAGCTAGGAAGGAAACAGACTCTGCAGTGAGCTTCCATGTTGCCAGCAGGGATAGCAGTCCAGCTGGCTGCCTTACAGGGGCGAGAGCAGTGGCTGCAAGTTAGAGTTCCTGATGCAGAAGAGCTGGGGGCTAGAAGCGCTATCATTTGTAATCAGGCTGAGGTCCTGGCACCTGGGGCTTGCTGGCGGCAGCAGTAAGGCAGAAGTGGCTTCTCCCCGCTCAAATCAGGCTAATTTGCTGCATGGTTTTGGCATTTTTCCTGGAAGTGATGCCTTGGATTTATTTCTTCAGCCCTCCCAATGATTCTGGAGCTACTGAATATCTTTCAATAAATCCTTTTCCTGCTTAAACTTGTCAGAGAATGGATTCCATTGTTTGCCAGTCAGAATCCTGACCAACAAAATAAAATTGGAGTATTTCATATATGGATGATGGATATAGCTCCTTTTAGGTATATGATTTTTAACTGCCTTTTTCTATTAAAAAAATCTGTTGATAGCTATTTGGAAGGAGAGGACAGTCAAACTGCTTAAGGGAGATTTTGTCTTAATTTCATATTCCTAATATATCTTTATCAAATTTCTGGCACTGCAGTTATGATTCTTTCTTTCTTTCTTTCTTTCTTTCTTTCTTTCTTTCTTTCTTTCTTTCTTTCTTTCTTTCTTTCTTTCTCTCTCTCTCTTTCTCTCTCTCTCTCTCTCTCTTTCTCTCTCTCTCTCTTTCTCTCTCTCTCCCTCTCCCCTTCCTTCCTTCCTCCCTCCCTCCCTCCCTCCCTCCTCTTTCTTTCTTTCTTTCTTTCTTTCTTTCTTTCTTTCTTTCTTTCTTTCTTTCTTTCTTTCTTTCTTTCTTTCTTTCTTTCTTTCTTTCTTTCTTTCTTTCTTTCTTTCTTCCTTTTTTGGCTTTTTGACATCCTTGTGCCCCATTGGATTTGCTAAGCAAATAGGTGTATGCTGCAATTTTACAGTGAGAAAATGTGGCAAATATATGTGTTTATTTTCATTGCTCTTTTTTTCACTTTTTATATATTAACTTTTTAATATCACTCAAAAATTTTTTTCTCTTGTTTTCCTAAATTGCAAGCCAAATTTTGTGTTATTTTCTAAATAAGCTTTTTATTTTGAAATAATTTTCTATGTATAGAAAAGTTGCCAAGGCTGGACACAGTGGCTCACGCCTGTAGTCCCAGAACTTTGGGAGGCCGAGGGGGGCGGGTCACTTGAGGCCAGGAGTTCCAGACCAGCCTGGGCAACATGACGAAACCTCATCTCTACTAAAAATACAAAAAATTAGCAGGACATGGTGGTGTGCACCTGTAGTCCCAGCTACTCGGGAGGCTGAAGTAGGAGAATCACTTGAACTTGGGAGGCAGAGGTTGCAGTAAACTGAGATTGTGCCAGAGCACTCCAGCATGGTTAACAGAGCGAGACTCTGTCTCAAACAAACAAACAAACAAAAAAAGTTGCCAAGATAGTACAGAGTTCCCATATACTTCATCCAGCCTCCCCTAATGTTAATACCTTACATAATCATGGCATTGCTCTTAATTTCTTATGACACCTAAATTATAAAGAAATATTGGACCTTAAAATATCATGTACTATCAATACTTGGAGAGCATCTTCTCATAAATAGAGGGTATTTGTATTTTAACAACAATAGCTTTCTTTATTCTTTGCATCCAATCTTACTATTTATTTTGGCATGGAAGCATCTGCTGCCTGCAGTCTTTGCTCCATGTAGAACTCATTCTGGCCTTGCTGTTTCTTGTTGATGTGTGTCAAAATTTAGATGTTCTTGGATGGTGTGTGAAGATCATAGCTAAAATGTGAAGAGCCAATCAAAGGTACAGTTTGTTGGAGGTAGCCCCTAGTGAACATAATGCCAACATTTCAACACCTAGTTCACACAGCCTGGGGAAAGGAGGAAGGCTTGGCAACAAAGGCTAGATGTCCAATCGCCCTGGGCTCACACTGTACCATAGCATGGAGATTCTCCAATGTCATTGTGCACATAAGACACTCTTGTTCAAATGCAGATTCTGATTTGGCAGGTTTTGGGTGGAGCCTGAGATTCTGCATTTCTAATAGGCACCCACTGATGCTTGTACTGCTGGTCCATGGACCACCCTTTGAGTCGCAAGGTCAGACGATTTCATTGGCCATGATGCACCTGTCATAAATGGTATTAAAGGAGCCATCATCTTCGCCACAGTTGTTGCTAATACAAAGTCCAGAATCAAGTGAAAATTCAAAGTGACACTGTTCTTTCTTGTAATACAGATTTTCATCACTGGCTTGTGTATTTCTTTTGATATCTTGTCACCTTTGTTGTATTCTATTGGTTAAAAGCAAATTACAGCTTTCACTCACACTCAAAGGGAAGGGATTATACTAGGGTGGGGACTCCTTGAGGGCCACCTTAGGGTGTGTCTACCACAAGACTATATGAATGGTCTCTGAAATTAGTTAAATATTACAAAACATATAATACATTTAGATAACCAATTATGATAATTTGTTTAGCCTCTAAGATCCTGGAGAGGAAGTAAACTAAAATCTATGGAATACCTACCATGGGACTTGGTCCTAGAAGATATTGGAAACATTTATGGCTTTTTTGAACTTCAGAGTTGAAAACACCCTCCATAGTCACACATTACATTAAGGATAACACTTGGAATAGAGTGAATTATTTTGGATTGTGACCTAAGTTGACATTTCATAGAAGACTTTCGTGTAGTTTGATAATACTTCGTGACCAATTGTGTAAGGAGTACATGACCATGTGCCAGTAAAGCAGATAAGAATAGGGCATTGGGGGATATTTATAAATTAAATCAGTTCTCAATGTAGTAAAAAGACTTGATCTTACTACTGTTTTAGAATTTTCAAGCCAGATTGAAAGTTTGGCTTGAAATGGAAACCGCTACCCATGATATAAAAACATAACTTAAGTTTAGGAACAAAACAACTATTTTACATCAGAGCAGCTATAATTTGTGAGTGTGTGTTTATGCACAATTTATTCTAAAGGACCAAAATTTTAAAACCACATGCAACATTTTTATATTTTGTAAGCTATTACAGTCCCAACTGAGGAAACCAGAATCTATTTAGGAAAACAACTCAAATGGCACAAAACATGCTGAAGATTATAATTCTTCAGAATTCATACCTGTAGAGTCTCTCCACAACCTGGGAATAGGAGATTATTTTCAGACTGTAAACTCCTCGACTGCTATGAGAGTTGAGAATTGTGCTTGAGGGTAACTTTAGTATAATAATTAATTGAACTTGATAATCACAAAGGAGTCTGTGTGGATTCATGATTTGCGGAGAATTGGTAGGCCTCTGACCATGGGCCACTGGTGAGGGGGTTGCCCCTTAGAGATTTTCCACTCTGCCAAGGAGACTCTGAGCAGTGTGCATGTTATTTATAGGAAAAGAGCTGTAAGGGGCGGGGGGGGGGGGGGGGGGGGGGGGGGAAGACCAGCTTCTTTTCCCTGCTCAATGTTAAAAGCCCACAGAAGGTTTCTCTCTCTGAATAGGACATACCCTACATTCTAATCTATTAGATAATTAAGCTGATGATTAGCTATAATAATACTACTATAATTTAATACAGTGGTGTGTTGGTTTCCTATTGCTGCTTAACAACTTACCACCAATTTACCAGCTTAAAACAACATGCATTTATTTTCTCAGTTTCTTTAGGCCAGGAGTCTGGGCACAGCTGAGCTGAATCCTCTGCTCAGGGTCTCACAAACTTGCAATAAAGGTGCCAGTGAGGTTGTTGCATTTTCATCAGATGCTTGACTGGGGAACATTCTGCTTCCAAGTTTCCTCAGGTTGTTGGTAGAATTCATTTCCTTGTGGTTGTAGGACTGAGGTCTCCAGCATCTTCCTGGTTGTTGGCTAGAGACTGCCCTAAGGTCCTGCAGGCTGCTGGCAGTTCCTGGCCATGTGGTTCTTTCCATAGGTGGTTCATGACATGACTGTTTGCTTATTCAAGGCTGGCAGGAAAGTCTCTCCAGTCCACTAAGATGGAGTCTTATGTATTGTAATCACAGAAGTGATATCTTGTCACCTTTGCCGTATTCTATTGATTAGAAGCAAACTACAACTTTCACTCACACTTGAAGGGAGGTGGTTATACCAGGGTGGGACTCCTTGGGGGCCACCTTAGGTTGTGTCCACCACAAATAATGAGAAATGGAGGCAAACCTGGAACACTGCATTGCTGTTTTTGTTTGAATCCTTCCGCTTCATTCCACATCCCCTCCACACAGTGCCTCATTCACCTTTGAGTGTCGGGCTCATAGCAGAGGTGTAATGCATGGAGGGACAGTGATCCTTCTGGAATAGGCTTCCTTTTGCTCCCCTCTCTGAGAGGTGATATTGGAGGCAAACGGGAGAGAGTAAAAGAGAAGACACTTTTCTTGTGCTGCCTCCCAAATAAAACCCCAAATAATGACATTATCTATAAAGTCATAAGAAAACTTTAAAATCATAAGAAAAATATCAATCTCACTGCTTCCATCACATGATTGGGGGGAATCATTCTATTAGTGTCTGAAGAGTTTTTAAAAAATTATGAACAATATTTTTAAATTAACTTGAATCAAGAACTCACTCAGTGAACATGGTGGTGACTTTTGGTAGTTCTGTACCATTTTTGAAAATTCGTTCATCAATGTGGCTTTTAGATGCCACCATGGCCACAGCATGGAAAGTGAGGCAGCACAGCATATAGTAGTAGAGATTGTCCACTGTACAACTGCAGGAGTGCTGTTTATAAAAAGCACACTGTCTGTCCCTCCCCTGGTTATTATTCCTAGTAAGAATATTCTGCATATTAATGGGGGAGACATTTAACACACAAATCTAACTGAGCTTTGGGGTCACCCTTAGAAGTTTTGGGAGCAGGTATGTTATCCTAACCCTACAGATGAGGAAACTGAGGCTGAAAGGTTTATATAACTTGCCTGGTGTCTAATAGCATAAGGATCAGGGCCAGAGCTGGGAAGCAAGACCAAGGATTTTCCCACAAAAATCCCACTTTACTCTTTATAGAGCTGGGCTTTTGTTTTGCTTTGACTTGTCCTGTCCACAGCTTTTCTTCAAATAAATCAAGGTCATCCACACAGGCCATGAAGGTGGTTCCCCCTACAGGTATCAAAAGTTCTTACCCTGTGATATGGTTTGGCTGTGTCTCCACTCAAATCTCATCTTGAATTGTAGTTCCCATGATCTTAACGTGTCATGGGAGGGACCTGGTGGGAGGTGATTTAATCATGGGAATGGTTACCCTCATGCTGTTTTCCTGATAGTAAGTAAGCTCTCAGGAGATCTGATGGTTTCATAGGGGGCTTTTCCTCCTTTTGCTCAACACTTCTTGCTACCACCATGTGAAGAAGGTGTTTGTTAGCCCTTCCAACATGATTGTAAGTTTCCTGAGGCCTCCTTAGCCATGCTGAACTGTGAGTCAATTAAACCTCTTTCCTTTATAAATTACCCAGTCACGGGTGTGTCTTTATTAGGAGGAGGAGAATGGACTAATACATCCTGTTAGAAATTCTTCAACCAACCCTAATCTACAAAACAGTGGTTAGAAAACTGCATTGCCCTCTAGCATTGAAGCATGTGGTTCTACATGCCCACTAAATGGTGACTCGTTCACCTTTGGGTATCTGGCTCATAGCAGCTGGGTGGACAATAATCTTTCTAGAATGGGCTTCCCTTTGCTCCCCTTTCAAAAGGACACTGAGCTTAGAATTTGCCAGTTACCTGGCATCTTGAGCAGAATTCATGCTTTTTCAGTTCAACAAACATTTATTGGGCCCGGTGTTTTAATCGCTGAGCTAAGGGAAAGCTAAGGAAATAAGGGCTCTTTTAATCCTGTCATCAGGAGATTTTAAGTTGCCTTCTCAATCTCCTAGAGTATGATCATGTTGTCCCCAGTACCATAATGATTCTGTGCTGGATACATGATTAATTCTGTTAGTAGTGGCAGGCGCCACCTTATCTTCAGGGAAGGTATTTTTCTTTTTGGCTCTTGCCAGTCAAATGTGGTTAAAGAATCAATTATGGGAATTTAAGAGAGTTTTCTTTTAGAAAACACATTAGGAGAGAAAAATATTTGGTCAGCTTTTCAAAGTGGAAATAACCATGGGGGAAAATGCTGTAGCAGGTATTTCCTTTGATTTTTTTTTAAGCTTATACTGCATATGTACTTTAGAAGTAGAACCAGAAAGGAAATGTAGATGGAAATTCTTTGTCTGGGGTTTATCACATGAATATGAAAAGAATGATAAAAATTATCTGTAGGTTGACTGCTGCTCTCTTGAAATATCTGCAGTTTTCATTTGATTACCACTGTTAGCCTAATATAATTTAATTGTGTTTAATAACTGGCAAGGTCTGCATTGAGTATAATTACCCATTGTTCCAGCATGATCTGTTAGATTTTTGTTTAGCAAATATTCTTTTCCCTTGCCTCTTTACCCCAACACCTCTGTAGAAGGATATTTCTCTACCCTATTGGGTTTGGCCATGTGATCAGCTTGGACCAATGGAATGAGAGTAGAAGAGATATCTTAGTTCTGAGGCTAAGTCTTTAGAAGATCAGTTCTCTGGGAGCTTCTGACTTCTGCCATGAGACATATGCCCAGGTAGTTGCCACTCCTTCAGCCTAAGTCCCAGAATAAGATGTATGCAGCACACTTGGATTCAACCTGCCATCTGAAGCAGGAGCAAGCCATGAATAAGAAAGAACCAATTGTCTTTGCATATGATGCCACTGAGCTTTCTTGTCAGCATATTTCATAGCTAATGTAACACACCTGGTGACAGCACGCCCACAAATGTTACAAGAAAATGGTGATTAATCTTCTCCAGTACTTCTCAGCTTTGAGCTCCCTTTAGAGTCACCTGGAGGATTTGTGAAACACAGATTCCTGGGTTCTACCCCAGAGAGTCTAAGTCAATTGGTCTGGGTTGGGACCCCCCAATTTGCATTTGTAACAAGTTTTTGGTGCTGCTGCAGGTCCAAGGACCCACTTTGAGAACCACTGATATAAATCACTGGATACTAATGGGATTAACCATTTTCAGCCGATATGCTGCACAGATAGAAATGATTGAGCTCTTTAGATATAGCTACTTTTTGATGTGATATGACCTGAGAACAGAACCAACTACTTAGAGGAAATAGACTACAACGGAGAGAATACAAATAGTACCGATGGTAGAGTGGTGGAGTGGGAGAATTTTGTAAAAATGGATTTTGGCCTCTGAAGGAGTGGAATACAAGGCTCTGCATGCAATAATCTAGGGGAGTAGTCCATACAGACCCAGGCACTAAGAGGGCAGATTGGGGGTGGTGGTACTTCGACTGGTATTTTGGTCTTGTTAACAAAACTTTTATGTATATTCTAGTCTGGAGACATGGAAGATAGGATTGGAAAACTTGAGCTTATTGGATCACTTTTAAAATATACAATAAAGACCATGAACATGGGCATCTTTAGCATGAAAAATGAACAACTTAAGGAATCATCTGGAAGTTTTCAAACATCTGCAGACTTGGCCTCATGTTGATTTGCCTGAAAACTATAAGCATGTAATTGGAAATGGGAAGAGACAAGTCTAAAACATTAACTGTTGGATCGTCTTGTGCATTCTGCTGTCAGTGTAGATGAGGTCTCAGCGGCCTGATGCTGACGTATTTATTGATACAATGAGAGGCAGGAAGCTGATCACAGCTTGGCCAGGCACAATTCCCAGGAAAAGGAGTAATGAAATCAGATCACTTATTTGTAAAGTGCATCCAGCTTTGAATTACATGGATTCCCCTGATAGCCTAAATTAGTTATGTAAAATAGAGCATTTTATAGAAATCACTTGATAGGTAGATGGTTAGTTTGAGTTTTGAATTAATATTAGCCTTATTCGTATTTACCAATAACCTATTTTGAAAACAGCCATCACTGACCCAACTTAAACTCCCACCTCCTGAACTCTAGAACATTGCCTCTCAAACTTTGCAGCATGTTAGATGTCCAGGCCACATTCCAGGCCAAGTTTGTTAGAATCTCTGGGGGCAGGACCCAGGCATTGGGATTTTTTACATCTTGCCAGCAGATTACAAGAAGTAGCCTTGTTGGGGTACCAGTACTTAACTTGCTATTCAGAGCAGTGCTTGCATCGGCAGTGTTGGCATCTACTGGGAGTTGGTTAGAAATGCAGTCTCAGACTGGGCGCCGTGGCTTCCACCTGTAATCCCAGCACTTTGGGAGGCCAAAGCGGGTGAATCACCTGAGGCTGGGAGTTCAAGACCAGCCTGACCAACATGGAGAAACCCCGTCTCTACTAAATATACAAAATTAGCTGGGCGTGGTGGCTCATGCCTGTAATCCCAGCTACTCAGGAGGCTGAGGTAAGAGAAACGCTTGAACCTTGGAGGCGGAGGTTGTGGTGAGCCGAGATCACGCCATTGCACTCCAGCCTGGGCAACAAGAGCAAAACTCCGTCTCAAAAAAAAAAAAAAAATTGACATAAGTAGTCTCAAGCTCCTCCCTGGACCTACTGAATCAGAATCTACTTTGTAACTAGGTCCCAGGTGATTTACTTGCAAGTTAAAGTATGGGTAGAAGTCACACAGGGCAGCGGCAGGTTTCCACCTACCATGGGCCCCAGCTCTGTGGACCCTTTCCCGACTTCTAAGCAAAGTGGATCTTTGTACCTGGCAAAATGCAGAGCACTGATTCTCTCGCCTGTCCTGCCTCCTCTCTTCGTTTACTGAGAGAAGACTGGAATTTTTCAAAGGAACAGAAAGAAAGAAGAGAGGAAGAGGGAACGGTGGAGAGAATGAGAGGAATGGCCACCAATACATATTTCTTTCTTCTTCTTTTTTTTGTTTTTTTTTTTTTGAGACGGAGTCTCGCTCTGTTACCTAGGCTGGAGTGCAGTAGCACGATCTTGGCTCATTGTAACCTCCTCCTCCCAGGTTCAAGCATTTCTCCTGCCTCAGCCTCCCAAGTAGCTGAGACTATAGGCCCATGCCACCAAGCAAGGCTAATTTTTGTATTTTTAGTAGAGACGGGGTTTCACCATGTTGGGCAGGCTGGCCTTGAACTCCTGACCTCAAGTGATCTGCCCACCTTGGCCTTCCAAAGTGCTGAGATTGTGGGCATGAGCCACCACACCCAGCTACCAATACATATTTCTTATTCTAACTTAAAACATGCCATATCAAGTCTTGGCCAACAGAGCTCACAGGGAAATTCCAGTTCCTTTTTACCATTTCAAAAACCAGGAGAAAATTAATCTGCAGGTGGTGTTTCTTCTATCCCAGGGATTGGCAACCTTTTTTAATAAAGGGCCAGATAGTAAATATTTTTGTCTTTGTGGCCATATGGTCTCTGTCACAACTATTCAACTTTGCCATTGTAGCATGAAAACAGCTGTAGACAATACTCAAAAGAATGGGCATGACTGTGTTTCAATACAATTTATTTTCAAAGACAGGCAGTGATTCTACTGCTAGGTATATTCTGAAAAGAACTGAAAACAGGTACTCAACCTAATGTTTTTACACAAATGTTCATGGCAGCACTATACACAATAGCCAAAAAGTATAAACAACCCAAATCCATGAATAAATGAATGAATGAATGAATAAACAGAATAAACAAATAAATTATGGTATATCCATACAATGGAATATTATTCAGTCATAAAAAAGAATAAAGTACTGATCCATGCTGAAATATGGATGAACCTCAAAATCATTATGCTAAGTTGAAGAAGCCAGATGTTAAAGGTCATATATTGTATGATTCTATCATATTGTAGATATGAATACATAGAATCATATTGTATGATTCTATGTATATGAAATATCTAGAATAGGTAAATCCATAGAAACAACAGATTGGTGGTTGTCAGAAGCTAGGGGGAGGGGAATGGGGAGTAACAGCTCATAGCTATGGGGTTTTCCTTTGAGATGATGAAAATGTTTTGAAACTAGATAGAGGTGGTTGCACAACACTGTGAATGTAATAAATACCACTGAATAGTTCACTTCAAAATGGTTCCTTTTATGTTATGTAAATTATACTACAATAAAAAAAAGTTAACAAAAAAAAAAAAAAGCAAAACAAAACCAGGCAGCTGCTAGATTTGACCCAGGGGGTCTTAGTTTGCTGACTCCTGCTGTCCTCCATTCAGAACCTGCTTGATGGTTGATAGACTCTCCAGCTCCACCAAGATCCTGTTTCCAAGTCTTCTCTGTTAACAGACATTATATAGCCACATGCTCAAACTCTACCCAGTTGCTCTCATTTCATCTCTATGGCTGCATGTACTCCGTTGGGTCCTGGCCTGGTCCTGACTCTCCAAGTTGGGAAGGAGGCTCCACATCTACTCTAAAGCATCTTCCATTGTGCCTTGTAGGCTTTGGAACTGACCTTGCAGAAGCCTCCTTTCTCTCCATGGGCTCTTCATGCCTTAAGAACCTTCCCTAGCTAGTGCGAGACTTGGCACCTCTCTTTGGTTAAGCTCAGCATCTTCACCCCAGCCAGCTTTTAGGCTTTGAATCTGCCAGACTTGATGACAGACATACAGACAGTGCATCCTAATTCTCTTGGGATCAGCACTGTCATAAACAGACTTCCTTTTTTTTTTTTTTTTTTTTTTTTAATGACAAGGGGGTTCTAACTTAGTTCCTGTTTCTTCTCCAAGGAATATTAGTTCATAGGTTGATCTTAAGCTCTATTGATGCTTGGCCTACACCAAGCACAGTGAATGGCCCAAGACTATCCTCTGTAAGAGTGATGAGTCTGCTGAAATAAAGGGTAAGAGATCCAAGCCTTATATCAGCCCCGCTAATTCTACCTTTGTGATCTTTGTGCATCGTGTAACACCAGGCCTGAATTTTTTTTTTGGTTCACTGAAGAGCACCTGACTCTCTTATGTATTTCTTCTGTTGGTACCTGAATTAAATTGATTATACAGTAATAACTGAATAAATGGTAAAACTTGACACTAATAGGAGTATTATCAACTAAAGAAGACTCAGGGGTCTCAGGAAAGTAATTTATGATTTTATATTAAGATTATGTTCTACATGTACTAATAATAGACATACTTACCAAACTTGACAGCAATGTCCTCCTCCCTGTATTAGATAGGATAACACTTTAGGCTATGTTGTGCCAACAAATAAGCCTTGAAATATTAGTGACAACATGATAACATTTTTTTACATCACAGACTGATGCAGATCAGGACACACTCTACCAAATGATGACTCAGGGATCTGAAATAGTTCCATCTTGGTTTTTCACCTGGAACATAATCTAAGTCTTAGATTGTTATAGTGAAAAACTCCCAGTGAATTATGCCTCCTTTTAAATTCCTTCTCCCATCACCCTTTCTAGTCTCCTCCACACGGATTCTTTTTACTAAAATCTATTCCTCCACCTCATGAAGAGCCCTAGCTAGTCTGCTGGAGGATGAGACCATATGGAGCAGAGATAAACCTTCCTGAGTTCTGAGGCCCTCTTTTTTTTTTTTTTTTTTTTCCATTATACTTTAAGTTCTAGGGTACATGTGCACAACGTGCAGGTTTGTTATGTATACATGTGCCATTTTGGTGTGCTGCACCCATTAACTCGTCATTTACATTAGGTGTATCTCCCAATGATATCCCTCCCCCTTACCCTCCCCACAATAGGACTCAGTGTGTGATGTTCCCCTTCCTGTGTCCAAGTGATCTCATTGCTCAATTCCCACCTATGAGTGAGAACATGCAGTATTTGGTTTTCTGTTCTTGCGATAGTTTGCTGAAAGTGATGGTTTCCAGCTGCATCCATGTCCCTACAAAGGACACGAACTCATCCTTTTTTATGGCTGCATAGTATTTTATGGTATATATGTGCCACATTTTCTTAATCCAGTCTGTCACTGATGGACATTTGGGTTGATTCCAAGTCTTTGCTATTGTGAATAGTTCCGCAATAAACATACATGTGCATGTGTCTTTATAGCAGCACGACTTATAATCCTGTGGGTATATCCCCAGTAATGGGATGGCTGGGTCAAATGGTATTTCTAGTTCTAGATCCTTGATAATCACCACACTGTTTTCCACAATGGTTGAACTAGTTTACAGTCCCACCAACAGTGTAAAACTGTTCCTATTTCTCCACATCCTCTCCAGCACCTGTTGTTTCCTGATTTTTTAATGATTGCCATTCTAACTGGTGTGAGATAGTATCTCATTGTGGTTTTGATTTGCATTTCTCTGATGGCGAGTGATGATGAGCATTTTTTCATGTGTCTGTTGGCTGTATGAATGTCTTCTTTTGAGAAGTATCTGTTCATATCCTTTGCCCACTTTTTGATGGGGTTGTTTGTTTTTTTCTTGTAAATTTGTTTGAGTTCTTTGTAGGTTCTGGATATTAGCCCTTTGTCAGATGAGTAGATTGCAAAAATTTTCTCCCATTCTGTAGGTTGCCTGTTCACTCTGATGGTAGTTTCTTTTGCTGTGCAGAAGCTCTTTAGTTTAGTTAGATCCCATTTGTCAATTTTGGCTTTTGTTGCCATTGTTTTTGGTGTTTCAGACATGAAGTCCTTGCCCATGCCTATGTCCTGAATGGTATTACCTAGGTTTTCTTCTAGGGTTTTTATGGTTTTAGGTCTAACATTTAAGTCTCTAATCCATCTTGAATTAATTTTCGTATAAGGAGTAAGGAAAGGATCCAGTTTCAGCTTTCTACTTATGGCTAGCCAATTTTCCCAGCAATTTATTAAATAGGGAATCCTTTCCCCATTTCTTGTTTTTGTCAGGTTTGTCAAAGATCAGATGGCTGTACATGTGTGGTATTATTTCTGAGGGCTCTGTTCTGTTCCATTGTTCTATATCTCTGTTTTGGTACCAGCACCATGCTGTTTTGGTTACTGTAGCCTTGTAGTATAGTTTGAAGTCAGGTAGCGTGATGCCTCCAGCTTTGTTCTTTTGGCTTAGGATTGTCTTGACAATATGGGCTCTTTTTTGGTTCCATATGAACTTTAAAGCAGTTTTTTCCAATTCTGTGAAGAAAGTCATTGATAGCTTAATGGGGATGGCATTGAATCTATAAATTACCTTGGTCAGTATGGCCATTTTCACAATATTGATTCTTCCTATCCATGAGCATGGTATGTTCTTCCATTTGTTTGTGTCCTCTTTTATTTCACTGAGCAGTGGTTTGTAGTTCTCCTTGAAGAGGTCCTTTACATCCCTTGTAAGTTGGATTTCTAGGTATTTTATTCTCTTTGAAGCTATTGTGAATGGGAGTTCATTCATGATTTGGCTCTCTGTTTGTCTGTTACTGGTGTATAAGAATGCTTGTGATTTTTGCACATTGATTTTGTATCTGAGACTTTGCTGAAGTTTCTTATCAGCTTAAGGAGATTTTGGGCTGAGACAATGGGGTTTTCTAAATATACAATCATGTCATCTGCAAACAGGGACAATTTGACTTCTTCTTTTCCTAACTGAGTACCCTTTATTTCTTTCTCTTGCCTGATTGCCCTAGCCAGAACTTCCAATACTATGTTGAATAGGAGTGGTGAGAGAGGGCATCCCTGTCTTGTGCCAGTTTTCAAAGGGAATGCTTCCAGTTTTTGCCCATTCATTATGATATTGGCTTTGGGTTTGTCATAAATAGCTCTTATTATTTTGAGATACATTCCATCAATACCGAATTTATTGAGTTTTTAGCATGAAGGGCTGTTGAATTTTGTCAAAGGCCTTTTCTGCATCTATTGAGATAATCGTGTGGTTTTTGTCTTTGGTTCTGTTTATATGCGGATTACATTTATTGATTGGCATATGTTGAACCAGCCTTGCACCCCAGGGGTGAAGCCCACTTGATCATGGTGGATAAGCTTTTTGATGTGTTGCTGAAGCCGGTTTGCCAGTATTTTATTGAGGATTTTTGCATTGATGTTCATCAGGGATATTGGTCTAAAATTCTCTTTTTTTGTTGTATCTCTGCCAGGCTTTGGTATCAGGATGATGTTGGCCTCGTAAAATGAGTTAGGGAGGATTCCCTCTTTTTCTATTGATTGGAATAGTTTCAGAAGGAATGGTACCAACTCCTCCTTGTACCTCTGGTAGAATTCAGCTGTGAATCTGTCCGGTCTTGGACTTTTTTTGGTTGGTAGGCTATTAATTATTGCCTCAATTTCAGAGCCTGCTATTGGTCTATTCAGGGATTCAGCTTCTTCCTGGTTTTGTCTTGGGAGAGTGTAAGTGTCCAGGAAATTATCCATTTCTTCTAGGTTTTCTAGTTTTATTGCACAGAGGTGTTTATAGTATTCTCTGATGGTAGTTTGTATTTCTGTGGGGTTGGTGGTGATATCCCCTTTATCATTTTTTATTGCATCTATTTGATTCTTCTCTCTTTTCTTCTTTATTAGTCTTGGTAGCAGTCTATCAATTTTGTTGATCTTTTCAAAAAACCAGCTCCTGGATTCATTGATTTTTCGGAGGGTTTTTTGTGTCTCTGTCTCCTTCAGTTCTGCTCTGATCTTAGTTATTTCTTGCCTTCTGCTAGCTTCTGAATGTGTTTGCTCTTGCTTCTCTAGTTCTTTTAATTGTGATGTTAGGGTGTCAATTTTAGATCTTTCCTGCTTTCTCTTGTGGGCATTTAGTGCTATAAATTTCCCTCTACACACTGCTTTAAATGTATCCCAGTGATTCTGGTATGTTGTATCTTTGTTCTCATTGGTTTCAAAGAACATCTTTATTTCTCCCTTCATTTCATCATGTACCATGTACCTAGTAGTCATTCAGGAGCAGGTTGTTCAGTTTCCATGTAGTTGAGTGGTTTTGATTGAGTTTCTTAGTCCTGAGTTCTACTTTGATTGAACTGAGTTCTAGTTTGATTGCCTTACTAGGTTGGGGAAGTTCTCCTGGATGATATCCTGCGGACGCTGCAGAAGATAGAATATTGCTGAACAGCAAGTGTTGCTGGGAGATCCACTGCTCTCTTCAAAGCTATCAGACAGGGGCATTTACCTCTGCCAAGGTTTCTGCTGCTTTTTGTTTAGCTGTGCCCTGTCCCCAGAGGAGGAGTCTACAGAGGCAGGCCCACTTCCTTGAGCTGCGGTGGGCTCCACCCAATTCGAGCTTCCTGGTGGCTTTGTTACCTACTTAAGCCTCAGCAATGGCGGGCACCCCTCCACCAGCCTCACTGCCACCTTGCAGTTAGATCTCAGACTGCTGTGCTAGCAATGAGGGAGGCTCCATGGGCATGGGACCTTCTGGGCCAGGTGTGGGATATAATCTCCTGGTGTGCCGTTAGCTAAGACCCTCGGTAAAGTGCAGTATTAGGGTGAGAGTTACCCGAATTTCCAGGTGTTGTGTGTCTCAATTTCCTTTGGCTAGGAAGAGGAATTCACTTCCTCCTTGCACTTCCCAGGTGAGGCGATGCCTCGCTCTGCTTCAGCTCTTGCTGGTTGGGCTGTACCTGTGGACCAGCGCCAACTGTCCGACACGCCCCAGTGAGATGAACCCGGTACCTCAGTTGAAAATGCAGAAATCACCCATCTTCTGTGTTGCTCACGCTGGGAGCTGGAAGCTGGAGCTGTTCCTATTCGGCCATCTTGGGTGCACCCCCCTTACACTGAGGTCCTCTTGATCAACCCACTCTTTAGTCAATCCCAGCTTAATACAGCCATATGAGTAATCCCAAACAAAATCTATGGAAGAATTGCCCAGCTGAGCCCTTCTCAAAATGCTAAACTGCAGAATCACAAGCAAATAAAATACTGTTGACCCTTAAACGACATAGGCTTGAATTGCTCAGGTCCACTTATACACTGATTTTTTTCAACCAAACATGAATTGAAACTACAGTATTTGAGGGATGTGAACCTTCCTATAGGGAGGGCTGATGTTTTGTATAGGCAGATTCTGCAGTGCTGGCTGAGGTCTTGATTATGTGTGGATTTGGGTATATGTGGGGTTCCTGGAACCAATCCCTTGTGTATACCAAGGCATAACTATAGTTGTTTTTGTTTTAAGCCACTAACTTTTAGAGTGGTTATTATGCAACAGAGATGGACTTACAGACACAGCCTCCAAGAATTTTTATATTCCTAGCAAGGAAGAGAAGGTTAGAGGGTTTTATGAGATGTTTTTAAGGACTAGAAGGAAAGTAGCTTCCATCACTACTTACCGGATTCTGTCGGCTAGAATTTAGTCTTATGGTCCCATTTAGTTGCAAGGGAGGCTGGGAAATGTAGACTTCTTGTATGCTCAGGAAGAAGATATAGTGTGGTGAACCCTGCATTAGTCTCTGCTGTACATCCATACTACCAACCATAGCTGCTCATATCTCCTTTTCTCCATATCAACATCTTACAGCCAACCCCCATGTGTAATAAGGAGAGAGAAGAAGCAAGCCACATTCAATTCATTTTAGGCTGATCTTTTGTTATGAGGCTGATAACCTAAATATCATAAAAGCCAATGCTCTGAGAAGAGGAGGATTTATTTTGTGAGATGAGAAGAGATTACAGAGATGGAGAGGAGACTGTGATGATGTGCTCCAAAAGCTATTTAATAAAACTCCTTCCCTTGAGGTGTACCATTATACTCAATTCAAAACAAACAACTAATATTTGTCAAACATTTATTAAGAGGATGAAGCCAACTTTGATACATGAGAACAAACAGAACTATGTAAGACAGGTCCTGCTTTCAAGAATGTTTTACTCTGATATGAAGATAAGACACATATATGAATAATTATAACACAAAATAGAGTTTGAGAAATTGCATGAGACAAGCACACAGTATTTGGAAGGTGGTGGGGGCCAAAATACAGAACTATGGTGTAGTTGCATGAGTCAATCATAAAAGGTATCATATTCAGGTGAGTCCTGATGAAATCTGCTAAACATAATGACAGATAAATTATAGGGCCTGCTTTAAGGTACTGGGGACCATTACACATCCCCTTCCCTTTAGTAGCTGGCACCTCTCTGGATTCCCCAGGAGAACACAGTAGAGACAGAGCACAATCTGGCTTGGGGTTGTTACTTTGTTGATCCAGTGATGCCCCTCACTGGATCATTGGAGGAGGTGATGAAATATCTCCAGCCCAACTCCAAAGGCGCAAGTAATTAACAGCATGACATAGATTCATCCCTCTCTACCATGTAACCTGTTTTTATAGCCCTCCCCAACTCTATCACTCTAACAACCCACATCCTGCATCCTGCCATAAGTTGAGGAGTTGCATCTATGCAGATTGGAAGGGAAAGCCTCCAAATGATAATTTTACCCTCAATTCAACAGTTATTGAGGGTCTTCTTTGGGCTCTTGGAAATGAGATATATATATTACCTCTACATTTTTACAAAACAGTGCCCCAAAAGGATCCTGACATTCCTGCCAACTTGTCTTGGAGGATAACATTTGGATTCATGTTTCCTATATAATAACCACCAAGAATATACACACTCTAAAAGTCTTATCTCAGATGTTTAAAGAAGATCACTCCGAGCACAGGAAGTCAATAGAGCCTTAAATATAACAGGATGTAGGATGCTTTAGAGAGCAAATTAATCATCACAAGAGGACTGACCCAGAGACAGAAGGAAAGAAGAGTCTCGATCACATAATTTTGAGATTTCTACTTTACGTTAAGCTGGGTGCCCCCAGTTCTGATTGATTGTCATTTTTGCACCTCTCCAATATTTCTCAGCTTCTTAGTCCCCTTTCTAGTGCCCAAGTCAGGAATTAGAATAGGATTTGGAGGTTATCACCTAACTGTACCCTCAATGTTGCTATGGTGGTTTCATCATTCATCACTAAGAGAATCTTGGAATCTGAATCCAATTTTCCTGTTATAAACCAGGAGAGGTGTTACTAGTGCCTTTATGGGCTCTCTGGACATCTTTTCATAGGCCCTGAGGATGTTAGCTTACTTTAATGTAAAAATACTTGTTAGTTTGTTCCTCAGTCGCTCATCTGGGCCATGGAGAGAAGATGGGAGAACCACAGGGCTAGAAGGGGATGTTGTCCACTCTCATAGCCAACTGACCCCTTCTTCAAAAAAAAAAAAAAAAAAAAAAAAAAAAAAAAATCCAGGTGGCCCATATGGGCCAGAAGAGCAGCTCAGTTTGGAAATGAGTAGCTGGTGGTAGGCAGACCCGGCCTATTTCTATCTGGCTTCATCTCCTTGTGAGATGCAGAGGAACACCATCCAGTCTCCCAGTTCAACTGCCACCATCTTTGGAAGAGGAGACCCTCAACTCTGTAATGCCCATGATCCCCTAGGATTTTCTGAGAATCCCCAAAGATTCTCAAATGCATGCAACCACATGCAACCACAAGGCAGTCTATCAGCTGCAGTCCCTATGGGCGTCTCCAGTTTTTCCTCTTTGGCTCTGCATCTAACTTATTCATTCATGGCTCATAAAGCCACTGGAGACATTTTATAGCTGGTATGACCCCATTTTCAGTGGTTTGTGTCTATACCACCAAAGGTATGATCTCCAGGTGCTTCCCAAACTTTAAATTCTCTAGAGTTGGGTTTACTCAGATGTGAGGAGAAGGGATAAAATTATAAACTTTTAAGGCCAAAGGAGGCCTTAATTCAGTTCAATTCACAGCAGGGAAATTTAATGAAGTTCAATAATGTAGACTAAATGGGTGTTAGAAGATATAGGCAGGAATGAGACCCTCAAATTTCCCTTACATGAGTGTGCCTGCCCAAGGGCTTGCCTAGCTGACTGCCTGTGAATGGTTCTGCTGAGCTTTCCTTGTCATTTTTTCCTCTGGGAGGTGGAGCATGATGTTGGTTCTCTTCCCATAAATGGCACAATGAGATAGCACTGAGGAATCACAGTCTCGTTTCTTGACCAAGGTGTCTTGCTTATATTAATTTCAAAGCCTCATGAGGTCAGTGTTGAAAATTCTCCAAAAAAAAAAAATCAGAGTTAACCACAGTTCAGACCTGGCATTTCCTAATATTGGTATCAGGAAATACTAATAGAAATAAATCTGTACAAAATTGCTCTTCACTCAAAACCTTCTATCTTAATAATTATTATACCATTAAGTTTTTCATTAACTTCCTGCCCACCTTCCTGACAACCTTAAAATAATACTTCTTGGTTCCTGTAGTAAGAGAAAATTTTATTTTATTTGCAAAAGTGACAGACACATAGACATATTTACTGTAAACTATTTTAAAAGTTTTTTAATTCAGATAAAACAATGCACAGGAAACACATATTCACTGAAGAGCTGAAGTCAACACATTGAAGAGAAACATTTTGAAAGAGGCTAGTTTGAGTTCAGATTACAGACTTGCTCCCTGTAGTTTGAAGTTCTAAGATGGAAAACGTAAGGCCCCCATGTTTTCACATGTCATGATTTCTCCATCATTATTATAATTTATTATTGCATTAAAATACTAATAGAAAAAATAAAGCCTTTTTCTGGATAGTGAAGTCCTGCCCATCTTGGTCCCACAGCACAGTTGCTGGTGCAAGGCTGAGGAGATAAAGGAGATTATTAGCCTGTCACTTCAGGAAAACAGTCCATGGACACACAGAAAATGGATAATGTTAGCATCTTTTCCAAACAGTTTGCATCAAAGAATATCCATTGGGAAGGAAGGATGAAAATGATTACTACTGGAAGCCAATTTAATTTTATTTAGTTTGTTTGTAATGGAGAGGGGTTGTTTGAAAAAGGAGGTTTAAAGGAAAAAAGGTGGTAAAATTATAGAAAGACTAAGCTGAAAAAGAACTTGCTGAGGTTTAGAATATTTCCTTAATTTAATCCATGTTCAACTCAATTGAATAAAATCAACAAACATTCACTAAGTTTACTATATATCAGCCCTGGGGATGCAATGATAAATAAGACCCAGTTTGCCTTCAAATATCTCAGTCCTTGGGCAAAGAGACTCAACCTGGAAATCTGAAGTGACTTATATAAGTTTTACAACTAGTCAGTGGTAAAAGGCAAACTAATGTACCAGCCTCATGACTCTTGGTTCAGCAATCTGACACCCAAACTATGTTTTTTTATAGCAAGTCAGAGACAAACACCAGTAAACTCATCCCAGTACTCAAATATTTCATCTATGCAATGCTTAAAAGAAACCAGCTAAATGCTCTTCAAGATACTAAACATGAGAGGTGAGATCCTACAAAAAGGGAGAAGAAGGATGAAGGTAATAACAATACCTAAAACGTTTTGTAGATTTAGACATTGGTGTCAGTTGTATGTGATAATCACTGAATTTTCTGACTTGAAGGAATTATAGTCTCAGTAATAGTTACAGTAATGATAACAGTAATCATCATATAAGGAGATAATACTTCTTGTGTGCATACTATATATCAGTGACTATAGGAAAAGGAGTGACTTAAATAAATCATTTAAGTTTAAAAATAAAACAATACGGTGTTATAATTATCTCCACATAAGAATTAGCTCTAGCCGCACTTCATGCTACATAACAAATCTTCCAAAAACATGATGGCTTATAACAACTGTTTATTGTGGCTCTTAAGTGTTTGGTCAGGCAGTGGTTCTGCTGATCTTGGCTGGGCTTGCTTATGCATCTGCAGTCAGCTACCTGGGCAGTAGATGTAGGATGGTCTCATCTAGGGTGACTCTACTACATGTTGGCCCTCCTCCACATATCTCTTACGTCCCTCCAGCAGGCTAGCTCAGACATTTTGCCTTGTATAGAGAGGAATGCAAGAACAAGCAACAGGGCAAGAAAAAATACACAAGTACTTTTTAAGCCCACTACATCCTGCTGTCTCAAAGTCAGGGGAAGAATTGGGATGATCATTGCATCATCTACCATGGAGGTTAAGTAACTTGTTCTTTTAGTTAGGATTTGGGTTAGACTGTGTGTAATAGAAGTCCAAAATAACAGTGGAATATTACTACACCATATAATAGTCCACAGGTAGACAGTCCAGTCTTATATGTTTGCTGTGCTCAACAAATCCTCCAGGTGCCTGGGTTCTTTTTGTCTCATTGCTCTGCCTTGCTCTCAAGTGGTGTTCTCATCTGCATGGCCTAAGATTGGCCATAACTCCAACCATGTTCCAAAGCAAAGATGGAGACCAGGGAAGGAATAAAAGCATGCACCTTGTCTTCCTTAAGAACATGAGTAGAAATCTCAGAATTTCCACTTCTGGTGATGTGAGCTAGGTAATAAGGACCAATCCTCCCACTAAATGCAGCTTAAAAAGCTATTTGGATTATTTTTCAAATCTTCTAAAAAGATCAAAGAGCTAATAAGATACTCAGCAATTATTGGGCTGACATCTTAGACAGGCTGGGAACCCAGAAAAAAATGAGCAAAGACTTGAAACTGCCTTTGCCTTAAGGGCATCTTCAGCTGAGATGTTTAGCTGTCTTTTGGTGACCCCAAGGGATTAGGGGAACAAATATATAAATCCTCTTTAGGCTGGGACACAAAGGACTGTGCCCTAGAAGTAAAGGTAAACTGAAAGTAGACTAACTCTTGCATCACCTGAAGCCCTGCTTTGTAAAAATCTGATTTTTCATCAGAAAATCTCAAATCTGAAATTTGGATCAAGATGGTACTAAACCACAAGCACTAGTCTCAGACATTTAATAGACATGAACATAACTAAGAAAATGTTACCTTAGTCTTCAAATTATTTCTATAAATAATATTTCTAATATTATGTCCAGGACACAATCAAAGGCAACTGGGCACACAAGTAGACAAGACCATATAAGCAAGAACCAACAAAAACAACAGACAATAGAAATAGACCTGCAGACTATAATGATTGGAATAGTCAGATACAGACTGCAAAACAACAAAGATCACCATGTTGTAGAATATAAAAACAAATTTTAAGTAAATTGGCAGGGAACTGAAAAATATAAAAATTGACAGAGCAATTTTGTAAAAGTGCCAGATAGAAATTTTAGATCTGAAAAATATAACAATAGAAAATAACAAAATTAACAGCAGATTCAGAGTAAGCTAAAACAAATAGTTCAAAATGAAGCACAGAAAGCCAAATAATAAAATATTTAGACTGGCAGGGAGACAGAGATAGTGATAAAGTTTAATATCTGTTTAATTGGAGTCTCAGAAATAGAAAAGAGAAAGAGAGATTGGGAGAGAAGTAATTTTGAAGCGATGAAGGCTGAGAAGTTTTCAGAAATGATGAAAGATGTCAATACACAGAAGCCACTGGATCCCAAGCAAGTTAAAAAAAATCCACGTGTAAATACACCCTATTAAATATCAGAAAAAATTAATAAATCATATTACTTTTGTTGTCATTGGCCAGATCTTGGTCATGTAGGTACAACTACCTGCAGGAGAAGTTGGGAAATGTAGTTTTTATTCTATGATTTATTCAGAGCTATATGCACCAACAAATATTGAGAATGTTATTACCATAAGTGAGAAGCAAAGCAGTGACATTGACATTGATAACTTTCTAAGGTCACACAACTAATAAGTGGCAGATTGGATATTTGAGTCATCATGGCCTGACTCCACAGCTTGTGCTGTCAGCCACTATGCTATACGTGTGTGTAGAAGACTATGTGTGGTCTAAGGTTCAAGTTTTCAACCACTGATCAGAAATTACCATGGTGTATTGATTAGGCAAAAATTTATTTAAGGCACATTAGCAACAAGATAACCACACCAGGGTTATAAAAACACTAGCTCATGCTAGTAGAAAGCTATTTCTTCTCAAACATTTTAATGTTGTTTGTGGTCATTAAGAATACGCTACTATCAATCACACAAGGTCTGAAAGTGCACAATAGGCTGGAAACATGCCAATTTCAGGAGGGTTAAATTTGCATTGATAACTTTAGGCATCTGATTAATGTCTGTGGGTGCAATGAACAAGCTTTTAGTCTCTTCACAAGTTAATTTTTTGAGGCTGCAAAATGAAAGTTCCAAGAATGAAAGTAGTAGGAGAAGGGGTGAAAAATTGATTCTTGTCTTTCAGCATCTAAAACCTTTTTTTTCTCCCAAATGTGACCTCAGGTGCATACCAAATAGAATTGGGCATTTTGTTAAGTAGCTCTAAGCCAGGGCCCTTAGAAAACCTATGGCCCATGGGCCAAATGCCTCTTGCCATCTATTCATATTTTTGTTAGTAAAGTTTCATTGGTGCACAACCGCAGCTCTTCATTTATATATTTTCTATGTCTTCTTTGGCACTAAAGTGGAATAATTGAGAAATTGTGACAGAAACCACATGACTTGCAAAACCTAAAGTACTGACTTTCTGGTCCTTCTCAGAAAAAAGCTGGCTGATCCCTGCTCTAAGCCAATGGTGATTTCAGCATACTGGGAAAGATAAATTCATCTTCATATTCAGCCTCATTATGAAGGAATATATGAGGTCTCTTATCTCCTCTTGGCCTTTTTTATTTTCAGGTGGGATATTTTTTAGTATGAAAAACCGCCTCATGTTTAGTGAACCCCATGAGTTGAACTTGACAGTTTTGGATGTGGTTTTTAATAAACAAGCATTTCATAAACTCTCAGTTTCTAGTTTGCTTATTTTTTATTGAATTAAATCATTTTCAAATTGAATTTGGTCAAGCAGCTTGATAAGTGTAGGCAAAACAAAACTTTCCTATGCAACAAGAACTCGGTCCCCTAAAAGGTCTTTTGGTATAGGTTTCTCAAAAGAAAGGGTGTCACTTTCTCTGCAAGAGATGATTGAACACCAAAGATATGTTTTTCTAAGGTCAGACCATAAGGAATCATAAAATCAATATTTCTAACATTTATGGATTTGATCTCATTAGTTTTTGGCAATACATGACTTCTTGAGTTTTGAAAGAGGTTTACAAAATGGTGCAGAAAGCTTCTGGGACATGAATAAAATATAGATTTTTTATAATTTTAGTGTAAACAAATTCCAAACATATGGATTAGATTTCCTTTTAAAAATAAAGGGTTTTAGTATTTAATGGGAAAAGCGATTTGCAAAATATGCTTTGGATTTTGTCAAAACCAAATCACTCAAAATGTGCAATTAACTCTAAATGAAACCAAATTCAACTGTCCCTGGTTTAAATGACTGAAAAAGACATCTCTCATTGCTGTTCATGCCTTTTGGTTCCCAAGTCTCGAAAGGGAAGTCAGAATGTGCTGTGAAATGTACTGTTCTCCATAAAGTCATGCAGCAAAATGTAGTTTTGCAGAAGAGTGTTTCCCAGGAGAATATGTGTGACCTTCTCAAGTGTAAATCTATTTTGACTAGTTATGATGTTTAAGAAGAATTATAGAGAGGAACTGACGTGTTTCCTGGTATGGAATCAAGTCGTTAATTTCCACTGGCTATGAAATACTTATTTTTGTCCTGAGAACTAAATAATCTGACAAAAGCCTTCTACATGTTAATGACCTTTTGTATTTGTAATGAGAGCAGTACAGTGGTAATAAATGCACCATTAAAAAATACATTAGGTTTTTTTAAGGTTTTTCTCTTAGATCACATTCATTTGCAGAAACAAACATTGCTGTTTTAAAACCAAGTGGGGCTGACTAACTAATTGTTAGGATTATACACCAAGGAATACTTTCCTAGTTGCAATTTCCAGTTTTTCTCAGTTGTAGAAATCAAGCTGATTGTGGAGTAGGCACAAACACAGACTGGGAGCCTGAGGCTCCAGAGGACTCTTGTATCAATGAGTCTCTGCTCTGCTCTTAAAATAATACATGGGCCTTCTTAGTAGAAACATAAAATTATGAATTAGGAGTGTTTTGGAATATGCAAGTAATTCTCATGTGAATTTAAATTTTAAATGAAAGTTATGGTAGGAGAAGATCTATAAGCCATTTGCAAAGAATTGAAGATGGTAATAAAATTGAATAGTACATTACAGTGATGCAAATAAATTCTTAGTTCTGGACAGAATGGAGAAACAAAAGGGCATTATTTAAATATTGAAATCTAGGAGCATAATTAGAACAGATGCAAACCCACTATATACACAGAAGCAAAAACAATATAAATAAATACTCGTGAGAGAGAGGAGGAAAACGATAGAAAAATAAAAAGAGGGAAATAAATGAACACTGCTTGTTTCCCTGTCAGCCTTGTATAACATATTAAAGCACTCATTTTATTGTCTCTCAAAGCATTTCATTTTTCAAAAAACCATCCAGGAAAGGGGAATTTTATATTTTTGTATCAATTTCTCCAACTCTTTCATGCCACAAAAAGGGCATGATAATAGCGAAACATGTAAATCTGGCATCTCAAAGGTCAACTTCTTTCATGTTTCAATAACATTCTTATTGTATTAGCACTTTTAGATTAGCACTTTTAACAATTCTTCATGCTAGGTGTCAATTTTTAAATTGCATGTTTCTTACAAACATCACCCAAGTCCATTAATATTTAGGTTTTATATTTTCAGTTCTCACCCAAACTGATCTAAATGCAAAACCTACACTCTTGACAGAGCAAGGAGCAATAATCACCACTGTTCCTTGTGAATCAAAAGCTTTTGCAGTTCAAGGGATTGGTCCCAGCAGTCACATCATTATTTCTTGAGTTGCCCATTATGTGGTTAAAATTTACATAAATATTAGGCATACTCAGTCTCTTCCCTGTGGCTTTTCCAGAAGGACCACATTCCTGTATATTTATAAGCTGCTTTCAAAGCTTCTTGTTTTAACTTGCAGAAAGAATAAAGTCAGAAATATAAGGAAGTCTTAGATGTATATAAATCAGTGCTGTGTTAACAGAATCTTAGGAAGATTTCCTAAGTTCATAACCGAACTCTAGAAGGCTGTTGGGATGACAGTAGCCTTCTCCATCTCTTTCTGGAAAATATTCTGGTTTTCCCCTTCTCTGGTCATTATATACTTCTTCCCTTCTGCCTTTACTTTTGGGAGTTACTTTCCCTCCTGATATTATCTGGCACATGCCACGTTGCCACCTTCCATCAGAGCTCTCTACTTCTCTAACTTTACCTCTTAAACTTCCCTCTTAGTTTCCCTCTGTTTTCATTTTATCAGGACTCACTGCTTATTTCTGCTACCTAGTTTATTCCTCCATTTCTGCTGCTTGCAGAAGTATCAACAAAAAAGTTCACTAAACTGCTTCCATTTCTTCTTGGGCCCATGAGAGGACTCTTTCATGGAGCAGGCCATGGGATGATGTCTGCATGACAGATTTGTGGTCATGGTGCTGTAACCCCTTCCAGACCTGGCCTCTTGAAAGTCCTGCAACATCTTCTACCTCCACCCTCTCTTCATGTATAGACCAGTTAGAGAGGATTCAGCAGTGTGGCTCAAGGCTCTCCAGGATTCTGAGGCTGTAGAGGTTAGTGGAACCACAAAATAGAAGGAGCCTGGTTGAAAGAGATCTGGCCAGGAGAGCTATGTGGTGAGGACATCTGCACTGGACTCTGTCTGCACAAAAACTTTGACTGTGTTAAGCCACTGAGATTTCAGGCTGTTTGTTCTAACAGTTTGCTGCACTATTGCAGTCATCTCTCTATGACTTTCAAGACTCCTCTCAATAATCATCTCCTCTATGGAGCCTTCCTTCCTATGGGCTTCCAGAGCATCTTGGTTTACTATAAGGGTACACAATTTATTCAATCCTATGAGTTGAAACAAATATTTTACCTCTTGCTCTCCTACCTTGAAGATAGAAACTTTGTATTCTAGCACTCACTGCTGTGTCTGGCACAGAACAAAAAGATGCTGAATAAATCTCAATGGATTTCCTCCCTTCCTGAAAAGAATGCATCACACATGGGAGAATTTCAGGCACTGTAGCCCTTGGGGATGGAGGGGGTTTTGGTGATGATTGAAAGGGTGTGTGTGTGTGTGTATGTGGTGGGGTGGTCAGTCGTGTGTGTGTGTGTGTGTGTGTGTGTGTGTGTGTGTGTGTGTGGTGGGGTGGTCAATCATGCGTCCCTCAACATAATTACCTTCTCTCTTTATTACACAAGGAATACTTTGTCATCATTCACTTTCTAGGGGGTATAAAGGCAAGTTTATATAACAGAATGACTGTGCTTACATAATAATTCATTCAACAAGTATTTATCTTTGCTCAGGCACTGTTCTTGATACTTAGGGAAAAGGAGTGAAGATGACAGACTAGATCCCTGTCCTCTAGGGCTGGCTTCCTGGGTAAACAACTCAATGGTGAGATTTTGCTATGATTATGAGGCTTTGCTCTCATTTCTGCAAATCCTTGCCCACCCCATTTGTTTCTCAGGTATGTGTTTCCATTCTGATCTTGCTCTAGATTCCTTGTTTTCTCTCCCTTTGGATGGGATTTCTTAACTGAGGCAATGTGACCCAACAGGAAACATTTGGCAATGAGTAGAGACACTTTTGGTTGTTGCGAGTGAGGAAAGGGGTGCTTCTGGCATTTAGTGACTAGAGGCCAGGGATGCTGCTACACTTCTTACAAAGCATGGGGCATCCCCTCTGCCTGTTCCAGTCCCTTCAGCCTGGAGGAGGTCCAGGGCTCTTCACCACTGACTGGAAAGTCATCCTTTGGATTCTAAAGAACTGCCTACTAGGCAGTGCCACCAACAAGACCATTCCCTTCTGGGCAGCGAAATGATTTCTTTTCATGGTGTTTCTTGATTCTTTAATATACACCTTAGCCCAGCAGCAAAGGATAGGACCACATATGAGTTATACTGTCTTAGTCTGTTTTGTGTTGCTATAAAAGAATATCTAAGACTGGGTTGTTTATGAAGAAAAGAGGTTTTATTTAGCTCACAATTCTGCATACTGAGAAGTTCAAGGGCATTACTCTGGCTTCTGGTGGGGGCTTTGTTTTTTTTTGCAGTGTCACAACATGACAGAGAAGGTCAAAAAGGAAGTAGACATGTACAAAGAGGGGAAAACCTGAAGGGCATCCTGGCTTTATGATGACCTATTCTCCTGGGAATTAGTTCATACCCATGAGAACTAATCCAGCCTCAGGAGAATGAGGGCACACTCACCATTTTGAGACTGGCACCAAGCCATTCACAAGGGATCCACCCCTGTGACCCAAATACTTCCCATGAGGCCCAGCTTCCAATACCACTACACTGGGGATCAAATTTTAACATGAGTTTTAGTGGGGACAAACAAACCATATCCAAACTATAGCATATACTTAACCCTCCATCCTAGCTCACAACATCTAGAACAATGGACCTTTGGGTACCCATTTCTAGACAGAAAGCCAATCACAACACACAGAGAGGGTAGCAAGAAAAAGTATTCACTTTTTAAATGAGTGGCTTTGTAGTTAAGGTTATTAGATAAAATACAGACCCCCATTTAAATTTGAATTTCACATAAACAATAAATAGTTTCCTAGCATATGTCCTATTTAATTGTAGGATGCTAGCAATGCCATAAGGCAATACTTGAGCTATATCTTATAAGTTATTCATTATTAGAGATTATTATTCATTATTAGAAATTCAAATTTAACTGGACATCCTGTTTTTTTTTGTTGTTGTCATTTTCGAGTGTGTGGTTTTGTTTGTTTGTTTCTTGGCTAAATCTGGCAACTCTATTTTCTATACATTCAAGGTAGCCTCAGATATGCATCTCTGAGTTCCTTCTCCCACTGGTGGCTCCTTCTCACTTTTCTCTTCCTTGCCTGTGACTTCCTCACCCCTCCTTTGAAGACAAGTGCAAACTGTTTCCTTGCATCACTGTTTCCTTACATCACTCTCGGACACTCCCCTGAGTAACTCTGACACATTTTTAAAAACCTCTTTCCACCAAAAGTAGATAAGAATGAGGAGTGGTTGTGAGGTAGGCATTGGAAACCTCATTCTGAAAAACGCTACATTAGGAAAATGAAATGGATTGAAACTGAATGCAAAGATGTTACTATTTGAATCAAACCTGATATTTAGAAAGTTCTGTTCTACAACAAATATGAATAAGAAAATAATTGACTTCTTCATACCATTCCTTTGTATATAAAACTGTCCTTGGGCATGCAGTATCTGATTTAATTTACTAATTGAATTATACAACTTTTCAAAAATATGAACTCAAAGAATGTGGGAGAAATAACTATGGAAGACGGGAAAAAGAAATCTGGGGCAAGTAAAAATTTTTATAGCAAAAAAGAAGTCTTGAGCAGTAAATGTCGCAAAGAAAGCTTGGTACTGTACTTGAAAGGAATTATTTGTAAGAAGTATAAAATGAATTTAGAGGAATCTGCCATGTTTTTCTTTCAAAAGAATGTAAATAGGTCATTGCAGTCAATAAATGTTTTAAATGAATTAAAGAGTCTCCATCATCAAGGAGGATTAAAAAAAGAAATTTCAACAAAACTTCAAGGAACACTTAAAAGAGGAAAAACAATACAGGTGGAAAAATTAAATTATAACACTTGTGCAATCCCTGTAACTAGACAATAATGTCCTTACAAATGAACTGCAGCAGATATAATACTGGCAATAGGGGAGGGTATCTTTGTATAGGTACAAGCAACGAGTAATAGATGTTGAGAATAAAAAGAGATTGGAGGGAAGCTGCCAAGCATGTCCTCCTGAAAGATCTGGGACTAGAGTTGAGCCTAGAAGGATGGAAAAGAAGGAGAAGGGCATTTTGGATAAGAAAGCCCACTTGCAGTGGGACAAAGATGGGATTTTGCTACAGTGGTGAGACCAGGCAGATTGTCATGGGAGGTTTAGAAAAGAGAGCAATCAGGTGACATTTAAAGATAAATAAGGGGCAGACTGTGAATGGACTAGATCCCAAGGCTAAAACTTAGGGCTACTTATCACTTAAACACAGATTCAGACCAGGTTGGAATGTTTGACACCCACTGAAAAAAAAAAAAACCAATTTTTTAAAAACAAATGACTTCCTCAAATCAGTCCCAGATAAGATGGGAAACAAGATAATATGGGATTTGGGGGAAACCTACAGAGGCAGAATTGGCTTGTTAATGGCAGCTGTTTCAACAATTAGAATTAAGTTCAGCACAATGATTCAATTTAGTTTAACAAAATCATGTCTTACATTTCATCTTTTAATAGTTTCCACTCCTCCAGTGAGCCAGGAGAGTTTGGTTTTGGTATAAATCACTGCCAATCTTGTTTAGTCAACATTAAGACAACAAACCAGAAGAAGAATGGCCACTCTTGCTCTTCTGATAAAATAATCAAGTGACTAATGACTTAATCCCAAGCAACTGGAAGAATGAGGGTACAGCTGACTCATCCATTGAAATTGGTAATTTTTTTTTTGTTGGGCTAAACCTTCTTTCCCAAATAGGTCAACAACATTTTGAAATCTCATTAAAACAAACAAAATCCCTCTTTCAGTTAACTCCATCTCTCTGAAAGTTTTGTTTTGTAAAAAGACCGTTTTATTATACAGGTGGATTTTATTCTATAGATGCTTGTTAAGAACAGAGGAACCCCCCTCTTTCCATTGTCTGTTAGAGACAAAGGACCACTGCTGACACAGTGATCTATGATACAGCAATGGATTAGAGCCTGTATTCTCTAGTCGCAGGTGTTTTCACAGACAAGGTTTTTGGTCTAAAAGGATCTTTGTTCTCAGATTTACCTTCTGGGTTCCTTTAAAGAAAATCTGCTTCATGAAACAAAATAAAAGCAAAGACATTGGCAGATAAGGGTCTGATACCATCTTCAGAATCATGAAATGACTAGAGTAGGAAAAATGGGATACATTATTTTGATTTTCCCCAAAGGATTTGAGCTTTGGCTAAGAGTTCTTTGTCTACTTTTTTGGGCAAATTTGGGGGAAACCAAAGTCCCCTGGTTCTTATATTTCCATCGCTGTTTGAAATGTTCAGGTGCAAAGGCTCATTCTCTCAGATAAATGATAGAATGGCTTTAGGTGGCCAAGCCGCATGTGCTGAGCTGCAGGCCAGGGTGGAGCTGAGGAATCAATGACAAATGATTCTCTCAATAAAGTTCAAGATAGTGTGGCATTCTTTTTGTGGTGGACTCAATTTATTAATAGAACTTTTTGTTGTTTTGTTGTTGGTGGTGAGGATAGTGGTGTTGTTCCTGGGGATGGAATGAAATTTAGAGCTCTGTTTGAAAAAGTTGTCTTCAACTTGCTCAAAAATAGATCAGGAAGATTAAGACGAGAAACAGAATGTAAACCTACACATACAAAGAGCAATAAAAACGAAACCAGTCATCTTTACTGTGATATTGTGAAATATACATTTGGCCTTTGTTTTGTTTCCTTACATACAGCTCTTAAAACCCTTAAAACCTCCAGAGTGATGAGTGTCTTTTGTATGCTAATTAGATGACTGATGGCTGGGGTCCCCTAAATAGCTTCAGGCTGGGGGCTGGTCACAGGAAAGATCAGCTTGACTAGAGGGTTGGAACTCTCAACCCCACCCCTCAACCTGGGAGGATGTAGGAGCGATAGGAGGGAGAGGGGCTGAAATTGAGTTGATTACCAATGCCCAACGATGTAATCAATAATGCCAACATAATAAAGCTCCATAAAAATCCAAAAGGACTGGGTCAGGCAAGGGTAAGTGAACACATCTGCATGCTGGGAGGGTGGCACACCCCAACTCCATGGGGACAGAACCCTTTCAGACTTTGCCCTATGTATTTCTTCATCTGGCTGTTTGTCTGTGTCCTTTATTGATAAACTGGTAAACGTAACTAGTGGTTCCTCGAGTTCTGTGAGCTGTTCTAGCAAATTAATCAAGCCCAAGGAAGGGGTTATGGGAGCCTCCATTTATAGCTGGTAGGTCAAAAGTCCAGGCTACAACCTGTGTGTGCTACTGGCATCTGAAGTGGGGGACAATCTTGTGGGACTGTGGGATCTGATGCTATCTCTAGGTAGATCATGTCAAAATTGAATCAAATTAGAGGATACCTAACTGGTGTCCATTGGAGATTCGGATGAAAAATTGCTTTGAGTGTGGGGAAAAAAACCCCCATACTTCTGGTGTCAGAAGTGCTGAGTGACTATGTGAGAGTGGAGAGAGGGAAGAACACTTTGTTTTTTCCTACATGACTACATTTACAAATGTAACTAATCTCTTTTCGGAGTTGGATTCTATTTTTTTTTTCCATTAAAAAAAGGAAAACCCGAATTTTTGAAAAAGTTATTTTTTCCAAAATAAAAGAAAATAGTCAAAAAAGAACATTTCAACTTAATATGATGAAATTGATATTCTGGAATTCCCAAGGCTAGAACACAAGAAGCCTTGCCAAGTTGTCTTAAAACTCTTGCTCTGAGGGAAGAATGCCACCATGTGAGGTGGCATGGGGAAACTGCATGGAGAGAAATGCCTGACTAACCCCAGCAATCCCAGCCATCCCAGACACCACACATGTGAGTGCAAAGGCTTCAGATGACCCCAGCCTCAAGATCCACTAGACAACTATCGTCTGAGACTCTGAGCAAGAACCATCAGCTGAACCTAGTCCATCCACAAAACCATAGGGATAATAATACATGCTTTTAAACCCACTGCATTTTGGAGTGGTTTTTCATGCAGCCATAGATAATTGGAGCAGTTCTTGAAAATAACTTCAAAACATGGACTTGGTGGTAACCAGAGAAGGTGATACAGAGGTGGCAGAGAGGCACAGCTTTACTGCCAGGCTTCCTGGAGTTGACTCTATGGGTTCAAACCCTGACCCCACCACATTTGGTAATTAGTTGCCCTCTCAAAACATCAGCTTCTTATTTGTAAAGTGTGAATCATGATAATAATAGTCTCTTTGAATGGTGGTTGTAGGTGCAAAGAAATTCATGTAAGGTGGCTAACATGGCTTGTTAAAGGGTAAGCACTAAATACATTTCATGTGTTTTTATTATTAACTAAACTGGCCCATAGAAAGTCAAAGGCTTTGGAGGGAAAACAATTTGTTTACTTATTTAGATAAGAGGTTTCTATATTTGGACAATTTATTCTGTTGTTTTCAGTGGGCTGACAGACGCTGTAAAAGAATCACGTCTAAGATGGGAAACGTGGAAAAGGAGCAGACACATCCAAAGACCATTTTTGGGAAATGATGTACTCTGCCTTACATGGGTGAAAAGCTTTATGTTTCTTCTAAAAACCGACCAACAGAGAAGCAAATACAGAAATGAGTCTTAAGGCATCTGTAGCAAAGTTAACTCCACTGGGTGCTGGATAATGTATACTGTACATTCCCGGAATGGTGCTGCCTAGAAAATTTATTATGTGTAACATTTAATAAAGGGAAGAGCTTAACAAAACACCCTGGAGACCTGCGTTCTAATTGAGTATCTGCTTTGATGTCTGACTCAGGGCAAGTCAGTGGAGCTCTGTCTCTTATTTCCAACTACTATAAAACAGAATTATGAGCACATTGGGAGCACCCCCAGACACCAAAAAATAAAGGCGGGTGGGCAGAGCATCTGAAAACATGGATACATAAAAGAGAATGGCCAGAAGGTATGCATGATAATGCTGTTAGCATCAGGACAATGTAGAGTCCCTCTGGGCTTCAGCAGGGGCAGACTGGGGAAAGAACATGATGATGTCTTAAAGGCATGGATACCTTTCCAGCCTGTCACTTAGTGATATTAGAATGTTCATATCTGCAGAATGAAGTGGTATATATGGTATATGCCATATGATTCATATACCACATACATGGCGTATACCATATGGTCCATACACCATATCCAGGCATATGGACACTGGGGTATCATTTAGAAAACTCCAATTGAAATCATACCAACCTGGCTTTGATCAAATTCAAGCCTTTCAAATCATTGGAGCCTGTGGTTGACACCTTCTATATGTCTTTGGAAATTCACTCTGTAATATGTTAAGAGACTGGAGAATTTGCCAATCCCTGGGAAAGACATGTCTATTGAATATAATACTGAGAGGGTGTCAACTGCAGAGACCATTAGTCATGTTTCACAGGGAGGGCTCCCTTCCACTTTGACACAACTGCCATTCTGAACATTGCAAATGTTTACTTTTCTCTAGTATTTGTATTTAGATTCTTATCTCCTATCTCTTTGTTTATTGTCTAAGTCACCTTGTTAGCATCATAATTCTTCCCAAGTTTGGCACATTCTTTTGTAGAGTTCTAAGAAGCACCCCTGTCCCGAAATCATATGTGAATTTAGAGGACCCCAGATCAGCTGATGTGGAGCTGGAGTAAATAAAAGGCACTTTCATTTAAATATCTTATGGAGAAAGTCATTGGAACCCCAAGTGGCCTCTGAGACTATTAAATAAACCCAGAAACTGGAAGGTCACCGAAGGCAGGTCTAGGTGCTTCGTGTTGTTCACAACAGAAACTCCAGCACCCAGGATAGTGTCCAGCATACAATACCTGCTCCATTAATACTTGTTGAAAGGATGGTGACTTAAAAGAGGTGTTAGGCCAGAGAAGCAGCAGTTTGGTGGCAGGTGGAGATGTTAATGATGTGTGACCATTCAAGGATCTTATTTCAGAAACAACAAAGGACCAAAGAAGACAAGACAGGAGCTTCCATAGGGTCTCTGCCTTGGCCTTTGGGATAGGGAAGGGAGACCCTAAAGCAAAGAAATCATGTGGACTGACTCCTGGGGAACTGCCTGGTAAAGGTTCTGGTGTTTTGAAAAGAGAGTTTCAACCTGAAGTAAAGAAAGAAAGAGTATTGCTTCTTCTGAAAAAGGAGCAGCTCCCAGGATGACCTTGGGTGTGGGAGCCCATGACCACCCATGACTGATATATGTTACACTGAGCCCAGTGGCAAAACAAGACCCCTCTGAGTCTCCACAGAGCAGTAAAGCAGTCTTTGTTTCCTAAATGACTGATTTAGAATGCAAGCTAGGAATGGAAATTACTAATAAGAGAAGACAGGCAGAGGACATCATTGTTGGGCCACACTTGTTTGGGATTGCAGAACCTTATCATGCAAAAAGTGTGAGGCTCTTTATGGGTTTCAAAATACCATCACCACAATAAACTGTGATAATGTAAATGAGTTACTTAATGGTCTAGTCTAACAGTTGGCAAACATTTTCTGTAAAGGCCCAGGTTGTACATATTTTCAACTTTGTGGGTTTCACAGTCTCTGTTGTCACTGCTCAACTCTGCATTGCAGCATGAAAACAACCATTAACAACACATAAAATAATTAAGCGAGGCTGTGTTCCAGTAAAATTTTATTTATAAAAACAGACAGTGGCCCAGATTTAGTCTATGGGCTGGAGTTTGCTGACCTGTGGTCTAGACTATTGCTATTCAAAGGGTGCTCCACGGACCAGTTGTTCTAGCATCACCTGGGAGCTTCTTAGAAATGCCGAAACCCAAACTGGGCACGGTGGCTCACACCTGTAATCCCAGCATTTTGGGAGGCCGAGGTGAGTGGATCCCTTGAGGTCAGGAGTTTGAGACCAGCCTGGCCAACAAGGCGAAACCCCGTCTCTACTAACCGTATAAAAATTAGCTGGTCATGGTGGTGCGCACCTGTAGTCCCAGCTACTTAGGGGGCTGAGGCACGAGAATTGCTTGAACTGGGGAGGCAGAAGTTACAGTGAGCTGAGATGGTGCAACTGCACTCCAGCCTGGATGACAGAATGTCAAAAAAAAAAAAAAAAAAAAAAAAAAAAAAAAAAAGAGAGAGAGAGAAAGAAAAAAAGAAAAAGTAATGTAGAATCCTAGACCTCCTGAACCGAATCTGAATTTGAACAGGACCCAGATGATGCAGGGACACATTAAAGTTTGAACTGTGCTGAGCTGAATAGCATAGGGTTTCATAAGGAAACGATTCCATTTTCCTCCCATCAGGTCCCTCAAATCTACTGTGGTGGGTCTATTTTTCCCATCCTAGTCCCACCGGATCTTCGACAAGCCCCTATTTTTTTTTTTTTTTTTTTTTTGGTTTCTCCTGGGCATTAGAAATGTCTCATTTTTAGCTATTAATAAGTCCAGTCCAATCTACACTGATTTTTTATATTAAATGCAATTCAAAGGTTCTCGGCTTTCCCATTGCTTAACTGCCTCTTGTGGAAACCTCAGTGAAGCAAAGGGGCAGGGTCTGTTCTCCTCATTTCCATCTTCCACATTTCTCGTCTCTGGCGGCCTGCAGCTTCTGCCTCCTCCACAGCAGCCAGCTGTATGAAGCAGGAGAGATCAGGGAGCAAAGCTTTCTATTTGTCTTGTGCTTTTACAGGCTGGGGTGTGGGCCCCTTTGGGGCAGCTGTCCAAAAGCTGGCTCTTTCTCATGTAGGATGCTCCTGTGGGATGTGAGATATCAGACTCCTGTGGGACATCAGAATCCTCTCAGCTTCCCAACTCCAGCCATGCTCTCTCTAGCTTCCCTCTGACCATGTGTCCCTCATGACTATTTTGTGTTGGGGTCACCTGGCTCTGGCAGGCAAGTCTTCGGGCAGGTCACACTAGCCCAGCGACCTTCAGCATTACTCTCAGCCTCAGACAAAGTCCACTCCTTTACCTGGCAAGCTTTGGTGGTGTGGGCTGTGCCAATCCCAGCTTCTGACTTCTCTTGGCCATCATTGGTAAGAGCAGCCAGTACTTCATCTTTAAACTTGCTCAGACAAGAGTCAGGCCCCAGTCTCTATGGCCCAATGCTGGGACACGGGGAGGATCAGAGGTCCCTGAGGCTGCCTTACCCCTGCAGGAGGTAGAGGAAGCACTCAATACTCTCCCGAAAAGCAGGAGAACAAACTCATGACCTTTCTTTCCTCTGTTCATGCCAACCTCTTTCCTCTGTGCCCGGGCTCCCCTCATACACAGACAGCTAGTAAGTGATGAGTCAGGGTCACAGAGTCGGTTTCAAGTCACTAAGCAAATCTTTCATGGAGAGTCTAGTGTCATCTATTGTCTTTAACTTTGGGTCCCAGCCAAAGTTCCAGACAGGGAAATTCCCATACAACAGCTGGTTAAAGTAAATTCACTCTAGTCGCTTTATGCTTAGGAGAACTTTGGCGCATAGTTAAGTGACTGGCACAGGGTCACTCGACTAGTAAGGGGAGAGCCGAAGATCTAAACCCCTGACTCCAAGGCTGGGCTCTTCCCCTTCCAAAGCTTATTTTACAGACAATTTCTTCCAATCTTTCTGATTGCTTCAAAGAAGCAAACGAAGCCGGAGTTAAAACTGAAGTTACTTGATTTTCAGCTAAGTAACTTTGCCATTACACCGTCTTTCTACTTTTTGTGGAGCAGAAGATCTAGCAATTCTACAGCAATCAGATAAATAAGGGGGAAGTTTTAAAATTCAATCACTTAGGAAAATTCTGCCTTTTACATATTTTCTGCGTTGAGAAACCAGGACTAAATTGACAGGAAAAAACGTTTGCTGTACGAAAGAAGCAAGTCTTCGAACAGAATATGTTAAATGAACCCAGCATTGTTTTAAAAATATACTCACATGCATATAAAAGTGCCTGGAATAGTACATCACGTGTTACCAGTTCTTGTTGGTTTCTAGGAGGTAGTTTATAAGCTTTTCTATATTTTGACCTATTTCATGTTCTTCCATAGTGTTGGAGGTTTATTCTAATGCTCGTGATTTTTATAATATGGAATAAGGCACATATTTGTTTTGACAAAATATAGAAAGGAAAGCTATTCGTTTTTAGCTTTTGTTCCTATCAATTTTCCATTATGCGTAATTTCAGTGTCAATTTATAAAAGGAGAGCAATAACCAGTCTTAGCAGAATTTTGGTAAGTCTTCCTCTTACCTGGAATCTATAGAAGAAGAAAACTGTGAATTTGATAAAATATGACTTTCAGGGAAATGGATGATTTCAGAAAAAATGATTTACCAAAAAAACAAACAAACAACAACAACAACAAAACCACAACACTTCAGAGAGAAAAAGTCCTTGGTGTGTTTAGGTAATTTAGTGTTTGTGTTGATTCTGTGATTGGCAGTGGTTTAGGATTAGAATCTTCTATGTATAAAACGAAGCAGGCAGAAGTGTAACCTGCCTTCACCTTTGATCTGCAGAGGTCAAGGTTTAGACTAGGAGGTTTGTTAATTCTCCTGCAGCATTTATTTCTTGGTTTCCTGATGGCCAGTTTGAAAACCACGAACTCAGCCCCAAACCCACAAACTCGGTTCAAATTGCCATACTGAATGCTTTTAGGTGATCATTCAACTTGGTCACTATAATCCTGAGATGGGTGAATGTGCCTCCTCCACAAAGCTGCCACTGCCCCTGCTAGCACTCAACTTCCCATCCAAATAGGAAGTGGTTTCCCTTTCCTTTAGGATTCCTCTTCACACACGTGGCTATTTATTTGTGTCTTACCTCCCCTGTGATGTAAACTTGAGTTTAATGACTATGTGTTATTAATTATTGGATTCTCCAAATAGCACAGGATCTGGCATAAAACACACACTCAGTAGCCTTTCTTTAGCAACGTAGTTACTATTTTTCTGCCAGCCATGCAGGCACACCATTTAGACAGTTGTATGCTTCCACAGGCTTGATTTGAAAAGCAGCACCCCACTCTCCATCTCCCCACAGCTTGTTTTCTATTGCCCACAGGCCACTCTATTAACTGACTATTTTGAAATTCATCTTCATGCTTCTAGGTAACATGCTTATATCACCACTTCCTAATTTTCCCCTTTGTGTATTATCCATCAGCTTCCCATTTTGAAGGTTGAGGATAGGCCTCTCTTCATGTCACAACCTCACTGCCCCCACCACCCACACGCATACCTCCTGTCCTCCCATTCTCAAAATATAGTCATTCTGTAACTATGATCAGATCACCATTCAGACTGTATGATCGTGAGAAGGCAATGCTGTTGACAATCGAGCCCGCCCAACTGTTCATTCTCTCTGGAGATGGAAATGGTCTTTTGGTTTTCCTAGTTGGCTTAGTTTTCTATGCACATATCAGATGTGTTCTCAAATACTACCCTGGCTACCTATCTCTCTTCTCATCATATTCAAACACATTGGGAATTCCATCCGTTTCATCTTGGGAAAATCTCTCCCAAAGCTTCACCCTGCTTTGTACCTCCACCACCCTGATGTATCCCTTCCTCAATATTGTTGGGATTTCTCAGTCCCTGGCCCTGGATCTCCTATTTCCTCTCCTTCTTTCCCATTTACTCTTTGTTAGGTTGAGTGAATCCCCTGGTTGATTCCTGGGAATAAGCACATGGGTTATAAAATTTTTGAAACATCACATGGCTGAAAATGTCTTTGCTATTTATCCATAGCTTTGTCTTGGTATGGAATGCCATGCTGGCTGTCATTTCCTTCAGAAATTTGAAGGCATTACTTCAATTTCTTTTAGCTTTGCTGTTGCTATTGAAACATCCAATGCCATTCTGATTCCTGATCCTTTGAATGGAATTGTTCCCCCCTCCCACCTTCACTCTGAATACTTTGATGATTTTCTCTTTTTTTTTTTTTTTTTTTTTGAGATGGAGTTTCACTCTGTCCCCAGGCTGGAGTGCAGTGGCATGATCTTGGCTCACTGCAACCTCTGCCGCCTCTCGGGTTCAAGCAATTCTCCTGCCTCAGCCTCCCAAGTAGCTGGGACTACAAGCACGCGTCGCCACGCCCAGCTAATTTTTGTATTTTTAGTAGAGACGGGTTTCACCATGTTGGCCAGGATGGTCTCGATCTCTTGACCTCGTGATCCACCAGCCTCGGCCTCCCAAAATGCTGAGATTACATGCGTGAGCCACTGTGCCTGGCCAATGATCTTCTCTTGGTGCTTAATTGTCTTGCATTTCATGATGAGATATCTTTGTGTGTATCTGTGGTCAAGCGCCGTACTAGATGAACTGTGGGGAACCCTTTCAAATTGAAAAACCATGCCTCTCATTTCTGGGAAATTTTCTTGGATTACTTATTTGATAATTTCCAACTCCCTGTTTTAACTGCTCTATACTTTGCAACCCCGATTTTTTGAATTTTGTGTCTCTGAACTGTCCTCTCCTCTCCCTTAAAAAATATTTTTTTCTTCTCCTATTTTCCTTATCTTTATCTTTCAAGGCTACCTCATGATAGATTTCCTCAACTATCCTTCCAATACATCAAGTCTTTCATTTCTGCTATTACATTTTTAATTTCTAATGGCTGTTATTTTTATTCTCCAAGTGTTCCCTTTTTCACAGCATCTGTCCTTATTTCATGCATGTGATATCATCTGTTATTTCTCCAAGGATATTAATATCTTTTGAACTTTTCTTCTTGCATAGCATCTTTTTGCTCCAAATTGCTTTTGTAAAGTTCTCTTTTATATTACATGTCACCTCCCTCACACGTTTGGCAATCCTTGAGTACTTGTATGTAAGAATGGGGCGCTAAAACTGACAGGAAGCTCTGAACACGTGGGTGGAGTAGTTTTCTGTGGGCTTCCCTCTAGAGAGATATGGTTGGCCTGTTTCAATGGGAACCTTCTGATGTCAGTCTCTTAGCTGTATTTCTCTCAAGCTGGTAGGATTCCTCTGAGAGGACTCCCACCCTCCTATCCGGTAGAAGTATGCTAAGGTACCAGCATTGTGGGAGCTGAGTGGAGGAAGCTGGCAGAAGTAGTGTTAGGATTTCAGTATGTACAAGACATGTATTTATTAATTTCACTATTTTCAATATGGAATCCTCTCCCTAACCTAGAGTTTCTGAACCTTAGCACTACTGACCTTTTGTGCATCATGACTGTTGTGTGTGGCTGTGCTGTGCATCATTAGGATGCTACCAATATCCCTGACCCCTACCCACTAGATGCCAGTAGCATTCATTACCCCAGTTTGTGACAGTCAAAAATGTCTCCAGACATTGGCAAATGTTCCCTGAAGGGCAAATTCACCCTGGGTGGAGAAGCACTGCCCTAACTCCACCTTGTGTTTCCAAGATGAGAGGCTCTCTGTTTGTCCCTTTCCTAAGAATAAACATCTGTTTCTCTTCTAGGTTTGGTGGACATTAGATCTTTAGTTGCTCAGAGGACCTGGAGACTTAACTGTTTCTTCAATAAATATTCCACTAACCCTTCTATTGTTAGATCCCCATTTGCACTCCCCCCTCCCCGCCGCAGTACCTGGGCCAATCAATTCCTGAGCCTCTGGGGGTTCCGTAATACTAGGTTTTTCCTTGACTTTCTCCATTGCTGATTGAGGTTCCTGCTTTCTTGGGCCTGCTAAATCAATTAGCATATCCATCTGCTCGCCAGCTGCTGAAATTTTGTTCTTATTATCTCCTCTCTTTTTCTTTGTTGTCCTGGATTTCTGCCTTTTGTTTTGCAAATGTCTTTACAGTCATGGGAGTTAAGTAAGGGATTTCAGGAAAGGTAAGAGTACACATGTGTATTCTAATTCACTGTCTTTAATGGGAAGTGGAGTCTATCATTTTCAAGTTGTAGAAATGTAGTCTATAATTTTTTAGGGAGGAGGCAGCAGGGAGAGAGAGCTGTCCTATTTACGGATTGTTGGAAGGAGCCGTGGCTAATAATTGCATTCAGCCCACCATGTTTAAGTGCTAGTGCCCACTCAATGGATATGTATTGAATGAATGTTGGTTATTTTGCATAATAGTTTTGTACTAGCTTAAGTAATTTAAAGTCAGTCTATTAAATACTCCCAAGACCACCCAATGTGTCATGCTTCCACCAAATTATGCGAACAGCATACAAAGCACTTAAAAGTAGGGTAGAGACAGAAAACACCAATTACTGGGCTCCCACTTTGCCTCCCTGATAGGACTCTTTAATACATGAATTTCTCTTTCCTTTAGAATGTGGCTTAGAGTGGTGTGGTACTAATCCCCTCATGTGTTCCATAATTGGGTTATGAGGGTCTGTCCTCATCTTTCCTGTCTGAGAAAAGTAGAGAAGAATTGAGTCTCAGAGAACATGTGAATATAGTAGATGTGACACATCAATTCCAGTTGCATTGGCTTCAGACCTTTCTTTGCTCTCCATGCCCCACCCCCACCTCCTGTCTATTCCAAAGAGAGTAGGGAGTTTTTCACTGGCCCCTCCCTTCCACAGGTCCAGATTCGGTCCTCTCATTGGTTTATTTTCCCTTCAGGCCATGCAGACGAGTAGTGGGTGGAAGGATGAGTCTCTTTACTGTGACTCAGCTGCTTTATCTAACTCAGAGAAACAAAACCAGCAAATCAGAGCAGTATTCTGAATAGCTTATACTGACGGGTACAAATTTATCACTGCTGTGGGATACACTTTACTGCCAAAACACACTCACTGCTTGAATCTTAAATATGATTACTTTGACTTCTTAACCTCTCTTCTTCCAAAAAAGAGAATCAAAATAATACTTTGTAGGAAAATTGCTGATACAGACTTTCTTCATCCTTTGAGATTAGATCATCCCAAACAGAACTCTGAGTAGCCTCCTATTAATCTTTTTATACAACATATCTCACAACGATTGTGGCTGAAGTAATGCAAATGTTATGGAAGTTGTTAGTGCCAAATATTATGAAAGTTATTTCTAATATTAGAATATTAGAAATATTCTAATTCCCCTCTTTCCTGGCATGCCATAGGATTTCACTCCTCTGACTTCTCTGAAAGTAGGTATAGATAGATGATTTACATTGGTTTTAAAAAAGTGAGGAGATGCTTTGAGTCAGTGTGTAAGTTAGCATTTACCCTTGCCTGCCTGTCCAAATGGATCTTCTATCAGCCTGATTTCTTGAGTGGCTGCAATGAGAACACACCCTTGCAAACTTATTTTGAACATGTAATATGAATGAGAATGAAATTTTTGTTGGGTGAAGCACTGAGATTTGGAGGCCGTTTGTTACTGTAGCATAATCTAGCATTTGCTGACTGATACACACTTGATTTTTGACGGAGATTGTATAATTCAGAAATGTTCATAATATTTTACAGTGAAAGAGGTATGTTGTGTGCATGTGTGTGTAAGACATAGAAGCAAAACTTTGCTTGAAGTGGGATTAGGAGTCTGGAGTCCTAGCTTGGCCTCTCCTTCCTTCCTGTAGACTCCTGAAACACCTTATCACAATCTTATTAGAAGACAGTTTGAAATTCATTACCAAAGACTCCCAAACTAATATCAAGAATTTTGTACAATTGAGAGTTTGATTCTTCCTTTTTTATACAGCAGCAATGTGAAAAATCTGTTTCACAACCACTAAATAATAAGATAAAACTAATTATAATCAGGCAAAGGGAATAAAAACTAAAGCAATGAGAGTCTTTTCCCGGTGAATATATCATAATCACATACACATGGGTTAAGTATGAAGACAGGGTATGTGTTTGCTTTTCCATGTGAAGCAGAGCTTTGACAATGGGACTGAATATCAGCATAGGAACCAGGAGACATTATGTTAGCATGTCCTCCCCTGGGTCTGCTTTTGTCTTCTCTCCCTCACCTGATTCCTCATCTCAATGTCAGCCCTGCTGTCAGTTCAGTGATTACATTTTAGTCAAAGCTACAGATTCCAATGCTTTTAAGCATCCTTAAATGTTATGGTGTCCTAATCCTTTGAAAATCTGAATTAAACCATGGACTCCAGGAAAAAAAAAAAAAAAGAACAGATCTACATGTTTATATGTGCATCAAGTTGCAGGGATTTCAAGACCTGCCTAAATTCCAGCTTAAGAAACCTTGATCAAATGGTTTTTCAAATTTACAGAATGAATTTGTCCTCTTGAAGTTGTGTAGATTTCTACATTTGGTCAAGATGTGTATGAAATAAGAACACTATAGTAAGTAGTTTCACATACTGGTTAATATTTCAAGGGCATCTCAAAAAGTAGAAATTTTTAATTCCATTTTTTATTGTGGTAAAATATACATATCATAAAATTTGCCATTTTGACAATTTTTTAGTTGTATAGTTCAGTGGCTTTAAGTACATTCAGGTTTTTGTGTAATCCTCACCACCATCCCTCTCCAGAACACTTTTCAGCTTTCCAAACTGAAACTCTGTATCCATTAAGTAATAACTTTCCATTCTCCCTTCCCTCTAGTCCCTGACAACCACCATTCTACTTTCTGTGTTTATGGATTTAATGATTCTCAGTAACTCATATAAGTGGAATTATACAATATTTGTCCTTTTGTGACTGGCTTATTTCACTTAGTGTAATGTCTTCAAGATTCATCTATATTGTAGCATGTGCCAGAATTTCCTTTCTTTTTAAGGCTGAATAATATTCCATTCAGTGTATATACCATATTTTGTTTACCCATTCACTTGAGCTGCTCCCACCTTGTGGCTATTGTGAATATTGCTGATATAAACACAAGTGTACAAATATTTGTTCAAGTCATGCTTTCTTTTGAGTATATACTTAGAAGTAGACTTCTGGAATATATGGTAATTCTATTTTTGATTTTTAAGGATCTACCATACTGATTTCCATAGCAGCTGCATCATTTTACATTCCTATCAGCAGTGCACAAGGGTTCCAATTTCTCTACATCCTTGTCAACATTTGTTATTTTCTGTTTTTCTTCTTCTTTTTAAATAATAGTCATCCTAATGGGTATGACGTGGTATCTCATTGTGGTTTTGATTTGCATTTCCCTAATTATATTAATGATGTTGAATCTCTTTTCATGTGTTTATTGGCCATTTATATATCTTCTTTTGAGAACTATCTATTCAAGTCCTTTGCCCATTGTATTAGGCCATTCTTGCATTGCTGTAAAGAAATACCTGAGACTAGGTAATTTATAAAGAAAAGGGATTTAGTTGGCTCATGGTTCCTCAGGCTGTACAGGAAGCATGGTGCTGGCATCTGCTTGGCTTCTTGGGAGGCCTTAGGAAACTTACAATAATGGCAGAAGGTGAAGGGGTAGTTGGCACTTCACATGGTGGGAGCAGGAGGAAGAGAGAGAGTGGGGAGGTGCCACACACTTGTAAACCACAGATCTCAGGAGAACTCTATCATGAGAATAGCACCAAAGAGAAGGTTCTAAACCATTCATGATGGATCCATACCCATCCAATCATGTCCCACCAGGTCCCATCTCCAACATTTGGAATTATAATTCCACATGAGATTTAGACAGGAACACAGATCCAAACAAAATCACCCATTTTTAAAGTGGATTGTGTTTGTTTTTAGTTGTTTTACTTGTAGGAGTTCTGAATATATTCTGGATATCAACCCCTTATCAGATATATGATATGCAAATATTTTCTCCCATTCTATGGGTTGCCTTTTCACTCTGTTGATAGTACCCTTTGATGGGCAAAAGTTTTCAAATTTTTCTGTGGTCCAAATTATCGTTTTTTTTCTTTTGTTGCCTGTGTTTTTGGTGTCATATTTGAGAAATCATTGCCAAACTTAATGTCATGGAGTTTTCCCCCTGTGTTTTCTTCTAAGAGTTTTATAGTTTTAGCTCTTATGTTTACAGGTATTTTATCTATTTTTAGTTAATTTTTGTATATGGTGTAAGATAAGGGTCCAATTTAATCTTTTTGGATGTGAATATCCAGTTTTTCCAAAACCTTTTGTTGAAAAGACTCTCCTTTCTTCATTAAATGGTCTTGGCACCCTTGTTGGAAATCACTTGACCATATATGTAAGGGTTTATATTTCTGGGATCTCTATTCTATTCCATTAGTCTATATGTCTGTCTTTATGTCAGTACCACACTGTTTTGATTACTGCAGTTTTGCAATAAGTTTTGAAATCAGGAAGTGTGATTTCCAACTTTGGAAGTGTGAGACCTCCAACTTTGTTCTTTTTCAAGTTTGTTTTGACTATCCAGAATTCCTTGAGATTCAATATTAATTTTACAGTGAATTTTTCTATTTCTGCAAAAAATCAGTTAGGATCTCAATAGTATTTGCATTGAATATGTGGTCATTTTGGGGAGAACATCTTAACAATATTGTCTTCCAATTCAGAAACATGGGATGTCTTTCCATGTATCTGTGGCCTCTCTAATTTCTTTCTGCAATGTTTTGTAGTTTTTAGTGTAGAAGTTTTTCACTTCCTTGGTTCAGTTTATTCCTAAGTATTTTGTTATTTTTATGCTAATGTAAGTAGAATTGTTTTCTTCATTTCCATTTTGGATTGTTCATTGTTAGTGTATAGAAACACAACTGTTTTCTTGTGTGCTGATTTTGTGTTGGGAAACTGTGTTGAACTTGTTAGTTTTAACAAACAAGTTTTTTTTTGTGTGTGGAATCTTTAGGGTTTTCTATATACAAGATCATGTCGTTTGTGAGCAGAGATAATTTTACTTCTTGCTTTCCAAATTGGATGCCTGTTATTTCTTTTTGTTGCCTAATTGCTCTGACTAGGACTTTCAGTTGTGTGTTAAATAGAAGGGGCAAAAGCTAGCATCCTTACCTTGTTTCTGATCCTAGAGGAAAAGTTTTCAGTCTTTCACCAATGAATGTGATATTAGCTGTGGGTTTTTAATATATGGCCTTTATTATGTTAAAGCAGTTTCCTTCTCCTTCTAGTTTGCTGAACATTCTTATGATGAAAGTGTGTTGAATTTTATCACATGATTTTTCTGCATCAATTAAGATAATCATGTAGCTTTTTTCATTATTTTAATATGATGTGTTACATTGATTCGATATCTTCTTAAAACAGGATTAAAATATTCTCAAATAAAATCCAGGCTAAAGGAAGCTTTGATGTGTTGTCTCATTGTTCTATGTGAACCTAGACAAGGCCTCTCCACTCTTCTTTCTAAGAAGTCCTCTGTATTTCTTACACTTCTACCTTTTGCTTTTCACTTTCCTTGTGGTCTCCTCATGAAAATATATTTTCAAGTATAAAAATATTTGCCTCTTGGAAAAGATGTAAATCCACAACCGTAGAATCATAGATGGCTAAGACTGAAAATGTCTTCAGAGTTCATTTTGTTCACTTGTCACAAAAACAGAGAACTTGCTTTGTTAAAAAAAAATGTGCTATTGAAGTATATTTCAACAATCCAGGTTTCATTTCTCATTACACAATTTAATGTAATGAGGTTTGATACATACATATAAACAGGGAGAAAAGGGATTACATATAGGACTGGCTATGAGTATATCAAAAACTATTTCACTTCAACTGGACTATGTCTTCTTCCCAGTGTTACTCTTATGAAATCCATCTGACTAGTTTTATACATCAGTATGCTAAATGAAAAAAGGCAGTTTACCAAAAATATTTCACTTACATCATCTCATTGAGTCCTTCAAACAACCCAGTGAAGTAGATATTATAATTCCCAACAGACACATACAGGTCAAAAGAGTGATTAGAGGCCAGGCATGGTGGTTCATGCCTGTAGTCCCAATGCTTTGGGAGGTTGCAGAGGGAGGATCACTCGAGGCCAGGAGTTTGAGACCAGCCTGGGCAACATAGCTAGCTCTTGTCTCTACAAAAAATAAAGAAAATTAGCCAGGAGTGGTGGCATACACTTGTAGTCCTAGCTACTTGAGAGGCTGAGGTGGGAGGATCATGCTTACAGGACCAGGAGTTCAAGGCTTCAGTGAGCTGTGATCAGGCCATTGTACTCCAATCTGGGTGACAGAGCAAGACTCTGTTTCTTTAAAAAAAAAAGTGATTACAAAATGATAGTCAAAAAGACATGTGGAGAATTCTAGAGAGAAGGAATATATGATTGCAGTTTGAGAAAAGAGTTAAAAATTTAAGTTGTTAGATGCAAGCAAAAGTTGTGAAAGGATTTATTAGTCTTAATATTAAAATGGTAATAACCATATGAAGTCATGGTCTTAAATAGAAAAATACTTCCATTTTTGCAGCCAATAGACACATGAAAAAATGCTCATCATTGGCCAGGCGTGGTGGCTCACACCTGTAATCCCATCACTTTGGGAGGCCGAGACAAGCGGATCACAAGGTCAGGAGATTGAGAGCATCCTGGCTAATACGGTGAAACTCCATCTCTACTAAAAATACAAAAAATTAGCTGAGCGTGGTGGCGGGCGCCTGTAGTCCCAGCTACCTGGGAGGCTGAGGCAGGAGAATGGCATGAACCTGGGAGGCGGAGCTTGCAGTGAGCCGAGATCCTGCCACTGCACTCCAGCCTGGGGAACAGAACGAGACTCCATCTCAAAAAAAAAAAAAAAAAAAGCTCATCATGGCTGGCCATCAGAGGAATGCAAATCAAAACCACAATGAGATACCATCTCACACCAGTTAGAATGGCAATCATTAAAAAGTCAGGAAACAACAGGTGCTGGAGAGGATGTGGAGAAACAGGAACACTTTTACACTGTTGGTAGGACTGTAAACTAGTTCAACCATTGTGGAAGACAGTATGGCGATTCCTCAAGGATCTAGAACTAGAAATACCATTTGACCCAGTGATCCCATTACTGTGTATATACCCAAAGGATTATAAATCATGCTGCTATAAAGACACATGCACATGTATGCTTATTGCAGCACTATTCACAATAGCAAAGACTTGGAACCAACCCAAATGTCCATCCATGACAGACTGGATTAAGAAAATGTGGCACATATATACCACGGAATACTATGCAGCCATAAAAAAGGATGAGTTTGTGTCCTTTGTAGGGACATGGATGCAGCTGGAAACCATCATTCTCAGCAAACTATTGCAAGAACAGAAAACCAAACACCACATGTTCTCACTCATAGGTGGGAATTGAACAATGAGATCACTTGGACACAGGAAGGGGAACATCACACACCAGGGCCTCTTGTGGGGCGGGGGGAGGAGGGAGGGATAGCATTAGGAGATATACCTAATGTAAATGACGAGTTAATGGGTGCAGCACACCAACATGGCACATGTATACATATGTAACAAACCTGCACATTGAAAAAAAAAAGAAAAAAAAAAAGAAAAATATTTCCAGCTCTGTCACTAAAGTGACCTGGAAGCCAACTGCTAGTACACATGTAGAAATCTTTAATATGTGCTCCCAAAGCCCAGATTTAGGCTTCTAATTTATTGTCCATTAAAAGAGCTTTTTGGGTTTTTTTAAAGACAAAGTCTCACTCTGTTGCCTAGGCTGGAGTGCAGTTGCACAATCATGGCTCACTGCAGCCTCCATTTCCAGGGCTCAAGTGATCCTCCTGCCTCAGCTTCCTGAGTAGCTGGGACTACAGGCACGTGCCACCATGCCTAGCTAATTTTTGGATTTTTTGTAGCAATGGAATCTCACAGTGCGGCCCAGGCTGGTCTCAAAATCCTGGGCTCCAGCGATCTGCCTGCTTTGGCCTCCCAAAGTGCCAGGATTGCAGGAGTGAGCCACCGTGCCTGGCCTTTTTTTCTTTTTCTTTTTTATGAAAAGAGCTGTTTTTTGGGTGAATATTGGATTTTATATCTGAATGCTGGATGAAAGAGATAGCTTGCAAATGAACTGCTGATATGCTATAAGTTACCCCAATTCTCATCAAGAAAATTAAAATAAACTGCGATTTTATTTATGGTGGCAGAACCAGGACGATGTTGCCAGAATGAAGAAGGAACAGACTATGTGGAGATTGTCTGGAGGGAAAAATAAGGTGGGTATGAAACATTTGTTTTTACTAGAAAGTTAAGTCTGAACCCTTGATGAATACTATAAAAGAGAAAAATTAATATAAAGCATGGAAAAAGAAATCATAATGAAAAAATAAGGATGATCAGAATAGGAAATGTTTCATTCTATCTTTCTTTTATTACATAAGGCAATATTCATTTTAAAAGGCATTGTATACTTCTATTAAGCATGTGCTTATTTATATAATATCATTTATATCCTTTTCCCCTATCTCTTGTAGAGGAGGCTAGCTATAAGTAACTGTAAATAAGACAACTATTTCCAGAAAAAGTTAGAGCTAGACTAAGATTCATTCACTCTGATGGCCACATTCAATAACCACATAGAGAATCTAAAAACCAAAAACTAAAAAACACAAAATATACAAACATTTAGGATTTAATGCTGACCTCATGCTTATAGGATCAGGCTTAATAATAAGAGATGGTCTTTGAAGTATTGGAAACAATAGGAAATAATGTATTTTGCGTTTAGAGGGCAACTATTATTATTGCTTACCAGTGATTAAGAGACCCAGATGACCAATCCCATTTGCTCTACAAGAATTGACTATTGGGATCAGCTATTATAGTTGGTTCAAAGAAGCTCTAGGACAGGAATAGGTTCATCCAGCATTCAGGACAAGATGGAGAAATGGAAATCTCTGAAAACAAAGCTAATGAAAATAAAAAAATGGAAAAGACTGGTAAAGCCAACGAGATAGCTTGCAAATGAGTTGCTGATATGCTATGAGTTGCCCCAACTCTCATCAAGAAAATTAAAATAAACTGCGATTTTATTTATGATGGCAGAACCAGGACGATGTTGCCAGAATGAAGAAGGGATGGGCTATGTGGAGATTGTCTATTAAAATTGTAAGGATTTTGCCTTCATGTCGTCGGTACTCTTGGGATGAGATGATGTTCTTACCATCCGTCAGATATCCTTCTTCAGGAAAGGTCAAGACCTGGACCTCAGGGAAGGCACTCCAAGAAGGCGTGTATACCTGGAGACTTTCTCAGCTGTAAGCTGTTCTCTCTCTGAATAAACAGAGATTCCCACCTTTCTCTGGAATATCTACACTACCCTCTCCCCCAAAGCAACGGGGATTTACTCTAGCAGGGAACCTCATTGGAAGCAGAAGAATCAGAATTTTCTGGGGACAAATGTACCATGTCAAAGTCCCCCAAATGATTCTGACGCCCATCCTATTTGGGAGATGCTAACTTTCCAGGTTGTGAATCACACTTCTCACCAACTTAATTGCAAGGGCTTTAACTTTCACAACAGTAAAAGTAATACTCCATGAAACAGCATGAAGTATCTGGTTTCCAAAAGAAACTTTTTATACGAACCCAAAGTTAAAGAATTTAAAACAGGGACATGATGATTTAAATGATTAAAGTGGACTAATGAAATCATCTTACAGGCTACATGCCAAAGTTCCTAGTTTTTTGGTGTAGATCAAACAATTCCACCAAATTGAGTTAAACTACTGAAGGACATTACTATTGCCAATAAAAATATAATAGTTAACTTGAAGAGAAAGATTTTGCATTTTATTAATCTGAGTTTTAAGAAAAATATGTGAGATGCCAGCGATTCAAAGCAGCAAACTTATTTTTTCTGCAACGTGCCTAGGCTAGCCATGAAGAATACATTTTATGTCTTGTGTCAATTACAGTTGACTCCCGTGGCTGTGCTGGGCAGGATGCTCAGACCCACTCTCACTCAGGGAAAGGGGGCTTTAATCAAACTGAAGATGTCTGCCCTTGGCACCAGCATGCATTCCCACACCATACTAGGAATTCCTTTCTGTGAAGCGATTAGAAATTACACTCCTTATGCTTGAATAGCTTTTAGTCTGGTTTGGGAATTAAGACCCAAAGAGGTGAGAAAATAGAGCATTTCTCAGGCAATATAGACACTTCCATCAAGCTCTTCTGTGCTCCTCTTGTGGGACTAATTGCTCCTTTCTTGTTACTGCCATGAGCATTTTATGAGCACTGCTACATGGCTACTGCCTTTGTTATTGTTCTTACATGGTTACCGCTCCCCTGTTAGTTTGCAACACCCTTGAGGGCGTGACTACACTCCACTGCTCCAGCTCCATTGCTGTCAGCCCTCAGCGCCCTGGTCTGTGCCTCCTGAGCTGAAGGGCCCTCCCTGACAAGGGGATGAGCATATGAAGGGGGTTAAAGGAAATCAGATAAGTGGGGTGGAAATACCAGGCTTTGCTCTCAGCTAACCAGGCCCACCCCTCAATCCCCAGTTTTCTGGGCTTATGTCTACAGCCTTCCCATTGAGTCTATCAGCAAGCAACACTTGGCAACTTTCAAATAAATTCCTCTTCTCTTTAAGTTCTCTGACTTGAGTTTTAGTTGCCTGGGACATTCTTCCACAAAGACTTAGCTTTTTTTCTCCATTCATACCTCTGCTCCCATTACCCACTTCCCTTATGACATGGCATGATAGGAGGTGCAGAATGGAAAGAGCTGATGCAGATTCCCAGAGTGTAGGATTTCCAGTCAGTTGGCTCTGGCATCAAATTCCAGCTCTATCACCTACTGTATGACTTTGGGCAAGTGATTTGTCCTTGTGGGCACCCAATTAGCCAGGATAAAGTGGATGCAATGTCTACCTCTGGAAATAGCTATGAGGGTCAAGGCAGATGATATATCCTAGGCATACAGCTGTGGCGACACTTATTATCCAGCTTCCCTATTCCTCATTGAGCAGTCATTGCCATGTGCATCTTATATATTGTGACCATTTAAATCTTTTATTATTTATCTTCTTAGTATACTGATGCCTTATTTCCCTCCCTGCAGGGAAAAAGCTTGAGGCCCCCATCCTCACTCCACCCCAGCCTTTGCAAAGTCCTATCCATAGTAGGTGCTCAGTGTGTACACACATATGTATGTATATGTTTATATATATTGATTGATTGTCAGCTCGTGGTGTATATTCACAGTCACAGAGTGGGCTCATTTTGCTTTATTCATTGACATCATGCTGCCTGCTGCCCGTGGTCTTGCTTACTGGTCAGGTTTGCTGTTCCACTCCGGGAGGGCTTCTAGGTATACCACTGGACAGATTAGGGCTGATTTCAGGGTTTTCCTGGTATATATCCTTGCAGACCGACTCTGGACAGTGTCAATGTCCTCCAGCCAAAGACCTCTAAGAACAAATCTGTAGTTGAACAAGTTGAATTTCTTACTTGTAGCGAGGGAGTACACACACCTTGGGGAACAGTGGAACATTTAAGGAAGAGGGTGCTAGAAAAGATGTACTGTGTAGAAAAGAGCTAACATAGCAAGCCTGAGACTGCTACCCTTTCAAAGGCCTGCTTGCTAGGTTGGCCCTTGGCCCATGTCTGGGAAGTTGGATTTGGGGAATGTTCCCACCATTCCCTAACTCATAAGAGCAGCCCACTGGGCCTAAAGTGTCTGTACAAACAATATGGTCTATGCTAACACCTGCTTTCCTTCTGAAAGTCTGGTATTTTGGTTTGTGCTAGGCAGAAAGTGTCTGTGGACTCATCCCCCACTAAAACACAGGCACTGAGTCTCTAATGACCTTCCCTGATAACAGTATTTCACACTATTGTCACAACTTGATGCTGCAGGAATTAAGCACATATTATGTGACTCCTCTGGGAGCTTGGGCCTGGCTTCCTTCGAAAATCACCCCATGTACCTTTTCCCTTTGCTGATGTTGCTGGGTATTCTTTCACAGTAATAAGTCTTAGCTGTGAGTCTGACAATATGCTGAATCTTCTGATACCACTAGCACATTTATAAGATGTGAGCTTACCTTAGGTGACTTTGGGGAGGATGTAAGGGTGTGAGACTTTGCTCTGGATCACATCATCTCAAGGAGCAGTGGTAATTCTGTAATTGGATATCTCAATAAATCTTATCTAGGAGGAGGGAAGATTAGAACAAGGACTAGAACAAGGCCAAAGCTGTAATTGATAATGAAGCAGCAGTCACTTACATTAGCTAGGGTAGGGAAATATTGTGTATTTTGTGGCTCGAAGAATGCTCTTGTTTTGTTTATGTTCAGACATGATTACGGAGGAGTCTTGCTTCATCACAGTCACAGAGTGGCCTTGTTTGAGGTTGACGCTTGGTGAAAATATTCACATTCAACAGAACACCCAGGCCCAACTGTGAGGGCCCATCAATTCCACAATGTCGGCGGCTGCTTTCTCTTTCTCACCAGTAATGCATTCTCAAATTGTCTCGTCTTTGATGCCACAGCTTTCACTTATATGGAAAAGTTTCTCCATAATGGTTTCAGTTTCTCAAGCCTTTATAATTACAGCAGACTTTCAATTTCCCATATCCATTGAGCGAAAATCCATCCTGGTGGAGACCAACTTATTGGAGGAGGCCTAACCAATAGGACACAGATCAAATGATTTTATTCTTTGTAATAACTGCTAACCAGCATACTGCTTTTCCCCCGGACAGTGGGCTCTCCAAATATTCAATTCAACCTAATTTCATGACTTTTGTCACTGGCATTTATTTTAGCACTCTCTTGTTGGCTGAGAAGATATAGTTGTATGCACTGAGGCAGCACTGTCCAAGTCTGTTCACAGCTCTCCTTCCCTGCAGCCCAAGGTTAAGGTGTGGCCATCGTGACCACCTCAGGCAGCTAATTGCAATCTTTTGACTGCGGCCTGAAGCTCTAACAGCATCAGTCTCTCCAATAAGCATGCCTCTTTGCCTCTTCTCTGGGTAAGCCTGCAACTCTAATGCCAATTAATTCCCAGCAACACCAGTTCAGGTGCTGATAGGCACAGGTGGGATACATCTTTCAAGCCTATCAGGAGCTGTTCCCTCTCTCTCTGTCCATCTGAATATTTCACCCCTCCCCAGGGCTCCCCTTTCTACTCCTGGAACCTGGGCATGGAGGGCTGAAGGTCTAGTAACTAAGAAATTATTCCACCTAGGAATAGAATGTTCAGCTCCCATCTTGCAGGCAGTTGTGAGAGATTTTTTCAGGGAGCACTTCTCCTTGGCTGTGAGAAGAAATCTGGTATAGAGGCCCCACCCCTTGCTGGAGAGAGAAGAGTAGCTTGTGTTTAAACCTACATCCCTGAGAATGATCTCTTTGACATCTTCTGGAATTAGGGTATGTTATGCTCATTCTGCTAGCAGAGCCCCACTTGGTGTGTTCCCTGAGTTGGTGGCCTTCTGAGCTTAGCCTAGGAGAACCTCGTGCCTTTCCAGGCAGTGGGTCCTAACTTCCAGTTCCGGAGAAGGATCCCACTCAGCACTTCACAACACTAATTCTAATTTCATCAATCAGCAATAGTGGAGGACAACATCTTCTTATTAGGGAACTGTTGAGAATTGTGGTAAAGCTTCTACACTTGCACTGTCCAAAATAGTAGCCACTGGCTCTTGTGGCTGTTGAGCCTTTTGAAACATGACCAGTCTACATTGAAATGTGCTGTCATTGTAAAATACATACCGCATTCCAAAGACTTAGTCTAAATAAAGAACATAAAAATCTCAATAATTTCTATATCAATTCTTTGTTCAAATGATTACATTTTTGATATATTGGGTTAAATAAAATATATTATCGAAATGAATTCTGCTTGTTTCTTTTTAATGTTTTTTAAGGCTGCTACTAGAAAGTTTAATGTTAACTATATGACTCACATTATATTTCTATTGGACAGGGCTATTCTAGACCAGGAGTTGAAGAACTATGGCCAACTTAGGCCCATCCAGCTTGAGGACTGTTTGTGTAAATAAAGTTTTATCGGAACACAGCCACACCATTTGATTACATATTGTTTGTGATGGCTTTTGTGCTACAATGGCCAAGCTGAGTAGTTGAGACAGAGAAATTTGGTCCTTTGCAAACAAGGTTTGTTGGTCTCTCTTCTAGACTATCAAATAAAATGTGTATTTTTGTTTGTTTGTTTTTTGAGACACAGTCTTGCTCTGTTGCCCAGGCTGGAGTGCAGTGATGGGATCTCGGCTGACTGCAACCTCCACTTCCAGGGTTCAGGAGATTCTCCTGCCTCAGCCTTCCAAGTGGTTGGGACTACAGGTGCATGCCACCAGGCCCAGCTAACTTTTGAATTTTTAGTAGAGACAGGATTTCACCATGTTGGCCAGGCTGCTCTCAAACTCCTAACCTCAGGTGATCCACCTGCCTCGGCCTCCCAAAGTGCTGGGATTACAGGTGTGAGCCACTGTGTCCAGCCTAAAATATGTACTTTAAACATATGAAACTTATTGAATACTTATTGTTCAATATTAAATATATATTATAGCATTTTAATTAGTAGAAAAATGAATGCATTTAGGCCAATCCCATATTAAGCTGGGTAATTAAATTATCATAACACCTTACTACTCAAATTTTTAGTGGGTAGCAGAGAATTTCCCTATGAGTTTTATCATGTCAGTATCCTTCTGAGAGTTTGTGCTCACTTCCTCACTGATTGTCCCTGCCACACAGTGCAATTAATGCCCACCCATGAATTAAGGACTGAACCTGGGGAAAATTGGATTACTACTTTCATATATGTGTCAGTGACTAGCAGGGCTCTACATCAAGATAAATGTCCACTGCAGGTGAGCAATAGCCATGATAATTAAATGGAAATGCTTGTCTCAGCCTCAAATCACAGGCTGAAGATATACACTGAAATTACAGTTACACAGAAAGCAGTGTTCTTTCAAAGTAGAGAATGGAACCTTCCGCATGAGAATCGTATCTAACAACATGTGGTCTCCTTTCTTGAACTCGTGTGGCGGAGCCAATTGGCGCAAATGATTATACTCTTCATTTCCCTACTGACCTTTCATCTTTTTTATTCTTGTCAATTTTCATCATGAAGCATTACTGTTTTGGTGGGGGTGTGTATGTCACGAAAGCACGTTCTGCACCACACTAAAAATTATGGCCACAAAACCTCCTTAAATTACACCCTAATAGTATTTCCTTGGAAGTCGTTATGAATTTTGGTTCTTCCTAACCTTTGCCACTGGGGATCAAATACCACAGCTCAGCGTTTCCGTTGCTGCATTTTATAATGGTGGTAATGTAAGAATTTACTGGGGCCTTTATATACAGAGACAAAAGCATGCCACTTTACGAAGCTATTAAACACCATGGATTTTCCCACATGAGAGATCAAGCTTATTGTATTTCTCAAGTATCCCAGCAGTTTCCCCCACAGCCCAGCTCCATTGTGTGAGATGGTGTGGTTGGCTCAGCCATTCTCTATCCCAAGGTTGTTAGCGTCTTGACTGCAACCCAGCGATATCACAAAGGCATAGCCGCAGAGACAACACTCTGTTCTATCACCACGGCTTGTTACTGCAGGACACCTGGCCTCTAAGCAGGAAAGGTTATTATATTCCTTTTTGACAATGGAAGCTTTTCAAGGGGCCAACAATGCATTTTTTTATAGCAGAGATTAAAGTTAAAAACATGACAAGCAGAGAGCAGTCTGCTTTTGTGTGCAGACATCCAGACATTTTTAGCCAAAGAAGGCAATAAGCCGCATGATAAAAATTCTAGCTTGAAACTCCCAGGGTTCTCCAATTAGATGCTTATCTTTTCTTTTATGGGTGAGGCTTTGTTTAAAACAAAATTTCTAATGGGGAAAATATGGTTTCACTACTGAAATGCATTTGCTATGGAACTGGCAGGCTGCTGAAACATACAAGGCAAATGATTAACATGAAAAATAATTAAATAAGATACTTTTATAGTTTATAAGATCTTAAAATTCAGAATGATACTCTTTCCATTTAGGGGGAGCAGTGGTACTCATTAAGGCTCTCTTTGGGGGTAATTTAGTTATTAAAATCAATTGTATGTTATGGAAACGACCAAAACATTTCTCAGATTTGAGGGTTTGTGTTTTAAAAAAATTAAGAGTTCACTGAATCTGGAGGTATTTATTGTGTGGTTTTAGTCACTGATATAACTCCAAAAATATGTGAAGCTGCCTATGAGATATAAATCATCCAACTGCCAAATGTCCTCATTTCTTCTGCAATTGGAAGAAGAGGTAAGTTTCTTTCTAATGGCGGGCTAGTGGGTATAGTAGTCCCTGTGGTAACATCAGGGCATCCATGTGGAAACTGCAGCATGCAGTAGCATCTAAATAAATATAAAAAGTGGTATATTGGTTGTGTACGATTAAATCACAATTGGGCAGAGAATCCTGATCTGTTGGATGGACAGTTCACCAAAGGCATGAAGATTTTGCTTCTAATTCATGAAGGTTTACAAAGCACAAGAGTCCACCCAGCGACCTCTGACGCATCGTGTGCTTTTCATTTATTTTCATGATTCCCCAGAGACCTGGGCCCATTCCATTGTGAGCCCGTAGGAAAAGTAATCGCATAGTGGGAATATTCAACAGTTTTGATTTTGTAGCCCTTGTCCCCATAAATTTTCCTTGGGACTCTGAGTTTACAGTCAAGTCCAATGGGAATGCCTTTAAGCCAGGGAAAGTGAATGCAGCCCTGCTGGTGCTCAGATCTGGAAGGAGTCATAGGACCTGCTGGGTAGAAATGGCTTCTACTGACTTATATTTGCTGACAGGATGCTGTCAGGGGAATCAAGGTGCTGTCGGAAGGACAGACTTGGTGAAGGGGAAATACAAGACATTTTAAGGTCCATCTCCTGAAAAAATAAACTTAAAAAAGAGTGAAATGATGGAGGACTTGACCCAATCCTCCGGCACTATTCAGGCTGCACATATTTTCAGCATCTGTCATAAAGGCTCACAGTGCTATGAGGAACTCGAAGTTTAATGGTGTGTAAATTTTTTTTTAACTCTCTTGTTGCCTCTTAGCTGCTCCTTGCAAATGTGGAAAAGCTTTTTTTTCTCTTTTTCTTTTTTTCATTTAGTTTTAGAAGCACAAAGAGGAAAATACAAAGCACTAACTGCCTTGAGTGAAATGCGCTGAGAATTTTATACTCAGGAAAACATCCAAATGCCAACTCTACTTGGCTTGTGGAAATTTCCAGACCCCAGGTGCCCAGGGCCCTGATATTAATTTTCTTTTGGCTGCTCAGACTACCCTACCTTATCTACCTATTGTTGTTTAGGATCCCAAATCACTGATTCTCTCCTTTTCAAAGCTCTCCAAAGTATCTGGTCACTGTTTGGTGGAGGAAATCAATGTTGAATTCAGTCCTCAGTCACTCACTCAGCCATGCTTGGGAATGTGGGGAATTCTATTCAAGGAGAAATGAGTAGAAAATAATTTTTAATTTCAAAAAGAATCCAGGTATCTCTACACTGTGAATATATGAATACTGTACAATTTACGAGGTGCTGGCAAATATACTACATTACACAGTACAATTTCATGCAATCCATGGAGCTCCAAATGCCCTTTAGAGTGTTCGAAGCCAACATTACAAATACAATTTTAAATAGAGGATAACTAAATGGGTGTTGTTATTCTGTTCAGAGCCTGCTAACGAATTCTCAAGAATGTAGCATGAATTGGTTGTCAAGGTAATGTCTGGGAAGGTGGCAGAAACTGTCACTAAGCCAAGTGGAAAAATTAAATCCTCTCTCCGTCATATTCCAGGAATCCTCAAGCAAAAAGAAATTCCTAGACACCTCTCAGAGCCTTTTGTGTCCTCCTTTCTTTCATCCCTCAATCCTCTTTTCCATTTCCCCATAGATGACCAAACAAAATAGAACGTTCCCCAAGAAAACTCATTTAAAGAAGTTGAGTTCAGGGTCAGTCTTATTTTATTTTATTTTATTTTATTTTATTCCATCTATGGATCTTTCTTTTAGTTTATACCCTCCAGACTGATTCAAATTAGAAGAGCATTTTCGACTCTACAGAGGACACATGGTGGAATAACCTAAATTGGAAATGCATGTTTCATGATAACAGACATTTCCACTCTTGCTGGGCATTTCCAATTGCTGTGAAGCACCTCTGTGACATGAACTAATCCACAGAACCTCTGGAGACTCAGCAGAGAAACTGAGGCCATGAAAGTGATTACAGGGCCATTAAGCATAAATGGTGGAAAAGAAATTACATTTGAATTTTTTCATGTTCTGCTCTCATATAAATTACACAAGACAATGGAAAGAAAAGACCATCTGGGTTTAGATTTCATAAAACGAGACTCACATCTGCTTTGGTATGTCATATAAATATTCCTTCATTAGAGAGTTCAGTCTATGAAACACTTTTGGTCAAAAAAGCATTTTAAGAAAAAAGAGGGAGAGAATGCTTTTCATGGATGCTGACTATTTTCAAATCCTCAGTTCTAAATACCAACCGGCAAACACCTCAGAGGATTTTATGTAGCTTCATTTTTAGAAATTAAAGTATCTTAGGCTGTGTCTACTTTGGCCAAGTAGTGTACATTGCTTTTTTATTTGTTAAATGGGAGATTTGGTACTTTTTTTCAAATCAAAAATAGGACATTCTGTGTTCAGCTCAGCTTTTAAAAAGGGCTGGAGATGGAAAGGTGCACATTTGGCCTCATCATACGTGATGAATGTTTCCAGCTCTATTGAATTATTTAGCTCTCTAGCAACCTCTTTTGCCTCCTCCTTTTATCACATGCTATCTCTTGGCTCCATCTACTTTGTGTTGGTTTCACCTCAAAATTCACATGATAGCAAGATGGTGGCAGCAGGTTCAGACTTTGCACCCTCTTAGGTTCAAGTCCATAGGGAAGAGTAAGAAGTGCCTTTTCAGAATCTTATTGATGCTGAATGGGTAATGTGCCTATCCTGGATCTAATCACCAATCACAAAGCCTGGGGAATGTGGTATTCCGATTGGCTGAGGCCTAAACACATGCCCCACTCCTGAATCAGGGGAGTCAGTCCCACCCAAAGCTTACAGGCCAAGAGTTAAGGAAGATTGGTCCCTGTAGTAGTTTCTAAGATAGCCCCTAAAAATCCATGCCTCCTGGTATTTATGCTTTTATGTAATCCCCTCCCCTTGAGTGTGTGCTGGGCCTAGTGACTCATTTCTAACCAATGGAATACGGCAGAGATGATGGAATTAGGTCACATGAGATAGTGACTTCCATCTTGCTAGCAGACTCTCTCTATTGCCTTCTTGGTTGGCACATTTTGATGAAGCAAGCTGCCATACTGGAGAGACCCACATGGCCACCAACTGAGGTTCCTGGTCTTCAGCCAGTAGCCATTGAGGAAAGGAGATCCCTATTATAACCACTCTCAAAAAACTCTCAAAAAACTGAATCCTGGGAATAGTCATCTAGGTGAGCTTGGAAGCAGATCCTTCGTCAGCCAAAACTTCAGATGAGACCCCAGCCAAGGCTGGTCACTTGATTACAGACTTATGACAGAACATGAAGCAGTGAATCTGGCCCAGCCACGCCCAGACTTCTGACTCAAAGAAACTGTGCATTAATAAATGTATATTGTTTCATGTTGGGATGTTTGTGGTAGTTTGTCATGCAGCAATAGATAACTGATACAGTGCCTCATGAAAATTTGGGGGTACAGAGTAGTTGAAGTGTGGGTAGCAAAAACAACAGCTGCCCACAATAGCACATTGTAGGCATGAGTTAATGAATCCTTCCAACAACCCTGTGAGGTGAGGAACAATTGCTTTCCCCTCATTTTTTAAAGATGAGAAGACTAAAGCACAGAGAAATTAACTAACCAGCTCAAAATTACACAGTGAGTCAAAATAGCACTATGAAAATGAGAATGGAGAGGGTAGAATGGGCTATCGGCAGAGCAAATCTTAACCTTAAGTGGTGTGAAATATGATGGCTTCCTAGTCTCTGCATAGTAAAAATTATACTCAGAGAATTTATTTCCAATTTTGGAGATTTTAAGTGCCACGCTAAACAGGAACCTTCTCCATGCAAACTGCTAATCCTTCCAAGCAGCCACACAAGGAGTCTTAAGAATCAACTAAACTTATTGGCACCAAACTGTCAGGAATAACAAGTCATTGTCACCTGCTGTCAGCCCTGCCTTTCTTCCCCAGCCTACTCATGAGGCTGCTACAATATGTTCTTTCCCGAGATGTTTCTGGACCAGCCCTAATCAGGATGGAGACTGTCTCATCAATCTCAAGTCCAGTAGTGATGGGATCTGGAACTGGTTTTGCTTTCCTTGCCCCAGGTCTTGCATGCCAGGTATGGGCCATTAACGTGATGCAATGCCTCTGTCACCGCTGTCCCTGTCCCCTCTTCTCCTGTGATGTTAGCACTGCCTGCTTGCCTGCCAGTGCTAGTTTTCCTGCCACGAACTGCATTTTCCTGACCAGGCAGGGTCCCTGGAAGACAAATACATCTACAAAGAATTGAAAACTCTTCCCTTCAGGGATGTAATAAAGCAATCCAAGCATAGGGAAAGGGTTGGGCCAGATGGATTTTAAGGGCTCTTCCCATCTTGAGAAGCTGTACCTGTCTGTTTGCTTGTCTTGCTCTGTCTTGTATTACAGTAGTTTTCATTCTTATTTTATTTCTTCTTTTAGATTGTGACCTTTTTGAGGTCCATGACTTTATGTATCTGGCACATAAATATTTTTAATTAAAAAAATGCTTATTGCTTTGATATTTCTTATTGTGGAGATGGAAACGAATTTAGGGAAAAAAAGACATTCTGAAGAGAAGTAAGTAATCTCAGAAATAAAAATAGTTTATTATTTTTAGAAAAAATGTTTCCTTTTCATGTTGTTCTTTTATATTTATCCTTTATGATTCATTCACTCAATAAGCACAGAATTGTAATGAACTGTGCTGTAACTAATGATGATGGATGTTTTGTTTCAGGTAAAAACAAACCATCTCACAAAAAAGGCAAAGGTGTCCATTAATACTGCTGATTAATTATAGCACATTTTGGGGGTCCTACCAAAGATAGAGACATATTACTTAGTTTTATTTTTAACATAATGACTGAAATTTTTCAAACTGCTTAGCAGAATGGAATGACCCCAGATATTATTTCTTAATATAGAGCAGGGGTTGACAAAATACAGCCCCTAGGCCAAACTTGGGCCACCGCTTATATCTGTAAATAAAGTTTTATTGAAACACTGCCATGTCCATTTGTTTACATATTGTCTATTGTTGCTTTTACACTACAATAGCAGTATTGAGTAATTGTGACAGAGACCATATAGCCAGAAAAGCCAACAATATTTTTTGGCCCTCTACAGAAAACATTTGCTGACCTCTGACAGAGTGTAAACACCACTCCTTAACTTGAAGGGCAGTTAATAATGTCTAAGCTTTGATTTGATTTGATTTGGTTCGATGGTGCTGATTTCCTTTTGAGCAATAAGCAATTGGTAGTTTTTTAGTGCATTTTTATGATACCTTCCTGTAAAGAATTTTCAGTCTGTTTGCCTATGGATATACATATCTGGTACAAGGCTCATAAGCTCTTTGTCCAAACTCAGCGAGGTTAATTGGCCTTCATAAAGTTGCACATACAAATGGTAATGAGAGCCCAGAGGAGACCTCAGGTTCACAATTACAAAGTCAGACTACTTGTGATGATGATTTGTGTTTGTAGTTGTGATTTCTACCTTGTGCAAACACCACTGTAAAAGGAATATATTTAGTCAACCACCTGGTTGTCTGTTAACCAGTTAACCTGAATAATACCAATACCAACATCCATGTCAATGCCAAGCAATCGCATTTCCAGACAAATGCATCTTTCAAAATGCATTACAAGTGTCATCTAGTCTATGCGGCCTTTCCTAAGTGGCTAAGTGAGAATAACACTTCTGCTTTGTACCTCCAGTATATCTCTCCTAGACCCAGGAGACAGGCTCCTGGGCCTCAAGCTCCAAGGGTCCTCCTCTGTCCACACCTCTCCCCAGGCCCAGGATTCTGTTGGGCTAAGTAGATGAGGAGCCCCCTTGTAAAACATACCCTTTGTAACCTAGACCTAAGAATTCACTGCCCAAATGTCCTAAGCCCACTTCTGAGCCTACTTGGATTCTTCCTGATGTCCCTTGTCTATTCAAGGGTGGGGGCCAGGCTGTGCTGCTGTGCATACTCCCAGGCCTGAGAGTTGCCCAAGGGGGTGGCAGTTTGCAGAGTATTTACAGTTCAGAGGCATTTGGCTATGCAAGACAAGGTGTCCATTCTTATGTTTCTGAGGCCCCTTGTAGTTTGTGATGGAGCTGGGGACAGGAAGAGAAGGGGCTATGCTCCGGACAGGCATCTATTTAAACTCTTGCGTAGGCCCTGCAAACTTACCATGTCACTTAACCATTCTTGCTCTATCTGATTTACAAGTAGTCTCTTGGCTAAACTGAACTCATGGAATGCAATGTTTCCCATATATGGTACCTGCACAGTGGCTGGGACATTGTGGGCACTCAGTAGATACTCAAGCACTGAAAGGACAATACCACTATGTCCATACCAAAGAGAAAGTCAGTGTTCCTCGTTACCAATACTGCCTAACAAACAGTGCTGTAAAGCAACTCTTTTTTATGTTCTTAAATCTTTGGGCCAAGAATTTGGAAAGGACACAGAGGGATGGCTTATCCATGCTCTACAATGTCTAGGGCTCAGCTGGGAAGACTCAAAGGCTGGGGGGTTTTGGGCAGGATGGTGGTGACTCCACAGCTGAGGCTAGAGTAATCTGGAGGCTCACTCACTCATACATCTGGCAGGTGATTCTGGCTGGGACCAGAATACTGCATGTAGCCTCTCTCTGTGGCTGCTTGGTCTTCCTCACAGCATGGTGTCCGGGTTCCAAGAGTTACTATCCTTAAAATAACCAGGCTTGGAAATCACTGCAGTCACAAGCCCACTGAGGTTCAAGATGAAGGAAAGCAGACTCCCACCTTCTGATGGGAGAAGAGCCTAAGACACATTTTAAGAAATGCATGTGGGGTAGGAAATATAGTTGTGGTCATCTTTACAAAAACAGAATCTGCCACAGTTAGGTAGATATTCTTTCAGAAAAATCAACATATCTACCTTGACTTGTGGGGAGGGAGAGAAAACTTTTTCAAATAAAGCAAAACAGGAAAAAAAAACCTACTTTCACTGCGTTTTTGATTAGAGATATTATGAGGAACCTATTGTAAAAAGTATGGATCGCCTCTATAACGTGAGAGGTCTAAAATGTGCTACATTTAAAATAATGATTAGGGGCTTGCAATGGTTTCTTTCTCACTGAGTGGTTGATCATTTCATTGCATTTGCCATGTCCCAGTGGTATAGAGTTACTTTTATAAGAAGTACTAAAATAGCTTTTCAAAAATAAGACAGAAAGTTTCATGCTCTAATGAACTAATATAGTAAAATGTCGATATTATTAACTGGAAAAAATAGCAGACAAATGTTTGAGTTAAACTCAGCTATGAAAGTTCTTTTCTTTGGGAAAGTACGTGTATTGAATAATGCTTAATTTGACTTTATCAAGAAATACAGTCATCACCACTAACACAGAGAAAATGTGTGACAAACAAGGAAGCACTGTATATAAGGATTCCATAAATTTTTTCAAATGATTTAAATTTTGGGTACATAAACAAAATACAATGTTATAGGAAATCTTAAGAAATTTGAAAATGTATATGTTTTGAAAATAACAAAGTGAATTCAAAGAAAAGGAACAATATGAACTGGTGGAGGCCACTCAGACACACGGCTGCAAAAATCCAAACAGGGTAGCTTCCCACAGTTTCTTAAAATGTTTTGTCTAATATGCTTTTTTAGGTTCTGAGAAAGTGTCTCTCTTAAGAAACTGGAGATGTGTGCTTCCAAGGCAGGATGAGAAGCGATTTTGAGTGGTGTCTTCTGGGATCTCCCACAAAGCATTTCTTTCTATACCTCATCCTTCTTCCAACTCCACCCACTGAGAAGTTAAGCAACAATGGAGTCCTTGCTTCTATCTCCTTTTGGGTCTCAGAGTGGGGCTGACTCTTAACTCCAAAGCGTCTAATCTCTTCCAAGACACCTTTCTATGAATGGGATTTTAGGTCTTTTCTGACAACCACTAGCCTGCCAGGGTCCTCAGGGTGAATAAGCAGACCAAGTTTACCTTGGAGATTAAACACACAATAAAGTCAATGAAGAGTACCTTCCAGTTGTGTTAGTCCAGAGGTTTTCAAATTCACTCCACAGAACATCTTTAATGCCCACTTGTGGAGAGTAAAGCAGCCATGGCAGATGGAGTTCTGTGTACCCAGCCAAATTTTAATCAGAATGGCTCTGGGTTTATCTGTTCATGGATCAGGATTCCTCACTAGCTTTAATTTGAAGAACTTTTGAAAGTTAGCAAAGCAGTCCACTGTTTATGGTTCATTTCCACTTTCACCTCAGTTGATCTTCATAATGCTAGTGTTACAGAAGAGCTTCTAAACATCCTCAAATAATTTAGAGAAAGCTCATTTGAGTTCCTTATCTCCCACCCATGGTTTAGCCTAGTTAAGAATTTGTTAACACCAAGAACCATGATAATGATAATGATAATAATAATAATAATAACCAAAAGAGGTTAATTGCTGCTGGAGCCATGGGCAAAGTCATGTCGCCAGATGCTCCAGATCTCCTGCCTTTGGTCCCAAAGTAGAAGATTCTCAGGATTTGAACATTCTTTTTACTAAATTATTTAAAATTATTTGATTGTTTAATTGTGAAAAATATATAGATGAATATATCTCAAGTTAATGACACATTTTGACTGTGACTTGGTTCTGATTAGAGTCTCACTATTTTGCTTGTTTTGTGAGACAGTTGGGGAAAGAGACAGGGAAGAAGCATCGAGAAGGTCACATTGAATCACAACATGTCAACTGATGAAGAACTTGTTTATCTGAACAAGAAATCTGTGCAATGTGGCAGTCTCATCCTTTGACTGGGACTCTGTTCTTTTATGCTATTCTCCCTAATGCTTTTTCAAGCTAGCTCTTTGCTAACTCCTCTATGTCAAGGCAATCAGTTTATTGCAAAGGAGAAAAGAGGATTCATATGTCATTATTGCAACTACTTTGTCTTAGTGTGCCTGGCGGGCTGTCTCTAATATGGCCCCCAATGACCCTCACTTCCTGATATTCATACTATTGTGTAATCCCTTATTCTTGAGTGTGGGCTGCAATAGTGACTTGCTTCTAATCAATATAATGTGACAAAGATGATGGGAAGTCACTTCCATGATTCAGTTTCAACATGTTGTAGTCTTCAATTTGCTAGCCAGATAGGGGTGGCTGATAAATGTGTATATCTCAATCGGTTCAGGCTGCTATAATGGAATACCATAGATTGAGTGACTTAAACAGCAAGAATTTATTTCTCACAGTTTTAGAGGCTGGGAAGTCCAAGATAAGTTACCAGCATGGTTGGGTTCTGGTGAGGGCCCTCTTCCTGGTCTGCAGATGCCTCTCTTCCTGCTGTTTCCTCATATATTAAAGAGCAGAGAGAGAGGAAGCAAGCTCTCTCCGGCCTCTTCCTATAAATGCACCAATCTCATCATGAGGACTCCACCCTCATGACCTAATTACCTCCCAAAGTCCCCATCTCCAAATAGCATCACATTGGGGATTAAGTTTTCAACATACAAGTTTTGGGAAACAAATATTCAGTCCATAGCAGTGTGGCCTGCCAGATCATCCTAGAATACATCTAATCTGGGGTTCAGGTTTGCATTAGTTTGGGCAGCATAACTGTTATAACAAAAGGTCCCATGATGTATATTGGGTCTAATGCAATAGAAGTTTATTTCTTCATCATGAAACAGTATTGGGTAAAAGAAAATGTTGGCAATCCTTCCTGCCTCATATGTTCAGGGGCCCAGAATGACAGAAAATCTGCCATCTTAAACACAGAACTTCTGAGGTTACTCTGGGAAGAGGGGAGGGGGTCATCTTTATTCCAGCCAGCTGGAAGGGGAAGAGAACATAGAGTCCCATACAGAAGATTTATAGGCCAGGCTTGGAGGTGGGGCACAATCCTTCTGCTCACATTCCATTGGCCATATCTCAGTCAACTGACCACATCTAACCATTAAGGGATGCTTGGAAATGTACTCTTTGGCTGAGTGGCCACTTCCTAGTGACAACTCTATACTAAGGAGGCAGGCATAAGAATTTTTGGTTGACAGCTACACTTTCTGCCACACTACTTCTGGGAAACTGAACACTTTGCAGTGGGGTAGCCAGGCTAGCATTTAAATGTGACGTGAAAAGTTCTAAGCCCATCAGCAAGGTCTATTATTTCCAAACCTTGTCACCAATACCTCTATTCTTGCTTCTTCCACTCAAGAACCATCCCACCAGATCTTGGCCACCAGCCATGAATCATTGTTGAAAGCAGTTCAGGCCATCCATCTTCCCAGGAAAATGAGGAAATGAGATGTCCCACTTGACTGCACATTGAAGGGATGTCTTTTCTCCACGGTCCGTCAGGGCCTTCTGCCTTTGGGACTGTAACACCCAGCAATCTGCATCAAACTAGTGCTGGCATATCTCTTATATACCCACCCTTGATTTTTCCCTCATCAGAATCACTTCCTTGTTCTCAAACTATTTCTTTCTCTGGTTTCCTTGGATACCACGTATTCCTCATTCCTCAATCCTTTCTCTTTAGGTGATGAGTGACAAATTTCTCCTTACATATTTATGACTTCCAATTTTTTATCATTAGCCTTAATTTTTCTTTTGAGCTAAAAACTATACACTTGACACTTTCAGGTCCTTGCCAATGGGCAGCCCAAATTTGAAATGGCCTCCTCAACAATGCCATTCCTGACTACCCATTTACATTAGCCAACCTCTCTTGCTTTTTGTCAAATATCCACTTTTATTTTCATTGTAATATTTATCACTGTCTGATGTTACCTGTCCACTTATTTGTTTGGTTGTTTATCATCTATACTAGGTACATATACTTCATAGTGCTAAGACTTTGTCTACATTGTGCAGAGCCTAGCACAGTGCCTGAACAATGGAGTGTGCCCCCATAGATATTTATCAAACGAATACACGAAAACTTCATTGTAGGGAGCTCTCCTTGAAGTCACGGGTACAGGTTGAGGGACACAAAGGTGTAAGCAGCAGACATGTGAGTTAGGTGGAGCTGGAAAGTACTTTTACACCAAGACCAGTCACAACAAGGGAAAGTTCATTGCCCATAAGGTTACTAGAGTTCTATCTGATCAGGGGACAGTGTTGAGGCAGGCAAAACCCAACAGATGTTCAGTAAAGTTTATAATTATTGCATAGGAAAAAAATATAGTATTGAGTCTCTTGATCCCTAGATCAGTGTGGGCAAAATTTTTTTCTGTAAAAGGCCAGGCAGTGAATATTTTAGAACTTGTAGGCCACATGGTCTCTGTTGTAACTACTGAACTCTGCCCTTGTAGCAGGAGAGTAGCCATAGATAATATGTAAGCAAATGGGTGTGGCTGTGTTCCAATAAAGCTTCCTTTATAGAAACTGAAATTTGAATTTCATATAATTTTCACAGGTCATCATGTATTATTGTTAATATTTTTTCCAACCATTTAAAAATGTACAAGTCATTCTGAGCTTTTTACATTAGAAAAACAGGCAATGGGCTAGATCTGGCCCAAGGGCCATAGTTTGCTGACCCCTAACCTAGAGTATCAGAAAACTCAGACTCGTATATGTTGGGGTTTTTTCCTAGCTCATATGGCCACTTTATAAATGATGTTTTATAAAACATTTTCATGCAATCCTTGAGCTTGAGTGTCCAGCAGTGTTTTGGGTTGGAGGAGGCAGTAGGAAGAGAGTCTCCAAGCCCTAAATGGTTAACGTTTATATTGCAACATAAATTATCATTTGCTCCAGATTGCCTGTGGTATCCATGTAGAATGATTAATGTCAAAATGATAAAATGATGCAGTCTCTTGAATTTGATTCCAGCTGTTCCCGTCTTTGATATGATTTGCAAATGACATTTGTATTTTTCACTGGTGAATAGTTAATGCTGGAAAGGCTGGCCAGATGATACCTGTCTAGAATTCTAAAGCCAAAGATTGACTTGGCTAGAAAACTGTTCAATAGAACATCGTTACAATATTTACCACAAATTCATTTAGCATTTGTCATTAGAAGGTGCTTAGCATCAGATAACAGTCTATAGTTTGAAGAATTTTTTAAACCATTTGATTATACTATGATTACAGAATGCTGGCAACCAAAAAAGACTTCTTTCTACATGATGCATTGCTCCTGTGTAGAACACCAATGAACTCTTAAAGAACTGATTCCATTTTTTCTGAGAGCCGTTTATTGACTTGTTCATGGCTGGAGGAAAACATAGCTGTGCATCACACAGTTTGGACGTCAAGTGTCAAAAGTTCCTGAGTTTAGCTGATGATGATAGCAGTGACCATTTACTGAGCTACTTACAATGTGCCAGCTGCTAAACTATTTTATACTCATTTTGTCTTCACACTAGTGCTTTTAAACATTATGCTACATTGTCAGAATGTTCATCCACCTACCAAATCATTCTAAGGGCAGGTAGTCAGTCTGTGGTCTATTGTTCTCTCTGCATTTTCTTGGCCTCTTAGACTGTGGTTCTCTGTGAATAAGGATGGGGTCAGTTTAATTCAGAGTTTCTTAACTTCAGCACTATTGACATCTAGGATCCGTTCATTCTGTATTGTGGGGCCATCCTGTGCACTATAGGATGTTTAGCAGCATCCCTAGCCTCTACCCACTAGATGCCTGTAGCACCCTCATGCGCCCTCCACCAACCCAGTTATGACAACCAAAAATGTCTCCAGACACTGCCAATATCCCCTAGGAAAGAAAATCACCCCAAGGTGAGAACCACTGGTTTCACTCAATCTGGCCAGTGCAGCATTTGAGCATAAGAAATTGTCCTTGGGGCTGAGCTTCTATTTTCATATCCTCAGTGGGACCAACTAGTGATGAGTTTCTGTTTACTTCGGGAACTAGGATGTAAGCTGCGTCTAATGTATTATGAATTCTGCTTCATGGAAAATAGGCTTCATTATGGTGTTGGCAACAATAACTGGATTCTCTACTCTGGATTCTAATTAGTATTTAAAAAGTATCATTTTTGGGGTAAATATAAAAAACAGATTATGTGGGACTCTCTCTCTCTCCCCATCTCTGTCTGGGTTGACATCTTCATAGCCTTGAGGTAAATAAATCAGTATTTTCTCTGCATGTGGAATCATGGACATATTTTTTGCTTTTCTTTGTGCTGTTATTTATTTTCAAAACTTTCTGCAATAAATATATATCTTTTTTAAATCAGAAAAATCCTTGTAAAAATTGAGACACTAATCCACACTTAGATTTCTAGATGATATTAGTAATTTCTTTGGACAATGTGAGACTCTGCTTTCTAATTAGAACGCTAGTGCAATTGTAGCTCCAACAATGATGAGACTTTTTAGGGAGACTTCTTAGGGTGGACATAGGAAAACAATATGTTATTTAATCAGGAAAATAAAATTAGAGGAATGTCTTGAAGATTTGAAATGCCAGGGACCTGCAAAAAAAAAAATCCCATCGCCAGTTTTGATTTATATAATATTTTCATTAAAGAACAATGGAGGACAGGAACAGCAGTTGCTTTGAATTACATGCTATTTGGGATTAGCAATAGTGGATTAACAAGGTTTTACTACGTTTCAGATGTTTCTCAGTGACTGATTGTTGACATTCATATCTACATATGCTTACCAGTCTCCGGGGGCACAAGCTCTTTGAAACAGAGGCAGGTCTTTTATTGATTCTGCACAAGACCAGACCACACTGGAGAAGCCCTAATACATTGGCAGAATATTTAGACCACTGATATCAGCGTGCAGACTCTTTACCTCAGAATCCCAAGGCCAAGGTGGAAACAGTCTGGGAACAATGCCTGCAAAGGCTGTTTTATGACTAGCCCCTAGCAAGCACACAGCTCTCCCAATCAGCAAAGGCACTTGGCTCCAGCTTGTCATTAAAATGTGGGCATGGACTCAGGCCCGGGTCCGGGAAAGCAGCCACACTCCCGGTCCATGAGCAGACCTCCATGAGCAGAGCAAGAAAGCCTGGCTGCAAGTCCCCTAGAAGCCAAGAATGTTGTCTCCTGAGTGGCCCCAACACCAGCTCCTGTGTGGAGAAGTGGGAGAAGCTTTCAGACTGAGGCCTGCAGAAGCAAAATTCCCCAATTCCCAGCCAAAGAACATAATCTTGAAGTAGAAAAACAAATGAAATTCATACAAACTGAATCCAACAATTCCTTTTCCTTGTTGGAAAGGAAATGGTTGGGTGAAGATTATGGATGAACACTACACAGGGCCATGACTCCTTTCTTCTTGTAGCAGAGGCCGGAGTAACGGGGTCAGAAGGTTCAGCTTGTTGGTCCCTCTGATTGGCAGTCTTCTCCTTGGGGCTCCGTGCACCATCGTGAGAGACTTCGTTTGGTTCTTAAATTTTGTTCAGCTTCTGGTTCTTTGACCAATAGAAGCAATTGGATTTCTTAACCAGAATTAAATTGTTAAGTCCCTTATTGCACAAGGGAGGAAACGTTCTCAAGCAATTTTCATTCAGATGAAATGGGGGTAAACTGGTCTTGAAATAGTTAGAAGGAAAGAATTAAAATAGTAACTCTATTCCCAGGTATATTTTTTTCCCATAGGAAACAGTGGTTTAAAGTTTATGGAGCAGGTTAATGAGTTGGAGAGCCTTGCCTTTTGGCCCATGTCCTAAAATAAGACTTTTAAACACACTTCAAAAATATACAGCACTTCTCATTAATGGCAAATAAAGAATTCAGTCTTGAATCAGGATGTAAAGGCAGAATGATTCATGTAGTATTATGTAGCAAAAATGAGGTTTTTCAGAAATGAAAAAATTTCATTCATTAAATGATTCCTGGAATGCTGTGGGCATTTATTTTGCTTTGCTTTTCTTCTTTGTGCTCTTTGGTGTTCTCTTCAATAAATACGTATTAGTCGACTAGAGAAGATGAATTAAGTTGGAAAGTTGAAAAATTGATGTAATAGAAAGAAGACCTTTCAAGAAGTGGAGAGTTGTCTTCAAAAGTCTGTAGAAAATGAAAAAAAAAAAAAACTGGAAAACCTGAGCATCTCTGAGCTGCTTGTTGTTGTTTTCTCGATGTCAGTTTTTATTCAACTGTATCTCTTTTATCACCTGAACCAGCATATCGATTCATTTGTCCTACATAAGATGCTGTATGTCAGAAGAGCTACTAATCTGTGGGTTTTATGGTGACATATGAGAGTCGGTTAGGCTAAACATCAGTTGTATTTAGAGCTTGGAACCAATCTTAATAGTATAAAATAAAAACGCAACATTGATGTCCCTTCCCTCCCTCGTTTTCTTTTTTTCTTTCATCATATTTTCCTGCTTCAATCCCTCCTCTCTTTCTCTCTCTCCCTTTCCCATCCTTTCCTTACTTCGTTCTTTCCTTCCTTCTTTCTTTTTTGTTTCCCTCCTCCCTTCTTCCTTTCTTTTTTTAGAAACATTCACTGAAGACATACAACAGAAAACTAGGGACTCTGTTAGGCACCAGAGATATTAAAAAGTAATAATTAAGTACAGGCCGGGCGCTGTGGCTCACGCCTGTAATCCCAGCACTTTGGAAGGCCAAGGCGGGCGGATCACGAGGTCAGGAGATGGAGACCATCCTGGCTAACACTGTGAAACCCCGTCTCTACTAAAAAAAAAAAAAAAAAAAAAAAAAAAAAAAAAAAAAAAAAACCAAAAAATTTGCTGAGTGTGGTGGCGGGCGGTGGGTGGTGGGCGCCTGTAGTCCCAGCTACCGGGAGGCTGAGGCAGGAGAATGGCGTGAATCCGTGAGGCGGAGCTTGCAGTGAGCCGAGATCGCGCTGCACTCCAGCCTGTGCGACAGAGCGAGACTCAGTCTCAAAATAATAATAATAATAATAATAACAACAACAACAACTAAGCACAATCCCTACCCTCAGGGAGCTTACGTACTAAAGGGAAACAAATGCCTTAAGGGAAGACAACAATTTGTGAATTTGTCTGAACTGTTTAAGGGAGGGAGGAAGGAAGGAAGAAAAGAGAAGATATGAGAGCTATACTTTGGGGCTACCATAGTTTTTTTAAAAAAAATAGTCCCCCTCCCATATTCTATGAAGAATAGGTCTCCAGCGATTAGCAAACACATAAGTATTCTCTCAAGTTAGCCTTGGGAAGAGGAGCTTCATGGCAATAATGAAAGCAATATTAATAAAATCATTCTTAACATCAGAGCACTAGTGTGGCAGAGGTGGCCATGACCAGAGGCAGTGTCTCACCTCAAGGTCTAATTTGAGAGGTGGCAGCACCCGTATTTCCTGCACTGCAAGAAAGTTAAAAAATAATCAATCTGTGCAGTGCAAAGAAATATCTTGAGAAATTTAAGTAAGCTCCTTTTAGATATTTTCTTTCCTAATATTAAGCTAATGGGACTGTGTATAACTGGAAAAGCTAAGCATCTTTGGGCTCAATGTTATTTTCTCTTGAAAATAACACACATTTTATCAATTAAATGTAAATCTAATTAATTTAATTTATTAATTCAATGTAAATTTAATTAATTTAGTTTATTAATTCAATGTAAATTTAATTTAATTTATTAATTCAATGTAAATGTAAAATTAACAACATACTCTCTTAAAAAAATACAATTGCAACCTCAATCTCTCCCTTTTTGCATTAATAATACTTTTAAAATATTATAAGCAATTATACCAAAAGATTCCTGTATCTGAATTGCATATATGCCTAGAATCAGGTATTTGCTTATTGGTGGTCTCCAGATGCTGGAGGTGTTTCTTATTCCCACATCCCTGCCTCCCTCTTGCCTGACCTTACTGATAGCACTCTGGGGACACCCAGAATATGGACCCAGTGAGTTGGACAATGGCTACATCATCAACAAATACCCAACAAGTGACCCAGTGGCCTGGAAGCAGAGAGGAAAGGATAGAAAATTGGTAGGAAGAAGCATAAGATGATTCTGTGGAGAAAGAAGGTTCTATCACACTGGCAGGAAGAATGAGGTGGTCATCTAGGCCAGGGGATGAGCTCTCACACAGGAGCTATGTGCAGTGTCTGGAGACACATTTGGTTGTCACATTGGGGCAGAGATGCTCTTGGCATCTAGTGCGTAGTGCTCAGGGATGCTGCTAAACATCCTACAATACACAAGACAGGTCCCCACAACAAAGAATGATCCAGCTTCAAATGTCCATAGTGCTGAGGTGGAGAAATCTTGCTTTATAAAAGAGACAGAAAAGCCCGAGCGATGATGAAAACAGGGCATCTGAAGACTTTGTCCTCAGAAGTAGAGGTGAGAAAGACAAGGCATGTTCACCAGATCCCAGCTTTCTCGTCCTGCATGTCCATGAGGGTAGAAGATTGTGCTTGGCATTCTCATTAGATCCCAAATGCATAAGCAAACAAAGTCCGTAATATCCTGCCTAAATTGAAAATGAAAACTTGACACCCAGACTATAATTAGCAAGAATGAACAACTTCCTCATTTCCCCAAATTCAGCAGGGCATTTTAACACTCAGTCATCTCATTTCCTTCCAGAGCTGTAAAGGTGTCATGATTTCAATCTCCCTGTGGTGGAATTTCTCTGTAACATGGAGCCTGGCCATTCCACTTTGGGGATATTTTTGACGGCTGTGTCCAACGGCATTAAGGAAAATTGTTCACATTTGTGTCTTAGATGCTGTCATGAGCTGTGTTGGTTTTCCTCCAGTCAGAGCTGTCCCTGAGGATTTCCTGGTTTTAAGGGCAAGCCCTGAGGAAGAATGAGCTGTCTTTGAAAATCAGCCTGGCCCGCATGTGCAGTAGCTCTCTGAAGTTATTCATACAGAGCCCAGAGTGCTGCTTGTGGTTTATTCCAGAAGCATCTCTTCAGCCTGATTCCCCATGGGGAATGGGAGGCCTGTGGAGTTTCTCTCTGGCTGTTCTACATGCCTGGGGCATTTCCCATGACACTACCTGTGAGGACAATTGTACTCAGCAAATGTTGGCATTGCTCGAGCAAGTCCACTAAGAAAAGATTGACTTGGAAATGGTAAGAATACATGTATTTCAGAGCCTAGAAATAGAACCCAGGAGGGAGCAGACAGCCTTAGGTTTTTGGCATAAAATCCAGTGGCATTGCTTAATGGGGACTAACTTTCCAATGGGATCAAGGGCTTGGGCTCTGCAGGCTGGTTGGCCCCCGTGAACTCCAAGGTTGAGGGCTCTTGCACTGGCACTTCTGCTTCCAGTCAATCATTTGACGGTTTCAAACATACCCTTGACAGCAACCTTCTCCATTTCAGGATGTCGGGAGTGCCAGGTCTGGAATGCAGGGAGGAAGCAAGAGGCAACTGATAACAGATGCTGTGATTTGACCACCTTCCCTCCTTTCTCTGCTTATACCGATACTCCAGGGCCACAGGGTCAGAAGCCTTGATTGAGCTCATAGTTCCAAGTTGACAGCTGGAGGTTTATTCTTATCTGTATCTCTTGCTGCTTCTCAATCTGGCCTCACCACGATGGATTCACCCTAAGGCCTGACATGGGGATTTAAACCCAAAATATTCATCTCTGTCATCCTCTGCATTAACTTATTTATTGGGTGCTGACTACAGACTCACCAAAACAGTGGGCTCACCAGACCGCTACACAGTCAACTCCATTTGGATAGGACTGCTTCCAAATTTCTAACTCTGGACTTTGTCTTCCTCACTTGACCCTGTCTTCTCGCACTCTCATTCTTTTGGGGATGAAAGAAAATGGGACTATAAGGGAATCATACTTTATTTGGAAAATGGTTAAAACCTAATATAATTGAGGTTGAACAGCAATAAAGTGAAAGCTAAAATATGTAGAATCAATGTCTTATTTAGAGACATTTGTTGTCTATGTTTTAAAAATTGCTCATCAGGGTTTACATTCTATCATTCCAGGTGAAAGACTTATAGTAGAGCCAGATGATTTTTCCTCCTTTAATTAGAAAAATAAGTGCCCTTTGTAACTGATGAAACAACCAAAGATGTGAAAGGAAGACTAAACAATCCACGCAGCCCCCCTTCCTACTGCACATCGAAAACCATTGTTAAGAGATTTGTGGATGTCCTTCACTGCTTTCTCCACATTCATGTAAAAATAGACAAATACAAGTAACCATATTTTATTAGTTACATGTTGCTGCATTAGAAATTATCCAAACTTACTGACTTAACACAACACATATTTATTATCTCATGGTTTCTGTGGGCCAGGCATTTGGGCACAGTTTAGCTGAGTCTTCTGCTCAAGGTCTCACAAAGCTGCCACCAAGGTGTCAGCTGGGCTGCATTCTCTTGTGAGGCCCAACTGGGGAAGAATCTACTTCCAAGCTCACTCAGGTTGTTGGCAGAATTCATTTTCTTGTGGCTGCAGAAATGCCAGTTTCTTCCTTGCTGTTGGCTGGAGGTCACTTCAGGTTTCAGAGGCCACTGAGAGTTTGCTGTCACATGGCTTTCACAATATGGCCACTTGCTTCTTCAAGGGCAACAATGAGAGTCTCTCTAGTGTGTGCTACCAAGGTGGAGCTCTATATAAATATATTATGATGTAATATCACAAATGTAGCATTCCATACCCTTTGCCATATTCTGCTGGTTAGAAGCAAGTCGCAGGGCCTGCCCACACTCAGGAGGAGGGGGTTTTACAAGGGTGTGAACACCAGGAGGTAGGGATCATGGGCCTTCCTAGTTTCCAGCCACCACAGCATCCCAGGTGATTCTTGTGTATAAGAGCTGTCTGCAACACTATATAGGGGGTTCTTAGTCATTGCTGTTTGCATTTTTACACATGGCATTATACCAGTGATGAAGCCTGCAGCTTGCTTTTATGACTTCTTTTTTTTTTTTTTTTTTTTTTTTTTTTTGAGATGGAGTCTTGCTCTGTCGCCCTGGCTGGAGTGCATTGGCGTGATCTTGGCTCACTGCAAGCTCTGCCTCCCAGGTTCATGCCATTCTCCTGCCTCAGCCTCCCGAGTAGCTGGAACTACAGGCGCCTGCCACCACGCCGGGCTAATTTTTTTTCTATTTTTTAGTAGAGACGGGGTTTCATCATGTCAGCCAGGATAGTCTTGATCTCCTGACCTCGTGATCCACCTGCCTTGGCCTCCCAAAGTGGCTTTTATGACTTTTTAACAGATGTGTAAAGAATTTGTGGTTCCACATAAATGACAATGTAACTAACCTTTCCTGGGTTGATTTACATTCAGATTGTTTCCAGTTTTTGACACTGTAGTTTATATCTTTTTACATAGGTCCTTAATAAGTGGTACTTTCTAGCAGATATTGGAATGCTATGGTCTGTGGACCAAATCTGGCTTGTTACCTGTTTTTGTGCAGCCTGAGTGCTGAGAATAATTTTTGCATTGTTAGCAGGTTGTCAAAAAAAAAAAAAAAAAAAAAAAAAAAAAGAAGAAAAATATGTGACAGAGACCATGTGTGGTCCTCATTGCCTAAAGTATTTACTATTTAGCCCTTTACAGAAAAATTTGCCAATTTATGTCCTATAGAACATGCCTGGCTAATTTTTTGTATTTTTAGTAGAAACGGGATTTCACCATGTTAGCCAGGCTGGTCTCGAACTCCTGACCTCAGGTGATCTGCCTGCCTTGGCCTCCCAAAGTGCTGGGATTACGGGTGTGAGCCACCGTGCCCGGCCAGCAGTTTGCAAATTTAACAAACATTACCAGATTACTTTCCCAAAATACTGTAGCAAGTCATGCTCCCCCAGGAAAGTGTTGAGTGCCCAGAGTCTTGATGAATGATGAATATTATTGGTCCTTTTCACTTCAATTAATCTGGTGGATGGCAAATTACATGTTCTATTGTTTCTATTTGAATTTTTAGAACTAGAGAGATTGAACCTTTTTCAAGCATTTATTTTTTTTTAATTTTATCTTCTTGACATGTATGTTGATTCTGTTCCTTCTTTGCTCATTTTTGACTGGATTATCTTTTCCTACATTGCATAAATATGTACTAAAAGTTAATATCAACCAGGCTCAAGTGACCAGGTTCCAAATTCAGCAGTGAATGTACTCTGAAAGTCTTTTAATCATTTTGTAACATCTTTTATAATAGAATGGATACTAATCCCAAGGAATGGTTCTATATTTTACTTGATTAGTAGTCAAACATATCCTACTTTTCCTATTTAGGAAACTCTCCCCTCTGCCTTATTTATGCAAACTTTCTTCTAAAATTTATTTTACTTTTTAAAATGATTTGACTGATCTATTAGATGATTTCTGTACCACTGGCCCACTATTTTAATGAGAGGGTCTTTCCAATACATTTTAAAATATCATATAGCAAGTTCTCCCTCTCTGCTCTCTTTTTTTGATTACTATTGACTCCGCTTAGGAATTTAATTTTCTAAATGAACCTTAACTTCACTTTAGTTATTCTCACATATGAGTATGATTTTGAATCTTGCTTTTTATCTGTTCTTTAGATTATTCCATTTGTTTCGTTAACAGTAACCTATAGAATAATGTTGAATGGTACTGATAAAACTGAGCATTGCTTGTTTCACCCCTGATTTGAAAGAGAATATTTTGGAATTGCTTCATTTAAAATCATGCTTGCTATTGACTTGTAGAAGTAAGGTCTGTTTTCTCCAAATAATTTCCATTATTCCTATTTAAATAAAATTTTTATTATAAGTGGTTGTTGAAATTTATCAGATTTCTTTTGGAAAATCTATTAATATTTTATATATTTTTCTTTTTTAAAAAAGTAATTATGTTGATAGGTTTCCTACTATTGGAATATCCTTCCATGCCTAGAATCAACCCTAGCTGGTAATGGCATTTTATCTCTCTCTTACTCTCTCTCAATCATTTTAAAATAATGCTGGGCCTGATTTGCTAATGATGAAATTGCTATACGGATTTCTAGTTCCATCTTTATCAGGGTTTAGAATAAAGCTTATGCCAGGTTCATAAAGTTCATTGGGAATTTTTCATATTTTGTATCTTTTGAAACTATTTAAATACATAGCAAGCACCCATTTTTTAAATGCTTGGTGGAATTTAGCTCTAAGACTATTATGGCCTGATGTATAACTGTTAGATCATTGCCAATTACTTTTTCAATATCATCTATGACTATTGTTTTACCTTTTTCATATTTTCTACACTTTTCTGGCCAATTTTGGTAATTCATATTTTTCCAGGAAATTATAATTTCCCTTTAAATACTTTCGCTTTTCAATTGTCATTGAGTCGCACAATGTCTTCTTTATAGAAAAACTTCCATTTCTATGGTTACATGTCCATTTTCATTCCTGACAAAAAATATGGAATATTTTTCTTGAGCAGAACTCATCTGTTTTGTTTTTGTTTTTTAAAAGTCAAGATTATTGAGGTATACTTTATATACAGTAAAATTTGCCGTTTTAAGAACACAATTCAGTGAGTTTTGGCAAATGCATACAGTTGTGTAACTACCACCATAATGAAGATAACATTTCTGACACCCTCAAAAGTTCCCTTAGGCCCATTTGTAATGAGCCACTAGCCCCACTGGCAGCCCCTGGCAATCACTGATCTATTCTGTGTCTCCATAATTTTGCTTTTTGCAGAATGACATGTAAATGGAATTATAGAGGATGTGGATTTTACTTAGCATAATGTGTTTGAGTTCAGACACATATGAGTGGTATCTTCCTTTTTATTGCTTTACTTGTATCTTTATTTATTTGATGTAAGACTTTCCATGTTATCTACTTTTTTCTGTTTTTGAGACAGAGTCTCACTCCGTCGCCCAGGCTGGAGTGCAATGGAGCTATCCCTGCTCACAGCAACCTCTGCCTCCCAGGTTCAAGCAATTCTCCTCCCTTAGCCTCCCGAGTAGCTGAGTTTACAGACATGAGCCACCACATCCAGCTAATTTTTGTATTTTTAGTAGAGATGGTGTTTCACCATGTTCCCCAGGCTAGTCTCAAACTCCCAACCTCAGGTGATCTGCCTGCCTTGGCCTCCTAAAGTTCCGGGATTACAGGCATGAGCCACTGCACCCAGCCCATGTTATCTATTTCTTATTGAGTGAACTTTGCAGTTTGTATCTTTCTTTTATTTTGAGATGGAGTCTCACTCTGTTGCCCAGGCTGGAGTGCAATGGTGTGATCTTGGCTCACTGCAACCTCCGCCTCCTGGGTTCAAGCGATTCTGCTGCCTCAGCCTCCTGAGTAGCTGGGATTACAGGCGTGCACTACCACGCCCGGCTAATTTTTGTATTTTTAGTAGAGACGAGGTTTCATCATGTTGGTCAGGCTGGTCTCGAAATCCTGACCTTGTGATCCACCTGCCTCGGCCTCTCAAAGTGCTGGTATTACAGGCGTGAGCCACCGTGCCCGGCCTACAGTTTGTATCTTTCAAGAAACTTGTCCATTCATCTAAGTTGTCAAGATTTTAATATTGTCTTATTATCTTTTTAATGTCTATAGGATTTCTTGAGATGTCCTCTCATATCTGCTATTGTTAATTTTTGTTTCCTTTCCTTTTTTTTCCTGTTAGTCTTTCTAGAAGATTATCAATTATATTGAAGTTTTCAAAACTCAGATTTTCATGACACTGATTTTCTCTATTTTTAAAAAATTCATATGATTTCTGCACTTACTCTTAATATTTCCTTCCCTCTGCTTGCTTTGCTTTTAATTTTCTCTTCTTTTTCTAATCACTTATGGTGGAGGCTTAGACAATTGAAGCACTTCTTTTTCTTCAATAGGATCATTAAATGTGCCAATTTAACTGCATCCCATACAATTTGACATGTTATATTTTAATTTTTGTTCAATTCAAAATGTTTTCTAATTTCCATTCTGACTTCTTATATGACCCAGGGGTTATTTAGAAATGCTTTTTATTTCCAAATATTTGGGGATTTACATATATCTTCACATTATTGATTTCTAATTTAATTCTATTGTCATTAAGGTGTACACTTAGTACAATTTCAAATTTTTAAAAATTCGTACAGGTTTGTTCTATCACCCAGAATATAGTCTAACTTTCTGAATATTCAATGATTACTTAAAAAGAAAGTATTCTGCAGCTATCTATAATGTTAATTAGGTCAAGTTTGTTGGAAATGTTGGTCAGTTCCTGATGATATTTTTGTCTACTTGCTGTATTGATTATTAAGTGAAGAATGTTGACATCGCCAACCATGACTGTGGATTTGATTTATCTTTTTCTTTTTTTTATTATACTTTAAGTTCTAGGGTACATGTGCACAACGTGCAGGTTTGTTACATATGTGTACATGTGCCATACTGGTGTGCTGCATCCATTAACTCATCATTTACATTAGGTATATCTCCTAATTCTATCCCTCCCCGCTACCCCCACCCCACGACAGGCCCCTGTGTGTGATGTTCCCCTTCCTGTGTCCAAGTGTTCTCATTGTTCAGTTCCCACCTACAAGTGAGAACGTGTGGTGTTTGGTTTTTTGTCCTTGCAACAGTTTGCTGAGAATGATGGTTTCCAGCTTCATCCATGTCCCTACAAAGGACATGAGCTCATCCTTTTTTATGGCTGCATAGTATTCCATGGTGTGTATGTTCCATATTTTCTTAATCCAGTCTATCATTGATGGACATTTGGGTTGGTTCCAAGTCTTTGCTATTGTGAATAGTGCCGCAATAAACATACATGTGCATGTGTCTTTATAGCAGCATGAATTATAATCCTTTGGGTATATACCCAGTAATGGGATGGCTGGGTCAAATGGTATTTCTAGTTCTAGATCCTTGAGGAATTGCCACACCATCTTCCACAATGGTTAAACTAGTTTACAGTCCCACCAACAGTGTAAAAGTGTTCCTATTTCTCCAGCACCTGTTGTTTCCTGACTTTTTAATGATTGCCATTCTAACTGGTATGAGATGGTATCTCATTGTGGTTTTGATTTGCATTTCTCTGATGGCGAGTGATGATGAGCATTTTTTCATGTGTCTGTTGGCTGCATAAATGTCTTCTTTTGAGAAGTATCTGTTCATATCCTTTGCCCACTTTTTGATGGGGTTGTTTGTTTTTTTCTTGTAAGTTTGTTTGAGTTCTTTGTAGATTCTGGATATTAGCCCTTTGTCAGATGAGTAGATTGCAAAAATGTTCTCCCATTCTGTAGGTTGCCTGTTCACTCTGATGGTAGTTTCTTTTGCTGTGCAGAAGCTCTTTAGTTTAATTACATCCTATTTGTCAGTTTTGGCTTTTGTTGCCATTGCTTTTGGTGTTTTAGACATGAAGTCCTTGCCCATGCCTATGTCCTGAATGGTATTGCCTAGGTTTTCTTCTAGGGTTTTTATGGTTTTTCGGTCTAACATGTAAGTCTTTAATCCATCTTGAATGAATTTTTGTATAAGGTGTAAGTAAGGGATCCAGTTTCAGCTTTCTATATATGGCTAGCCAGTTTTCCCAGCACTATTTATTAAATAGGGAATCCTTTCCCCATTTCTTGTTTTTGTTAGGTTTGTCAAAGATCAGTTGGCTGTAGATGTGTGGTATTATTTCTGAGGGCTCTGTTCTGTTCCATTGGTCTATATCTCTGTTTTGGTACCAGTACCATGCTGTTTTGGTTACTGTAGCCTTGTAGTGTAGTTTGAAGTCAGGTAGCATGATGCCTCCAGCTTTGTTCTTTTGACTTAGGAATGTCTTGGCAATGTGGGCTCTTTTTGGTTCCATATAAACTTTAAAGTAGTTTTTTCCAATCCTGTGAAGAAAGTCAATGGTAGCTTGATGGGGATGACATTGAATCTATAAATTACCTTGGTCAGTATGGCCATTTTCACAATATTGATTCTTCCTATCCATGAGCATGGAATGTTCTTCCATTTGTGTCCTCTTTTATTTCTTTGAGCAGTTGTTTGTAGTCTCCTTGAAGAGGTCCTTCACATCCCTTGTAAGTTGGATTCCTAGGTATTTTATTCTCTTTGAAGCAGTTGTGAATGGGAGTTCACTCATGATTTGGCTCTCTGTTTGTCTGTTATTGGTGTATAGGAATGCTTGTGATTTTTGCACATTGATTTTGTATCCTGAGACTTTGCTGAAGTTGCTTATCAGCTTAAGGAGATTTTGGGCTGAGATGATGGGGTTTTCTAAATATACAATCATGTCAAGTGCAAATAGGGACAATTTGACTTCCTCTTTTCCTAACTGAATATCCTTTATTTCTTTCTCCCGCCTGATTGCCCCGGCTGGAACTTCCAACACTATGTTGAATAGGAGTGGTGAGAGAGGGCATCCCTGTCTTGTGCCAGTTTTCAAAGGGAATGCTTCCTGTTTTTGCCCATTTGGTATGATATTGGTTGTGGGTTTGTCATAAATAGCTCTTACTATTTTTGCGATACATCCCATCAACACCTAATTTATTGAGAGTTGTTAGCATGAAGGGCTGTTGAATTTTGTCAAAAGCCTTTTCTACATCTATTGAGATAATCATGTTGTTTTTGTCTTTGGCTCTGTTTATATGATGGATTACGTTTATTGATTTGCTTATGTTGAACCAGCCTTGCATCCCAGGGATGAAGCCCACTTGATCATGGTGGATAAGCTTTTTGATGTGCTGCTGGATTCAGTTTGCCAGTATTTTATTGAAGATTTTTGCATGGATGTTCATCAGGGATATTGGTCTAAAATTCTCTTTTTTTGTTGTTGTGTCTCTGCCAGGCTTTGGTATCGGATGATGTTGGCCTCATAAAATGAGTTAGGGAGGATTCCCTCTTTTTCTATTGATTGGAATAGTTTCAGAAGGAATGGTATCAGCTCCTCCTTGTACCTCTGGTAGAATTCAGCTGTGAATCCATCTGATCCTGGACTTTTTTTGGTTGGTAGGCTATTAATTATTGCCTCAATTTCAGAGCCTGTTGTTGGTCTATTCAGGGATTCAACTTCTTCCTGGTTTAGTCTTGGGAGGGTGTATGTGTCCAGGAATTTATCCATTTCTTCTAGATTTTCTAGTTTATTTGTGTAGAGGTGTTTATAGTATTCTCTGATGGTAGTTTGTATTTCTGCAGGATTGGTGATGTTCTCCCCTTTATCATTTTTTATTACATCTATTTGATTCTTCTTTCTTTTCTTCTTTATTAGTCTTGCTAGCAGTCTATCAATTTTGTTGATCTTTTCAAAAAACCAGCTGCTGGATTCATTGATTTTTTGAAGGGTGTTTTGTGTCTCTATCTCCTTCAGTTCTGCTCTGATCTTAGTTATTTCTTGCCTTCTGTTAACTTTTGAATGTATTTGCTCTTGCTTCTCTAGTTCTTTTAATTGTGATGTTATGGTGTCAATTTTAGATCTTTCCTGCTTTCTCTTGTGGGCATTTAATGCTATAAATTTCTCTCTACACACTGCTTTAAATGTGTCCCAGAGATTCTGTTATGTTGTGTCTTTGTTCTCATTGGTTTCAAAGAACATCTCTTTTTCTGCCTTCATTTTGTTATGTACACAGTAGTCATCAACCTGGGAGCAGGTTGTTCAGTTTCCATGTAGTTGAGCGGTTTTGAGTGAGTTTCTTAATCCTGAGTTCTAGTTTGATTGCACTGTGGTCAGAGAGACAATTTGTTATAATTTCTGTTCTTTTACATTTGCTGAGGAGTGCTTTACTTCCAACTCTGTGGTCAATTTTGGAATAAGTGCAATGTGGTGCTGAGAAGAATGAATATTCTGTTGATTTGGGGTGGAGAGTTCTGTAGATATCTATTATGTCCACTTGGTGCAGAGCTGAGTTCAATTCCTGAATATCCTTGTTAACTTTCTGTCTTGTCGATCTGTCTGATGTTGACAGTGGGGTGTTAATGTCTCCCATTATTATTGTATGGGAGTCTAAGTCTCTTTGTAGGTCTCTAAGAACTTGCTTTATGAATCTAGGTGCTCCTGTATTGGGTGCATATGTATTTAGGATAGTTAGCTCTTCTTGTTGAATTGATCCCTTTACCATTATGTAATGGCCTTCTTTGTCTCTTTTGATCTTTGTTGGTTTAAAGTCTGTTTTATCAGAGACTGGGTTTGCAAGCCCTGCCTTTTTTTATTTTCCATTTGCTTGGTAGATCTTCCTCCATCCCTTTATTTTGAGCCTATGTGTGTCTCTGCATGTGAGATGGGTCTCCTGAATACAGCACACTGATGGGTCTTGACTCTTTATCCAATTTGCCAGTCTGTGTCTTTTAATTGGAGCATTTAGCCCATTTACGTTTAAGGTTAATATTGTTATATTTGAATTTGATCCTGTCATTTTGATGTTAGCTGGTTATTTTGCTCATTAGTTGATTAGTTTCTTCCTAGCATCAATGGTATTTACAATTTGGCATGTTTTTGTAGTGACTGGTACTGGTTGTTCCTTTCCATGTTTAGTGCTTCCTTCAGGAACTCTTGTAGGGCGGACCTGGTGGTGACATAATCTCTCAGCATCTGCTTATCTGTAAAGGATTTTATTTCTCCTTCACTTATGAAGCTTAGTTTGGCTGGATATGAAATTCTGGGTTTAAAATTCTTTTCTTTAAGAATGTTGAATATTGGCCCCCACTTTCTTCTGGCTTATAGAGTTTCTGCTGGGAGATCCACTGTTAGTCTGATGGGCTTCTCTTTGTGGGTAACCTGACATTTCTCTTTGGTTGCCCTTAACTTTTTTTCCTTCATTTCAACTTTGGTGAATCTGACAATTATGTGTCTTGGAGTTGCTCTTCTTGAGGAGTATCTTTGTGGCATTCTCTGTATTTCCGAATTTGAATGTTGGCTTACCTTGCTAGGTTGGGGAAGTTCTCATGGATAATATCCTGAAGGTGTTTTCCAACTTGGTTCCATTCTCCCCGTCACTTTCAGGTACACCAATCAGACATAGATTTGTTCTTTTCACATAGTCCCATAATTCTTGGAGGCTTTGTTCGTTTCTTTTTACTCTTTTTTCTCTAAACTTCTCTTCTCGCTTCATTTCATTCATTTGATCTTCAATCACTGATACCCTTTCTTCCAGTTGATTGAATCTGCTACTGAAGCTTGTGCATTCATCATGTAGTTCTCATGCCATGGTTTTTAGCTCCATCAGGTCATTTAAGGACTTCTCTACACTGGTTATTCTAGTTAGTCATTCGTCTAATCTTTTTTCAAGGTTTTTAGCTTCTTTGCGATGTGTTCAAACTTTGATCGTCTGAAGCCTTCTTCTGTCAACTCGTCAAAGTCATTCTCCTTTCAGCTTTGTTCCATTGCTTGTGAGGAGCTGCATTCCTTTGCAGGGGAAAGGTGCTCTGATTTGTAGAATTTTCAGCTTTTCTGCTCTGTTTTTTCCCCATCTTTGTGGTTTTATCTACCTTTGGTCTTTGATGATGGTGACATACAGATGGGGTTTTGGTGTGGATGTCCTTTCTGTTTGTTAGTTTTCCTTCTAACAGTCAGGACCCTCAGCTGCAGGTCTGTTGGAGTTTGCTGGAGGTCCACTCCAGACCCTGTTTGCCTGGGTATCAGCAGCGGCGCTGCAGAACAGCGAATATTGCTGAACAGCAAATGTTGCTGCCTGATCATTCCTCTGGAAGCTTCATTTTAGAGGGGTACTTGGCTGTGTAGGGTGTCGGTTTGTCCCTATTGGGGGGTGCCTCCCAGTTAGGCTACTTGGGGGTCAGGGACCCCACTTGAGGAGGCAGTCTGTCCATTCTCAGATCTCAAACTCCATGGTGGGAGAACCACTACTCTCTTCAAAGCTGTCAGACAGGGTCATTTAAGTCTGCAGAGGTTTCTGCTGCCTTTTGTTTGGCTATACCCTACTCCCAGAGGTGGAGTCTACAAAGGCAGGCAGGCCTCCTTGAGCTTCCAGGCTGCTTTATTTACCTACTCAAGCCTCTGCAATGGTGGTTGCCCCTCTCCCAGGCTCACTGCCACCTTGCAGTTAGATCTCAGACTGCTGTGCTAGCAATGAGCGAGGCTCCGTGGGCATGGGACCCTCCGATCCAGGCACGGGATATAATCTCCTGGTGTGCCGTTTGCTAGGACTGTTGGAAAAGCGCAGTATTAGGGTGGGAGTGACCTGATTTTCCATGTGCCATCTGTCACAGCTTCCCGTGGCTAGGAAAGTGAATTTCCTGACCCCTTGCACTTCCTGGGTGAGGCGATGGCTTGCCCTCCTTCGGCTCACACTCAGTGGGCTGCACCCACTGTCCTGCACCCACTGTCCGACAAGCACCATGAGATGAACCCAGTACCTCAGTTGGAAATGGAGACATCACCTGTCTTCTGCGTTGCTCACGCTGGGAGCTGTAGACTGGAGCTGTTCTTATTTGGCCATCTTGGAACCACCCTCGGATTCTTCTTCTTCTTCTTCTTCTTCTTCTTCTTCTTCTTCTTCCTCTTCCTTTTTCTCTTCCTCCTCTTCCTCTTCCTCGTCTCCTTCTTCCCCTTCTCCTCCTCCTCCTCCTCCTCCTCCTCCTTCTTTTTGACATTTACTCCCCTCTGTTGTGTAGGCTGGAGTGCAGTGACACAGTCTCTGCTCACTGCAACTTCCACCTTCTGGGTTCAAGTGATTCTCATGCCTCAGCCTCCCGAGTAGCTGGGATTACAGGTGCCTGCCACCACACCTGGCTAATTTTTGTATTTTTAGTAGAGGTGGGGTGTTACCATCTTGGCCAGGCTGGTCTCGAACTCCTGACCTCAAATGATCTACCCACTCTGGCCTCCCAAAGTACTGGGATTACAGACATGAGCCACTGTTCCCAATCTATTTTTTCAAATATATCATTTTTTTGCTTCATGAATTCTGAAGGTGGCTCAGTCCATTTTATGCTGCTATAACAAAATATCTGAGGCTGCGTAATTTATAAAGAATAGGAATTTATTGGCTTACAATTGTGGAAGCTGGGACATCCATGATCTGGAGGCTGACATCTGGTGCGGACATTCTTGCTATGTTATCACATAGTGGAAGGCATGCACACATAAGTGCACACATGTGAGAGAAAGAGAGAGACAGAGGGAGAAAGAATGGGACTGAACTCACCCTTTAATAACAAACCCACTTCCATGGTAATGGCATCAATCCATTCATGAGGGAGGAACCCTTGTAGTCTAATCATCTCTCATTAAGTCCCACCTCCCAGTACTGTTGTATTTGAGATTCAGCTTCCAACATATGCTTTTTGCAGGACACATTCAAACCATAGCACAAGGTCTGTTTTTAGAAGCATACACTTTAGAGTTGATAGCTTTTCTTGGTGAATTGACCTCTTTATTACGTGATGTCTCTCCTTATCCCTAGAAATGTCCATTTTTTGGAAGCTTACTTTGCTCTCATATAACCACTCCAGCTTTCTTTTAATTGGTGTTTGGATGTTACATCTTTTGCTAGCCTATTACTTTTAACCCATCTATGCCTTCATTATTTAAATTGAATTTCTTATATATTGCAAATAGCCTGGAGTTGTTCTTGAGTTACTGGGTCTTTGGGAAATGTGGATGTGACTAATTCATTTAAAGGGGCTGGAAAGCAATAACCCTGGGAACATGGTAACAGGTTCTGCAGTGATGAAGGACACAGAAATTGGCCCATGCAAAGAAGTGGGGCAGTAGCATTGAGTTGGTAATCTGAGATAGGCATTGAGTGCAGTTGCAAGTAGAAATCCACTTCTGCCTGGAAAATCCAGAGGTCACTCTGGATATCAAGTCAGAAGGAGTTCAAGGTCAGAGAACCCAGCTACTGAGGGGAATTAAAGAAGGAGGTTGAGATTGTGATACTGCAATGAAGAATAGGGAGTTTGTTTTCTGGAAAACTGGGTGGAGCTACCAAGGAGGTAAGGCACCAAGGTCAGAGGGAAACTTCTCCAAGACAAAAGCAGATAGTGATACCTTGTAGGGTGAGCTGAGCCAGCAAGTAGGAATTATGTAAGTGTGATTTCCAACTTAGAATTTACTGACAGAAGCCAAGTAGAAGATGATAAAATACACTAATGGGCAGGCTTACTTGACCAAATTCAAGGTTTTATCTTTATCAGATGACCTGCAGCCACTATAAAGAGAGGATAGAATTTGCTAGAAGATAGATGTTCTAGCTTTTATTTTAATATTATTTGTTATTTTGTAAAATATAAGATTGCTGCAAATATGAAGCACTTTTTATAAACACAAGTCTTTTAAAAAGAGAATGGTGGATGCTGTGGGCTTAAGAGAAGATTACACATAAAACTCATTCATGAGAAGTTAGAATTTCACTCTAAATTTTTATAGACCACCTACTATATGGCAAATATTGGGCTAAGCCTGTCCTGGTCTTAAATTTCAGGGATATTACAGTCTAATGGGGGCAAATAAACAGAAATGGTAAACAAAATTTATACAAATGCTAGGTTGCAACAGTGACAAAGCTATGAAGGGAGGCACAGGTTGCTTTTTGGATCAGTATTAGGGGAATTTGGCTTAGGCAGGGAGATCAGGAAATGGTGGTTGAGAGGTCATCTGAAATATTGGCCCTAGTTAGGAAGGTGAGGGATGAGTGGTCCAAGTGGATTTTTGTGGCCGACCAGAGCATGGCTACAACAGCCAGTGTGGCCAGAGTGCAGGGGAAAAGAGGAGAATGGTCCAAGATGATGCTGAGGAGATATGCAAGCACAAGACCATGAAGGGACTTATCAGCACCATGGAAGAGTTTCATGGAAGGTAGGTCAGAAACTTGGAAGGACTTTTAGTCAGTTATGGGGGTAGGGAGTGGGATGAAAATGATGGAAAGAGTGTTCCGAAGTGTGCAGATGTGATGTGATTTGGAGATTACCTTGGCTGCTGTAGGAGAGGAATTAAAGGAGAATATGTAGTGTAGATTACAGGTAGACCAGTTAGCAGGTTATTTCATCTATTTAATCTGTAGATGTGTGACATATGAAAGCTCATACTTGGAGGTTGAGTGCAGAAGTAGAGAGAAGTTGGCCAGTTAAATAGATATTTAAGAAATAAAATCAACAGGACTTGGTGATGAACTGGACATGGAGGGTAAGGGAGACATCAAACCTGAACCTTTGGTTTTTGGTTCATGAATGTGATTGGCCAGGACAAGGTTTTAAGAAGAGATCATGAATGCAGTTTTGGATATGTTGAACTTGAGATGGCCTTTAGGCACCCAAAAATGATTACTGCAAAAAATAGGTCAATGTGTAGGGCTGAACTCAGTGGAGAAACCAGACCTAGAGATTTGAATTTGGAGGCTTCTGCACAAAATGGTGATTGAGTGATGGCATGAATGGCATTGTCTAAGGAAAGATTTAAAAAAAACCGAAATGGTCAACACCTCAAAAACTGCTGTGTGTCAAGATGAGGCCAACAAAACATCTATCAGAATACGTATTGATGTAGATGCCATTTTTTATTTCAGTGAGCACTATTTTGGTAGAGTGAAGATGCAGAACTCCCAATAGAGTGTGGGGGAGTTGATTCTTCACAACAATGGGTGAGAATCAGAAGCAGCGGGTCTGAACAGCCCTTTGAGAATCTTGACAGAGAAGAGGAGGTAAGGGAGGGCAGCAGTTGGAGTGAAAATAAGATTGGTGAAGGGGTAAGATAAGCATTATTATTTGAAATGCTTTAGTGAAAATGAACAGATTTTAATGACCATAATAAAAATTGAGCTTTGAGAATAAATAGACTGTGCAAAAGAACCAGTGTTCATTAAATCATTTTTTCTGTGCTACTCCTTAATTGATAATTGGTTTTCGGCCATGACATATTTGTTCGTTAATTGCTCTGCTTCCTATTTAATCATGCTTTAATGATTCTCTTAGGAGAACATGGCTGAAAAAGACCCAAAGAGAGGCCCTAATTCCTTTCCATAAATTGCCCATTACTAAGAACAACTACAAGAAACGTTGTTCTATAAGTCCTTAACCCCATTTTTATTTTACATTTTTGAATGTGCATTCCATAGTGAGCATGGTACTCAGGAAAAGGGATTTTGTTAGTCCCACGTCTCCCTTTTTGTCTTCCTATTATAATTGTGAGCAACTACCTTCTTCAACGTATTTCACTTGTGTATTTTTTTTTTAAAGGCAAGATGTGGGCTACCCTGTGGAGTGTATGACATGCCCTTCAAGTTGACTTTGAAAGGTAATTAATTATGGTAGTGTCTGTTCAGTTTCAAAAGTTCAAATTAAATATCCTTCAAAACTCTTATCAAAGGGAATATATTTTACACACCTGTCACTTGTGAGAAAGGCTGATTTGAGTCAAAATTAGGAAGGAGGTAAAGCTAATCATTAGAATGCTGGCACTCCCACCCTGGTCTGTTGAACAAACCAATCTTCTAATACCCCTTGAGTGGCCCTGTCTTAAGCACTGCATTACTACTTTTCCAGGAGTTCTGTGATTTCACAGAATTGATGGTAAGTCATTGTTGAAAGGACCTTTAAGAGCTTACAGAGGCCCAGACAAGAAGGCACACGGCTGGGCCCTCAGTGTGTAAGGGGATAGAGAATGCCCTGAGGGCTTTGAGCTGCCAGTTCAGTACTGTGTCCACTACAGTCGGGATCGGCAAACTACAGTCCACAGGCCAAATCCAGCCCAATGCCTGTTTTTGTAAATAAATCTTTATTGGAACACAACCACATCCCTTCATTGACATTTCCTTTATGGCTGCTTTTTCTCTATAGCCACAGAGTTGAGTAGTAGTTCAGTAGTTGCCATAGAGATAGTATGGGCTGCAAACTTTAAGTATTCACTATCTGACTCTTTATAGAAAAAAATGCTGAGCCCTGTGACTTGCATTGGCTGCCAATCCTGCTTGCATTTCAGAATTGCTTTAAAAAAAAAAAAGGAAAGAAAAGAAAAGTATAGGCTGCTGAGCCATGCTCTTGACCTTCTCATCCCTAATCTTTCAGGATGGGATCCAGGAATCCTCATTTGCAGAAGAGGCGGTTAAAATGCTCAGTCACATTAACAATCACTGCATTACATCCTGCTCTCTCTAAAGCACATTGCCTTGAAAACACATCTCAGGTGGTAAGTCCCTTTCTATATGGGCTATGAGACTGGAAGTAGCTCCCCAGGGCAGTGCTTCACACACTTTCACTAGTATCAAAATCCCCTGGGGTGACTGCTAGTCCCACCCCAAATATTCTGATCAGCAGGTCTCGGGGAAGGCAGGAGAACTGGCATTTCTTTTTTTTTTTTTTTTTTTTTTTTTGAGACGGAGTCTCGCTCTGTCGCCCAGGCTGGAGTGCAGTGGCCAGATCTCAGCTCACTGCAAGCTCCGCCTCCCGGGTTCCCGCCATTCTCCTGCCTCAGCCTCCCGAGTAGCTGGGACCACAGGCGCCGCCACCTCGCCCGGCTAATTTTTTGTGTTTTTAGTAGAGACGGGGTTTCGCCGTGTTAGCCAGGATGGTCTCGATCTCCTGACCTTGTGATCCGCCCGTCTCGGCCTCCCAAAGTGCTGGGATTACAGGCTTGAGCCACCGCGCCCGGCCGAGAACTGGCATTTCTAAGCTCGCAGGTGATGCAGATGCTGCAGATTCCTGGACCACACTTTGCATAGCACTGCAGCAGCTGCAGATTCCTGGACCACACTTTGCATAGCACTGACGAAGACCAAAGGCTTGCATCTCTAGTGAGAGAAAGTCAGGTCCATCAGGTCCATGGGATGGCGTTGGGGATCTATGTATGGACCAACTGCTAGGATTCTCCTAGATCACACTGTAAAGACTCCCAGTCCTCTGTTCAAATAATCATTGCTCTTCTCTTCCTCATCCCATCTATAAGACTTGAAATCAAGCAAACCTGGTTGGTTTCCACTTCTATATAGGCTTTATTGTGTTTTAAAAATTCCCTGGAGAATATTTTGAGTGTTGTAAAAGAATTGTATTTTTAATAGGGAAAGGCAAATGGTGGATGAGAGACAGTAAAAGAAAATGAATTATATGTCATAAAATAGTATGAAAAAATGGTAGATGTTGAATAAATATTTGTCAACATCGTAACTGCAAAAACACAAAATGATGAAAAGACAACAGAGACAGGCAGAGACAGAGGGTCTTGGTGCCACAAAAATGATTTTATTTTGAACCAGAAAGCAACAGCAATCAAGACAATAGTCAGGGCCGAGGGCTTGGCAGTGTGACTTAAGTACCAGGGATTGAATTTGTCCAGGTGCAAGGAGTGATATAAAGAGAATCAATTTTTCATGTCTAAGCCAAGCTCATACAGATGATGATACTTATCAGTGATTCCCATTTACACAGGCTTGGATTGCTTTTCAGATATCAGATTTTTATAACTATTTTATAAATATTTTTAAAGGTGAAGGAGCCACTGCAGTGTAGGTGAATTGGCACCCCCTCCCCTTTTCTTTTTGGGTGTATCAAGCATATAGTCAATAACAGGAAAAGTGAAAGGATTTTATGAGAGTTTTGCATTAACAGAAAACCACCTATCAAGTTTCTACACTGCAGCACTGTTGATATTTGAGCAAGACAACTCTTTGTGGTTGGAGGCTGCACTTGCACTGTAGGATGTTTAATGGCGTCCATGACCTCTACGCACTAGATGCTGGTAGCTTCCCTTCCCCGGCGGCGACAACCAAAAGTTGCCATTGCATTGCCAAATGTCTCCTGGGGGGCAAAATCGAGCCCTGGTTGAGAAGCGCTGTTTTCAAAAACATCCTCCTGCCCCCATCATTGTCTTTGTGTGCTTTTTACCATTTTATTAAGGTAGACCAGATGGTCAACTTCCCAACACCAAATGCACATGTATGCCAGCATATATGCGTGTCTCTTTGCAGGTATCTGCATGTTCCTGGAGCTGAGATGGAATTCCACGGTCACTGGAAGACATTAGTTCAGTTCCTCAGCAAGTTTAAGGTCAATATATCAGTACCGTAATAAAAAAGCCTGTCTGTATTCAAGCTGTTTCTTTTCCTCCAGCAGAAACCATCGTCAATATTTGCAGTCAATTTTTGAAGTCACTTTCTTTTAAAGCTGGAAAGAATCCACCCTCATCTTAATCCACTATTTAGAGTCCTACTTGAATGATATTGCCAGCAACTTTCAACTTTGGATCCAGATTTCTTTATTTGTATCCACCAGGAAGAGAGGTACCACATTTCTGAGTTCTTTTATGAGCACTCGCTACATAATTTGCAAGGCCCAGTGCAAAGTGAAAATGCAGGCCCCTTGTTCAAAAATCATTAAGAATTTCAAGACAGCAACAGCAGAGCATTAAATCAAGCTTAGGGCCCTTCTGAACTCCTGGGCTCTGGGCATACCCATGACACCAGACCTAGCAGTCTTGGTTGGTGCTGCATTGATTTTGTTGTATTAATTTAATTGGCACTGCCATCTCTTTTGCCCCTGTATCGCAGTGTTTCCTGTGGTGAGGACCTCAAATAATAAAATACTGTGACCTCAATTAGTTTAAAGAGAATGCAAAATTACACTGCAGCAAATTTTTACAGCATACATATTTTAGACTTTCAAAAAAAAATCACATGGGAATCTTTTCTACATCATTATAGTAATTAAACATGGTGGCCTTTCACCATATACATATTTTCCTGTAAATACGACAACCTGGAACTAGTAACTGCTACTATCCACAATGCTTTTAAGTTAGCCAAGAGTGAGACTTCCACAACAAAATTATGACATCATCTCTCATGTCCTTATAAAAATAGCCAAAACATACCCTAAATGGCTTACTGTGAAAATTTGAGTAGTAACTTCTTAATATTGAAAAACATTATTTTCATGGAAATATTGTCCTTCTACTAACTGTTTTATGTTAACATCATAAGGCAAACTGTAGCATTTATTGGTACCTGGAGACCATGATTTTAAAAACTCAGAAGCTGAGTTTTAGACCCTTTTATTTAGAACCTGTTAGTGTACAAAGTGCATTAAAATATCCATTATCCAGTTACCCAAAATGTATGTAAAAATTACTGAGACAACCCTTTCAGTTTATTCAGAGAAGGCAAACACACATTGCTTTTATATTGTAATAAAAAGAAAAACCCATAAGGTTTCCAGAGAAAGATTTTTTTTTTCCATTGAGGTGTCCATCTTTTAGATGTGAAATTGTCTTAGGTATCTATCAAAATATTCATCTGGGTATAAATAATATAGTAAATATATAGAATCTATCTGTTAAGAAAAAGGAGAGTGTCTGCTAGGGAAGAGGATGGAAGGACCTCATTGATTTATTTCAGGGAGGCAGTTGGTTGATTTGGTTAAAAACAAAATAACTAAAAACAATGTCTAAATCCACTAGTCTGTTCAGTAAAAATGGCTGACCCAGTATCCCAGGTAAATATTTTAGCAATTGAAACCATTTATAGAGGTCACGCCCTTCATCAAAGTAGAACCAATGCCAGAGTTCTGGTCCAAGAACTGCTCAAGAAAGCCTTAATTCATGGACCATTCCAACGCATCAGATTGGCATGCAAAGAATGCCAGCTGACATTTTATAAGCAGGTTCCTGAATAACGAGTTTGAATTTTTTTTTTTTTTTTTTTTTTTTTTTGGTCTTACAACTCTATTGTAAACTATACTAGACTATAGAGGGACTTCTACATATTTCAAGATGTGTTTAATAAAGGTCTGTTTATAATAACTTTTGAGGCATGTATCTAGTAAATAGTACTTTATGCAATGTCCCTTGTCATTACCAACTCATAAATATTAAGTGTTTTTCAGTGACTTATGTTTGGATGTGGTAGTGGTGATCAGGGCCATGTGCTGATGTCCTGGAGAGCAAAATCAATCCAAAGTGGTGCTGCTATTTGTGACAGAACATGTTTATTTACTCAGTCCCAGAGACAAAAGGAAAATTGATATGGGGGAGGGGGAAATAGGATAACTATTAAACGTAGTGAAGAGATTTCACAGGTCTAAAGAAACTATTAAAAGGAAGGATAAAGTAGATTTTATACCATAAAACAGAATCCTACCTCCGAAAAAGACAAATCAGCCTGAAGTTTTGAATAATCAATAGGATTCAAAATGACTATTTTCAATCGCAATCTCATTCTTAATGTTCTTCCAGAACCCTTAACCCTGAGAGAAGCAGGGCAAAATGCGGCCAAAGGATTCAGAACCTTTCTTTCCAACATTATCTCATCAGCTATCAGAGGGTAAAGATTTAGCCGCGGCAAGGTCCAAGGTCCAAAATCAATTCTTTTCATTCTCTGTCTTGCTCTCCATTTTAGTTGATCTGATACAAGTTTTTGACACCACAATTAAAACACTTCATATTAAACCAGAGTAAGAAAGCCTGTTTACTCCCCTACTAGGTTCAGACACTTCCTGTTATGCACCATCGAGGTGAGAAGACTTATCATGGGATCATTATGAGATGTTAGGTGAGAAGATGAATAAACATACAAAATTACAAAAGTTTTTTTTTGTTTGTTTGTTTTTTTGCAAGCCCATAGATTGTGATGAAATACAGGTTGTAAATAGCTGATAAACTTATGGGCCTCTTAATGTGCAAAACCAAGTAATTCCTAAAAGTTGTAATCCCGATTATGTTTCTCTTATAAATAATCTATAGATTTTCCTCTAAATACAAAAAAAAATTAAAGAAATTATTAAAGCCCGTACTTAATACAAGACACAGTAAAAGGAGAGGAATCTCCTGTTTTGAGCCCTATCTGAGCCGATTTCTGGACACTTTTGGTGAGATTTCATTACACTCATGAAGCCTGTGCTTTCTCAGTCTCCTAAATAGTGGCCTGAACCTTTTTGTTCCCCAGAAAGCTCCTCCATGTGGCCAGACGCTCATGGCAGCTGCTCTGTGCAGTCCAAATGGTCTGGGATAGGAAGCCCAGTGATAATCGTCAGACACTTGTTCCACACGGTGAAGGTGGGGCACACAGGCTGCGCAAATGCGACGTCGAAGGTGTAGAGGTGGATGGAGTTCAAAGCATCATAAAAGGCGATAGAGCCGTTATCATAGTCCAGCAGGATGCCCACGCGCCGGAGGTGGGGAGCAGGCTCAATGGGGATTTCCTTGCTATTGTGTCTCACCACCCAGTTATTGTTGCAGCGGCAGAGCGCCCAGGAAGCAGAGTTCTTCCCAATCCATTCATGCTTCGGGGCTGATTTATAAGCAAGACCAATAGCATACCTGCAGAAACAAAACAGCAACAACAAAAACAATGAGCCATGTTGCATATGCACATTAAATCCGTTCTGTGGTCCTCAGGGGTTATAAAAACATGATCATTTGTTGTCCCTGTTCATTTTCTTTAAGTGAAAGCTTGGCAAGAACCCCAACATCTGTGTTCCTCATCTCCTTCCCTCACAAACAGGGAAAGAAGCATCGTATTTACCCACATTTCTGTTTTCAGCTCAAACACTACAGAGAATTTGAACTTTGTATTTTGCTGCTTTTTTTCACTTTTATAAAAATCTACACAATGAATTCGCTAGACCAGTGCTGACCAAAAGAACTTTCTTCAATGATTGAAATGTCCTGCTCTCCTCGATGTGGTAACCACAAGCTACATATGGCTACCGGGCACTTTAGCTGCAGCTGGTGAGACTGAGGAACTGAACTTTAAATTTATTTAATTTTCATTAAGTTAAATGATTTAAATAGCTGCATGTGGCTCATAGCTACCATATTGGACAGCACAACCCTAGACTTCTCCTTTTGACCTTCTTATAATTTTTTTAATTTAACACTATGTCTGTCATTTTCTGATTCTGAAAGCATTTTGCCAAGGGCAAGCACAGAAGATGATTTCCATTTGTGGGGATAAGTCCTTTGTCATTACTCAGCCCCAGTTTTCTCATGTATACCACAGGGACAACGATAGTCTCCATCTTGCAGTGTGTGATTTTAAGGAGTAAAGGAGAGAATACGTGTTAAGTCCTAGGCATAGGACCTGGCATGCAATATTTAGTAACTGCTATTTTATTATTATTGCCTGATGGCACATATTAACAATAAGTACCAGAATCAGAATTTGAACTTAGGATGACTCAAAACCCACAAACACGAACTACATTCTACAATGCCAACCATAACCAGAAATTGTGCAGTCCATCACTGCCAAGAGCCTTTCTGATTATATTTCCTACTACACCGAAAAAAAATTCTGAATGTGTTTGAGCAGACGATCTTCTGGTTATTCTAAATGTTCTCTTGCTGCTCAAAAAAAAAAAAAAAAAAAAAAATCCAAAGAATGCTTTCTACAATGTTCTAAGCTTCTTAGTCTCTTTTTACCCCTCTGAAGCATGCCTCTGTAATATTCATAGTATTTCAGTTATTAAGATAAACAAAACCCATCACTCTTAATAAACAGTAAATGACTCACAGGTGAACTTTTAATATGTTATAGCAGAAACCAGCCTAACTGGATATTAACACATGGTACCTTACCCAATGCAGAGAGAAAAATTTCATGGATCTTTAATAAAATGACATTCTTTAAAAAAATCACACTGGACTTAAAATACAATCACTTTAGGAGTGGTGTGTTTAAAAAGAAAATTAATACACCATGCCATCATTAAATCCAAAAGGAGGATGGAATTGATAATCTGCCAAGCCCAGTGTGCAGGCCTGTCTGTCATCAGTGTTGCATCTTCTCTTCCCTCCCATCCATCCTCTCCTGCTTATGAGGAGAATCCAAGTTGCATTTCCCAGAATCCCCTTTCCTGTAGGAGTCTGAGTCAGGCTCTGCTATTGTGATGCCTTTGCACAAGATCCAGAAGTGGTTAGAGGAGGGGAAACACTCTTTCCTGATGGCAGACAGTAGATGTGCAGTTGGTGGAAGCTTCTAGATGAGCACCTGAGTACACCTGCCTTGTGCTGTGGGCAATTTTGCAGCAGCTACAGCTCATCATGACTCCACGAACTAGAGCAGCAGACTCCCGGAATTTGTGCCCCAGCCCTTCCAGGGTCCTGTAAGCTTCTGGGTCCCTTCCTCTGGGGAGTGCATCAAGGGTCTCAAATGTCATCTGTTTATTTGATACACTGATATGGTTTGGCTGTGTCCCCACTCAAATCTCATCTTGAATTCCCACATGTTGTGGGAGGGACCCGGTGGGAGGAAACTGAATCATGGGGGCAGGTCCTTTCAGTGTTCTTGTGATAGTGAATAAGTCTCACGAGATCTGATGGTTTTAAAAAGGGGGAATTTCCCTGCACAAGTTCTCTTTTTGCCTGCTGCCATCCATGTAAGACGTGGCTTGTTCCTCCTTGCCTTCTGCCATGATTGTGGGCTTTCCCAGCCACATGGAACTGTTAAGTCCATTATAAATCTCTTTTGTAAATTGCCCCGTCTTGGTTATATCTTTATCAGCAGCATGAAAATGGACTAATACATACACTTTGGAAAGGTTTTCATTTTGCAATTGTCAGTATCTCCCACTCCCTAAAATGTTCTGTATACCCCAGTAAATACCATTTTCATCTTTCAGATAATTTGGAACCTGCATTTGCATCACAAAATCACCACATCTGTATTGTTTCCTTCTTGTTGTGACACAGCATTTTTATTTTTTATTACTTTGATGTTTATTTCCCATTTGAACCTTAACTGAACCCTATGAAATAGCTGTGGCAGGTATAGCTGACTACATGTAGCAAATAGAAACAGAATATTAAAATTGGGAGCAAAATCCAGAGTTGTATGCTGCCCCCACCCCTTCTGGTCTAATAATCTTTGCATGAATCCGTTATTACTCGTTTAGTTAACACCATTTCATAAAACACCAAGTGCACATTAGCATCAGAGAGTAAGAAAATAACTAAGTGTATAGTCCATTAAGCAAAGGAAAATACCATTATAGTATCATTAATCTGTGAAACTAGGTACATATTTCCACTGAGCTTGAAAGGTGTAGGCAGAATGTAATGTTCCATTAAGTTATGCAGTGAGACACGGAGAATTCAAAGTATAAAAATTATGTCTCTCAGGGCAATGTTAACATGCCCCATTGCACAGATCATAATGTACACATTAATTTAAAGTCAGGACTATATTTGACAAGCAAATATATGTCATTAGCTGTTGCAAATCAAGATGTCACAGGCATTTAATTGTAGGGGGCACCCCTTCCTTGCTAATACCCCCCAGGAAATGTAAAGTGACTTTCTACATGAAGATTTTTCTGAAATTGACACAGTTAAGCTTGTAAAGATTAATTGTGTAGCAATTAATTTTAGAATTTCTTTTCCCCCTTATGAGTTAGTTTTGACATCTGGAGGGTGTTTTCAAGGTAATGCTGATCTGTGTTTATATAACTGAAGTGGTCTGATGGAATTTTGCAAACTATTCATCAATGGCAATGAGATCATAATGATCAGGTTTCATTTATCATAAATAATTATTAATAGAGTAATAATCATTTAGACCCTGGATTCTATCCCAGATTAATACAGCATATTAATTAGCTAGAAACATTTGCTTTTTTGTACCTGCATTCATTGTGTTTTCCTTTGTGCTTTAATTTTGCCCCATCACAGCTAAAAATGGCAAATGCCTATCTAGCCCAGAGCCTAGTGGGATGAAGGATTTGTCCTCCATCCTCTGGCAGGATGTTGGAACAGAAAAATCTTCTAGGCAAAGAGAATTATGAGGATAACAACAAAGGAAAACCTACTCGCTCAGCCAATATAGTATGTACCATTATTGGGAGAGATGGGAAGCTTACAATTCACTTCTTAGATTTTTGGCTAATTTCTACCTACAATACAAGGGATTCAGACATGTCACATTATTTGCATAGGTTTGAATTGAACGTTTTTTAAATATATAAATAAGAAGTGTTTTATCATGCTTATATTGAAACACTGTTATACTCACCATCTTCAGGCTATGCAATTTTGAATGTTGATTTTATTTTTTAAAGCAAGGATTTAGCTATCACTCATTAAGTACACTATTGTAAGCCCTAGAGAGTAATTATAGCATTTCAAAAATATACCACCCTTTTGTGAATAGCAGCATAGCATGGTGGTTAAGAGCAGAGAACAGCAAACTACTACCCAGGGGCCAACTCTGGCCCTCTGCCTGTTTTTATAAATGAAGTTTTATTGGAATGCAGCCATGTCCATTTGTGTAGGTGTTGTCTGTGGCTGCTTTCCCACTAAAACAGAAGAGTCGAGTATTAGTGACAAAAATCATTTGGTGTGCAAAACCAGAAATATTGAATCTCTGGCCCTTTACAGATAATGTTTGTGGACTGCTGGTTAAGAGCCTGACCCTTGACTGCAGACTTGCTGACTCTGCCACCTGTGAGCTTTGCAACCCTGTGATCTTCAGCATATACCTCAGTCACCTCATCAGTAAAGTGGATAATATTAGCACCTACCTTTGTAGGGCTGTAAGCCTGAATAAATGAGTTGACATCTGTAAAATGCTTAGACCAGTGCCTGGCACATACTTGTACCATATGAGGGCTTATTAAATAAAAATAAAATAGCTCCCTTTTTGATCAATAGCAAGCAGGCATTTGTGAGACAGACGGTCAAAGTAAGGGGTGCAGTTTGTGGCTGTGGATTAGGCAAGGTTAACTTTGTGAGGTTAACTAATTCCAGTGTAATTGTGTCCTGACCTTTGCCCTTATTCTTAGAGAACTCAGTGGGCTAAAGTTACTGGGCTGGATCTAACAGGCCTTTTGAAATTATTCCCAGCCTATGATCACTGCTTCACCCCCACCATTCAGCCCTCAGCTATTTGCACTAATTGGTCCAGTCTAGAATCATAAAACATACAAGGCAACAGAAATTAGTTTTGTATAATGATGAAGAGTGATGTTTTAAAGTAGGGAATTGCAAACTTTTTCTTGAAAGGACCAGGAAGTAAATATTTTTGGCTTCATAGACCATATGATTCTCTCTTAACTACTCGATTCTGCTGTTGTGGCTGAAAGGCAGCCATAGACTACATGTAAAAAAATGGACCTGGCTGTATTCCCATAAAACTTTATTTACAAAACCAGGTAGCAGGCCAGGTTTGGCTCATGGGCTGTGGTTTGCTGACCCATGTTTTATGGCATAAAAGAGCAGTGTTAGCATGGTATAGCTCTTCCAATGACCAGAGCTCTATAATCTTGAACAGAAAACCCACAGATGTGGGTATTAGTAATATATGGTCATTGTTTGAATTTGCTGAGTTTGGGGGTGTTTGTTATGCAGCATTACCTAGCAATAGCTGACTAATACAACTTTTCTGCACTTTATTCTTTAAGATGCATTTCAGTATGGGCTGACTCTCTAAGTACAGAATGAGATGTGCCTTTTTATAACTGCAGGACAATGAATATAAGTTGCCTACCATGTGCTTCCACTTATGACCACTTCCCAATAATGCCGGCCACTATCAATAAACACATTTCCAGCTACTCCATAGCTCCCCTGGCTGGTGAAGCGTTCAGGCGTGTGACTCTTCTTGGATGATGATTCATCACGTTCTACTGTCAAGTTGTCATGGGACACCTTCAGTTTTCGATGAGCAGATTTGGGATCCAGTTTAAATGGTTGGCCTGAAAACAAGTTCACAAAACAGAAAAAGGAAGAGGAAGAGGATTGTTTATTTTATTATAACCAATAGCATATTTTCAAAATCAGATTTAAAAGACAGGAACAAGTCAGCCCTCCCTGAGACATGCCTCCTATCACAAAGTGGTATCTTATATTTTAATAGTAATTTAAACGTTATAAGCAACTTTCAAAGACATTTGCTTGCAAAGTTTTCATAATATTCAAAAGACAATAGAGAGCAGAAACTCTGTGTAAAGTATAGTACACAATAAGAGTGAATAAGAACATGTGCCTGCCTTCATAAGCTTTCAGTCTGCAAGTTCTAATATAGGGATCCAGTGGTGGTATGCCAACTATTCAACAACAGCATGGACAAGGCTTAGCCAGAACACATAGTGTGAGCTAGCTTCATGGATTCCAGGTGTACACAAGCAGCACAGGTACATACCGGCTGGATAGCATCCTAAAAAGGAGGAATGAATGAAGACTCCATTTTCAACCACTGCAGTGTTCTATCCAGCATAAGTTGCATTCATGCTCAATAGACTTCAGACCAGAAGCCAAACAAATCAAGATCTTTGGTTTTAACATATAGAATACTCTAGAGGTTTATATTATTCTGAGATTATTAAAAATTAAAGCATTACTCTTAGGAATTTAGGATGAGAATACAATTTTCAGGCCACAAAATTAGGAAAAACTGTGATAGTAATGCCTGGGTTTTCTACTCATGAAATTATTTATAAATAACAAGGCCTTCTCTATTTCATTACTCACATTTGTATCTTAAAGATTTAAGTATTAAAAAATCTTGGCAGAGTCACACCTGGACATTATGTCATGGTTGTTACTTCTTTGACAATTCAATATTGGTTTGGAGTACTGCCTGTCATTCAACACTGCATTGGGTACAAGGCCTTTAGGCAGGAAATGAGTTACAACCTGATGCAAATGCCATGGTGTCCAAACTCGACAGCCACTGTTGCAGTTGGCAGCTTCCTTCTGCCCAGTATACAGCTCTCAGACAATCACAGGAAAAGGTTTGGTAAATTCAACTCTGGCAATACACGATGCTGGGCAAGAAACTGACCCAGTGAGTATGGGACAGTGTGTGTTGTCACATGTGGGTAGGTCAAAGGATTTCCAGTTGCCTCTTGGATACAAACACAACACCAGCACCTCTAAAATCCTTCCTTTTTAGGTCAGGGACCAGCATACTTTTTCTGCAAAGGGCCTGACAGTAAATATTTTTGGCTATGTAGGCCAGGCCACGTGGTCTCTTTTGTGACTATTCAACTCTTCTGCTATAGTAAATGAATGGGTGTGGCTATATGCTAATAAAACTTTATTTACAAAATCAGGCAGCCAGATTTGGCCCTTGGGCTATAGTTTGCTGGCTCTTGTTTTAGAAATCTATTTCTGTACATATCAAAGAAAAGCTTAGGCTGGGCTGGTGGCTCATGCCTGTAATCCCTGCACTTTGAGAGGCCAAGGCAGGTGGATCACCTAAGGTCAGGAGTTTAAGACCAGCTTGACCAATACGGTAAAACCCCATCTCTACTAAAAATATAAAAATTAGCTGGGTGTGGTGGTGGACACCTGTAATTTCAGCTACTCGGGAGGCCGAGGCATGAGTATCACTTGAACCCAGGAGGCAGAGGTTGCAGTGAGCCAAGATCGTGCCACTGTGCTCCAGCCTGGGCAACAGAGCGAGACACCATCTCAAACAAACAAACAAACAAACAAACAAAAACAATAAAAATGAAAAGAAAAGCTTTAAAGGGAGGGCAGAGAAAACCCTCAAGTGCTGAGCAGGGATTGGACATTCTCAGAGGCCATAAGATCTATTGGATTACATGTGTAGTTTAAATTTTGACTTGTAAAAAAAAGTCCTTAGGAATGATCATGCCAGCAACTATCAGAGATAAACTATGAACTAAGACAAGAAGAGTATGAAGACAGTTTTGCTTAAAATATTTCAATTTTTAAAGGTGGAAGGTAGAATATGGATTAAAAATGACAGGATACTAATGGGCAGAGTAGGAAGAAATTCCTTAATGGCACCCATCATTTACAATGAAGGCCAAGTTCTGCTCGGCCTCCTTCCAGTGAGATATATCAGAATGTCAGAGCCATTGGAAAGACCAGACTTGTGATGGTGAGATACTGCCTCAAACATCCTGCCTGCCTTGGCTCACACCCTCACCCACTCATGTGTGGAGCAGAATCATGTAATCTTGGTGAGCAAATTCTGCCCGTGCCTCAGATGTGTTTCCCAAATAAACCACTACCTACTCTGCCCAAATTCAAGGCTTTTGCTTCAGTGAACACAAATTAGTTCAGGAAAGAGATTAATAGCTTACTTTACTAAATAATTCAATTCATTATAATATTTGTATGGGACACGACTCTTATTCAGGCCATTGTTTACTTATATGGACAACTCTTCCAATAATCTTTTGACACTGTGCCCAGCAGCCAGTCTTCCTTCCTTGTAATCCACTCACCACATCATAGTGCAAGAGAGCTTTATTTCATGGAAATTTTCATCCTGCCTGTTTTATTTAAACTCTTCAATCTCTCCTTCACCAATCATTGGTATACAAAGAAACTGCCTGGTGTGGCCCAGGAGGGTTTTGCAATCTGTTCCTGCCTCCAGCTTCCTGGCTCACCTATCCTCCCAACTTAAGACACACTTTAACCACACTGATCAATTTTCTGTTCCATAAATATATTCTCCTTGTCTCTGGGCTTTTGCACATGCTGTTCCTTCTGCATAGAACATTGTGTCCTCACCTCCCCTGCTCATAACCTACCTTGGAAAGCCTCTCAAGTTTGTGCTGGGGCACCCTGGCATTGTCAGTAACCTCTCATGGTTACTCCAGTCAGAGACTTCACACACTGAATGTTAATTAGGATTAATGTGCTTTATTCCCCAATAGTCTATAACCTTTTTGAGAGAAGCACACCTTAGGGAGTTGAAGATATTCATAATATCCTTGGCATCTTGCATAGCATCCCAAACACACTCGATGCTCAAACATATCTTTTGAAGGAACAAATATTAACATGTTCAAATGCAAATCAAATACTGCTGATCTAAGTGTGCACAGGTATTGTGCCATTTGTTGTATGACTGTAAAGAAACATATCATCATGTTATATTTTCTTATGTACTTAGAATTACTTTGAGATGGTCTTTTTGACAACTCATAACAACCCTCAAGTTGTTAAAATATTTCCATTTTAAAAGTGAAGGAACACTAAATGCATTGTGGGATCCTGGATTGGGTCCTGGAATAGGAAAAGAACATTAGTGGAAAGCTGGTAAAATCTGAATAAAGTCTGGAGTTTAGTTTTGAGTAATGCATCAATGTTAATTTCTTAGTTATGACAACTATACCAAGGTTACATAAGATATTAACATTTGGGCAAACTGGGTTAAGGGTATACAGAACTGTCTGTATTATCTATGGATTTCCTATAAATCTACAGTTATTCCAAAATAAAAAGTCTATTTAAAAATATGAAGAAACTAGCCACATAGCTATATGGGTACCAAGTGGGAAAGCCACAGTCTTCCCATTCTTAATTCAGTGCTCTCTTTACATCCCTTGCTCTTCCTCTAGGATACAACACATTCCTCTAGGATACAACACTTATACTGAGAAACAAGAATATAGGTTAAATGAGGGTTCCCCTTGAAAAGCACTTAATTGTTCCTGTTGACTGCCTGGCAATCTCACAACATGGCGCCATACCAACACACTCCAATTTGCTTTCTCTTGTAGGGGGATCTTATGCAAATAAACACCATGTTATGTAACATAATATTCTTAGATCAAAAGGATATAAAGAAAGAAGAGAGGATAAAACAAAACACATGTGGACAGAGACAGAGAGAGGGAGATGACAGTATCATGAAACACACATATAGGCCAGATCATTCTCTGTGATGGACACTGTCCTATGTATTGGGGATGTTTCCCATCATCCCTGGCCTCTACTCACTACATGCCAGTAGCATCCACTCCAGATGTGACAACTAAAAACCTCTTCCAGATATTACTAAATGTCCTAGTAGGGTGAGGTGGAGGGGGAGGAAGAAGTGTCCCTGATTGAGAACCACAGACTCAGACTGTTTTCTAGAATAAAAGAAAGAATTTCTGAAGAGTGATTAGTTAGCCATTCTGCTATGAAAAATAACACTATCCACCATGTTCAGAGTCCCTACTGTGTGTCAGGTCTTATATATACATCTTCTATTTCTCACAAGAATGCCTCCAGGAATATTTATTTTAAAAATGAGAAGACTCAGGGGGCGCGCCCAAGATGGCCAAATAGGAACAGCTCCAGCCTCCAGCTCCCAGCGTGAGCGACACAGCAGACGGGTGATTTCTGCATTTTCAACTGAGGTACCGGGTTCATCTCACTGGGGCATGTCGGAGAGTCGGTGCTGGTCAGCTGGTGCAGGCCGACAAGCAAGAGCTGAAGCAGGGCAAGGCATCGCCTCACCTGGGAAGCACAAGGGGGAAGGGAATCCCTTTTCCTAGCCAAGGGAAACTGAGACACACAACACCTGGAAAATCAGGCAACTCCCACCCTGATACTGTGCTTTACCAAGGGTCTTAGCAAATGGCACACTAGGAGATTATATCCCACACCTGGCCCAGAGGGTCCCACGCCCACAGAGCCTCCCTCATTGCTAGCACAGCAGTCTGAGATCTAACTGAAAGGTGGCAGCGAGGCTGTGGGAGGGGCGCCCACCATTGCAGAGGCTTAGGTAGGTAAACAAAGCCACCAGGAAGCTCGAATTGGGTGGAGTCCACCACAGCTCAAGGAGGCCCACCTGTCTCTGTAGACTCCTCCTATAGGGACAGGTCATAGCTAAACAGAAAGCAGCAGAAACCTCGGCAGAGGTAAATGCCCCTGTCTGACAGCTTTGAAGAGAGCAGTGGATCTCCCAGCACGGAGGTTGAGATCTGAGAACGGACAGACTGCCTGCTCAAGTGGGTCCCTGACCCCTGAGTAGCCTAACTAGGAGACATCCCCCACTAGGTGCAGACTGACACCTCACACCTCACACGGAGGGGTACACCCCTGAGACGAAGCTTCCAGAGCGAGAATCAGACAGCAACACTCGCTGTTCAGCAATATTCTATCTTCTGCAGGCTCTGCTGCTGATATCCAGGCAAACAGGGTCTGGAGTGGACCTCCAGCAAACTCCAACAGACCTACAGCTGAGGGTCCTGACTGTTAGAAGGAAAACTAACAAACAGAAAGGACACCCACACCAAAATCCCATCAGTACGTCACCATCATCAAAGACCAAAGGCAGATAAAACCAAAAAGATGGGGAAAAAGCAGTGCAGAAAAGCTGGAAATCCAAAAAATCAGAGCGCATCTCCCCCTCCAAAGGAACACAGCTCATCGCCAGCAATGGAACAAAGCTGGATGGAGAATGACTTTGACGAGTTGAGAGAAGAAGGCTTCAGTTAATCAAACTTCTCAGAGCTAAAGGAGGAACTATGTAACCAGCGCAAAGAAACTAAAACCTTGAAAAAAGAATGGATAAATGGATAACTAGAATAATCAATGCAGAGAAAGCCATAAAAGAACTGATAGAGATGAAAACCATGACAGGAGAACTACATGAAAAATGCACAAGCATCAGTAACCGACTCAATCAACTGGAAGAAAGAGTATCAGCGATTGAAGATCAAACGAATGAAATGAAGTGAGAAGAGAAGTGTAGCGAAAAAAGAGTAAAAAGAAATGAACAAAGTCTCCAAGAAATATGGGATTATGTGAAAAGACCAAATCTATGTCTGATTGGTGTGCCTGAAAGTGATGGGGAAAATAGAACCAAGTTGGAAAACACTCTGCAGGATATCATCCAGGAGAACTTCCCCAACCTAGTAAGGCAGACCAACATTCAAATTCAGGAAATACAGAGAACGCCACAAAGATACTCCTCGAGAAGAGCAACTCCAAGACACATAATTGTCAGATTCACCAAAGTTGAAATGAAGGAAAAAATGTTAAGGGCAGCCAGAGAGAAAGGTCAGGTTACACACATAGGGAAGCCCATCAGACTAACAGCAGATCTCTCGGCAGAAATTCTACAAGCCAGAAGAGAGTCGGGGCCAATATTCAACATTCTTAAAGAAAAGAATTTTCGCCGGGCGCGGTGGCTCAAGCCTGTAATCCCAGCACTTTGGGAGGCCGAGACGGGTGGAACACGAGGTCAGGAGATCGAGACCATCCTGGCTAACACGGTGAAACCCCGTCTCTACTAAAAAATACAAAAAACTAGCTGGGCGAGGTGGCGGGCGCCTATAGTCCCAGCTACTCAGGAGGCTGAGGCAGGAGAATGGCATAAACCCGGGAGGCGGAGCTTGCAGTGAGCTGAGATCCGGCCACTGCACTCCAGCCCGGGCGACAGAGCCAGACTCCGTCTCAAAAAAAAAAAAAAAAAGAAAAGAATTTTCAGCCCAGAATTTCATATCCAGCCAAACTAAGTTTCATAAGTGAAGGAGAAATAAAATCCTTTACAGACAAGCAAATGCTTAGAGATGCTGTCACCACTGGGCCTGCCCTACAAGAGATCCTGAAGGAAGCACTAAACATGGAAAGGAACAACAGGTACCAGCCATTGCAAAAACATGTCAAAATGTAAAGTCCATTGATGCTAGGAAGAAACTGCATCAACTAGCGAGCAAAATAACCAGATAATATCATAATGACAGGATCAAGTTCACACATAACAATATTAACCTTAAATGTAAATGGACTAAATGGTCCAATTAAAAGACACAGACTGGCAAATTGGATAGAGTTAAGACCCATCAGTGTGCTGTATTCAGGAGACCCATCTCATATGCAGAGACATGCATAGGCTCAAAATAAAGGGATGGAGGAAGATCTACCAAGCAAATGGAAAACAATAAAAAGCAGGGGTTGCAATCCTAGTCTCTGATAAAACAGACTTTAAACCATCAAAGATCAAAAGAGACAAAGAAGGCCATTACATAACAGTAAAGGGATCAATTCATCAGGAAGAGCTAACTATCCTAAATATATATGCACCCAATACAGGAGCACCCAGATTCATAAAGCAAGTCCTTAGAGACTTACAAAGAGACTTAGACTCCCATACAATAATAATGGGAGACTTTAACACTCCACTGTCAACATTAGACAGATCAACGAGACAGAAAGTCAACAAAGATATCCAGGAATTGAACTCAACTCTGCAGCAAGCAGACCTAATAGACATCAACAGAACTCTCTACCCCAAATCAACAGAATATACATTCTTCTCAGCACCACATCACACTTATTCCAACATTGACCACATAGTTGGAAGTAAAGCACTCCTCAGCAAATGTAAAAGAACAGAAATTATAACAAACTGTCTCTCAGACCACAGTGCAATCAAACTAGAACTCAGGACTAAGAAACTCAATCAAAACCACTCAACTACATGGAAACTGAACAACCTGCTCCTGAATGATTACTGGGTACATAATGAAATGAAGGCAGAAATAAAGATGTTCTTTGAAACCAATGACAACAAAGATACAACATACCAGAATCTCTGGGACACATTTAAAGCAGTGTGTAGAGGGAAATTTATAGCACTAAATGCCCACAAGAGAAAGCAGGAAAGGTCTAAAATTGACACCCTAACATCGCAATTAAAAGAACTAGAGAAGCAAGAGCAAACACATTCAAAAGCTAGCAGAAGGCAAGAAATAACTAAGATCAGAGCAGAACTGAAGGAGACAGAGACACAAAAAACCTCCGAAAAATCAATGAATCCAGGAGCTGGTTTTTTGAAAAGATCAACAAAATTGATAGACCACGAGCAAGACTAATAAAGAAGAAAAGAGAGAAGAATCAAACAGATGCAATAAAAAATGATAAAGGGGATATCACCACCAACCCCACACAAATACAAACTACCATCAGAGAATATTATAAACACCTCTATGCAAATAAACTAGAAAACCTAGAAGAAATGGATAATTTCCTGGACACTTACACTCTCCCAAGACTAAACCAGGAAGAAGTTGAATCCCTGAATAGACCAATAGCAGGCTCTGAAATTGAGGCAATAATTAATAGCCTACCAACCAAAAAAAGTCCAGGACCAGACGGATTCACAGCCGAATTCTACCAGAGGTACAAGGAGGAGTTGGTACTATTCCTTCTGAAACTATTCCAATCAATAGAAAAAGAGGGAATCCTCCCTAACTCATTTTACAAGGCCAACATCATCCTGATACCAAAGCCTGACAGAGATACAACAAAAAAGGAGAATTTTAGACCAATATCCCTGATGAACATTGATGCAAAAATCCTCAATAAAATACTGGTAAACTGAATCCAGCAGTACATCAAAAGCTTATCCACCAGATCAAGATCCCATGACAAATGGGATGTAACTAAAGAGCTTCTGCACAGCAAAAGAAACTACCATCAGAGTGAACAGGCAACCTACAGAATGGGAGAACATTTTTGCAATCTACTCATCTGACAAAGGGCTAATATCCAGAACCTATAAAGAACTCAATCAAATTTACAAGAAAAAAAACAAACAACCCCATCAAAAAGTAGGCAAAGGATATGAACAGACACTTCTCAAAAGAAGACATTCATACAGCCAACAGACACATGAAAAAATGCTCATCATCACTGGCAATCAGAGAAATGTAAATCAAAACCACAATGAGATACCATCTCACACCAGTTAGAATGGCAATCATTAAAAAATCAGGAAACAACAGGTGCTGGAGAGGATGTGGAGAAATAGGAACAGTTTTACACTGTTGGTGGGACCGTAAACTAGTTCAACCATTGTGGAAAACAGTGTGGCGATTCCTCAAGGATCTAGAACTAGAAATACCATTTGACCCAGCCATCCCATTACTGGGGATATACCCAAAGCATTATAAGTCATGCTGCTATAAAGACACATTCACACGTATGTTTATTGCGGCACTATTCACAATAGCAAAGACTTGGAATCAACCCAAATGCCCATCAGTGACAGACTGGATTAAGAAAATGTGGCACATATACACCATGGAATATGATGCAGCCATAAAAAAGGATGAGTTCGTGTCCTTTATAGGGACATGGATGAAGCTGGAAACCATCATTCTCAGCAAACTATCACAAGAACAGAAAACCAAATACCGCATGTTCTCACTCATAGGTGGGAACTGAACAATGACATCACTTGGACACAGGAAGGGGATCATCACACACCGGGTCCTATTGTGGGTAGGGGGTAGGGGGGAGGGATAGCATTAGGCGATATACCTAATGTAAATTACCAGTTAATGGGTGCAGCACACTAACATGGCACATGTATACATATGTAACAAACCTGCACGTTGTGCACATGTACCCTAGAACTTAAAGTATAATAAAAAAAAAAATGAGAAGACTCAAGTTCAGAGAGAGTAATGGTCTCACGGCTGTGAAGGAATAGAAATCAGTTTTGGAACCTAGAGGTATCTGATGCAAATTCCATTATTCCACACTGGCTTTTTACTTGTTTTGGGGGGCTGTCAATGATACCCAAGAGAGAGGAAAGGAAAAGAAAGGGGGACAGAGTCAGCTGAAAGAAGAGCAGATAAGACATGACAGCTCTGTTGAGTTCACAGCACTTACTGTTTGTCTTCAACTTCCCAGGCTCACTGCTGCGGCTGCCCGCCTGGTTGATGGCCTTGACCATGAAGATGTACTTGGTGCCGCTCTGCAGACCGTGTACCGTGTAGTGGTTCTGCTTGATGTTGGGTACTATCATCCAGCTATCAGCCGAGTTACACAGACCTGCAAAGCCAATCAGACATGGTGCAGTTCTTTGGCACAAGGGGAGCAATGCTTGCATAATTTTAAGTTGAATAATTTCAATTTATTTGAATAGAGTTGGTAAGTGAAGTGCTTTGTTCTGATAGCCACATATGAAAAATTGACTTCACTAATATAGATGTGGCAGATTGCATTTTTGTCTCCAAAATTCTCCCTGCCCTGTATATCCAGGCCCAAATGACTTTGCAGGTGCTCCTTCTAAAGAGGTGCAATATATTTCCCTGTCACACAGCTTTGAATTTGGTCAAGTGACTTACTTTAGTCAATAGGATGAGGCTGAAATGACAATGTGCTAGTTGCAAGAGTAGGCATGACAAAGCCTTGAGGATTTCTGTTGACCCTTTGTGTCTGCCACTGCTCTGGAGAAAATATTCCTAGGATACTCTGTTCATTCCAACAGGATGAGACAGGGAACAGCTTTACCACACAGGCAACGCCCAGCCAGTGCAGGAGTGAACCAAGCAGAGATCAGCCAACACCAACCAACCTCCAACAGGGAAGCTAATAAATGATCATCAGGGTTGTTTGTGATCTTGTATTAGTGTGGCTGTAACTAACTGATGTAGGAGACATATTCCTAAGAGAATTCTGGAGCAGCAACACCTGGGCAGCTCAGGGTCTGGTGCAGATCTTGAGAAAGCGTCCACAGGGATTTTTGACCAGCTGCATCCCTAGGATGACTGGTTCCAGAGTGGAGTGGGGCTGTTGCTCTGGCTGCATCCTGTAGGATGTTGGTTGGGGAGCAGACCGAGGATTTATAATGCTTGGAAGAATATGTAGGAAAAGGAAGCCCATTTTGTTTTGCAGCTGGTTGACGGCTGAAAACATCTCTTTGGTATCAGGTCCAATTTCCCTCTCTCTTTTTTCCATCCATCAGTCTCCACTCCAATAGAACCTTTTCCCAAACCCCTGGTGACCAGGCTGTCAAGAAGTTTCCTGACTGTTGATTTCCTTCAGTGGTCCCTGGGAGAGGGCTGGGCCTCCTTCACTTACAGAGGACTCCAAAGCCACCACCCAACTCTTCTTTCAGTTGATTTGCAAGTCAAAGGGTTAGTTCCTTTGATCTTGAGGCAACTTATACTTTACCAGACTCTCAAAAAGCAGTCCCTTAATCTTTTTTTTGGTCTCACCTCGTTGAGAATCTAATAAAACCTTTCTGTAGAAAGAAATTCACAAATGCATATACATACCAAACCACAAATATTTGCATAGCGTTTCAAGGTAGTCACAGGCTCCTGAAGCCTGTCTTTGAATCTTACTGAATACTTTCTCCATCTTTTGAGTTAAAAAGTATTCATGGTATTGTCACAGTTGAAAAAAAGTTAAAAGTATTTTGTCAATTGTGAAAATTCACCTTATATAATTTCCATCTTGGGTGCACAGTATTTTCAAGTACACATCAGTGAATTATATATATATATATATAGATAGATAGATAGATAGATAGATAGATAGATAGATAGATAGATGTCTAAAGATACACACACATACACACACACACACACACACACACTCACATATATTTGGTCTTGTGAATTTTCTGTTGCCTCTCTTTTTTTTTTTCTACCTGCAAACATTTTCGCCAGTGGACTGCCAGATTTGAAAAAGCCAGCTTGAAGCAAGAATGTAATTTAGGACTCATAGAAGGGTTTGAGTGTGTGTGTGTTTATATTTGGAGATTCAGCAGAGCAAAAAGAGGCACAATCCATCCCTCCTCCCCAAATTTATTTTCTCTAACTCTTAGCCCTCTGTTTTCCTACCAATTCTCATTTGTATAAGATGCAGGAAAACATCCACAAATAGTTTAGTAACATGGGAATTTCCTTACTATATATCCCTTCTGATCTTCCTTCACCTTACCTTTTCCTTGAACATAGCTATAATAAACTTCATACTTCTGGATAATACCACAGCCAAATATTAGATTTTGATCCAATCAAAGAAGGGTCATTTTGAACTCTGAGTTCTGGGCCCCAAGAGGCCTATAACTCTCTTTAGGTACTTAATATTATTACAATAGTAACAAAACAAAAAAGTAGCTTTTCTATTATGTAGGATAGTCTACTCATATTCCTAGATCTTTGTCAACGGCAGTCAGCCACAAATGAGAAAAATTAAGGCATCCAGTAGATTCAAATGAGAATCCTATCAATTTCACTGCTTTTACACTGTTCCTGTTTAATTGAATATGTTACAATAAAATGACTATTGTGGTCAAAGAAAGCAAGTGTAAAAATGTTTCAATAAACTTTACATCACTGTACAACCCAAAAGCTGGGTTTAATGTGGTGGGGGAACGCTTTCAGCAACATCATAAAGCAGATGTCTGAAATTGCTGCAAACTGTAACTTGGCCTAAAGTCCAAAGTCTTAGCCCAACAAAGATTTTATGTTTCAGAAACCTTTTCCAGACAAAAAGGGACTTTGACTATCCTGATTATTTTGAAGAGGTCCCTATTTTTTTCCTCGAAAATTAAAAGAACAAAATGTTTATGAAGTAGTAAAATTTCATTGGTTAGCTTTATACTGGGACAATCTACTTTCATGAATACTAACAATTATTACTGTTTAGGTTTACCTTTATGTTATTATTATTGCCAAGATAATAATTGAGAAGTTGATTAAAAATGCCAGGAAAGCAACACTGACAATTTTCTTTTGGGGGCTGGAGTAAGTGGGGTGACTTGGAGTGCAGCATTACTGGTGTTGGTCTTACGCCAGCACCACCTAACTTCTTGCATATGACACTGAGTTTGCTTAAGCAAGACTTCTCTGCCTTGACACCCTACTGTGTTAGGACTTTTGACCAGGTTTTATTCATCTCTTTATGAAACACCCACACAACCATCCTGATTGAAACTTCACTTTTCTCCAAACTCATTTTCAATCATCTTTGAGGGTGTTCCAACGTTCACCTCCTCCGACTCAGTTTAAAATAACAATGGAGCTTGGAAAATAATTTGTCCACAATGAAACCTAATTGAGTTTTTTGATTTTATACTTTTTTTTTCATTCATAATGGATTAGAAGCATTTCCCTACATAATGTGGCTCATTTTAAAATCTTAATTACATCTGGGATTTCAGAGCCTTGTATGGCAACTGTCATCTTACCACAAAAAATTATGTGTAAAAATGTCACAAAATGTAGACAGTCTTAGGAGAGGCTGCACACTGGTTTCTAACATCCTTTGTCTCTTCCAACAGACTGGACAAAAGTGAACATTCCTTTCCTTCTTCTCTGTAAAAATAGTATATGTTTAATAACTTTCATGAATGTTTTCTAAGTGACTACAATAAATTAAAAGCAGATAACTACTTAGCCATTAAGGCTTGAAAAAAATGCAGCTTTTGATTTCTGCTAAGAATAAGAATAGGCTGCTGGGGAAAGGACCCAATTTAAGATTTAAAATGACGCATCAAAAGTAGTTTTAGAAAAAACGTGGAAAACGTTGTAAAATTAAATAAATATCTAGTTATTGATAAGCAATTCATTAACATCTATAGTCATAACTCTATTAATAAAAATAAAAAATAAAAATTAATGTCATTACTTTTGCATTTGAATGTATGTATTTCATTAGTGAGGGCCTTTTCATAAGATTGAAAAAGCTCCATAGATATTATCTAAGTCTCCTTCACTAACGCCAGTTGAAGGCAATTAACTACAATTTATTAGGATGAGTGAAGGAACCATGACCTAGAGACAGTAAAAGATTTTCTAGTGACATAAGGAGCTACAGCCAGGTCTTGAGCATTATATCTTCTCATTTTCAGTAGAGTTTTAGCATTAGATCTTGTCATGCAATACAACATCTGCAAAGGATATTTCTCCAAATAATAGGACAGATTATTTAACAACATTCAAGGAAAGCCTTTCACATAATGATTGTGTAAAATGCTATCATGCAGATACTCCTGGAAAATTGCAAAATTGGTCTTTCTTTTAAAATGCAATTATGGGCGAGTACAGTTTGTATTTTTGTAGGAATAATAACTTTGAATATCTATGTGTTACCACTGTGGCAAACACAAGACTAAGGTCTTTACTTTTATTATCTCAACCATGTGAAGCTAAAACACTATCCATTCTTACAGATGAGGAAACAGATTAGGAGGACATTAAATAATTCGCTCAAGACTGCAGAGCTAGTGAGGTCCAAAGTCAAGATTCAAATCCAGGTCTCCCTTGGTCACTACAAATGTGAAAAATATTTAAGAAGAAAATAATTTGAAAATGTTTGCATCTCAGTTAGCTTTTTATCTGAATGAATTCTTTCTTTGTCGCAAATTGATCCTGTAGGCATTAGGACTTCACTATTCTGGTTTAATGGGCATAAACACATCCTGATACAAACAACCCGATGAGAGTATCCAAGTTTGGTCAGCACCAGCAGTTTCACTGTTTTTCTTCCATCCTGGGAGAATGGGCCTTTCTGGCATCTATGCATTAAAGGTTGATAATCTTCACTAAGCCATTTGCATTTCTCTTTTTATGGCAACTGGTTTCTGGGAATAAAACATCTCTGGAATCACCCAACATAAAGTTCTGAGTTCATTATACTCAGTAGTTTTGTTCTTGTTGAATTGTTTTATGCATGACCTTTTTGCATCATCTATTCTATTAATGCATCATGTTTGGTATTATTTTCGATGCAAATAGCACAGAAATCAAGTTGGTCACAGTTTAGCCAAGTGAGAAATCCTAAGTTTCAAGCAATAAATATCTTCCTTTCATTTTGGGGATGAGGTGAAGCTCTGGTATTGAATTAGGGCCTTTTGGCCCCAATTCCTTGCTCCTTCCTTGTAATTTTGCAGGTCTTTGTATTCTCACTCTGGGCTCACCCAGGGGACTTCTTTGACAAACAGCATGTTAGCTAATGTGACACAGACAGGGGCTTAAAAAGAATGTGTGTAATTGAGCCTGCCCTTACTCCTTCATCTCTGCAATCAGGGGGAGAACAGACTTGAGCTGGATTGCAGGAGGATGAGAGAGATGTGCAGCAGTCGGGTTGCCACAGTTACCAGCCTGCCATGTGAGGGAGCCAAGATCAGCAGGGCTTCCTAGTTGACACTCAGTTGACTCCAGATACATAAGCAATAAGTTGTTGTTAAATTCTACTTAGGCCCTGTGGTTGTTGGCTATTCAGCAAAAGCCAACGGATACAGAGCCCGTCAGTCAAAGCCAAGGCTACATGTACTCCCAAAATGCCCATGACGATTTGATTTAAGAAATTTCAGGAGAGGGCTGGGTGCAGTGGCTCACGCCTATAATCCCAACACTTTGGGAGGCCAAGGTGGGTGTATCACTTGAGGCCAGGAGTTGAGACCAGCCTGGCCAACGTGGCGAAATCCCATCTCTACTAAAAATACAAAAATTAGCCAGGTGTGGTAGCACATACCTGTAATCCCAGCTACTTGGGAAGCTGAGGCACGAGAATCATTTGAACTCTGGGGGTGGAGGTTGCAGTGAGCCGAGATCATGACACTGCACTCCAGCCTGGGCAGCAGAGCAAGACTGCCTGAGATAAATATATATATAAGAATAAAAGAAAAAAAAGAAATTTCAGGAGAGACATAACTATCTGAGGAAGACATGCCCCAGGATGGTCCCCAGGATTCCAACTCCCTGGTATTCATAACTGTGTAATATTCTCTCCCTAGTGTAAACAGGACCTGTCATCTGCTTCTAACCAACAGAATATGGCAAAGGACAAAGGTCTATCACTTTTATTACTCCTGTGATTATATTATATGACAAAGGTGAAGGCAAAGGGAGTTTACAGATATAATTAAGGTCCCTAATCATTTGATTTGGAGTTAATCAAATGGCAGATTATTCTGGGTGGGTCTGACCTAATCAAGTGAGCCCTTTAAAGGCAGGTTTGGAGGTGGGAGGTTTGAAGTAGCACACTCTCTCCTTTGCTGGCCTTGATGAAGCAAGCTGCCATGAATTCCACAACCACAATGAAACAGATTTGTCAACAAATGGAGGGAGCTAAGAAGTAGAGTCTTCCTAAGTTGAGTCTCCAGATGAATGCAGCCTAGCCAACACCTTAATTTCAGACTGTGACAACCTAAGAAGAAGACCCAGCTCAACTATGCCCAGAATCCTAACCCATGGAAACTGAAATAATAAGTGGGTATTGTTTTAAACTGCTAAGTTTTTGGAAATTTGTTTCGCAGCAATAGAAAACTGTTAGCACTTTTCCTGAATCAGACAAAAATGATTTAAGAGAAATACAGCATTTCTCACATGGGCCAAGAACCACTCTTTTGGTGTAAAATGACTCTAAATGTTTTCTTTTTCTGGTTAGACTATTCACTCATCAACAGACATCTGTTCTATCAGTCCTCTATGTATTTTCAGAGAACCTTCCCTCGGTGTTTTGCAATGAATCATCTCTCCATTTTCTACCTGCTCTTCTCAGACCTTCACGTGCTTTTTTTCTTTTATCTTGGAATTTCTGATCATCTTTTGAATTTCATCTTCTTCAAGTTTGATACAATCCCCGGTTCAGTTTATCCCAAATATGCTAGTGATATTAATCACAAAATATTGAGAAAACGATTCCTTAAGTGAAGACAAAATACATTAATTATATTCCCCCCTTTTTGTTGTGTTTTTCCTTCCATGCTACATAGTATAGTAGTGTGTGTGTGGATCAGTGTGTTATAGTCTCAGTATTTGGCATGTAATCATGTAGATATTATACATTTATCTTGCTTTAAATTAGGGTTTCTCAACTTCGACATTACTGACATTTTGGGCCAGATAGTTCTTTGTTGTTGGGGGATTTCTTGTGCATTGTGGGAGATTTCCCATCATCCCTCACTTCTACCAACTAGATGCCAATAGCACTCTCTCCTCCCAGATTTTGAGAACCCAAAGTCTCTAGAGACATTGTCAAATGTCCCTTAGGGGGCAAAAATGTCCCTGTTGAGAATCACTGCTTATATGAAGGAGTGACTATTTGGTATGATATTAGTGATCATAGATTAACTTGTGTTTCGGGTTTATGGTGAAGCACAATCAAGGTTTAAAATTTTACTAGACTTTAATTCCATGTTAAGTTTATGGTATATGCAGCCAAGACCAGTGAAATATAAGCTTGTACAGCTGGAAAAATGCATTTAAAAATCATGTCATCTCTCTGAAGTGCAATGTGGCAATGTCAAGTAAAATTAAAATGCAAATAATCTTTTCCTAGAAATTGCACCTCAAGAGATTATACTACAGATATAATTCCCCATGTGTGGAAGGAAAGATAGGCAAGGATATCTTGAACATCCTTGGAGATACTGGGGCATTGTTTGTAAGGGCCAAAGATTGGAAACAAGCTAAATACACATCTATAGAAGATGGGATAAATGAATTAGAGTATATCTTTACAATAGGATATGATACTGCCTCAAAAAGGAATGAGGCAGTTCTTTATTTGTGCTGAAATGGAATGATATCTCAGACATAATATTTATTGAAAAAAACAAGGTAAAGAATTATGTATGATATGCACATATAGAAAAATATTTTAGAGAATTAGTATTTCTTTATGATTTGCAGTAGGGCATATAAAGTCAGGAATGAGGAATGATACCAGAAGAATTCAAAATCGTAGAAGGAGAGCAAAATGTTACTAAACCATTGCTATACAGTGCTTCTCCGACTTGCCCCAAAAAGCACTTCAAATATCTGAGGACAGTGATGATTTTTTCCCAGGGAAATGGGCCAGATGCAGAGAAGCCTTCCTGGAATTATCTTTTCCTTTCCATCTCTGATGCTGGTGCCATTTGCAGGTCCTGGCTATTTCTGCCTTGGTGAATTACTATGAAACTTCCCAGCTGATGTCTCTGCTTCTAGTCCTGCCCTGTTCCTCTCCACTCTCCACAGTGCTCCTGAGTCACCTTCTAATTATATCTCTGATCACACTACTCTCCTGCATGACTCTCAAGCCCACAGGGTAAAATCCAAACATGGTATGGCCTGGGTAGCCCTCTGCAATCTAGCTCTTGCCTGTGAATTAGGATTAAGTGACTGAGGATTAAGGATTAAGAACATGTGCTTTTTGGAGCTAGGCCAATATGGGTTTGAGCCCTGGTTCTATTTCTCTGTCTTCATTTCTCACTGTCTCCCTTTCCTCACTTACCAGCCAGGCTTAATTAGGCAAGATCTCCCAATATACCCTGCTATGTTACATCTTGATAGGTTTGCTTATGATGACATAGCTGTCTGGTACAGCCTTAACTTGCTAAAATGCACCTGCTTTTTTTCAAGACTTAGTTTAACCACAACTTCCCCCAAGACATTTTTGTCCCACTCACCATTTCCGACCTTTCTATATTCCCTACCTACTTAAGCAGTTTGCCAGAGCTGTTCTTGACATTTCATGACTTTCTCCACTTTCATTAAAAAATTACACATTCTTGGTAAATGGCAAGATTTTAATAAAAGCTTTAAAGGCAGGCCAATTATAGGGTAGAAGGTGAGGGAGTTGAGGAGAGGAAGTTGGAGAAGTTGGGGAGAGTGGATATAAGGAAGGTAGGGGGAGCCATTTGTTGGTATGGGTCATTTATACTTTAGTCCCATAGAACTTGGTGTATTTTTGCATCACTCTTTTAATTAATCCTAAATCAAATTTCTATGTTAAGCATCGTATGACTCAGAATTACTTGTGCTAGGAAAGAACAGTTTGTAGTTAAGAGAGAAAAGGTTTATATAATTAAAGCACATTAAATTGATACGAATTTATTCAAAACATCTCTTTGTTGAAACATGATCGCTATTCTATTCTGTTCTACTTTGACATATTGTATGTTTCTTTGTTAAAGAAGTTTCAAACTTACTCCCGTGAAAAGCCATGTCTTCTGGTTCATTGCCATTTGCTCAGTTCAATTTAAATAACTCTGTGGGTTGGAGGACTGCTTCCTCTATTACCATCTCTGTGGCCAGCTACTACTGCTATTTGAAATTACCAAGTTATCTCTGATGCCAGATATCAAATAGGCCTCAGTGAGAGGGGGCACCTCTAATGTTTCAGGTAAGGTTGGAAATTCTTCCCAGGTGGAGCCAGTTACTAACATTTTAAGTGATGGGCCCAGGTCTCCTCTGAATGGGACCAGGTATTTAACATTCTTTGGCTATTTATTTTATTAAATCTTTTCTTTTAAAATATGTGAAGTAACACATATTTACTAAAGCATGTAACTTTCACCTAGAAATTGCCATTAACTCCAAGAACCCCCATATATTTCATTCCAGTGGTGCCATTTTCCCTTTAATCCTGGAGGTAGCCGTTATCCTGACTTTTTATTTTTATTTTTTTGAGACAGCATTTTCACTCTGTTGCCCTGTCTGGAGTGCAGTGGTGTGATCTCTGCCCACTGCAACCTCTGCTTCTTGGGCTCAAGTCATCCTCCTGCCTCAGCCTCCTGGGTAGTTGGGACTACAGGTGTGTGTCACCACACCCTGCTAAGTTCTGTATTTTTTTGTATTTTTTGTAGAGATGGGGTTTCACTAGGTTGCCCATGGTTTATAGCTTTAACACCTATGAATGTTTCTTTAAGCAAAATAGTTTATTTTGATCTTTAAGTTATGAACCTATATGTGGATTAATACCACGCATATATATATATATACACACACACACACACACACATATACATATACATATATATATATATATATATATATATATGTATTTGTTTCTGGTTTCTTTCCCTTAACAATATATTTGTGAGAATCATCCATGTGGTTTGCTAGAGGTCATTAATTTTCATCAATATTTAGCCAGCTGTTTTTACTAGTATAGTACAAGTGAGTGCTATCACTTTCTTGTTCAAGAAAGACAAGTCAATAAATATTGTGTGTTCTTTCCTTCCTTGTCTTCCTTTGACGTTTAAATTCAGGAATGCAGTAAATCTGAAGAAAGCCACCAAAGAGAGAAATAAATAGGCCATGAGATACTCACTAACGACGTTGGCTTGTCCGGTGAATATGGTGTACTGGAGTTCGTAGGAGACCACACTGAATTCATCATCGGAGGTCCAATGCACAGTGATGGTGTCATATGAAGCTGTGCAGAGTTCTTCTCTAATTGTGGGAGGGTTGGGAGCTGTGGGGGTCAAGAATGCTTATCAGTGGGAAAGCACACACCACTGGGATACCATTTTGGAGGAGATGTTTGACAGTTAAGCAGGTCTTTCTCAATAGGTCCATCAGGACTACTATTCTAGAGATGGTGACCCCACTCTAAAGAATATTTGATTGGCTGGTTATTGCTTTTGTTTTTAATAAGGAGTGTGACTACAGTCAGCCAGTATGGACTTTCTGTGTTTACCATGAGATCATGAGAATATGTTTGGGAGGTTAAACAATACTTTCTTGTGCATGAAGGAAAACATGTCAAATAAAAAGTAAACAAGATAAAGTTTCATAGTTGCGTTCACTTTGGGAGGTTGGCTAACTTTTTCAGTAAAGGCCTTGATGGTAAATGTTTCCAGCTTTGTGGGCCATACAGTCTCTGTTGCAACTAGTCAACTCTGCCATTGTGGCATGAAAACAGTTACAACTTATACATGTGGGCATGGCCAGGTTCCAATAAAACTTTATTTACAAATATAGGTGGAGGGTCAGATTTGGGCTGTAATCTAAAATTCACCAACCCCTGATCTATTAATACATGGTGCCAGATACTTATATATTTAGGCATCCAACTGAAAAAATACTTATCTTTGTTATCCTACAAAAAATCAGCCACATAATTGTTTGAATTTTTCTTTCATTAGATGTTTTGATGACTTATATATAAAAAAAGAACTTATTAGTCCAGCCCTATTTTCTTCTGATTTCTCAACTCATGCGATATTTCAAATTAAGAAGACCATGATTAATAGTTAATCATATCTAAAGGGTACATTTTCCTTCCCCAAGGAAAAACCTTTTTTTTGGCATTTGGTTAATTTATCATTGTAGAAGGCTGCTGTTTTATTTCTTTAACACATTCTGGAGCAGAGAAGTCTAAGTCCTACCAAAATAATGAGTTTAAAATGACTTCTACTGAACTGATTTCAGTAACTGGTTTTATGAGAAGAGTATGTGAGCAAGGAAAATATGAGAAAATGAGTGCTTTGCATTGTAAATAATATTTAAGAGGGAGGGGTTGGCAAACTGACTGTGAGCCAAGTCTGGCCCACTGCCTATTTTTGTAAATAAAGTTTTATTGGAACACAGCCAGATTCATTCATTTATGTATTGTCTATGGCTGCTTTGGAGCAACAGCAAAGTTGAGTAGTTGTGGCCATATGGCCTGCAAAGCCTAAAATGTCTACCATCTGGTGGTTTGCAGTCAAAATTTGCTGACCCCTGGTTTAGAGAATTGATCCAGGGCCTTTACTTCCACTCTGCTATCCATTAGAATCTAGCTTCAAAAGGAGAAATATACCTGCATTCTACAAATTAGGAGCAACCTTTGCTTATACTATTTTAGAGTTCTTTCCTGTTCTAAATTATGATTAGAATTGATGAGTCCTAAGCAAACCCAAAGAGGAAGAAAAGTTTATAAAAACTGTAAATTTAAACTCTGTGTTAGTAGTCTTCACTTTGCTTTTTGAATATACCTCTAGGACAAATATCATAGAAGCAAGTCTACGGTATTAAGTCAATTAGCTTAGCTTTATCTATTGGTTCTGAATTCCAGAAACACTGTTGAGCACCTCCAACGTGACAGGCATGGCATTAAATTGTGCATTAAGATAGAAGGGCTCTACATAACCTTTAAAGCATTCTTTATTGAATATGTATTTGTACATCTGTCTCCTGAAGTATTCACATGTGAGATTCGGTGTCATGTGGTACGACTTGGATGCGCATGAATCAGTGACACCAGTCAGGATATGCATTCCACAGAGGAGGTCCAGCTGCATCGTAAAATGTGCTTATTATTGTCTGTGTGGTCCCTGTTGGTGTGGGATCACTCCTGCATGGATCAGTAAAGAAATACTTACTCTCCCACAATTTAGACAGTTCATTGAATTATTTCTCCATTGTAGAAAAATTTTGTTCTTTCTGTATTGCAATATATGATTAAATAGAAAGAAAACGTATGTTCAAAATAGGCAAGTACCTGTGAGACACATGGTAGTAGCCATAATCAGGAAGGAAATGTCACCTCTATGGGTTATTAACTTGACATACCACTTAGAGGCATGTCATAGGAAAAAAAAATCTTGTTTTTACAATGAGACAGGCTAACCTTATTTTGACTGTAAACCCAATGAGTTTGTCCTGAGAAGTCAATACTCAATTTAGTGTAAATGAGAACAGCAGCGTGCTGCCAATTTCAATACTCATGGAATTGGTACCAGAAGTGTTATTTTCTTGTCTCTGTCACAAACACCACCCAAGGAATGGTGGGCTAATACTCCACAAACACTTCATTTCCTGCTTACAAATGGCATAAACTATTTGGACTTGGCAGTATCAGCCAAGCATCATATGTTATGGTCAGGATCGATGTTATGTCTAGAAATGGACTGAATTTGTACTTGGGGTTGACAGCTCAGAAGACATAATAGCAGGTACCCCATATGGCCTTTAGTTTGAAATAAACAGCCATCGGGATGAAATATGGTGTATGTTACAATTCAGTCCAAACTACTTTCACAATTTCCCCTTTAATCAATACTTTCGCATTCCTATAGAAATTAAAATGGGCATATGTTGTTGAAATACTATGAAATAATTATTAGGAAATGGCAAGGGCACATTCTTGTCAATAAGACTGATTCTGGGCAGAATGGCCATGTGCCTAGGCAAATACTTAATTTTCCAGTCTTTTCTGCCCTTGGACATGACCTTGTAACACAGATATGGCCCACCAGACATAAGTGGAAGTTTGCTAGGTGGGTCTTCTGATCAAGTTTTTCGTTTTTCTGATAAACAGACTTCACTGGCAGAGCATTTTGTCCATCGTTTCCCCTCCACCCCTTTCTTTTTGCCTAGAGCTTGAGCACAACACTTGGAGGTGGAGTAGTCATGCTGTGATCATGTGTCAGAAAGGCAACACAATGAAGGTGGCAGAGGAGGAAAAAAGAAAGAGCCTGGGGTCTGAGGTCATCACTGAACCACTGCTCAGCCCTGGAACACAGGCTTCTCTTGTGTCTATAATACAAACACTCCTTGATGGTTTTATTCACTGCTAGTTGGATTTTTTGTTGCAACTTGACTCATTCCCAAATGATATAAGAAAAAGGAGATTTTTAACAGGATGCCATTGTAAAAAACAGCTTAGCCGGAGAAAGTCTAGATCTGCACTGTTCAATACAATAGCCATGAGCTACATGTGGTGTTTTAAATTTCAATTAAATTTAGTTAAAGTTAAATAAAAGTAAAAATTCACTAGACACACTTCGAGTTTTCAATAGCCCCATGTGGGATTCAGCTAACACTGGATAGTACAGATATAGAACATATCTATCATCATAGAAAGTTTTATTGGATAGTGTCAGTTTAAATAAATCTCAGAGTTAAAAGCTTACATAGGAGGGCATTATGTACACAAGTATTTGAAACCAAGTTTAGTTCCATACGGTAAATGCTTTTTTAGTCAATTTCTTTCTTCCTTAATAGGAGCGGTATGTTTGAAAGAGAGAGTTACATAAGATAAGAAGTTTGTGGAATGCCTGCCTTGCTTGACAGTGCAGAAAGGCTAAAAACAGCACATTGGGTCCTAGCAAAGAAAAAATGCTCATCTTCTGGGTATAATGCTCCCTGAATATAGAACTCCTGACCTTCTATCCACAGACTGTAAAAACAAACATCACACAATATTCCCTCTCTCCTGCTCCACCTTGTTCAATTGCTTTCCCACAAACATGTACACACAGAATTGGAATTGAGAAGCTCATGTCACGCTAAGTTAGGGATGTAGTCTGTTGAAGGCTGTAGGTCTTAAGTGCAGTGCACATCTGGCTTCACTGTGTACATTGTGCTTTCCTGAAGTCACAGGCACTAGTGGCTTTGGCTAACACAAATAAGGTTGTCTAAACAGTCCAAATTCTATCAGTGTATGTTCTCAGTTCCTGCTTTAGAAGTTGACAGCAAAGAAAAATTTAGAAGCATGGTTAGGAATAGGAGTGGCCTGAGGTTTTTGTTGTTTTGTTGTTGTTTTGTTTTTTAAGCTCAACCAAGGGAGAAACAAAACAAAACACCAACCAGGAAGCACACTGAAACACAGCACTAGGAATTCCAATGTGAATTTGAGACCTTTGCCATGGTGACTTTGCCAAGATGAAATTCAGTCTTTTACTAGAAAGAGCAGAAGTTTTTGGAGTTTGTACAGGTCCCCCCCAAATTCTAATTCTGTCACTCCCTAGTTATCTGATTTCCAGCAAGATGGCTGATCTCTGTCATTTGCAAAATGGGGATTATAACGCTTTACCTCAACTTGATGTTGTGCAAATTAAAACAATATCACAAATACAAGGAGATGAAGCAGTGCAGACAACCAATCTGTTAGCTGCCAATTTTTTCTCTGCTAATGTATTGTGAGTTGCCTTACTACCATGATATGAAAAATACCAAAGAGAGAGATTATTTTTAGCACCCACACCTTGAGAGTGAGGGAAACAGTGGTAAGTATGCTTTTAATGATTGAGATTCTCCTTTTTCTCCTGTTCCCAGTTTAGTCATGGGCTGTGTTGTTTTGGTTAAAAACAAAGGGAAGTGCACAGAAATTGTTTATGGAAATATTAGTGCCATTCCTAGGTCAAAAGCCCATTCCTCTGGTTATTGGGGAATAACTGATCTGGTGGCAAAGTGTTTATGTGAACAATATTAAAGAGAACATAAAAGACAATACCTGTAAGGTAATCCAGACATTCTAGCAATTTCTTCTCTCGGGAAAAATCTAAGGCAAAGGTGTCAAATGTGTCATTGAGGTTGATTTCAGGAATTAGAACCTGGGAGGATGCAGTTGCCATGGAGACTCTGTAACGTAAACAAAACAATGTTTTAGAAATGTCAAGATGACTTTCAACATCACTGCATTGAAATGAAAAAAAGGAAAAGAAATCTCTTTTAAAAAGTGCTTTTTTACACATGAGTTTTAAGAGGCATCTCAAAATGTCACAACACAGTAACATAAAACAAATGAATGCAAGCTTTAAAAAAAAGTGAAGGAATTGGAGAAAACAACAGACTTGCTTGCCCTCTTCCTTTTTACTATCAGAAAAAAAAAATTCCCTGTGAAAGCAAAAGAATATTCATATATCATGTTGCTGTGTATTTAACAGTCTGGCCTGGTCACATCTAACCCCAGCAAGAAGCGCGTAGCTCCAGGCATTTCTTCACACATCTGTCTGGGAAACTGTTTGTTCCTTTCAGACACAACCCTGCTCCACTTCAAAGGGGAGTCTCCAAAATTTCAAACTGCATAAAAGGCAAAGTGAATATTAAAAAAGAATGTTTCCAGATATTGGATTAGTTAAATCAATTACTAGCCCCTCTCTAAAATAAACATTAAAAAGGGAGTTTTTTGTCTGGCTCATTTTCTTTCTCTTTGTATTCATTTTCTTGCACCATATTCCCAGCAGATGCTGTGGAAAATATTCATGAGCTTTCTCACAAATTCCCCCACTGGATGTACTATTTCTCTTCTTCATTTAGGTTTTCTGGTTAGAGTTCTCATGTATAAACTAAAAAGCAAGGCACTGGTGTGTCTCAATCTCCTTCTATGTACTCTCAGGTTGATCTGGATGGTTCAGTTATTAATAATGAACACTTTGATTCAAAAATGCAAGTGATTCTCTTAAAAACAAGACAATTGTGGCATGAAGCATACCATTTCTGAGCATATCAAATGATGCTGGACTAGTAGTCTTGTTGAGTTTGGTATTTCGTTAAGTTCCATAAACAATACTCTTAAGAGCTATTATATGCAGAGTATTGTGTAGGGTGCTGGGAATTTTTGAGCAAAGAAACAACCTTGAAACAGTTTAATACTAAATCTAGTTACTTATTTTCTAATTAAGAAAATTGATGCTCATTTACACAAGGCCACAAAGCTAGCTGGCAGCAGCAAGCAGGAGAATTTCAGATCCGTACTCTTCTATTTCATCTAGAAAAATTTCAGGCCAGTTACTACAAGGGTTATATGTACTTTTGAGTCTCTTAATGGCTCTTAAAGCTTTGGATTTGCAAATATAAAATATCTTGGCTCTAGAAATTACACCTGTGGGTATATCTATACAACGGAATATTATTCAGCCATAAAAAGGGATGAAACACTGACACATGCTACAATGTGGATGAAACCTAAAAACATTATGCTCTGTGGAAGAAGCTATCAAAAAGGCCACATATCGTATGATCCATTTGTATGAAATGTCCAAAAAAGGCAAAAATTCATAAAGACAGGGAGTAGATTGATGGTTGCTAGGGGCTAAGAGGGGAGGGGAGATGGGGAGTAACTGCTTAATGAGTATAAGGCTTACTTTTGGTATGATGGAAGTGTTTCGGAACTTGATAGAGGTGGTGGCTACACAACAATGTGAATGTTCTAAATGCCACGGAATCGTGCATTTCAAAATGGTTGTTTCTTTTGAAGTGGAGTCTCACTATGTTGCCCAGGTTGGTCTTGAACTCCTGGGCCCAAACGATCACTCTTTGGGAGGGCTTGGCTTCCCAAAGTGCTGGGATTACAGGTATTACAGGTACACCACACCCAGCCTTAAAATGGTTAATTTTATGTTGTGTAAAATTAACCATTTTAATGTTGTGTAAATTTCACCCAGCTAAAAAAGAATATACCTGTAAAATGCTCAAAATTCATAGAAATATAGTTTCTATAGTTGTATTTCTGGCAGATTTTCAGTGCTGTACAGGAGGGAAGGAGAAAGGCTAATCAACAACGTCAGAAACGTAATGATACTGGGATTGAAAGATGCAAGTGAAGAGGCATAAGCTCTGGAAACAAAATCTTCAAGTGTTTGAATGAGGGTAGAGAATCTAACTGCATCTCCTGACCTTTTCATCAACAAGTAGTGAATAGTAGTAGAGTTGAGTGCTTTTGTTGACTAAATATTGCACCCTGGGGAATTGGGCTAATTAGTGTTACAAACAGCTGCTAATTTAGACTGATGGATACAGAGATGGTTGCTAGGCATTTTTGATTGATGGTCAAGTTATACTTTTAAAATGCTTTCCTTATGACCCATGAACACAAAAAGTCCTTAAACTTCATAGAGGTCCTAGGATCATTCTCAACACATATTTATGAAGTCCTTAAACTATGCTACATACCAAAGAGCCCAGAACATATGCATCGATGCAGAAAAGTTAAAAGAAATGCTAAGGTGCCATTTGAACTCTTAAAAGATATTGCAAAGTGAAACGCCAATTAATTCTCTGTCATAATGTCCGGCAAGGAGAACTGCTCTGAGCTACTGGGAAACAAGCACTAAACTTGCAATTGCATTTCCCTGGCTTTAGCAGTTCCCCTGCCCACTGGCAGAAGCCTCTTTATTCAGGCTCATCCAAAATAGATTTTGTTCCCAAGTTTCTCCTGGTTCCATGGTCTACAAACAATTAAATAAAACATTTTAAATCGAGTGACACTGTTAATAATGTCTACCATCTTGATGGTAGGAACTTTGTTACATGGGAACCAAAAGGATCAAAGTTCCTAGCCTGGGAGGCAAAGGCTGACAGCAAGAATCAGTGGAGATTACTGCAGTTTTTAACACCTACACATTTGTTTCTTGATGGAAGGAAAGATACCTATCTTTGGCTACAACTTCAAATTCCTAATTGGAGTGACAGGCAAGGGAAAATCTGCCAAACTTGGATAAGTCGCCAAAATCCACTAGGGCTGTTAGTGCTATGCCACTTTCTCAACTTCTTGCTTTACAGCCATGTCTGGGACACATGGGGCCAGTTTTCCAGAAGGTGGACATGTCTAGAGCTATGCTGCTCACAAGGCTTCTGCCAAACAATGTGCATCACCAAAGTAAAACCCAGTGAAGCCTCATAGTAACAAGATAGGTTTACTTTTGTCAGCCCAGGAATTCCCAAACACATTTGGCCTTGAAAACGTGCAGTTATTTTAATGTCTATGAACACCCTGCAGACACACTTCCAAAACCACTTATCAGATATGTTCTAATTCTTAGAACCAAGCAACATCTTTTCGGAATTGACAACTGGAGTTCTTGGCTTTGTATTCTGGAAAAGATCCTTGAACTGCCTATCGTAGTGAGGAACAGAAGAATCACCTTGAGGAGTCTGAGAACCTCCTAGGTGCTTTGAACAATAGGTACTATTCAGAGGGAATTTTCTTTTTTATCACCTTCTTGATACAGGTAAGTTACTGCTAAAAGTGATTTTAATTCTAGATTCTTCATAAGCAGTAGACCAACTTTCTTATGCCTGGACTTAGTGAATAGTTTTGCTTATTTAACATAATCCTATAAAGGTGCACATACAATCACACCAAAGACCTATCTACTAGTGTAGCTTGAGAATACAGTACATTATACACTTGCATTCATCTAGTGAGTGGGAAGGAGAATTAGTATTTGTTGCATGTTCACCTTGTGACAGAAACTAGGCTAATATTTCTACTACATTATTGCATTTTATCCCCACAATAACCATCTTAGGTAGGAATAATTGGTCCTGTTTTATAGATTTATGGATTCATTCATTCATTCACTCATTCATTCACGTCAGGCAGCTTGCAATGTGCTGGGGCTATAATGGTAAAAACAAGGTGACTAGGGTACCTGCCTACTTGGAGTATATGAGCAAAATTAGCCAATGTTAATGAGCAGCCTCAATGCTATCTATAATTACTAAGCAATTAGCACAGAGCCAAACAATCGGTTCCAAAGCAAAAGCATCTCCTACAATGTAAAACTTGAGGCTCTCTCCCCTTTTGGAGTTGTTTGATGTTTCTGAAATGAAAAAAAATTTTTACAGTTTTGATTCAGCTTGTAGGAGGACATATCCACTTTAAGTGACTTAATGATGCAGAAAATCTCATCTAAGTCTCACTTCAAGAATGCCTGCAGGATTAAAAGTTTGTTCTGGGATTCACACCTGAATTGAAGAATAAAGATTGTTTGGAAGTATACAGAAGCCAAAGCCCAAGGCAGGCACAATAGGAGACAGAAGAAAGAAGTCATGTCCTAGAGAAGAATGTTAAGTGACAGGTTGATGAACAGGGGCAGGTAGACAGAGAGTAGCACCAGAAAAAAGACACACAAGGCAGGCTAGACTCACATGTTGAAACCTGAAACGTGAAAACAGAGATCCAACTAACACTCATGGAGTAAGGAACTTAAAGCAATGTTATCACAACAGTGACAGCTATTCTGAAACCAATTTTTTTAAATAATTTTTTTATTAGTAAAAACAATTCTTTTGTGGGTACATAGTTGGTGTATGTATTTATGGAGTACATGAGATACTTGATACAGGCACGCAATGTGAAATAAGCACATCATAGTGAATAAGGTAACAATACCCTCAAGCATTTATCCTTTGGGTTACAAACAATCCAGTTACATTTTTAAGATTTTTTTAAACATATGATTAAGTTATAGTCACCCTATTGTGCTACCAAATAGTAGGTCTTATTCATTCTTTCTTTTTTTCCCATTAACCATCCCCACCCACCCCCACTCCCACAACCCCCTACTACACTTCCCAGCCTCTGGTAACCGTCTTTCTACTCTCTATGTCCATGAGTTCAATCATTTTGATTTTTAGATTTCACAAATAAGTGAGAGCATGCAATGTTTGTCTTTCTGTGCCTGGCTTATTTCACTTAATGATCTGCAGTTCCATCCATGTTGTTGCAAATAACTAGATCTCAACCTTTTTTATGGTTGAATAGTACTCCATTGTGTATATGTACCACATTTTCTTTATTCATTCATCTGTTGATGGACACTTAGGTTGCTTCCAAATCTTAGCTATTGTAAAAGTGCTGCAACAAACACAGGAGTGAAGATATCTCTTCTATATACTGATTTCGTTTCTTTTTGGTGTGTACCTAGCAGTAGGATTGCTGGATTATATGGTAGCTTAAGTTTTGTTTTTTTAAGGAACCTCCAAACTGTTCCTTAACCCAATTTTCTAAGTAGAAAATAGCTCAAAGAACCATAGTTAAAAAGTGGCAGTGCTAGGATTGGAACCCAGGTCTGCCAACTTCTAGTCTAAGCCCAGTGTCCTTTTTCTATATCCTAGCTGCTGGAAGGATAGAAAGGCTCAGGAATTAACCAAGAGGATTGACAAATAGTGATGGGAGGAGAGGAGATTGTAGAAACAGAGACAAGGCTCTTGGCAAATTTTTACAGGCTCTGTGAATTCAAACTTGACAGAAGCACATTCTTTGTAGAAAGAGAAATCAAAGTCATGTTCCTGCTCTTGATGAGTTGGGTTTGTTACAGAGAGAGCTGAATGGGAGCAGATACATGCCACTGGAACTGAGGAAGATTGTATGTGGGCATTCCCACACCTGTGCTATACTTCAGATGCATATCTTCTTTCAGCAATAACTATTATGGGGTCACATCGTCTCTGGTCACTAGGTAAGAATTTATTCATATGACACTTGGTTGAATCTTCAGGGATTGATGAGGAATGCAGTTCATAATAGCCATTTCATCTGGACATCTCAAAGTTCATAGATGGAGAAAAGTACTTTTGGATTCCGGTTGGAAACCATGACCTAAGTGTAAATGCTATCTATTAGTGTCCTGGGTACACTGGAGTATTAGTGTTATTTGCAGTTTTTAATTTTAGGGTGAATATTGAGCAACTGGATATGGCCCAGGGAAAATAAACACTTGAAACCAAGGAGTCAGGAGGAAAGAAATGGGCCTCTCAGAGTAAGGAGGAGAGCATCTCAAGTACATAACAGCCATGATAGCCAGCTGTTATCCATGTCTTTTAGAAGAGATAAGTATCTAATCAGCTACAAAAGGAATTTTCCTCCAATATAAGAAAGAATACAGTCAAGCTGGTTGGATAGTAGACCAGAGTTGTAAAAACACCGTACATTACTCTTTAAGAAGAGTGAAAACGGAGATGTCAATGATTACCTCCTCTATGCGATATTTTGAGAATTAGCACAAGTTTCTGAAACAAGCAAGCACTCAATAAACGTTAGTTTCCTTTCTCTTTCTTTGAATAAATTTGAGTCATAAGATGGCGAGTATTTTTTTCCCCTAGACCAGGGGTTGGCAAAGTACGGTCTACTGCCTGTTTTTGTAATGGTTTTCTTGGCACACAGCCACACCTATTTGTTTCTATATTATCTATGGCTGCTTTAGAGCTAGCTACAATGGCAGAGTTGAGTAGCTGTGACCAAGACCTTACAACCTGCCAAGCAGAAAAATATTTACTTGATGACCCTTTATAGAAAAAGTCTGCTGATCTCTGCTCTAGGATGAAGATCAGCATGGATGAGCTCTCTGGGGTCTCCTAGAGATAGGATTCTATTATTGCTTTGGATAAAGGGAAGTTGACTCTGAAAATTAGAATGAATGAAGTCAAGGCCATTAGCATCAGTTAGAGATGTCATTTATGTGGCATTGGCTGTACCTGGCCCAGCCTAGTGCTTCTCTTTGGATCCATCAGAATTGCTATAGGTGTTTGTGTCAGTGAAGATGAGTAATTTTTATGCCAATCAAGTATGTGTGCTGAAGAAATACTTATCCCTGCCAGTTTTACTGCTGAGCCAACCTTCAGATAACATCACGTTACAGCTCCCTACCTGAGAATAAAGAGTATTTTAAAAGAAGGCCGTATGAGGTTGACAGTTTGGTCCTTTCTCTCCTGCGTGAGTCGGCCTTGACCTTTTCAGGTGAGGCCAAGCTCCTCAACCAAATGAAAATGGGCCTAACAGAGAACAACACCTGTGTGATTTTTTAAAAAAATAGATGAGCCCTGTGATGGAACAAAAGATTCCCTTTAATGTTTTTGCCTTCATTTTGACTCTTTGTTATCAAGTGTACGATAACATGACATCTGAGAGTCACAATAAATGCTGTTTTTGTGCCATCATAAGCTCCCCCTCGTCCAAAAGCAGGTTGATTTTATTCTTTCTAACTGGTGGACTCTTGTTTCAAAGGCCTTGAACTCCAGACTCCAGGCTGTTACTGAAAGGGCTTTCACATGTCAAAAGGAAGCATCTTTAGCTGGAACAAAACAGCTCAAAGACTCTATTCTCTCTGGTACTGAGCCTTGAAAATGAAAATAAAAGCAAGGCTAGGGCAAGACCAACCAATTACACCGCAGATACAAGAGCCCAGCAGCCGGAGAAGTTCCCAGGGGCCCCTGCACTCACCTCTCGGTGATATTCTTAGCAGTCTGTAGGAAACGCGCATGATCATTCTCCTTCAGAGAGTGTTCCGCTTGGGAGATGAGTGATGCCGACCGCTCAATGCACTGTTTGCAGTTTGCAATCTGTTGTGCCAGTTTGCGAAGCCTCATCACCTTGAACAAAAGAGGCATGGAGAGAGATGGTTACATGGGTGGTCTTGCTTAGTGAAAAGGCATCAGGCTGGATCCTTCATTTTGCTGTGTTATCCTTCCATAAAAGTTCAAAAAGTAGGCATAGAGATATATCAAAATATGGAAAGCTCCGTTTTGGGACTCTGGTTTAGATATTCTTTATCTCATTGGAGAAGCATTGCTAATTTGTTTTATGAGGAAACACTGAATTGTGAATTGCTTCCCTGTTGATGGGAAAAAAAGGTGTTGCCCAGTGGCAACTTACAAAGGGTCACCAGACCTCCTCCCTGGACTATTCCACACAATGACTGCAAGACTGTAGGGAACCCTGGAACTTTCTCTATCTCAGGTTTATCTTCTTTTCATCAAGAAGATAAAATATCTTTATAGGTGGTGAATCTATGGTTTAAGTAAAAACCATTTTCTAAAAAGTTTTTTGCAATTTGTGTAATAAAATCGGGAATGAAAAGCATTAGGTGTTACTATTTCCCACACTACCTAAAACTCATGTGTTAAACTAACAGAAAGGGAGCATTTTTCCCATTGATTAATATTTTTCCTGTTGAGCAGATGAGAGAAAGCCAAAAAAAGCACAGCTGGGCCATTTCCCCTCACTGGGAACGTCATTTCCAGGCACTTTGTGCTTACTTGATAACTAGGAACTATTTTGATAAGCATTTCCCAGTTGGGATGAAAACGCATGATTGCTTCACAACCTCCATTCCAATTCCTGATTCTGTCTTGCTTGAAAATGTCCCTCAAACATAATTGACCATAACCTCCGGGGCAGGCCAAGATAAGTCCAAGGTAACCCACTTGACCGTTCGCTCTGGTGTTTGAAATGTGCTGTGAGATGAAGTCCTCTGGCCAGAAGCCAAGTTAAAATTAGACAGCTAATTGAAATTGCCGTGTGCCTAGTGCCCCCAACCACACACCCAGGGACAAATTTCAGCCGGCTTTATGATAATTCTGGAATGGAAAATAGCCCTGGGTGAAAGGGTACGGAGGAGGCCAGTTAATCTGTCTTACTGACAAGGCTGGCTCAAGGCTCCCTCCAGAATTCCCGCTAATTCCAAGAAATTCCTTCTTTCTCCAAGTCGTCATTACTATCCCTGTATAACTCTAATCTAAGAAAAGGAAGGAAGGAGATGTCAGAACTTGAGGCCTCTAAGGAACATCCAATTCCAAGTATGTACTATAGCAAACAAAGGAAATTCATACTGAATTAGAGGCAGCAGGTACAAAATTTCAGGCAAGGGTGAGAAAAATTCCTGAAAGAGTCAGAGAATGAAGTGTCAAAACTTTGGGGCAAATAATATATGATTGTGAGCCTGGTAAAAGACTTAATGCATTGTAATTATAGTTACTGTCTCCAGTGGATTAACTGTATTCATTAGTGGAATAAAATAACACTTATTTTACACCAAATAGAATTTAGCCTCTGGCATCATTCTATCTGGAGGCAAAGCTAAGGAAGGCATCCAGTGCAGTGCAGGATATTAGAACATGTTCATAAGAAACTGTGAGAGGAAGGAAAATTCCAGAAGGAAAACTAATTTACAGTCCATAGAACAAACCAAGTGAATGGAATATTTAATCACACAGCATAAAGAATCATTTAAATTACATGGCAGAATTGCAGATGTTTAATACAATTCCAACAAAAGAAAATAAGGTCAAAATATTCCTTTAGAATAACTTCATGACAACTACTTATCCTTTAGATATGCCTATTAAAGACCATACACGTTTCAAATGCGATGATGCTTGAACTCCAGTTTCTTTTCTTTTTCTATCATGATATTGAACATTAAAAGTGACACAACAGGAAAAAGAATAAAAGAGCTCTAAATCATGCAAAAATTAAAGCAAGACAAAATGAGAGTCTCCTGTGAAAATACTGGAATGTTCTACAGAGAACAATTTTGGGCATAATTTTAGTTATAGGTTAGTGGACAATTTCATCTGATACACCTGATTTGAGCTTTGCAAACCTAGTGTGTAAAATAATCAGCTGGGGATCATTTTGAAAGAAAAACAGTAGATATTTGGGTTATTCTCCAATATTTGAGTTAAGGAGTTGTAATTCGCAGAGCAGGAGGAATTTGCATTTCAACAAGCAACAAATGTTTTTAAGCCTGCAGGTGATGAATCATTAGGACAGTCAGGACTAGCCTTTAAAAAACCAAATAGAAGAGGAGAAAAGCAAATAGCAGAGTGCATTCCTGGTAAAAAAGGCAAGTTGGGTTTTGTAAAACCTTTTGTGTGTGTGCATGCGTGCACGCTGTATTGTGATGTCATATGTATTTCTTACTGTGGGTTACAGTAAAAAAAAGAAAAAAGAAAAACACTGCTCTAAGTTAGGTGTTCATAGGCTGTGATTTGTGGGCCAAATCAGCATATGGCCTGTTTGTGTAAATAAAGCTTTATTGGCACACTACCACACTTATTGGTTACACATAATCTATGGCTGCTTTCTTGCTACAATGTTGTGCAGAAGTGAGTTGCTGCAACAGAGACCGTATGGCAAAGCCTAAAATATTTATTATCTGGCCCTTGACAGAAAAGTCTGCTGACCCCTGGCTTAAATGATTACAGTCAGATGGCCCTGATTTGCAGCACACTCTGAAATACTGTCCTACTTGTCACAGCACTTCAAACTCAGACACCCAGCATGGAGCGAAGTACTTAGTTTTCCATTAGACAACACTTTTTAATGTATTATTTTTAAAAGCTGACAAGGTGAATAAAATTTGATGTTTAAAAAATATTAGATACTGACACATAAAAAGATTCTGTATATGTCTGCCTTAATGCTGCAGGGGAAATGTTTTCCAGTCAACTCTTCATTTTTCCTTTGGGAAGTGAGATTACCACATTGTAACTTTTGGAATTCACTCTGTACTCGTCATGGAAATAGTTTGCCTGCTGGAATCTCCTTTTAGCAGGGACACAGGCCTGTTTATATCATTTTATTTGCTGTTTATTATACCTTACACATTCTTTTAAAAGCCGTTTTATTTTGCTCAAAATGCATTTTAAACACTTATTTTTATATAAATGCTTTTTATATGTATGTAGGATATACACTCCAAAACAACTAGGTCCAAACAATGCATCCTCAATTCACACAAGTATCTGAACTGAAGATGAGCCCTGTTCTCACCATCTCTTTAAGGCCATGGAGAGCTCAACATTTAGTCCAAGTTAATTCTCTTAAACTTTGAAGATTTAGTGTACGTAAAAGGCAGTGAAGAAAAGGGACCCTTATTTTGTTGAGCTTTGGCCTTCAGAAGTCTACCATAGATCTCTGTGTCTGAACATTAAATGAATGAATTCAATCTGGAGTTAGCTCTTTGTGTGTTGACATAAAACTTACCCCTGACTACTGAAAAAAAGAAGAAAATTATTTCCCAGGGAGCCTCATGGCTTAAGACTCTCCAGTCCATCCACCTATAAAGGCTGTTGAGTTAATTTGTTTCAGAGAATGTACAATGGTCCAAGAGCAGGAATCATCAGTAGGTACTAACGCGTAATAACATCACCTGCTTGGTGACCACCTCAATTGCAGAATTTGAGGTGAGTTTGACAGCTGGGTGACTAGTGTCAGAGATAGACAGGGGCAAAATAAGGCAGTTGATGAAACTCACTTTTGTGGTCTCCACAATTCTGCCTGGTTCTTGCTCCACCTGCCCACTTTCAATTGCTTGTCAGAAGGCCGCACCATCCCTTCTTTAGACTCAATGCCTTCAGTTGCCACTGCCACCCTGGGGTGCAGGGACCCAAGTCCCCCAGTGAACCCCAAGTCCACACTTGCCCTCCCTGTCTGGCACCTCAGATTTCCACGGGTTGGCATTCACAACCTTCCTCTTAAAAACAGGCCTCTGACACAATATGCCCTGGCTAGGGACTTGAGTCACTGTGAGTTTCAGGGTTTGGAATCAACTACTCCTTGGTCATGTGCCAAAGTACTAACTCAAGAGAAAAGGAGTGGGCTCTCATCTTTCCCAAGTAACATCTACTTTCTAAGATTGCCTTCTGAGATAATGTTGCTGAGCAAACGTGTACTTTTAAAAAAGTGAAGCATTCCATACATACAAAAAATTTAAGAATATAATGAACTGTCTTGTACATAGTACCAGGTTTACTAAATCTCAGTATTTTCATCATATGAGCTTCAGAGTTTTCAAAAGGAAGTAAAAAAAGATTTTTTTTTTTTTTTTTTTGAGACAGGGTCTTGCTCTGTCACCCAGGCTGGAGTGTAGTGGCATGATTACGGATCACTGCAGCTTTGACCTTCCAGGCTCAAGCAATCCTCCCGCCTCAGCCTCCTGACTAGCTGAGACCACAAGTAAACCTCTCACCTTGGCCTCCCAAAGTGCTGGGATTATAGGCATGAGCCACCACACCTGGTGGTAAAATATTATTGATAGCATTAAAGCCCCTGTGTGGCACTTTGTAATCTCACTCATGTCTCTCTCCAGAAGAAAAGACCTTCTTGAATTTAGAGCTAATCACTCCCAAACATGTTTATGTACACATACCTAAACAATGTATGGGATTTTTTGGTAGTTTGTTACATTTTATATAATGCTTATCATTACATACAAATAATTATAAAACTTGCTTCTGTTTTTGTGATTTGTCCATGCTAATACGTATCACCCTAGTTCATTACTTTTAATTTCTGAAGACTTTTTCATTATGTAATACACAACTTATATGTCTAATAAACAGGTGAATTGAGATAGAATTTACATATAATAAACAGTACATAAAGTGCAAATTTGATAATTTTTCAAATATGTATGCACCCATGAAACAGTCACCACAGTCAAGATAATAAACATATATATCATGCCCCCCAATTTCCTCCTGCCCCTTTGTAATTAACTATGCCCATCTTTTCCTATCATCCCATCCCTAAAAGCAATCATTGATTTGCTTTTTGTCACTGTAGATTAGTAGAAAGTGCCGTTTCTTGAATTTCATATGAATGTACTCATACAGAATATACCACTTTCTGTCTGACTTCTTTCACGCACCCTAATTATACTGAGATCCATCCATGTTGTTGCATTTATAACTAGTGTAACTAGTTCATTCCTTCTTATTACCAAAGAGTATTTCATTGTATGATTATGACATAAATTGTTTACCCATTCATCTGTTGATGGACATTTGGGCCATTTCCAGTTTGGGGCTATCACAAGTAAAATTAACATGAAATTTCACCTACAAGTCTTTTTTTTTTTTTTTTTTTTCTTTTTTGGACAGGGTCTCACTCTATCACCCAGGCTGGAGTGTAGTGGCACCATTTCGGCTCACTGCAACCTCTGCTTCCTGGGCTCAAGCGATTCTCTAGCCTCAGCCTCCTGTGTAGCTGGGATTACAGGAGTGAGCCACCAACACCTGGCTAATTTTTGTATTTTTTGTAGATACAGGGTTTCACCATGTTGCCCACGCTGGTCTCAAACTCCTGAGCTCAAAGCAATCCGCCTGCCTCGGCCTCCCAAAGTGCTGGGATTACAGGTGTGAGCCACCGTGCCCAGTCTCACCTACAAGTTTTGTATGGACATAGCTTTCCTTTCTCTTGGTAAATACCTAAATGGCTGGATCATATGGTAAGTGTATGCTTACTTAAGAAACTGCCAGCTTTCCAGCATGTACTACTTTAATTCCCACCACCAGCAGTTTGTGAGAGCTCTGGTTCTTTCACATTCTTGCCAACACTTGGTATGCACCATCTTTTGAATTTTAATCATTCTAGTAGGTAGGTAGCAGTATCTCATTGAAATTTATTTTGCATTTCATTAATGACTAATGATACTGAATCATCTTTTCATGTGCTTATTTACTATCTGTGATGGTTAATACTGAGTGTCAACTTGATTGGACTGAAGGATGAGAGTATTGATCCTGGGTGTGTCTGTGAGGGTGTTGCCAAAGGACATTAACACTTGAGTCAGTGGGCTGGGGAAGGCAGACCCACCTTTAATAGGGTGGGCACCATCTAATCAGCTGCCAGCGAATATAAGCAGGCAGAGAAATATGAAAAGGCAAGACTGGCTTGGCCTCCCAGTCTACATCTTTCTCCCATGCTGGATGCTTCCTGCCTTCAAACATTGGACTCCAAGTTCTTCAGTTTTGAGACTCAGATGGGCTCTCCTTGCTCCTCTAGCTTGCAGATGGCCTATTGTGGGACCTTGTGATCATGTAAGTTAATACTTAATAAACTCCTCTCTCTCTCTCTCTATATATATATATATCCTATTAGTTCCTATTATGTCCCTCTAGAGAACCCTGAGTAATACACCATCCACACCTCTTCTTTGGTAAAGTATTCAAATCTTTTATGCATTTTGGTGAAAGGCTTGTTTGTTTTCTTATTAGTGAGTTTTGAGAATTTGTTATATATTCTGGATACAATCCTTTATTAAAATAAATAATTTGTAAATATTTTCTCCTACTTTGTGGCTGGTCTTTTCATTCTCTTAACAGTGCATTTTGAAGAGGTTTTTAATTTTGATGAAACCTAACATATAACTATTTTATTTTATGGATAATGCTTTTGTCATTTGTATGTAAAGAATTTTTGCCTAACCCAAGGTCAAGATTTCCTCCACGTTTTCTTCTAGAAGTTTTACAGCTTTTACCTTTTACATTTAGATATATAATCAATTTTGAGTTAAGTTTTGTAAATAATGTGAAGTATGGATCAAACTTCATATTCTTACATATAGATATCCAATTGCTCCAGCACCAATTACTAAAAAGACAATCCTTTCTCCACTGAAATTGCCTTTGCATCTTTGCTGAAAATCATTTGTCCATATATGTATGAATCTATTTCTCAAGTCTTTTTGCTGATCCTTTGATCTATTTGTCTATCTTCATGCAAATACCACATTATATTGATTTCTGAAGCCTTATAATAAATCTTGAAATCAGCTGATGTTAGTTCTCCAACTTTGTTATTATTTTCAAAGTTTATTTTATGTATTCATTTATTTATTTTTTTGAGACAGAGTCTCTCTCTGTCGCCCAGGCTAGAGTGCAGTGGCGCGATCTTGGCTCACTGCAAGCTCCGTCTCCCGGGTTCACGCCATTTTCCTGCCTTAGCCTCCCAAGTAGCTAGGACTACAGGCACCCGCCACCATGCCTGGCTTATTTTTGTATTTTTAGTAGAGATGAGTTTCACCATGTTAGCCAGGATGATCTTAATCTCCTGACCTTGTGATCCGCCCGCCTCGGCTTCCCAAAGTGCTGGGATTATAGGCATGAGCCACCGCACCTGGCCTATTTTTCAAAGTTTTAAATGATTATGCTATATTCTTTGTATTCCAATATGAACTTTAGAATCAGCCTGTCAATTTCTATAAAATAACCTGCTGGAATTTTCACTGAGATTATGTTGACTCTACAGGTTGATGTGGAAAGAACAGAAATCATAACTGTTCTGAGTCTTTATCTCATAACATAATACATAGCTTCATTTTTAAGTCGTCTTTAATTTCTCTCAGCAATATTTTATAGTTTTCAAGGTCTTTCAAGTCTCACCCATCTTTTGTTAGATTTATCATTAAGTATTTCATATTCGTGAAGCTGTTTTAAATGGAATTTCTTTTAAAATTTCAATTTTCAGCTGTTACTAATATATTGAAATGAAATTTATTTTTGTATTGTGCTCTTATTCTATGTCAAATGTTTCAGTCTTTGCTTTATGGCTCTTTTTTAAAAAAAATGTTTGGTCTAAAAAAAAAATCCCTCCTACTCTGGGATCATATGTATGTTTTCTGTTAACATGGTTCTGTTAACAGATATTCTGTAATTGAGCCATCTTTGTGTTATAGGAATAAAGGCTATTTTGATGTGTTTAATAAAACACTGATAGATTACATTTTATCATATTTAAAAAAAAATTTTGTGTCTATATTCATGAGTGATATTCTCTCACTCTCGATTTTTTAATGTTGTATGTATTTGGTATCAAGAACATACACTCTACATAAAATGTCTTTTTCTATTTTCTGAAGTAGTTTATATGAGAATGAGATTATTAGTTCCTGGAACTTCTGTTAAAGTAAGCTATAGAACTATGGGGGGCTGGTGCCATTTTGGGACAGAAATGCAAGTTGAGGGACACTTTTAATGAATGATTAAATGTCTTCTGCTTTTAAATTTTTGGTTTATTCAAGTTTTCTACTACTTCTTTACCTAAGTTTTCAAATTACTGGCATGAAGACATTTACACAATTTTCTTATGTTTTAAAAAGTCTGTATTGTATTTATGACGTATTTGTTTATGTGGCCCCACACTCTTTTTTCCTTCATCGACCTTAACTACAGATTGGTCTTTTAAATTATTTTTTACAAGTAAAACTCCTCCTGATTAAGGGCTGGCAAAGTTTTCCTGTAGAGGACCAGATAGTCAATATTTTAGGCTTTGAAGACCACATACTGTCTCTGTCATACATATATTGTTTGTTTTTCTTTACTTTTTTAACAACCTTTTAAAAATGGGGGTAAAGGCACTTTTTTACTCACAGATGTTTTAAAACTAGGCTGCGAGTTGTTCTTTGCTGACAGCTGTTCTTGTTTGTTTCCTGTTTTTCTTTCATTTACTTTTCTTCCTTTATTTCTTTCCTCTGCTTTCATTGGGTTTATCCGGTTGTGTTTTTTCTAGCTTTATTTGAAGGCTAATTTTTTACTTTTAGTATTATCTTTTTTTGGGTAGCAGGGGACAGGGTCTTACCGCGTTGTCCCGGCTGGTCTTGAACTCCTGGACTCAAGCAATCCTCTCCTGCCTCGGCCTCCCAAAGTGTTGGGACTACAGGTGTGAGCTACTGTGCCCAGCCTCTTTTTCAAAAGAATTAAAGCCTGTAAGTTTGCCTTCAAATACTTTTTTGCTGCTTACTACTTATGATATATTATAGTTCTTTCACTGTGGTTTACTTCTACAGTAAAAAAATATTACTGTGAAGATATATTTATATATGAATAGATTTTAGTTTCCAAAAACTATAGAAACTATTATTTTATTGTGTTTTTTTTTTTTTTTTTTTTTTTTTGTGACGGAGTCTCGCTCTGTTGCCCAGGCTGGAGTGCAGTGGCCGGATCTCAGCTCACTGCAAGCTCCGCCTCCCGAGTTCACGCCATTCTCCTGCCTCAGCCTCCCGAGTAGCTGGGACTACAGGCGCCCGCCACCTCGCCCGGCTAGTTTTTTGTATTTTTTAGTAGAGACGGGGTTTCACCGTGTTAGCCAGGATGGTCTCGATCTCCTGACCTCGTGATCTGCCCATCTCGGCCTCCCAAAGTGCTGGGATTACAGGCGTGAGCCACCGTGCCCGGCCTATTTTATTGTTGATAATATCTAATGAGATACAGTGTGTGGTCTTAGAGGCAGGGTTCTATGGTATTCAGTTTTTGAAATTTGCTGAAATACTTGCTTTCAACCAAGTGTATGATTATTATTTTAAAAATGCCCCATGCGTAGGTTTTCATATATACTTTCCTATTTTTTGAATTCAAACTCAGTGGGCATTTGCCAAACTTTAATGTCACTCAGACATAAAAGAATGCTTTTTGTGGCATTCCCAAGGTGGTGACCAAAACTCAGTTTCCAAATTTCCACTGCAGCTGGATTAGATATCTTTCTAATTTCAATATCTACATTTTTCCCTCCCAATATGCTAATTTGTTGCTTTCCTATATATTTTTTCTTATTTCATTTCCTTCTTTTGTAGCTTCACTTATTTTGCTCTTTTGAAAGAGAAGTTATTCCTTCATTTCTTTCTTTGAACATCTTAAGACTACTTCTTTTAAAGTCTTTTTCTTATTTTCCTATAAAGTTAATTTTATCTGGGGTAAGATAATGTTGTCTGCTGGTTTTGCTGGCTGAATGTTTAGAAATTTAAGATTTCTTTATATACTTTGAAATTAAACTTAAGAGTTTCAGTTTTAAAGGGAAGTAATTTCTAATTCTTTCCTCTCTCACCCTCCTTGCTCAGCCTACCCTGCTCTGATAGTTTTCCAGTTGCCTTCACCTGGCCCTTGAGGTCATTATTCAGGAATTCCATCCTTATCTCTGTGCTCCTATTCTGTGTGGGTATCAGAAACAGTGCGAACACAGGCTTTAAGCTAACAATGTGACTTTGCTAAAAGCTATGATACGAGGGAGAGGTTGGCAATACTTTTTGACTGAAGCATGAAGCCTTCTACAGCCCATGGCATCAAATAATGAGCCTGATTTCCATTCCTCATCCCATCTGGAGCACTTCTAGGTCCTTTCCCCAAAGCTTCAAGAACTATTTATCCACAGGAGTTGAAGCCGAAGCTACTTTGGCCTCTTCCAGACCAAATCCCAGTAGCCTGTATCCTCAGCCACAGTCATGGCTTTTCAGTTTTGTCTCATTTCTGGCCCGTGGAGATATTTATCTTGTTTTTCGTCCAGCTATATCTCTTTGCTTTTGCATTTTATTATGTTCTTTATTACTGACATGTATCTGGAGTAGAACGAGTGCACCAAAGCATAAACTCCATGCATTACTATGGCTGGAACTTGGGGACACCTGCACTACTCTGATCTAGCTCATGAGAGAAACCCTGGTGGTGGGAAGTCCAAGCTAAGTAAGAGAAGGGAAGGCAAGCTAGCCAGGAAGTTGTGGTGGAGTGCCCTTGTAGGCTGAATAAGGATCCTCAATGCTGCCCACATCCTAATCTCAGGAATCTTTGAATATGTTACTTACATGGCAAAAGGGACTTTACAGACATGATTAAGGATCATGAGATAGGGATGTTACCCTGAATTATCCAGGTAATCCCAATGTAGTCACAAGGCTCCTTATAAGAGGAAGGCAGGAAGGCCTATGTCAGAGAAGACATGAGGATGGGAAGAGAGGTCAGATTGATGCAAAGAGACCATGAGCCAAAGAATGCAGGCTACCTGTAAGAGCTAGAAAAGGCAAGAAAAAATGGATTTTCCCCTAGAGCTTCCAGAAAGAAACAGCACTGTCAAAACCTTGACTGTCAATTTTGTTTAACCCAGTGAGATCGATTTTTGGATTTCCGAATTTCAGCACACTAAGATAATAAATCTATGTTGTCTCAAAGCCACCAAGTTTATGGTTATTTGTTATTGCAGCCATAAGAAACTAATAAGAGTAAGGTGCGAAACCTCAATTAGAGAGGAAGAGTAAGTGCTTTTTTAAAAAAAATTATATATATATATATATATATTTATTTATTTTTTACTTTGAGATCTATTGCACGGCATGGTGAAAACAGCAAATAAATGATAACTTACTGTACAGTTCAAAATCACTAAGCAAGTAAATTTCAAATGTTCTCACCACAAAAAAAGGCTTTGAGATGATGATATGTTAATTAGCTTGATTTAGTTATTCCATATTTCATCCATAAATTGTAATATCACTTTGTACCCCATAAATATATATAACTGTTGGTCAATTTAAAATTAAAAATGAAAATAAACTAATATGTGTATTGAGAGCTAATCTCTGCATGCAACCATGTAAAGATAGCAAATTACCTTCTGTATGCATATGAATAATTACTTCTGACTGTACTTCAGGTGGCCATGTGTCTGAGAACCTGGAATATTTCTGGAATTAAGAGATGTGCACATGTGATGCACGATGGTGATGGAAGAGGAAATATATCCTGTAAGGATTCCAGATGGACACTTAGTGCTCTTCTAAATTGGACAATTAGTATGTGGGGAAAAGTAGCTTTTCAGCACATGTGAGTCCTTGGCCAGGGAATAATTTCATGCTAATCTGTTAATCTACAATACCAGCATCAATAACTATTTGATTTCACTATTTTTTCAGATCATTTTAATAATTTATGTGTATAAATATTTTGTAATCTATATAGACAGAGTAATGTAAAACATTGTACAGTATTAAAAGGTACCTGTTAAATTTTGTGGAAAACAGAGAAAACCACTTACATTAGCCATGGTTATCTCTGTGTTTCACTTAAAACTTGCTAGTATGTTTTAATTATACATATTTTGTTTTAAAGTACAGCTATGAACAATGATAGAAATGCATGAATTTATTGGATCATAAATAAATGCTTCTATTTTTAAAAATCCTTAGAAAAATTATCCTTGGCCAGGCACAGTAGCTCGTGCCTGTCATCCCAGCATTTTAGGAGGCAGAGGCAGGTGGCTTGCTTGAGCCCAGGAGTTCGAGACCAGCCTAGGCAACATGGTGAAACCCTGTCTCTACAAAAAATATAAAAATTAGCCAGGTGTGGTGGCCCATGTCTGTAGTCCCAGCTACTCAGGAGGCTAAGGCAGGAGGATTGTTTGAGCCTGGGAGGCGGCAGTTGCAGTGAGCCATGATTGCGCCAGTGCACTCCAGCCTGGGTGACAGATAAAGACTGTCAAAAAAGAAAGAAAGAAAGAAAGAAAGAAAGAAAGAAAGAAAGAAAGAAAGAAAGAAAGAACGAACAAATGAAAGAAAGAAGGAAGGAAGGAAGGAAAGAAAGAAAGAAAGAAAGAAAAAAATTATCCTTGAATGTGGCAGAGAATTGGGTAAAATAAAAAGGATCATAAGTATTTCAATAAAAACATGACTAATTTTAAAATAGAATAAATTGATGGGTTCTAAAGTGACCAACAGTTTGTGAATGAATTTTGAATAAATAAGAAACTGGCTATAAAGAATGTATGTAAATTTCTCTTAAAAATATAGTTTGCTATGGAACAATAGGAAATTAAAACATAGAAACATTAGAAAAGAAGTACTACCATTACTATATCTGCAATGGAGTATATGATATAGTGAAACCACAGGGGTTTTGGGACCATGAAGTTATATCTGTATACATTTCCTCAAAAACATGGGAAAGTACTTCATAATTTCTATAAATAAAGTCAGATTCATTTTTAATTTATGTAATGCTATGCTAGTTGCGAGGATATCACAATGAATACAAAATGAACTCTGCCTCCACAGAACCCACCTTCTCATAGACAAGTGAGATAGAAAACAATGGCTATGATAGACAAGACCATTATGCTACCTCCTGGCGCTGGGCAACGGAGCAGCCCTTGTATCACAGGTCTTCACAGGAGACCATAGTACAAAGAAAAGGATGGAGAAAAAACCGCCAAGCAAAGGCCTTTTAACTAAGTCTTAAAGACTTAAGAGGGAATTATAGAATGTATAGAAAAAGAGGGTTCTCAACATTTCCGAAGCCCCTGGAATATATTAGGAATTATTTTCTCCAGGTATGGAATATGAAATCTTCTGCCCTAGAAATCATACCTTCCCTTCTTTGATCTTGGTTCCAATAATTTGTCGTCTTTGCTGAATGATCTCAATAAGAAGATCACACTCCTCTGTCAATTTGGCTTCTTGACGTGATGCATTGACCTACAGGATAAGTACAATGGTAAGTGTTAATTTGGCCTTTGTTTTCAGTTAAATGCTACTTTTAATGTACACTAGGATGTTTCTAGTAATCTCGGAAAAGATATTTTAAATGTTAACTCTTTGATTATGCAGGGATGGCAAATATGGGACTTACATGGCCACTTCCTATCTTGCATCCTTGGAAAACATTATTATCCAGTGACAGCAGTCTTTTGTACTAAGCCAGACTCAGCTGCAGAATCTTTAACATAATATGTACATAGCCATTACCAATTAGTTGGAAATTGATGTGTCATGTGAAATATATTTGCAATTCCTGCTTTTATACTTTAAAAAAGTATCAAATTTTTCCTGTTAAACACAAAAAATGTAAGTTAAAAAAACAACCAATATTATTCTTTTATGGAGGACAGATTACTATCAATCTCTTTTAGACAAATTTTCCATAAGCAATGTAGCAAGACTGTATCACATTTATTTAACATTTCTTTTAAATACAAACATCAATTTTGTATCTAATCATTATAAAACATAAATAAAGCACCAAAAGATGGTTCAATAGTTTATTAATCTTATGACATAATTTAAAATTATACCCCTAGTATAATTCTGAAAGATCAAGGTTCTACAATGAAAGAATACCATTCACATGGAAAGGTGGATCATTACAGAATGGCTTGTATTTGAAGTTTTTGTGACTCGTATGCAAGGGAGGCTTACAATTAGCTCATTCTTGGCAACTAGGCCTGGGAAATACTCTGCACATGCTATTTCCTCCATCTCATGACAATTCTGAAATGCTTATTCACAAACAGAAACCCAGAAACCACAGCTGTGTGAGATGGAGATAGCAGGCATGAGGTTTATTATTTTAACACAGCCGCAGGAGAAGTTGCAATGTTACAAATAATGACAATGGCATTGATTATTCTAGCATATCTCAGGGAGGAGACATGGCCCAGTCCCTAGCCTTTTTGATTTGGAAGACTTTAACTGGAGTAATTTCATTCTCTATGAATGAGATAAACTGGAAGTAGGGTCATGAGTTCAAGATAAAAATCCACTGATGGCTGTTCACAGAAACCATGTCCTGTTTCCAGAGGCCCAGGATTCCTTGAATTTATTCATGATCATTGTTCAGACACAACATAGAGATTACTCAAGACATCTTATTGAGAAGATGGTCATTGGCCATTTGCAGTAAACCATGAGATTATGTCCTGCATCAGTTTAGCAGACAGAGTTATTTGCTAAGTATTTGTTTAATGAACAAAGAAAAAAATTAAAAATGCATTGACTGAGAAGTACAAATGTAGAACTCAGGCTAATATTTCAAGGAGGATAATCATTAGGCTTCATTTCTCTTATTGTTCTTTTATGTCATCATTTCTAGTTCCCCTTGAGGTTTCTCAAATAAATTTAGCTGTCTATTGACATATTTTCTTGAAACTTACACTCAGTAAATTTCTTGTGTTTCCTTTTGACCTCCTACTGAATTTAATAACTAACTACAACTGAGTTATGAAAAGGATGGGACCATATTGATAACATAAGCACATTATGATGGAGGAAGTAAAATTTCTAGAAAGTAGCACTGACAAAGCTTCTTTGCTTGACCAAACTTTAGTCTTGAACTTTCTCCTGGGCCCTTCTGTGCACTTCCTTGTAAACCAGTTTTAGCAAGAACCCTGCTGAGTTGGTTTAGCCAGAATCCTCCATCTCCATATCTGATCACTCTCAGTATCTGATTGGGTTCTTCATCCTTCACCATGCCCCGGGGAATGTCTGATCAACTTGGCCTACCTTCAGCAAGAATCCTTTTAGATCGGTTTAACCAGAATCCCCCTTACCCCTGATGTTTCCTCTTAGTAATTTTCCATCCACTTACCACCACCCTGCTCCTTGGCTGTAAATTCCCACTGGTCCACATGACACTGGGAGTTGAGTCCCATTCTATACTGAGGTCTCTTTCCCCTTACTACAATAGTCCTGAATAAAATCTGTTTTTACAGCTTTAAGTACTGTCCAGCTCTAGTTTTTCTTTGTCAGACCCCAGACTTGAAAAGTATCTACTAGAAATAAACCCGAAGAGATAAGTTGTACTTGAGAATACCAGGTAAATCTGATAGAACGTAAGCTCCATATGCGCAGGGATCTTCAGCTATTGTATTAAATAAGGTATCTATCCCAAGCACCTGGTGCCATGTCTGGCACAAAATAGGCATTCAAAAAATATTTGTTGAATAAATAAATAGGGAAAATGACCTTCCAAGAAGAGACAGGGCAAAAACGTAATGGAGCAAGTAGTTATTACTAGCAATCACTCGATATGCAGGCAATGGATGAGTTTCCAAGGACTGTGTAGACACAGAATTATGTCCTAAGGATTGTTTTATTTGAGGGGGAGGGAGGAAAGGAGTTGATTTTTTTTGAGACAGGGTCTTGCTCTTTCTCTGTCACCCAGGCTGGAGTGCACTGGTGCCATCACGGCTCACTGCATCCTCAACCTCTTGGGCTCAAGCAATCCTCCCCCTTCAGTCTCCTGAATAGCTGAATAGCTGGGACTATAGGCATATGCCATGACTCCCGGCTAAATTTTAAAAAAAATTATTTTTTTGTAGAGACGAGGTCTTGCTATGTTGCCAGGCTAGTCTCAAACTCCTGGGCTCAAGTGATCCTCCCACCTTGGCCTCTTAAAAGTGCTGGGATTACAGGTGTGTGCCACCACACCTGGCCAGGAATTGATTTTTTAAAACTGCCTTATTGGAATATATTTCACATATCATAAAATTTGTCCATTTAAAATGTGCAGTTTTGTGGTTTTTCGTGTATTCACAGATGATTTCATGTGCAATTGTCATCATAATCTAAGCCTAAAACATTTTCAGTGCCCAGAAAAGAAACCCATAATGTGTGCAGTCACTCCACATTTTCCCTACCTGCCCCAGCTCCAGCCCGAGGCAACCACTAGCCTACTTTCTGTCTGTTTATGGATTTGCCTGTTCTGGACATTTCATACAAATGGAATAAAATAATACATAATCCTTTTTGTTTTGCTTCTTTCACTTAGCATAATGTTTTCAAGGTTCATCTATGTGGTAGCATTTATCAGTACTTCATTCCCTTCTATGCCAAATAATATTTCATTGTATGAATAGACCACTTTTTGTTTATCTATTCTTTAATAGATGCACACTGATGTTTCTAGTTTTTGTTTGCTATAAATAATATTGATATGAACATTTATGTACAAGTTTTTGTGTGCCAATATATATTCATTTTTCTTTGATATTGGGGTGGAATTGCTGGGTTGCATAACTGTGTTTAATGTTTTAAGGAACTGCCAAGCTATTGTTCAAAGTGGCTGCATTATTTTATATTCCCATCAGAAATACATGAGGGTTCCAATTTCTCCACATCCTTATTAATGCTTGTTATTGTCTGTCTTTTTAATTTTATTCATCCTAGTGGGTGTAAAGTAGTATCTCACTGTGGTTTTGACTTACATTTTCCTGATGGCTAATGATGCTGACCATCTTTTTATGTACTTACTGGACAGCTGTGTATCTACTTTGGAGATATGACTATTCAGATCTTTTGCTCCTTTTGTAATTGGGTCATTTGTCTTTTAATTACTAGATTGTATTATTTCTTTACATATTCAGAATACAAGTCCCTTATCAAATATCTGATTTGCAAATATTACCTCCTGTTTTGTGGGTTGCCTTTGCATTTTCTTTATGATACCCTTTAAAGCACAAAACATTTTTAAATTTTAATGAAGTTCAATTTATCTACTTTTCTATTGTTACTTGTGCTTTTGTTGTTGTACCTAAGAAACCATTGCCTATCCCAAGGTCATGAAGACTTACTGTTCTGTTTTCCTCTATAAGTTTTATATTTTATATTTAGGTCTATGAGTCATTTTGAGGTCAGTTTTGTGTATGGTGTGAGGGTAGGCTTCTGACTTTATTCTTTTGCTTTGGATAGCCAGTTGTCTCAGCACAATTTTTTGAAAGACTATTCTTTCTTTCATTGAAGTGTCTGAGAACCTTTGTCGAAAATCAATTGACCACATTGTGAGGTCCTCAAGTTTTACTGTTGTCACTAACATATTCCACACTTCAAGCTCTTCCGACTTTGACTAAGTCCAGTGAGACCCCACTGCTAATTTTAGAGTAGGGGCTGTGAGATGAAATGTGGTGTGTAATATATCCACATGGTGACATTAGGAAAATCTTAGGCTATCTCCACTTGTGAGTTTTCCTATTTGTAAAATGAGCTGAATGATTTCTGCTCTCTCAGCCATGTGGAATTATTGCGGTGAATACATGAAACAATATATGAAGAAACACCTAAACTTATGAAGCCATTGACAAATCTGAGGTACTGTTGTCTGCATTGAGAAGGGATTTTGTAAACAGATTATGATTTAGTTTAGGATCCATTTCACTCTCACAATCATTGGGATTTGAGTTACTGCATAGTAGAAAAAGTATCCCAGTTGCCACTGTAATATGGGGCTCAATTTAATCCAAATTTTGGCTATTTGATTTACAGAATGGATAGGTTTGCTTTACCAAAAAAGTGGGCTGAAATCCTCTTTGTTGAGGCAAATGTGTTTTGAGAACACTGATATCACAATCACCGTCACCCCAAAATGTAAAATCCTAGAAATTTGGGAACAGGATCTATTCATTTTAGGCCAAGTATTTTTCCTAGATCTTTCAGAGAATACAGATTTAGCTTTCCTTTTGAAACCAGGGAAGTTGAATCTTGTTTTCTACTTTCATGAATTTCCAAATTCTTGTAACTCTAGTATTCTTATATTCTAAAAGGTACAATAAAACAAGTTAAATACTATTCTATATTTCAAAGATTTTTCTACTACAAAGAAGTTTTCCACAGTTTTGCTGTTTCATGTGTCACTTAAACAAAGAATTAATGATTTGATTGGACTTTCTCATTAATTTCTATTAGTTCAAATATGGCAGGGTTTATTGGTTACTTGCAGTTATGTTCTGGTGTTTCTAGTTCCCAGGTTTGGTTTGGAAGCTAGCAGCTTCTGGTTATGATTTTTGCTTTCATTTCTGATTCACATCTTTTGATTCAGAAATCACTGTGGCTGATGAAAGTGCTCTGAGGAGCGCCAATTTAAGGATGCAGAAAACAAGTTCAAACTCTTCTTTCCAGTACTCACACTTCCACTTTTGAGCCATCAGTCTCCTCCTTGGCCCCTAAACTAAGGGGAAGAGTGAGATGAAGATCATTAGGAATGATGCCCAGTGGTGGGTAATTACTGTCTCCTGCCTTTGGACCACACTGGAAATGGGGCACTTGACTTAGGACAAAATACAGTTTAAAATTAGGCCTTCCTGGCCGGGTGCAGTGGCTCATGCCTGTAATCCCAGCACTTTGGGAGGCCAAGGCCGGCGGGTTATGAGGTCAAGAGATTGAAACTATCCTGGCCAACATGATGAAACCCCGACTCTACTAAAAATACAAAAATTAGTTGGGTGTGGTGGTGCATGCCTATAATCCCAGCTACTTGGGAGGCTGAGGCAGGAGAACCGCTTGAAACCAGGAGTCGGAGGTTGCAGTGAGCCGAGAACTCAGGCCAGGCTCCTCGATACTATGGTTTTTTCTCACCTCAAGTACACTCATAAGCAAATATCACATCAGCCCACCAGTATGAGAAACTCAGTCATTTTCGCCTCATCTCATTTTTGGCCTCACCCATCTGCTCAGCACACACCTTCTCTACATTTAGAGTCACAGTTTTCTTTCGCATCTTGAAATGCATCTTCTCCCCATCAGTCTTGCCTGTAGGGAGTTGCTGACCCACTTTCTCCTATTCCTAGGGTAATATTGCTGCTTCTCTCTGACAATGACTTTCTGATCCTTTACAGTCTAATGAAAGAGACATTACAAAGCTGAATAATGATGTGAATGTAGAAGCAAAACAATCATATCTGGCCTGCCTAGTCCTGAGATGGAATTCAGCATTGAGGGTCACCCGGCTTCATTAATGCTCATATCTGGCACCAATAATCAGTTGCAGTCCCATGTAAGTTGCCACTGGGTGCACAGTTTACCTTCCCTTTCTCGAAATGCAGTTACGCATAATCATTCCCCAGATTAGTTAATGATGACATAAATGGATTAGCTATTTTCTCGAGAGCACTTGGCTAGCAACGCCCAAAGTCTCCCTGTTAAGTTTTATGGTGTAATAGTGTTACACTGTTTTGAGGAACGGGTGGGGTAAAGAGGACAATTATTTTTTTCCTTCTCAAATACGTATAAACATTAAAGGGATTTAGTTACATACATATACTAGAAATTGGACTAGGTGTCTGTGAAATGTTCTTTAGCAGTCTGTAAGTGGTATTTAAGTATTATTTCTAAAAACTGGCTCTTTTAATTTGACTTGTATTCAACTGCAAAATGAGATGTTCAGTGCAGAGTATAAACATCATTAGATTTCAGACATGTGTGGGCTTGAAATCTTTAGAAATATTTGGAACACTTAGGATGGAGCATCAGTGAAGGAAAAAAATATCTGGTCAGTTCTCACAGGTGAAATTGAACTAGCATGCATTTTAGAAACCCTCATTTTCTCATTTTGCAGTGCTTTATTGAAATAAGTTAGCCATCCATAGACTTTCAGAATACAGCCTTATAATTCCTGTTGTGAAAATGACACACTGACTTGATATATCACTTCTTATTTGTACACAGACGGAGACACTGAAGTAAGCTTGGGAGAGGATAACCCCAATGTGTTGGAGACAGGATATTCTATTTCTGGGTATTGAGAAGAAGGTTGCACAAATCCGGAGGCTACTATTCACTTTGAATTCCGCAAGAATGGTAAACCCCTTGAGTTGTGCAATCCAGATGCCTCTCCCACCCTGGCCCACCATTACTGCACTCTTGAAATTGCACCATCAAACTGTGACCCCTTTAGTTTAAGATTCTGAACCTTGCCATCTTTGAAACCATTACCAAGGAGACTGGGAGTTTAAAAGACAAATATCTAATTTACAAATTTGCCTAGATTCAGCCTCATGGCAAAAACAAAAGCTGTTTCATGCCACAGTGAATAAATGTGACCTTCCATTCCAAGGTCACGAATTAAGGTGACCTTGAGAAAGGCTGAAACATTTTTATATATGATGCTAGGTTGACATTCTTGTTATTGTTTAGACTCAAAAGGACTTTTCTCTATAACTAAGAATATGTAATTTTGAGTCTGCATCCAAATTTGAAGGGGTTAGTGGTACTACATAATGTGGCATAACCATCCCATCTCACTCCAAAGGAAAAACATTGGAGGAGTTAATTCCAATTTGCCCAAGGCTGAAGCAACTGAAACAAAACAGAGCTTTATATAAGCCGATATTTGACCTGTGGATGAGGGTACAGGGAGAAAACTGTATGCAAGTGGGCTCTACACCCAGCTGTGTACCACTGACCAGGTGCAAAAAGAAATATGAGGATATGAGGGTGCTTTGGGTTTTATTACCAAAGACAGCTGTGATGAACATTCCAGACTCTGGGGCAAAAGTTAGAGCTGCCAGAGGAACAATGAAAGGGATTCTAATACTTCAGTCTGTATATAAAGCTGAGCCAAGGAGAATTGAGTAACAGCAGACAGTATTACCGTAATTCATCTGATATGTTTATATGTAATCTTCACCCTGAAACTCTTTCACACCAAAGTCAAATACTTGTGGACCTGGCTCAAGTGAATGAGAGAGAGAGAATGGCCTGGCTCCTGAGGTCCTTTAGAGGACAGATCAGAGTACAGGACAATATTTTTAATGTTTAATGTGTTAATTTAATATTTAACATTTTTGATCAAAACTTTTTAAACTCCAAGAAAGGCTTTTCAGAAAAATTAAAAATGGAATCCTTTCATAAAGTGATTTTGGTGGGAAATAATAGTAGTGATATAGTGATACAACTAGAAGCTACATGTAATCCAGGCTTTAGCATAGTTACATGGTAGAAAATAATTTGGACCAGAGGAGATCAATTCTACATATTGATTAACTATCCAGACAGGAATTTGCTATGGGACTAAAAAAAATAGCTCCCAGGAACCTCATGATAAATCCTCTTTTCTTGAGGTTTCTAAGATTATGAAGTTTGAGTGCTGGACAAGATAGCAAGACACCATCAAAAATGGCAACACACTGTGGTTAGTAGAGCAATTAAATTCTTCCTTATAAATGAAATACAACTGTAATAAGGCAATAAAACTGCCTAGCAAAAAATGCCATTGCTAATGCCTAAAACTTTGAAACTTCACATAAAGGAGTTTTACTTCCAATAGCAGCATACAGAACGTGGCCATTCACGATGTTGTTGATGTCGCTGTTAGTTTTTCAGTAAAGCAAAAATCTTCAAACAGGTAAAATAATTTAGAGGGAGCAAGGGCTGGCTAATGGAGGCAATGGTTTGGGGCTCAGGGACTTGAGGAAGTCTTCCTGGGATTGAAATACCAGGTTTTTATTGCTTATTAGTTGTATCTTATTGGGCATTTACTTCAACTATCTATATCTCAAGTTCCCTACCTGCATAATAAGGAAAATAACACTTGTTACCTGGCAGACCAGGTGCGATGCTGCTAAACATCCTACAACACATAAGACAGCCCCCACAACAGTGAGAGGTCCATACCCAAATCCCACTAGTGCCAAGATTGAGAACCCCTGGGTTAGACTGTGGTGAGAACTAAATGAGTGAATACATGAAAAGCCCTTGACAAATGCTTGGCATGTAGTAATTACTACATAAATGTGAATGATCACTATTGCTAACAAACTCTTTTTATCTGGAATGTCCATAGAGAATTAAAACTAGAGGTTCTAGGACCAGTCAGCCTGTGCTGGTTACCTGAGGACTTTCTAGCATGAATCAAAACTTTGATGCATCTACATCATCAAAATAATAGCTTTGGAAGCTATAACATGAGGCTTAACTCCAGAATTTTTGAAGCTGCTTCTAAATCCCAAAATCCCAACTGGGTTCCTTGAAGGCTGCTTTCTGATACAATTGGATGGGGAAAGAAGGGTAGAGAACATTTTTCCATGGTACAGAGCAGGAATTGGGAAACTTTTTTTTTGTAAAGGCCTAGATAGTAATTATTTTAGCATTGTGGGCCAGACGGTCTCTGTTGTAGCTACTCAACTCTGCTGTTGTAGTGTGAAAGCAGCCATAGACAATATGGATGCAAATGGACGTGGCTGTGTTCCAATAAAACTTTACTTACAAAAACAGTGTGATTTAGCATGAGCATCACAGTTTGCTGACCTCTGGCATAAAGGAAAAATCATGGACTTTATATTCAAAGGACTGAAGGTATGAAAAATATGTTAAATTTCTGTGAGAATGTTTCTTCATTTGCATACTTTTGATGAAAATATCTGTAAACAATCTGGTACATAGTAGATGCTCAATAAATATTAGTTTTCTTCTTTTAAAGCATGAATAGCTACAAGTACTAAATTAATGGAATTTCAATTTGAAAATGACAAAATACTTGCAGTATGGTTTTTACTGTCTCCATGATGTCCTGCTGACTTCTGTCACAATTATAATAAATGTTACTCCTTCTGTAATGTTTTTCCTAGGCTACACTCAACTGACTTCAATCTTATATTTTTGGCATCAATATCACAGTCTTTTCTTTTTGTGTTTGATGGTAACTTTGTTAGAAGCAGTTCCAAAATGAAGAAGCAGAATGGAAGGGGTTGCTCATAATTCATTGGAAAACAATAAACTCCTCCCTTCCTTTCTCTTATTAATTACACACTTTATAAAACAAATGCTTCACACCCTTCCGTTTGGGCTGGGCACACTGAATGAAAAGAAATCTACTAACCTGCCACGGGTGTTTGTCTCTATCACATCTTTTTCATAAAGTTTCTGAAAAGTAGCAATTTCTATTAAATAATTTTCAACAAATGTGTTTGGCATTTGATGTTGTGGTCAGAGGGTAGACAATAACTTTTAGAAGATGACCATTAATGGAGTGCCAGGAAAGATGGAGGTGACGTGTTTCAGGGAAGGGAAGTTATTTCTAATGGAAAGAGGAAACCTCTACTCTATGACTTTACCTTAATCACTTTCAATCTTACATGTTATTTCTCATTAAGTGGCATTCCTTTTAGTTGTTGTGCCATGATTCCTGAAAAGTGATGTACTGGAAAAATACTGAGTTGGACCCCTTTTCAGGCTTCAGTTACTCAGATATAGAAGCCATCTGCTCCTGCAAAGTTCTGGAAAATGAAGATTGGGTTTCTGCTCTTTGGTATTCTATACAGTGAGTGAAGTACACATGACTACGCCACTGATAGAACTTAACTGGGAGGTACAACTGGAAAATGTTAAGCTTTGTTCTGCCTTCGTGATGCATCCACAAGTGATATCTATGAAATATATTGCCCTGTTGTTGTCATTCTAGAATATCAGGAGGTGAGTAGACTGATTTTTAAATATTTTTGATGTCCGGTGTTTCATATGTATGTTTACTCAAATATAATGAAACAGATTTAAGTTTAGAGAAATTGAACATGTGAGCTATAGCCATGACTAGAAAAAGAGACTTGTGCTATCATTTCATTTTAGACATGGTTGGCAGTTCTATCCTCCCTGAGAAGGATATGAGACAATAATGGATGGTCATATTGTTGTCAGAAAACACCGGTACCGGGTAGGAAGTGAAACAGGGACAACTATGAAGCCAGTAAAGTGTGACTTACCAAGACCACCTTGGGCAACTGGAGATTAATCCCAGTGGGCAACTCTGGGAAACAGTATAGAACATTCCAGCTAATGGGGAAGAAGCAGAGTATTTATCTAACATCTCCCATCAGGAGCTGGTTGAAAGCTGTTGGGGGAAGGTAGGCATTAACTCCCCTTTGGAATTAGTTGGTCCTGGGAGGGGCAGAAAAAGCTCCCAGGCCAGGGAGATAAGACCTGTGAGTGGTATATGGGTATGGCCTTGACAGCTGTAGGAGAGCTCTTACACTAGAGGAGACTACAATATGACCATTTTGAGCTCTCATGGAGGACAGAGAGAGCTGGCATCACAGTCATCCAAGTTTTCAGTTCCAATGACTTTTGACTAACTGTGAGGCTAAACAGAATTTGCATCTGACAGTGCTTTCTGTACTAGCCTTGGTCATTCCTGATTTCAGGGCCACAATCTACCTACAAGCATTCATTTGCAACTGACTGTAAGTGGGTCTAAGTTTGAGCAATGGTAGGCAAAGTTCCCTGAAAAAGAAAACACATGACATCTAGTGTGTCAGACTAAAATGTATATTTCCTTATCTAATGACCCCTCACTTCCATCATTTCAACTCATTGTGAAATTATTATTGTCTTTCTGGAACAATGGTTTGAGAACTTGAAGCCTCTGCAGTAAACTTGACATTTTTAAAGCTTGAGTTAAAGATTATTTGGAGAAGCATCCCTCTCTCTCCCCACCCCCATTTTTTCCTCCCCCCTCCCCCCGTGGCGTCTCTCGCTCTTTATACATTATCATTAAGGTCAATTATATTTCTGTACACAAACCTGACAGATGTTGCCATCTAACCTTCCTACCTGGGAAACAGAATGGTCTGCTGAGGTTTGTCAGGATCAGGGTTGGGGTTGTGGGAAGGGAGAGGGCAGCCTGCCAGGTAATGGAAACACTGCTTGCTTTAATTTTATTGCCAATAACAAAGCCTTCTTATTGTTTAATAGAACCCTTAAAGGCAGGCCTCATTGGCATAGTTCTAATTTTTTCGAGACCACAAACAAGAGGAATTCTTTAGGGCCACTTCATGAAAAGCAGAGGGAAAAAATAGTTTATTCCACAAAAATTAAAGCAATCCTTTGTTTCAGTAGCCAGTGCCCGATTTCAGGTTGGCATCTGTATGTGTCCTCTCTACAGGGGCATTTGTTGGCATTGTCTGCATGGGCACCCACTCTTTCATTCAGATTAATTGGAGGTTATGCCTGGCATATGAAAGAACTGGACACAAACCATCTTTTTCTGGCATATCATCCCTTTGGCATCATTACTTTCAGATAACATGCTAAAAGAAGAAATGTTTGGCATCAAAAACAAAGAAGCAAACACTCTCCTCTTGTAAAACCTATTTATAAAACTGGGAACCACACACATCTTCATTCAGTGCTTATTTTGACTCTGCCAGCAAACTAAAACTTCTAGGCAGTCCTTGCTTCTCAGTAGCAAGTTTTACTTCTCTCTCCATTTAAGGTATAGGTGACCAAAGTTTCTGGTTTCCAGAGATCTTTGCAACAGTGTTAGTAGCTAAGGAATGAAAGTGAGAGGAGATGAGGTCATTCTTGTTATTCCATGAATGAGGAAGATGCTATCAGTGTATAGGGATCATTTATGAAGCAAATCTTAGGGGTTTGTTGAGTGCCCCCAATGCGCAAAGCACCATGCTAGGACCTGTGGTATAAACAAAACTTGGCCTGCTAGAGAGAATGACTTCACTAGAGAATAAGCAGCGAACATGCCAAGTGCACACATAATTAACTGCTAAACCATGGGCTACAGAAGTTCTAGAGCTCTGTGGTCCAATATGGCCACCACTAGCCACTTGCGGTTTTGAGCACTTGAAATACAGTTAGTCTGAATTGAGATGTGCTGTGAATATGAAATACATACATTAATCATTTTTATATTGATTACATGTTGACATAACATTTGAAATATATTGGGTCAAATAAAATGTATTAGTACAATTAATTTTACCTGATTATTTTTACTTAAAAAATGTGATTACTTGAAAATTTTTCAATTACATATGTGGCTCACATTACACAGTACTTTGATTGGATGATGTGACTCTAGAGAGTTTGAGAAATGAGGCAATTACTGTGTGAGTAGCTGAGGAAGGTTTCATGCCAAATATGAAGGAGGGGCTTTGACAAAAGGACAGTGAAGAGCAAAGCTAATCTGATCTGGAAGAGAAAAGGAAAGATCACAGCATTTAGATGTCTTTTGGTTGCTAATTTTGAAGTTGTGAAGTCATTTTCAGACCTAGGTTGACTAGCCATCTTACATGTGTGGAATTATTATTTATAAGTGTTTTTCCAAGCCTGATTCAAAGTGGCTATCTAACGATTTTTTTTCTTTTGCAAACCAGAAAAGATAGAGAAGGTATCCTAGAGAATAAAAGGAAAGGTACAGGTTTAAAATAAGGGGGAGAGACAGACCCACCTCGATCTCTATTCAGGGCTCAGCAACACCCCTGATGGACAGCTCTCCCATTTTTGACTTCCCTTTGTCAACTCCAGCCTCTTAGCCCTACCTGGGTGGCAGAGCCCTCAGGCTGGGAGAGAGCTCCTTGTGTGCACTAGCATTACTGATCCTCCAGGGATTTGTGGCTACCGAGGTTTGCTGTCATAGAAACACTGTCCTGTGTACAGTCTTCTCAAGAAGTGTCCTTTCTGCCCTTCAAGGTGTGAGTTTATCGGATATGCTGACCTATGCAAATGAACTAGTGCTACAAGGAGGACAGAAGGATGATGTAGTTGGCCTCTAGAGGTGTTCCATTCACTCACCAATAGTCAAGGGCTTCATGCTAAATGCAGCATACTAGGAAGACTATCCTACTTCCCCAGGAGTCCAACCAACTAGGAGAAGGAATAGACATGGACTTACAGACCATCCAGATTTTTGTTCAAGAACTGCATCTATGTCAACAATTCACTATGTAGTTTCCCTTAAGCTTTTAAATTCAAATTATGATCTCATTATTCTATTCATACGTCTAATAAATTTTATGAAACCAAGAATGATCACTCTCAGGGGGTCCTTGAATCAATGTTTGATTAACTCAAGTTAAATAGACTCAACTCCATTAAACAATCAATTCTGTCTATAAATTAGCTGATTAAGTTCCTACACACATATTTTTAAATTGTGGTAAAATTTACATGCAAGGAAATGCATAGATCTTAAGGGACAGTTTAATGGATTTTCATAACCAACAGCTCAATCAAGAGATAAAACATTTCTATCACCCTAGAAAGTACCCTCGAGCCCCTTTTCAGGTCAATCCTCACCCCTATGGGGAATCATTGTTCAGATTACTCCTGTAACACTTTAAACTGCATTTATCAATTTAACATATTCAATTTACTTTATAAGCACTTCAAATGCCTAACAGGATAAAATTAATACCCTAACACGTTATACCTTCCCAAGTCCTTAAGTAGCTCTCATAAATCTAACAAACTAAACTTAAAAATATGCTGAAACCTGGGCCAGGTGTGGTGGCTCATGTCTGTAATCCCAGCACTTTGGGAGGCCAAGGTGGGCAGATCACAAGGTCAGGAGATCAAGACCATCCTGGCCAACATGGTGAAATCCCGGTCTCTACTACAAATATAAAAATTAACTGGGCATGGTGGTGCACACTTGTAATCCTAGCTACTTGGGAGGCTGAGGCAGGAGAATCGCTTGAACCCAGGAGGCGGAGGTTGCAGTGAGTCGAGATTGCACCACTGCACTCCAACCTGACAACAGAGCGAGACTCTGTCTCCAAAAAAAAAAAAAAAATGCTGAAACCCAAGTTTTTTTGAACATCGCAATATTGTTTTGAAACTTAAACTATCTTACAGATCCAACTTAAAATAACAGTTCTAAAAGAAATTATATGTTAGGCTGGGTGTGGTGGCTCATGCCTATAATCCCAGCACTTTGGGAGGCCAAGGTGGGCAGATCACTTGAGGTCAGGAGTTCGTGACCAGGCTGGCCAACATGGTGAAACCCCATCTCTAGTAAAAATACAAAAATTAGCTGGGCATGGTGGTGGGCACCTGTGATCCCAGCCACTCAGGAGGCTGAGGTAGGAGAATCACTTGAACCCCAGGAGGTGGAGGTTGCAGTGAGCCGAGATCACACCAGTGCATTCCATCTCAAAAAAAAAAAAAAAAAAAAAAATTACATGTTTCAAATTAGCATTTCAAAGCAAATCTGTCAAATTTCTGTAATATGTCATATTATCTTAAATGCTACAAACTATTAACATACAAACAAATATTTCAGTCCCAAGTTGTAACATATACATTTTTTTAAGTTCAGGGTCTCTGTCTCTGTCATTCAGGCTGGAGTCCAGTGGTACAATCATAGTTCACTGTAACCTCCAACTTCTGGGTTCCAGTGATCCTCCTGCTTCAGCCTCCTGAGTAGCTAGGACTACAGGCGAGAACATCCACTCACAGTTGGTTAATTAATTAATTAATTAGTAGAGACAGGGTCTTACTATGTTGCCCAGATTGGTTTCAAACTCTTGGCCTCAAGCAGTCCTCCCACCTTGGCCTCCCAAAGTGCTGGGATTATAGGTGTGAGTCACTGCACCCAGCTATAACCCAAAATATTGATTTTATGCTACAGGTTGAGTATCCCTTATCCTAAATGCTTAGAACCGGACGTGTTTTGGATTTTGGAATATTTGCACATATATAATGAGATATCTTGGGGATAGGACCCAAGTCTGACCACTGAATTAACTTACATTCCACATACACCTTATATACATAAGCTTGAAGGTAATTTTATACAATATTTTCAATAATTTTGTGCATGAAACAAAGTTTGTGTTAAGTACTTATGTGTGGAATTTTCCTCTTCTTGTGTCATGTCAGTGCTGAAAAAGTTTTGGATTTTAGAGCATTTCAGATTTTGGATTTTCAAATTAGGGTGGCTCAGCCAGTATTATTTAGGTCTTCATCTTTATACATGAATCTCAAACTTCCTGGGAAGGAGGGTAAAAAGGAATTTACTTATTTACTAAAGGAAACAAAGTTATCATCTCAAAGAAGTTGAGGTTAGAGGGTCAATGGTTAATAATAAAAGATTTTAGAAAGTGCATAAGACCTGAAGACTCTTGTACTGGCACTGCAGATGTACACTTGCTGAGCGTTTGTTATGGTGGGTTTAACAGGGCTTCCAATTACCTGATGTTTCTTGTAATGAGAATTCCCCTGGGAATCTAACTTTCTAATCACCTGATTTGGGTTCAGTAACCACTCCAGTCACTTATTACTTGGTTACCTTCAACCCATTTCTTTACTGGCTGGTTCTTGTTATATCTGGCTTCAGGCCACGTATCTATGGTTATCTGAATAACATTTACGTTGAAAGACTATTGGGATAATTAAATCAGGAAGTGACAGTGAGAGCTGGTCAGTGGTCATAATTGTTTGTAGTGCATATAAGTCCTATCACTTTTTCACTTTTTCTTTCTTTACACTATAGTCTGTATGTTGCTGTGAAACTGGAACAGATCTATGCAATAATGCTCCCCTTCCAACACCTGCAAAGATGGACAAGGCACCACCTTCCCAATCCTATGGAAATTGACAGAAGGCTTCCTTGAATGAACTTATCACATCTCAATACCAAGCTTGCCTTGTCAGAGAATTAGACCACTATGATAGTTTTCATCACTTTACATATATGAACTTGATGTTATATCTAGTGAAAATACTTTTAAAAGCATAGTAAAAGCTCTATCATAAATTCCTAGGCCAAGAAGTTACCTCACTTGGTTGTAAAAATCTTTATTTGTGTTGCTCCTCACTAAGAGCCTTGTACATTCCATGGTAGCCTCGGGCATTTTAAATAGCTGAATTTAAAATTTCATATTTCTATTTCAAACAAAAATAACCAGTACTACAACTGTGTTCTTGTTAATGGACATTTTATGTGCATGACTCAATTATTTTGTGGTGGAATTTCAAAGTTAGAACAAAGCTCTTCAGTTTTTCCTACAACATTTAATTTAGCAAATTAAAAATAGAAGTCAATGGAATCAGGTAAAAAATGATATATCCAGCTTCTTTGATAATCTGTAATTATTTTATACACAGAGATAATTTCAGCTTGATTGTCATTAGAAGACAATTTTATGTTCATTTATTGAAAAAAATAATTTAAACTAGATATTAGACCCAGAAGTAAAAGGTTGGTCAGTAACAAAATGATGGATTGATTGCTAGGATTATTCTTGTTTCTGAATGGCATGAATGGGAGCAATAAGGGAACCAAAGCTTTTACCTGAGAGTCACCTTCTCACCTGGAATCATTCCATTCCCCTCTGACTCTTTCATCTGAAACCATCCAGCTAAGACCATCTCATGTAAAAGTTGAGTTAGAACTAACAATGGCTATTTTATTTTATTTTATTTTATTTTATTTTATTTGAGACAGAATCTGGCTCTGTTGCCCAGACTGGAGCGCAATGGTGCAATCTCAGCTCACTGCAACCTCTGCCTCTCAGGTTCAAGTGATTTCCTGCCCCAGTCTCTCGAGTAGCTGGGATTACAGGTGCCCACCACCACACCCAGCTAATTTTTGTATTTTAAATAGAGATGGGGTTTTACCATGTTGGCCAGGCTTGTCTCGAACTCCTGACCTCAGGTGATCCACCCACCTTGGCCTCCCAAAGTGCTGGGATTACAGGCGTGAGCCACTGTGCCTGGCTAACAATGGCTATTTTAAAAAATGTATCACAACCTGTTCCTATTATTCTTTATATCATGCCAGAAACATCTCTGCTGCTCTAGTCAATCATGCATGTAAATATTTCCAGGCAAAGAAGGTTGTGTGTGTGGAATACTGTAAGGGAGACAGGATAAGCAATTCTTGTATTATGTGGAGGGAGCACAATAAGATACATCAGAAAAAACAAAACACACTTTCTCTCTAACTTCCTAATGCTCAGCCTTGGGCCTCCAATTTAGGCCTATTACTTCACATTTAAGTATTAACCTTGGAAATCTGCACTACCAAATTCAAACATTAGAGGGTTTGTCTTCAGAGGCACGTACAAGCGCTCATACTCCAATCTGAGCCACTAAGTAGGATTCTGTATATGATGCAATAGGTCATACTACCCAAATTAGAAAGATTAGCAGATGATGAAAGGTTTGGATAATGTTTTGTATAAAGTTTCAAAACTGAAACTTGGGAATGTCATTCTAAAAGTAATACCAGCTTACTAAGTCTTATATTCATTTATTCATAAGATTAATCTCATTCCAAAATACTCAAAGATTTTTGCTGATATCTTCTCATTATTCCTCATGAATATACCCAAGAAAGAAACAGGATCCAGTGCCTGTTATGAATCAATTTTTTCTAAGTCAAGGGCACTGAATCCAAAGGGAGACATTCAAATATGTGTTAGATACTTTAATAATTAAATTTAACCTCTACCAAGAAAAACTAAATTTGCTTCATAAGTTGTCAATTTTAGTAAACTTGGTAGAGTAAACTGGATACATAGCCATTATTCATATGCAATAGTAAAAAAAAATCTTCTCCAGAGATGATAAATTTCTGTGCAGACCAACAGTTCTTTTCTCCTTTGTCATGGGAATCCTAAGACCTGAACCTGGGAAATCAACCATTATTATAGTGGCTCATGATAATCCAGTTTCTGAAAGCCACCATATTTGCACTATCACATTATCATAATTCTAGAGCTGATTACATGGAGAGCAAGAGCTGACTGTGGGTTGTATGATGTGGTTTAATGAGGCCCAGAATCTGACTCTAATTATACCTTGACAGCATTCTCACAGGGGGTCAGATTGGGTGGGAATCTGATCCTCATCTGCAAGTGACAATGGATTATAACTTTGGACATTCATGTCGGCCCTCAGCAGAATATACTTCATCCAAGATCAGACACACGTTCACAAGACACAAATAGCTCGTTTGGTGTTTGCATGCTGGTCTTCATCCAATGACTCCGGATGAAGCCATTGCCAAGTTTTCTATGGAGAGAGAATGCTTTGGCATTACAAAACTGCACAACAAAATTAAACAAATGGTTCATCTTTCTTTTTAACCCAATGATTTTTCATTATTTCAAAGTTTACAAATGAATGCTTTTAGGGCTTGATGAATTACTGGAAAAGTCTTCTACAGACTCCCATTTGTTTTGCCAAGTGATTTTCTACAATTTCTTACAAGCTACATATCACCCAAGTAACACCTCACTCTCATCCCTTTCAATTTACAGAACTCATCATCTGAGCAGAAATCTAATTAAACAGCCTTAATTCCTCCACAAGAACCTTGTCACTTTACATGACAACTAGTACTGGAGAAACTCAGAGAAAGCCGTAAGAGAGCAAACTTTCCATTAAAATAAAACAACAACAAAAATAGATTAAAAACTTAGTGAGAAAAATAATGGCAAAAAGAATTTTAAGAAGTGATTACAAACAAGGCAAGATAAACCAAAGAGGCCAATGCTGGAACTTTGAAGGGATGTTGGATTAGAAAATGCCCTTCAAGGATGACCTTGGGCAAGAATGGTAAGGACTGCTGAGCCTTTATCTTCTTGAAACCATTATGGCAATTGGCCACCCTTTCCCAGTTTTTCTTGGCCATCATCTTTAGAGTCACAGTCACCTATCATTCGCAAAATGCACATCTATTAAGTGTCAAGGTGTTGTATTTGCTGTAAAAGAACTTGATTATCGGAATGTGCAGAAAATTTGGTACACATTGGTGATTCTAAGTGTTTGCTTAGCTAATAAACTATGTCTTCTGATTTTTCAAAGTAAATGGGAAGAAGAATGTGAGGAAGAGATACAGTCTTTATCTGACCTAGAAAAGTGAAGTTCTGTGGGTGACCCAAATTTTGATCATTTCTCATAAGCTTGTCTTTCACTCCATATATAATTAACTCCAAACTTGTCTAGTATAACTACAAACTCATCCATTCTACCTTATTTCTCTCCTGAAGAAGACAAAACAGAGTGGTTGAAAACTCATTAGTTTTTACAGTCCTAAACAAACATTTCTTAGGAGTCTACCTGAAGTTGCTCTTTCAATGTCTCTGCCTCCTGAATCCCACACCGTCTTGGCCTTCATACTCTGCGTGTGTGTGTGTGTGTGTGTGTGTGTGTGTGTGTGTGTGTGCAAGAGACAGGGTCTCACTCTGTCGCTCAGGCTGGAGTGCAGCCGCACTCCATGGGTCACTGTAGCCTCGACCTCCCAGGCTCAAGCAATCCTCCAGTCTTGGCCTCCTTTGTTACTGGGATTACAGGCGCACACCACCACACCTGTCTAGTTTTTTACATTTTTTTGTAGAGACGAGGTCTCACTATATTGCCCAGGCTGTTATTGAATCCTTGGGCTCAAGTGATCCTCCTGCCTTGGCCTCCCAAAGTATGCTGGGATTACAGGCATGAGCCACCGCATGCCATTCTCTGTTCTCCACCGTTTTAAAAATATTTGGCACTTACAATCAAAAAGCCATTCATTTGCTTTACCCTCATTTAAAAAACAAGTTATGAAAACAATGTGGCGGGGGCGGGGAGAGTTGGGTGGCTGAAGGGGAACCTTCAAACTGTTTTCCATTCTAAAGAAAAGCAGAGGTAAATCCCTGGGAGGAGATGTGAACTTATAAGGATGTGGTACTTCCTCATGGGTCCTGGGAAGGAATTCATTGATTTAATTTACAACAATTAGGAGGTGCCTCTGTGCTGTGAGTTTTTTTAGCTCCAGCTGGCATGGGAATTATTTTCCCGGGGAATGCTCATGCCCAAATACAAGGACACTTTCAGGAAGAGGAAAAGGAAGAAGTACCATCTAGGAACCAAGGATGTGAACCAGGAAATTCTTTTCCACTGTACCGATTTAAAAGAATAGCATTCTAGTGCCTAACAAACTCCATGGCCTTTTTGGAGTTTCCTAGTGCTGTGAAGGTTTCCCTTGGACATGAGATTGTTTTGCATGACAATATCCATATTATTTTCTCAATAACCAAAAGTGTCATTTCCTGAAAAGAGTTAGAAATGCCAATTGTCACTGTGAAACTCACACAGGTCTATGTGTTCCTTGAACCCTCACTAAACCTTCAAAACCAAAGTTCAAATTCAGATGCAACATGAAAGCCTTTCCAGCTCTCATCTCTCCCAAACTGGTTCCTCCGGATCCTTCCTTCTTCCAAACTTTCCATTTCTCCAGAATGAACTACTTGCTTTATGTACATACACTCCTCGTCTTTCTATCCTCATGCCTTTATTTGCCTGGCAAGCAGTGCTGTCTCCCTGATTCCGTAAACTCAAATGTTACCTACCCTTAAAGGCAGGCTCAGATCTTGTGCTACCTTCCCCAGTCCCCAGCTAGAAGCAATTTCTTGCTTCTCTGAAATTTTGAAGTAGATAATCCACACCTTCTTTATGGTAATTATGGCTTTCTACTTTATTTTGTGTTATAAGTGCTCTTCTGTCTTAGTGAAGATAGTAAACTTCCTGCGGGCAGGGTCCTTTGGCACCTAACACAGTGGGTACTCCATCCGCACTACTGAAATGAACAAACTAGCAAGACACTGTAACAAATTAAAGTAACTGTCCACAGGCAAAAATGTACACCCCCTCCCAGAAATATTTGTTTAGCAAACACTGTTCCTAGATCAAGTCTCTGGAACAGAAAGTCATGTTAAGCGAAATTATCGAAAACTTGGAAAAAAGAGAAAGAGAAGACTGTGAGCCCTTCCAAAGTCCCACGAGAGCATATTCCATGAAGTCAGCCTAAGTCAGGGTCATCTGACTCTCCAGACTGGGATGTAACAGAGTCTGACTTTCTATTTACTAGTGGTTAGGGCTTAGACTCTGCAAAGTTAGATGTTAACTTAGAGAAACCCAATAATATGCAACTTATTTTGTCCAAATGTTTTAGCCTTATTGCCCTGTAGGTCACTAACCAGTTTTGTATCCAAATTAGCTATGCTAGTCTGGCATTCTTTTCCCCCTGCTAACCCCTTCCCCACATTTATATGTATCCGTTTCTGGTATCCTCCTTGGAAGCAGCTTTATCATCTTGCTGGTTCCTTCAACCCAAATGTCCATCAGTGACAGATTGGATTAAGAAAATGTGGCACATATACACCATGGAATACTATGCAGCCATCAAAAAGGATGAGTTTGTGTCCTTTGTAGGGACATGGATGCAGCTGGAAACCATCATTCTTAGCAAACTATCACAAGAACAGAAAACCAAACACCGCATGTTCTCACTCATAGGTGGGAACTGAACAATGAGATCACTTGGACTCAGGAAGGGGAACATCACACACCGGGGCCTATCATGGGGAGGGGGGCGGGGGGAGGGATTGCATTGGGAGTTATACCTGATGTAAATGACGAGTTGATGGGTGCAGCACACCAACATGGCACAAGTATACATATGTAACAAACCTGCACATTATGCACATGTACCCTACAACTTAAAGTATAATAATAATAAATTAAAAAAAAAAGTTAAATAAATCTTTGATGTGGACTAATTCAATCATTATATGAGAAATGGGTGTTCAACTTTTGAAAATTATACTTTCAGAATACTAATAATTAGGAATAAAAACAAATGTAAAAATAAGTACTGTAAGTATCATTATTTTTCTACTCATAATTTTCTTTAATTTTTGTCTAGAATAAATTTCCCAAATACCAAACTTACTCACCCATAAACATGTGTTTCCATTCCAAAGGATTTATACAAAAACAACAAAGAAAAAAATGAATATTCTTTATTTCTTGTTTAGAATTACCTCTAATGGCATGTATGTGTCTATTTGCAACTCTGCTACAGTCAATTCAGTAATAGCTTTATTTGAAAAGCCTGTATTGCAACTAAAATCATATCTGATCTATTAATATAAAACTAAAATCTCCTTGTAAATTTCTTCAATTTATCTATCATTTGAAATTACTGAACATCTTAGAATGTAATTTTACATCATGTTAGGATGAATAGCGTCTTGTAAATTCAAGCCATAATAATATTGCATTAGGAGCAATGCATTTGTTCTGAAATCACAACAGGTCATAATGGAAACCAGACATTAATGCTTTAAGGAATAACTAGCTGAAATTGAATGAAATAATCACCCAATCCATAAAGCATTTATAAGATTTACCATAAAGCTCAGGTAATTTTTTTTTTTTACTGAAGAGAAATAATTCTTTCTTATTGTCCTAAACATCAAATGCTATCACATCATAAAAATAAAATATGGCATACAGATTATTCCATTTTGTTCATCCATTTATTAATATAATACATATTCACTTTACCCTATAATAATGAAAACATTATGCTTGTTCACTATTATTTCCAATATTGTTTAATCAACAAGGCTCAACATGTTCCCTGGCAAGATGTTTGCCAAAAGAGAATCCAGTCTAAGCAGAGGGTTCAAAAGGTCTGGATTCTGCAACACACTGCTGCCACTGCTGCTGCCTTCACACTCTCAACTTCATCTCAACATGATGAAAAACTGATTCTACCCTGACAATCATGTAGCTTTTAAAGCAAGAGGGTCTACTAAGTGAACCAATGAGCTCACTGGACAGTCCTAATCTGCTCTCTCACCTATGTTTTGTTCTAATTCCTCCTTTTCTTTCCTTTTGTATGCCTTTCCCTCTTCCACCTATCATAACCTCCATCAGCACCTCAAATGATGAACAGCTGGAGTAGATGGCTTAGGTAGGAGATGAGAACATCCCTAATTTCTATCTCCCTGGATATTATCTTTGGAAAACACAACAAATTTGGAGTTGGAAAAAGTTGCTAACTCATGTGTTTCTCTTAGTAACCAGTTTTATATTTCTGATCACAAGGGGAGCACTTGTAAGTAAAAGCGCAGACTTTACAAACACAAAGTATTTTAAGCCTTCCACCAAAGCACCAGTGTTTGCACAGTAGACATGTTTTTACACTGATAGGATCTTTCTGAAAGCAATCTTTGCTAATTTCTGCTATGCTGAGAAATGTATCACCAACAAACACCATTATGTTGAATAAATAAGCTGACATCTCAATACCTAGGGTACTAAAATAATAGTTGTGAAATCTATAGTAACTGGCTCAAGTCCTGACTCTTCCATAAAGTTTCACAAAAATTGTACTCACATTTTTTTCTCTTTTAATCCCCCCTTCTCAAACTATACTCCATCTAATCTAAGATACCAGCAACTGTCTCATCTATATTTTGTATGCCAGTAGGAACAAATAAATGTTGCCCATTAAACTGTCTCACCATTCATTTAAGTTGCAGCTCAATTTCAGCAATATTAGTCTGTAAAAAAATTGCTAATCTTAGAATCCATAAATGCAATATTCTACTAGCTTGGCACCTGATTGGCTACTCTACTGTTCTTTAAATATGTTGTTATATGTGTGTACATTGTTCTCTAACATATTATAATCTTTATTATTATTTGCTACATTGTGCATCTACTGACAGTTATAGGCACATAGGAGGCTATAAACTTATAATCACTGCTTAGACGATCAAAGGGACTTCAAGAAACTCTTATTGCAAAAATGGAGTTACTGTCAAAAATTTTAAATGCATGCTCAAAATAATTTGCTTCTCCAACTTTAGATATTTTGGGGGAGCTGAACTTGCAAGCATTCAAATAGTGTTCAAAATTTGCCATTTAGAGAGTCATCAAGCAAATTCATCTAAAACAAATTCCCTGAGCTCCTACTGTGTGAAAATCAATGCATTAGAGTCTATGAGATACAAAAACGAATTAGATTTGACTCCCATCCTCTAAGACTTCACATTCTGGTTGGAAAAATGGAACTGGTACATGAAAGAATGATAAAGCCATGAGAAGATTATTACTATTCTTACATTGCTATAAAGAAATACCTGAGACTGGGTAATTTACAAAGAAAATCGGTTTAATTGGTTCACGGGTGCTACAGGCTGTACAGGAAGCAGGGCACCAGGTATGTGCTCAGCTTCTGATGAGGCCTCAGGAAGCTTTTACACATGGTAGAAGGCAAAGCCAGAGCTGGCACGTCAAATGGCGAAATTAGGAGCAAGAGAGAGTGTGTGTGGGGGAGGCGGGTGGGCGGAGGGGGGAGTGTCACACACTTTTAAACAGCTAGATTTTGTGAGAACTCACTTATCATGGAGTCAGCACCAAGCCATGAGGGATCTGCCCCCATGACCCAAACACCTCCCACCAACCCCCACCTCCAGCACTGGGGATTACAATTCGACATGAGATTGGGGCGGGGACATCTCTCCTTTCTCTGAATCACATACACGATATCATAAAATGTTATGCGATTCAGAGAAAGAGGCGATGACTCTGGTCCCGAGAACCAGAGAAACATTCACAACTGAAGTGCCCCTTGACTTAGGACTTGGAGGGTACACAGGAAGCATTCTGACAAATAGACATGGGTTGGAGGGATTGGCCTACCAGGCAGAGGGAACCGCTTGGTTAAGGGCCAGAAGGCTTAAAAGTGTAGTGAATGGCAATTGTTTAGTTTCAGTTCATGGGGTGGGGTGGTAAAAAAGACAGTTTGGGAGAAGATGGAAGAGGACTTTGAAAATCACATACATAAAGGAAGTGGCATCTATTTTTTCCTTATGCAGTGTAGAGTCATTGCAGGTTCTGCTATTGTTGCAATTGTGGTTTATTTCATGGAAACACATCTGACAACTAAGATGCATTAATATACACCTGCAGTGGGTTAAATTGTGTCTGTAAAAAAAGATATGTTCAAGTCCTAACCCCTGGTACCTGTAAATGGGACCTTATTTGAAAATAGACTCTTTGTTTTTTTCTTTTTTGAGACAAGGTCTCACTCTGTCACCTAGACTGGAGTGCAGTACTGCAATCTCAGCTCACTGCAGCCTCAATTTCCCAGGCTTGGGTTATCCTCCCACCTCAGCCTCCCAAGTAGCTGGGACCACAGGTGTGTGCTCCCACGCCTGGCTAATTTTTTTTGTATTTTTTAGTAGAGATGGGTTTTCGCCATGTTGCCCAGGCTGGCTTCCTGAGCTCAAGTGATCCTCCTGCCTTAGCCTCCCAAAGTGCTGGGATTACAGGGTGTGAACCACCATGCCTGGCCTGAAAATAGTCTTCGCAGGTGTAATCAAGTTAAAGTGAGGTAAGGCTGGAGTAGGGTGGGCTCTTTATAACAATAAGGAAATTTGGACGCATATTCAGAGACACAGCAGGAGAATGTGACGACAGAGGCAGAGTTGAGAGTGCTGTAGCTGCAAGCCAAGGAACTCCAAGAATTGCCTGCAACTACCAGAAAATGGGAAGAGGCAAGGAAGGATCCTCCCCTAGAACATTTGGAGGGAGCATGGCCCTGCCAAAATCTTGATTTCAGACTTCTAGCCTCCAAAACTGACAGAATAAATTACTCTTGTTTTATGCTTTCCCAGTTTGTGGTAATTTGTTATGGCAGCCCTAGTACACTAATACAATACCTTTTTTGACTGTTCTTTGTAAGGGCAATTAAAATCTACAACATTAGGACTGCTATGTAATGCTAGATCAGGGAGAGCTATAACGGGAATGGGAGGCAGCCCTGGATGGGAGAGATTCTCTGAAGTTCTGATTCCTTTTAATTTCATCCATCTTTTATTTTGGCTTTTGCAAAATATTTAATTTTAAGAAAGATTCTTGTTTTAAAATTATAAAGCATGAGGATATCAAAACCTTGATCTGGCAGTTTTCATACGAAACATACCATACAGAAATACAGAGATACTCACCTCAACATGTTGACAGGTTTGGATGAGTTTAGCCAAAAGGGTCTCCAGTTCTGTGTTCCTCTTAATAAGGTTGGTGAGGTTACTCTCTAAGTTTTGCTGTTCAAAAAAAAAAAAAAAGGAAAAAATATTATTCTGCATACTTTTATACTTCAGATACACAAAATTACTCATACTCAGGAAAAACTGATACATTTTTCAGAAACCTTAGTGAAATCAACATAATTTCAAGTATTTATAGATTTAAATTGGATTTTCAAAAGTTGCATTTAAAAGAACCTTTTAGACACGCTCAGACTTTATTCTTTTTGTTCTTGCTTCTTGCACTAACTCAGGGATATTTAACAGAATAATTAGTTATAGGTTATCTCTAGGTCATGACCTAGGGAGAAAGGAGGTAATTGGATTTCTATCCCTTTACTTAAATCAGAGCTGGCAATAATATAAGGAATATATTTCCACATCAAATCAACTACCATTGGATTTTTCAGATTTATCCTTTTATGGGCAGGCTGAGGCTAATCCCTTGGAGGAAGGTTTGAATTGTTTAGCTCTTGCTGACAGTAAGGTCATTTATAGACATTTATGATAAGTCCTCGTCACACACACATTTGGTCAGTTGTAGTGGAGTTGACTCTCCGTATCCACTGGGTTCCACATACCTGGATTCAACCAGTTGCAGATCAAAAATATTTGGAAAAAAATGGATGACTGCAACTGTACTGAACATGTACAGACTTTTTTCTTGTCTTTATTCCCTAAACAATAGAATATAACAACTATTTGCATAGTATTTACATTGTATTAGGTAATATAAGTTATCTAGAGATGACTTGAAGTATGCAGGAGGATGTGATTGGGTTATATGCAAATAACAGGCCATTTTATATCAGGGATTTGAGCATCCACGATTTTAGTATCTATGAGAGACCCTGAAATTAATCCCTTATGGATACCAACACACAATTGTACATTTTATTGTTCACGCTTCTATTCTTTGTCCATTAATGCCAGATCAAATTTCTTTGAACACTATATTTACCACTCATTATCCTGTATAAGACTCTAGAATTATTCCCTATTCCTTTAGAGCATCAAACTTAAAGTTCTCTGGAATGACTATTTAATCCTATTTTCAAACACAATAACTCTCTATTCTGGGTAAGACACACTAAGATTTCTGTTCCTTCTCATTCACATGCTCTTGATTGCCAGGGGTGTCCAATCTTTTGGCTTCCCTGGACCACGCTGGAAGAAGAATTTTCTTGGGCCACACATAAAATAACTAACACTAATGACAGCTGATGAGCTTAAAAAAAAATCACAAAACAATCTCATAATGTTTTAAGAAAGCTTATGAATTTGTGTTGGGCTGCATTCAAAGCACTTCTGGGTCGCAGGTGGCCTTGCTGGCCGCGTGTTGAACAAGCTTGATTTACACCATTCATTCATTTACTTATGTGTTCCTACCATTCATTCATTTACTTATGTGTTCACACAACAAGTACTTATTAAGCTTCTATAATATGCCAGACTCTGAAAGAGACAATAGGGAAATAAAATAAAAATATTGATATCTACTCCCTGTCCACAAGGAAACAGATGGCTGTACAAACTGGGAGAAAGATGCTACAAACAAGAGAAGGGGAAGAGTTGATGGCTGCTGGTTAAAGGTTTCCAAGAGGGCCAAGTCTTGCAGCTGAGGCTTGAAGGATGTCCAGGGATTTTTTGTTGCACAACAGTGGAAACTTCTTGGAAAGAAGAATCTTCCATGGGCAGGGAATAGAACAATGTCATATGCCAACATCAGAGAGGTTGAGAGGGCAAAAGATCAGGGAAACTGTGTTTTAGCATATAGACAGTTCCACAAGTATGGCAAAGATATGGAACAACAGGAAATTTCATGGAAAAGAAAACAGACCTCAAATTTATAATGTCATCCGAGAAAGAGGATTTAGAAAGAGTTTGAGGGATTTTGAAAACTAACAAGTTCATAAAGGTGTCAATATTTCATTACACTGTAAAATTTATTTATGAAAATTTTAGCTCTTTCTACTTCCCTAAATTTTTTATTGAGAAAAGTGTATTAAGGAAAAGAACCACTTTTATCTAAGGCTTAAAATGCATATGTCAAAAGCAGAACTTTCTGGTTATTTTTAAAACAAGTTAAACTTATTAATCTGGTGTTGACTGTTTTTAAAATTTTTTAACGAATGCATTTGCATTTCTAGTAGGTTCTTTATCACATCTCCCTTTTCTTATTGAATTCCTTTCTGTTCCTATTACAAAAACACAATTCTCTTCTCCATAATCTCAAGACAACTAAACTTACTTATTCTTAAGCTCTTTTGAGAAAAGGCAATTCTGTATTTCCCTGTGCTTGTTGAATATTTCTCAAGGATCTGATTTTATCTTTGTCTTGTAATTTTTGTCTGATACCTCATACAATGTAAACTTTGCTCCCTGTGCTGTGATTTGGGGATTGACATAGTCCAGCCAGATGAGAAGCATATTCTGAGGTTAGGGTGTGAGGTTCTTTTCCCAAAGAGGACGCTCCCACAAGGCACTCATGTGCAACAGAGGCACAGATCCTAGTTTGACTCAGTGCCTCTGCTTCCCTCCATGAGAGTTCTGTGTCTGACTTCAATTCCAGATAAGATGTCAGGTTCCCTTTGAGTCCAGTGTATCCATGGGGGGGGTCTTGGCCTCCAGGTGTACAAGGCTCTTGCCACATGTGATGTTCACTTCCCTATGTGTCTACTGAAGTCACCATTGCCCCATGTCATCTCCACTCCTTGGGAGTAGCCCAGTGTCAGTCTTCCCTTACCACTCTACACTTTCTTTCATTTCCGGTCCTTGGAGGCTTTTCACATATGTTTACGCTTGGTTATGTATTCATTAAAATACATTTTAAAATATTTTCTCTGTAATTCTCATGTGTTCAAAATTCAGAGGAAGGCTTTGTGCACATTTCATCTGGACTGGAAAGCCAACAAGAAACCTTCAATTCTGTCTTGGAAATACTCAAAACCTTTCAAATGTGACAATTTTAAAGGAGAAAAATAACTTTTTCACTTAAAGAATGGGATACAAGAGGCTGAAGAGTCAGAGAATGAACTAGACACAGTGATTTATGTACAACTTGATCTTATGCTTGCATCAAAGAAAAACTTGCTTTTAACAACAATAACAACAAAAGCCAAAGTTTTTTTTACTGTTTGGATTAAATGAATTGCAACTGCTAATCACTTTATGGTCAGAGACTAGAGGATGATTTTGAAGCATCCCATTCTTCAATGTCCTTGATATAGACATACCTATTATAAGGTATATTTGTCAACTTTTTTGGTATGTTAATACTAGGGGATACTTTTCTTTTTGGCTGACCCTTCACAGCAGGAAATTTCTAGGGAAATACATCATCTAACTGTTTACAATTCAATTGTCATAAGTATGACTTTTCTAAAGCTAGTCAGCAAAAGAGGGTCAAAGAAATGCAATCCAACACATTGAAATTTTACAAACATCTGCTTGCTTCCCCCTCCCTTTATTAAGTATACATCATGCATCAAATCTGTTTTTAATCAGTTAATACATAGACTAAAGCCTGTGGTTTAAACACATTGACCTATCCAGATCCTTTGGGGTTATTCAAATTTAAATAGTACAAGTGTTACTGAAGTCTGCAAAGAATTACCAAGTCAGTTAGAAGCATAATAAAGGGAAATTAAGCTGGGAGAGAGACTTGTTTCCAAGTGGTACCAAAGGGGCTGACAACACTTTTGAAGGGAACCTGGGTAATGGGAAGGTAACAAAATCCAGTCGTTAATGAGCCATGCACCCATAAGCTTCCACTACAGGGACTTCTCTGAAGATTTTCTGGAAATTAACTCTATCACTAACATCCTGTGTGGTAGTGGTCAGCAGGCTCCATAACCTCTTGATTTTGATTGTGATTTGTGCAAAACAGAGATCATACTTTTTCATATAAAAGTCATGGGATTAAGTAGATACCAGTTTCTACACTGCCCTATGGATATCTAAAAAAATTCTACAGACCATAAGAAAAATTGGTTTTAGTTTCCTGTTACCACCTTGAAAACATCAATATATTGACATCTCCTTACTCAAGCCAAGTTTTGTAGAAATCCAAGGAGTCAGGCATGAGTGACCACATATGCAGAGGGAGAAGACTGGGGCTACCATCCCAGCTGGACTCTCTTGGGCAAATGACAGGATGTGTCTTGGGCTCAGTTTTCCCATCCATAATGTATGGATAATGATAAATCTACCTATCTGTACTATTGTTAAGATTGAATGAGAAAATGAACACACTCATCAGAGAACTACATGAATGTTTGTTGAAATTATGAATTATAAGATGGAACATTTAGTTTTGACACAGTTCCAGACACTAGAAGGGTCCAACCCTGTGCCTCTGGCAGGCACCATTCTCCAGCTTGCTCATGGCTTTTTCCTGCAAGTACCTGTGCCTTTTCACCCCAGGGTCTTACCTGGCTTCAGGCAAGGCAGGTGCTGGGGAGAGTAAGAAGAAGCTGAAGCCCCTAGGAGCAGCCCTCAAGTGGCAATTACTGGCAATTGGTGGATACACTGCCCAGCTTTTTCACTTCCTTGGTGGAACCACTCTGAGCCTCTGTCTACAAAATCTCCCACAGGGCGCCATTGGGAGGCAGCACATGGGTCCACAGCAACAACCTGCTCATTAACCCTCTTTCCTCTTCGTTCTCTTTCCTGTTTGCATCCCCTCTCCCTCCAGGTGCTTCCTGGATCACCTCACAATTCAAATTGTCAAAGTCTGCTTCTGGGAGAACTCATCTACAATCATTTCCATAGACCACCTAACCCATTTTTGAGTATGCCTTCCTATGAGGAAGAGCCAATCAGAAAAGATTGTATTACTTTAGAAAGACATTTGAAAATACAAGAGGTTGTTTTCTCTCTTCCCCCATCTTTCCTCTTTCTGCTTTTTCTAGAGGTCACATATTCTCCAAATTCCAGGCTGTAGATCAGCAGTGTCAATAGAAACCTAATGTGAGCCACAAATGTGAGTCACATTTCAAAATTTTCTAGTAGTCACATTAACAAAGTAGAACCAAGTAAAGTTAATTTTAATAAAATTGTCATTTCCACCTGCAATCAATATTTGAAAACTGATGAGGTATTTTACATTCTTTTTTTCTTTTTACTAAGTCTTTAGAATCTGATATGTTTTACACTTATGACACATCTCAACTCAAAACCAGCCCCATTTCAAACACTTGGGAGCTATATCTGGCTGGTGGCTACCTTGCTGGTCTAGAATGGGGGTGGCAAACTTGCTATAAAAGATCATGTAGTAAATATTTTAGGCTTTATTGGCCATATGTTCTTGGACACAATGACTCAATGCTGCTGCTGTTTTAGCATGAAAGCAGCCATAGATAATATGTAAATGAGTGGGCAGGACTGTATTCAATGAAATTTTATTTGCCAAAACAAGTGGTGAGTGAAATTTGACCCATAACTGTTGTTTGCCACGCCCCCAGTCTAGAAGGTAAATATCAAAATAACATTGTCTGGGCCACTGATAAACATCTGCTTCTGTTAAACACTAACATTTGTTCCAAACCTTTTGTGTAAGTCTGAAATAGATGCCACTCCATGAACCTCTAGAAAGAATTCTTTCTGTACAAGATGCTAAGAGCACTTTCACTTATGGCCAGAAAGCTTAGCTTGACAGAACCCACAATAATCTGAAGAAAATTAAACAGCATTTTGACTCGTAGATATTCTAATTTAAGGAGCATAATGGTTAAGTACACAGAACCTGGTGCCAGTCTGCCTGGTTTGAAATCCTAGCTCTGAGACCTTCAACAAGTTCTTAACCTCTGTGCCTTAGTTTCCTCATGGGGCTGTCAAGATGATTAGAGGAGGAGATATGTGCAAGCCCTAGGAGGAGCGCCTGGCTCACGATGTGTTGTACTGGTACTTGTTAAATAAAATAAAAAACTTGTTTTTCAAGTTTGGAGTTTAGGCTGATTTTAATAAAAGCTTAATTTGTAACACTTATACCACAACCAAATTAAAAGCATGCTCATACAGTTAATAAAATATTTAAACCACTAGCAAATTAAAAGCACACCCACACATTTCATAAATGAATTCTTCTGTAGATTTTCAATTTAGTAGTACACAGCTACAAGAATATATTTCCCCCTAAGATTACATTTTCCAAAAACACTGAATCCAATTTGCTCAGCCTTCTCATGATGTGATTATTGTCAGAATTCCCATCTGGACTGTGGGTCCCTGTTTTAGACTAAGTGTTGTGTAATGTCCTAAATATCAACGAATGCTAATGCTACTATTTGTTGTCATCTCTGTTAGTTTGAATGGGTAAGTCCCTTTCCTTTAGTGGTCAGTATTACTCATACCTCTTTTCCTCTACTTTCCCCACTCCTGTGCTGGGCTCCTGCCATTGTGAACAAGCTGTTTTAGGGATCCAGGCTTGTTTCTGGGTCTGGGCCTGGGCGCAGTCTCTTCCCTTTGCCTGGAATGGATGTGCATAGCAGAAAATTCTACCAGTAAAAAAAGAGTATAATAAAGCCATAGTATCTATTGAGTACTTGCTGTATACCCATCATTGCTTAGTCCCTTCCCACTGTACACACTTAAATATTCAATGATATTTCCAATTAGTATGGAAAACTGGATATTCATTGGACAACCTTTCTGAAATCCAATGTAGTAAATCAACTAATTAGTTAATTTAACAACTAGTATAGATTGTTAAGACAATGTCTTCTCTCAGCTTTGCTAAACAATAGAAGTCTTCCACGCTTTCAGGCTTTTGTCATTGGTACAGTTGAGTCTGACCCCAAGAAGAGGGCCTTGAGAGTTCAGAAGAATTTTTGAGGAATGTTATATAACCCTGTCCAGACCACAGGACTTCTGTGAAGGCAAATATAACATTATCAAACAAATTTTTACAAACCGGGATTTATAAAAATAGAGCAATGATATAGCAATTATCACTAACACATCAATTTCAACTTCTATCCAAACCCAAAGTCAAGTTGCTCCCAGCCTTAATTCATTACCTTTTCCCCAAGTGATTTTTTTCATAGTGCCCTTATTCTGTGAGGTTTTAGCAAGTGTGTTACGACTTGGTGGCATTCAATACTGCCCTCCCACCACCACCACCAAAGAAAAGAAATACAAATAATTCAAAATGGTCCTTATAAAAGGCAAGGATACCAGTGGGCAGATTTTGTTATAATATTAAGCCAAGGATTGGGTATAGGTCAAATTTGTGGAAGGCAAAGTTATAAAACATGAGTTGCTTAAAGAATGAGGTTTCCTTACCTACTTTATGCAAAAAGGGTAATTAATTTTTCTTACCATTTTTATTTTTAATGCACACATTTTGGATGCATCTTCACAGAGCCACAGTCAACCTCCTTCATGTTAGGTAGTTTTTAGTAAGGCTTATTTGAGCTGATAATTGAACGATTCACGTTGGGACAGCTGATTTTACACCAATCTCGATATGAGCCTTTAGGCATGGATATGGACACCAGCAGAGAATAGTAAGTCCAACTTAACAGATGAGCTTTGTACTTCTACATACAGTGATACCCAATCAAACAGCAAGGGAAGCAGACAGATGCCCCTAATTTTTGCCTTTGGAGACCTGAACCTAAGAGTCAGGTTGCAGGGAATTAATGACTTGTCATTGAGTACTACTATTAAAATGTATGCTTGAAACATGAGATTTCAGTAATTCCTTTTGGGTTTGCCCAGGACTTAAAGAATGCTTGCTCTTATTCCGAAGTCAATACTTCAGAATGTCTTTAAAGTATAATATTAGGTCTGGATACCTTTCAAGGCAAACACAGATCTGGCTTGTTTCATTCCACAATATTCAGAGTGACATTCAGCAACTGTGTTTGGAGCCTTGGCACCCAACACCACGACTCCAGCGTGATCAGGATATGGACACGTCAAGCGCCACAACCCATATATTTTCTTCTAAGAAACTTTAACCACAATAGTTAATATGAAAACACACCCGTATTAACACATGCCACCTGTATAAAAGCATAAATTCTTTATACGTAACTAAATTTTAAAGATGTTTTAATTACACTGCAGGAGTCTGAGACTATCTTCAGGTTTGACTCGACAGACCACAAATACATGTAATTTAGGTTTTTTAAATTTTTTAATGCCTTTTTTTCATTGGTTATAATAGCTACCATTTCCAAATGCCCTGGCAAGACAGGCCGCCCAGGGAACTTCAAAAACCTAATAAAATACAATCTGCATATAAATTTAAGTCTAGTATTCCATGGACTACAATTTAAGCCATTTTGATATGTGATACAGTATTTACCTTGTCAGGTTTTATTTGAAATTTCTATATTAACACCACAGAATCTGTTCCATATATTTATAAATTCCATCATTAAGAGTTCAGTGTTTATTTTTCTAACCTGGTAGTCAATAACATACAGAGAACAACTTTTAAATACTGTGTATGGTCTAGAAGAGCTTTTATTTTAATGGAGATAAATAGATATCTTAGTATAGTTCTATTCATTTAGTTATAATTTTAGCAGATCCAATGACGACTAGTTATTTCCAAGTATTACAGATGTGAATGGCCTTTTTTGTTCACTCCTGCTCCCCAGCCCCATTTCTGCGTATAATAAGAGAGGTGAGCAAATAACCAATAAATACATTTGTTGGTTTTGAGAATGGATATCACATGAAGCTGTATTACTAGAATCCTTTCAAATTCTCTAACTTAAAAACAATGATCTCAGTTGGAAAATTTATGCCTGCAGAAAAATGCTTCTAAGAATAAGTCTATAACTTTTATCAGCAGGACATAAAGGAAGCATTTTGTAAGACTATAACATAGGTAGAAGAGCTGTGGATGGTCTTGGGCAACTCTCCGTCTGCCCTCTCTGCTCATTTGCCCCTGTTCAACTTCTGAATCCTTCTCAACACAGTACTCTAGGTTGCAATAGCAATATCAAAAGAGGCAACAGGCAGGGCACTGTGGTTCATGCCTGTAATCCCAACACTTTGGGATGCCAAGGCGGGAGGACTGCTTGAAGCCAGGAGTTCAAGACCAGCCTGGGCAACATAGTGAGACTCCATCTCTACAAAAACATTTTTAAAAATTAAAAATTAATATTAAGCCAAGGATTGGGTACAGGTTAAATTTGTAGACTACAGCTGGTGTACATCTGTAATCCCAGTTACTCAGGAGGCTGAGGAGGGAGGATTGCTTGACCTGGGAGTTTAACACTTCAGTGAGTTATGATTGCACCACTGGACTCCAGCCTGGGGGACAGAGAGAGGCCCTGTCTCTTAAAAATATAAATAAATAAATAAATAAATAAAACAAAAGAGGCAATCTACTTGCCAGTTAAGAATTACATGGTGAAGAGAATATTGTAAAACAGACTAATAGTAGTTAATTATTTTTGCTCAAGTGAAAACTTTCAAATCAGGAAGATATTCAATGTCCTAAACCAGAGGTTGGCAAACTATGGTTGGTCCACAGGTCAAATCTTGCCTGCTGCCTGTTTTTGTGTGGCTTGCTAGCTAAGAATGGTTTTTCCTTTTCTTTTGGGACGGAGTTTCGCTCTTGTTTCCCAGGCTGGAGTGCAATGGGGTTATCTCAGCTCACCGCAACCTCCATCTCCTGGGTTCAAGCGATTCTCTGGCCTCAGCCTCCCAAGTAGCTGGGATTACAGGCATGTGCCACCATGCCCAGCTAATTTTCATATTTTTTAGCAAAGACGGGGTTTCTCCATGTTGCTCAGGCTGGTCTCAAATTCCTGCCTCAGGTGACCAACCCACCTCAGCCTCCCAAAGTGCTGGGATTACAGGTGTGAGCCACCGTGCCCAGCCTCGTTTTTATATTTTTAAATAATTTTTTAAAAATAAAAAGAGTAACATTTTGTGACACATGAAAAGTATACAAAACTCACATTTTTGTAGCCATAAATTATTGTTTACTGTTGCTTTCACAGTACAATGAGAAAGTTGAGGACTTGAACCTACAAAGACCAAAATATCTGCTATCTGGCCATTTGTAGAAAATTATTTTCTTTATTTAAAAAACAACCTTCTTTTTTTAATAATCCAAAAAAGAAAGACAGACAGAAAGAAAGAAGGAAGGAAGGAAGGAAGGAAGGAAAGAAAAGATAAGAAAAGAAAAGAAAAGAAAAAGAAAATAAAAGAAAAGATATCCCTGGTATCCATGGGAATGGCAAAAAAAAAAAAAAGTCCAAATACTTTTTAATTAATTTATACATTTTTTTTCCTGTTGCTCCAAGTCATTTTAAAATTTCAATATAATTCAATTCACTTAACATTTTCAACACCTACTATGGGAGTGTAGGAGGATGCCTCAAATTCCAATCCTTCAGGTACTCAAAATTCTAAAGACTCTTTTTGTTAACCAACAAAATAAATTTTAACTCAGAAAAAAAATTATAGATAAGATGCCTTAAATTATGGATAAAATGCAATGATTGAATAAATTCTTGTTTTATTTGTGTCTTTTGTCCAGGAAAGCAGAAGCTTCAAACTGAGGAAGAGTAAGAAATGACAATCTTCAATTGGATCAAGGTTGCTATAGCAAAAACATAGTCAAAAGTGAGTAAGGAAGGCACAGCACGAGGATTAGTTAGTTCCTTCCACTCTGCAAATAAATATATAAAGCATTGAGTTTTAAGTGTCAATTGGATATGGAATTACTCATTGATTGCTATCTCCCTCAATTCTATTTTCCTGGTCTTTTTTTCCCCCCTCAATCATAAAATACACCTTAAAAGGCAGGCAGGGAGGGTGTAGAGCACTGGATAATTAATGTCTATAAAATCCCCTGATATTGATGGATGTCATACATGCTGTCTGTATAGGTCCCTTCAAGCTTTACTTCCTCCATTACTCAGGGATTGAACAATTTTGATCTTATCCCCTTTCTTCCATCTTAAGTAGATGATAACATTGCCAGATACTCATTAATGAACATGTTCTGGTCTTCCTACTTCAACAGGGTTTTAACCAATACCATCAAGCATTTTTACCAGACCTGAATGTCAAATTAGTCTCATAGTGGATGCTTAGCCTTGGATGGAGGAATATACATTTTTGCTTTTCAGATACTGTGGGGAAACCAAATCTTTTTCTAAGCCACCACCACACATTCTGCAGGTACTTCATGTCATTTAAACTGAATATATTAAACATATTTGAAGCTAAAATAGTTGAAAGTCTTTGATCTAATAATTTTGAATAGATAAGTATGATTTGCTTTGTTTCTATAGGAATTTATCTTCCGAATTTCTTAGGTTTTAGAGGAAAATGCTCTTTTCTGGATCAGCTGCTGAAAATGATTATTAAAATTCAATACATGATCAGCTTTGTTCTTGAATTTGCAGTATTCACAGGAAAGGTTCGTAGTGTTCACAATACTCATATCCCCACATGTGTGGTACAAAAAAAATTTAAGGCCAAGGGAGGTCACACTCTTTGGCTCAAAAAATAGATTAAAATTCCATTCCATCCAAAATGGGTACGATCTGTTAGGAATTTACAAAAATCAATATTATGTAAGAGAATTCCCCATTTGGGACATCCTACAGAATCAAAGAAGAATATGAAAGTATGCCATTGTTTTTCAGCTCTGAGTAACCTTCAAAAACAGATCCTTGCCTAAGTTTTAGGAAGTTTGAATCTCAAATTCTTAAAATTCATTGAATCCTTTGTCCCTGACTTCTTCATCTTTACTCAGTCATTTCCTCAACCTTCAGTAGGACTGACACTGCCTTTGTCTATTCAAGATGATTTTGATTGAGTTGAAAGAAATGTGGAAATCATGGAAGGAAAGAAGATGAGGAGCGTCTACTAGGGGAGTAGTTCCCATTCTGGCCTACACATGGCAATCACCTGGATCTATCCTCCCTTCCAAACCAGAGAGTATAAATAACTTCGCCTGAGTGAGGTCCAGGGAGTAGGATTTGTGAAAGCTACCCAGGAGATTCCAATCTGCATCCAAGTTCGAGAACCATTACTCAAAATGGAGAAACAGGTTCTGTGATACAGTGAAGGAAAATTAATAATTTATTCAATTTACTACTTTTATACTTTAGGATTTATTCAGAATAAAATATATTTGTAATGCAGCTTATATGTATATAACAAGTACAGGAATAAAATTATATATAGATGTATGTAGAAGTATAAATTATGTGATTTTATCATAGAAAATCTCAGGAACTTTATTAAAACAGTGCTTAGCAGGGAAACACTGATTGTTGCTGTTAAGGAATTTAGAGCACTTTTTATACTTGAAAATATAAGGGAATGCTTTCTTACATTCAAGTATTCCTAATGCCTAAAAAGAACTACTGAATGGTCACCTCAATTTCTAATTTGCCAAAGCATTTGTACACAACTTTGGTCTGTTGCTCTTAACAGTAGTTACTTTCACCAGAAACACAACAGAAGTGTACTACAGATGTTTATAATTCAACAATATTTTTACACATGAAATTAAATATATAGGAAAAACATTAAAAACAAATTCTGATGACAAAAGAATAGATTTACTCCTCTACTCACTTTCAAAGGTCAACTCAGGCAAGAGCATTGCCCTGAAGCCTTGTTTAGTCTAAAAGGTAAATTGCAAAATATTCCCAATATTTGGAAACCAAAGTGATAAAGTATTCTGAGGCTGGGCACAGTGACACACACCTGTCCCAGCACTTTGGGAGGCCAAGGCTGGAGGATCACTTGAGTCCAGGAGTTTGAGACCAGCCTGGGCAACATAGGGAGACCCTGTCACACACACACACAAAAATTTTAAATTAGCTGGGCATGGTGGCATGCACCTGTAGTCCCAGCAACTCCGGAGGCTGAGGCAGGAGGATCACCAGAGTCCAGGAGGTCGAGGCTGCAATGAGCCATGATCGTGCCACTGCACTCCAGCCTGGGCAACAGAGGGAGACACTGCCTCAAATAAAACAAAACAAAACAAAAACAAAGAAAACCACACCTAGTATTCTGCTACTTTGATTGATGGCCACCTGCCTGAAAAAAAAAAAAAAAAAGAAAAAGAAAGAAAGAAAGAAATTAAATCAAATTAAATCACTTTCTAGAAGTGTTTTACAAAAATATTTACTAAGGCATTTTCCCAATAGCATTCATTTGTTTATACATGACTAAAGACAATTTATGGGTCACTGTATTTTGGAAGAGAACTAGCTCTCAGTTCCCTGAAGTATATTTGAGTTTACATATACAATGTGTTGCTAAAGCAGAAGTCAAATAATAAATGTTACTTTCAAAAATTTTTTAAAACCAAGCCATTTGCTTTTAACCCAATGAGAGAAAACTGTCCAATACTCAGAGAAGTAGAAGGAGACTTGCCAGTTACAACAATTACAAATTGCAAAGTCTCGTCTTTTCTGTAGAATCTAGAAGGTAGACCAGGAGTTCTCAAAATGTAGCTTGGCCCAGCCACAGCAGTCACCTGGGGAGCTGGTTAAAAATACAAATTGTTGGGCACCTTCCCCTGGGAAAAGAGAAAGAGAAAGAGAGGAGAAGCTAAGTAGGAAGTAAGCAATTGCTCTGCTTCTCTCCCCACCTTCCCTTTCTTGTGGACACTTTGTGATCTTATTACTTGCTCAGGCTTTGTAATCAGGTCCCATTCTTGGGCCTTTCCCGAGTTCCTTCAGTCTCTACTGGGGAACACGAAGCAGAATTGAAGAGAGAGCTAGAGAAGGTGTAAGGGGGTTATGAGCCAATGTCATGCCACACAGAAGGTTCAGGCATGGATGCTGCACCTTGATCAGCCATGCTTTTTAACCCATCTGACTGGCAGTTCTAAACTGCTTTTTCTAATAAAAATGAAGATAGAACTCAGATGTTCACAATGTGCTCCTCTCTCACACACAAAAACACAGTCATGCTGAAGTTGCTACCAATGTATTCTTGATTACTTATAAATGTTGTTCTTTAAAAAAAAAATTAAGTGCTGTTGAAAGGGGGAGAGGGCAACCAGCCAGCAGAGGACCCAGACTCATCTGTCTATGATGAAAAAATAATGCCCCCCCAACCATTGGTTGGAGTCAGCGTACCTCTTCAAAATTCAAAATTCAGTTGACACGAAATATACAAAGCTGAAAGCAAACACGTTAAACTTTGCTCTCAGGACTTTTTAGTGTGACTTATCATTTGATTTCCAAATATCTGTGACCTTGGTCCATCACTGTGATAGGACACTCTGGGGAGGCAGTGTCAGATGACATCAGAGACAGCTCAATAATTAAATGGTGATAGTAAATCATAGAGAAGACTTTTGGCCTTCCACAACTGTTATCTTTCTCCAGTGTGCTGTTTTTATTTGAATAAAGTGTCACTGATACAGGTAATGAACAAATTTTCAAATCGAAAGCATTTACTATAATTAAAGGCAGACTTCAGCACTGCGCAATTTTGACTGCAAGTCTGTTTTCCACCAGAACGTGTTCTATCCAAACAATTATAATAAAACAGTGGCTTCATATGTACATATTCCATCAGCAATGGCATTCTTTTTCACAGCTTTAACTCCATCCTCTGTCCTGATACGATTCAGATTTTGATCTCAGATCTCAACTCTGACTTAATCTTTGGTCTCTCACTACCAGTTCGATACCAACTTTCAGTTTTGCTAGTCCCCTGTTATTTTAAACTCAACTTTCTTAACTGCATCATCTGTTCCTTTGAAATTTATACCCACCTTCCCATCTTTTATTTATTTATTTATTTATTTATTTATTTTTATTGAGACAGAGTCTCACTTTGTCACCCAGGCTGGAGTACTGCGGTGCGATCTCAGCTCACTGCAGCCTTGACCTCCCAGGTTCAAACAATCCTCCTGCCTCAGCCCCCCAAGTAGCTGGGACTATAAGCATGTGCCACCATGCAAGTCTAATTTTTGCATTTTTGGTAGAGATGGGGTTTCGCCATGTTGCCCAGGCTGGTCTTGAACTCCTGGGCTCAAGCAATCCGCCCACCTTGGCCTCCCAAAGTGCTAGGATCACAGGCATGAGCCACCATGCCCAGCCTTCATCTTTACAAAAGATATTACTATGCTCTTCATGTCTTCTATCTAATCACTCTCTAAAGATCTTGGGAAGTTGTTTTTTTTAAAAGACTCCTTGACTTCAGTTTTCCCTTTTCTTCCCAAGGTTTCCACTCTTAACAATCTTCCATGAATCACTGGTTTTCATTCCTCTAATTTCTGTCCAGTTGGGTCCACACATGGCCATCAATGTAATCTTCCCAGTAAGCTTACATCACTCTCAAAACTCCAAAATTTTTCAACTCTTATAGGATCAAGTTCAAACTCCTGAGTTGGCATGCAAAGTCATCAAAACTATAGGTTTAAAACTTCCCTAGTAGAAGGCAGCTATAATTACCACCACTCTGCAAAACGAACATTCAAATTCAGCAAAACTGGATTCCTTTTTGGCCAATAAGTGCCATGTCTACTGCTCCTTCCAAGCTCTCAGTTACATCTTTCTACTGAACTAGTATTTTGTTGTTGTTGTTCCCCTATAACATCTCAGCATCTAGTGGGTTGGTGGTGCAAATAGAGGCACTAATGAATGTTTGCTCAGTAACAGTACATAAATAATATTAATGCAATCAAAGATTTCCTGACTATAAAAGAAGTCATATGAAGCCAAATCTTAATTCCATTTCAAAATTGGATAGAATTAAATCATATGGTTCTGAAGACATCAATGCATATTTAAGACATCAAGCCATAGTTCACCATATTATAAAAACACTTTGATTAAATTAGTTTCAGAAATTGCTCTCTGGCCAAGGAACTATCTGCTTCACAATGGATCATGCAATAAATCTTAGACTACATGTGCTGACAGGTATAAGATGATTTATTGAATTGTAGGATGAGGAATTGTGAAGCATTACTAAGAAATATACACTTTCTTCCAATGCAACATTATTTTACTTAACAAAAGTAATTTAGGAGGAAACTGTACTATCAAGATAATAGCAAACACTTCCCAAACATCTCTAATTCTACATATTAAAAATAATCCAAGAATGAAATCATTAGATCGTGCTGCTGGCTCTAGATCAGACAGATGACTTAATAATGATCCATTTCCCTATAACAAAGCTCACCTCTGTTAATAATCAGAGAATTTATACTACCTGTGACCTTCAATATTGCTTCAATCATGTGCTAGCCCTAGGATTTTCAATCTTATTTGATTTTTCTTTGTAATGTTATTCTATTTTACATAATGATGACTAAAGAAATTGAGACTTCACTATAAACTGAGATTCTTAAAATAAAGTTGCTTCTGAATTCAAAACAACAAGAACAAAACCAAACAAACAAAAAAAGAAACTGAGCCACATTTGTAACTATCTCTTCATGATTAAAGTTGATTATAATGATCTCCTGAATTTTATCATTTAACTGGTTTTCTGAGAATTAACACTAACTATTTACAGCCATAGTTTCCTCAATAGCCAAAAAATCTAACTCCCTTCCCTTCCCTTCCCTTCCTTTCTCTTTTCTTTCTGTTCTTTGAGACAGAGTCTCACTCTGTCACCCAGGCTGGAGTACAGTGGTGTGATTACAGTTCACTGCAGCCTCCACCTCCCTGGCTCAAGTGATCCTCCCACCTCAGCCTCCTGAGTAACTGGGACCACAGGTAGGTGCCACCATGCCTGGCTAATTTTTGTGGAAGACACCTGGGCTGGGTGCGGTATTTCACGCCTGTAATCCTAGCACTTTGGGAGGTGGAGGCGGGCAGATCGCTTGAGGTCAGGAGATCGAGACCAGCCTGGCCAACATGGTGAAACCCCATCTCTTCTAAAAATATAAAAGTTAGCTGGCTGTGGTTGCACAAGCCTGTGATCCCAGCAACTCAGGAGGCTGAGGCGTGAGAATTGCTTGAACCTGGGAGGCGGAGGTTGCAGTGAGCCAAGTTTTTGCTACCACACTCCACAGTGGGTGACACAGTGAGACTCCATCTCAAAATGGAAAAATTAAAAAAAAAGGGATCATGGAAGACTTCTGGATACTGCCTACAGGCCTTTAGCTAGTATATCCCAGGGTCTTTACAATGTTTCAAGATCTGGGAAATTTCCATATTCCTCCTAACACCAAGTACTTAACAAGGCTAAAGGATTCTGCTTGTGACTTTAATCTGTTTCCTGGGCTGTTAGTATTCCACACAAATAATTCTAGTTGTTACCTGCAGAATGTCCTGAGGTTCATAGTAAGAAGTTCGCGACTAAACTAGTTTAATTATAAAGCCTGATGCATTGCTTCAAAGTGAGAGAGTCAGTCTGTCTTTGATTGTCTGAGACCCAATATCTCATCTGTGGAGTCACAGATCACAAAGGTCTATTATTCTAATTTAGATGGTTCCATCTAAGTTGGATGTGCACCGTGCATAATGAGGATCTCACCCAAATAGTCAATTTGGTGAAAATTAAATCGACTAGTGCCAATGTTCTCTAGTAACACATACTGAGATTCTCCTTGCCTCCTCTTACAGTTAGACAATGACTAACTGTAGTTAAAGATTTGTGAATTCCCTTAGAAGGAAAGCATCCTTAGGACAAGACCAAGATTGCTCTTCCTCCCCATTGGATTCAAAGTATCGAACACAGTATTTGCTGCATAGTAGTCTCATCAAATACTTGCTAAAGAAATGGGCAGGTAGACGGGTGAGTAGGTGGATAAGGGCTCCTACAGAGTTTGAGAAAACAATTTGGCATTTTAGTTCCAAATCCTGAGAATGAATTTAGAGAGTGCAGAGTGCTCTTAAATTTCAGAGCTATGCGGGTGCTGCCTGGGAGTTGAAAGTTTTTCAAGTTCTCTTGAATGGGCACTCAGGTTCTCTTGAGATCTGTCTGGAAGAGTCCAATTACTTGGCATACTGACATTCTACAGAAGGTGCCAAATGCAATAGGCCTAAGCTGTCTCCTTCTCTGCTAAAAACCACAATTCTCTCCCGTACATGAGCTGAAAAGAAAGGCCTCACTCTCAGGGCTACCTCTACTCTTTGCCTGGAAAGATGCTGTCACATGTTAGCAGGTGAAATTAGCAGACACTTATTTTTGGATTACAGGCAAACAGAAATCACCAGTTCAGGTGCCAGTAATAGGTCCCCCTGCCCTCCCACCACCCCCCAGTAACTCACAGCTGGTGACTACAACTTCTCCATATCTGAAATCACTAACTTTAAAATGAATATCTGAAGAAAATATTATTCAATATACTCTGAGGCAGGCTATGTGCACACCATCTCTTTTGATACTACATATAATTGATATATCATATATCAATTACATATATGAAGACTGAAAAACACAAGGTTGTTGATTGACAAGCATATTCTTTCCTCCAGTACTGAAGTACAATAGGGGTTTTTTAAATGAAAACTCTACTAAAGTAGTTTCAAATTCCTTGCACTTTGTAGTAGAGAAAAAGTATTTCCTAACACATAAGGCTGGAATTGTAGTTTAGTATCCATTTGAAGCAGCTCTCTAGAAATGTAAAAGGAAATTGCAAAAATGAGTTCAAATCACAAAACATAAAAATCCCAAGTGTGAATTTTCTGAACAACAATGTACAATTAAGAGACAAATAGAGGAAGAGTGGGAGGGTGGGGGCTTCAAGGGATAAGCACTTTATGCTGAAGTCTTTGGGGACCGCCATTGCCAGGTATCTCCACTGGATTTTCTAGGACTCTGGTTCATTTATTTCTAGACAGCTATTTTACCATACTTAAGAGTCAAATAAATCATGGGAGTTTTACCCACATTAATGGAACTTAGTGTGGACAGCATTCTAATGGCATAGAATGGAATTTGGCAAAATCAACGGCCACTTAAAATGGTTAACAATTTGACCTGGATAATATCAATTAAATCATTCATAGAATTTTAACCTAAATTAAACATTACCAATGTACACATAAGAGGCATGTTAAAACAAACCAAAACATCCCTCAACTCTATATATCACAAGTATTAATGTGTTTCGCAGACTTTTTAAGGCTGGGATGAATCCAACTTGACAATGCGTAGGCTGTCTTTGGCAATCATATGGTTTTCCAAAACAATTATAAAAATAAAAGAAACATTTGCTCATTGCTATTAGTGTATACAGTGTCTCCATAGGGTAATTTGTGCTGCTGGACTAAATGCTCTGAACCTTTAAAAAAAAGTTATAGTTTATGACTTAGCAAGGTCTGCCAGTTGTAAGAAATGTGGAAGTCATAATGAGGACTGGAAGGGGAACTTAAAACCCAATTAATGTGGTAATTAACATCAGAAATAGTGTCTAAACAAAAGGGTGAGGAAAAAAAAGGGGTGGACTTGAACCTTTACTGTTCTAAATACTTTCTTTTTTTAAATTATTATTTTACATGTTTAGAATGAAAAGTAAAATGTAAAAAATGACCATAAATTTAATATACTACCCAGATTTACTGGATAGTAACTTACTAATGACAAAGGTATCTTTGTGCTAATCTTAGTGTCTTCCCATCCCTGACTAGGATCAATAAATGTTTGCTGAATCGGAGTACACACTGACATTAGGTTGGCAGGAGTAACAGAACATTACAAAGATATGGCAATCAGGTCACATTAGAAGGCATCATCATAATTATATTTGAGTTTACTTTTATTTTGGATGAAAAAAGAATTTCTAATGCAATTCCATTCCAGTTCATTATATAGAAGTCTTAATTCAATGACTATATACCAAACACATAATAATTCTTCCTCATGACACATTCCCTGGCATGTAAGTACTCACAATAATATCCACATAACAAAGACTACATACATTGAACCAATTTGAAGTGTGTTAGGTATATGTCAGCTTTGAAAGATCAAATATTGACCATGAGATAAATCTCAACACCTTTGACAATATTCAGTTTTGGAAAAATAATTTTCACAGCCACACAAGTACAGCACTGGGAATGTACTCAGGCTCTCCTATCCACGGTGGTCCTATCATTCTTCTTAAGTTACTCTTAGGTTTATCTGATTCCAAAACACTTGGTCATTCTCCTATCCCTGCTAGAAAGGTGGGCTACAGTGAGGTAAGAACCCATTTTTTTAGAACTGGATAAAGTGACTTCTTTTTCTACAATCCTCATTTGGCAGTAGAAATAATAGTAGGAGTCATAATAGTAACAATGATAATAGCAGTGATTTAGTAGTAGTAGCAGCTGTAGTAGTAGTAGTAACAATAGCAGCTACCATTTATTGAACATATACTACATGCCAAGTATTCTGCATATTCTATCTCTAGTCCTCTTAATAATGTGATAAGGAATGTATGATTACCCTGATTTCTAGTGATGGAGAAATGCACTCAGAGCTGGGTGTGGTGGTTCACACCTGTAATCCAAGCACTTTGGGAGGCTGAGGCAGGTGGATCACCTGAGCTCAGGAGTTTGAGACCAGCCTGGCCAACATGGTGAAACCCAGTCTCTACTAAAAATAGAAAAATTAGCTGGGCATGGTGGTGCATATCTGTAATCCCAGCCACTCAGGAGGCTGAAGCAGGAGAATCACCGGAACCCAGGAGGCAAAGGCTGCAGTGAGCTGAGATTACGCCATTGCACTCCAGCCTGGGTGACAGAGTGAGACTCTGTTTAAAAAAAAAAAAAAAATTAGCCAGGTGTGTTGGCGTGCACCTGTAATCATAGCTACTAGGGAGGCTGAGGCAGGAGAATCACTTGAACCCAGGAGGCGGAGGTTGCAGTGAGCTGAGATCGTGACACTGCACTCCAGCCTGGGCAACAGAGTGAGATTCTGTTTCAAAAACACAAACAAACAAACAAACAAAAAACAAACAAAACACTCAGGCTGTTTCCCAGGGTTACATGGCTAGTGATGCTCGCGCTGGGCCTCCAAGCCAGTTCCATTTGATTCCAAAGCCTGTTCTCCCCACACAGCATTTGACTTCTGGTGCAAATTTATGTCTTGCTTCTTATGGCATCATTCTTTAAAAAGTCAACTCATTTCATTCATTTTTTTTTAATCCCTTGTAACATCTCTGGAAAATGCCTGTTATGATTGTTGCACTGGTTTTACAGATTGAGATGTCAAAGACTTAGTGCATCAAAGGGAAAGTTGGGATTTCCCAGGTTACACTTAAGGGAGAAAAAAAAGTGAGATTTGTTATCTAAGTGATACTGGTTAGAACCAAAGGGATTTGAAATCTTAGTAAACACTAAATGCACAATGTGGAAGGCCTCTTTTGACGGGGGGGAAGCATGCTTGGAATTTCTTACCAGGACTCAATTAAAATACCTTAATTTGGGAAATGTTTTTCTACAATGAATTGAAATCTTTACCAGAAGGCTTTTCAGAAGAAGGGAAATATTGCTACATTTTAATATATAACTCACTCTAAATAAAACCAGCTCTGAGTCATTGACCTAATTTAGTTTCACAAACAGTATTAGGACTGCATCTAATTTAAGAGTAGAAATATATACAGTATTCCATGTCAGCATCCTTTTAATACCACAGGGTTCTCCCAAACTCTTATTACGGGATAATTCTTATCTAGCTCTCTACCAATTATAGGGAGATTTATAGCCTGGCGAAAGTTTTGATTCAAATTTTTAAGGAAAGGCTAATAGATGAGCTCAGATCAGGTGAAAAATGTTGCTGTCCTATATAGTAAAAATGCAACATAATTATGAATTCTAATTTGTGGAAACATAGGCTGTTTCCTTTCAAAGCTAAGGTTTTTTGTTTTTTTTTTTTTTTTTGAGACGGAGTCTCCCTGTCTCGCCCAGGCTGGAGTGCAGTGGTGCGATCTCAGCTCACTGCAACCTCCACCTACCAGGTTCAAGTGATTCTCTTGTCTCAGCCTCCCCAGTAGCTGCGACTACAGGCACATGACACCACGCCGGCTAATTTTTGTATTTTCAGTAGAGACGAGGTTTCACCATGTTGACCAGGCTGGTCTTGAATTCCTGAGCTCAGGTGATTCGCCCACCTCAGCCTTCCAAAGTGCTGAGATTACAGGCATGAGCCACCATGCCCAGCCTCAAAGCTAAGTTTTAAATTACATGTGTACACCTTGACTTACTTCAGAATTTCAACAAGAAAAAATATCTGGATATAAGTGTTTTTATAAAACCCAAAGTAAAGAACATTATGGGAATTTTCAGCCTTTCTTTCTTTAAGTGTGGGATCTTGAGCCCAGATGAGCGAGACTTTCAACATATTGTAGGCTATCATGATCCAGGAAGACAAACTCTGAAGGTATTTTTGGGAGCCTGTGTCTTTTGTCCTGCATAATTGACATAAGAAGATAAAACATTGTTCTTCACTCTTTTTCCCACTCTACAATCACGTTTTCCTTTAGCACATCCAGTAACCCCTTTGCCTGTGAAAAGGATGAAAGAAAAAATTGTACCAATACTCAGGTCACAAAATTAAAAGGGAGGGAAACATTCCTGGTAAACATCTTCAAAATGGTTTGTTTGCTTGTGGTGGTATGATGATTGCTTTTGAATGAAGGAGGAGGAAAAGGAGCAGGAGGAGGAGGAAACATACCTATTTGAAAGCGGAATAACAAGCTGGTGGTTTGTTTTATTGCTTTTTAAAAACTTTTATTTATCAGTTCATAGTAGTCAGGATTCTCATGCTTATTTTGTCTTCATTTTTTTTCTTCTTTAGCTCTATGCAGCAGTGCTGGCTGCTGCAGTAGACAAATAATAGATTTGAATAAGCTATAAGCCATAGTTTAGATTTTCACTGCTTTTTTTTTTTTTTTTTAAAGGATATTGCCAATGTATTTTAAATGGAACTCTCACACAATAGAACATCCTACAGGGATTTCCTATGGTAGTTTAAGACTTTACAAGACAAATGGCTGGGCCCCATGAGGTTGCCTCCTTCATCCTGCCATGGGCATTTTGGGCATGCCTGAAATGTTGCAGCATTACACTCTCTGATTGCTGCCTTTTACTGCATGGAGTTTATTATTTAGAAAAATTTTTTAAATATTTTAAGGTAAAAATTAGTTCCTGTGCAACAACAGCAAAAACACACACAAACAATATTTAGAAACTGTAAAATGAAGAACAGTTGATTCAATTTTGAAAGAACAAAAGATGTTCTGAAATGCTTTGGTTTGGTTCCATGAAAATTCTTTGAATTTCAGCCATTTATAAATCATTGTTCAATAATTCAATGGCATTTAATGACCACATGATAGATTTATATATTTTTATATACCTTCTTTATAGCTGTTTTCTCAATGATACTGTGAAACAAACAAACCTATTTTTATAGCACTTTCTATGCCTGTTGCCTGTCCTATAAAGACAACCTCAAGTGCAGAACTTCCCTGGATAAAGATCAGTTCAACCTTCAGCAGTTGTCTTATCACCTAACACTCCCTGCCAGAAGAAACACTTGGTATTAACTCCTATCACTCATCTTCTAGATCACTCCTTTGGAACACTTTATTTCATACAATCCCTTAGGGCTATATAACTCTCAACAGTACTAGAAAATGACTCCCCGCCCTGAGACTCAAGAAACAAGGATTAAGCCAGTAGTGAAGTTTTACTAGGGTGGAGTGAGCAAACTTAGGTATTGCTGTCCTCACACATGTGGGAGATAAAATCATCCGCCAAGATGTTCCTCCCTCTTGTATTTCTCCTAACCATAGACACTTCCTTGATGAAGACAGAACGTGCAGCCTAGGCTATGTCATGCCAAAGGGTAGAATAGTAATAGTAATACAGGGAATAATTTGCCATCATTGAAAGTTTTGGGGGCCAGGTGCAGTGGTTCACGCCTATAATCCCAGCACTTTGGGAGGTTGAAGTGGGAAGATCGCTTGAGCCCAGAAGTTTGAGGCCAGCCCAGGCAACACGGCAAAACTCCATCTCTACAAAAAATACAAAAATCAGCTGGGCATGGTGGCACATGCCTGTAGTTCCAGCTACTCTGGAGGCTGAGCCGGGGAGGCCAAGCTTCTGTGAGCCATGATTGCACTACTGCACTCTAGACTGGGAGACAGAGCAAGACGTTGTCTCAAAAAAGGAAGGAGGCCAGGCACAGTGGCTCACGCCTGTAATCCCAGCACTTTGGGAGGCCAAGGCGGTGGATCACTTGAGGTCGGGAGTTTGAGACCAGCCTGACCAACATGGAGAAACCCTGTCTCTACTAAAAGTACAAAATTAGCCAGGCATGTTGGCTCATGCCTGTAATCCCAGCTACTCGGGAAGGCTGAGGCAGGAGAATCGCTTGAACCCGGGAGGCAGAGGTTGCGGTGAGCCGAGATCACATCATTGCACTCCAGCCTGGGAAACAAGGGTGAGACTCTGTCTCAAAAAAAAAAAAAAAAAAAAAAAAAAAGGAAGGAAGGGAGGGAGGGAGGGAAGGAAAAGAAAGGAAGAGAAAGAAAGAAGGAAGGAAAGAGAAAGAAAAGAAAAGAAAAAAGTAAAGAAAATAAAAAAGAAAAGAAAAGGACTAATGAACAAACCAGGCATTCTACTTTAAAGCAAAATCTCATATATTCTCAAATAAGCCATGAAAAGCAGTTATTGCTGAACCCACTTTATAACTTGGGAACTCAAAGTTAAAGATGTTCAGAAACCTCCCCAGAGTCAAGCTTATCTGAGGCAGAGAGAAAATTCAAATTAAGGTTGGTAGGACTGCAAATCACCTCTAACCAAATATGATTAAGGAAACCTTAATAATGCCAGGAGGATTACTGCAGAAAGCTTCAGGGAAAAACAGTTCACTGCAACCACATTTGCCAGTATCTTCTAAAAGTTGTAAGGCCATGATCACACATATCATAGAATTAGGCAAGAAGAGAAAAAAATAGCATGACTTAAATGTACAATTATGAAAATGACCTGTTGTTATTACACATATTTTAATTAGTATGGGAAACCCTCATAAATTATAATCACTATTATTTATGTGGCCAAATTGATTACTGGATTATTTTAACCTACCACTGTGTCTTCCATGTCCCCTCTCAAAGGTCCCTCTCCATGAGGCTCCTGTCTATGCAGTTATTATCTCTATGATACCCCTCTCTATGATGTTATTCTCTATGATTCCCCTCTATGGTACTCCTCTCTATAATGCCCCTTTCAATAACTCCAGTTCAATGATGGCATCATACAGAGGGATGTCAATTTGTGAAAAACAAATTGATTTTGTTTTTCCATCTCTAGTGTTTATCCCCTCAGGGAAATCATTGATTGAACACCATTTTATAATTGTAAATAACAGTGTTTTTTGTTTTTTTTTTTTTCAGGACAGGAAACATTTTTATTGAATGTGTTATTTAGATATAAAAGGGAAGAGGTAGAGTAACTTTCTCTGAAAAACATAGATATGAAGTAACTGCCAAATAGAGATAAATTAATCTCCAAGGAAAATGAAATGACCAGATCCAGTGGCTTTTTAATGTTTCAGGAACCCTATTTTTATGAGTGTACTTTGGAAGAAAGGCTATACAAACAGTGAAAAATACCCAAAGTGTCATAAGTACCAAACACATAACTCTCCACATTAATTGTGATGGCTTTCTTTCTACTTCTTCAGCCTTAGTCCATGCTATTTCCCAAGGACTTGTAGGAAGCATCTCTAGCTATTAGATATAATTCATATTCAAATTTACTCAGATGTATTCAAAAAGAATCTGAGATAAAATATCTCCCCATGAGTCATCAGCACAATAAGGAAGAATTAAGAGATTTTCAACGGATTCCTTTACTGGGTGAAAAGAAAATCAGATCTCCATTTTCCTTAGTTGATTTTTTTTTTCTTGCTTGCTTTGGTGGTCTGATCACACTGTCTCATTTTCTGACTTTCTAGCTGAAAAAATTTCTTGGATAGGAATATTATTGTCTGGGTTATTACTTTAGTAAAACACATATACTGTGATTATTATTTTAAATTTGGTAAATACCATCAAAATGCAGATTTCTCATAAAAACACAGATAATGAAAATGTCTGCACTCTAGACCATGAGTACCTATGCTAAGATATTTGCCTTAACTTACATAAAGGTATTTATTATTTAACCTCTACAGAAACTAGGTATGTTATAGACACTGCTTCAAACAGGAAAACTCCATCTAGTAGAAGGAAGATCATTTGTTGAAGGTTGGTCTATCTGTGGCCTAGCATATGGTTTCTACTAACCAACTGTGAGATCTAAACCAGGGGCTGGCAAACTATGGCCCATGGGCCAAATCCGGCCAGTCACCTGTTTTTATAGAATTTCATTGGCAGCCTGCCACATCCATTTGTTTCTGAATTGCCTATGGCTGCTTTTGAGCAGTTCCCACAGGAACCATACGGCCTGCAATGCCAGAAAGATTTAGTAGCTAGTCCTTTACAGTGTTTGCTGACTTCTGCCTTTACGAATTAATCTGACCCTCAGTTTACGCATTGTAACTGAGGGACTGGAAAAGAATAAACTTTTTCCACCAAGTTTGCACACTAGAATCACTTGGGGGAGTTTTGGGGAACCCCAATGCCTGAGCTGCACCCCAGAAGATCTTGTCCCATTGGGCTGGGCTCCTGCCCAAGGTGATCCCTGTGTAGCCAGGTTGAGAACCACTGAACTAGATATGTGTGATGGCCCTTCGAGCTCAGCACTTTCATGACATGAACATTTTGTAAAACAAGTAGTACCTTCCAGCAGGAACAAACACTTGGAAATTATGACTGAATAAATTCAGCCTCAGCAATGAAGACTCGCATCTGATTTATGCTATTCCAAGTATCTGACTTGAGGAATTTAGAATCCACAGTTTTGCAAGGATAAAGACGCAATGCTATATAAATATAAACGGTTCCTTTGGAAGACCAACTTAAAATAGACTAACAGATTTAATGAGTTAACTTTTGATCTATGGAAATAATTCACTTTTAATATATCACAATTAAAACTATTATACATCAAATATAAGCCATTTGGGTGAAAATCTCAGCTGCCAGCCTGTTCTCTGCAGACTCCCCACTTGGAGGAAAGCCTCAGGCTCTCCTGTCTCTGACACAGATGGCTACACCTGGAAGGTAGTCCTGAAAATGAGCTGCAAACACTAGGAAATCTGGAGGATAGCAGATAATATCAAATACACCTAAATCATGTTTTGGGAAGGGATTAAAGAATATTTCATAAGCCTTTGGAGGTTTAAATATTGTTGAAACAGCCTGAAGCCTGGCATGTGCGGGCCCAGACTGCTCAGAGTCGGGCTGGGGGCATGGGTGAGAGAAGCCCGCTGTGCACAAAACTCTGGGGCTGCTTCCAGGCTGCCAGGCTGCCAGGCTGCCACTCAGGGCATCTGCAGATGGTGGGAGGGGAGCTCTGCAAAGTCTCAGCTCTCTACATCTCAAAATAGATTTGGTTTGGGGGTCACACAAGCAACTAAATGCCTCTAAGAGTAAAACTGAGCATTTCTCTTAATGTCATTAACAAAGATGCTTTGCTTCGACTCAGGGTGTCTCGGCTTCAGCACTATTGACATTTGGGGCTGGATGATTATCTGTTTTGGGGGGCTGTCCTGTGCCTTCAGGATGTTTAGCAGCATCCCTGGCCTTGACCCACTGTGTGCCAGTGGCAGCCCCTTCCTCTCCCAAGTTTTGAAAACTAAGCAATTGTATATTGCTAAGTTTACCCTATGGTCCTTATGGTTCCTTACCATCCTGTCTCAAAGTGGAATTAAGCTCTATTCTGAGGCAGTAGGGAACAAAATATACACACAAAATATATACAATCGTCCCGAGGTACCTGTAGGGGATTGGTTCCAGGACCCCTATGAATACAAAAATCCACAGATGCTCAGGTCCCTCATATAAAATGGCATAGTATTTGCATATAACCTGTGTATATCCTCCCATACACTTTAAATCATCTCTAGATTAATTATAATACCTAATACAATGTAAAAGCTTAGTAAATAGTTGTTACATTGTATTGTTTAGAGATTTTTTTTAAAGTCTGTACATGTTCAATACAAACAAATGCAACCATTTGTTATTTTTGTTTTGAATATTTTCAGTCCTTGGGTGGTAGAATACACAGATGTGAAATCCACAGATATGGAGGGCCGATTGTATAAGTACATGGTATTATTTGATCCTATCATTTGTGAATCACAAATATTTGATCACTGCTGCCTGAACTAAAGTTTTAAAAATTCAAATGGTCTCTTTATAAGACTTTCTTGAAAGAAATCATTGAGAAGGAACTCGTAGCAGAAAGGAGTGCAGAGACCTGAAAGACATTATTTTGCTTGACTATGTATTTAAAATTTGAAAGAATGGCTGGTGGGCTAGGATTTTCCTTTGTTTTATCTGATGGGCAACTTCTATCTACACAATACAGACTATAATCTAATTAAATTATTACAGGCTTTTCCACTTGTTTCAACAACTATTTACTACTGATAAAATACCTTGTAGCTTTTCAGAATGCTCTAGTCATTGAAAAATGAGTAATCAGACATAAAAGAACTACAAAATACAGTCACTGGGCTTGAGACATTGAAACACAATTGGGGAGGGAAGACTTATGCCCAAAGTATGTTTATTTTTAAATTTTTAATATGTTTTAGAGACAGGGTCTTTCTCTGTCATCCAGGCTGGAGTGTAGTGGTGTGATCATGGCTCACTGTAGCCTCCAACTCTGGGCTCAAGCGATCCTCCTGCCTCAGCCTCCAGAGTAGCTGGGACCATAGGCGTGTGCCATCATGCCTGGATTTTTTTTTTTAATTTTTTATAGAGACAAGGTTTCACTATGTTGCCCAGGCTGGTGTTGAACTCCTGGGCTCAAGCGATTCTCCCGCCTCAGCCTCCGAAGGTTCTGGGATTACAAACGTAAGCCACCGCACCTGGCCCAAAGAATATTAAATAATACACAAACAGCAAGTAATTATGAAGGAGTGGTTAAAAAATAGGGAATATTGGAGATTAGATAATTTTATTAAAAGTCAAATTAGAGTAGTCCCTCCATGAGGTTTGAGTTGGTCCTTTAAGAATAATCAAGAGTTGGTAGAGGAAGAGCTGGAAGGATTGAGGATTCACTTACATAAACTGTATTGTTTGACTTTGTATAAGAACATATACAGTCATCCCTCAATATCTGCAGGGGATTGGTTTCAGGACCTTCCCACAGATACCAAAATCCATGGGATGCTCAACTCCCTAATATAAAATGGTATAATATTTGCATATAATCTACCCATATCCTGCAATACTTTAAATCATCTCTAGGTTACTTATAATAATTAATACAATGTAATGGTACATAAATAGTTGTTACAGTGTATTTTTTATTTGTATTTTTATTATTTTTTAATTGTTTTTTTCCCCAAAAAACAATTAAATCCTTGTTGAATCCTTGGATGCAGAACCCACAAATATGGAGGGCCAACTGTGTTGTCCATATAACTACAGAAAAGGCTTAAAATTTAGAATAACGGGGGAAAGACAGAAGCATTCAAGGAATAACAATAGTAATGGAAAGAGGAACCACTATGCTTTGTCCAGGGCTTCCCAGGGGACAAGCATTATGGAGTTATTACTGAATTATTACCTCGGTTTTACTGATGAGGAATTGAGGCTTGAAAAATTAGTTTTGCTTTTTTCCCTTAAGTTCACACAGTTCTAAAATGGCAAGGCCAGGACACAAGTTGAAATCAGACTCTAAACCTGCCTTAGATCTGCTGAATCTTATAAATGGTGGCTCATCATGTAATCCCAGCACTTTGGGAGGCCAAGGTGGGCAGATCACCTGAGGTCAGGTGTTTGAGACCAGCCTGGCCAACCTGGTGAAAGCCTGTCTCTACTAAAGATACAAAAATTAGCCAGGCGTGGTGGCGCGTGCCTGTAATCCCAGCTTCTCGGGAGCCTGAGGCAGGAGAATCGCTTGAATGTGGGAGGTGGAGGTTGCAGTGACCTGAGATCACGACACTGGACTCCAGCCTGGGCTATGCAGTGAGACTCTAACACAAACAAACAAACAAACAAAATATATATATATATTTATATATACACATAGACATATATGTACGTATGAACGCTGAGTGGTTTTGTGCACAACCATATTTGAGATATCTCCGTCTTAGAAACCAGTTTAAATCTACAATTCTGACTGATTAGCGATCCGAGAAAGAGGAATGGATAACAGATTGAAAAGTTTGGTGACCATTTTTATATGTATCCACGCTTTGGCATGAATAACTAAATATGAATATTAACTCGTTTTGGTCTCTTAAGACATTTGAAATGTTGAACTCATAGACCAAGACTATAAATTTACATTTTTAGCCAGGGTAAATAATCACATTTCTAGTGATGAAATGATTTTATGGATCATCAGAGATTTACTCATTTATGCTAACACTTAGGTACAGAGAAACTATTGAGTATTGGATAATTCAATATTACTGTAAGTAAATAAAATGATTCCATATGGATTTCCATATTTCAACTTTGTATTTTTACTTATTTATATTAGAATGGAAACTAGATCATCTTCAATCATAGTCACCACTTCAAAGGATACTTCTTTGCTCAGTCCAGGGAGCCTGTGTGTCAAAAGTGAAGGCAAAAATACTTCGTGTCTCCATACTCTAACTCTCTCTCTCTTTCTTTCTCGCTAATTTTTTAAGGGTGCTATGTTTGGACCATAGTTGTTTCTGCTTTAATCATAGGTGATGATTAGTCAGGGGCAAAATGGGGTCCCTGGGTCTGAGCTCCAAAAGGTAGTCATCTGACTGTAGTTATGCTTTGGAATTTTCCATGGCCTCATGTTCTGCATTGTTAAAAATGGTTCCTATTTACCCAGCTGCTCCCACCCGCTAAATGCTAGGCTAGACACTTGGACCTATATTATCTCATTTAATCCTCCCAAGATCCCTAATGAGCAGGTATTATCATTCCCATATTTTTGTAGGAGATACATTGTTGTTCCAAGGATCAAATAATACTTGAAAGTGCTTTGCAAACTGTCAATCTGGAGATTTACAAATGCTAGTTATTATTCTTGGTAATAGATGGTTCTTGGTGTTTGATCAACAAACACCCTTGAACCACATCTCAAAACAATGTAAAGCAGCATCTTGACAGATTACTCCACCTTCCTGTACTACCACTCAGCCCTGACCTACAAGACAGTTTTCTTTTTCTAGTGGTATGGAGGCAGCCCTACGGCCTTGCCTAATATGTTATCAGATGAACGTTTTATTGATATATAATATTTGTACATATTTATGGGGTACATGTGATATTTTGTTACATGCATAGAATTTGTAATGATCAAGTCAGGGTATTTAGAATGAAAGAGCTACTGGAACCAGTTAACAAGCTGGACACTATAAATAAGTGAGGCCCTTGTTTGCTGGGACCCTCTAGAGCTTAAATCAGCAATCCAGAGGCAAAAATAGCATCTCCCTCCAAGCCCCTTAAGTGAAGTGCATACGGCTTCCCCATGTCTCCTAGATCTTTCAGACTCACTCACACAGGCCATACTCAGTGTGTGAGTCTAAAAGCCTGCCCATTTCACTCTTCTTGGCTTTGAATCTGACCATGTCAACCGAGAGTGACTGAGCTCTGAACAGCTGTGTCAAGGGTCAAAGAAGGGGGAAATAAACACTCTACCAGGTCAGGATATTCATCCTAACACCTAAGTTGGTAAAAATTCCATAACCAATAAAGCAAACCCACCAGCTGGCTTGGTTAACACAATAGCACTTCCGCAAGTTTGCCTCTCATAATATCTTCCTAGGGATGGATCCTTTCAGAGTGGAAATGACATAAACTGCTTGTGAGCCTGGATATTTATCTGACCTATTAGCCCTGTTCAGGAAGGAAATGGAGACCTCTGAGGAAAGCATGTGAGAAGGGCTAGCAGTCCAGCCCGTGAACAGTAGACCTTTCATAAGAAAGCATCCAGCTGGATTTTTTTCATGGATTGGAGTCTTCATATTTTGCCCTTACTTGCAACTCCAAAGGACTGAACAGTGTGAATGTCACTGTTTGCTTTCTGTAAATGTTGCTTTTTAATGAAATGCATTTTCACTTCAGCTTTTGGAATTAGGCAATTTCCAGGTATCAACACCAAAGTCAGTGGTTTTTTATTATTATTCACATTAAAAATTATCTCATTGATTGAGCTCCATGGAGCTCTTTTCATATCCTATCTATATAATCTTATTACCTGTTATAATGAGCTCTAGACCATGGAAGCAACGACTTAGCTTTGTTATTCATTTCTGCATTCCCAGAGTTTACTCAGTGTTTATCTCATAGTACCTACATAAAATATTCCCTGAGTAAACAAATAAGGTTTTTTTCTTTCTTTTTTTAAAAAGCAGGATCTGATAAAGCAGTTAGGGAAAAAAATATTTATAAAGGCACAAAAGGAATAGAAGCTGCTCATGATTTCCATATTGTTTCAGTAATAAGAACCTAGTCTATCCCAATGTAAATAAAAACCATATTTTCTGGATTTTCCCCCTCAATAAATAGCAAAAGAGATATAAGGGAGGAGGCAGATTATGATACCGCTATTCTAGGCACTCTGCACAACTGGCACAGAAGAGAGCACAGAGAATAAAACACCCCAGGGTCCCTACAGTGGAGGGGTTGGAAGCCGCCTTCTTCTACAACTCCTTCACTTCAGCGCTTTCCTCCTCCTCCAGTCCCAGTCGATATTGAAGTTCCTCCCTCTTCCTATTCTAAGAGAGACAGCTGCTAACAAACAGCCCAGGGCCAACTTGCTTTATCATTTACTCACATACCAAAGGAAACCCTACAATAAGAAAGAAAGCTAGCCCCCTGAGCTCGTCTGACTAGTCTAGGCTTCCTGTGTATCATGTCAACCATCTTTTCCTCATCTGTCTAGCTGTGTATAAATGTGACAGCCATAGTATAAACCCAAATGCCAGCTTTTCTTTTCTTGGAAACAGCTGTAGATGCTCTGACAGCACCTGTGGTGCTGATCCAATCAGATTAACCAGAAACATGAAAGAGCTGCTCCCCTCCGCCCCTGCCACCCGCATCCCCAGACTTCAAATTGGGCCTTGTTTTTAAAGCCATTTCTTTCAATTCACCACTCACTGCTTCTTAAAAGTTCATTTTACTACTTAGCTTGGTTTAGAAAGGACAAATCAAAGTTTCCACCCAATTATAATTCCTTTGAGAGTTGTTCAAAGTTTCCCATGGCCGCCAGAAACACATATCAACCCTATAACCACTGAGTAATTTATGATACTGTCAAGAAATCCACGATTGGATTACACCAATGAAGGTTTTATTGTAACAGTAAATGCCCAGATAAAATAATACCTCATGTACATCCAACACTTACTATGTGCTAGTCACCATGCTCGGCACTTTACAAGCATTTTCCTTTTTGATGAGACATGCAAAATGTGTTTTCCTTTGTCAGCTTAAAGGCCATACCTCATGGGTATGCAACAACATTGTGTCATACCCAAAAGTCCAGAATATAAAGTGATTAAGTTTTAAGTGGATTTTTGCAATTGCATTTGTATCAGATTTTTCCAGGATGTTTATGCCACATACTGAAAATAAATCAAATCTTTAGCCACATTCACTTTCTCAGACTACTTATGCCCACTTTATGGCGATGTCAAAAAATTTACCAGTCTAAGAATAATGTATATATTAAGACATTCAGGAAAACAATTATCCTAAGAAGGGAATTAGTGAGCCCATTAAGCTGCAACCATGATTCCTTTGTTTCCTCATTGACATCACTGTCCTAACTTTGCTTTCTTTTGCAGTGTCCCCGAGGTTGTCTGGGTCCATGTACATGAACACAGCTCCAGGCATGAAGTCTGGCCCTTCAAGACAACCAAATCTACACTGGCTCAGCTATAGAAAATATCAGCATGGGAACATCTTCTAGGCAACTTATTTTGGTGGCCCTGGAGGCATCACTCCAAAGCCACATCTCTGCAATAATTCCCAGACAGCCTGGTAAGGCATCATCCTACACCCATGATGGTGGTTTATTGCCAGGCCAAGTGGGTTTTTAAAAATTACCATAAAATCATTGTGTTTACTCCTGAAAACATCAGAAGAGATGTCAGAAATTTCAGAACCACTCAAAAGGCAATCCTGCCTGTGCTGGCTGGCACTGTTAACCGCAGTAGGAAGTAGCAGGAAAGACACAAAACTGGACAGCAGGGAACTGTGCTCTAGTCCTAGTTCAGAGTCACTAACCCACTAGGTAATTGCGGAAAACTTCTTTTACTACTCTCAGCTCTACTTTCCTCATCTGCAGAATAAGGATGGAATGACGTGAGTTCCAAGGTTGCTTCTGGCTCTAAAACACTATTTTGGTTTATAGTGGGCATTAGCATTCTCCTTATTGTGAATCGAAAAGCCAGAAGAAATAACCATGCCTTGTCCCCACTGTGTCTTACTGCCCTAGAGAAGCAGGAAAAGAATCACATTTGTGTCTGGACCTAAGAGCCAATCAGCAACGACATCTCCTATTTCTTCCTAGTTTTATGGAGCAAGACCCTGAATCTCACACTTTTACATGTTTCTGTTGACAGGGTGGTAGTTTTTGACCTGTGATACTACTTCTTTTTGCTAATTAAAAAGGAGACTACAAAATCTAAAGTAATGTGAATGTCTCTTCCCCCTTTTATTTCTTCCATGAACACAGTAACCCTATCCATTCTTATATTCTCACATGAAATTTATTTCAGAAAATATACATTAACCTCTCTCTCTCTCTCTACAAAAATTAAAATTAAAATTTAAAAAAACTTCACTATTACTCTATAGAAAATAGTAAAAATGGCCTAAACCCTTAACCTTGCATTTAAAGACTTTCAAGACCTCCCCTCTAGGTGACTCTTCCAACATCCTCTTTCCTGGCTCCCCAGTTGGCACCCTGTGCTCTAGCTAGGACTGTCTAAACTTCCAAAGCTGTCTTGCCTATTCCTGCCGACAGGTCTCTGCTGGTCTCACTCCTGCAGAGCACCTCACTCTTCTTTGATGCTTAATCCACATATCTGTCAAAGCAGCTTAAATCCCACCACCCTGAAGCAAGGTTTATTGTCTACTCAAAAGCAGATTCATCTCTTCCTCCTCCGAATCCCAAAACACTCGCCTAACGCATCAATTCTGTACATGTCCATCAACAAGTGTTTATTAATTGTCACATCTCTGCCCTTTGGCAGGTGCTTCAGAAACAGAACTATAAAACACATTAAAGCAACAATATAGACTCTTATCTCACATACACATAACACAAGCAGTGGTTAAAAAATATTTGGCAGTCTACATCCAATGTCCACACACTTTACCATTACACATTCTGCCTCCTAGTTTCTAACAGTCGTTTTGACACGTGTTGCAGGCTTTCTGTAGGCCAGGCACAATGCTAAGGGTTTACATGAAACACTTTATTTTGCTCTCCCAATTTTCTGCAAAAGTAAGTACTATATATTAGCCCTGTTTTATAAATGAGTAAAATATAGCACAGGAACGTTAACAAGGTGCCCAAGAATTACGTTTACACAGCCACATGATGAAGAGGTACCATGTGTACTTGTTTGTGCATTTTTCGAACTCTCTGAGCTTACCAAGAATGATTCTGACAATAATAAATCACTAGGCAATAATACCTTGCTCTCTGCAGGTGAAGGAGTTGAGAGAAGACTCATTCAGAAAATAGACAGGTGAGGAGGGGGAAAAGGAAGCTGTCTTGAATTTCCCATTAAGAACACATGCCTGGAGATGCTTTCTTTTATTCTATCTATCATAAATATCCTTGTACCAAACTAACAAAATTAAAATATAGTTTTAATATATTTTACAAATATCTGGAAATCTTATTTTAATCACACGGAAACTATTAAAAATATACATTGCAACACATTGTATACATGTATGGAAATATCAGACTACCTTATAAATATGTGCAATTATTAAGTGTCCAACTAAAAATAAAAGAAAAAATACATATCTATATTGCAGACTAAACAAATGCTGCCATGAAATTAGTACAAACAGTATTGCATATTGGAGTCAGTTGGAACTGGTGAAACTCCATATAATTACAACATTTTAGAAGACATGTGTCCGAGTTATTCACATACCACATGGTGAAACATCATATAGTGTATCTGTATTTTAGATTAAAATCAACTGGGAATTATTGTGAACAAGTTTGAAAAACTATATAGGGTTACACAAAGAACATCATACGGGAGGGGCGGAGCAAGATGGCCGAATAGGAACAGCTCCAGTCTCCAACTCCCAGCGCCAGCGACACAGAAGACCGGTGATTTCTGCATTTTCAACTGAGGTAGTGGATTCATCTCACTGGGGAGTGCCAGACGATCGGTGCTGGTCAGCTGCTGCAGCCCGACCAGCGAGAGCTGAAGCAGGGCGAGGCATTGCCTCACCTGGGAAGCGCAAGGGGGAAGGGAATCCCTTTTCCTAGCCAGGGGAACTGAGACACACAACACCTGGAAAATCGGGTAACTCCCACCCCAATACTGCGCTTTAAGCAAACAGGCACACCAGGAGATCATATCCCACACCTGGCCGGGAGGGTCCCACGCCCACGGAGCCTCCCTCATTGCTAGCACAGCAGTCTGTGATCTACCGACATGGCAGCAGCGAGGCTGGGGGAGGGGCGCCCGCCATTGCTGAGGCTTAAGTAGGTAAACAAAGCTGCTGGGAAGCTCGAACTGGGTGGAGCTCACAGCAGCTCAAGGAAAACTGCCTGTCTCTGTAGACTCCACCTCTGGGGACAGGGCACAGTAAACAATAACAAACACAGCAGAAGCCTCTGCAGACCCAAACGACTCTGTCTGACAGCTTTGAAGAGAGCAGTGGATCTCCCAACACGGAGGTTGAGATCTGAGAAGGGACAGACTCCCTGCTCAAGTGGGTCCCTGACCCCTGAGTAGCCTAACTGGGAGACATCCCCCACTAGGGGCAGTCTGACACCCCACACCTCACAGGGTGGAGTACACCCCTGAGAGGAAGCTTCCAAAGTAAGAATCAGACAGGTACACTCGCTGTTCAGAAATATTCTATCTTCTGCAGCCTCTGCTGCTGATACCCAGGCAAACAGGGTCTGGAGTGGACCTCAAGCAATCTCCAACAGACCTACAGCTGAGGGTCCTGACTGTTAGAAGGAAAACTATCAAACAGGAAGGACACCTACACCAAAACCCCATCAGTACATCACCATCATCAAAGACCAGAGGCAGATAAAACCACAAAGATGGGGAAAAAGCAGGGCAGAAAAGCTGGAAATTCAAAAAATAAGAGTGCATCTCCCCCGGCAAAGGAGCGCAGCTCATCGCCAGCAACGGATCAAAGCTGGACGGAGAATGACTTTGACGAGATGAGAGAAGAAGGCTTCAGTCCATCAAATTTCTCAGAGCTAAAGGAGGAATTACGTATCCAGCGTAAAGAAACTAAAAATCTTGAAAAAAAAGTGGAAGAATTGATGGCTAGAGTAATTAATGCAGAGAAGGTCATAAATGAAATGAAAGAGATGAAAACCATGACACGAGAAATACGTGACAAATGCACAAGCTTCAGTAACCGACTCCATCAACTGGAAGAAAGAGTATCAGCGATTGAGGATCAAATGAACAAAATGAAGCGAGAAGAGAAACCAAAAGAAAAAAGAAGAAAAAGAAATGAACAAAGCCTGCAAGAAGTATGGGATTATGTAAAAAGACCAAATCTACGTCTGATTGGGGTGCCTGAAAGTGAGGGGGAAAATGGAACCAAGTTGGAAAACACTCTTCAGGATATCATCCAGGAGAACTTCCCCAACCTAGTAGGGCAGGCCAACATTCAAATCCAGGAAATACAGAGAACGCCACAAAGATACTCCTCGAGAAGAGCAACTCCAAGACACATAATTGCCAGATTCACCAAAGTTGAAATGAAGGAAAAAATCTTAAGGGCAGCCAGAGAGAAAGGTCGGGTTACCCACAAAGGGAAGCCCATCAGACTAACAGCAGATCTCTCGGCAGAAACTCTACAAGCCAGAAGAGAGTGGGGGCCAATATTCAACATTCTTAAAGAAAAGAATTTTAAACCCAGAATTTCATATCCAGCCAAACTAAGTTTCATAAGTGAAGGAGAAATAAAATGCTTTACAGATAAGCAAATGCTTAGAGATTTTGTCACCACTAGGCCTGCCTTACAAGAGACCCTGAAGGAAGCACTAAACATGGAAAGGAACAACCGGTACCAGCCATTGCAAAAACATGCCAAAATGTAAAGACCATTGAGGCTAGGAAGAAACTGCATCAACTAACGAGCAAAATAACCAGTTAATATCATAATGGCAGGATCAAGTTCACACATAACAATATTAACCTTAAATGTAAATGGACTAAATGCTCCAATTAAAAGACACAGACTGGCAAACTGGATAAAGAGTCAAGACCCATCAGTCTGCTGTATTCAGGAGACCCATCTCACACGCAGAGACATACATAGGCTCAAAATAAAGGGATGGAGGAAGATTTACCAAGCAAATGGAGACCAAAAAAAAGCGGGGGTTGCAATACTAGTCTCTGATAAAACAGACTTTAAACCATCAAAGATCAAAAGAGACAAAGAAGGCCATTACATAATGGTAAAGGGATCAATTCAACAGGAAGAGCTAACTATCCTAAATATATATGCACCCAATACAGGAGCACCCAGATTCATAAAGCAAGTCCTTAGAGACTTACAAAGAGACTTAGACTCCCATACAATAATAATGGGAGACTTCAACACTCCACTGTCAACATTAGACAGATCAACGAGACAGAAAGTTAACAAGGATATCCAGGAATTGAACTCATCTCTGCAGCAAGCAGACCTAATAGACATCTATAGAACTCTCCACCCCAAATCAACAGAATATACATTCTTCTCAGCACCACATCGTACTTACTCCAAAATTGACCACGTAATTGGAAGTAAAGCACTCCTCAGCAAATGTACAAGAACAGAAATTATAACAAACTGTCTCTCAGACCACAGTGCAATCAAACTAGAACTCAGGACTAAGAAACGCAATCAAAACCACTCAACTACATGGAAACTGAACAACCTGCTCCTGAATGACTACTGGGTACATAACGAAATGAAGGCAGAAATAAAGATGTTCTTGAAACCAATGAGAACAAAGATACAACATACCAGAATCTCTGGGACACATTTAAAGCAGTGTGTAGAGGGAAATTTATAGCACTAAATGCCCACAAGAGAAAGCAGGAAAGATCTAAAATTGACACTCTAACATCGCAATTAAAAGAACTAGAGAAGCAAGAGCAAACACATTCGAAAGCTAGCAGAAGGCAAGAAATAACTAAGATCAGAGCAGAACTGAAGGAGATAGAGACACAAAAAACCCTCCAAAAAATCAATGAATCAGCCAGGCGCGGTGGCTCAAGCCTGTAATCCCAGCACTTTGGGAGGCCGAGGCAGGCGGATCACAAGGTCAGGATATCGAGACCACAGTGAAACCCCGTCTCTACTAAAAATACAAAAAAAATTAGCCGGGCGCGGTGGCGGGCGCCTGTAGTCCCAGCTACTCAGGAGGCTGAGGCAGGAGAATGGCGGGAACCCGGGAGGCGGAGTTTGCAGTGAGCCGAGATCGCGCCACTGCACTCCAGCCTGGGCAACAGCGTGAGACTCCGTCTCAAAAAAAAAAAAAAAAAAAAAAAAAAATCAATGAATCCAGGAGTTGGTTTTTTGAAAAGATCAACAAAATTGACAGACCACTAGCAAGACTAATAAAGAAGAAAACAGAGAAGAATCAAATCGACGTAATTAAAAATGATAAAGGGGATATCACCACCGACCCCACAGAAATACAAACTACCATCAGAGAATACTATAAACACCTCTACGCAAATAAACTGGAAAATCTAGAAGAAATGGATAATTTCCTGGACACTTACACTCTTCCAAGACTAAACCAGGAAGAAGTTGAATCCCGGAATAGACCAATAGCAGACTCTGAAATTGAGGCAATAATTAATAGCCTACCAACCAAAAAAAGTCCAGGACCAGATGGATTCACAGCTGAATTCTACCAGAGGTACAAGGAGGAGTTGGTACCATTCCTTCTGAAACTATTCCAATAAATAGAAAAAGAGGGAATCCTCCCTAACTCATTTTATGAGGCCAACATCATCCTGATACCAAAGCCTGGCAGAGACACAACTAAAAAAGAGAATTTTAGACCAATATCCCTGATGAACATCGATGAAAAAATCCTCAATAAAATACTGGCACACCGGATTCAGCAACACATCAAAAAGCTTATCCACCATGATCAAGTGGGCTTCATCCCTGGGATGCAAGGCTGGTTCAACATTCGCAAATCAATAAACATAATCCAGCATATAAACAGAACCAAAGACAAGAACCACATGATTATCTCAATAGATGCAGAAAAGGCTTTTGACAAAATTCAACCGCCCTTCATGCTAAAAACGCTCAATAAATTCGGTATTGATGGAATGTACCTCAAAATAATAAGAGCTATTTATGACAAACCCACAGCCAATATCATACTGAATGGGCAAAAACTGGAAACATTCCCTTTGAAAACTGGCACAAGACAGGATGATGCCCTCTCTCACCACTCCTATTCAACATAGTGTTGGAAGTTCTGGCTAGGGCAATTAGGCAAGAGAAAGAAATCGAGGGTATTCAGTTAGGAAAAGAAGAAGTCAAATTGTCCCTGTTTGCAGATGACATGATTGTATATTTAGAAAACCCCATTGTCTCAGCCCAAAATCTCCTTAAGCTGATAAGCAACTTCAGCAAAGTCTCAGGATACAAAATTAATGTGCAAAAATCACAAGCATTCTTATACACCAGTAACAGACAAACAGAGAGCCAAATCAGGAATGAACTTCCATTCATAATTGCTTCAAAGAGAATAAAATACCTAGGAATCCAACTTACAAGGGATGTAAAGGACCTCTTCAAGGAGAACTACAAACCACTGCTCAGTGAAATAAAAGAGGACACAAACAAATGGAAGAACATACCATGCTCATGGATAGGAAGAATCAATATCGTGAAAATGGCCATACTGCCCAAGGTAATTTATAGATTCAATGCCATCCCCATCAAGCTACCAATGAGTTTCTTCACAGAATTGGAAAAAACTGCTTTAAAGTTCATATGGAACCAAAAAAGGGCATCTCCAAGACAATCCTAAGTCAAAAGAACAAAGCTGGAGGCATCACGCTACCTGACTTCAAACTATACTACAAGGCTACAGTAACCAAAACAGCATGGTACTGGTACCAAAACAGAGATATAGAACAATGGAACAGAACAGAGTCCTCAGAAATAATACCACACATCTACAGCCATCTGATCTTTGACAAACCTGAGAGAAACAAGAAATGGGGAAAGGATTCCCTATTTAATAAATGGTGCTGGGAAAATTGGCTAGCCATAAGTAGAAAGCTGAAACTGGATCCTTTCCTTACTCCTTATATGAAAATTAATTCAAGATGGATTAGAGACTTAAATGTTAGACCTAATACCATAAAAATCCTAGAGGAAAACCTAGGTAGTACCATTCAGGACATAGGCATGGGCAAAGACTTCATGTCTAAAACACCAAAAGCAACGGCAGCAAAAGCCAAAATTGACAAATGGGATCTCATTAAACTAAAGAGCTTCTGCACAGCAAAAGAAACTACCATCAGAGTGAACAGGCAACCTACAGAATGGGAGAAAATTTTTGCAATCTACTCATCTGACAAAGGGCTAATATCCAGAACCTACAAAGAACTCAAACAAATTTACAAGAAGAAAACAAACAACCCCATCAAAAAGTGGGCAAAGGATATGAACAGACATTTCTCAAAAGAAGACATTCATACAGCCAACAGACACATGAAAAAATGCTCATCATCACTGGCCATCAGAGAAATGTAAATCAAAACCACAATGAGATACCATCTCACACCAGTTAGAATGGCGATCATTAAAAAGTCAGGAAACAACAGGTGCTGGAGAGGATGTGGAGAAATAGGAACGCTTTTACACTGTTGGTGGGATTGTAAACTAGTTCAACCATTATGGAAAACAGTATGGCGATTCCTCAAGGATCTAGAACTAGATGTACCATATGACCCAGCCATCCCATTACTGGGTATATACCCAAAGGATTATAAATTATGCTGCTATAAAGACACATGCACACGTATGTTTATTGCAGCACTATTCACAATAGCAAAGACTTGGAATCAACCCAAATGTCCATCAGTGACAGACTGGATTAAGAAAATGTGGCACATATACACCATGGAATACTATGCAGCCATCAAAAAGGATGAGTTTGTGTCCTTTGTAGGGACATGGATGCAGCTGGAAACCATCATTCTTAGCAAACTATCACAAGAACAGAAAACCAAACACCGCATGTTCTCACTCATAGGTGGGAACTGAACAATGAGATCACTTGGACTCAGGAAGGGGAACATCACACACCGGGGCCTATCATGGGGAGGGGGGCGGGGGGGAGGGATTGCATTGGGAGTTATACCTGATGTAAATGACGAGTTGATGGGTGCAGCACACCAACATGGCACAAGTATACATATGTAACAAACCTGCACGTTATGCACATGTACCCTACAACTTAAAGTATAATAATAATAAATAAATTTAAAAAAAAAAAAGAACATCATACATAGTAAAAAGTTAAAAAGGAATGACTGATAACAGGGATTTTACAAACATCTAGTAAATTCAATATTGTTTTCTAATACAAGGCTTGGAAATGGTAGGTGCAGTGGTCCCTTTTCTGGGAAGCCTTTCTCCATCTCTCGGGGCTGGGGTCAGTACCTTTGCTTTGGGCACAATGTGCTTCCCGCCACCATCAACAGAGAAAGTATTTAGTAGCTGTTGGAATTCCCTACTAGACTACAAGCTCCATGAAGGCAGAGACTGTTACTGTTCATATTACCTTAATTTATTAAACACATATTAACTTAATTTTTTATGACCTCTCAAAAAACCTATATTAACTTTCATTGTTCTTCTTTTTTTTTTTTTTTCTTTTTTGAGACAGGGTCTTTGCTCTGTCACCCAGGTTGGAGTGTAGTGGTATGGTGGTGTAATCACTGCTCACTGCAGCCCTGATCTCCCAGGCTCAAGTGATCCTCTCACCTCAGCCTCCAGAGTAACTGGAACCACAGGTACATGCCACCATGCCCAGCTGAATTTTTACTTTTATTTTTGTTTTTATTTTTAGTAGAGACAGGGTCTTATTATGCTGTCCAAGCTGGTCTCAAACAACTGAGCTCAAGCAATGCTCCTTTTTGGTCTCCCAAAGTGCTGGGACTACAGGTGTGAGCCCCCCATGCCCAACCATATTGTTCTTAATAACATAGGTTCAAAAGGCCTAAAGCAAGCAAAATGACAGAGCTATGAAGAGGACTTGAAAATTTCACTCTCAGCAAAAAAAAGCTGGAAGCATTCCCTTTGAAACCAGCACAAGGCAAGGATGCCCTCTCTCACCACTCTTACTCAACATAGTATTGGAAATTCTGGCCAGGGCAATCAGGCAAGAGAAAGAAATAATGGGTATTCGAACAGGACACAGGAAGTCAAATCGTTTCTGTTTGCATATGACATGATTGTATATTTAGAAAACCCCATCATCTCAGCCCCAAAACTCCTTAAGCTGATAAGCAACTTCAGCAAAGTCTCAGGATACAAAATCAATGTACAAAAATCACAAGCCTTCATATACACCAATAATAGACAAGCAGAGAGCCAAATCATGAGTGAACTCCCATTCACAATTGCTACAAAGAGAATAAAATACATAGGAATCCAACTTACAAGGGATGTGAAGGACCTCTTCAAGGAGAACTACCAGCAACTGCTCAAGGAAATAAGAGAGGACACAAACAAATGGAATATAATTCCATGCTCATGGATAGGAAGAATGAATACTGTGAAAATGGCCACACTGCCCAAAGTAATTTATAGATTCAATGCTATCCCCATCAAGCTACCATTGACTTTCTTCACAGAATAGAAAAGCTACTTTAAATTTAATATGGAACCAAAAAAGAGCCCATATAGCCAAGAGAATCCTAAGCAAAAAGAACAAAGCTGGAAGCATCACACTGCCTGACTTCAAACTATACTACAAGGCTACAGTAACCAAAAACAGCAGGGTACTGGGACCAAAACAGATATATAGACCAATGGAACAGAACAGAGACCTCAGAAATAACACCACACATCTACAACCATCTGATCTTCGACAAACCTGACAAAAACAAGCAATGGGGAAAGGATTCCCTATTTAATAAATGGTGCTGGGAAAACTGGCTAGCCATATGCAGAAAACAGAAACTGAATCCCTTCATTACATCTTATACAAAAATTAACTCAAGATGGATTAAAGACTTAAATGTAAAACCCCAAGAAAAACCCTAGAAGAAAACCCTAGAAAACATAAAAACCCTAGAAGAAAACCTAGGTAATACCATTCAGGACATAGGCATGGGCAAAGACTTCATGACTAAAACATCAAAAGCAATTGCAACAAAAGCCAAAATTGACAAATGGGATCTAAACAAACTAAACAGCTTCTGCACAGCAAAAGAAACTATCATCAGAGTGAACAGGCAACAACCACCTACAGAATGGGAGAACATTTTTGCAAGCTACCCATCTGACAAAGGTCTAATATCCAGAATCTACAAGGAACTTAAACAAATTTACAAGAAAAAAACAACCCCATCAAAAAGTGGGTGAAGGATATGAACAGACACTTCTCAAAAGAAGACATTTATGCAGCCAACAAACATATGGGAAAAAAAAAGCTCATCATCACTGGTCATTAGGGAAATGCAAATCAAAACCACAATGAGATACCATCTCAAGCCAGTCAGAATGGCAATTATTAAAAAGTCAGGAAACAACAGATGCTGGCGAGGCTGTGGAGAAATCGGAATGTTTTTACACTGTTGGTGGGAGTGTAAATTAGTTCAACCATTGTGGAAGACAGTGTGGCAATTCCTCAAAAATCTAGAACCAGAAATACCATTTGATCCAGCAATCCCATTACTGGATAGATACCCAAAGGATTACAAAGCATTCTGCTATAAAGACACATGCACACATATATTTATTGCAGCACTATTTACAATAGCAAAGACTTTGAACCAACCCAAATGCCCATCAATGATAGACTGGATAAAGAAAATGTGGCACATATATACCATGGAATACTATGCAGCCATAAAAAAAGAATGAGTTCATGTCCTTTGCAGTGACACGGACGAAGCTGGAATCCATCATTCTCAGCAAACTGAAACAGAAACATAAAACCAAACACTGCATGGCCTCTGTCATAAGTGGAAGTTGAACAATGAGAACACATGGACACAGGGAGGGGAACATCACACACTGGGGCCTGTCGGGGGTGTGGGGCAAGCGGAGGGAGAGCATTAGGACAAATACCTAATGCATGTGGGGCGTAAAACCTAGATGATGGGTTGATAGGTACAGGAAACCATCATGGCACATGTATACCTATGTAATAAATCTGCACGTGTATCCCAGAACTTAAAGTTTAAAAAAAAAAACAGAAAATTTCACTCTCCAAGTGGAAGGCCTAAGTGCACCTCTCCTAGTCATTAATTGATTACACAGACTGAAAACATTAACGAGCTTATGGAAATTTTGAAGATATAATAAACTTATTCTAATATTTATTAAGGGATACTGCATCCATAAGTGAGACCACGTGCAATTATCTTGAGCCCTGATCTTAAGGGATTTAAACTAGAAATCAATAAACAGAAAGACACATTTTTAAAAATACACATATTTGTAACTTCAAAAAAAAACCCTTCAAGATAAGACTCTTCCCACAAAAAATATACCAAGTTCAAAGTTGACTTGTACCCATCTACCAAACATTCAAGGAATAGATAAAATATTTTGCGTGATCAGAATATAGTTATTACTGCTATGTTTGTTGTCATCTCTTGCCTGCAGAATGAAATATCCCTAATGAAAATACCAGTCACTTGAATTTGTCTCCATTTTAGATTCAGGAAGATTATAATATTAAATAAATGCATGTATGTATATGTATATGCAAATATGTGTGTGCATCACACACCATAGCACTAGAACCTGCACTATGCCTGCTACTGGTTTTCAAAGAAGAAACAAGTTACAGAAATTCTAATAAAAAAAAGTCTAGCTCAGTATACACTTACAACTTTCCTAGTTGCAAACTGGGAAAGATTTTTCAAACATAGAACCTTACAATCTATAAATTAAACCCAAGAATGAAATCTCATGTCTTCACTTCCAGATAAAAAGTGCTACATAGAAATGCTGAGCTTTAGTTGGAATTTTTAAATCAAACTATTAAAAAATTATAATGGGATGATCCATTGACACATGCATTATACAAACAAACTTCCTCAGCCAGCCTTTAGAATAAGAATGGCAAAACAATAGTTTGGAACTTCAGCTTCAGCTAATTTGAAGGGGCTATGCTGAAACTGAAAGGCAAGGAAAGGTCAGTTTTTTTCAATTTGTATATTTTTATAGGTGTAATTAGAGAAAAGAAACAAGAGCTCCAACCTTGTATGTTGGAACTGAAAAAGAGGAACTACTGAATTTTAATTCCTTGAAAACTCTGGAATGCATTAATTATATTAAATTCTCTTATATATTATGTGGTTCACAAATCAAATTTTTTCTCCAAGTGTGAAGGACTGAGAGGCTTCTTAAAAATTCAATTAAAATGATGTAAAGATATGTCCACATTATGGATACGCTCCACTTAGAGACCTTTGCACTTGGCAGGAAAACTTTTCTCTTTTCATCTTAGTAGAGTTTAGGAAATGCTACCTTGATTTTCGCCTTGCTTCAATATTTCATGAGTGCCTCTCAATGCATAGTCTCCAAAAGCGTTAGATTACTGACATGATGCTATTTTACATGATGTGGATGATTTTATTTGTACGAGTTCTACATGTTGGAATTTTTATCTTTTCTTCTTTTACACTTAGAAAAAGATTGTAATGTACAAAATGATATTCCGATTTTTTTTATATAAACACACATCTCTTATACTGAGATCTAATGAGTAAAATATGTCCCCCAAAGTTTAGTATTATTATAAGAAATTATTCTTCACAATAATTGCAGAATTCCCTTCTTCATATAATGGACTTTTACTAACAGAAGGACAAAAATGTTTCCAAAGACACTGGGGTCCTTACATATGCAAATTAATAAAGCAAGTTTATTGTCTTATCAATGAAAGCATCCTCAAATTCCTCCATGCTTTATCTGTGTTCCCACATCATCACAAATCCACATCTATATGAGATCTTAGAGCTACAGAAAAATGCATGTTCAGAGTACATTTCAGACCAAAGTAGTAGTTACCAGAAACATACTTCCTTGGTTTTGGTCCTCTTGGTATGCTATTACTTCCTTCAAAAATCAACATTTACATTGTCCTTAGGCTTTAAATAAAACAAAGATGTACATATGTTCATAAGTATGTGATAACTGAAATATCAGACATCCAAATGTCATAACTGTTATTATTTTTAAAATTCTAACATAAGTGGCATGTTTTAAAACAAACATGCTATGTTGGTCAGCTATTTGTTCAAATGCTCATAAGTATATCTTGTTGAATGGCTGTAAATGTGTTTTGGTGCATTGGATGCTGTTTATATGCTTATATTTCTGTAACTAGGAAATAAAAAGAAACCACATCATTAATTATCAGGCCCTCCATGTGACAGTACAACAACCGATAAGCCACTGGCTCAATTAAAGTGTGCAGGGCTTGTACCTGAAGAGTTTCGTTTTTTGATTAAAAAAAAATCAAAAAAACGAAACTCTTTTCATGTCATGCTAGAGCATGACAGGATTTCTTCACAAATTTGAAGATGTTATGTAAATATTTAATAACTCTGCTGTGACAGGCCATGAGTACTGAGCAGAACTTGACTACAAGATTTAAATAAATATCAAGCCTGGGAGTTGTTAAATATTGAACATCATTATGATTGTGGTGTTTCAACAAACAATCATTAAAAGGTAGTGCAAATCCAATCAAAGGAACATTTTTGATAAAGAAACAAAGATCTAGCATGTTTACATTTTGGAAAACAAAAATCAAACATCTCTATTCAGTTATCCTAAATATTCTCCCTTCAGCTCCACCACCAACAAAAAAAGGGGTAAAGAAAAAAGATTACCTTGGTTTGTAAAAATTAATAGCCTTATCAATTTCTGCAGAATTTGCTCTAGAGGCACAGCTCATACATGCATTGCCTTTACTATGATTAACTTTGGTGGTACTTTTCTCCGGTGCTGCCATGCACTGTTCTGGAAAGCCTGTCATCGTTTGTCTTCCGTTGTCTGTGTCACCTGAGTCCTTGTGCTTGACTTCCTCTACATGGTTTAAAGATGGATTTGCACCAGTAATTCTTTGGATATTTGAAGTGAAACATGCTGCCCAGGTGATGCTTTTGTTGCCCAAGTGACATTGAGAAGCAGGAATTCACTTCAGCATATCGGTTTCCCTCAACATGTCAAGAAATAGCAAAGCCAAATCCCAGATGTGGTCCGTTAATCCCACTGTCACAAAATAAACTATGTGGTCCCAGTAAACACAACCACTCATTAGCGCTAAGGAGAGGTGATAGAAACCATTTGTTAAAGGTGACACTGTTTTCTAAGTGATAACACTCTTTTGATCATGTGATTCATTTTGTTTGCTCAACAACATGGTATGTGTTTATCCCGAGAGGAAGGACTTCAATATATATTTACTTAGAGCTTTTAATTTATACTTCCTTTCTTTTAATTGGTGTCTTATGATCTAAAATTAGCTGGTGAACATAGTATCTCACTCAAACTCTCTCAGCTGAGTTTTCAATAATCAGACCCACTGTTACCTGAAATTGAACAAACATCTGGAGACTTGGCTTTTTATTTCTTCCCTGGTGCTTTCCATCCATACCTAGAGAGCAATTTTTGTTTTTTTTTTTTAAGACAGAGTCTCGCTCTTTTGCCCAGGTTGGAGTGCAGTGGCGCAATCTTGGCTCACTGCAACATCCACCTCCCAGGTTCAAGTGATTCTCCTGCCTCAGCCTCCCAAGTAACTGGGATTACAGGCACCCACCAACACACCTGGTTAATTTTTCTATTTTTAGTAGACATGGGATTCCGCCATGTTGGCCAGGCTGGTTTTGAACTCCTGACCTCAAGTGATCTGCCTGCCTTGGCCTCCCAAAGTGCTGGGATTATAGGCATGAGCCACCATGCCCTGCCTTGAAAGTGATCCTTTTATTTCACATATAGTCATATTAATTATTATCCCCCAAGCTGGAGTTAGGTTAATAATTTCATGTAAAAAATGAAGTTCAAATAGTCTTGACTGTAACCTTACTGAATAAAGAGTCTACACGAAAAGGAATTCTTTCGTGAAACCTGAGATTGTCAGAGCACTGCGTGTCACCAATAAGCTGGATATCATTTACACAAGGAATAAAAGGTCACGTGTCCCCTAAAATCCCACATTTGCTACAGACATTCTTCCCTCTATTCCTTTGTTTGTGCAGTAACTAGATACAGGTACAATGAGAGTGAATTAGTTTTCCCAGATGAGTGAGAAAAGTAAATGTTCCCCAAATGCCCAAAGCCAGATTTTATCTGTCATTCTCTCTCTCTCTCTCTCTCTCTCTCTCTCTCTTTCTCTCTCTCAGAGAGAGGCAGCACTCTCTTTGGAAGAACTGTAAGGATTGAAAATGATCCAGAAAAACTGCACGGATTGAAAATGATCCAGATTTTTAGAATTTGCCCTCACCTTGACAACACTAAAATTACAAGCAGCAGTCAACTTTTATAAGATACCCTTATTGTGTAACATTTATAGGCTGCCAAAAACATGCTAAAACTAATCAGATAACAAAGGTGAGGAGAAAACCTTCACCTGTCAGGTAGCTAGCAGTGAATACACTTTTTATTTCCATGACATTTTCTGGCAGAAAGGGGTTGGCTTAAGGCGGATCGGACTAACCTTCAATTTGTCATAGCGCTCACTCAAAGCTGCCACCTGATGATCGCGGTGCCGCCCAACCAGTTTACACAAGGCACAGATTAACTGGTCATCGGTCACGCAGTACATATTCACCTTCTCATCCTCATGCTCCAAGCACATCAGCCCCCGGATGTGTGAGTCCGGAATTGGCTCAATCAGACGATGGCCTGTAAAGGGCTTCTTATTCGGGTGAGTGGCTTTCAGGCACTCATCACAGTAGGATACTTCGCAAGTGACACAGGTCTTCACAGCGTCCTGGGCAGGATCCTGGTCACAAAACTGGCAGAGGACCTTCTCGGCGGAAGTCATGGTGTTGGCGTCAAAGGCCCGCTCCCGACGGGTCTCACTGGGAGAGTTGGGCCCGCTCACTGATGCTTTCTGGAACCTGTCGATGATGTTCTGTAGGGTGACGTTGCGCTTGAGCCCGTCTAGACCTCGCTGGCTGAGGGTGATGACATGCCGGCAGGTGGGGCACTGGAAGGCGGTGATGGACTCCACGGACTCGTTGGTGGCACAGTGTGATACTAGGATGCGGTGGGCACAGTTGAAGCAGAGGCTGTGTGCGCAGGGCAGTAGAAGAGGGTCCTCAAAGAGCTCCAGACAAATAGGGCAGGTCAGTTCTGACTCCAGTGTTTCCATCTTCAGGCAAAGCTCTCTTGTGTCATCAGCAAAACCCAAGGAAGCTGATCAGCTATCTGGAAACAAGAATGTAAGATCTGATTAGGCACAGGGAGGTCAACCATGGGGGGGTGTCAGCTTTGAATGCATCTCAGAATAATTCCAAACACAGGTCATGAAAGGGTAAGTGTGTGTACATTCCAAATAATTCTCTTTCTATTCACTGGGGGCCATCCTGAGCCATCATATACCAGTTAATATTTTCTCGAAGTTCAGTAACTGAAAGTTTACAATTTTGTTTTTGCAATTTTGTTTTTTAAAAGGCCTTATTCAAAACTGGAAAGTAATTGAAACTGTAATTTCAGAATAATCTTATTGTGTCAGAGTCAGGTTTAACCTTGCACAGAAAATTAAAATGTAGAAATATTCATCAATAGAGTCTTTTATAAATTTGAATTTATAAACTTACATATTAATGTATATGAGATTTAAGGACTTTTACTCTGCAATACCAAACCAGGTTTCAGAACGGTGGGAAGGCAGTAACTATAGAAATGGACATGAAATGTATATGAAATCAAATGCAGGGATTTCAGCAGAGATGATCGTGTTTAAGTATGGGATGTCATTTTCCAAAATATATTCCCGAGAAAAAACATTGACTTTCACAAAGATGATTGTGATACAGGCAATATTTCTGGCATGTGTTCATTATGCTTCTGAATAATTCTATTGTATAATCCGGCAGTGGGACGTGGGTAGGCAGAACGAAGCGGAGAAAAATATCTGGGGGCTTTTTTGGTGGCTGCAGTAAGTTTGAGTACCAATGACTAATATTTAGAGCAACAATTTAGTTAATTAGAATAAGGATTTCAGTGGTTATCATATTCATTTGATAAGTTATGTTATGACAATGATAACGATTACAGTATGACAATGATAACGATTACAATTTAAGGAGGCTTACAAAACTGCTGAGGGACCCTTTTGGCCAAAAAACTCCCATCACGGGTTTGTCACTGTTGCCAGCAAAAGGTCAGGCTGGCGGGAGGTCAGCCTCACACTTAGAGCTGTGTTGGCCTGGGTACGACCTCTGCCAGCTTTGTTGCTCCCCTCCAGGCCACCCGAGGGTGGCCCAGCTGCCTGCTCCCCTCGCCATAAAGACCTGAGTGCTTTTGTGAACTCTCATCTGCCTTCCCATCAAAAAGGGTAGTGGAAGGAATTCCACACAAACCCCAGTTCATTAAGGGTGAAGAGGCCTCATGCTCATTAGCAGGCCTGGGAACCAAGCCGCTTTGAACCTTCTCCCTTTCAAGACCATTAGCAGAGGTCTGCAGACCAGTGATGGGAATATTAGATGCAGCCCACTGCAGGCTGTGGGAGAACAGTGCAGTTCACCCAGTGGTCGGGAGGTTCAAATCACCCACAGGGGTGGTGGGGAGAGCATTCTCAGCCGGATTTATGGGAAGGCTTCACATCCAAAGCTATGTTTAGTGATTCTGACAATCAATCGTTTGTATTCATACCTCTGCTTATTTACAAAATTTACGGTTTCTAGAATACCCTGACCCCTTCTGAAATAGCATCCCTCAGAAATACCATATGGTGCTTTGGTGAAATTAATGCTCATCTTGCTACCAACTGAATGGTAACTGATCATTAAAAGTATAAAGTATGTCCTGAGCCTGTTAAAAATTAAATAGCTACTGGCTTCATAAAAGTCTGGTATCTTAAAAAATCTTCAGCCATTCACTAGTATTTACTACATAGGAAAGAATAAAAGAGCAACTGTGACTTGAAATATTAAAGCTTGTACATCTTTCTATAACCTGCAATGGAAACCCTAGGGTTGCTGTTGTAAGAAACATATCATCCCCACTTGGTCTCAGTTACCTGTTCCTATAGATGGCTCAGAAGAAATGGAAAGTTTTTTACCTATTAATAATTATTTTGGTTAATCATAGAAAAAAATGTAGAATTATCTTTAAATCAAAGTTCTTCCACCTTCTCATCAAAAGCATATAAATTAAAGGAAAAATATTGCCCTTTTGGTCTGCTTTGTTCTTGGATAAAACAAGAATGCCTACCAATGAATCTCAATAGAAGGATGAGCATCAAATTATGTCTGGAGAGCTATGATGACTGTATTTTTAATGCAGGTGCCAGGATTCCATCCCAAAGAGGTGTGATGAGAATTTCTAGAAAGGATTCCGCTGGAGAGACCTCAGTGGAAATACTGACATTTTATTCATTCCTTCAACAGATGTTTACTGTGTGCCAGGCACTAAGTTAGCTGAAGAAGCCAGAATCTGGGGTTCACATCACCTCATCTCTATTATCACGGGCCAAGCCAGCATCATCTCTTATGTAGACTATCATAAGACCTTTCTAAACAATCTCTTGGCTTCTGTTCACTCCTGCCCTTCCCCCTATAGTCTATCCTCCACTCAGAAGCCAGACAGCCTGTTGTTAAAACATGACAGAACATGCCTCTCCTCTTGCTCTGCCCTGTAAGGGCTTCCCATTTCACCCAGAGAGAAATTCACCAGAATAAACTAGACCCAGAAAACAAAGACTCAGACAGTGAGCTCACTTCCTCCCATGCTACCCACTCCTCTCTCTGCTCTGGGCACATGGCCTCATTCTGACTCCTCAAACATGCCAAGCACATCAATCCCCTGCTCGCCCCTGCAAGGTCTTCAGAATCCACATGACTCTCTGCTCCAGTGTCACTTTCTCTCTGAACCCATATAAAACCAATTCCCCTTCTACCACTATACCACCTACCCATCGTGGCAATTCTTCCCCCATCTCGGTTTATTTTTCTTTATAATATTTATTACTGACATATTCTTTTAGTTTGCTTATTGCTCCTTCTGTCCCCACTGTCCTCAACACTAGAATATGAGCTCTGTGAAAGCAGAGATTTTGCTTTGCTGTTGGAAGAATGTACCACCAACACCTAGAACAGCACCCAGCACACAAAAGGACTCAAACATTCATTGATTCCATTAAATGTACTGACTTTCCAGCTAAAACCAAAAAGAATCAAACATAGCCCTTGACTTTAAGGATCTCTCAATATATTAGAACAGAGATCAGCAAACTTTTTCTACTAAGGGTAAAACAGTAGACATTTTTGGCTTTGTGGGCCAAAAGGGCCCTGTTGCAACTACTCAATCTACCACTGTAGTGCAAAAGCAATCAGACACAATACATAAAGGAATGAGTATGGCTGTGTTCCAACATAACCATATTTGGAAAAACAGGTCACAGGCCAGCATTGGCCTGCAGATCTTATTTTGTTGAGCCATGTATTAAAAGATAGAGGCATATACAGATAACCAGAATATAAATGAAAATCATTCTCAGAGAGGTATGAATAAAATGCTGTGTGGGCAACAGCGGCAAGGATGGTGGAGCAAGACTTGGACAAGCACGAGTTTCCAGTGCTAACGGGAAATGATATGCAACAGGCTTTCAATCTGACATCAATGGAAATTATGTGACTCGAGTGCTTAGGGGAAACTCATGTAAGAATGATTTAATAGTAGCTGCTCAAAACTAGATCTTTTATTGCCATAGCACCTGGCATAGTGCTTTATGCAAGTGTCTACACTGTAAATGGTTAATTGTATTAGGTGAAGACAAAATACTCAGATGTGGTAAGTGAAGTTCAGCCAATTTTCTAAATCTTTTGCCTGTATGCTACCAAAAAGGAAGAGGTTTTGGTTTGATATCTATAGTGCATCCCACTTCTTCCACTTTTACCAAGGTTTTACAATGGTATAGATATCATTTTTGTTACATGACTCAACAGTATCTTATTTGTACTCATTCCGTTCCTTCTTCTAAAAGAAACTTAGTATGGTTTATTTTCTAGCTTTCTTTAAAATATCTTTTTGGAGAAATTAAAATGCCATTCATTCCTTTTTTTTTCTTTTTTTGCCATTCATTCTTTCATCAAATATTTAAGTTCATCTATGTACTTGGTCCTGAGACAAGTACTGGTAACACCTGGCCCCTGTCTCCATGATCTTATGGTTCATTCTGAGAGAGAAAATATGAACAAGTCCAGGTGTGGTGGCTCATGCCTGTAATCCCAGCACTTTGGGAGGCTGAAGTGGGATGATCGCTTGATCCCAGGAGTTTGAGACCAGCCTGGGCAACATAGTGAGACCCTATCTCTACCAAAAAATAAAAATGAAAAAATTAGCCAAGAGTGGTGGCACATGCCTGTGGTCCCAGCTACTTGGGAGGCCGAGGCTTGAGCCTGGAAGGCTGAGGCTGCAATGAACCATGATCATGCCAATGCACTACAGCCTGGGCAACAGAGCGAGCCCATCTCAAGAAAAAAAAAATGAACAAGCTGTAATGTAACATAAAAAAGATGCATGCCAAAGACAGACAGGGAATAATCAACGCTATGTAGGGGAAGAGGAGACAGGGAGAAGCTTCCTGAAGGAGGTAAAATATGAAGTGGGTTTTAAAAGATGAACAGGGATTCACCAAGCAGATAGTGGTACGTGGGTGGGAATTTTATGCAAAATGTTATCTTTCTTTTGACTATACACACACACACACACACACACACACACACACACACACAAAAATATATATACAGCTTTGTGTATAGGCCAGGCACGGTGGCTCACACCTGTAATCCCAGCACTTTGGGAGGCCAAGGTGGGTGAATTGCTTGAGGTCAGGAGTTCGAGACCAGCCTGGCCAACATGGTGAAACCCCCGTCTCTACTAAAAACACAAAAAATTAGCTGGGTGTGGTGGTGTGCACCTGTGATTCGATGTACTTGGGAGGCTGAGGCAGGAGAATCACTTGAACCCAGGAGGTAGAGGTTGCAGTGAGCTGAAATCGTGCCACTGCACTCCAGCCTGGGCAACAGAGCAGACTCCGTCCCAAAACAAAACAAACAAACAAACAAAAAACAACAAAAAAACCCCAATATCATAAAACAGCAGCTTTTGCCTTTTCTTAACTGTCATAATGTAATTTCCACGCCTCGAAAAAAAAAAAAAAAGCTTCTTTGTTTTTTCTTCAATAAAAGGAAATCACACATGCATATTGTCAGGAAATCCTACAGCTTAACATTTTTGTGAGTGGGCAGATTGGTCCTCATTGAGAAGAGGATCTAGATAATCTTGAGAGTCCCTTGCAACAAACTGGGAATGGCAACAAATCACAGCTCACAGCTCACACCTCTGCCTGTCCATGGTTCAGACATCTAGAACAGAGCACAGAATAATGAATGAAAGGGGAGAGAGATAGACAGGTGATTGGACAATCTAAGACATTCTGCAGTTTTGCTACTTATTAGCTGTCTGTGTATCCATGGGTGAGTGTCCACAGATGTTCCCTACAGTCCCTCTAGCACTCACTCTAATCACTCTCCTAGGCAGGAGAGTCTTTAGTGACAGATTACAGTGAAGCTCCACATTGTGGGAAGCATTGGATACATCTTTTGAAGAAACTTTCTTATAGATTCAAGACTTATGAGGAAAGTACTTCTTTAAAATGGAAAATTAATAAACAGATGTTTTGATGGAAAATAATGAAGTAAATGTTTTCACACCTCCCTCTTCTTCCTTTCCTTTCCTCTCTCATGATGTGTATCTTAGTCCATTTTGTGTTGCTATAACAGAATACCTAAGGCTGGGTGATTTATAAAGAAAAGAGGTTTATTTAGCTCTTGGCTTCACAGGCTGGGAAGTACAAGAAGCATGGTGGTGGCATCTGCTCAAGAGAAGGAACTTTGCTTTATAAAAATAACGACAGGGCCATCCAGTTTTTTGTTTGTTTCATGTACTGCCTCTCTGAGAATGACTGCTAGGCTTGTATCCCAAGATGCCATCCCTTTCTGGAACCCAGTTTAGCACTAACAGTTCTTTGCTTCATGTACTGCAAGTGCCTCAGACTTGGAATGCACATCACGTGGGATTTATCCTCTTCCCTCATGAGCCGGTCTTTGTCTTTTCTACAGGGTTCCTGGTGTCTCCTCACAGTGCTTCTATCCTCCTGGTCACCAGACGGCAGACACCACAGTTTCTACTCCTCCCTCTTTGGGGGAGGCACAATTATGGCCCCCAAAGATATACACAGCCTCCTCAGAGCTTGTGAATATTTTAGGTTATAGAGCAAAGGGGACTGATTGTTGCTGATGTAATTAAGATTGCTAAGTAGCTGACCTTGAGATGGGGAGAGTTGCATGGATCATCTAGGTGGACCCAAAGGAATCACGAGGCTCTTTAAATGTGGAAGTGGCAGGAAGAAGAGTCAGAGTCAGAATGATGAGATATGACAAAGACTTGACCAGCCATGCCTGGCCTTGAAGATGGAGGAAGGGGCCACAGGCCAAGGAATGCAGGCTAGAAGCTGGAAAAGGCAAGGAAATGAATTATCCCCAAGGGCCCCCAAAAGGAATGCAGCCCTAAAGATATCTTACTCTTAGCCCAGTGAGACCTGTGTCAGACTTCTGACTCTAGAAATGTAAGATAATGAATTTGCATTGTTTAACACCATCAGGTTTGTGCTAACTTGTTACAGCATCAGTAGGAAATGAACATACCCCCTATCCCCCAAATCCAAATCATTAGCTAAGACATATATGTGTCAATCCTCAGGAGCCCTTTGCACTGTTTTCCTTCCCTCTGTTCCCACTGCCTCTGTGTTGATCCAGACTCTCCTTGCTGCATTCCTACACCATTACCAAAAAATCCTCCTAATTTGATTCTCACCTTCAGTCTTTCTTCCTTCAGCTGAATGTTTGCAACATGCTTTTGGCACCACTGCTTTTTCCTGTCACTCCTCTCAAAGGCACAAAGCATTCAGCAGCTCCCTGCTGCTCAAAGTATGAATCTGGTCACCTTTTCTCCTTTAAAAGCCTTGCTCTAGCTTCTCCCAAACTATGCCTTCAATCTTATTCCCAATCATTCATGGCCTATACCAGTGACTCAGTAAATGGGATCATTTGATGCTCTTAGCAATTGCCTTTGTTTTGCTTCCTAGAACAAATAATTTTTCCTATATGTTTCTGGTTTCATGTTTGGATTCTTTGTTTTCTGTGTGTGTGTGTGTGTTTCTTTGTTTAAGATGAGAGTAGAACCTCCTAGGAGGCCCAGATAGTCTGGCCACTGTTGGATTTGGTGACTTCATATTCAACAAAGAGGAATTATTTTAAAAGATGGCTCTAAACGTGTGACATATCTTAAATTTTTACATTTAACCCTTTTAACTGAAAAACACAAAGTGATATAATTCTCCTATGTACAAAATAACTAAAATTTTTGTTTTAAAATATTATTTCCTAGTACACAACAGAATAGTTAGTAATAGGACCTAGGGTTTAAAGTTATGTGATTAATCTCATTCTTTCAAAATGGTTGGATTCACTCTGGAGCTGATACAGGAACATACATGCACGTGTGCAGGCAGACACACAAACACAAATCTCACATGGAGATAAAACATTCACAGTCTAAATTTGAGGCTAGTCATGAATGTGTGGCCTGAGACAAATGACCAACTCCCTTGAAACTCCCCATGATAAAAACTGGGTGTAAGAGGCATATGCCTTTGGGGTTAAGGAAAATTAATCAACAGAAAGATGGAAAGCTAGCAGTGAGGGCTGTAAGAATGATGGGGACCTTGGTACCCAGGTGATGGCTAAGATGATCTGGCTGATCCAGTTGCCTGAGCAGGTGGCCCCTTGCTCCCTCCAGGCTCCAGGTGTCTTCATCCTGAGAAAACACTCATCCCAGGAGGAGGACTTTCCTGGAGAAAGGAAGGTGTTCTTTTGTCCAAGGTACAGGATATGAGAGGAAACATCTTGAAGGAGAAAATTCCCAGTGGAAGAGGAAGGACCTAGGGACTTCCTCAGTTTTAGGGTTTGGGCTTGAGAAGGGAGATGGGGAACTCAGGATAGGTGCTCTTATGAATTATTGTTGCAGACCAAGGGCATAGAAGTTAAATGGGTTCATGTCTGTTAGATTCATCTTTTTTGCTCCCTCCTCTGAAGTAAGAGGCAAAAATACTGACCTGGCGAGTCCATTCAGACATAGCATTTAATCTCCAGCTTACACTGTCACAACCCTTGCCACCATCCTGCTAGCTAGCTTATTCTTTTTTATTTAGAATTTCACAATTTTATTCTTTGTACTCTCTCCTGACCCCTGCTATGACACAATCAAGATAACCTGCACCCTGAAGGAACACCTAGGATCCCTGTGAAGACAGAATGCATTGCCAGTTTAATCCATAGCCAAATTCAATGGGCAGGTCTTCTGGTTCAGAATGCCAAGGATATAGAAGTTTCACTTGTATATTCAAGAAGTGACCAAGAATTAGGAGTCTCCAGACCAAATGCATTCTGTGAGCTCACTTATCCATTAGAATAAGGAGATCGCCCATCATCAGCACATCATCCATAATTTTTTATCCCAAATTTCCCTTAATGGAGGTATTGACATTTTTAATCATAAGGTAAACCCACCTCTCAATGCTTTCCTACAAGTATTCTAGGTTATGTCTGCATACTCCATGAAATACAGTTATTTTTCTAACTTGGAGTACATTAAAAAGAACATGCAATTCTATCAATAATTTTACTTTCAGGCCCTCGCTTTGTACAACTCTAAAGCCTTCACTACCAGGGAAATTAGTGAGTCACTAGACCAAGGAATAAACTTGGATGCCAACACTGGGTGGCCTGTGATTAACTGTTAATACCAGGTGGCTCTCAGCCGCTGCCCAGATGATTCCCAGGGCACTTCCTCTAGTTCTTTTCCAAATATCCTCTGGACTATGAGACTAAGTTTATTGTTAAATTTACCAAAACATAACTGAGATGACAAACATACTGTTAAAATTGCACAATGTTACACCAAGCCACACGAAAATGGTTTCAGAACAGGAAGCTCCTATAAGTATTTCAAACAACAAACAGCATTAAAAATGAACAAATGAATTATTTGAGAGTGCTAAATTTCAGAAACGAAATCAAGACAATTTACTCGATTGTCCACTCCTCTTAACCCCTGTTCACCTGGGTAATTAAGATTTAGTTCACTTATTCCTGCTTGGATTTTTGCTATGAGATTATCCTTCTTATAGAACTATAGGTGAAATATTTTTTTAAAGACTGCAGAATGATGTTTCTACCTTGGACCAGCAGAAATACAGACTTTCAGAGGACTCAAAATTACTGAAGTGTGAAACACTGGAAATGAACCTGAGTTTGGGAGGCAGATTGCAATGGGGACTCAACTCAGAAGGGACTTGCTCTCATCTTAAGCATAATTTCTCAACTCAAAAACTTCTCTAACACAAACTCAATAAAAACTGGCTGCTACATCCAAGATGAATTCATCATACGGTATTTTGAATAACATAATACAAGCACTCAGCATCTGCATATTCAATCATGCAGTTTAGTATTTGACTTTGAGTGATAAAGACCACAAAATAAAGACACTACTCAAATGCTACTTTACTGATTAGTACTCTGGCCGATTTGAGAAGCAGGTGGGTTAGTAAAGGCACAGTAAAACAGGGCCATGAACTGATGGAAAAAGGGGAGGAGGGGATCCAATTGGATTTAACTGCATTCTGAAAGACTGGAAATTGATAGCATAATGTAGGCTGTTTCAGTAAAAATGCAAAGTGGTTCTTAAAAACAACAGTGTAAATAATACATCAAGTAAGAATAGATGAAAAAAGGTGATCCAGTAACATTTTATAGGTAAAGAATGTTACTCTGAACTATCACTGCATTTAGCCTCCAAATGTCAGCACACTCAAATTCATTTGCTCAACCAGTAACAGACAACTAAGAATTTCTGCCAAGCAAATTGTAGGGGACCAGAGGGACTGTTTGGAAAAAAAAAAGTGACAAGCAGATGAGCACTGAGATGCTAGCCTCAAGTTTTAAAATAATTAATACAATAGATATTTTGAATAACTTGTCATTTCTTCTTTAAGAAGTGCTGACATTATTATTATTGTTGTTTTTACCTCATACCTGAAGTGAGAACCAGGGAAGACTTTTAATTTCACCAAACACCCACCTGATGGAATTCATGCAAATCAGATTAAACTGTTAACCAAATCTTTTCTGTGCTTTCACATCTGCCTATAACATGCTTATTCTTAGTAATTGGATCTCTAGGACATTCTTTAAAATAATCACATACTCGCCTGACCATGCAACCTGATTAATAATGAATGAACATTCCTGAAAAGAATCACTTCGAAGCATGGCAGATGTCTGTAGGGATATGAAGGCTTTAATGGTCAAAATTAAGGGGAAATGGAAGCTGGGTCACACTGTCTGGTTATTTTAATTGAAACCTAGTCTTCCAAATTTACTTAATAGAATACAAACACTCCTTCTCGAGGTTCATTTATACAAGCAGACAAGCACAAAGACAAATGGCAATGCAAAAGAACAACCCAGATTCCTGGAGGAACAACCACCCTATCCTGTTCTGTCTTAATAGTGCAGAAAGCCCCTCAACAGTTTCAGAAATCCAATTTGTTCAACTGAAAGACTGATAAACAGGTTAAAAACAGGAACTAGTACATTGGTCCTTAATAGTTCTTTGAGCACCTCTCTAGATTCTGACAAACAGATCACCTTGAATACCCACCAATGGACTGCACACTAGTTCTTTTTGAAGAAACATCGCCGTAGGCAGAGGATGGGGACCCACGAAATGACAGACAGGCCACCGAGACCAGATGGTGGGTGGCAGGCAGTGCTGGAGCGGTCCTGTGTGTCTGTGAGTGCGTCAACAGTGAAACACAACAGGAAAATCGGTCCAACAATTCCAGGAAGGCCAGCTCCACCTCATCCACTCCGCCAGGGTTGCCTGAGTTGAAGAATCAACTGCCTTTTCCATGGCCCCCGCCACGACTTCCCTATCCTCTGGCCTACTCAATGTTCAACTGAACCCAAATGAAAAGTTAGCTCAGGTCAGCTCAACACCCACTGCCTGGTCCAAAAAAATGATGACTTGGCAACAGGATCTGTACTCTCATTCCTTACAGGGACCAGCAGCAGCTTGGCCGACTGAGACAGTGTCCTGTGGCAGAAGGCTGAATGCTAGCTTTCCATGCCACCAACAGGAGCCATCCTGCCCAGCTCCTGGGGTTGGGAACAGGCACTAGACTCATTTACCTTTGGGGCCTTTCAATGTCCTACTGAGCACACGATCACATTATGCTCTGGATGCTGGCTCGTTCGTTTAAAAAAATAATATACACATTATTTTGTGCCTTTATCTTCTGAATTAATGTACAATGTTTGGAAGAAGTTTTCTTCAAAGTTACATCAGGAAGAACAATCTCCAGTACAGACACAATAAAACAGTCATTTATTTCTTCCCAAAATAGTGACCTAAATAGCAATCTATCATCCTGATAAACAATTTAAAATATATGTATAAAATATACATATATATGTATATATACACAGGTTTCACATACACACACACACATGCATACATTATGTACACACATATATAAAAATAACATATGTGTATATATATATTGAATATTACATACACAGTATATATATAATAGCAAATCTGTGATGGGTGTCCAAAATTTCAGTCTCCAGAATGGCAAAGAAAGGGTGAACAGAGAATAGAAAGTAATCTTTTAAAATTTGATTGACTAAAGGAGGAAGGGGAAGTAGTCTTCCTAAAGAAAAAAAAAAAAAAAAAAAAGTCCTGCACTGCAGTTCTTTGAAGGATGTTGCTTATCACTATGCAGGACAAGAAACTGCAAGTAAAGTAAATCATCAGGAAAGTGTTTAAAAAAAGAATCTTGCACAATTCAATTCATAATCCAGACACTTGGACTCCACCAAAGGTGTTTAAGGAACATTCATGATAAAGGGGATGCAGAGGCAAGAACTGCTTCCTCAGGTTGCCCAGTTTGCACGTCTCAACATCTACTTTATTGCCATTGCAACACTTCACAGTAAATCAAAGCATGCTTCACATGTTAGGACATAAAAATGCAAACATAGATTTTTTGGCATATGTCTCTCCAAATTATAACTTCATTTGTCTTTTAACAATGAATAAAAGGATTACTCAATTTCACATACAGATGACTTCCTTAAGAAGTTCTCATTGTCCTCGGAAGAGACACACATAGATCATCAAGTAAAATTCTAAAGAACTTTTCATCAAGACATGCCTTTTGTTAAAACAACATTTAAATTGTCAAAATTCTACAGGCCTAACTTTTCCCTATTTTGGCACTGTAGTGGAAAATTAGCCTGAACATCTGAAGTTGAAACATCAGGAAAGAAATATTTACTCCACCCCTCAAGAGAAAATGATAAACAACAAAAAAATTATAATCTTTTAAAGGGCATAATCTGACAACTTGCAGATGAAATTTCCCACTATCTGAATGTCTCAGACATTTCATGTCTTTTACAGTTTAAGAAATAAAGCATTTAGTTTTAAAGGCACACAGAACCTGTTTTACATTATATTGAAAATGACCGATGTTTTCCAGGTCTATGCTGTACCGGGTATCATGCAAGAATTTGGTTCTGAAGGCAATGATAGCAGATTGGACAGAGAGGAAGAGGGTGAGAGCTGGTCACGCCTAGTATCCTGGCAGAAGTCTAAATCAATCCTCCTGGTGAATGGACCAACAGCGTGGTGGTAGCAGAAATGGTAGTTACTAATTTCTGTGAAACCAGCCACAGATGAAAAGTGTTTAACACTACCGTCCCTGAATGCTTTCTCAAATGTATTTATAGTTTGCTAGGCATTTCTATATATATATTCATAGAACTATTTATATGTCTGTATAAAGTCCTATATATGTCCATAATTGAATTAGTTTTTGTAGTTATATATAATGTGTATGTATACATAAGTACACATATACATATACAAAAGCACCTTTTCAAAATTATTTGAGACTGGTTAGAATTCACTCTTCACAAACCCCTCAGTTAGAACATCCCTTCTGCATTACAGAAACATTCCTTCCTCAGTGCAAAAACAGAAACCTGTAGATAATGTTTATTTAAAAACAACAACTGCCTGCTCATATCTGCAAAAGGTTACCTGGAAATGAGCAAAATGACACAAGTGATCTATTCTCTGAAAGACCAGTCAAGTGGGATTTTTGCAGCAAGTATAATAGATTGTGCCCTGGAGAAAAGCTTGCTGCTTGGGGAAACTTTTTCTTACTTTATTTATATAATACTCTCCTAGAAGGCAGAGAAAGTACACACCCTCCCCTTCCCAATTATTACCAACCAGGAGCAAAATAGTTATTGGTGATGGCCAATGCGACATTTCACAATTGTTCTCTGAACACTGGAAAGCTTAAGTTCAAAGACAAGAACAAATACTAGTCTCGTGACTCATGGAGGTAATGACGATGTTATAGAGTAACTGATTCCCATTGTGTGAGCAGACTGGGAAATTTTCTCAAATATGATGGCTCCTTTTCTCAAAGAAAATCGCTTTTTCCCTCAACTTCAAAGTCAGCCACACACAAAAACCTTTTGCTCACAATACCCTGAAGCCACCTCGTGATCTTAAAAAGTAAGGAAAACTAACCCTTATTCATAATTCCTGGTTAACTATTACGAATAACATGCTTTAAACATTTCCCCTGATCACTGAAGCTCTACAGTCAGGGGAAGAAGTCTTTTTTTTTTTTTTTTTCAAGGCAACAGAAAGAGGAGTGACTCTTTTGTTCTGAATGTTATTGTAAAGCACCACATGAAAGAAGAGGAATGATGGGAACATGGCAACGAAAAGGACAACAACGCTGACAAATGAAAACAGGATATTAAGAACAGCGTCGGGACTGTGTGTCTGTACAGAACAAAGCCGGGAGGCTTCTCGGGAGAAATTCAAGCAAAAATACTCTTAACACATTTACATGCTAATGGATGAACTGTAGTTTCTCCAGGTGGCACAGATCTTTAAGTCTGGGGCAATAAAATTAGGTTATCATTAAAACACATACACACACACACACTGTAAAGTGTCATAAAATTAAAACTGCTTTCAAATCACATTCAGTCACACCCCCTGCCCTTTCAACCAGTGATCCACTTCTTGAAATTTCTAGATCTATGTTTTTCCCTTTGTAAAATAAGATACTGGTTCTGTCAAATAACTGAGCTAACTTAGTATATAGTCCCAAGGAAAGTGAATTTTCTACAAAAAGAAAAACAATTTTCTCTCCATTCACAGCACACTCTAACTTACACTTTAAATATAACCTTTCAATAGAGCTTTCATGAACTCCCAGGGAAACTATGCAGTGGGTATTACGTTGAGAAACAATTACAGCAACTAAGCAGCTAACATTAATATAGTACACTGGTTTTGCCAAGTCATGGTGGTAATATCTTATACTTTTCTTCTGACGCAAATTCCACAAAAGCTGCTAGTATGATGGTATATTTAATAAAACATCATCATAATTTACTGGACTTATCACATAAGAATTATTATTGTAGTCTCTAAAGAGGTTCACAAAAGTAAAAAATATGTCTGATTTTGCACTCCATTAAAAATTTCAGTCTTTTTTTTTTTTCTCTTTTCTATGTTCTGCCACTATTCTCCTTTCCCCCTTTTCCTGATCAGTCCTTTCCATTGTCAGATGAGTGATGAGCTGATGTGATTTCTTCTTTACTAAAGCATTTCATCCAGCTTTCCCTCTGGCATGCTTTCAGAAAACTTTGGGCTAAGCCCTGAGCTCAGCGGGCCCAAGAGTTCTTGGTCTACTGGGCTGACACTGTCGATGTGGTGTCCTGTAAAAAAAAACATGTAGAGGCCAGGTGCAGTGGCTCATGCCTGTAATCCCAGCACTTTGGGAGGCCGGGGCGGGCAGGTCAGGAGTTCGAGACCAGCCTGGTCAACGTAGTGAAACCTCGTCTGTACTAAAAATACAAAAATTAGCTGGTCGTGGTGGCGGGTGCCTGTAATCCCAGCTACTTGGGAGGCTGAGGCAAGAGAATCACTAGAACCTGGGAGACAGAGGTTGCAGTGAGCTGAGATCATACCACTGCACTCCAGCCTGGGTGATAAGAGTAAAAAAAACTCAGTCTCAAAAAACAAAACAAAATGAAACAAAACAAACAAAAAACAAACAAACAAACAAAACCACGTAGTACCTTGAAGTCAGATAAACCTGAGTTCAAATCCTGGCTCTGCCATTTCCTTGCAAAGGCAGATTGGAGCCAGATACTGTACATATCTTATACTCACAGATGCTCTTCCTATCTTCTATGCAGTTTCTTTATCTGTAAAACGTGGATGATGAGAGCAATCTTAAGGGTCCTTTGAGGATTAGTGAGGTGAACTTTTTAAAGTGCCTGACAAAATTCTCGCTCTTATGGAAGGACAGGGTGGTAGGGGTTGTGGGGTTGGGGTCCTTCTTCCCTTGTTGTTCTGAATTGCCTCTTCCCACTCTTCTTTGAATAAATTCATTATCTGTGTTTTTTACCGGAAACCACTTCATACCATTTTTGCGAGCAAGAAGGATATAAATCCATTTATTCAATAACATTCATGGAGCGTCTTATATGAACAAACAGTATGTGAATGTGAAATGAACTAGCATTTTTATTCTTAACATGAATGACTTATCTTCACATTGGCAATTTCATCTATTTCCTACACTATGACATACCTCTGTTCATTACCACTGATCTCCCCCCATGAACTTGGGGCTTCACTTCTGCTTCCCACTGAAGGTCACCCTGTCCCATATGCACTATTTGTCAGAATTTTTTATTTTGCAGGAAATAAGGTACCCTGGCATGGATGGAGCATGTGAAACTATCAAGAACAGTGAAATGTTTCAGATTTTTGCTATTTGCCAGTTTCATTTCATGAATGCTGGCAGAAGACACCTGAATCAAAGATAAAGGCTGTTTTTACTCAAATGGTATGTATTTCATGTTCTGTTGGTTCCCCTTGTCCTCGAAGTCCTATGGAGCATCCTAGGTCCATGTTTGCACACTCAAGAGATTTGCATCATACCTGAGCAACCCCAAGCTTAGGGAATCTGAATCTTTTATAATGGACTGCGAGTTAGCCTGCCCAACTTTTGCCCTGGAAGAAGACGTTGTCTTTAATATAATGAACAACAAACAAACCTGCCTTCTCCTCTGGAGCAAGATACTACCTCTATCTCCCAAGACTGCTATACAAACATCCTGGGAAATAGTATGGAATAAAAGCATTCAGTGCTCCAGCTCACAAGAGGTACAAAAAGGTGATAGATCCATGGAAAATTATTTCCTAATAGACACAACTCCTGTCTCCTCCTGGGGATATGGCCAACAGTTGTTACTAGAAATCAGATCATCACTGGGCTTTCTAGCAGTTACCATAGAGGCAGAATTTCATTTGGTATTGAATGACCCTTGAGTCATAGAAGACTAGAGGTAAAAGGAGCCCTGCAAGAAAGTGATGAGAACTTCCTTACCAACGGCTCCAAGCTCCTTATCCGACCACCCTCTGACATCAGCTGTTGTACCAGGAAAATTGGCAGAAGGCAGGTAAGTCTCACCCATAGATTTTGCTCAACTAAACAGAGCCCTTAATGTCCTTCATAGTCCCAAAACAGCTTGGGTCTGGTCTGCAACTTCAGCTCTTCACTCTGAACCTAAGCTAATTTTAAGAGTTTGGTGCTTGTTTCAGCAGCACATAGACTAAAATTGGAATGATACAGAGAAGATTAGCATGGCCCCAGCGCAAGGATGACAAATTCATGAAGCATTCTATAATTTTTTATTATTCAAAAAATATTAATAAAATAAAGGAGTTTGGAAGAGTAAGCTAATTTTGTTACTTTTATGACATTAGAAATCCTATATGTACATCCATTTTGGCTTTCTTTAAGCATTAAAAAAAATTAGAACTACTTATTTTGGAGTAAAATCAGAAGAGTCATTTCTTTCACTACTCTTTCATTCCCATGGTATTTTTTGAGGTCATTCTATGTGCCACGAGCTGCTCTAGGCAGCAGCAAATTGGTGGTAAATATGAGCGCGAAGGCCTGCCCTTGGAGAGCTTACATTTTAATGAAGGAAATTAAAAAAAAAGGTTTTTAAAAACACAAACATTTCAAAGACTCATGCATGAAAATGAAAGAAATAAAAAGGATGACATGATAGAAGGTAGATGGGTGGTGCAAATCTATGTTAGCTAAGGGGATATTACTACTCATATTTGTGCTGGCTTTCTTGACATCTTGGCTTTTTCCCTGTCAATAAACAAGCAAAGAGTATCTGAATTTCAGTATAAAACTTTCCGGTGTTTGGTCAGAGAGCTGTGATTTAAATTTTCAAGTTGTTAAATGTTTAGCTTCAGATTGCCTCAAGGATAGAGTTCTTTTTCAAGGGCATAAAAATCCAACTTTTACTATTTCTTACAGGAAAATGCAATGTGATGAATTATTGTAAAATAGTGACATCTTTATTTATTTTAGCAATAAAATTTTGAAAGAGAGAAGTCATGAACACTTAGTGAGCCAAAAAAGCAGGAACCACGATGTTTTAGTCCATTTTGTGCTGCTATAACAGAATTCCTGAGACTAAGTAATTTATAAAGAACAACGATTTAGGCCGGGTGCGGTGGCTCACACCTGTAATCCTAGCACTTTGGGAGGCTGAGGCGGGTGGATCACGAGATCAGGAGTTCAAGACCAGCCTGGCCAAGATGGTGAAACCCTGTCTCTACTAAAAATACAAAAATCAGCTAGGCGCAGTGGCAGACACCTGTAATCCCAGCTACTAGGGAGGCTGAGGCGGGAGAACTGCTTGAACCCGGGCAGCAGAGGTTGCAGTGAGCAGAGATTGCACCACTGCACTCTAGCCTGGGCGACAGAGACTCCATCTAAAAAAAAAAACAAAAACAAAAACAAAACAAAACAAAACAAAAAACAGAGAGCAGGTCAGGGCCTAGTCTCTCTGTTTCCAAGATGGCATCTTGAAGGCTGTGTCCTCTGGAAGGGAGGAATGCTATGTCCTCGCGTGGCAAAAGAGTAGGAGAGGAAGAACCCACTTCCATAAACCCTTTTAATAGCGGCATTAATCCATTTGTAAGGGCTTTACCATTAAGCCCCACATCCCAGTACTGCTGCATTGGGGATTAAATTTCCAACAAATAAATTTTGGGTGACACATTGAAACCGTAGCATATGGTATTCAGAAGTACCTGAATATCTTAAGTGTTTGATTCTAGGATGTTAACTCAAAGTTGAAAATAACCATGGATGTACAGTTAAGGTTATAGAGATGGACAGGAAGGAAATGAATAGAGACATTGGAAGAGGCATTGGTTTTGTCTGTACTTACTCACCAGCTTTTGCACCACTAGAAAAGGAAATTTCATGAAGGAAAGGAAGTAAATGAGGGAAGAGTGCTGGGGGAAATAAACACATGTGACTACAGCTTTATGACTGGTGAGCACCAAAGATGAGTTAAGACTAGATCCCACTGGCTGACAGCCAATGTCTTTTGACATGTCATAATGTCATTTGACAATGACAATGACAATAATATCAAAAATCATTTCAAAATAAATAAATTCACTGGCTAGGTAATATTACAATAGCAGCTGGATCACGATTTTTAGAGCCCATCTCTTTAAGAAAGGGTTAGAAGGAAAATAGTCGCAGAGGCAATTGTTGTAGGAGAATAAAGAGTTGTTATTGTAGCTATAGCAGAGACCAAGAGAAGAGCTTGGGAAGTCTGGGTGGTGGGTGCCCTGTGCCACTCTTCCACAGTGAAGCAAATAAGGTTTGTGGGAGGACAGGGTCGCAGGGGTCCAGGGGAGGGGTTATAAAGCAAGTAGTCTTCTGAGGGTGAGTTATTCCCAACCCAAAGACTTTTTGGCCTAAAAACCAAGATTTAAGTTGTTTATTTGGAGACTTGAGAATTTTGCCCAAAATATATGTAAAAAAATGTACTCTATATAAGAACAAATCCCATAAATGCTATGAAGCTCCTAATGGCTTTTAAAACATATTCTCAAGGCAGGCTAAAGTCTGAGAGATTCTCCTTACATTATCAAAGTACGCTTCCTTGATCTTTGAGATAAATTATAAATGTAATTTGTAAAACATGAATACAAGGCACGAATTTGGAGTTAATATCAAAAGGTATGACCTTAGGGAGTTGACTTAAGAGTTTTTTCTTGTTATTTTGCTTTGTATCTTATTGTTTGTTTAAAATTTAAAGGAAAAATGTTTCATTTTAAGCAATTTAATTCTCATTGAAATGCATTTTAAGTGTGAGTTTCATCCTGTACATTTTATCCATTGAATCAAATTAGACAAGAAGCTGGCTTTTAAACATTAAAAAAAAGCAATTTCTTAAACATAAAAAAAATCAAAAGAACTCAGTACTTAAGATGCAATATAGGGCTTAAAAATTCACTTACAAAAAAAAATCTAGCTTTAAGAACAGTGAGCTTTCAAGGTGGCTAAGCTATATTAAAGTGAAGTTATACTTATTTTGACTATAAATATGAATACTAATTGGAGAAAGTATCACACAACTATATGAGAACACATTTCATTTTTGAAATAACAAATTTGAATGCCTGATTTGTCATCTTGATTGTAAAGATATGTCGTTTATCTCTTTTACGTAGCTCCTTTAGCTTGTCCTTATTTAAGTCAACAGGGTCTCTTGATTCAGGGCATCATTCCAAACAATTTTGCCAGTTGTCTAAATCTATTCTTCCCATTCCAAATTCCAAGTGACTCTCTCTCTTTGAAACAGATGCAAATACTTAGTTTCACAACTTTAGTCATTTTCATCCTTAGAATACAGACTGGAAACTGCTCACTCCTGGGGTGCTGGGCAAAGGGTGCCAGACGATGGCAAGAGTGCTGGTGACTTCACCGAAGAGAGCTTTGTTGTGCTGGAGCCACTGCCAGCTACCCTCCTCCGAGCACTGACTGCCAAAACATCACAGTCCAAAGAGGGGTGCTCCGTTCCCCCCTTCCTACCTCCCCCACATCCACCTCCCTGCCTATCAGCATCCAGAAGCAATTCTTCGCATGGGTGCTTCTTCATCCTGATCCTGACTGGCAGCTCCAAGGATTAAACTCAGGTCCTTTGGAGCAGTCGCTTTATGCACATTAGCCCCCTGGGGTGTTGAACTCCAAAACCTCTATTTTTTCCCCCTGGTCTACCCTGTATCTCACAAAACCCTAGTTAGCCACTGTGGTACACAGCCTTTCTTCTATTCCACGCTATCAAAAGAAAACAAAACAAAACACCAGACCTTACAACAATATGATGGATATGGTAATGATCGAGGGTCTTTAGGGTAGTGGGTAAATTCCAAATTCTTTCATAACTGAGACTTGGGAACTCGTTTTCTTCTTTATCATTAAGACTTCACATTTTCATCAGCAGAATCTTGCTTACAATAGCACAAATGATCATTTGGCTGAATGAAAATGGCTTGTGGGGTGTGTGTGTGTGTGTGTGTGTGTCCATTAAAAAAAGTTCCTCAAAACTGCTGAATGAAAATCAAGACCAGTGTCTTCTTAATCAAACAAAATTTCCTGCTTAGTGACTGCATTAAAAAAAAAAAAAAAGAAAAAAAAAAAAGAAAAAAGACCATCTGGCCTCTGTCTGCTATTTGAGAGGTTTTTTTCTCTTCCTCACTTCCTGGTTATCTTTAGCAAAACATTATCATTTCTCGTATAAATTGTTTTTACCACGGTGCATTTCCTTCTGCACATTACTTTAATAAATGGGATAGAAAGCATTGCTCCATTTCTTGAAAAATACTTTTCAGTTATAAATGGTAGGTTTAAAGGGGGAAAAAATGAAAAATGTGCTTAAAAAAAGGAAGATGAAAGTCAAATCACAGTGAGGGCATTAACTACTCATGTTTCTTTAAACACTTCTGCCAAGGCAAGCTCTTTTTCATATATATATACTCTCTCTATATATATACATACTATATATATATATACACATGCATATATAGTAATAATTAAATTCCAAAAGTGAAAAGCCACCCTACGCACCCTATCCTACTCATTTAAGGTGATAACTATACTAAACACCCTCCAAGAAATAAGTCTGAAATGGAATTAATTTCCACATGGGAACAAAGATGACAATAAAAGTACAATCAAACCTCAATTAACTGAAATTATTTGGAAATGAGAGAGTTCTGGTTAATTTAATTTTCTGGTTAACTGAACCCCAAATAGAAAACTTAAAAAAAATCCTAATTGAAATATTTCTACAATGCTTGAGTCCACTTTACTTGCATAACTACAAATCACATATTGGATCTAATTGAAAGGTTTCAGGTAATTTCAAATCTTATTTTTCCTTGAGATCATCATTAAAAAGACCTTTTTTCATTTGATCATAAATAGAGATGACAAAGGAGATTGATTTGAATGTATAATTGTATCCATGACCATGCATTTTTACAGTAATTCATAATATCACCTCCTTCCTTGTATTTCATAAATCTTTAGGAAAAGTATAATGCAGAAAACTTGTGGTTAATTAAGTGTTGATATTTTAGCAGAGTTCAGGTAAACTGAGGTTTTTGTGCATTTACATGCTAAACAAAATGACAAAGATTCTTGCTTTTCTTGCTGCTGTTCAGTAAGTATAAAAAATGAATGATAATTTTAATATAGTACTTCTGATCAATTTTGTTAGCACAAATTAAAGACTATGGAACACTTCGAGAAATATATAAATGAATTGAGAAAGCACTAGTGTTTAGTTTCTCAGTGGAACATAATGGCAGCTCAAGACTGGTCCCAAATGTCCTCCTTCCATGGTGCAGTCACGACCAGTCCAGCTTGGGCTCCCCGTTCCAATTTCCCACAGAAATTTATACTGTGCCACTTGAGTTACCAAATAATGACACCATTTTGAATCAAATTATTGCCCAACAAAAAGAGACTTCTAGTCTTATATTTTAGGGTTCCACCTTTTGATGAAGCTCCTGTATTGGGTAGGAGATCAGGAAAATGTTAGCTAAGATCACTTCCAGCTCTACAATTCCAAATAGCTTGCATTGTATGTGGGAAGATAAGGATAAGACTGGGACTCATGTTCTCTCTCTGAATACCCACACACTCTCATACTGTGTCTCTCTACCTCTGTCTCTGTCCCTCTGACACACACACACACACTTTTTCTTTTGGGGAGAGGAAGACATCACCAAGCCCTCATCCTCCAAAGCAATACTACGCAAATTTATTTTGAAATCTTTTATATGCCAAGAACTCTGATAGCTACCAAGCACACAGTAAGGTTTTCATAAATATTTCCATAAAGGACTGAATGAAGCTGAGGGGATGTGCCATCTCTCACTTATGGGCCTACAAAAGATATTCTTATAGGGAGAAAAGATCAATGATGTCAGATTTAGCCGTGGTACTGGTATTTGTGCTGATGACTATTTTGAAAATAGTATAGTTGTTACATACTAAAAATAGGACTCTATTGTAAGGCATATATATGTGTGTGTATATATATTTATGTATTAGTATTATCAACTAGTATGTCTTGGGCACAAATGTGTGAAGAATATTTTGAGGATACATGTATTGAGTATATATTTTACAGCTCAATCTGTAACTCAGTTTAGACCTTGCAAAGACAAAATCAGTGGGTCCTTATTTTTGTTCACTTTGTTCTCTATCTGTACTGTCTTCTCTCAGTATCTTTTCATCCACCCTTGCCCTGAAAAACGAGAATGACACTAAAACATAGGCACTTTTTCTTTCCAAGGACCCCTCAAGCGATATTATAAACTTAATATCTTGGGGAATTCTGCAGAGACTTTCCAAACTGGTACACTCAAAATCAGTGTCAAGGCCCTGAGGGTGATTGGGCCCCAACTTCTGTCACCACAGTGATTTCTACGTTGATTGGGCGCACTTGACATCCTTGGGTCAAGGGTATGGACAAGTAGCCCTGCGCCATTTAGAACCACCAAACACTCTTCCAGCCCATGGAAGCAGCATCAGGAAGTACTGCGGATTATTACCTGCTGACTTTATGTGAACTTGTCCTTCCAATAAATACTTATTTTCCTTAGAAAAGGGCAAAAAGGTGTCATGATATATTACTTAGGTAACTGTTATATCCTCATAGAGTAGTGTACTTGTATTAATTCTTCACCATACAAAACAAAGGATTTGGTGACTTAATGGAAATAATATTTATTTAGGGGGTGGCGAATTCTAGGCAAAATAAATAACGCATCAATATTCCTAACACCCAAATGGTTGACATGTGATGCAATTTACATAAGGCTTCTTTTGAATTTCATTTTTTGGAGCTTTCCTTCATATATCCATAACTGGCATTTAAAAAAATATCTACAATATGCCAGGTACTTTATACAAACTGGGTCTAATCCCTACCCAATCCCTAAATAGTGGGTATCATTTTCCCCCTTCTGCAGATGAGGAAACTGAGACACAGTTAAAGCATCTTCTTCAGGGCCACACAACTGGCACATGGCAGAGACCAGTTTAGAATCTGGGTTTTTCTGACTCTTAAAGATCTCTTGCTGGAAGTAAAATTACTATGTCGAAGACACATCTGCATATTCATGTTTATTGCAGCACTCTTCACAATAGTCAAGATATGGAATCAGCCTAAGTGCCCATCTATAGCCGAAAGGATAAAGAAAATACATTTCTTTATGGGGATGATTAGGACAATGCAATACTATTCAGCCATAAAAAGGATGAAATCCTGTCATTTTTGGCAACATGGATGAGCCTGGAGGACATTATATTAGGTGGAATAAGTCAGGCACAGAAGACAATTACTACATGTAACAAACCTGCACATTTACCCCTTGAATCTAAAATAAAAATTCAAATTATAAATAAAATAAAATTTAAAAACATTAAAAAAGATACATACCACATGATCTCACTCATATGTGGAACCTAAAGAAGTCAATTTCATAGCAGTACAGAGTAGAATAGTGGTTCCTAGAGGCTGCTGAGGGTATGGGGGAGGGGAGGAATGGGTAGAGATTGGTCACTAGGTACACAAAGTTAAACAAGAAGAGTAAGTTTTGATGTGCTATTACATAGTAGGATGACTACAGCAAATAACAATGTAATCTATATTCAAGACAGCTAGAAGAGAATATTTTGACTGTTGTCACCACAAAGAAATAATAAATGTTTAAAATGATGGATGTGGTAATTACCCCGATTTGATAATTATACTGTGTATCCATGTACTGAAACATCACATTGTACCCCATAAATATGTACAATTATTAGGTGTCAAATTATAAATACTTATTTTTTTAAAAAAATTCTTTCCTCAGCAACATATTGCTGCTACAGCCTCAAGGAATTGGAAATTTTTGATATACAAATATGAATAAAATGTGGACGCTGTAGATTCTGGCAGTATTTCAACTACTTCTAAACTTTAATTTTGAAAAGACGAATAGTGAAGCATTGGTCACGTGTTCCTTTTTCACCAGGAGCTATTCAGCAATTTCACAAGCTAAACCCTTCCAGTTCTGTCTTAGAAGGACTGACATCTGGATCATATTGGCAAGGGGGTGTTTTAAACATAAGAGAAAATTAGGAGAAAGACCTAAGACTAGATTACTTCCACGAGTTCACTCACCAATATCCGCCCAAGTACTGTCTTTTTTCTTATAACTAGCTTGTCATCCATTCTTTCCACTCAGTGAACAATGGCTTGTGACCTCACAGTTAGCGAGTTCACAGGAGAAATATATCAGTTGTAATTAATGTTTACTAGAATAAATGTAAATATTTTAAAACATACAACAGTTCCAAGCACATGTGATTTCCATTTTATTTTATGAAACACTAAAAATCCACTTGTCCACCCCATTAATTATAACCTGCTCCCAGCCCCAACCTGTATATAATTCCTCCTGACATAAATTGGAACAAGGTGCTTAGAATGGAAGCAGCCTACACCCCAACTGGGCTACAAAATGTCAAGTTCCCAAACCTCTCAAAAGTGTAACCTGACATTTTGCTAAGATTAGAGACAGTTTATGAATTTAAAAAGAGGGCTTAAGGACTCACCATAGTTAAACCTACAGTAACTCCTGAAATATCCAAAGTAAACAGGACTAAGGGAGCCCTGGGGACACCAAAGCCCTGTTAGAAGAGAAGGAACAGTCTTTAGTGGGTGGTATTTCTTTGCAGAAAATAATGTACATGCATTCAACCAGAATTAAGAAGAATGCAACAATAAACTTTGAGGCTTGAAGCCCTCTAGAGATCTAAAGGAGTCATGAATGGGGCCATGCGAAATTATTTCTCCTTTTGCTACATGTGAATGATTGAATTTATACTGTCCATTAATCCTAAATGTTGAAGGCAAAAAAAAAAAAAAAAAAAAGAGAGAGAGAATGGCTAACTTTTTAAATAGTATTTTTCTTGACATGAATATAATATGTATTTATTATACATATGTATAATGTATTTTGGTGAATATTTATAACGTTCCCAAAGAGCAAAACACCGATAGAAGGGCCTAACCGCAAAGAAGCAACATTCCACAGGTTGATCTTTCTAGTCATTTTCTGTACCTCTTAGCCACAAAAATGGGATCAGACTTTACATTTTGTTTTGCAAGTTGTTATTTTAAATATAATATATTGGGTGATTTTTCATGTTTAAAGACTCTTCTGACTTTTCAAAATTAATCTTAAGTACCTTTTAGTACAACTAAAGTATTACATCCACTTTCCAAATCAAATAGACTATATAAGCTGAAGACTTACTAAATATTAAAATGTGAGCAATTTTTCCCCATTATAACATGCACTGTCAATAGGGGTGATATTGCCCCCAAGAGGGAGAAAACTAGTTCTCAGTGGCAAACAAAACAAAACAAAACAAAACAAAACAAAACAAAAACCTTACGCTTTTTATGCACAAAGCACAGATATACGTAAATAGACATATATTTGTGGTATTAAAATTTAATGCAAGGAGCAATTAGCAAAAAATGTTTCAAAAGGCTTCTTGTGACGGGGGTTGAAAATGAAAATAGGTTGTAAACACTGCACTACAGCATCAGACTTGTAAAAGGTGGCCTTCACATTGCTAGAATTCAGAAGATGATTTTTTCCATTTTAAATTTCTCAACCTCGAATAAATTTTTCACTCATTTCTTAATTACAGACACCAAGTTTCCAAAAAGCAGATCTTTGGAGAGTTAATGTTTTGTGATATGCCCATGGTCAGCACATGTGATATCTGCCATGTTCTTATGAAAGACTCCTTGGGGTCTGGGTTAGGAGGCACATGTTGAGTAAAAGGATGTTTTGAGGGCAGATGAACACATCATCTCGGAAAGGGCTAGGGCCTGCTAAGTCTGCATCTCAACATTTATCAGCTCTTGCTCCGTGCTGCCCTCTTGTGATGTCTGGGCCTCCAGTATGCCTTGATCTCAAAACCTTCAGTTGCCTTAAATTGATGGAACACCTGCCCTCCAGTGCTTCTTGGCACCAACACCTAGGAGATGGTCAAGGAAAGAAGAGAACACCAAAAGATGCAGATTCCTTATAGGAAGAAGCCAGTGTCAGAAGAGGAAGAAAAAGTCACAAAACTTCCCTTTTGCCCTTTAACCCTAGGAGAGGGTGGGCCAATTTTCCACAAAGCTGCTGTTATTACAGGCCACACAGCTCACCAAGGAGCAAGGCAGGAGCTGAGAATCTTCATCACCTTCTGTGGTAGGCAGACTTTCTAAAATGGCAGCCCAAAGATGTCCACCTGAATCCCTGGAACTTGTGAATATGATATCACTCCTTGGATTGTGTTGTGTTACAGAGCACAGTTGATGTTAGAAAGGGAGATGATGCAGGTGGACCTGACTTAATCACATGAACCCTTAACTGCTGAGAACTTTTCCTGACTGATGAAAGAGGAATTTAGAGAGATTCTATGTGTGTGAAGGACTCAGTGTGCTGTTGCTTTGAGGTTGGAGACGGCCACTTGAGAAGGAATGCAGATGTCCCTTAGAAAGAGTGGACCACAGCTTATAGGTATCAAGGAGTTCAGTCTTACAGCTGCCAGAAAGTGAATTCTGCCAACAACCAGAGCGAGCTTGGCAGCAAATTCTTCCCTAGGGCCTCCAGATAAGAGCTTCGTCTGGCCAACAGCTTGATTTCAGTCTTGTGAGACCCTGAGCAGAGAACACAGCTGGGCCACCCAGACTTGCAACCTATAGAACCACGAGCTAATAAATGGGTGTTGGTTTAATCTGTACATTTGTGCTAATTTGCTATGCAGCAATAGTAAATGAACACACCTTCCCTTCTCTACAACCATCCTAATGGGGGGCATCCTGGCAATGTCTGTCTCCTAGATCACAGATTCTGGTGAGTGACAATGAGTTCAAATACAGTATCCAATCCCTGGCCTCGAACTGACTTAACCCTTCAAGAATCCACACTAAATCTTGCCAGACAAGTCCTAGCTCTTGACCTCTGCTCTGACCAATTGTCCCTTAGGAAGATTTTAATCACCTTCCACTTAATGATCAATTTCTCAAGGCTCTCCGCTTTCAGACCCTCTACCACCTGGCTTATTTAGTGCTTAGTATCTTCTCCAAGTCAAGCATCCATCTGGTGTATTTCACTCTGGTTGTCTTTTACCTGCTTAGAACTTTTCTTTCTACATCTACAGCGTGTTCATTCTGCCTCTTCCAATCTCCAGTCTTCATTTGCCTATAACGGGCTGCTCAGAGATTATGTAAGAAGAAAAGTGTAAGTCTGAATACCCTTCCGTGTGTTGATTTTCCTGAATTTTCTATAGGGGAAACAGAAACAGTGATGATATGCCATGATCATATGCTATGGTGGAAAGAGAAGGAAAAGGATTAAGCATCAGACATGGCTGAATGTGAAACTTTCTCAGTATTTTATCACCTCTGCATGTTTTTAAATTTTTCTAGGCCTCACACTCCTCATTTGTAAAAAATAATAGTAATACTTAACTCACAGAGCTGCAAGGAGGAATGAAAATGGTAAAGACCCATATAACAGAAATCAGCATGCACAAACACTTAAATTTCACTGTGAGAAGAATTGAGGTGGTTGTTTGTATAAACTACTTCCAATTTTTCAGCCTGTAGCTTTGTAAATAATCTTTTTATCTCTTCTATTATCATAAGAACAAAGCCATTGTTACCCTTCCTTAAGGCAGACTTTAGCCTTGACAATTAGATTATTGTATAATATGGAAACAATAATTTGACATTAGAATGCTGTATCCATTACTCTGAGAATAAAGAAAGTGAGTTTTAGGATTAGGAATAAAGTTCTTCAGTTGCCACATTTGTTAGGATATTTCTGGGTTTTCTGTAAAGTTGAGTAAACCTTAAGCCCCATGAAGGCAGGGCCCATGCTTAATTCATCCTGAGTATCTACAGGGTTTGGTTGAAAACTGTGTCCTCAGTAAGTACTGACCCACTTATTCATTTATTTATGCATTGAAAAATCAGTTAAAGAGTAAAATTTAGCTGGGCACAGTGGTACGCCTGTAGTCTCAGCACTTTGGGTGGCTGAGGTAGGCAGATTGCTTGAGCCCGGGAGTTCGAGGCCAGCCTGAGCAACATAGTGAGATCCCATCTCAACAAAGAAAAAAAAAAAGAGTAAAATTTATGCTGAAAACTGTGGTGAGCTCAACATTTTATTTTTTTGAATTCTCTTATATTCCTAGTGAACATTTATAACTTTAATTTTTCTTCTAATTAATAAATCTTCATACTTCTCTAATACAACCAAAGGGGATATTTGGATATTTGGGGGTTGGGGAGAGTGGGACATATGCTCCCCCAAATCTCCAAGTTCTTCAGCTTCTGACTTGTGCTCCAACCTGAAAATAAACCCAGAAAGTGTCATATAAAATGGCCAACATATTTCCAACTGTTTTCTTCCTTTTGTATTTCTGGTTCATTACCCAGGATGCATTTCCAGTGTCCTAGTGGCCCTGTCTTACACCAACTATTGCTTCCTGCTTCTGAACATCAGGGACTTTAAATTCCAGATTTAAGAGACTTGTGTGCTGAAGAGCTTTTCTCTTTCTATAAATTACTTGTCATCAAAATAACAAAGGATGCACTCATTAGTCAAATTAAAGATCATCTATCTGGAAGTGTATCAAACGGAGATAAAGTATAAAGAAGCATTGTTGATAGTTTTTTTAAAAATGTGGACTTAATGAATAACTTTGCTGTTAAAATTCAGCAGCCAAGGGCAATGAAAAATTCCCATGGCTTTAAAATTCACAGCCTTGGCAGACTTCTTAATGGACAAAGTTCAAGATATTCATAGCTTCCCTGACTTAAAATAAAAATCCCCAAACCACACAAGGTAGCATTATTATACTCTGAATACTCTTTAGAAAAGGTCTTATTAGCTGATTCTTCATAATTATTTGCTAAAAAAGTTGAGTGTTATAATTTAGCCTCTCACTAGCTTAGCCTTTAGACATAATGTAGCATTATTGCTTTAAGTTGTATACTGGCTTAAGATAAGTAACATGCTTCACAACAACCTGCTTATTAGTAGAGTCCCTTTCTAAGTCATTACCCTAGAGCAGGGTTCTGCAAACTATAGACCACAGAACACCTATGTACCAAATCCAGGCCTCTGCCTGTTTTTGTGTGGCCCACAAGCTAAGAATGGTTCTTACATTTTTAAGTGGTTGAAAAACATTTTTTTAAATATTATTTTGTGACTTGTGAAAATTATGTGAAATTCAAATTTCAGTGTCTATAAATAAAGCTTTTTTGGAACACACCTCCAATTGCTTTATATAGTCTATATCGAGCTGCAGGGTTTGGACAGAGACTGCATGGCCACAAAACCCAAAATACTTACTGTCTGGTCCTTTATGAATGAGGGTGCTGACCCCTGGCCTAGATTCACACTGTATGAGAATGGTACAAATAGCTTGACACTTTCTCTCCTAATAGTGTGGGGTTGTCCATAGATCCTGGTAATCACATGATCCTGCTCTGACTACTGCCCTTGTCACATATGCACACAGACATATACATACACACACACGTACATGTGCATACACACTTTTTTTTTTCTAATTATTGGGAATGGGGAAGAAGGAGAATGACTAATAGCCAAGCCTACCCCTGTTCCCTAGGGTTGTGGGAATATTCTGCTTGTTCCCGTTGGCGACATGGAATTGGAGTATTGGTTTTTGTTTTTGTGTTGTTTTGTTTTGTTTTGAGACGGAGTCTCACTCTGTCGCCCAGGCTGGAGTGCAGTGGCGCAGTCTAGACTCACTGCAAGCTCCGCCTCCCGGATTCACGCCATTCTCCTGCCTCAGCCTCCAGAGTAGCTTACAGGCGCCCGCCAGCAGGCCTGGCTAAAGTTTTGTATTTTTTTTTAGTAGAGACGGGGTTTCACCATATTAGCCAGGATGGTCTCAATCTCCTGACCTCGTGATCCGCCCGCCCTGGCCTCCCAAAGTGTGGAACTGGAGTATTTTAATCTGGAATAAAATATTTGTAACAATTAAGCAAATGGTTTCTGCTTTTTTTTCTTTTTTCTTTTTTTACCACCAATGACCACTTAAAAAAAAAATTCTAAATGCTTGGATGCTATGCTTATCATTTTAAAAAACAGCTTCATTGAGATACAATTCACACGTTACAAACATCCATTTCAAGTATATAATTCAGTGGTTTTTAGTATATTCAGAGTTTTGCAACCATCACCACTACCTAATTCCAGAGCATTTTCATCACCCCCAAAAGAAACCCCATACCCATTAGCAGTCACTCCTCATTCTCCCCTCCCCTATCCATTGGCAACCACGAATCTACTTTCTGAATCTATGAATTTGCCTCTTCTGGACATTTTATATAAATAGATCATACAATACGTAGCCCTTTGTGACTGGCTTCTCTCATTTGGCATAACATTTTTTAAAAACCTTTTCACTTTTAACTTCATAAATCCTCAGGTTTATAAGTATTTGATAAAACAATCATTGAAAAAGTAATTGTACAATATCCTCTGGGTTTTTCAAAACGCTGAAAAAGGTCCACAAACTTTTCTTACAGTCCCTAGGGATGACTATGAGTCTGAGTAATGCCATGTAAGGCATCATTCTGCCACCACAAGCTCATTCTATCATTTACTAAGCAAATATTTACAGAGCACCTGGTATATGCCAAGTGCTTCTTGAGGTGTGGAATAAGACATGCCTCTGAGTTTCAGATCTAAGCTCTTCACAACCTTCCTTTTCATTAGACACTGGCTTGTTTTGCCAGCCTGTAAACAGCATATTGCCAACACACTGTACCTACCTATATATTTTCCAGACTTTGAGTCTTTTATATAAACATGAAAAATGATATCATTTCTTAAATTATTTAAAATGATTTAAGTTGCCTTTAACTTTCCAAGTACCTGGAAAAATCTCCTGAATCCTCATCCCCTTCTTTTCCTACTTATCTGCCCAAATTTTTGTCTTTTCTTCCATCTTAGAACCCTTTTCTCTTTGATTAATATACTAAATTCTTTAGCATATGACAGTAAGATATTGCAAATAGCCATGGGGTATCAGACAAGCAAAGAAACAAAATTCACACTTTGGTCATTCATGACTTTTTTTCTTAGTATCTAGCTAGATGTCTGTCATCATTGTTATTGCTCACTCACTAGCAAAGGTTCAGAATTTCTATTCCAGAGGTAAACTAGGCAAAGTCTCTACAATCCAGGCAGACAGAGCTTAAAATAGTGGCATTAAGGTCACTGTGTATTAGAAACTGAATGGTATGTCTTTCCTCTAATCAGGTGAGTCTCTCTTATGAACAGTTCTTCTAAATGTTGGACATTTGTACTTACTAACATTGCTTGATCTTAAAGGATAGAGTCCAAATCAAGCACATCTGGGCATATTTAACCTGGAAAAACTGCCCCCAGAAGGCCATGTTAGCTTTGTCTTTGAAGAGCTGTCAGTGAACAGAGTAACTGCACGTGTTCTGTGTTGTAGAGAGGGGGCCAAACAGGGGTAAAAGGTATAGAGAGAGAGATACAGATTTCCCCTAAGGACAAACTTTGTCACTGCAAATGATGTTCCTCATTGGAGTGAGCCTCCTGAAAATCTCCTGTTGTGCTAGCATTTCTGGGGGACATTAGAAAGGGGTTGCTGGTGATATGATAGGAATTCAACCAGGATAAGGTTTGAGACCAAAGATCTTTAACTCCCAATGATGTAGATTCTGTGGCAAGGGTGATGATAAGGAACCCGGCTGGGGAGAATTTTGGCTTAAAGCAGCTACAATGGTTCAATCCCAAGGATTGGTACACTTTTGTAAGTGAAAGAGATGATGTCTTAATGCCAAGGGTAACATACTTTTTAAAGCACTTATGCAGCAATTTAACAAATGAAAAGGAAAGCATTAGTTAACATTTATAGTTAAATGTGGGAGATTTTTAACCTGTCTAGATATTCAATATTATATTCCTTAAAAAAATTGAGCCAAAGGCTAAAAATAGTCTTTTGAAATATATATATTTCAAAATACATAGACACACATGCATAAATAATTAAGTCTTTAAATATAGATTCTTAAAATGTATTATATGCCTGAACTTGCTGGATCATTAGACAAGAGCTGCATGAGAAAATCTGAAATTTAAAAACACAGGCAGTATGTACTTTTTACAAGAAAATAACGAGCCACAGGGAAGAAACTATCTTGACATTAATTATGAAGAACATAATACTTCAAAATCTAGTAGGACTTCATTGCCTTAGACTAGAATTAATCAGAAGTTCTCTTCATTTCTTGAAATTATGTTCTCTTGATTCAAAGTTATAAATCTCAAAGCTGTATAGCTTGAAAAGCTTTTAGAAGGCTTTGTTGTCTGAAAAAAAAATAGATTGCCTCTGCTATATACATTTTTAAGGCTGACAATTAAATATTTTCTCATATTGAATATGCTATTTTATGTTATAACTTCAAGGGCTCTGATGAGATTTAGTACCAGCTAGAGTATCTGAAGATCCCTACAAGTTCAGTTATGACATTCCATTACATGGAAGTACCATTTTATCCCAAATAATCAAGGTTACATTTTAAAATTTTACTTTCCATTAATTAATTCAGTGATGCATATATGCAACAGGTAGGTAAGTTTTGTGGTAGGCATTGAGGAAAATTCAAACTGTCCACTGTACAAGTTTCAAATACTTATTCACAGAGTTGTTTAACAGGATTGCCAAAAAAATTGAAGTCTATTTTTCTCTCTACTGACATTTTATGTACTTGCTAATCTGCCTGTCAGCTCAAGTTGTAGCTTTTGAGATGCTCAGCTGCTGTTATAACCTCAGCGAATAAACTCTAATTTGTAAGAAGATACTGTAACCTTAAAAGGTCTCCTTATATATTCCTTGCACATATTGGAAGAAAGGCAAAGATGAGCATGACTGGGGACTATAGTGACATTATTAGGTTTATCCTAAGAATAACATGGCTTCTTTAAAATATAGAGTTTGTCAGGCAATTTTGGAAATTAGAGATATGTTATTTGGGGTTCTGACAACTCTTTGCTATATAACTCCAAAAATTAATTAACCTCTTGGTCTATAGAGAATATAAGGGCTCTGTAGGAAAGGGAAGTACGCATGATGTTACTACATCACAGACTTTAAATGAAGTTACCAGGAGAATGCATGCAGTTATAATGTTATCACTTCATAGAGACTTTCTGGAGGAACATAAATTATATGAAGAAAATTTGCATCATTTCCTCTAAGAAGGGTGATTTTAGCCTACACAAGTAATTTGTATTTTCACTTTAGAAGTTAAAATTCCTCTATGTAATCCTATAAACAAAGGAAGATCATTTTCCTGGCTTTTATGGCTATAATGTTTCTTCCTCCAATGCCTTCTCTCAACATAATCTACTAAACCCTTTGGGCATTTTTAAAATGCGCACTTTCAAAGTATTTTTGAGTATTATTTGTCATGCTATGAAACTAATATTTTTTTAAAAGTATCCTATTATTTTGGGAGTCAGTCTGCATTTCAGTGTATTTTTTCTTCATAAATTTTCTTATTAAACTCACATACTTCCAAGAGGCTTTGCTGTATTGAAGTGTCACTTGAGTTTAGTAGGCTGGGATCATAAATGCATAGAAAAGAATGAGAATACTTCAAGGTACACCTTCCTCTAGAAATAGTGATACCTCCAGTCACTTTATAAATCTCTGTTCCTGAGAAAGGAATGCCTCATTCTGAATTGGCTTAGTGTTCCTGGGAGATTCATATTACAGTACAACTCAATGGCGTATTTTACTGTCAGAGCCACAGATAACAGTGAGTTCATGATAACTACTATCCAAATTTTCCAAATGTAACAACTTAATGAAAACTAAAAGCGGAATTTAAATTGCACAACTGATACAGAAATATTTAGTTTTACATGAGGTTATAATTTATTCTTTTTTCAGGTAATTTGTAATTTATATATAAGATACATATTTTAATTCTAATACAGATAAGAATATACAACTTAACAGTATTTCAAACAATAACTATTTTCACCTTATTTTAATTCTAAAGTAGGAATATATTTATATATCAAATGTAATAAATACAAAATATATTATTTATCAAGTAGAGGTACATTTATAAAGTTAAAAAATACATAACATTTTCTATAATTTATATAATAAAATAATTATTGTTGCCAGGTAAACATAATTTAAACTATAAAACACCATCATATTTTTTTTTGCCTGTTTTGCAATTCTTTAAATGTCTTTTAAAACCTCTTATTAGAATTCAAAGATAAACACATTGAATCAGAGCAAGATCCAGGAATTGTGCCAATTTCTCTATAAAATTCTCTATGCATATGGAGATATACCCTATTTTATGAGGTATTTTATTACCTATTAAATTTTATATCTTTTAAAATAATCATGGTATCTAATATGTGATAAAACATCATTACGAAGTAAAATAAAACCAGGTGTGCATGAAGTTTTGTTTTCAATTATGTGTGTTCAATTTGTATTTTATTTTATTTTGTTTTGTTTTGTTTTTGAGACAAGGTCCCAGGCGCCATCTTAGCTCACTGCAGAATTGACCTCCCAGGCTCAAGCGATCCGCCCATCTCAGCCTCCCAAGTAGCTGGGACTACAGGTTTGCACCACCAGGCCTGGCTAAGTTTAAAATTTTTTTGTAGAGATAGGGTCTCAGTATATTGCCCAGGCTGGTCTCAAACTCTCTGGCTCAAGCAATCCTCCCACCTTGGCCTCCCAAAGTGCTGGAGTTACAGGCGTGAACCACAACAGTGCCAGATCCAATTTGTATTTTTAAGCATTGAGTACAAGCTCTTTAAGAAACAAAGGCTGATATATTTCTCCATCAACCACTAATCTTCAGCCATAATGTGCAGAAACAAATTTAGAGATTGGTAGTTGTCAGAAGTGACCAGGTGGGCACCAAAACCTGATCCTTGCTGGTAAGGAGATTCTTATCAAGTTTCAGCAAACCCAGTGAGGTAACCTAAAGCCTGAGATTCTCCTTCTCTTCTACCTACCCCAGTGATTCTCAAAGGGAGGTTTATTTTGCCCCAGTAGACATTTTGCAATGTGCTGAGACATTTTTGGTTGTCACACTTTGGGACATGGGAGTGTTACCAGCATATCGTGGCTTAAGGCCAGGGATACAGCTAAACATCCTACAGTGCACAGGACAGCCCCACAAATAATTATTAAACCCCAAATGGCAATAATGCCAAAGTTGAGAAATCCTGACCTGGGAGAATCTAGACTGGATGTTGGGGAACATTTGGGATTGACACCCACAGAGCCTGTGTATGTCTATGTATATGTATGTTTGTAGATTTACACACATCTACATGTATATTGACAATGAAGATAGATCATGCCCCTATTTAACTTATGCAAATGCAAAGGCAATGGAATAATGTTGGAAAAGGGGGGAGAAATTTAAATAGTCTTAGCAATTTTTCCTGATACCTCATGTGTCTATTCCCAAAGTGAAGTTAGGTGTTGGGGCATGCATCTGCCATGTCTTGAGTAAGTATCAATTATCTGAGTGTCTCAGAGTATAAATTGAAGCCCAGTCTAATGTTCAGATATATTTTGCACAATACAGCTTCTTTTTTGCTCTCAGTATTTCAGTTAAGGTTCAACCAAAAATGCAGCAATCATAGATATTTTTGACAATTCAGTCATGTACCAAGATAGACCCATATTACGTGTGAGAATTTTACCTGGGAGGTACTGGACACACCCAAACTGGATTATGAAGTATCTTCTGCACTTTTTAAAAAACAATACAAATGAGACACCACTACACACCTACCAGAATGGCTAAAATGAAAACAGGGACAACATCAAATGCTGGGGAGGATGTAGAGAAAGCTGGGTCACTGATACATTTCTGGTGGGAATGTAAAATGATTCAGCCACTCTGCAATACGCTTTGGCAGTTTCTTACAAAACTGAATGTGTACTTGCCATATGACCCAGCAATTGCACTCCTGGGCATTTATCCCAGAGAAATCAAAACTTACAGTCACACAAAATCCTGCACACAAACGCTCATAGCAACTTTGTTTGTAATAGCTTCAAAGTAGAAACAACCCAAATGTCCTTAAACAAGTTGATGATTAAACTGTCATATATCCACACCAAGGAACATTACTCAGCAATAAAAAGGAAAAAACGACTGATACATGCAACAACTTGGATAAACCTCTAGAAAATTAAGTGAGCTGGGAAAAATGTCGATCTCAAAAAATTGCATACTGTATGATTACATTTATATTATATTCTTGAGGTAGCACAATTATAGAGATGGAGAACAGATGATTACTGGTTTCTGGGGGTTAGGGATGGGGTAAGGGGTGGGTAAAGGGTGCAGACTGCCCAGTACATTTTCTTGCAACTTCCTATGGATCTGTAATTATTTCAAAATACAATTTTTAAAATTATATTTCTGTAACAACAGAGCCCTGGGAAACAAGATCACCCAAATGGTCTTATTCACAGTTGTAGAGTTGGTCAGTGTTATATTATCAGCCCTCAGTAGTGGCAACCCTTAGCACCATGCCCTCTAAAATGCATTTTTTTCCATTTCTACCTTTTGTATTTACTGCTGTGTTTATTTTTTTGTTTTAAAGACAGAAATACATAAACATGAGTATAAGTGTAATTTTATTTCTAGGTGTAGCTTTAAGTATAAGGTGCATAACATTGTAAAAGAGTTTAATTGTTGTAAAGAATACGATAGATGAAGAAAAAACGCTGTTTTGGATTATAATATGAAAGGTAGTGATAAGTGACCCATGTCCATTTAATGCTATTTGGTGTTGTTTTAGCATATTAGGAGAATTTGTCCTAAAAGGGTATACTTTTAGGAACAAATTAGTTTTCTTACATTACAGGAATATTTATACATATACATGCACACATGCATACACACACACGCATTTGTCTAAAGAGATGATTTTGAATCATTTCAGACATTATTCCATCATGTGTACATATGTGTATATTTACATGCTTCTGTGTGGGTGGATGTGTATTCATTCAGAGGGTAAGAGGTAGAAATGTCCATAAACCCAGCCTTCTCTGAAATATTAAGCTTGTATCTAAAAAAAGAGAAGTTAACCTAACATTTCTTAAGTGCCTAGTATGTAACCCATACTCTGTTAAGTGCTTTATATACCATTTTTATTATTATCCTTCATTTAGTGATTATTATATAAACCCTGTGCGTTGTCTACATCATTTCAATTTTATGGTGAGGAAACTTGGAAAGTTTAAGGAATCAACCCAAGGTCACAGAGTTAAGATGTGGCACATTAGGGTCTTTACTCAAGGGTCTCTGATATTGTGCTTCTAAGTCTACTGCCTGGAGTGATTCTCTTACTAAATAGTGGTTTCATCATTGTCAAAAGAACATCAAACATCATTGTACTAGACCTGGCATTTTCTTTTTCTTTGATTGATTGATTTATTTATTTTTTGAGACAGAGTCTCGCACTTTGGCCCAGGCTGGAGTGCAGTGGCGCGATCTCGGCTCACTGCGAGCTCTGTCTCCTGTGTTCACACCGTTCTCCTGCCTTAGCCTCCGGAGTAGCTGGGACTACAGGCACCCACCACCATGCCCTGCTAAATTTTTTTGTGTATTTTTAGTAGAGACGGGGTTTCACCGTGTTAGCCAGGATGGTCTTGATCTCCTGACCTCATGATCCGCCCGCCTCGGCTTCCCAAAGTGCTGGGATTACAGGCGTGAGCCACTGCGCCCTGCCTTCTTTTTCTTTTCCTAAACAGAGGATATGAGCAGACATTGCACAAGAAATGCAAATAGACCTTCAACACATGCAAAGACAACGTCACTCAGAAGAGAATGCAAAGCTACACAGAGATGCCACTTTTCAGATATCAGATACGCAAAGGTGCACAAGTCGGACAATGCTCTCTATTGATGAGGCTCTGGGGCAGTGCTCTCACACAGGCTGGTTAGACAATGTTACTTATTTATCAAAATTAGAAACTGCATTTGCCCTTTGGCCCAGCAATCCCACTTCTGGGGATTTTTAATACAGATACATCCGCCCCATACAAACTGATGAACACAATGTTTTTCAGTGCACACTGCTTTAATGGCAAAAGATTGGACACACTCCACACGACTAGTGGGGGAAGGGTCAAATCAATTATGGTACATTGTCATAGTGCAATGATACGCAGTTTTGTTCTGTTTTTAAAGAGGAAGCTCTCCGTGGACTGTTATGGGAAGATCTCTAGGGTATATCGTAAAGCAGAAAAAAAGCCAGGGTGCAGAATAACGTATGTGAAAGGCCACTATTTGTGTAAGAGGAGGGAAATATATTTACATTTGCCCACAACAATCAGAAAAATTGCTGTAGAAATTGCTATCACAACAGGAGACACATGGTATACTGTAATTCACAACTTTAGGCAGCTTGGGAATGACAATGTTTACATATCAATTAGGGACTCAAGAAATCCTATAAAGTTTTTCTTCAGGATCCTAGTATTCAAATTAGCATAAGGATCAGACATGGAACATAATACCTGAGGTGAATGTTTCAAACAATGTTTGAAGCCCCCGGGATCACACAATTAGGAGTTGTGACTATCCCAATTACTTTCATACTGTTTCTTTAAATGATCCAATGCTAATCAACAATTTACCTGGTTAAAATTTAGTTGGTTTGATTATGCTTTGAAGAGGACACTCCCTGCTTATGTTTTCTGCACTCAGGCAGGAGTCTTGTAAAGGAGCTAACAACAAAGGGATTTTTAACCTTCAAAGCCTTAATTAGAAAACAAGAGCAAATGGTACATTTTTAAAGAGGAACCAGGAATACATGTTTGTGTGGGCTTTTGCCTGATTACATTTGTTAATAATAATGCCAAAACATGTGCACCAAAAAGCATTCAAGGTCTTTTGGTAGTAAATTATACTTGTAAATTTGATGTAAGTTGATCACTTGAATAACTCACACTCTTTGAAGATTAGAATTCATAAATGTATGAAAGAATTAAATGGTTCTTTCCTCTAGTGATATAAAGTATTAAATGACAGAAAAAAATGTGTTCGAAATCAACTGAGGAAATAATTCATTTTGAAAAGTATTCAATAAAAATGTTAAATAGGAAAAATATGCTAAGCCAGTTTCTACTGGATGAAGAAGTAAAGCAGAAACATGAAAAGGGCAAATTTAAGGATGATGGGCTGGGAAATGTCCCGTCAGCCTCACAGTTTTACTTTTTGTTATTCAACTACGGCAGTTCTAGGCCCAGTAATCTATTCCATCCCCATAAGACAAAGAAAAAAAGACTAATTCTGATCAGCAGAAAACTGGATGGCCTCTAGGAACCTTCAAGAGGGCAGTAGCTCCGGATCAAGGAGAAGTGAATGCCTTTGAAGAGGTATCTTAGATTGTTTTGTTAACACATAAAATCCTCTCTCTTTATCATGCAGAAGTCTCATTTCAAAGGGAAAATGCAAGTCAATGAGGATTAGTTTGACTCCTCAGAGGTCAGAACTAAATATACAAAACTAATAATATGACAGTGAAATAAACAAGAATGTGGAATTGCTCATCCGAAGGGATGATGTAACTAATATTGACATAATTTCCAAGCAGAAAAGCAAAACTAGGTCAAAGCACGTTGGCCTAACATAATAAGCATTTTTGTTTCCAGATTTTTACCATGTAGGCTATGTCTGCAGGCATTAATGTCTTCTGTTATCAATGTTCGGGGCTGTCACAAACAATTCATGTCTTATCACTCTTTGTTAGTTAAACCAAAACAATGTAGTTTACATGTGAACCATTCAATTCTGACAGCTGAAATGTTAGAAAGAGGAGAACTATTCAGAAAGTGTCTCTTCCAGACTGAGAAGAATCAAACAATAAATATTCATTATCTAACAGTCTACTATCATGTTTTTATCTACTCAGAAAGTCATACCCCTCCCAATTAATTATTATTACTATTTTCCCTTTTTTACTCAGAACCATACAAAAAGGGCAGCATCAATCTCATTAGAATTTCACTTTAAACATCGACCACTGAAAAGGAACTCAACTGAATCACTCACCAAATAGCCAATTTTTCTCTACCACTTTCCCCATCATACGATGACTAAAAGAAGTCACGCTTTCTTCTCTCTTCTATTTGTTCCATTTTACCTTCCTGCACTATTTCCTCAAAGCACAGCTGATTAATTCATGGGCTAAATGACTCATCTCATTCCCTAAACTTTCTTCTGTATAAATATAATTCTCCTAGTTTTTACTGTCTGACATGTTCATACTTAACTAAAATCAGAGCAAAGAATATATACATAAAAGAAGCACAAAACCCAAATATAAGATCATTTAACTATTTGGATGTTTTGGATAGCATTTTCCACTAAAGATGATGTAGTCTTTCCTGAGTTGCCTCATTATAAACCATCATTCCATTCAAATTGCCTTGGAATTTATTAGCATATTGAATTACAGCACATGACCTGAAAACATCCAAATTATATCTTAGTAGAAGGCATGTGCAGTCACAAAAGAGAATGAGATGGGGAGTCTAGAAGACTTACCTAGAACCTAAGTCTCCCTCATACCTTGCTCCCAGATGGAGGGTAAAGTGTTTCTTGTGCTAAAATGTCAACCCAGAAATGCTAAACTTTAACTGGTATTCTTAGTCTGGATTCCTAATGTATTTCCTACAGAAGATTGATCGTATGTAAATAAATAAATCTCTATTAATAATATTTGGTGGTGCCGTCCATCTATATATTGCTTTATTTGGCCATTCATCTACTTATTATTAACTCAGCAGGGCATTCAATGAATCCATTTTCCCAGTAACAATCCCCTTCCTCCTAATTGTTTGGGGAAGACCACTTCTAAATACACACAACCAAAGCAACACTCCAAAACTTGTCATAGGACAGATAACATGGTCTACTGCATAGACCCTTTAGTAATATATTAGTCTTGTTGTTTCCATAAACTATTAAATGTCCCTGAAATTTCTATTTTGTCATTTTAACTATAACTCTGGGTCTTTACACCTACCGGCAATGAAAATGCTTTGTCCAGCACAAATCTTGAACTTCACTATCAAAAACGTGGTCACCATCTACATGGGTAAGGCTTCAGTCTTCTCTCAGACACGCTATCTCAGTTGTGGAGTAACCTTGGGCATGCCACTCACCTGCAAAATTAAACAACTGCACATGGACCTAAGGCCTAAACTATCAGGCTGGGTTCAATGAGAGCAAGCAGCAGATTCTATCTTGGCGATTAGGCTTTGAGCTATTGGAGGGCATGACCCATTTCGTAATCATTTCTGCAGTACGATCAACTCCAAGGTGCTTACCATGTTTTGGGTTGTGTTCTTGCCCAGAACACAATTGAACGGAATATATATATATATATATATATATATATATATATATATATATATAGAGAGAGAGAGAGAGAGAGAGAGAGAGAGAGAGACTATTTATGCGTATACAAATGGACTATATATATATAAAACCATATACATATGGTTCAGTAATCATAACCTATGTTAATTTTCTCTACTACTGATCTATTTAGTCCTTGCTGTTTCCCAGACCTTTCTAATGCCCTTTCTTCTTCATATCTCTTCTGATTTTAAGGAGCATTTTCCATTCTCTGTTTTACTAAAATTCATCCAGCATGCGCCTGTAGAACACTTAATAATTCTTATTGTGTGCCAGACACTGGGCTTGGGTCTGGGGATTCAAAGGTAATTAAGATGTAACTCTTGCTCTGGAGTAACTGAGTCCCAAGATAAGCAGACAAACGAGTAGAAATACATACACCAACTCAAATACTCGTGTGGATAAGAGGATGCTACAGCTATTTCCTTTCCACTTATTCTAATACAAGTAGACAGTGCTCAGCATACAAAGAGCACACTTACAAACAACCCGTACCCACAAACGCCATAATTCCCTCTCAATTGGGGGCCTGTGGCTCCCTGGCTGTTACTCACAAAGACCCTAGTGGGTCCAGAAGTTCAGGCAGGATGAAATGAAGAGGTCTGACCCACAGGCAGACACACCAGCAAGTTCTGTCTGCCAAAGGCATGGTCCTGCCCCCAAATATTGTCCCTGAAAAGAAAATCATGTGTTTTGTAGCTCCAGGCTCTACTGCTTAAAATATCCCCAATTAAAGATTCATCCTAAGGGTTAAAGGGCTAAGAGTCATGAGCTTCGGCTCACCCATATTACTTCTCTCCTGCCATGTGGTAGAGACCATTGACTAGAGGAAACAGGAGAGTGGTTTGGAGGTGGGGAAGGGAAGGGTGGGAAGATGAACAATTATGAATTCACTATATATTAGGACAGGCCTGGGGGAGATGCCCCAGTGAGACCAGAAGACATCAGAAGGATGGAGAAAGAAAGGTGAAAACTAGTACAAACTTCATATTTCAAATATTGCCATGACGGGCCTATTACCGAAAGTATGACAATTCTTTCTCCTTCTGTTTCCATCCTGTATAACACAGGGGCATGTCCTCAAAACTCAGAACTTGATCTCACATTAATCAGATTGATTACTTTTTGCTGGAAAATGTTCTGGGTTTCAAACAACAAACTCCTAAAACATAAAGTATTCCTAGATTGGGGACTACCTATGAGTTACTTTTCTCTATTGAGAAAAATCAATTACTATTTAATAATTATGAGAAATCTGCTTTATGTAAGAAGTCATAAATTTCTACAAATGGACATGTGGGCTAAAAATCAACTAAATTTCACAATTACAAATCACTTCTCAAGTCTCCTAAGTTCAGCAAGGTTTTGGATACCATCAATTTTTCAAGTGGATCCCTACCCACACGAATATAGATATTAATGAGAAGCCATTTTGACCATGGAAAAACCTGCACTGTGCTACTGGTACAATAAATTGTACATCAGATCAAAAGTTCTTTGAGGGCAGGGACCTTACCAAAATCATGTTTGGAACCTAGAAAGTGTCCCGGCACATTAATAATCACGTATAATGTGGCAGAATATATTAATTCTGTGAGTGCTCAGTAAATGTCATTGAATGATATAAGAAAGGAAGGACAGCCTTTATATTATATTCATCATAAACACTGGACTGAATATAAGACCTTCAACATCCACTTGTACTACAAATGATCAGCACCTCTTCCATGTTTACTCAGAACCTCTCTTTCTTTTTCTTTTTTTTTTTTTTTTTTTTTTTTTTTGAGACGGAGTCTCGCTGTGTCCCCCAGGCTGGAGTACAGTGGCACGATCTCGGCTCACTGAGAGCTTCGCCTCCCGGGTTCACGCCATTCTCCTGCCTACCCTCCTGAGTAGCTGGGACTACAGGCGCCCACTACCGCGCCCGGCTAATTTTTTGTATTTTTAGTAGAGACGGGGTTTCACCGTGGTCTCGATCTCCTGACCTTGTGATCCGCCCGCCTCGGCCTCCCAAAGTGCTGGGATTACAGGCGTGAGCCACCGCGCCCGGCCCTCAGAACCTCTCTTTCATAGCACAAAGCAGGTAAGTTACTTTCTTTGGTCTGGTTTGTTTTTTTCAGGAAAGTCCCCTCTTGGCTTTTTCTTCTGTGCCTCAATTTTCTGTGCTTCTACTATCACCTGACCTCCTGGAGGCCATTAACCATCCTGATCTTGTGTCAACAGAATATTTTCCTCCAGAGGGGGAAAAATATTTCAGATCCAGATGGCTCCCTAATATTGTGTCCTTTTTAGTTTAAAGAAATTTTTATAACATGCCAGCTCATAAAACTGGGCAAACAAGTTTCTAGAACAAAACCCCTGAGCTCACTTTTGTGTGAAATCAAAGGAGTTGATAATGAGCCAGAATCTTCCCGATAAACTGCCTTATATGTAAACGGAGATTAGATTGCTGTTTGACCTGGCTTTATCGCCCTTTCTTTAATCACAGCGTATTTGATATTCTCTTCCTTGAATGAACTCATTTTCATAGTAGCTTTGGTCACAAGATTAAAGAATCGCTAACTAATTGTTCCAAATAAGCAGAGCAATTCTCTCTAACTCTGCCTCGGGCTCCCTGCAGTGACGTCCGCTGCCTGATCTTCCGACCACGAGAACTTCAAGCCTGACCCCTGCAGGTAGATAACTGAAATGTACACCTCTAATCAGATCCTGGTCTTTCAAAGTCCCATCAAGTTCTGAAAATAAAAACGTTCATACTTACTACAATAGGGATATTGATGACATTTATATGAAATATTGTACTTCCTTTTCATTGTATAAATTGCTTTTGGAAAGTAGCAACCACTTGTTTAAAAAGAATTTAAATTACGTCTGCAAGATACTCTGGTGTGGTTAGCCATTACTTCTTTTTGCCTATCGAGAAAAATCCGAATGATTTGATTTAACTGGGATCCTCAAATCACGCGGGTTAAAAATGTCCTGATTTGCCCCTACCTTTTTCTAATCAAACAAATTACTCTTTGTCCAGTAACCAAATCTCCTCCTTTCACCAACGCACAGCCCAGGTTGCCATAGCTACCTTGGATGTCTATTTACCACACAAACGATCAAAGCCAGGAGACATCCACATGTGCACTTTGCCTTAAAACTTGCTGGAATGTCTGTGGATAACATGCAACTACCAATTAACATATTTGCTTGTAGCCTATGTGGTCTACAGCCAAGCGAACTACAAACATGACTCAAAAAAAATTATTTCAAAATGACCAACAAGGATCTTTAAACTGACAGCAAGTCTTATGATTATAACATTTGCTGAAAGAAAGATAGTAGGGAAGAAATTAAAATTTTAACATATGTTGAAGACATTGAGCTCTCTAAATCATGTGCAAAAACTTAAAACATCTGTTGAAAGGGAACATTTCTCAGATGCATATTTAAAATTCCTGTTAGTTACTGTATCTTTCTATTAGATTTCATAAAAGCTGCCTGATCTCAATGTTGGGAGAAATGAGAACAGAACTGCCTTTTGAACTGTTAGAGTCTGTACTTTCAAATGAAGGAAACCATACAACATACTTGGGACACAATATACTTGCCAGTTACAGAATGATAAGAAAAAGAATGCTGTAAGAGAGATTCTGTTTTAATCCCTAGAATGCCATTCGAGATCCTAAACCTGCACAGGTAGTCTTTCTGGGTGGGTGAGTATTCATCCCCAGACTTGCCCCTAACTTGCTGTGTCTCTTTATACTTAACCTTTCTCTGCCTTCGTCTCACCATTTGTTCAATGAGGATCAAATTGCCACCTCGTTCTCTCCTGGCGATGTGGCAGAGAATAAATAGTTCATATTTGTAAAGCATTTTCTAATCCTCAGAGGAAAGATTAATACGAAGACTTTCGTTATTAAGCCAGATGTCCTTGGGCATTTTAATTCCAATCTAAAGAATGCAGAACGAGCTAATCAAACAGATCACAGCTTCCCTGAAACAGCAGCATCCTAGCCTTGCAAGAATTTAGCAGCTATGTGACTCATTTTGTTTTAGTAGATCAGAAATACATCATGCACCTTCTTCCCTTAGAGTTTTTTCTAAAGTTACCAGGATGTTAGAAACACAAAATATGTCTAGTAGGCAATTTTGCCTAGAGAATCTGATTCCCCCCCACACACACACACCCCGCCCAAGAATGAACTATTTGTTCTTCTTGTGTGTAGGGACAATGGGTGGATTGCCATGTGGGGTGGATTTGCAGTTGTGGGAATGCCACAGGCAAACCTGTTGTTTTTGGCCAGGCTTCTAGAACAGGTGGCCATGCTTTTCCTTTTGCCTGGGAACAGAGTAAATTCCTTCTCAAGGAAGGTACATAAAAGTTTCCCATTTATGATCAGAGTGCAGAGACAGGTTGGCATATATTTTAAAATTACTTCCTGATCAAGGTGAGTCAGATTTACACTTTTCTTTGGCCTAACTCAGCCGTGGTCTTAGGAACCCTCAAAGAATTCTATCCTTCTACACCTGAAGTGGTGGCTTCAGGAGTGTTCCTTTTCTGCCAACCTGGCAGAAGCCCAAACCCCTCTGAATCTTACAGCTAGGCAAACAGCTTTCTAATTCTGCTGGCAATTTTTGGCTACCCAGAATTTCTGGCTATCAGTGGCAGGCAAGGGTCTCTTCTGGGCTGCCACACCAGTGTATGGCATTTGTGCAGCCCTAGGGACAGATCACTCATCAGCAAAGAGATTGAATTTCATTGCTGAGCTGATGACACACAGGTCTGTTTGATAGTTAACCCTGTAAATCCAGCTGGAGCTGCCGGGCTGAGATGACAAATTGGCTGATGGGTGCGATTCACCCTGCCTGGATTCTACAGTCAGGTTTCCCCAAGAGAAACTCAAAGTAGGGATTAACCCATGCCAATAACACCGCCATCTCATTCCTCCCTACATTCTTGTTCTGACTGCAGTGAAACAACTTGCTAGATTCTGGAAACTGTCCTCGTTCTTTGGATGAACAATGATCCTGTCTCTCTCCTTCATCTCCTCCCCTGTTCCATCCCACCCTCTTTTTAAGTTCTGAACAGGCCAAAAAAATTAGTAGACATACATAGCTGTGAGATGAAAAGTTGTCCATTCATTAAATAACTAGGGAGTTCGCTACTTGTGCCCCTAAAACTTCAATACTGGGCTGTTTTCCAACTTCATGTAAATGCCACAACAAACTAGGCATGGGAAAAACCATCCCAAGCTGGGGGAAGCAAGCCTTGGGCAAAAGGAACGGAGACTGCCATGGTTCCTGAGGAATTGTGTGGGAACAGGGATTCTGGAAATTGAGCTCAGATACCACTAAGGAGAGGACAGGTGGCTCTGCACAGGATCAAATAACTTCTTTGTTGCAGCTAAGGACCTTTGTCAAAAATGTTTTGCGTTCCTCTTTTTCCTTTTCAATCCTTTCCAATTAACCTTCTCCTTCCTTTTCCTCCTCCCACTTTAGTAGACATTAAAAGTATGAGGTTGGACTGTGAGTTTGCAGAACTTAAAGAAAACGAGCGTCCGCCCCACAGTCCCCAGCAAGGCAAGGGCAATTCATTGCAAGCAGAGGGCACTTGCTCCTCCGCAAGTGTTTTTCTGCACTCCCTGAAACTTGCCAAGCATGCTTGCTGAGCGAACAAGCGAGGGGGCCAGAAGGCGGAGGGTTTGCGCTGACCATTCGACCATTCGAAGGGGGCTCTGCTTCATCTCCCAAGGCTGTGTGAAAGGGACAGAAAGTTCTAAATCCCTCGCCTGCGCTCCTAAATGGAAAGCTCACTTCCCCCAAAGTGTGCAGGGTTGCGAGCTCCCAACCCACTTAGAAGAAAAAGTGAAGAGCTTTTCCGGTTGCGATACAGATGCTAACTTTCCCACTCAGATTTATTCAGGGCTGGTAAAAAGCAATAGCATTCCTCTTGAAATCCCTGCCCTTCCAGCCTATTGGCATGTTTTTCCGGCCTTGTTTTCTCCTTATATGAGTATTGCTCTTGATATTTAAATATTGACATAAGATTTTTCCATAACTTTGATTGAGTTGTAAATCACACCCTCTCCTTGGCTTCCTACATCAACTTTTTCTTTCCTTTTCTTGCTTAACAGCAAAGCTATAAACCTCTTCCTGGACTGATAAGGAATTTTATCATCATGCCCCAGAGCCACGGAAGAAGCTGTTGGTTTGGAATTCTTTTCAAAGACTCATTTAAGTAATCCCCCAGCCCTTTCTCCGCTCACTGTTTTCAGGGCTGTCTTCTCACGTCCAGAAGCAATACAGTTTCCAAACTGCTACAACAGAAAAACAAATTTGCATTTTTCTGGAAGGACTGCCTGTGCTCATTTCAAGCTGGTTCCGCCTTCTCCGCCAGAAACACAGTAAGTGCTCAGAATGCGAAACCAAAATGAGATAAGCGGCCCCGTGAAATTCTTTTCCAGGACATTCAGCTGTCTTTATTCTAGCCCAAAGCATAGGGTAGAGACACTAAAAGCTCGAGACACATCCTGCACGATACATTCCAGCGGCCGCAAACTGGAATTGATTTACATATATTCTACAAACTGCTTGAAAGCCCTTTACAACGACTGCCTGACATCAACCACAATTAGAGGCAAAAGTGGGGGCGGGTGGCGAGGGCCAGACCGGGGTAGCTCAGGTAATGTGCTTCTTTGGTTGTCTTAGAAAAATGCAGCCCCGTCTTTCCGCCAAACGCATCGACTATGGCCAGGCGCCTGCTAAACAAGCCAGCTCTCCGGAGTAACAGGTCGCAGGGGTCCCGGGCGGCGCCCGCCCCCTCCGCCACCAGCGCAGCCGCCTGAGCTTACCTGCCTCATGTTTAGAATCCCATGACCCATCCGGCAGGGAGCGAGCTGCATCGGAGCCCGCGCCGCAGTCTTCAGAGCGGAAACACCGAACCCGACGGGATCCCGCAAGACAAAAGCAACCCGGCGAAATCTACGGGCAGCAAAGAGCACGTTTTCGTCCTCTTTTTCTTTGATCTGTTGCTACACGCACTCTGCCCGAGACAATGTCAAGTTTCTCAACCTTTTCTCCCCCAGCCTATGAAAAGTCGGTCGCAGGGAAGCGAGGACCGCCTGGCTCTTATTTCAAATCAGTTCTCAGAGACGTCGTAGGTGGCTGGCTTGGGCCGCGGAGGAGCTTCGCCAATCAGAAGTAAGGGGGTGGGTCCTGGGAGCCAGAAAGGCTGCCTCCGCGAGGATTAGGGGAGCTTTCAGGATTCAAATGACTGGAAGCAGCTGGAAACAGAGTCCAAAGCTCCAAAAGTAAAGGATGAGTTCTATTCTTATCTAACAGCTCTACTTCTGCTAAAAGCTTAACTAGCTAAGGGCCTTAAATCCTTGCATTTTAAGAGCTCCCTAACAGCATTAAAACATTTGGAAGGTGCAAAATTATTTCAGCCAGAAAAGTTCAACACTCAGGACCCAAGGGTATTTTTAAAAGGATATCTTGCACTGAAGCCCTATTTTTGCAAAAGACTGGAAAGGAAACCAAATTGTTATGAGTAACACCTTAACTAAAACGAACAATCCAGAAGGGAGGTTGTTACCTACCTCATCTCTATATAGATTAACTGTATATTCAATCTAAGAAAAATAAATCTTAATGGGAACGTGCACACAAATTTTTTGAAATGCAGCAAATGAAAAAAAATCTTTACCTACTGACGGCCCGAGGCATAATTTCAAATATCACTGTTGTCATAGAACAATACACACTGACATTTTGTTCAGGAAAAAAAAAAAAAACTTAGTAAATGCATACACCTTTCTCTATGGTTTGGCTTCCCTACAGGGTTGATCTGTTGAACTTATGAACAGGGACAAGCTGGACATCACCTTGGCAGGATTGCAGGAGAGCTGGAGAAGTAGTTGGCTTCTTAGAAACAAACTCAGACTCAAAAAAAATTTCCAAAGTTTGCTTTCTTAACTCCATATAAGCAATAACTTTTTTCAACTCTTAGCCAACATGATTTTAATGTAAATCTACCTTTTGAATTTCAAGAAAGTGCAAGTTGAGCAAAGAGTACTTTGTGTAGAACTAGTTCCATATTTTTCCCCCAAGAAATGACCGCAATTTTGTGATGATAATTCAATAAAGATTTTAAATGTTTTGGTATCAGGGGAAAAAAAACTTAGCAAATAATGAATTGGTGGCTTCAGGAGTGTCATCTGCATGGGTTCAACACATGTGAGCTCTGCCCAGTTCTACGAAAATTTAGTGGCCCAATAACTGGGCCTGGAAGCCCATAACCCTCGCCCCCTGCCTGAGTAGCCTAAGGAGCCACCTAGTGACACAAACTGACTTCAGTCCACTTCTTGTACTTTTCCTTGAGAGCCCTTCATATGATGGAGTTCAGGATTTCTCAATCTCAGCACTACTGACATTTTGGGCAGGATAATTCTGTCATGAGGGCTGTCCTGTGCACTGTAAGATGTGTAGCAGCGGCCCTGGATACTGAACACTAGATGCCAGTAGCACCCCCACAATCGTGATGACCAATAATGTCTCCAGACATTACCAAATGTCTCCTGGGTGATGAAATCACACTTTGAAAGGGTGGTTCTCAAACTTGAGGGTGCAAGGAAACTTCTGGGGAGGTTGTTAAAAATGCAAATCTCCAGGCCCCTGCACCAAAAGAATCTGATTCAGTAGGTTTGCTGAGGAGCCTGAGAATCAGCATTTTATCCCACTGACAAAGGACTCTGATTCACTTTGAGAAATATTGCGTCTATCCCTGCCCTAGGTATGCCCCAGCCACAGGACATAGGAAGCTATCCAGGGCTCCTGCCATTAAATACCGCTGGAGTTTAATCCCATGGCACATCTGTTTACCACCTTCAGTAGAAGCTACAACTGCGTCTGCCTTCTGCTTTCATCACCTCAAAGGTAAATATGAGCTGGGATTTCCTCTCTCAAGGACTGTGCCCTTTTAATGTTACTTCCATTTTTATTCTCCTTTGACTCACTCACCAACTATCTGACAATCTCAAATGTCACCACTCATTCGTGGTTTCCCCAAATGCCCCAAGAAAAATTAATCCCTTCCATCTTCTATGCCCTTAAAGCAAAATACCCTTATAAAAGAGGTTTCAGAGAGCCTATTTGCCCCTTCTGCCATGTGAGGACACAGCAACAAGGCACCACTGATGAAGCAGAGAGCCCTCACCAGACACCAAATCTGCTGGTACCTTGATCTTGGACTTACCTGCCTCCAGAACTATGAGCAATAATTGTCTGTTGTTTATAAATGGCCCAGTCTAAGGTGCAGTATTTTGTTATAGCAGCCTGAACTAACACAGTGCCATAAAGTATGCTGCCTCCTTGATTCAGAAAACCTCTAAAAAAATGAATGGTGGGGATACACAAAGTCTGCTTTTTCATTTACAAATAAGCAAATGGAAATTTTTAAAATTCTGAATGAAATAAATGGTCCTTTGGAGGATGTTCATTGAGTGAGGATTTGATCCACCTATTAGAAACAGTGAGGCCCAGTGTGGTGGCTCACACCTGTAATCCTAGAACTTTTGAAGACCGAGGAGGGCAGATGATCGCATGAGCTCAGGAGTTTGAGACCAGCCTGGGCAATATGGTGAAACCATGTCTCTACAAAAAAAAAAAAATAGCTGGGCATGGTGGTGTGTGCATGTAGTCTCAGGTACTTAGGGTGCTAAGACAGGAGGATCACTTGAACCCAGGAGGTCGAGGCTGCAGTGAGCCTAGGTTGTGCCACTGCACTCCAGCCTGGGTGACAAGTAAGACCCTGAAAAAAGGAGAAAAAAAAAAAGAAAGAAAGAAAAAGAAAGAAAGAAAGAAGAAAGAAAAGAAAAGAAAAGAAAGAAAAGTGAAGTGAGTAAAGGAGCTTGCTCTACCAAACGAACAGATGTTCTGTTCCCAAATTTGTGATTAACAATGTTTGCTAATGTTAGCTGAAGGGATGTTCGAAGTTTTGAAAACTCTTCTTCAAAAAAAGCAGCTTAATTGATAATCTTGTTAGTTATGTGCGGGTTTGGTTATTAACAGACCTTGTAGCAAACCTAACATAGGTTCTGGGTGGATAGTCCTGGACAGGCGGCACTACTCAGACATGGACAGGCTTTGGTGTGGTGCCCTTGGACGATACCTAACAGTACTTGTGCCACCTCTCTCAGTGATCTCGTAGATCAAAGAACATGGAGTGAATGTTTGTGTAAGTAAAAAATGGCTAAATATCAGCAATTTCACATAGATTATTTTAATATGTGTCAGGGCATATCAAAAGTCAATGAAAATCAAGCTGAAGTTGTCTATGCAGCCACCTGGAGAGTGCCCAGTACAAGTGCACAGACTTTGGGAGCTATGAAAACAGCATATTTATTCTCCCTCAGAGGTTTCAGAAATCCAGTTGTTTTATTATGGGGACAGAGGGAAATTTATGGAATGCTGTGTTTGAGGTGATTAGTAAAGGCAATTTAAGTTAACAACATGAGTCCCCACTTAGAAAAAAAAAACTCATCTATAATTCTTATAGAAAGTCACAAAAAGAGAAGCAGGTACTCCCTGTGTACAGGTACTCCTTAAATTAGTTTCTTTCAGTTGGTTAAGGGAAACAATGTGGTATACCACAAGGATGGGCCAAATAAGACTTGGAGTCAGTTTTCTGTGCTGACTTGGCCACTAACTGGCTAATAGACCTCAGATAAGCCAATTGATATTCTAAGCCCAAGATTTCTTAGGGGACAATTGCACAGACTGAATAAATTCATATATTGGTAAGTGTGCCCAGTGCAATTGCTATTGCTTGTTGTGTAAATGTGTTGGATGAGCAACACTGGAAAGAAGTGAAAAAATCTATGATGTCAGAAATGTACCCTAAGCTTGTTGTTTCCTCACTAGAAAATTAAGGAATCAAAGCAAATCATGTCATTTTAAATTTTAATTAAACCTTACTATTTAATAATTCTATGCTTTCAAAGGTGAAACATGTTAACAATATCTAGTTTGTGTTAAGATTAAATATAGCGGATTCTTCATTATCTGCCCTTGAGTAATCTGGTAAACGGTTTATGCATGAATTTTTAATATTTTTATTTTATTTCATTTAACTTTATTACTTTTTAAAAAATTTTTTGAAACAGGGTCTCACTCTGCTGCCTAGGCTGGAGTGCAGTGGCATAATCTCGGCTCACTGCAGCCTCAACCGTCTGGACTCAAGTGATTCTCCCACCTCAGCCTCCTGAGTAGCTGGCACCACAGGTGTGTGTCACCATGCCTGGCTAATTTTTTTACTATTTGGAGAGATGGGGGTCTTGCTATGTTGCCCAGGCTGGTCTTGAACTCCTGGGCTCAAGTGATCCTCCTGCTTCAGCCTCCAAAAATGGTTTATGCATGAATTTACCAAGGGCTTCTTATATCCTCCTCCTGTGGTCAAAATCTCCACTCCCAATTGAACTTTCTACTTCATTTCAATACAATAATATCAGCCGAGCGCGGTAGCTCATGCCTGTAATCCCAGCAGTTTGGGAGGCCGAGGTGGGCGGATCACGAGGTCAGGAGATCAAGACCATCCTGGCTAACACGGTGAAACCCAGTCTCTACTAAAAATACAAAAAATTAGCCGGGCGTGGTGGTGGGCGCCTGTAGTCCCAGCTACTCCGGAGGCTGAGGCAGAAGAATGGCATGAACCCGGGAGGTGGAGCTTGCAGTGAGCCGAGATCACACTGCTGCACTCCAGCCTGGGCAACAGAGCGAGACTCTGTCTCAAAAAAAAAAATAATAATAATAATATCGTACTTCCCAAGAATTCTTCAATTTCTGTCATCTATTTTTTAATTATAATTTTGTATTAAATTTGAAGAGGAAAATTATTTGAATTGTTTTTTAAGTGATTGCCTGTATCAGTCAGGGCTCTCCAGAGAAACATAAAACAGGCTTATGTAACTGTGGGGTCTGGCAAGTCTGACATCCATAGGGCAGGTTGGCAGGTGCAGACTCTTGTAGACATGAAGCAGAATTTCTCCTTCTTCAGGGAAACCTCAATTTTGCTGTAAAGGCTTTAACGAATGGGGTGTGGCCCACCTACATTATCAAGGATAATCTCCTTTATTGACGTCAACCGATTGTAGATATTAACCATATATCTTCAATATACCTTCATGGCAACACCTTGATTAACATTTGGTTGAATAACTGGGTACCACAACCTAGCCAAGTTAACACATAAACCATCACAAGGCCTGTGCCCAAACATTTGTATATCCATTGCAACAACAAGCACAGAGTATATGGTCAGTCAATAAATGTTTACTGAGTTGTTGTGACTAATAATAATAGTAATAATTTTAAAGTCTCCATTAGTAGAAGGTCATCTTCTTTATCAATAATGAAATTTTGCTAACCGATTTATTATGTACTTATCAACTGCAACACTGGAAGTTAAGAGCTCTATTTTACTTAATTTTGAGATTAAATGTTTTCTAGCTGACAGTTCTTTACCAAATCATACTATCAATCAAATGTCAGAATATAATGCAATTATTTTCATACCAAGGCTCAACATTTTTGCATCCCATGTACTCTTTCTTTGGAAACCACTCAAAGATGTGCTTTAGCAAAATGAGAGTGTTAAACTAAGAAAGATAAGTCAATGGGACCCAGAAAATAGAGGCACCAACATAAAAAGAAGTAAGGAAAGTCCAGGATGATAACTACATAATTATCATGCAGTTATGAGCAGCATCTTAGAAAGGTCCCATCTAAATTGTAGCAGGAGGATGGAGGACTCCTGGAGTTAGGACTCTGAGAGAAAAATGATACTATAGTTAACATTTGAGGGCAAACAGGTACACATAAATATAAGCAATATGTGAGACTATTATTAACTCCAGGCAAAACAAAAGAATGCACAAAAAAATGAAGCATTGTTATAGAACAGTCCTTAACTTGGCAGTGATTTCTGATATAGATATTATGGCAGAGACTACTGGTAGCCAATCCAGTATCCATCTTCCCTTTGCTTCTTTTCAACAGAACCTCAATTTACTTGGGGCAAAAATGTGCCCAGCTGAAGAACATTTCCCAGCCTCCTTTGCAGGTATAAGTGATCATATGAAACTATTATTACTATTATTTTTAGAGACTAGGTCTCGCTGTGTTGCCCAGGCCGGAATGCAGTGGCTAGTCACAGGCACACTCATATTGCACTACAGCCTCAAACTCCTGGGCTCAAGCCATCCTCCTGCCTTAGCCTCCCAAGCAGCTGGGACTACAAGCTCATACCACCACGTCTGGTAGGCCTATAAAATTTTAATAGAAGCTGCTATGTACTATGTAGGGCTTTTGGGAAAGTTATTTAAAGGGAATACACACTGTTTGCTCTTTGCCCTTCCTGGATTTCTCCACCAGGAATGGTTGCAATGTCTGAGGGACTAGGGCCTTTCTGTAACCATGACGAGGACAGAACACCTAGTAAAGCTGGATAACAGAAAAGATAGAAGGATCTTGGATTTCTGATGACATCTTGGAGCCTCCAAATGAGCCCTAAGCTTCATGTTCTATGGAAAAATAAATTGCTAATTTGTTTGAGCCAATGTTTTGGGATCTGTGTTACTAGGTGAACATAATTTCTGACACCATTATATTGGAAGAATGTGGGATTGGGACGAGGAGGGCTAATTCCTTTTTGATCATATGTAGAATGTTAAGAATAATGTCCAAAATTCATAAACCAGGAAAGAGCAGTAAAGACATATAATGGGAAATATTGAGATACATACCAGAAGAGATATTTGCCAGTTGATAGTGATTGTCCCTAGGGTGGAGTGGGATGGGACAGGGATTACTGTTTTTCATTAAGAGTCTTTCATACATTTGTATGTGGAACATGTATTACTTTGATAAAATTAAAATTAGTTTAAAATAAACAAAAATATACTCTCTGGTTATAAAATCAATTTCTTGTCCTTAAAGTCACTTCCTATGAACTAGCAGTGTTTTATTATCATCTGGCCCATAGATGACCAAAGAGTCATGATAGAGCTTCAGATAAATTACATGCCTAATGGCCCATTCTGAACCCCAAGTGTAATGTGATCACATCATACACATATGACCTCATTAGCATTTCCTGTTTCCACCATTTCAGCTTTAATTTGTTCAAGGTTTATGATTGTTTTGCCACATGTAACCAGAAATACGTATAGACAGTTCTGATACAAATTGTCTTGGACATTCTTTTAGATCTCCAGGAATGAATATTCTATATCCAAGACACCTTAATAATTCATTACAGTAATGAAAAATCACCTTTTGTTCTTATTCCTAATTGGCATCATTCTTGATTTAAATCCATTTTTTGTGGGTCTTTGTATGACTAGGAATAGCTGTTTACTGTCCTTCATATTTAACCATTTTACTTCTTATCCTTATTCTTTTATCTCACTTTTCTTATATGTGAGAAAGATTAGTCCCTGAAACCTTTAATATTTTAATGCACAAAGCTGATATTTAAATTAGTCTTAGAGATTAAAAATATTAACTTTTATGAATCATCTCTTTTTTTTGTATGTTAGAAACAAGCAAATCAGACTGGATCATTGATAAGCATGTGGACATAAGGAGGGGAATAAAAATTTTAATCAAAAGAAGCTTTGAACAGGATTTGCGCTCCTTGCTTATAAAAAGTCAATGCTTTATCTTTTAGATTGGTACTTAAATGAACAGAAAGATTGCCAGGATGGTTGTGTTATTTCTGATTGGTGAAAATCCTCTCCTACTTCACACATACCTGGATCTAAGATGGTAGTAAAAATAAAAACTACTTAGGAATCATGGTTTATGTGTCTCTTTCCTTTGTTACACACAGATCATGGTGGTTTTTTAACATTTTTAATGGCCAAGGAAATATTTACCCTTATTTCCTTATAACTAGGTAACTTGTCATGAGTTTTTTTTTTTTTTCTGTTGAGAACCACTTATGAAAATCAGCACGTACTGAGATAGCCTTTCTTATATTATTCCCCTGATGCAAAATAAACATAGTTAGTCATGGCAAGAAAAAAATGCAAACATGGGTATCAGTCCCTCAGCTTTTCCCATATTTATTAAAGAAATCTAAATGTCTGAGAAACTGCATTCAAATGAGGCTTCATTTTATTTCTCCTTTGAATTATTAATTTACCAAAGGAAGGGCTTATATTGCCTGTCTACATTATCTTATAAATAGCAATGCTATTTAATGTTATTTTAATGTGAGTGATTTAAATAGTATCATACAATGAACAAAATAACTATTCTTATTCATAGCATTATTTAAGTTGTACCACAATGCCCTAGTGGTATTTGTCCTAAACTATATCTGTGTGGGAAAAAAAGATAATTTTGTTATGGCCATCTTTAGAAACCAACCAATTCGCAGATAGGTGGACTTTTCTTCAGCTGTGCAAATTAATTTAGCCCAATTAAGGGAATTAAAATCAGCTGATACACCACACACTGAGAGGTCTAATGAGATAAAAATACGAGCACCTACATTACAGAGATGCACAATACAATATAATACAATATAATATAACCCACCAGGAGGTATTTGTGCTGAATTAAAAGGCAGGCAATTGAAAAAATCCTGTATCTATCATGGACCAGTTATACATCAGGCCCTCTTCGGACATGCAGGAAGTGTACAGTTGGTATATGGGACATTGGAATCCATCTCTCAAACTCAAGAACCTGTACTCTTTCCAGCATGTGGTGCTGCCACCCTAGTTCAGATGCAGGTCTTTGGAATGAGGCTCAAAACGCAGTATGCCCATGACTCATCACAAACACTCCTTCACCTCCTGTGCCTCATATGGGGGTGATGGGATTTATCACTTAGATGGTTCTAAAATCCCCAGCCACAATCTACCTCCAAAAGCCTCTCATGTTGCACCTTCAAGATGAGTCAGGAATTTGCCATTACATTTGGAAGCAAACTGAAGCACTTTAGTGATTTTTTTTTTTTTTTTTTTTTTTTTTTTTTGAGACAGTCTTGCTCTGTCATCCAGACTGGAGTGCAGTGGCATGATCTCGGCTCACTGCAACCTCTGCTTCCTGAGTTCAAGCTATTCTCCAGCCTCAGCCACTCAAGTGGCTGGGATTACAGGTGAGTGCCACCATACCTGGCTCTTTTTTTTTTTTTTTTTTGTATTTTTAGTAGAAACAGCGTCTCGCCATATTGGCCAGGCTGGTCTCAAACTCCTGGCCTCAAGTGATCTACCAGTCTTGGCCTCCCAAAGTGCTGGGATTACAGGCATGAGCTACTGAGCCTGGCCAGCACTGTAATGATTTTTATTTACCTTAAATGGTTCTCCAAATTTGGGCTGTGTTCATCCAATCAACCATAGGCAGGAAAAAACAATGCATTTGTCTGTTAAGGGAATAACCCTCATAGAAAAAGATGTTGGTGTTGTGCTATGCAGAGGAGGATTTGGATTTTAGGGCTCTTTCTCTAGGACTGTGAATGAGGTTTTCCTTTTCCATTCAGAATTGCTCAATGATGTTCCTAGTGGAACACATTTGTGTGATTCATTGCCACAGTTAGGAATGCAGCCTTGGAGCACTTTTCTTTATTCGGAGCTAATTGGTGCATCAATATTCTAGCCATCGATTTCATTAGCAACATATAGATAGATAACTGTACATCTCTATGAATTGATTTTCATCACTCCCAGGGAATCCAAAGATCTCAAGCATGGAGACAAGTGCTTCGTATAAGAAAAAGAATCGGAGAGACTCTCATGCCTTAATCATATGCTAATAAAGATGGTATATCTTCCTTATGCCAGAACGGTCATAGGTACTCAGTAAGTATTTATGGACTACAGCTATAACACCCTGAACATGCCTGATCATGTCAGTAAGTATTTATTGGGTGTCTACTATGTGCCAGACATTGTTCTAGGTGCTGATGATACAGACAGGTACAAATAGGTTAAGTGCTGCTGTCATGAGCATACCTTCTAGTGAAGGGAGATAGACAAACACATCAATAAATAAGTAGAAAATAGGTCTGATGGTGATAGGAGCTATTGTATGTGGGGAAAGGAGTGTCAATGGGGTGAGGAGTTTATATTTTTTTATAGGGTGATAATTTAGCAGAATCCTAAGGAAGTGAGGAAGCAAGACTTTCAACTACAGTGATGGATGGGGCAGAGTTATCCAGGCAGAGGAAACAGTGATTGCAGAAGCTGTGAGGCCAGGGTGAACTCAATCAACGCAGGAAGCCAGTGGAGGTTGGAGCAGAGGGTGTAAGCACTACAGTAGTAGGAGCTGAAGGCTCAGGAATGTGTCTGAGTGCGTGTGTGTGATGGGGGGCAGTGGTTGTGGGTGGGTGTTGGTGAGGCAGTGTTTGCAGATCCTGTAGGGTCTAGTAGATCACTAGAAGGATCTTGGGTTTTCCCTGGAGATGGGAAAGTTTCAGAGCTCAGGAGTGACAATATCCAATTGACATTATAGAGCTCAGTCTGACTGCTAGACAGAGAGCAGCCTGCAAGGCAGGAGATGTTAAGAGATGATGGTGGATTGGGTCAGGGGTGGCAGTGGAGGTGGGGTGACTTGGGGAGTTCCTGGATAGATTTTGATGGTACAATGAGTGTGGCTTGCTGAGGGACTGTATGTGTCAGATAAAGAGCGGAAACGAGGTTTCCAGGTTCTTTCCTGGGACAGCTGGGAGAATTAAGTCATTGTTTACTGAGATGGGGACAACTGCAGGAGAAGCAGTTGATAGGAGGGACCACCACCTTGCTTCAGTGTCCTGTGGGACGGGCAGTCTGGAGGCTTTGTAAAATCATCCAGATAACAAGAAGGTCCAGGGATATTTGGATTATGCCCAAAAGTTTATACTATACGTGGAAAAAACTGAACATAAATACTTGATTTATTATTCCTAATCAATGCAGTATAGCACTATGGCTGGCAGCACTGATGCTGGAAACAGCCTTAGTCCAAATATTAAACCTCTCACTTAATGGTTGTGATAACATGGCCCATCTGCTTGATATCCCTCAAAGTTATTGTGAGAATTGAGGTTGTTTAAAAATAATGTTATTTAACATTTATTGAATGCTTATTAGACACCAGACACTGTTGTGAGCATGTTTAATCTTCCTTCACCCTATGAGAAAAGGTACTAATATTATCACCATTTTCCAGAGGAGAAAACTGAGGCACAGAGAGGCAAAGTAACTTGCCAAGGTCACAAAGCTAGGAGGACATAGATACTAGTTTGTGCACTCAGGCTGACCAGTTCCTGAAAACATGCTCTTAACCATAGGACTATGAGGAGAACACAGCACAGAGTAAATACTCAAAAATAGTAGCTTGTATTATGATCAGGTAATTCATAAAACAAAAGTGTCAAAGAGTCAGTTGTATGTTTATATGACTCCACTTGTAATCATTGCATGACTCAGTTTCCAATGTGCATTGCTTTCTCCAGCTCTATTTTGGGTATGTAGCCCATCTTCTTCCTTCCTTGATATGATGAAGTCTTTGCTGAGAAAATCAGAACAAAATATTTATCATTTGAAAGTTCGCTTTAAAAATGCCTGAGGCACAGGAATCCTTAAGAGTCATAAAATCCATCACAAGCATGGAAATTTTTTTTTTTCTGTCATTAATGTCATTTAGGACTATAAGCATATTTACCTACGTCGCAGATATGGAACAGGAAGCAATTGTTCAGACACACTTCTAAGTACCTCCAGGGCAGGCAACAATGTCTGACATTAGCTCTCCAGATTTGTCTTTCCTTTGAATCATGGAGCTCACCCTTCAGCCCCAAAGTGCTTTCAGATGGGACCTTACTGAGCCTCTGCACCTTATTTCTTTCAATTACGCTTGCATTGTCTGGCCTAATGAGTTTCCAAAGCTAGTTTTCATTTTATTTAGGGCATGTTTTCAGATGTGTTAAATTAATTGGTGCTAAATAAAAGATAACCTGACCCCTAAAGCTTCTAGCAAATACCTTCCATTACCAAATGTACTATTTTAACCCTCATGTGTCTAAAAAAACAAATGTAAATGAGCTATGCTGTGCCTGTTTCTTCTTCTTGTGTATCTTGGGCAAGTCACTTAAACTCTCTGAGCTACAGTTCTATTATCTGTACAATGGAACCATTAGTTGCTTTGGCTGCCCATTGAAATCACCTGGAGGAGATTTAAAAGATACTGGCACCTGAGTCCCACCCCAAGAAACTGTGATTTAATTGATCTGGGCTGGGCCTTGGAGCAGAGAGTTTTTAAAAGCTACCTTAGGGAATTTTGATGAGTAGCCAAGGTTGAGAACCACAGGTCTAGATCGGTGGTTCTCAAATTGGACTGGGCATCAGAATCCCCTAGAGGGCTTGTTAAAACACAGGTTACAGGGCCCCACCCCAGAGTTTCTGATTCAGCAGTCTGGGGTGGGGCCTAGAAATTTGCATTTCTGACAAGTTCCCAGGTAGGGCTGATGTTGTTGGTTTTGGAAATGCTTCTCTATATCAGGGGTTGGCAAACTCAGGCACTCCAGCCCAAGCCTGCCCACCACCTGTTTTTGTATGGTCCACAAGTTGGGAATTGTTTTTAACATTTTCAAATAGCTGAAAGAATCAAAAGAATTATATTTCATGACATATGAAAAGTATGTGAAATTAAAATTTCAGTACCCATAGATAAAGTTTTATTGGAACGCAGCCATGCCCATTCAGTCTACCATTAAACCAAGTGTGGGACCTCATGTAACTGCACAGGTTGTATGCCCAAGAAGCTGGCCCTGACTGACATTGACTAATTTAAGCTCCAAGCTTGATGTGTTTACCTCCTGAAGGGGATCAGAATATGCCAGCCCCAAATATGCCTCTTTGCCATAATAATTATTTTGAGCTAAAGTCAAATGAAAATCAACAGCTGTTGGAAGAGTTCTCTGCCCTCCCTCTATCTGCCTAAAAGCAGAACATACATTTCCCTTTGAAGAAGGTGCCCCCTGTACCAGAGAGAGATGAGTGATTTTTATCATTGATGATGGGGAGTCGATACCAAGAAGTGTTTGTATAAATAGACCTCAGTCCTTATTGTTCATTAGTTCCCCTATATATTTCCTAGTCATTTTCCCATAATTTATTATCCCTTGAAGCCCAAACCCTCTTTCCTTTGTTAAAAGGGTATGTTAAAAGCCCCTGAGTCTAGCTGCTTCTTTGCATTTTGCTCCTTTTGTGTGGACTCTTGTATATGTACTTTTTTTTTCTTTTTTTGAGACAGGGTCTCTGTTGCCCAGGTTAGAGTGCAGTGATGTGATTATGGCTCACTGCAGCCTCAATCAACCTCCCAGGCCCAAGCAATCCTCCTACCTCAACCTCCCAAGAAGCTGAGACTGCAGGTGCACACCACCATGCCTGGCTAATTTTTATTTTTATTTTTTTGTAGAGGCAGGGTCTCCCTATGTTGCTCAGGCTGGTCTCAAACTCCTGGGCTCAGGCGATCCTCCCACCTTGGCCTCCCAAAGTGCTGAAATTACAGGTTTGAGCCTCCAAACACAGCCTTGTGCATGTAAATATTGATCAAAATTGTGTGCCTTTTCTCCTGTTAATCTATCTTTTATTAGTTTAGTTTGCAGCCCCCCAGGGACTGAACAGAAGAAGGTAGATGAAAAGATTTCCTCCCCAGTACTCGTTGCCTGAGAAATGTGAGACATTGTTATTTGCAGGCTCTTCACCTCACTGTTAGTCATCCCCCATTTCCCCCTCCCCCACAGCCCACATCACATGACATAACTACACGAAAGACCACTCCATTAGACAGAGAGAGAGTCTCTTGGAAACAGGATGACTTAAGTCAGATGACCTCACAATAGAAGGATTGTGGGTTATTACAAGACCCTGTGCCCTTTCTGGTAAAAAATATCCATGAAAGGACCATCAAAGATGCATATAGAGCAAAAATTGCAGAATAATACCTACCGTGTATGCTAAATGAAAACTCTAAGAAAAAAAATGATAGGCACGCTGTGGGCAGGAAGAACAGGATGGTTGATATTTATTTCTAAACATCTGAAACCCGAAGTTATTCCATGGTATTTTAATAAAAGTCCCATATGTAAGAATCTTTTGGTAATAAGAAAATATGAAAACACATTTTACTGGAAATAAGCACATAAGTTGTAAAGTTTTTTAAAAGCCCCTTCTCCCGAATCATGCCTCTAGTTAAATTTAAATCCAAGTAATATCATCCAGTTAACTAATATGGTTTTATCTCTGATTCTCAGGAAGGATGTGTATCCTTCCCAGTAACTATTCCCTTAACAAAGAGGTTGCTATGGATACATTTTTTTTTTTTTAATTGAGTGCTGGTATTTTAAAGCCTATGCAATTTAGTGCACTATATCTGGCCAGAGGGTTATACTAATTTAAGTGCCTGTCTTTAATGCTAACAATTTTTATCTTAATACAGTTGCTTCATGCATTTGACGTGAGGTGTTCAAGAGCGTAAGAGGTGGCGTGGGTGTTCTTTAAGGAAAAGCAAGTAAGACAAAAATCGTACAACCCACGTAACTGCAATTGAATCAGTGGATGCTTCACTCGCCTGGAATTCGTCTGTTCTTGGTGTGTTTAATAATGAGTCATGCGATGCATTTGCAAGGCAATGGGGCCACCTCCCAGGGCCTGGGGCCACGTTATGATTTTCTGCACCTGAGTCCCTCGTCTGTGTTCAGATAGGTTGCTAATGCATCCTGCGAAGCTGACCTAATGCTACTTCAGTGGGTCTATTTTTCTTCTGTGGCTCAGCTTGAATGTGATATTCAGGAAGTCGACTGTCAGGTATGCAAATTGAGAGAAAAATATGCCACATTAAATCATGACGGTTTAATAAGGCATTACTCATGGGCAAATGGCTTCTGGTACTCTCCTTAGTAGGGGCAAGTTGAAAAGCATAACCTGCCCCAGAGAAGAGATCTAGCAATTTCATTGGCATTCCATCTTTGTCAATGCATTTGGTGAAATATGCTCCAATTTACATACTGTAGCTGCCAGTATTCTACTTGAAAATACAAACCAACATATATCCTACTTTAGTCACCAATATTAAGAATCTTTACCGTTATGATTACACTTGAGGTGAAATACCAAACATTTCAAATGCTTCTAATGATAGTGCTGCTCTATGAATATGATACCAAACACTTAGGAATGTGTCATGGTACCTCAAGAATTTCTTTTCAGAGCAAAAGGAAATCTTTACATTTTCGTCTTTTTTTTAACTACAAATAGAAGTTAATACAATAAGTATTCATTTTCATTGCAACTCAATTTATTTTTCTGTAACCTGTAGAAAATGAAGCATGTTTTCTATATGCCTTCTATAGGAAGGCATACATTTAAATTACACCTTTTCCAATCAGACATGGAATTTTACTAAGAAAAAAAAAGAATAAGTCTAGAATGAAAGAATTGTGATGCTGAAATTCTCCAGGTTATTTACACATTGATTACTTTGTCTGCTGCAAAACTATTAATTTAGTATTTGCCAAGGCTTTAGAACTTAAGTTCTTTACATAGTAACTTATTTTCATAAATATGGAAGTATAATAATTAGGGTGGTGTATGTAACAATAACATAAAAACACTTGTTTTTGACAGGCTGGTCATTGTCTGTCACAGTCATGTCTTCACTCGTGAAGATTGAAAGCAATGTCACATGAAAAACTGGTTTCATTCTTCAGTTAACAATTTAAATCAGTGCTTAGTTGCCCCAGACTACAAAATATATTAGAGGCAACAAAACCATTTTTAATCCTTCTTACCTAAATATAGATATTCCATTTAATTTTGGATTTGCTTTGTTAGATAAAGAGAAAGACTTAAAGGAGAAAGGCAAAGATTTAAAAACATAAAGCAGAGGGAACAGCATGAAAGCAACTATAAAATGCTGGCAAAATGTGGAAGAATAGAAACCATGTGGAAGTAAGTATTGTGGAATAAAGATTTAAAACCCTTCAGAAATGTTCTTTGAAAATCCAGCAACACAGAGGGGAAAAATGAAGAAAAATTAGCCAGTGCTAGTAAGAAAGCACTTTCTCTTTCCACCCTGACCAATTCTCTTTTATTTAAAAGAAACAGAACAAGATTAAGAGTTTAAAAATAGAGAGGAGGGCAAAACTGTAATCTGTAGTTTTTTTCTTCTTTCAGCGGTTCCTCTTTAACTATAATTAATCATCTTCTCCAAACAGCAGACCACCAGGGAACTGCATTGAGGAAGGAAAATTCAAAGCAATGGAAACAAAATCAGTCCTTACAGGTTTCACCGTTGGGATTTGGACCCGGAGTGAAAAGAGGATAATGGTCTCAGAGCAGCCTCTGGTGGCTGAATGTCAAAAGCTCAAGAAGTCAGAGGCCACCTTACTGGTGTTCTCTTGACCTCCACTCTCCACGGTCTTAAGATTTTGTGCAAAGGAAGTTACTATTTAAACGACTTCAAGGCACTAGTTCAGAATTGATTAGGTTGGAATTGAAGTGAATTCATCAGTTTCAAGGGCAATCACGGATGGACTGTGGATTTGATGCTGACAAACTGGGCCGTTCCAACAATGGGGAGAAGTGTATATATATATGTATGTGTGTGTGTGTGTGTGTGTGTGTATATATATATATATATTTGCTCATCAAACAGTGTTAAATACAAAATTATCTCCAACTGTCCAAGTATCTCAAACAAATGATGAACCAGTGGTAACTGACACCTGAAATTATAATTTTTAAGCAATCTGAATATTTTGATTCTTAAAATGCTCTGTGTGTGTGTGTGTGTGTGTGTGTGTGTGTGTCTGCACGTGTGCACAGAGATCTGTCCATTAGAAGCATTTGGGGTGTATTTTCTTGTCACAGCTTTCCCAGCTGTACAACATCTGTTTAGGACAGAGGCCTATAAATTCCATCTGGTAGGTTCCCCATTGAGCTATCTCATCTGGGAAGTTTCCAAGGGGCCCTTTTCAAAATCTTGAGTCTTATAATCTCACCTGTATCAAACATCATGTCCAAAAGAGTGCTGCAATCTTCAGCTCCCTTTTTACGAGCATATCACATTTACACATCAGGTTAGAATGTTTTGTTCAAAAACAGATATTCTGTGTTCACCGAAAAAAAACTTGAAGGTTTCAAACATACTGAGGGTAAGTTTGTGAATACTCAAACGTATTTTAAATTGGTTTCAATAGGAATCTGCTTTATTTATTTTTTTTAGTAATTAACCAGCAGTTGTCTGGGCCTGCCAGAGGTGATGGAATTTTGGTAGGACCACATGGACCCTACAAAAGATCTATGATATCAGGAGTTCAAGACTAGCCTGACCAACATGCTGAAACTCCATCTCTACTAAAAATACAAAAATTAACCAGGCATGGTGGCACATGCCTGTAATCCCAGCTAATCAGGAGGCTGAAGCAGGAGAATCACTTGAACCTGGGAGGTGGAGGTTGCAGTGAGCTGAGATCGTACCACTGTACTCCAGCCTGGGCGACAGAGCGAGACTCCATCTTAAAAAAGAAAGAAAGAAAAAGAAAAAAAGGAAGAAAGACCTATGGTAATTTGTGTGTACAATGTTGAATTTATAGAGCCTACTTCTTATTCACAAGGAAATATCCTGGTTCAATCAAATATCAACATTAGAATGATTTGGGCTCCTAATTAATGCCTGAAAGAGATAGCAGCTATTAGAAGTACAAGGAATTGACGGTAATATACGAATGAACTACTTAGTATGGACAAATGTGCCATTGTTAGGTAAGATGTTCACATCAGGGGAGGCTGGGGGAAAGGCATGCAGGAACTCTCTGTACTACCTTTGCAACTTTCTGTAAATCTTAAAATGTTCCAAAATCAAGAGTTTCTTTTTTAAAAAAAGTACAGAGAGTAATATTGGCAAATACACTCAGGGGAAGTGGGAAAAGATAAACAAAGTTCTCTGGCAGAAGAAAAGTTTAATAACAGTAGGATATTGGTCTTGTCGTCCAAGATGGCTGAATAGGAACAGCTCCAGTCTGCAGCTCCCAGCATATTCCAAGTTAAGTACCGGGTTCATCTCACTGGGGCTTGTCAGACAGTGGGTGCAGCCCACGGAGCAGGGTGGGGCATCGCCTCACCCAGGAAGTGCAAGGGGTTGGGGAATTCCCTTTCCTAGCAAAGGGAAGCCGTGACAGATGGTACCTGGAAAATCGGGACACTCATACCCTAATACTGCGCTCTTCCAACAGCCTTAACAAACGGCACACCAGGAGATTATATCCTGTGCCTGGCTCAGAGGGTCCCACACCCATGGAGCCTTGCTCACTGCTAGCACAGCAGTCTGAGATCGAACTGCAAGGTGGCAGTGAGGTGGGGGTGGGGAGTCCACCATTGTCGAGGCTTGAGTAGGTAAACAAAGCAGCTGGGAAGCTCAAACTGAGTGGAGCCCACTGCAGCTCAAGGAGGCCTGCCTGCCTCTGTAGACTCCACCTCTGGGGGAAGGGCATAGTTGAACAAAAGGCAACAGAAACTCCTGCAGACTTAAACATCCCTGTCTGACAGCTTTGAAGAGAGTAGTGCTTCTCCCAGCACGGAGTTTGAGATATGAGAACGGACAGACTGCCTCCTCAAGTGGGTCCCTGACCCCCAAATAGCCTAACTGGGAGACACCTCCCAGAAGAGGCCAACTGACACCTCATACAGTCAGGTGCCCCTCTGAGATGAAGCTTCCAGAGGAAGGATCAGACAGCAACATTTGCTGTTCTGTAATATTTGCTGTTCTACAGCCTCCACTGGTGATACCCAGGCAAACAGGGTCTGGAGTGAACCTCCAGCAAACTCCAAGAGACCTGCAGCTGACGGTCCTGACTGTTAGAAGGAAAACTAACAAACAGAAAGGACATCCATACCAAAACCCCATCTACATGTCACCATCATCAAAGACCAAAGGTAGATAAAACCACAAAGATGGGGAGAAACCAGAGTAGAAAAGCTGATAATTCTAAAAAATCAGAGTGCCTCTTCTCCTCCAAAGGAATGCAGCTCCTCGCCAGCAACAGAACAAAGCTGGATGGAGAATGACTTTGACGAGTTGAGAGAAGAAGGCTTCAGACCATCAGTAATAACAAACTTCTCTGAGCTAAAGGAGGATGTTCGAACCCATCGCAAAGAAACTAAAAACCTTGAAAAAAGATTAGATGAATGGTTAACTAGAATAACCAGTGTAGAGAAGTCCTTAAATGACCTGATGGAGCTGAAAACCATGGCACAAGAACTACATGATGCATGCACAAGCTTTAGTAGCCGACTTGATCAAGTGGAAGAAAGGGTATCAGTGATTGAAGATCAAATGAATGAAATGAAACGAGAAGAGAAGTTTAGAGAAAAAAGAGTAAAAAGAAATGAACAAAGCCTCCAAGAATTATGGGACTATGTGAAAAGACCAAATCTACGTCTGATTGGTGTACCTAAAAGTGATGGGAAGAATGGAACCAAGTTGGAAAACACTCTTCAGGATATTATCCAGGAGAACTTCCCCAAACTAGCAAAGGCTGGCCAACATTCAAATTCAGGAAATACAGAGAACGCCACAAAGATGCTCCTCGAGAAGAGCAATTTCAAGATACATAATTGTCAGATTCACCAAGGTTGAAATGAAGGAAAAAACATAAAGGGTGACCAGAGAGAAAGGTTGGGTTACCCACAAAGGGAAGCCCATCAGACTAACAGTGGATCTCTTGGCAGAAACTCTACAAGCCAGAAGAGAGTGGGGGCCAATATTCAACATTCTTAAAGAAAAGAATTTTCAACCCAGAATTTCATATCCAGTCAAACTAAGCTTCGTAAGTGAAGGAGAAATAAAATCCTTTACAGATAAGCAAATGCTGAGAGATTATGTCACCACCAGGCCTGCCCTACAAGAGCTCCTGCAGGAAGCACTAAACATGGAAAGGAACAACCAGTACCAGCCACTGCAAAAATATGCCAAATTGTAAATACCATCAATGCTAGGAAGAAACTGCATCAACTAACAAGCAAAATAACCAGCTAACATCATAACGACAGGATCAAATTCACACATAACACTATTAACCTTAAATGTAAATGGGCTAAATGCTCCAATTAAAAGACACAGACTGGCAAATTGGATAAAGAGTCAAGACCCATCAGTGTGCTGTATTCAGGAGACCCATCTCATGTGCAGAGACACACATAGGCTCAAAATAAAGGGATGGAGGAAGATCTACCAAGCAAATGGAAAACAAAAAAAAAAAGCAGGGGTTGCAATCCTAGTCTCTGATAAAACAGATTTTAAACCAACCAAGATCAAAAGAGACAAAGAAGGCCATTACATAATGGTAAAGGGATCAATTCAACAAGCAAAGCTAACTATCATAAATATATATGCACCCAATACAGGAGCACCCAGATTCATAAAGCAAGTCCTTAGAGACCTATGAGGAGACTTAGACTCCCACACAATAATAATGGGAGATGTTAACACCCCACTGTCAACGTTAGACAGATCAACAAGACAGAAAGTTAACAAGGATATCCAGGAATTGAACTCGACTCTGCACCAAGCAGATCTAATAGACATCTACAGAACTCTCCACCCTAAATCAACAGAATATACATTCTTCTAAGTACCACATAGCACTTATTCCAAAATTGACCACATAGTTGGAAGTAAAGCACTCCTCGACAAATGTAAAAGTACAGAAATTATAACAAACTGTCTCTCAGACCACAGTGCAATCAAACTAGAACTCAGGATTAAGAAACTCACTGAAAACCACTCAACCACATGGAAACTGAACAACCTGCTCCTGAATGACTACTGGGTACATAACAAAATGAAAGCAGAAATAAAGATGTTCTTTGAAACCAATGAGAACAAAGACACAACATAACAGAATCTCTGGGACACATTTAAAGCAGTGTGTAGAGGGAAATTTATAGCACTAAATGCCCACAAGAGAAAGCAGGAGAGATCTAAAATTGATACCCTAACATGACAATTAAAAGAACTAGAGAAGCAAGAGCAAACACATTCAAAAGCTAGCTTCTAAGAAGGCAAGAAATAACTAAGATCAGAGCAGAACTGAAGGAGATAAAGACACAAAAAAAAACCTCTTCAAAAAATCAATGAATCCAGAAGCTGGTTTGTTGAAAAGATCAGCAAAACTGATAGACCACTAGCAAGAATAATAAAGAAGAAAAGAGAGAGGAATCAAATAGACACAATAAAAAATGATAAAGGGGATATCACCACCAATCCCACAGAAATACAAACTACCATCAGAGAATATTATAAACACCTCTACACAAATAAACTAGAAAATCTAGAAGAAATGGATAAATTCCTGAATTAATACACCCTCCCAAGACTAAACCAGGAAGAAGTTGAATCCCTGAATAGACCAATAACAGGTTCTGAAATTGAGGCAATAATTAATAACCTACCAACCAAAAAAAGTCCAGGGCCAGACGTATTCACAGCCAAATTCTACCAGAGGTACAAAGAGGAGCTTGTACCATTCCTTCTGAAACTATTCCAATCAATAGAAAAAGAAGGAATCCTCCCTAATTCATTTTATGAGGCCAAGATCATCCTGGTACCAAAGCCTGTCAGAGACACAACAAAAAAAGAGAATTTAGATCAATATCCCTGATGAACATCGATGCAAAAATCCTCAATAAAATACTGGCAAACCGAATCCAGCAGCACATTAAAAAGCTTACCCACCACAATCAAGTTGGCTTCATCCCTGCGATGCAAGGCTTGTTCAACATACGCAAATCAATAAATGTAATCCAGCATATAAACAGAACCAAAGACAAAAACAACATGTTTATCTCAATAGATGCAGAAAAGACCTTCAACAAAATTCAGCAGCCCTTCATGCTAAAACCTCTCAATAAACTAGGTATTGATGGGACTTATCTCAAAATAATAAGAACTATTTATGACAAACCCACAGCCAATGTTGTACTGAATGGGCAAAAACTGGAAGCATTCCCTTTGAAAACTGGCACAAGACAGGGATGCCCTCTCACACCACTCCTATTCAACATAGTGTTGGAAGTTCTGGCCAGGGCAATCAGGCAAGATAAAGAAATAAAGGGTATTCAATTAGGAAAAGAGGAAGTCAAATTGTCCCTGTTTGCAGATGACATGATTGTATATTTAGAAAATCCCATCGTCTTAGCCCAAAAACCTCTTTAAGCTGATAAGCAACTTCAGCAAAGTCTCAGGATACAAAATCAATGTGCAAAAATAACAAGCCTTCCTATACACCAATAACAGACAAACAGAGAGCCAAATCATGAATGAACTCCCATTCACAATAGCTTCAAAGAGAATAAAATACCTAGGAATCTGACTTACAAGGGATGTGAAGGACCTCTTCAAGGAGAACTACAAACCACTGCTCAACAAAATAAAAGAGGCCACAAACAAATGGAAGAACATTCCATGCTCATGGATAGGAAGAATCAATATTGTGAAAATGGCCATACTGCCCAAGGTAATTTATAGATTCAATGTCGTCTCCATCAAGCTACCATTGACTTTCTTCACAGGATTGGAAAAACTACTTTAAAGTTCATATGGAACCAAAAAAGACCCCACATTGCCAAGACAATGCTAAGCCAAAAGAACAAAGCTGGAGGCATCACGCTACCTGACCTCAAACTACACTACAAGGCTACAGTAACCAAAACAGCAGGGTACTTGTACCAAAACAGATATATAGACCAATGGAACAGAATAGAGCCCCCGTAAATAATACCACACATCTATAACCATCTGATCTTTGACAAACCTGACAAAAGCAAGAAATGGGGAAAGAATTCCCTATTTAATAAATGGTGCTGGGAAAACTGGCTATCCATATGTAAAAAGCTGAAACTGGATCCCTTCCTTACATCTTATACAAAAATTAATTGAAGATGGATTAAAGACTTAAATGTTAGACTAAAAACCCTAGAAGAAAACCTAGGCAATACCATTCAGGACATAGGCATAGCCAAGGACTTCATGACTGAAACACCAAAAGCAATGGCAACAAAAGCCAAAATTGGCAAATGGGATCTAATTAAACTTAAGAGCTTCTGCACAGCGAAAGAAACTACCATCAGAGTGAACAGGCAACCTACAGAATGGGAGACAATTTTTACAATCTACCTATCTGACAAAGAGCTAATATCCAGAATCCAGAAATAACTTAAATAAATTTACAAGAAAAAAATCAAACAACCCCAATAAAAAGTGCACAAAGGATATGAACAGACACTTCTCAAAAGAAAACATTCATGCACCAACAGACACATGAAAAAATGCTCATCATCACTGGCCATCAGAGAAATGCAAACCAAAACCACAATGAGATACCATCTCATACCAGTTAGAATGGCAATCATTAAAAAGTCAGGAAACGACTGACTGGAGAGGATGTGGAGAAATAGGAATGCTTTTACACTGTTGGTGGGACTGTAAACTAGTTCAACCATTGTGGAAGACAGTGTGGCGATTCCCCAAGGATCTAGAACTAGAAATACCATTTGACCCAGCCATCCCATTACTGGGCATATACCCAAAGGATTATACATCATGCTGCCATAAAGACACATGCACATGTATGTTTATTGAGGCACTATTCACAATAGCAGACTTGGAACCAACCCAAATGTCCATCCATAACAGACTGGATTAAGAAAATGTGGCACATATACACCATGGAATACTATGCAGCCATAGAAAAGGATGAGTTCATGTCCTTTGTAGGGACATGGATGAAGCTGGAAACCATCATTCTGAGCAAACTATCACAAGGACAGAAAACCAAATACCGCATGTTCTCACTCACAGGTGGGAATTGAACAATGAGAACAGTTGTACATAGGGTGGGTAACATCACACACTGGAGCCTGTCATGGGGTGGGGAGAGGGAGGAGGAATAGCATTAGGAGATACACCTAATGTAAATGACGAGTTAATGGGTACAACACACCAACATGGCACATGTATACATATGTAACAAACCTGCACATTGTGCACATGTACCCTAGAACTTAAAGTACAACAATAATAATAATAATAAGTAGGTTATGAATCACTGTTGTTTGTTATGTACCAGGCACTTAACCACACACCTTAACTACAGAAACTAATTAAATCGTGCCCTTTAAATCCATTGATAAAGGAATATTATTACCTGTTCTCATGAATAAAAAGAACCAATTCATAAGAAAAAAAAATCCAGAAGTGTGGTGCTTAAATTTCAGTAGGAGACCTTCATTCCTCCTTCTTCTCAACCATCTCCCTATTTCATCCATCCCTAGGATCTTTGGCCCCTCCAAACCCTGTCTTTATTGATTTCCACCATGACATTTCTTTTTCATTATTCATATGTTTGAGTATCAGAATAATTATTCTGATACTCAGATATTTGAATTTTGAGATCATTACAGTATTATTTTTTCATATGAAAAAGCAAGGGGCAGTTGATGTGCTGATGGCAACACAAGAATCCTAGTTAGAACAGACCTCAGTCTGGCCATGAAGTTCCATTGTGAATTCTCTGGACTTGATCAGTCCTTTAGCACTTTTCTAGCAACCTAATTAGTATCTCAGCTATTCTTAGCTCCAGAACAGGGTCCAAAGTTCCAATGATGACAGTCATGTGGCAAAATTTCCAAGTGTGACACAAAAACGTTACTCCTTTTCAAACTCAGAAAGTGTAAGAAGCACAGATTACAAGCAGAAAGAGTACATATCCAAAGCCCAGTTTCCTTTTAAACCTCTATTGTCTTCTTTTTAATTCCACTGGGACTTTCCCCGTATCACTCATTCAGTTATTGATCCTGTTCTCTCTTGCTTTTGCTGCTTTGTCATTGCCATGATTGAAGTCAGACATCTTTTGAACTTCTTCCTAAATGTTGTGGGTGCGACAGTATGGCGCTTTGTTCTCAAGCTTTTCTACCATAGTGGTGGTACAGTAAGTTGAGCCGAGGCAGTGCCATGTGGCTGAAAGTCCAAGTGAACAGGGGGTCAGGAGGGATGTCTTCAATTTTCTCTGTCACCAGTAAGCTTTATCCTGTGGCAACCTATGTACTTCTCAGGGTCTCCAAGTCCTGAGGTAGGTAGTATTAAAAGAAAAACTTTAGCTGAATTAAATTTAAGAGTTTGAGCAAAGGATGATTCTCAAATCAGGTAGCCTCCTGATGGTCAGAGACTCCAGTGCAGCCATGTGTAGAAGATTTATGGACAGAAAAAGGAAAGTGATGTACAGAAAACGGAAATGACGTACAGAAACAGCTGAATTGGTTACAACTCAGTGTTTGCCTTATTTGAACATGGTTTGAACAGTTGGTCACCTTTGATTGGCCAAAACTCAGTGATTGGCACAAGAGTAGACTACAGTCTGTTTACAACTCCATTTAGGTGATAGTTCATGATATACAGAAAAACCTTTAGGTCGAGCTTAAAATATGTAAGGAGGCAGCTTTAGGCTAAACTTGATTTAACAGTAGTGAGGGGCCGGGCTTTGTGCGGATAAACCACTAGGGTTTACTAAGCACCCTATTGGACACCTCTTAAGTACCACCCACATCAAGGCTTCTATTGACACCTCTTCCTCCAGCCACTGCTATGGTGACAGTTTCTATGTTGGCTTTAACCAGTTTCCCTTGGGTGCAGTCTGACAGTGTCTTGCCCCTGGTTGTACCAAGGACCACTTGATTCCTACCTTGAGGCTTTTCTGATGGGGCAAAGGAAACCCATCCCTCAGCTCTCCTGGATTGGCAACCCAGAAGTACAGGGAGTTGATTTTCATGGGGCCACCCAAGATGGATGGGGCACAGGAGCCTCTTTTCCCTCAGAACACTCCCTGGGATGAACCTCAGGTGTCCATAGGAGAAGCCAAGTTGGTAATGCCCTTGTCTGGGCTTTACAGCTGTGTTTTACTCTCCTTGCCACCACCCCCCAGACCACACTGCCGCTCCCTGAGACCACTTCTCATACAAACTTCCTCTAAGGAAGCCTTGCTTCAAGATCTGCTGTGGGCAGACACAGGCTAAGACAAGCACCTACTCCATATCAGACATTTTCATCCTTTCCTGCTTTAAATGTTGATGGGTTTGCAATTGCTTGCTGGCAGAGTTCAATTCTGCCCAGTGGTCCTTGTAATAAGAACAGACTGGGAAGAAGCTGAGTGGCCAGGATAACTGAAAATTACTTCCAGCTTTTTGCCTGACCTCAAGAGGCCACCGGGTATAAGATTCTGATGTAGGCCCAGGGTATATTTGGCTATATCACACAGCAACCTAATATAAGTGCAAAGGAGGTATAACAGAGAGTAATTTAAACAGAAATAGGCTAATGAGAAAGACTCCAAAACTGTTCTTCTCTCTTTCCACCCCCTGATGTTAAGGAAAACCATAGGGGAAGGAAATTTTCACTTCCATTTCTGCTCAATACAGAAGTTTTAAAGTTCAGGAGAAAAATGTCTGAGAAGCACATTTTTGCATGTTGCCCCAAATGAGGGAAGTGTGCCATTTCTCCCTTTAGAACACAGCCAAGGGACATTAATAATGGTTAGGGGGAAAAAGAGTATTCTTTGTCAATTAGGTTTGGAAAATGAGTCAAGTAATCTCTTTTTTAAAATAAATGACAAGTTTTCTCTGAGCCTTGAGAATATTAACATATATTGTGATTCTTTGAGAGGGAGGCTGAGAAACAGCATTTACCTACTTTATTTTCTGACCTAACCATTTTTCCACAGGCCATTTTGCAGAACAAGAAGGCATGGAACAGAAATTTTTCTAATTATATCAGAGAAATGAAAAGAAGGCTGTCGTTTTTGCTTGATTTGAACAATATCTTAATTGGAGGATGTAATAGGTAAACACTCAAGGCTGCTTTTCTCACTATGATCCTGATAGAGTCCTTGTATATAAGATATACAAATGACCCAATCTTTGCGTGGTGAATTAGGATATATATGGCATTGCTGCATCTCACCCACACCTCTCAAGCTACACAACCATCCAGGAGGTAGGTGTAACAGGAACCTTTACTCTTTGATAGAGAAAACAGTTCAGTGTTCACCTATATTTAAATGATAGAGGAAGCAGAGCCAGGAAATCAGATTTATGTCTTCTAGTTCCCGATCCAGCATTGTTACCACCACCACATCTATATTTTGATATTTTTATTAGTTTGTTTATTTAGCGTCCCATTCTATAGAAGGGGCATTGCTTTTTATTTCTAGTCGTGATTTGATCTTTCCCCAATACTACTGCCACAAAATGAAATATATGGGGTTGAGAAAGGTCAACATCACTGCCGGAAAACTATTAAGAGTATTGTGTGCCTTTCAACTCTAATTTCAAATGGAGAATTAGACTCTAGAAGGGTTGATATTAAAGAGTGCTAAAAATTAAAAATAAAAAACCGTGAAAAGATAACATGATATTTTGAAAATGGAAGAATAAAAGGCATATTCTGCTCATGGTACCAAAAATAAGTAAGTTATCTATTTGGGGGTTAGTAGTGGGCTTGAGATGTACCTGATTCCACGTGTGCCTAGCACGTAGTGAGCCCACTCAGAACAATACCAGCCCTTTGTGTGGGAAAGCATAGAAAATGCAGTCATCGCCATTCAAGTGTGGTTTAGGGTGAAATCTCTGAGCGTCAGAATCGTCATATACGTAGGTAAAAGAAGAGCAGAAATACCACACATTACCCGGAATAAGAATTTTTCATTTCTCATTTTAGGCATTTCCTCCAGGTATCAAAATTAAATTTTGCTTTCATCTTATACACATCACTGTGTGACTACCATCTTTATGAAAAAGGAATACACAAAATTCCTCAATAATCTCCAGCCACAGGCTCCAACTGTTCCAGTTCTGACTTTTTAAAACCATCACCTCTGGCAGAGAAATATGATATTCTACTGCCATAAATCCAGTTTTCACAGATTTCATATATGTACACATGAACACCAACAGCAAGAAAGATTTCCACGAAGCTTTCCTCTATCTGTATATTTTAGTATCTATTTTCGTAGCTATGGTGTTGTTACAATGCCCCAGTGACTGTGAACTTGGATAAGTCTTGCTGAGGATGGCAGAGTGGAAAGCAGAGATACACCAGATTCTTGATGACATTATTATGCCAAAGAACTAATCAACCGTGGAACTAACTGTGTTTGAATTTGTGTGTCTCTCTCTGAGTGCGTGTGTGTGTGTTTTAAGGAAATCTGTGTTGTTAAAGCCACTATAATCAACTAACTAAAACATGCAATCCAAAACTCTGCATTATGATACTTTGAAATATTTTTTAACGCGTTCACAAGTCAAACAATATTGTGAGAAAGCAAATTTATTCCAGACCAATAAAATAATAAGATAAGTGATGCCAGGAGAGAAAAACTCCTTAACATATATGATCTTCCATTTCTTCATTTGCTAAATAGAATCTAAGATATACCTACCTCATTGAGATCGTAAGTCCATAGTAAGGATTCATTATTTAACTATTTTATTTTGCATTAGAAAGTGTGGCAGAGACAATGTTATATGTCCAGTAACTCCTGTTATATTTTGTTTTTCTTCCTGGGCACACGGGAAGACCATTATTTCCCAGCTTCCCATGTTGTTAGTCTGTGATCATGTGACTGAGATCTGAGTTGTGGGAAAAGGTGATGAAAGCCACATGTGGCCTGGTTTTTATTACTGTTGCACATGATCCTCTGCCTTCTTTCCTGGTGTCATGTTACTATTACATTTGAATATGAAGGTCTAACCACTACAAGCAGGAGATCAAGCCTTCATATTGGCCACTAGATGGACATTGAGTAGTTTTATTTTATTAAAATATTGAAGATTTCCTTAAGTTCACAACTTTGTTCACGCTTTTTCACACATGCTTCCTACTTTCCCTTTAAAAAGGAAATATAAATTAATAATTAGGAAAGCTAGTTCAAAACCTACATTAAAATAAGTATGGTGAAATGGCTTTAAAATATCAGATGAAGTTTACAAAATCTATGGGCAAATTTTCTCCATAGGAGCAAAGCAGCTACTCCTAGCAGTACAAATGAGGCCCCTCCAAGTAGGTGCATGTAAGTGGGTATTATATATGCCTAAACATCTACTAAAGAAGAAGGCCATTAAGAAAATGATGTCTGGAGGCACCTACATTTTTTCCCTTTTTCAAGTACAGCCTAGACATCTTATCTTCTCCTGCAGCTTTTAACACAATCTCTGCACTTCCATTCCATCTGGCAGGGCTGGTTGAAGGGGAGATATGAGAAAATGCTGAAGGAGAAAGCTACCTCTCCTTCTAGTTGGATCACATTACAACATGTGAGCAAGTAAAACGTGTGTGCCCACTAATGTCAGTATGGTTTTCATTTTGTGAATCATTTCATGTTTATAGCAACCTCTTCTTTTTGTAAGCAGGCACAATAACAGAATTGCAATTTGTATCCATCTAAGTAAGAAAATAAGCAATGAAAATCGTTTCTATAAAAGAAACCTAGAAGATAAAGAAATCTCTAGTGTTTTTCAAAGGACCCTAGCTGCCATTATAATTTTTAATGTGAACCGTGCAATGTGGAATACTGTTGACTTGGCATGGGGAATGATCTTCAAACTTTAGCTTGTTGAAAAATAATGTATGTGCTCATTTGAATTCTGGTCTTATATTTCACTTGAAACAGTGCTCACATATGAATTTATTGATTTTGGCATAGCTTAACTTTGAAAATACTAATTTTTGAACACTTAATGTGTCAACCTGACTGTAATATTTAAAAGAAAAAGTCTTGTTCAGTAATAGTATGTACTTTATAACTTTAAACAGTATATGAAAATAAACTGATAGGTTGTAGATAAGAACACAGAAACTGCATTCATATTTAAGATAAGATTGTGAACACAAAAGAGTTCAAAGAAAATTCACAGGACATATAACTCCTGTCACTTGGGGATAAAAAGCCATATCTCTCTGTTGATAAGGGAACCTTAGTGGAAAGTTTTTAAAAGTACTGTTCGAATTATTTGGTCAGGTCACTTATCTCTAGCTTGATTTTAACCTTGGAGCACAAGGAACTTCCCCAAAATATGGCTCCCTGGTATAATGAGTATTTCGAATTAAAGGCCTTTAGAAATCAACAGATAAAAGAAGAGAGCTCTCCCCCCACCCCCCCGCCATGTACATAAAGACTGGACAGACCCACCAAGAAGAACAATTACTTCTCCCTCCCCCCAACTTGCCCCTCCCATCTCTGAATCCTCTATATCTCCCAAAACACAGGCTGAAGTTGTTCTCTAAAGTTCCGGCCTAAAGCCCGGACCTAACAAAGAAGAAAACAATTACCTCTGATCCCTTCCCTGAGTTTTCATTATTGCAGGAAGGAAGGCTGAAGTCTATTAACAAACCTGGACAGACCTTTGTCACAAACCATTGTCTGCTCTGCAGGCCCAACAAACTTTGTCCCAGACCATTGTATGTTCTTCAAGCCCATTGAATCTTCCTAAAAATAATTTACTAATCCCTAAAATCATACACACTTCCCCGTCTCCCTTTCTCCTAAGAAGCAGGGTGTATAAGCATCTGTGCCCTGTTGGGATATTGGGCATTCAGTCTGTGATTGTCCCCCTGCCCATGGTAGTAATACATTTATATGACTTTTCTCTTAATCTCCCTTTTTGTGAGTTGATTTTTCAACAAACCTTCCAAGGGTGAAGGGAAAGCTTTCCATTTGCCCCTACAACTTTGAGAGTTTCATGTCTAAGTGGGTGTTCTTGAACACATCCAGGGACAGAAAAGTCATTCTCTCCCTTGCAATCCCCTTCTACAGCTGGACAGCTCTAAAAGTTAGTAGATGTGTTAGTCAGGGTAAGTGAATCTAGCTGCACAAGGAAAGATCCCCCAAATCTACATGGCTTGATACAATAAGGGATCATTTCATGTTCATATCACAAGGCACCAGGAAGTTCCTGTTCAGCTGGCTCTTTTCACAGATCTTGACTTCTTTCACCTACCATCTTACAGAACCTCAGAGTCCTCCCCAGGACCCTCTGCATCTGGCTAGCAGCAGGGGAACAGAGAATGTGTGGAAGAGCTCAGAGGGGGCTTTAGAGGTCAGGCCTGGAAGTAGCATATACCAAGCTCACCCATACTTTATTGGCTTGACTGACATATGCACATGGCCCCACTTAGATAGCAAGGGGTCACAATATATAGAATATCAGGGTTCTCAAGATGGAGATGAGTTCACAGATGTTGGGGAGTACTAGCAGTGTCTGTTATGGAAAACTGTCCTTCCATTGAGCTAAGGTGTTTCTTGCAGTAGTTTCTACCTATAAAACCCAGCTTAACTTTGGGTCACATTGACCAAGTTTAATTCTACTTTCATATGACAGCCCCACAGATATTTGAAGACAGTCATTATGCCTCTAAGTCCACTTGCTTCTGGGCTATTCATCCAATTAGTCAACTTGTTCTCATATTATCGGCTTTCACATCCCCTCATGATTTGTTTGTTTGTTTTTTGAGACAGGGTCTCACTCTGTTGTCCAGGCTGGAGTGCATTGGCACGATAATGGCTCACTGCAGCCCCCACCTTCCGAGTTCAAGCGATCCTCCCATCTCAGCCTCCTGAGCAGCTGGGGCTATAGGCACATGCCACCACATCCAGCTAATTAAATTTTTTTTTCAGTAAAGACGGGGTCTCACCATGTTGCCCAGGTCAGTCTTGCATTCCTGGGCTCAAATAATCCTCCCACTTCTGCCTCCCAATGTGCTGGGATTACAGGTGTGAGCTACTGTGCCAGGTCATTTTTTGTTTTCCTAAGCTCCAATTGCTTTATAGTTTGAATGAAAACTGAATGAGATACTCCAATAGTGACCCCAGCTTGAGATATTGTAAATTTATTACTGCAAATTACCATCATGTTAGGTTCTGTTAATTCATATTGAACTTACTCCTTCTAATTGATTTAGCTAATTTGGCTGCTAAGATACATTTTCTTCCTTTTTGCACTTAGTTTATTACTGGAAGTCTTGATATTTTCTTCATTTCATTTTGTTGAATTTGAATACCATGACTAGTTGAATTATAATACTTTGGCTCATGTCTGTCCCATCTCTGGTCCTGTAAACAGATGTGACTATAACTAAAAGAGAGGGCATTTAAGAGCCAGCTGTAAGGACCACCAGATGCTCAGACCAGAATCTGTGTAGTTATCCATGGTTTTTTGTTGTTGTCGTTGTTGTTACTGTTTTTTCTGTCTCTCAGATGCAGCATCCAATCCATAAGAAAATCCTGTTGACTTCACCTTGAAAACACACCCAGAACCTGATAGCCTCTCTTCCTGTCCTGCTTTATATTTTGATTGCATTACTGCTGGAGCCTCTTCTGGGTGCCTGCTCCTACCTTGCATTCCCCTGCACTCCTTCCCAGCCTATTTCAAAGCTGTCATTCTTTTGAACTCTTCTGCTCAAGATTCTTCATTGGCTCCCATCTCACAAGAGTAAAAGACAAAGCCCACACAATGCTCCCAAAGCTCTAGGAGGCTGTCCTCGCTGTGATCTAGTCCTCTCCCAGTTGCCCCTGACTCCCGCTGCTCTCACCGCCCCGTCAGTTCTTCACAGACACCACAGGTTCCCATCTCAGGCTTTTGCACTTGCTGTTCTTTCTGCCTATAGATTTTGCCTCCAGGATGTCAGCATGATTTGCACTCTTAGTTTCTTCAGGTGTCTGCTCAATTCTTCCCTTTCCCAAAAGGCCTTCCTAGACACCTTATACGAAAGGGTAACCTCCTTGCTCCTCTCCTTTGTGGAGGGCCTTGGTTCCTGTATACCCTGCTTTATTTGTATTTGTAGCACCCCTCACTAGCTGACACTGATTGGTGTATTGTCCATCTCCCTCCATTAGAATATAACCTGAACAAGGGCAGGGACTCATTTAATTGACTTTTGTGGCCTTGGCATCCAGAATAGCACTAGATGTGCTGTTGGTGCTCAATAAAGATTGGCTGAAGAAGGCACAGATGCTTTACTGTCCCCAACTTCCTGCTTCCCCCGGCTTCATACACTTCCCCGTAGCTTCCTATGCTCTTTGCACAGACAGATCACTCCCTGGTTCCTAAATTTATATTTCAAAGTATTAGCTGTTTTCCTAGCTTTATGTATTACCCTTCAAATGTGTAAATTGATGAGTAAAATGTAGCTTCATTAAGGCATGAACTAGTTTAGACTCTAAGTTAACTTGGGCAAAACCAGTTCAGCAATTCCCATGTCTTTTATTTCTGCCTCTCGACTTAGAAATCAACTCTGGTGCAGTAACCAAAAGTTCTCTCCAAGACAATATTGTCCACACTGGGTGTTGTTAATGCTAAAATCATCCACAGCACATTTCTCAGAAAACATCTGCTCTTAATAATTGGGGATGAGGTCTGTGCCTCCTTAAACTTTCCTATACATCATTGATCAACAAGGTAGAAATAAAAACCTGTATTTCTTAAAACAAGGAAAACATTGCTTTTCTAATGAAAACTCAAATAGTTGAAATATGAAAAATAAAAATCTCCTCAAATTTGGAAACATAACAAAATTTAATTATTTTGTTGGTGGAGGTTAAAAAACATTGATAAGTTTTATGGCCTTTTGCCGAAATCTATCATCACTTTTGGAAAACAAAACTCTTCCCAGCAATACCTTTAAAGGCTGTGCTTCACAGGAATGCAAAAGAAAATTGCCAAAAGATTACATTGTATAATTTGTCCCTGCCAAATTCTACCAAGATTTTAATAGAACTGTTCTTTTGCTTCAGTTAACTAAACCCCTCTGTGAAACATTAGAAAGACCTATGCATCATTTCTATGGTTATTCAGACAACAAATATTTATAGGCAGCTTGCTTTATATGCAGGATTTGAAAAGAGAAGATTTCTCACCGCAGAGACAGTTCTGGCAAAGATGGAATTACAGCTGGGTCAACTGAATCTTTAACTAGGGCATCTAGATATAGAGACACTAATATAGTTACAGTTACATGTAAATATAGCAGCAAGCAAAATAAATTTGGTCTTATTCTATATAATAAGTTTATTCATATACTTCCTCTACCTTGAGAATATAATTTAAATATTACAGAAAACACTTCTGTCCTGAGAAGAACTTTCCCTCCAAATAGCATTAGCTAGTTTTGCTTTCCCTGGTAATTCAGTTATTCATTCAAGAACAATTTATGGCAGTGATCTCCCAACCATTTTGGCGCCAGGGACTGGTTTCATGGGAGAAAATTTTTCCATGAATCTAGGGTGGGTGGGGGGAGGGTGGTCTCAGGATGAAACGATTCCACTTCAGATCATCAAGCGTTAGATTACCATAAGGAGTGGGCAACCTAGATCCCTCGCATGCACAGTTCGCAATAGGGTTTGCGCTCTTATGAGAGTCTAATGCCACCGCTGATCTGACAAGAGGCAGACCTCAGACGATAATGCTCTCTCACCGGCCACTCACCTTCTACTGTGTAGCCTGATTCCTAACAAGCCACAGACTTGGACTGGTACTAGTCCACGGCCTGGGGGTTTGGGGGCCCCTGATTCATGGGACTCCCACACATGCCAGAGTGGGTAAGGCACTGGAGATGTGAAAATGCACAAAATCCTCAAAAACCCACAGTGCAGTGGGGACTAGAGGGACAAAGGGTGACAATAGGAGCATGTGCTACAGAAAACTCAGCCTGATTCATTCATTAATTCCACAAATATTGATTGAGTGCCTGCTGTATATACTGGTCTAGATGCTTGAGACACATAAGTGAAATAAACTGAAAAAAAAAACTCTGCCTTTGATGTGCTTGCATAGCAGGATATAAAAATGACAGACAAGAAACACAACGAACAAGGAAATTATATAATACCTTACAGGATAAGACCTATGGAGAAATAGATCAAATTTTCCTTCAAGTTGGACTGTGAAAGAATGGAGATGCAAGACCTCAAAAAAGTTGCCTTCCATGTAACATTTTCTAGTATGTGTTCCAGAAAAAAATGAAAGAGAAAACCAAGAAAGAGAAAAATGGAATCTAGGAAACACAAGAATTAAGCCAGAGAAAGGCAAAGAAAACATGGGAGGAACAGTTCTTCCCCCTTCCTCTCCCATCATCTGGGTTGAATATGAGCCACCAGTATCATCCCCCAGTATGCAAGCCAGGCCAATCAGCTTTAGTTGCAGGATTTTCTAAATTGGGCCTGACAGAAGAGAATACTTTCCTCTCAGGTTATGATGCAGTGAGGATGTGATCCCAAGAGCTCAGAGTGACCCAGAGCTCCTTCCTTGTCAAGACAACTCGCCCATGAGACTGAAGTTGGTAGAGAGAAAGAATAGAAACAGGAAGAAGCAGGGAGGTCATTCTACCATTGTATTCCTGTTTCTGTGCAGCTTCAACTGCCCTCTGATAGTAGAGCACATGAATTGGTCACAAATTATGTCAACAAGTGAAATCTACCCACTCTTTGAATCTGGGTGTGGACACATGACTCTTATTGGTCAATGGGACATTAGCAAACATGAAGCAAGCAGAGTCTAAAAAGTGTTTGTGGTCTGGGGCTCGTGCTTGCTGGCTACTGGGAACCTTTCATTAACATATAAAGTGGGCCAGACTGGCCACCTGGAGGATGAGAGACCAGGTGGAGCAGAGATTGATTATGTAGATCATGTAGAAGCATCTCAGCTGGTGTTTTCTAGATCCACCAGCCCTCTCATCACCTGCCAGCTGACTGCAGACACATAAGTGACCCAAAGTGAGCCAAGCAGTAGAATTGCCCAACTGAATCCAGCTAATTGCTGACCCACAGAATCATGGCTAAAGATTGTTGTTTTAAGCCACTAAATTTTATGATGGTTTGTTATGCAGCATTGGATAACTGATACACTCTACACACACACACACACACACACACACACACACACACACACACACTTTCTATTTTTTCTTAAAGTAAAACAATTTTTTTGCCATTTACAATCAAAAGAAGTTCTAACTAAAATCATAGAGCTTCTTGTGCTTGTGTCATTGACTTGGTGCCCTGTTCATTAATTTAGTTATTCTGTGACTTGAACTATGCTCCTGAATTCCAAGCTTCTCCTTCCAATCTCAATGTTGACATTATCCACCTGTGCTTTGTCCAGGATAAAGACACTACCGTTTGTGGATAAACAAACTACAAAAGAACCTTCTCCTTTCTCCTCTTCATGCTACCACCTGACGTGTTGGCCCTCTTCCTATGGCCTTTTGCCAAGGGTCTGTACCTGCCACTTCCTGTTGGCTCTTCAATGCCAACAGCTTGACAATGTGACTCTCCACCTGTCACTAATTGCTGGACCTACTGTCATCCCTCTTCACTTATCTGTGCAGACTTCACTCCCTCCTGCAAATAGGAGAGCTATCCATCTGCCAAATGCCAACAGTCAGTTTCAAGCCTAGATTTGAACCCTTTCTGGCCTATTCCGTTTCATTAGATTCAGATTCCCATACCCTTACTTTTCCAGTTTATCCTCTGTCTAAGTTAGAACTGGGTCTGGGAGGGTAAATGAATCTCTTTAAGCTCTCATATTCAGATGACAAATCACATACAGTAGAAGTAGATGGTGATTAAAAAAAAAACAAGTCATAGGAAAACTATTATCTTCCTAGTGGAAGAATATTGACAAGGCTATTGCAGCGACCTGTGAAGTCTGTTTATTGCCTTTGGGGTTGTAGACAATGAAATTGATTCTCAATATCAATCAGATAGGTCAATTATCTGCTCATATTCCCTTAGGCCTTTCCATTTCTATGCCCAGTAGCCTGACATCCAACTGCCAGTCTCTACAATTTTTTACCAGAGAGCTTTCTCTGGTGCGGGAGCCAAGTTTGCTTGCATATGGTGGCCCAGAAGTGCTGGAGAATTAATGTCTCCCATTTCTACCCCTGTGCAGTCCTCATGCAGTGACTGACCAGAATTGGTGTATTAATACCCCCGCTGCCATGTCCCTGATAGGATACCTATGAGGAGTATATTTTCCACTGGATCTCAGAGTTCCCCAATAAGATTAAGCTTCAGTTGCCCGTAGTGGTAACTTACCTGATAACCCATTCTTTATTGGTTTTCCTCTCTTCCTTGTCTCTCTCCCCCAAATAAATTACATGCCCTTGAAATTTTGTCTCAAGGTCTGCATCCAAGAGAACCCAAACCAAGACAATAACCCACCCAGCAACTGAATACTCTACAGGACATAAGTTGGATCTATGGAGGCGGTAACAATTTAGAAGGAAAAACAGCATAATAATATGATGATGATCAGAACCAGCCACTTAGATGGTGGACAAAATCAATGTTGCTACCAGGCCGCATTTGCCCTCTATCTTAGTCTTGGGTGACCTTCCTGATAGTAGAGTGTGTGAACCAAGGATGAATATAAGGGAAATTTTTGGTTATAACCTGATTAATCCATAATGTGGGCATCAGTCACTTTGCCCAATATCCATAGGGCAATAAACTTGTGGAATTTAATTTTTTGTAATGTGGGACTATTTAAACATTGTTTTACAGATTTTTATGGGAGAATGATACTCTGATATGGTTCTTCGTCTAAAAGCAAAGTACAACTTAAAAGATAACCAGGGCAAGTTCCAATAGCTATGTTCAAATATCTATGAAACACTGACTTTGGGTTTGTAGGCTAAAGCACAGGGTTTTAATTGGTTAGTTCTATTGCCAAATGCCTTCAGACTTCATTGACTTTTTTGGAATTAGTACAGAAGCAAAGATTAGATCCAAAACTTGTACAGAGATTCTGTGTGGTCCAGAAAATTATGAGTCTTTGCTTGTACATAAAAATTAAATATTACACATATTTACTCTCCATCTTTTGAGACAGTGAGCAATTGAGGCATCTGAACTGATTGAAGAAAGACCTCTCTATAAATCTATGACCTATTGTCCTTCTACCGAAGAGTGGAAAAATTCTTAATAGTTCTGAATGATGAACTTTCTTAAAAAATTGGGAATTTTGGCATCTGGGAGGCAATGCTAACCATTTGAATAGGGCCTCCTTTACTTTCAGTCAGTACTGCAGTTATTGCTTTGTCAAGGGTTCTGAGATCCCTCAAGCATGAAAGGAAGGATAAGGAATCAAATCCTTTCTCTACTTAATAGAGAATGTCTCAGAACTGCTTCAAAATTAGCTTTGGCTCAGCTTAATGAAATTTTCCTATTGTTGAGCAGCGGCCCACGAAATCCGCAGCATTAAAATGGCAGACCTTCGACTGTTTAAAAAAAAAAAAAAAAAAAGCCTTGAAGGTTACGGAACATACAAAAATAAAGGTTTTTATTTCTCTTCCCCAGGTTCACAGAAAGAATTGAACCTGCTCAGCCTTTTGAGTAGGCTAAATATTAGAGGCACTCCAACTCAGGAGGACGTGTTTTACTCGCACAATTTAGTGCATAAAATGCCTATCATAGAGGACCCGAAGTTTCTGCAATGAAACTCACCAGCCCTGCTGCACTCATGAAATCATTTTAGAGGACAGCAGAGCAACCAAGAGACATGAGAGGGAGCTACTCCTCGCTGGTGTTGCTTAAGTTTCTCCAGTGGGGTCTTATTCAGAAGGCCTTTCTTTTGAGACTTCTCCCCAGCTCTGGTTAAATTAATTTGGCTTTACTGGACTGAGATAAGAGAATTATAATTGCTTCTCTATCCCCCTTCCTTTTCACTTTGCACCCACACACAATCTTTGTGTTTTCAAAACTCCTTAAAATATCACTATAATGTATGACATCAATTTCTTTATATTAACAGGTGCATAAAATTTGACACTCAGTGCTCACCTTTCATCACTCACTATCTACTCATCTCCCTTTGCCTGAACAAGGGTGCATCCAAACTTACAGTCTTCAGAGCACAAATCAATGTAGCAGTGTAGCAAACAAAGGATCTCCTGATTCAAATGATACCAATGTCAAATGCTGATGTGTGTAAATAATTAATTGTGTTTTCACTGGTGAGTCCAGTTTGATCTTTCATTGCTTGGCAACCCCTGGGGTCTGTGGCTCACTGAGAAGCAGGAACATTTAGGATTTTTTATTACCAGCTCATCACTAATTTATAGATTACTATGGAGTCAGGTGCACAAATTCAGAGTATCATCTATCACTATAGGCAGCTCCAGTGTTAAGGGATGGCTACTTCCCAGAAATCAACGAAGGGGAACAGATGAGGAAAGGGGGCAACATGGCACATATGCCACAGAAGGCACATCTTTCAGAAACACAAACATATCAAGGTAAACAATTTCCTTCTCATGGAGGCAGACAAACTATAAAGTGCTCTAACTATCTCCTAAAGGTAAAACACCACTGTATGTTACATAGCCAAATATAATTCAACTGTTATCACTTATCATTAAAATTATTTACGTTTTTCTTCTCTTTTATGCTGTCTTAAGTGAAAGTTTCACTAGAATAACTCTATTAGATTCAAACTTGTAGAAAGTGCTATTGCTGAAAACAGGGGGTGTGGGGGAGGATGGGTACTTTCTTAATGGGAAAATTGTGCCTTACCAGAAAATGGCCTTGAAATAAGAGGAAGGTATTGGAGTTTAATCACAGCTTTGATAACATATGTGCTGTGTCTTTTGGACAATGCCATTGAGTGTGGAGTTCATGTCCTTACGATTGTCTAAAGTGTGTCACAGTATATGCACATGTTGTGATGGAAAGAAGCAAAATGTACAAACACTAAAAGGGCCATTTATTACAGACCTTCAAGGAAACCAACAATGACTTTGGGATGTATGTTACATTCCTGAGTTTTACAGGATTTTCTGGATAGCATTAACAGTTGTCTGAGAATGTTCTCAAAAATTCCATTTCTATCACAGTCACGTATGTATTCCCACCCTCTGACCCCACAGTCGTCTCTCCCAACTTCTCCCCAAAGCTGGTTTTCATAGAGCAAAGGAAAGATGGGCTGTGCAAATAAAACCTAAACCCAACGGAATTTGAAACAAGTCCTAGTAGCATAAAGAAATCTCTGAACATATTCATAAGAAGTGTTTCTTTAGGGAACTTTTCTGTTTCAGGGACACCACCGAGGCTGTGCCACATTCTGAAACTGTTGCTATGGCAAAGCGTCTTGTGTTATTGACGATGGAGCACATTGTTGTGTTTAAGTCATGTAAATGATCAGGACACAAAGGAAGCTGCCCACAGCAGCCCCTGCTCAATCATCACAGTGCTGGGGACTTGCCCCCTTGACACATGCCATTTACACGGCATGGGAAGGCATTTCTTTCAGAAAGCCTCACTCCCTGGGTGCTGTGAACTGTTCTTTGGAGACGTTTATGAGATCTCCACATCTTTCAGAATCGATTCTGCAGGGGAAAAAGAATTCACAATAACAAAGCCCTTTCTTTTGTTTTAAGGCCGGGATATTTCTATAGACATTTTGCATTTTCTACCTATTAACACATTTTTTTTTTTTCTGGGCTGCTGGTCTTGTCTAATATTTCAACTTTCTATCAGTTTTTATCATTTAGAGTCAAACTATGAGTTTCTCCTTTGTTTCCCACTTATAGCTCAAATATGTGTTTTTAATTAAGTATTTTCCACAGCATCAATTCACACTGATTAGACATAATTACAGAAACAAAATATGCAGAATACATTTTAATAATGCCTGTCACCTCTGAGGGAACAATGAGGATCTAATTTAATCATCTAAATGTTGGAAAGCGACACAGAGTTTTTAAAAATAGTACTATATATTTTGAAGGGGAGCTTATTAGTATTTTTAGATACAAATGTAAGTTGAAATGAACTATTATTCAGGTTTCAATGCATGTAATTAAAAAAACACTTAGGGCAACACTTGTTTACATAAAGAATCAAATTACACCCTTTAATAATAAAAGCTTGATCCAACTGTGACACTTGAGACTTGAAATGATGTGATAATTTGTAGTCCAATTTCTAAGGGAAATTTTGCCACTATGAAAATCTATTTTTGACAGTACTGTGTCAAAGTCAATGTCCTAGTTTTGACATTACTGTGGTTATGAAAGATGTTATCATTGGGGGAAGCCACATGAATGGTACGGGGGAACTCTTTGCATTAGTTTTGCAACCCCTTGTGTGTCTCCAACTATTTCTTTTCTTTTCTTTTCTTTTTTTCTTTTTTCTTTTTTCTTTTTTTTTTTTTTCTTTTTGAGACGGAGTCTCACTCTGTTGCCCAGGCTGGAGTGCAGTGGCACAATCTTGGCTCACTGCAAGCTCCGCCTTCTGGGTGCACGCCATTCTCCTGCCTCAGCCTCCCGAGTAGCTGGGACTACAGGCACCCACCACAACGCCCGGCTAATTTTTTATATATTTAGTAGAGACGGGGTTACACCATGTTAGCCAGGATGGTCTCGATCTCCTGACCTCGTGATCCACCTGCCTTGGCCTCCCAAAGTGCTGGGATTACAGGCGTGAGCCACTGTGCCCAGCCGTGCGTCTCCAACTATTTCAAAATAAAAAAAGTTATATTAAAAATATATTTTTCATACCTAATAAAAATATATTTTTCCTACTTGTAGAAGAATATGCTATCTCAGTAGAGCTTAGATTATTACTGTTACAGAACCATATGACATTACTCTCAAAATTTGTCTTGGCATCTGGAGTCAAGGGAATTTTGGACAATGAGTTAACTTTCTCAAAGAAAATCTATTTACCTCGAGTTTTCAAATTGTTTAGAAAAGAATTCTGTAAACAGTTATGAATGAGAAATCCACTTACTTTTACTGTTTCAGATGCTCTTCTAGAAGTTATTAAAATAGTGCTTACAATTCTCATAAATCTGGAGGCATAATTGGATCTCATTTCCTTTGCCTTTTTTGCTGTTTTTAAAAATTCTTTCAGCAGGGCGATGTGGCTCACGCTTGTAATCCCAGAACTTTGGGAGGCCGAGGTGGGTGGATCACCTGAGGTCAGGAGTTTGAGACCAGCCTGACCAACGTGGAGAAACCCCATCTCTACTAAAAATACAAAATTAGCTGGGCATGGTGGTGTATGCCTGTAATTCCAGCTACTTGGGAGGCTGAGGCAGGAGAATTGCTTGAACCGGGGAGGCAGAGGTTGCCGTGAGCCGAGATCATACCATTGCACTCCAGCCTGGGCAATAAGAGCCAGACTCTGTCTCAAAACAAACAAACAAACAAACAAACAAACAAACGAATACCACACATATACACACAAAACAAGCAAACAAACCAAAAAACCCTCTTTTAACTCCATAGTTAAAACCATAGTTTTGCATTCCTAGCTGTCATGAGTGAAGTTGAGATTTAAAAAAGTAATATAGGACTATCACAAACCAAAGCTACATCTAATATATCTAATATAAATGTCCATTCATATTTCATTTGGCTGTGATTGTGTATTTGTGGCATGTATATGGGGGTGTAGGGAGGATGGGCATGTACTCATACAATGTTAGGATCAACAGGACTATAGGAATCTCCTAATTCAAGCTCAATATTAACATATTCAATATATATAGGTTTGATGTTTGTAATATATACTGCTGATTGTGCAATAATTCTTCACATTCCCATGGCCTTCTTTAAGAGGCCATCATAGCACACATTTAATTTTATCCTAACATGATTTTATGAGCTTGCTAGAGGGCATTATTATTATTCTACTGAGAAAATGAGCAGCTAATTCCAAAGAGGTCCAGCTTTGGCTCAGTCTTACACGGCATGCTAATGGTGAGGTTGAGGATTAAAATCCAGATTCCACATCCTTGCTCAGAGTACTTCATTCTGGCCCATAATCCCTAAAGCTACAACTGTCTAAATACACTGTCTACACTGTCTTTTATAATATCTGAAACAGTGCATGTTGGAGGGAGAGTTGTATTAAAACGATAATAGGAATTATTTAATTCTTTTTAAACTGTAACAATTAAAAGCATTTTGTGAGTGACCTAGGAACACTCGGCTCTGTATCATAACCCCTTTCTCTTTTCTTTTCGATTTTTTTTTTAAGTTTAGTTGAGATACAATTCACATACCACACAATGTACCCATCTAATGTGGACAATTTAATATTTTAAAGTATATTCCCAGTGTCCTGCAACCATCACCACAGTCTAATTTTAGAACAGCTTCACCCCCCAATAAAAGAAACACTGTGCCCATTAGCAATCACTCCCTTTCCCCCTACCCTTCACCTCTAGCCCCTTGCAACCACTAATTGACTTTCTATCTCTATGGATTTGCCTATTCTGGACATTTCACATAAATGGAATCCTACAATATGTGATCCTCTGTGATTGCCTTCTTTGACTGAGCATGATGTAGTATGTATCAGCAGCTGAATAATACTTTTTAGAGTTGAATACTATCCGGTTGTATGGATATGCATGGATAGGCTACATTTGTTTTTTTTGTTTGTTTTTTGTTTGTTTGTATGTTTGAGATGGAGTCTCACTCTGTCACCCAGGCTGGAGTGTAGTGGTGCAATCTTGGCTCACTACAACCTCCACCTCCCAGGTTCAAGTGATTCTCCTGCCTCAGCCTCCCAAGAAGCTAGGATTACAGGCATGTACCCTACATCCAGCTTTTTTTTTTTTTTTTTTTTTAGTAGAGATGGTGGTTTCACCATGTTGGCCAGGCTGGTCTCAAACTCCTGACCTCAAATGATCCACCTGCCTCGGCCTCCCAAAGTGCTGGGATTATTGGCATGAGCCACCGCATCCAGCAATATGCTACGTTTTATTTATCCATTCATCCATTGATAAACATTTGGGCTGTTTCCACTTTTTGGCTATTATAAATAATGCTGCTATGAACATTCATATACATGTTGTTGTGTGAACATATGTTTTCATTTCTCTTGGATATATACCTAGAAGTACACTTGTTGGATCATATGGTAACCCTATGTTTAACTTTTTGAGGAACTGCCAAACCATTTCCAAAGTGACTGCACCATATTTCATTTCCACTAATAATCCCTTTCTTAACTCGAGCTGATAAAGCCTCTGTGATGGCTATTGGCAGTTACTAAACTAAACTTCAAAGTCCTTTCTTGCATACACTTCCGGGTCTGGTCAGGTGAAAAGTGGGAGAGTGCATTTGCCTCACATGATTCTAGAAAAGCCATCAGAAATTAGAATGGGAAACAAGGAGATTAAGGATATGCATATTAATTAAACATCTAGAACGTAAGCTACCTATTGGTGAGGAAATTTAAAACTTTAAGTTGCACCAAATACACACAATTCAAGCGGCCATACAAAAATAAAAAACAAACCAAATCAACCAACCAGTCAAACAGAGACTCCCAACATCATCCTTGGCATTTGATCTTCCATCCGTAGCCCCTGAAGAAGTAGTGCAACAATATGAGATATTTGAACTGTTTTTGTAGTTCTTAATAGCAAGAAATATTTTTGGCTATGAAGACATCTAGGTCAAAGCCCTCACACTTGCTTCTTGCCCACAGATGTACAACTATTTCAAAAAAAATCTCCAAAGCCATATGAATAAACCTTTTATAATCTTAAGGATTCTTAAGCTTCTAGATAGAGATTGATACAGACCCTGGCTTTTAAAGCAAGCTGGAACACCTTCTGGAATTCAAAACACATGCTTGGCCCCTGACAAATCAAGCTAGAGTCTGGAGGTGAATTCGGCTGGTTCTTTTACACATGAACCTTGCAACACTCTGACTAACTCTTTTTTTGTGGCCAGAAAGGTCTTGAGGCTTCGAGGCTGCAAATGGTTCCTGACCTGTCGCTACTAGACTCAAGTAGTCACCTTATCTTTTTTTTTTTTTTGAGACAGATTCTTGCTTTGTCGCCCAGGCTGGAGTGTAGTGGTGCAATCCTAGCTCACTGCAGCCTTCATCTCCTGGCCTCAAGCAATCCTCCCACCTCAGTCTCTGGAGTAGATGGGACTACAAGCACACGCCACCACACCCAGCTAATTTTCGTATTTTCTGTAGAGACGAGGTCTCGCCACGTTGCTCGGGCTGGTCTCAAATTCCTGGGCTCAAGTGATCCACCCACCTCGGCCTCCCAAAGTGCTGGGATTATAGGCGTGAGCCACCCCGCCTGGCCAAGTAGCCATCTTCATTTCTTTGCCCTGATGTTTATTACATCCATCAGTCAGCACTTTTGACTTGCTTTTTTTCTGTGACCCACATGACCTGATTTCAGCTAGGTCAGTACACAGCCAAAAAGGAAAATTGTTTGGGATGCTTCTCTTATTCCATTGTCTCTTCCCTATGACCGGATACATTTTCTGGATGGGGAACAATTTCGAGCAGGGGATAGCTGGAAAGTGTTGAGTGAAAACGCAAGATACGATGAGAGAGAAAGAATAAGTAAAAATAAAAGAGAGAGAGAAAAAAAGAGGAAATAGGGAAAGGCTATGTCATAAGACAAAGGTCAAAGTGGGAAAGAGTGGCAGAGAACACAGAAAGCAGAGAGAAGAATCCTGAGATGAAGGTGTTAGCAAGTGATAATCTCCTGGGATCTTCTCAGTCCCTATTGAGGTCTTTCCCCTAGGATTGTGCAATAATTTATTGGTAATGTTCAAATTGAATTTGCAAATGACTTCAAACCTTAGCAGGAGATACTGATAGTTTATATCTTTGCAAATTGAAATTGAAACTCAAAGTGCCCTTGATAAACTGCAAAAAAAAAAAAAAAAAAAAAAAAAAAGAAAGAAAAAAGCAAATAGAAGAAATCCCCTCGAGGTTATGCAATAGCACACCAAATGATTTTTTTTTTTTGAAAAATGGAAGAGGAATAAGTGAAACTAGCCAGCTAACTAACAGCAGGCACTGATTCTAGAAGTAAATTGGATATGGAGGTACACTCAAGTGTTGGTATTTATCCTGAGGAAATCTGGCCATTCAAATGATTTCAAAGATACTCAGCCTAGTTCTGAGCACAATTAAAGGGGGTGTGGGGAACTTGGAAAGAGTTCAGAGGAAAACCACAAAGATCAAAGAGGTGAATGAAGAAAAGGGAGCTCAGAGGAAAGTCGAGGAGCTTTAAAAATCCAACCTGAAGAAGAGAAGGTAAAGGAGATAATTTAATTATGGTCCTCAGCTATAAAACGAGCTTTTCATAGGTGGCCACCTGTTCTCCGTTTCCACTATGGATGGACAGAAAGGCAGGGGGCTTAAATACGCAACATGGGGGATTTCAGTTAGGTATAAGGAATTTCCTGACATGAAAGCTGGTAAATGATGAAAAGGGCTCCTGATCATGGACAGGAATAAGGAATATTCTTCTTACAAAATAGGTAAAATTCTCACAGGTTTGGAATGGTTTACAGATCTTGCTACCCAGAGTTGGGGGTGGGACAGGGGAGTGGGTATACTCTAACACTCTAGAAGAACAGATTCTGGTGCCTTGATTTTGCTTCAGATTTGTGTATGTACCACTCGCCTGGCCCAATGTCTCACATTTCCCCTGCTTTACACAAAATGTCCTCCCTGGCATACCACTTTGAGATGTAATCATCTCCTCTGTGAAAAAGAGCACTGAAAAATATGTTTGGAAGAGTTGGAATTTGTTGAAGGAACATAGTCAGCTAAACAAGACCCACACGAGTGGGGGTGGGGTAAAGGCACCTCGGAGTGCATGCTGGGATTAGGGCTAATTAAGATGTTGACTGAATCTATGCTAATGATGTCCCACCAGACTCTGCTGGATTAGTATGTAAATTGGTAAACTCTGTTCTGAAATTGCCCTACCAGCTGAGGTCTAATTACTGACTAGACATAACAAATAATAATGGGATTTGTATTTTAGGATGTTTAATTATGGAAATATACATCTGGAAAAAAATACCAGCTGTATTGCACAAAAAGAGAATTCATAATGTTTTACTAAAGGTTTATGAAATTTTACACCTTTAATAAGAGCACCAGGAACAGGGGTGTGTGGGGAGAGTCTTTTCGGAGACCTAGCATTTGTGGAGGGAGACCAGAATCGCAATGATTAATTCGCTGCTTGAGTAATTTCCCCAAAGCTCAAAGACTAATTGTTTCATTGCCGATACACAGCATCTTGTGAGCTTTTAGTTGTATCACCCAAAGAACTGGAACTCATCCATGAAGAAAAACCAAGATGCCATGGATTTAACTCAACTACTCCATAGCATGCATTCAAATTGAATTAAAAGCAACAGGGCAACAATAGCTGTAGGAAAGTAAGTCCCTAAAACAATTTTTCTTCACTGAAGTTACTCCATAATATTGAAATCATTAAATTTATAAATCAGAAAATGGTTAGTCCAGTCCTGAAGCAAGGGCATGTATTGAATGGTTTTAGAGAAAAGCAGTTTGAGCTCTAGAATTCACTGAATAGGCATCTTGGGACAGAAACTTCTTTGCAACCATTTATTACATCATTCTGTGACCCACCCTTTCCAAAAAGTAACATACAAAGAGTTATAAACAGAGTTTTGGTAGCGCTATAATAGCTGCCTGTATTTGCCTGCCATAGTGCTATTACTCACATAATTTTATTTTATTTTATTTTTTTTTTTTTGAGACGGAGTCTCGCTCTGTCGCCCAGGCTGGAGTGCAGTGGCCGGATCTCAGCTCACTGCAAGCTCCGTCTCCCAGGTTCACGCCATTCTCCTGCCTCAGCCTCCCGAGTAGCTGGGACTACAGGCGCCCGCCACCTCACCCGGCTAGTTTTTTGTATTTTTTAGTAGAGACGGGGTTTCACCGTGTTAGCCAGGATGGTCTCGATCTCCTGACTTCGTGATCCGCCCGTCTCGGCCTCCCAAAGTGCTGGGATTACAGGCTTGAGCCACTGCGCCCGGCCTACTCACATAATTTTAAAGGCTTATGGGTGATCATTAAATCTTTATTAGGTTTTACATTATAAAATAAATTATTCATGTCGTTCTAATACATACTAGTATCTTTACAGCCCTTCTGCCCACATTTGGATAAACAAATCCTATTTGCATATCATTTTTATTTTAATTTCAGACAATTTTGTTATGAAAATATAAGGCTTAAATGTCTATTATGTTCCAATTATGTTCCAATTTCCCACACTTTTCTTGGTTCTATACAGTGCTTTACAAATAAGGTAAAGTTCACATAATTTAAAAAGACGGATGATTTCCTTTTACTTAGAAGTTTTAGAATGTTTGCTCTTGCTGTTATATGGCAAGGCAATAGATATCAAATAAAATTTAGTGAGCAAGCTTGTGTTTGCAGTAGCTTCACGCCTCTGTACATTTGAAGTTACACATGTATATGGAAATTAAATTTGTTGATCACTTTAACAAATTTGTGAATTAGCAAAAATAAAGCACTAATTTTTCCTTGTGGTGCAGAACTATAGGGAAGAATAATACAGTATTACTTTGATGTAAGAATATCTAACCTTTGTGTTGGAAAGTCATTGAATACAATAATTTTTCATTAAGGGCTTATGCTATTAGTCTTTGCAGATCTTACCAGCATATTGATAACTGTATTTATTTAGGTTTCAATAGTAGATTTTAGTTTCTTGTTTCATTAGTCTTAGAAATCTAGGACACGTTTGATTCCCTGATGGTGGATGAATAAATCTGAACAAACTTTCCCTTTCAATATGATAGTCAGTTCTCACCTTCAAGCATTGCCATTAAGCTTACATGATGTCATCCTGTAGGCAATATATCACTAAAAACATTCTTTTAAATTCTATTTTCCCATGCCCAAAAGCACTTGTCAGTAATTATATGTTATTTTCTATTAAAACTAATTGTGACCAACTCTCAGCATTGAACCCAGGGTCAGATACTCTGGTATAATAATTCTAGCTTTGTCCTCTTCTTGTCATGAGTATTGGGTGAAGTCAGAGTGGGGTGAGAACATTTAGAAGGTTCACAGAAAGTGTTTCACCAACACATAGGTAAGCAGTGTGTAAGCCTGAACAGATGTCACCTTGAATGTAAATCTTTCAGGGACTGGGTAGAGAGCTATGGGATAAATCTCATAATTTTTGCAAGTCTCACTTTGAAGCAAATTATACAATTCCAGAGAGTAATCTTTTCAACAAATGGACTTTGAAATCCCCTCTCTATCTTTAAGGCAAGCTGCAGATTATCTTGATAAATAGTAATATTGATTTTAGCATAGAGATAATTGCCCCAAAATATACCTACCGTTGGTCATGGGGATATAACAAAACTTTCCTAGTTTGCTGTTCCAAATGAAGAAATATGGAGTTCTTCCTCAGTGGCTTTGAATATCTGTCTTATCTAAGTAGGTTAAAGGACATGGGAGCAAGTCTTCTGGGCTGAGACAGAAGACGGGAGTTCAAGTCTGGCTAGGCCATTCTCTGAGATTTTCCTTCTTCCACTGTAAAGAGGGTCTTTCCTAACAAGAATTGCAAGGAACAAATGGAATAAAATATGTGCCTTTCACATAGTAGATACCAAATAATTGTTTGTTAAGTACATGTCTAGTAGGAAAGGTTAAACAAATCTAAATCTTTCTGTTACATAAATTAAAAGCAAACTTAAACGGCACGGTCTCATATCTTCCTGGTGATCTGGCTATAAAAGAATAAAAACCACATTCCTTTCAGTAATATCTCTTGGTAAGAAATTTATTAGCTAATGATTACAACAGTGCTTTTTAAAGCCCATAAGTAAATAGTCTATAATTCCATATTGTAGCTTCTACAAACATACAGAATATTAAAGAAAATAAAAGAGAATGTAAAAAATACATTTACATATATCTTTCTTGGCATGATCTTCTTTTAAAGACCCACCTATATTGAGTGATACTGAAATCTTCACACACCCAGGGCAGCTCCACCCAAAAACTAGTCAATGATAATGATAATGAAGAAAAACTACATCAAAGTATCAAGACCTTACAAAATATAAGCATCATTTTAGGATTCCTAAGGCATTTAAAAATTTTATTTGAAGGGAGCTCTGTCCCAACATTCTTTAAACACACACATAGCAGAGTGAGACACCTTGGGATTCAAATTTCACTCTGCCATTATTTTACAGTGTTGTTGGAAATGGGAAAATGCGAGTGCATAATACATTAAGTCGTTCAATGAATGTACACAATGTCTCTGCATCCCATCATCTTGACCTTCTTATTGCCTTGTTCTTTCCCACTCTCTTTTAAAAAAGAACTATGTTCTCACTTCATATTTATCCAGAGGGCCTTGGAACCATTTAATTTTTGGTCATCTATTTTTTATGATTGCAATATGGTTTTCTTAGTGTGGTTATAAATTCTTAGAGAGCAGGGAAATAAGAACTTTCTCCAATTTTGCCCTGATGTCTAGGCTAATGCTCCATATCAATGTTTTATTTTGTCATAGATCACACCCTACTGATAGCCAGGAGTCTATAGAAATGTGCCTCAGAAAAATTCACAGTTCATCTTGATAGCAGTAATTGCTAACTCTGTGGTTCACTCCCGCCCCCATGAAATGTACAGCTAGCTCTCATACTAAATATCTCACAAAATTATAATTGGTTGTTAAGCAAGGCAGTAGAGTGTAAGAATTAAAACCATGGATTCTGGAGCCAGACTACTTGACTTCAACTCCCTTCTCTCTCCTTACTAATTGCATGATGTTGGGCAAATTACATAAAGTCTCCTTACTTCAGTTTCTTCATCAGAAAACTGGGATGATAATGTTACTAGTGTCTACCAAAGAGGATTGATATGAAAATTAAATGTAGTGTGCTTAGAAGAAGCTAAAGCACTCAATGAATATGAGTTATTCCTATTATTATTACTGGTGTCTTCACAGATGGGCTTTTAGCTACTTAGGAGAAAAGGTGTTTCTGGCCAGAGTTCTATCCCCAGGTCCTAGTGCAGTATACACACATCTTCTTAGAGTCCCCCATCCTCTCTACCTCCCCATCATCTACCTGAGATATCCAAGTCACAAACCTCTTCTTCTCAGCTGTCCTGCCAATGCACTGTCCTTAGTATTTCTCAAACTTCTTGTCGTTTTCTCTACATGTTCTATCAGAAGTCATGTTCTTGACCTCTCTCTCCTGCATTCCAATAGGCAGCCTAGTTGGGCCTCCAACTCCACAGGGCTCTCTCAGTGAGCTTTCTAACATGGAAACCTGATCATTTTCATTTCATCTCTCCACTTGCAATATTTCCATGGCTCCCTACTGCCTACAAGATCATGGAATAAATACATATCAAGTCAATATAAAGAAATTTGTGTCTGGGCATGGTGGCTCACACCTGTAACCCTAGCACTTTGGGAGGCTGTGGCAGGTGGACTGCTTGAACCTAGGAGTTCCAGACCAGCCTGGGCAACATGGTGAAACCCCATCTCTACAAAAAATACAAAAATTAGCTGAGCGTGGTGGTGTATGCCTATAGTCCCAGCTACTCAGGAGGTTGAGGTGGGAGGATCACTTGGCCACAGGAAGTTAAGGTTGCAGTGAGCCATGTTTGCACCACTGCACTACAGCCTGGGATCTCTATACAAACATATATGTCACAGTGTACATGCAGACCGGGGCTCCCTACTGGATACCTGGTGGAAACCAGGGCAGATATGGCCAGAAACCAAACTAAACCAAGTTTGTCATTTCTCTTAACTGAGCAAATCTAAAATACTGTATTCTGTATTTTAACCTAATATGATGTTTCTACCTTGATGTTTCAGAAACCATTTTTACATGTAAATACATATGATGCCTGTCCAATCCATAGTTATATATGTTGGCTCTCTGATCATAAAGGAAGACAGGGAATAGGCAGAAGCTGTCAAGGCAGATTCTCTGAAAGCATTAAGGTAAGCTGTAGGGAGTTCTCAATTTATACGAGATCTGGGAAGAAAGACATGGATGGTAAGAGAGCAATATAGAAGTGTGCTAAAAAGTGCTTTTGTGGAGCAGGGAACAGATTTGGGTTTGCTACCTTAGTAGTGTGGCATGATTTTATTCTTAAATTATCTGGTCCTTCATTCCCTTATCTTTAAAATGGGCACAATAATACCTATTTTGCAGTATTGTTGAGAAGAGTAAATGATAACACGCTTGTAAAGGGGCCAGGGCAGTGTCTGGTATATGGTGGATTCAAGACATGTTCATTTCTTTCCTATGATTCCTTTTTCTTATTGGAATTATTGCAAATTATGTGTATTATTATGATATATCAAAACATTTAACAAAAGTCATCTAACAGAAAAAACTAATATATCAAGAAAAAATGAGAAGGAACAGTAATTTATAAGCTCTAAAGATTAAGGATGCTGGAATATTTTGTTCTGTATTTTCCCAATTTGTGCAATGGCAAGGTTAATTAACGAGAAACCTTTCTTTTGAATTATTTAAATGTCCAGTGATGAGAATAACATACAGCGGATCTTGTGCAATGTGAGAGGATTATTGATTAACTCAGCTCACAGGTTCCAAGCAGCCAGTAGTATATTTTAACGTATCAAGAATTCAGAAGAATTAGAGTTTTTCATTGTTGCTGAAACCACATTTGCAATTAAACCACGGGAGCTGGCAAACAATTTTTAGAACAGCACAAGTTGGTCTTTCCCTTCTAGCCTTGGTTACCTCTGCAATAAACTCCACAAAACATAGCTTTCATCTCTAAGAGCAAACGTGGGCCATATTAGTGACACCCACGCACTCAATAAATATATGGCAGATGAATGAAAACCTCATAAGGTAGTAGTGAAAAATGGCCAAAGTATTTCAGAAGATCAACCTGGAAAGAAAATCAATTCTAATGAACTCGATGCGCTCAGGTTCAAATATAATAATGAAGGTAAATAGTATTTATAACCAGAATGACATGGGGCAGAGAATAGTGAATAATGTTGGTCAAAACCTGAAAACTTCACAGTTCACAGATAAATTGATTAACTGTTATCTCACACTCAGAACTCCCAAATTGACTGCCAGCATTCCATAAACAATTCCTAAAGCCAAAGATAACACCGTTTGGTTGAATTAGCATTTTCAGTTGAGAAAAGAATAAAAAACTGAAATTGAAAGGGAATTGACTTTCATTTTTTGGCAAAGGATGTCTCAGGCAAATAATTATTTCATTTTAAAAGAAAAAGCATATATTTTTTCAGGCTTTCATATCAATGTGCATGCAAAGAAACTGTATTTAAATAGTTTATAACCTATAGTTGAAACCTATAGTTTATAACCTATAGTTTAAGTAACCTGGTTGTTATTAATGAAATAAATGGCATGCATTTTCAATTTTTGAATATTCTAATAACCACATCATCTTAAGACTGTAGAATTAAGTAAACTGAAGTAACAGTTGCAGACTTGAGTAATTTGTGTTGAATCATTTTACTTGATCAGTGTTTTCATGATAGGCCAAATCAACCGAAATGATAATAAGTATATTGGCATATGTTAAGTTTAGAAATGAAACATCCATCATCAGAACTTTGCATTTAGCAAGGCTTCTAGTTTTATTTTAATGAGGAGGAAAAAATGCAGAGAGCCCACTCAATTAGGCAGCACTCAAATTTTCTCAGGGCAAAAACAACAACAAAGATTACCACCCTGTCTTGGGGATGGGGGAGGGGTGGGCAGAGTTTTTAGGAATTTGGTTCTCAGCTATGAGGAAAGGCTTCTGGACTTGTCCATCACAGAAACAACAGCTGTCTGCCACTTCTGTCTTCCTCACACAGCCCCCAACTCCAAACACGCCTCTCAGAAGGACTTTTGTAGCTTGCTTAAGGGATAATTTGCTTCAGACTGAATCAATGTATTTCTAAACTCTTCAGGCTCAAGTTTGCCAGGATATTATAAAAGGATAAATTTGTATGTATGTGTGTACACATAAAAATTTTAAATATATAAGTAATATAAATAATGCATTTCTCTCTCTCTCTCTCTCTCTCTATATATATATATATATATATATATATATCTTCACACAAATATGAAAGTCAGCTCTGGAAATAACGAATGGAATTAGGGAGTAAGAAGTAACATCTGCCCAAGAAGGCTGTGTTCATGAGCTGATTCTTTGAAAATGCTGAAGGAAACGTGTACCTATTCTTTCTGACTCTAGGGCAGGTTCCTCATTTCTTCTTTCCAATTACAACACCTCTGCATACAGATAGAGAATATAAAGTTATTCAAGTTCCATTTTCCTCACTTGAATATGAACACTTGCCCCTCCTTTCACAGTGTCTTGAACTTGCGCTAGGTACTGCTTGAATTTTTAACAGTGGCTTGGGTCTGAACAGCTCTTTTTACAAAACAGGTGATACATACAATGGCAAAAATACATTCTCACAGGAAACAGACGATTGAAAAATTTCCAGAAGGACCTCACTCTCCTGAAGTTGTACCCCCAAAACTAATCAAATTTAGATAGAAATGCTTTAAAGATCCGAGTATCTGATAGATAAGTGCATTCCTCTATGGGGTATAGTTTCTGCGTGGGCATGCGTTTTGCTTAAGTCAGTTGCTCAGAAGTGATGCTAATCAAGTTTGGGAAAAGTAAAATTGTTCTGTGACTACCAGCCCTTTGTGCCAGAAGCAGCGCCGTCCTCATACACCAGACAGAGACGACGCAGGATGTCCCCAGAGTCACTAACCAACTTCCCTCCCTTCTGACCCCTGCGCTTCAATAAAGCAGTTACAGTAGCATCCCAGAGCAGTAGAGAATAAAATGAGCCTTACCAGTTTCTCCTAGCGTGGACGAAAGGAAACAACCCCTCAGCTGCTCTAGGCCAGGCAACTGGGTCTCAGACTTACTTGACTGAGGGGACTCTGAAAGCTGAAGTCTTCCTTCCCTCTGTTTGATTTCTTCCCAGCAACCTCTCCCAGGATTTTTCTCACAAAGCACTTCCCTATTCTCTAATCCTCTCACAAGGAAAACCAGTGCACACACCAAATGACTTCTGCAGAAGCGCCTCTCCTGGGGAGCGAGGAGGGGAGGGGATGGAAGGGGGGTGTTTGCTGGCATTCATTCCTGCCAGGCGAATCCTCAGAGAGTCATGGATCCCAGCCCTCTGGACTCCTCATCAACTGGAATACGATAGGTCGTGGCGAGGCATGGAGGTGTGCATTTGCTTCTTCCTATATCTCCAAACCCTGGTCACTATCCCTCAGGGATGGGAGAGGGGATGCCTCAGCTTCAAACTTCATCTGAGTCTTATGACCCTTTACACTCCCTCCCAAAACAGAGTAATTCCCAACGAGTTATGTAGAAATCAGCTAGATGCTTCCCAAATCTATCTGGCACCTCATTTTAAGAGCCCTTGACAATTTATAGCAGCTGCTAGTTTTTAACTCATCCAAAAGCTGAAAATAGATTGAAAACATCAAGAAAAGGTGGAATATCAAATATGAAAAAGTGATCGATATGTACTATCAAACATCCGGAAAATTACTGTCTTTATGAAAATTCGTTTTTTAAAAAATCACTTTTTAAAAATACCAAATAAAATTGCTAAATTGTAAAGCATGACCTTCTTTTTTAAAGATATGGATTTTACTTTATCTTCCCAGGACAGGATTTGCACTTGCATTTGAAAATAATATTCACACTTTATAAATTTAAATCCTCTTCTAACTTAAGACAAATATCTTACATACATTCCAGATATGCTATAATCAATCTGGAATTCCCACTTACCCCTCCAGTTTTTAAAAAGAAGACTTACCTTTTTATTACGTCATTTAAAACCCTGAAATGAATAAATCACAGTGGAGACAAGCAGATGGCAGACTTCTACATTTTGCAATGAGGGCTGTTTGCCTTGGAGACATTATTTCTAAGGAGACGCTGCTGTGCTTGTGCCTGTGTTCGGCAGCATGCCATTTGGGGCTTTGAAACAAAATGAATCGGCTTCACACCACCAGCTCCACTACATACTAACACTTCAGAATACCCAAACTGGGGCATACTGCCTCTTTCGTAGTGTCCCTGCATAGAATCAGAGGTGACGGTTTGATGGATGAGTTTCCCAAGAGACAATGCAATCTGTGACATCACAGTTCTGGCCGCACCCCCCACCCAGGCCCCTGTCTTGCCTCTCCTCTCCAGAAAAAAAATTGCCTCTGCTTGGTGACAATGCTATCTCAATAGCAAAAATGAGTCAAGGTGCATAGCAAATGCTATAACTTACCTGTCTTTCTTAACTTCAGTTCTCTGATTCCCCTTTGCTGGAGTAATGGGAGTAGGATGAGATGAACATACTAGGCAGAGAATTCAGACAAAACCAAACAAAACACAGAACTCAACATTCTATAAAGTTTGTAACCTGAGAGCAGAATAATACCCTTCAAAAGGAACACTGCTAAACACTAGCTCAATGATACTAATGTCTTTGTTATATGCAATTTAAGACATTTTGCCATAAAATTATATATAAGCAACAACAAAAATATTTAAAGTGTCTATATCATGAGTTTCAGCCTTACTAGAACTCATTTAGTATCATAATTTTCTTGATCTAAAATAGTTTCCTTTTCCTCCTTTTCCTTGGCCATTTTGCTCTATTCTCAGTTGTTCTCTGTACCAGTACCTGCCACTGGTCTTAATATTTAAAATAATACCTGGATAATCCATTTGAATTTTGGATACAAACTTACTTGTAAATAAAAGCTCTAATATCTTTCTGACTCTCACCATCACCTCTATCCTTTTCACTTACTTTCATCTCAGATGTCCAGTACAAGGAGAGTAAAAAATCTAGAAGATATATTTATGTCTGTATCTACAGCTACACCTATATATCTCTATGATCAATAAATCTATCTACATAAAAATTTTGAAAACCTTTTGCATGGCGAAATAAAACAGCATATATCAAGTCAAAAGAAATAATGAACTGGGACAGAGGGCCCATCTCCTTCATGTTTAATGAATGCCTAAACTTGGAAAAGAGAAAAACCTACCACCCAAAAGAAAAATGGGCAAAGGTTATGAAACAAAAGGAGACATATAATCAGTCTTTAAATGCATGGAAAAGTGTTCTTTCTCACTTGCAATAAAATCAATGTAAATTAAAACTACACTGAAATATAATTTCTTGCCTGTCAGAGTAGACTAAATTCAAAGGTTTGGCTCATACACCATTGATGAGGTTCTGGGGAAATGGGCACTTTCATAGGTTGCTGCTGGGAGTATAATATACTACCACCAATCTGGAGTTGGGGGAGAGATTTGGCAATCTAACAAATTTATAGATGCATGGACCCTTCCTTCCAGCAGTCCTACTTCTAGGCACCTATTCTACACAATCACCAGAGAAAGCAAGAAATGTCATATTTTCAAGCAATACAAGGAAACCACACAAATGCGCAGCAGTAGATTGACTAATCTGTGGCATATCTGTATAGTGAAGTACTATGCAATGGCAAAATGGAATGTCAGATCTCTGTGTACTAATATAGACAGATGCACAGGCAATGAAAACAAAGTGCTGAAGAGGGCATGGGGCTGAGGGAAATAAGAGAGGTGCAATGGGAGGATGAGAAGTCCATATATGCATAGGCTTGTATTTGCAAAAACAGGAACTCTGGAAGGATCAATAAGAATCTAATAAAGATAGTTTCTTATAGGGAAAGAGAAGGATTGTGGTTAAAAGGGCAGAAATAGACATGAGATTCCTGTGTGTTTACTCATTCTCTTATATCAGGGGTGGGCAAACTATGGTCTGAGGGCCAAATAGATCCTTTGCCTGTTTGTATAAATAAAGGTGTATTAGAACACAGCCATGCCCATTCATTTGCGTATTGTCCATGGCTGTGTTTGTGCAACAATGGCACTGTTGAGTAGTTGCAGTATTGAACTGCTCGGTCCACAGAGCTGAAAATGTTTACTTTCCGGCCCTTTCCACAAAAAGTTTGTTGACCCCTATTGCTGTGTAATGAGTTTTAGCATAAGTCAAGAGACAAACTGAAAAGGATGGGATAGACTTCCGTGGTTTCTGCTTTAAAAGATCTTAAGTTGAGTCCTGGCTGTCTCTGCCTCGTTACTTAGCTTTCTTGGACTTGCTTTCTTCACCTACAAAGTGATGAAGGTAATGCTGACCCCTTGGTTTTGTTATGAAGATTAAATGAAACAATGAAAACAAATGTGAAAGCACCTTGTGAACTCTTATACAAACCTCAGATATTATTATTATTACTATTTTTTATGAGAAGGTGACAGGTAATACACATGTAATTAGTAAAGAATTAGAATAGCCATGGCACTTAAAAACTTTGCAGCACTTAATGCAAAAGCATTACCTTGAAACTTGCCTCTACATTTTAAAGCAACAATTGTATCAGCTATGGTCACATGGTAATTCAGCTCTTCCTATTCACAACCAGTTAAGCCATTGTATCTGCTCATCTGACAACACTGATTCAGAGGTAAAACCCTACTCAGGGCAAGGTCTTCAGACTGCAGTAGAATTATTTAGCCTTCAGAAAGCTCAAGAAAAAATTCTAGGCTTGAAGATACGTTTTATGTTCTTGAAGTTAAAATTCATCAGATAAAGTTATCTTACCATGAAGAGGGGTATATTAGTGACCAAGGGTATTTGGGAACCATCTGGGGATTATATTTGACAAATATGGAAGCAGACTTCAGTAAGACTTTCACCCTCAAAATTCATGTTTGCATAATCACTTTTTAAAAACGTAAATGTTTGAATGTATTATCTTTAACTTAAAAGCCAGAACTTCTTTATGATAGAATTACCAGTTTTTTGTTTTTTGTTTTCTTTCTATACTCAGTGATCTTTCCTTTTCAGTCATGGAATTTGTAGTGATTGATTTTGCCATAGCATTTCAGGTTTAACTATTTTTAAGCCATACATATTTGTGAACTGCTAAACTACGTTAAATTGAACCGCCAAAAGCTCACATCAAAGTCCCTTAAAATATTCATATCCTTTGGCCTGCGCTTCTACTTCTGGGAAATAATATTGAGGAAATAAGGCGGCTGGGCACGGTGGCTCACGTCTATAATCCTAGCACTTTGAGAGGCTAAGGTGATCCGATTGCTTGAACTCAGGAGTTCAAGATAAGCCTAGGCAACATGGTGAAAACCCATCACTACCAAAAATAAAAATAAAAATAAATTCACTGGGCATGGTGGCGCGGCCTGTACTTAGTAGGCTGAGGTGGAAAGATGGCTTGAGTCCGGGAGATGGAGGTTGCAGTGAGCTGAGATTGTGCCACTGCACTTCAGCCTGGGTGACAGAGCCAGACCCTGTCTTAATAATAATAATAACAACAACAACAACAACAACAATAATAATAATAATAATGCTACACACACACTATTGTGTTCACAGATATATATATGTGATGTTTGTATTAAAGGCAACAACAACAGCAACATCAAAACACTTTGTGACAATACAAATGTCTAAAATTAAGGAATTTGTTACAAAAATTATGGTATGGTCATCCAAATGCCTATCTCTATTGCTGTTATCTACTGCTGCATAACAAACCACCTGCACACTTAGTGGCTTAAAACAAGGCACATGTATTTTGCTCACAAGTCTGTGATTTTGGAACGGCTCAGTGGGTACAGCCACCTCTGCTGTATTTGGCAATAGCTGCTGTGGCTCGAAGGCTAGAGGCTGCAGTCATCTGGAGACTCACTCATTGCATGGCTGACAGTTGATGCTGGCTGTTGCCTGAGACCTCAGTGGGAGCTGTCAGCTGGAACATATATATACAGCTTCTCCATGTGGCTCGGGCTCCCTCACAACATACTGTCTGGGTTCCAAGGGTGAATGTTCTAAGAGGAGGCAGGCAGAAGTCATATCACCTTTTACAATCTCTCTTGGAAATCACATGGTGTTACTTCTGCTTGACTGAGGCAGTCATAAAACTTCACCCATGTTCAAGGTAAGGGGCCATGTATTCTACCCCTTGGTGGGGCATGGTGAGGTTCAGAAAGTATGGTGGGTGAATGGAAAGGTTGCTGTTGTCATTTTGGAAAGTACAATCATTTGTAATTATACAGTCATTAAAATGATATAGCACATCCAAATTTATTCACATGAAAGGACATTCAAATGATAGTGAATGCTGAGTTGGCAGTGTAGCTACAGTGTCATTCAGGAGAAATAACACTGGCACTTAATAGACACTCAATTAACATTTGTTGAATAAACCTTTGTGTAAAAACAAATAATATTTTTTGTTTGTGCCTATAGCGAAAACATTCTGTGAGAAGCTACATCAAAATGTTAATATTGGTTGGGCACAGTGGCTCATGCCTGTAATCCCAGCACTTTGGGAGGTAGAGGTGGGAGGATCACTTGAGCCCAGGAGTTCAAAATCAGCCTGAGCAACATAGTAAGACCCCTTCTCAAAAAAAATGTTAGTATTGGTTATATTTCTGTGATGGGATTGCAATTTAATTTTTTTAAGATTGTGAGTTTATAATATTCTTATAATAAACGTGCATAGAAAATTAAACTGTATTTCAAAATGAACCTCAGAGGACAATAACCTGAGTTGATTGTCAGAAAGTTTGACCTAATTTCTTTTCTTTTCCTTTCTTTTTATCTTTTTTTTTTCTTTTGTAGATAATTGAAACCTAATTAGATTAGAATGCTCCCTGGCAAAGCACTTTTTCTTTTTTCTGCTTGTAGGAAGAATTTATTGTTCAGCTATCTGTAAGCATTTAATTGCTGCAAAGTATTTAAGGGATGTAAAAATAAAAATTTTCTTTTTCATTTGTGTAACACAAGAGCACCAGCAACATAAAATGCATTAAAAAAGATAGCTCATTAAAATAAATATAATTTGACTCCAAATTAGTCATACCTCAGTGAGAATAATAACCTCACATTTAAATCAGTGAATTAGCAGAAAAGAAAAAGCGTGATGTTCATGTAATGTTCTATGCTGCACTCTCACTACCTTTTCCCTAATCATTAATATTTTTAAAAATATATTAAAATGCAACTTATTTTTGGAAGCAAAATTGCTAACTTACCATATAACAATACTTTGAAAGTGCTTTCTAACCAGCTTCTAGAAGTGATATATGGACAAATTTGAATGTCAGATTACCTCTCTGGTAAGAGAGCAATGCACAGGCAGAGTGTCAAACCTGGGGCATTGGGTGGAGGTTGATTAAACACACAGTCCTAAAACAATGAGAGTCATTTGTGTGACACTAGAAGGAGAGTATAGCTTTAACTGAACTTATAGACTAGTTTAACAGTATCCAGCTTTTAGTCAACTTTGGCATACTGTGCTCAATTGTAGTCATTTTCTCTTCCCTGATCTCAACTGAAATCTCTAATACTTTACGTGAGAGCTCTTATTTCAACCCTTGAAAGGTCTGTCTTCTGAAAGAATGCTTAGATGAACTCAGCCCTGATTCTCTAGAAATAAAAAGTTTCACTTCAAATGTTTCTATCAACTCTTAATGACAGAATCATTACCATCTGGCCTGGCATGGTGGCTCACACCTGTAATCCCAGCACTTTGGGAGGCTAAGGCAGGAGGATCACTTGAGGCCAGGAGTTTGATACCAGTCTGGCAATATAGTGAGCCCTGTCTCTACAAAAATTTAAAAATTAGCTGAGTGTGGCATGCATCTGTAGTCGCAGCTACTTGGGAGACTAAGGTGGGAGGATTGCTTGAGCTCAGGAGGTCAAGGCTGCAGTGAGGTATGATTGTTTTGCTTCTCTCTAGCCTGGGCAGCACAGTGAGAACTTGATTTAGAAAAAAGAAAAGAAAAGAAAAAGAATGAATAACATCCCAAATAAACACCGTACCTCTTGTTTCTGGAAACTACTGTCTTTGGTCCTCCTCTTTGGATTTGGACCTTCTCTCATTATTCAATTAAATATTACGTGCACAGACACATAAACACACATAGTAGACTTGATTCATCTAGAGAGTCAATCACTCAATTGAAAACTTTCTCCCTCACAAGCAAGTACTCTGCGATTTAACATGTGCTTGTAGGAGTTGAAGACTAAGTTCCAGCCATTCTGGAAGGGCAAGAGATGATCTGCAGAGAAGGAATTGTATGTCATCTTTTTTTTTTTTTTCTTTTTCTTTCTTTTTCTTTTTTTTTTTTTTTTTAAGACAGGGTCTCAGGCTGCAGTATAGTGGCACGATGTTGGCTCACTGCAACCTCTGTCTCCCTGGTTCGAGCAATTCTCCTGCCTCAGCCTCATGAGTAGCTGAGACTACAGGCATGTGCCATGACGCCTGGCTACTTTTTGTATTTTTAGTAGGATGGGGTTTCACCATCTTGGCCAGGCTGGTCTCAAACTCCTGACTTCAAGTGATCCATCCGCCTCGGCTTCCCAAAATGCTGGGATTACAGGCGTAAGCCACCGTGCCTGGCAGCACTTCATCCTTTAAAAAAGATTTTGTTTCGTTTTGGCTTTTCGTTTGTTTGTTTGTAAGTTAACTGCTTTAAGTAATAAATGCTCAATGTAGAAAATGTGGATAATAAAAGATCTATCTAAGAATAAAAATCACCCATAACTAAAAAATGAAGTGATAGTCACTATTAACAGTTTGATACACATACAGGCAGATAGAGATAAAATTCAACTAGTTGGGTGTATAGTGGATGTGTATATATTTTTAAATTGTGCCTCTTTCTTTCTTTTTTCTTTCTTCTCTCTTTCTTTTTCTTTCTTCTTTCTTTCTCTTTCTTTTTTTTCTTCTTTCTTTTTCTTTCTTCTTTCTTTCTTTTCTCTCTCTCTCTTTCTTTTCTTTCTTTCTCTTTCTTTTCTTTTCTTTTTCTTTTTGAAATGGAGTCTCGCTCTGTCACCCAGGCTGGAGTACAATGGTGTAATCTCAGCTCACTGCAACCTCCACCTCCCGGGTTTAAGTGATCCTCCTGCCTCAGCCTCCTGAGCAGCTGGGACTACAGGCGTGTGCCACCACGCTGGCTATATACATATATGTATGTGTGTGTGTGTGTGTGTGTGTGTGTATTTGTATTTTTTTTAGTAGAGACAGGGTTTCACTGTGTTAGCCAGGATGGTCTTGATCTTCTGACCTCATGATCTGCCCACCTCGGCCTCCCAAAGTGCTGGAATTACAGGCGTGAGCCACCGCACCCGGCCAATTGTGTCTTTTTCTAAGCGTCATTACTTTGGAATCTTTAACAACTTTATTGTGGTAAAATGTGCATATTATAAAATTCACCCATTAAAATAACTTTTAGTAAATTTGACAAGTTATGTAGCCATCATCAAAATTCAGATTTTTAACACCCAGTAAGACCTCTTATGCCTATTTACAGTTAATTCCTGTTCCCACCCCAACCCCCAGGCAACTCCTTCCTGTCTCTATAGATCTGTTTTTCTGGACATTTCATGTAAGTGGAATCATAGTCTTTTGTGTTTGCCTTCTTTCACTAAATAAAGTGTTTTTGAACTTCATCCATGTTGTAACGTGTATCATGTTACATGTACTCCTTTAGTGTTTGTTGCTACATAGTATTCTATTATATACATATACCACAATTTCTATCTTTTTAAAACTAAATATTATGTCATGGATATTTTCTGTTGTTAAAATTTCACATAAATTCCCATTTCAATGGCCGTAATAGTTCATTATACCAAAAATTATTAATTTTTTCTATTGCTGTGTATTTACTATCATAGGGACTCAGAAAACAATACCCCAAAATGAAGGCCTCAGAAGCAAAAGTTTCTCTCTGACCTTCTCCTGCCCTTCTGTCTCAGTCCCATTCTCCCTTGAGGCTAGCCGTAGAAACTAGAATCTGTCTTCCCTAAGACGGATCATAGAAACCAGAACTGCTTTTCCCCAAAGCCAGCCATAAAATCTAAAAATATCACTCTAACTTTCCCTCCACCTTATCTATGTAAAAACTGGCCATAACGAAATTCCCTGACATACCTTGTTTGACTGTAGGTCATAACACCCCCCTTCCAGGGAGGGTCTTGCCTTACACACAGAAGGAAGGAATGCTGCTCAGAGAGGCCAAGAAGAATCTAGACAGACAGGCCTTGCTGGGTTTCCCCACTCAGTCCATTAGCTTTAGATCAGGCCTTTTTTGTCCACCGCTGTTTCTACATGCTGTCCATACTTTGTTGAACCTAAGCGTAAAAATGGATAATTTCCCCTGTATCTTTGGGCCTTCATTCTGAAGGCTCCTATTTGTACACATCAAATAAATTTGTGTGCCTTTTCTCCAATTAATCTGTCTTTTGTGAGTTGATTTTTTTCAGTGAAACTTCAGGGGACCCCTCGGCCCCTACACCCCACACACTCGTACATACACACACACACACACACACACACACACACTCACCCCCGTGTAGTACAAGATGGAAAGAAAAAGGGTGGGATGCAGAGACACAAATCCAAAATTAGGTTTCTATCCAGTGGACCAGTGGATGGGAAGGTTTGTGTTTAACAAGGATATGTCTGTGCCTCTCACAGTTTCATGAGAATGTGAGCCATCTGGGAATCTGGTTAATGTGAAGACTCTGATCCTGTGGGTCTGGGGCATTGGGGTGTGAGTTACTATCATCACCGTGGCTCAGAGTCTGTGATCTTGAGAGCTGATGGTGGTGCTGTCCATCCCTCTGGGGAAGGGGGTTTGGTGTCACCATCAACCCTTAAGGCTCGGGTGTGTTGGCTGGGCAGGGGCTGTGTCTAAGGGGTTGAGGGTTAATGGATTAGGTTCTACCTTTTTCATCTCTTATATGTCCAAGAGGCTAGGCTTCATCATCACTAATATCTTCTGCATAGATCTAGTGTTGGTCAACATTGATGACTCACTTCCAGGTTTACTGAGACCAGCAACTTCCCACATACATTGACTACCTTTCTTATGCCCACAACATGGCCCCCACAGATGTAAAACTATGATCAAATACAATTGCATGCCTTTTCTCCTATTAATCTGCCTCTTGTCTGAAATTTTCAGCAAACCTCCACAGGGCAAGGGGAAAGCTTTCCCTTAGTCCTGACACTATTATAAACAATACTTTGTTGTTGCAGACTGAGTTCTCCAGAAACACATGCTGAGGTGGAATTTGGGGTGAAGATACTTACTAGAGATCCACATCAGTAAAGAGAAGGGGGAAGAAGCAAGACTGGGCAGAGAAAGCAGCCAAACTGCAATCCAGGCCCTACAAATCCTTGGACAACCTGGCTAAGAGCTCTGGAACAAGTGTTGCAGATCAGAATTGTCTCATGTGGGATATAGATGGTTGCGTTTTTAAGTCCCTGTCTTTCTCAGGCATCAGATGCAGGCTGCTCTGGGAAGAAGGGGACATTGGGTGAAGTGACTCTCTATAATTGGGCAGCCTTTGAGCTGTGACCTTATGGGTAGAGGTGTCTGTGGACCGCATTTCAGGAGCAAGATAGCAAGTCCTTTCTTGGAAGGGGATCTTGGCAGTGCATCTTTGTGTTTGCCCAACCCTTGGAGTTGCCCATCTAATATCCACTGTTACCTTTATTTTGACTAACAGAACACCCAAATTTCTTTTACAGCTCTGGTGTTTTACATATTCTCTGCCCTGGCCTCCTTCAAAGGTAGGAAGGACCAAATAACATAGTTGGGCCAAATAGATAGAGCCATACATTTCTAGATAATTTTATCTAGACAAGATAATTTTATCAATAAAAAAGACAAAATTTTTGTCTCTTAAATTTCTCCCTTTTTCCTCCCTGGAACTTGAGATGATGAAGACAAAAGTCAGCCTAAGGAAGGCAGGACAAGAAGCTACCTGGATGATTTTCTCAAACAACTATATCGGCTTGGGACTGCCAAATGCCTGGCTTCTTCTTACATGAGAAAAATACCCCCCATCTCCACCTTCGCCTCCTTTTGTTTAATTCAGTATGGTAGGGTTTCTGTTACATGCAGCCAAATGTAGTCTTGTCTGGAAGAGTATGTTAGATATGTTAGCACATACAATAGATGTGTATTTGTGATTATTTCTTTCAGATTGAGTCCAAGTGAGAATGGTGAGTCAAAATATTTTTAAAGTTCTTTGTGCCTATTGCAAAAGCTTTACAGGAGGGTTTTACATATTTTATTTTAATCAGTAGGACATGATATCTTCTTACTGAATTATGCCAACGTTAAACATTTTTTAAAAAGACAGCGTTGAGTAGGGGAGCAAGATGGCCGAATAGGAACAGCTCCAGTCTCCAACTCCCAGCGCGAGTGACACAGAAGACCGGTGATTTCTGCATTTTCAACTGAGGTACTGGGTTCATCTCACTGGGGAGTGCCGGACGATCAGTGCTGGTCAGCTGCTGCAGCCCGACCAGCGAGAGCTGAAGCAGGGCGAGGCATTGCCTCACCTGGGAAGCGCAAGGGGGAAGGGAATCCCTTTTCCTAGCCAGGGGAACTGAGACACACAACACCTGGAAAATCGGGTAACTCCCACCCCAATACTGCGCTTTAAGCAAACAGGCACACCAGGAGATCATATCCCACACCTGGCCGGGAGGGTCCCACACCCACGGAGCCTCCCTCATTGCTAGCACAGCAGTCTGTGATCTACCGGCAAGGCAGTAGCGAGGCTGGGGGAGGGGCGCCCGCCATTGCTGAGGTTTAAGTAGGTAAACAAAGCTGCTGGGAAGCTCGAACTGGGTGGAGCTCACAGCAGCTCAAGGAAACCTGCCTGTCTCTGTAGACTCCACCTCTGGGGACAGGGCACAGTAAACAATAACAAACTCAGCCGAAACCTCTGCAGACGCAAACGACTCTGTCTGACAGCTTTGAAGAGAGCAGTGGATCTCCCAACACGGAGGTTGAGATCTGAGAAGGGACAGACTCCCTGCTCAAGTGGGTCCCTGACCCCTGAGTAGCCTAACTGGGAGACATCCCCCACTAGGGGCAGTCTGACACCCCACACCTCACAGGGTGGAGTACACCCCTGAGAGGAAGCTTCCAAAGCAAGAATCAGACAGGTACACTCGCTGTTCAGAAATATTCTATCTTCTGCAGCCTCTGCTGCTGATACCCAGGCAAACAGGGTCTGGAGTGGACCTCAAGCAATCTCCAACAGACCTACAGCTGAGGGTCCTGACTGTTAGAAGGAAAACTATCAAACAGGAAGGACACCTACACCAAAACCCCATCAGTACATCACCATCATCAAAGACCAGAGGCAGATAAAACCACAAAGATGGGGAAAAAGCAGGGCAGAAAAGCTGGAAATTCAAAAAAGAAGAGCGCATCTCCCCCGGCAAAGGAGCGCAGCTCATCACCAGCAACGGATCAAAGCTTGACGGAGAATGACTTTGACGAGATGAGAGAAGAAGGCTTCAGTCCATCAAATTTCTCAGAGCTGAAGGAGGAATTACGTACCCAGCGCAAAGAAACTAAAAATCTTGAAAAAAAAGTGGAAGAATTGATAGCTAGAGTAATTAATGCAAAGAAGGTCCTAAACGAAATGAAAGAGATGAAAACCATGACACGAGAAATACGTGACAAATGCACAAGCTTCAGTAACCGACTCGATCAACTGGAAGAAAGAGTATCAGCGATTGAGGATCAAATGAATGAAATGAAGCGAGAAGAGAAACCAAAAGAAAAAAGAAGAAAAAGAAATGAACAAAGCCTGCAAGAAGTATGGGATTATGTAAAAAGACCAAATCTACGTCTGATTGGGGTGCCTGAAAGTGAGGGGGAAAATGGAACCAAGTTGGAAAACACTCTTCAGGATATCATCCAGGAGAACTTCCCCAACCTAGTAGGGCAGGCCAACATTCAAATCCAGGAAATACAGAGAACGCCACAAAGATACTCCTCGAGAAGAGCAACTCCAAGACACATAATTGCCAGATTCACCAAAGTTGAAATGAAGGAAAAAATCTTAAGGGCAGCCAGAGAGAAAGGTCGGGTTACCCACAAAGGGAAGCCCATCAGACTAACAGCAGATCTCTCGGCAGAAACTCTACAAGCCAGAAGAGAGTGGGGGCCAATATTCAACATTCTTAAAGAAAAGAATTTTCAACCCAGAATTTCATATCCAGCCAAACTAAGTTTCATAAGTGAAGGAGAAATAAAATCCTTTACAGATAAGCAAATGCTTAGAGATTTTGTCACCACTAGGCCTGCCTTACAAGAGACCCTGAAGGAAGCACTAAACATGGAAAGGAATAACCGGTACCAGCCATTGCAAAAACATGCCAAAATGTAAAGACCATCGAGGCTAGGAAGAAACTGCATCAACTAACGAGCAAAATAACCAGTTAATATCATAATGGCAGGATCAAGTTCACACATAACAATCTTAACCTTAAATGTAAATGGACTAAATGCTCCAATTAAAAGACACAGACTGGCAAACTGGATAAAGAGTCAAGACCCATCAGTCTGCTGTATTCAGGAGACCCATCTCACATGCAGAGACATACATAGGCTCAAAATAAAGGGATGGAGGAAGATTTACCAAGCAAATGGAGAGCAAAAAAAAAGCGGGGGTTGCAATACTAGTCTCTGATAAAACAGACTTTAAACCATCAAAGATCAAAAGAGACAAAGAAGGCCATTACATAATGGTAAAGGGATCAATTCAACAGGAAGAGCTAACTATCCTAAATATATATGCACCCAATACAGGAGCACCCAGATTCATAAAGCAAGTCCTTAGAGACTTACAAAGAGACTTAGACTCCCATACAATAATAATGGGAGACTTCAACACTCCACTGTCAACATTAGACAGATCAACGAGACAGAAAGTTAACAAGGATATCCAGGAATTGAACTCATCTCTGCAGCAAGCAGACCTAATAGACATCTATAGAACTCTCCACCCCAAATCAACAGAATATACATTCTTCTCAGCACCACATCGTACTTACTCCAAAATTGACCATGTAATTGGAAGTAAAGCACTCCTCAGCAAATGTACAAGAACAGAAATTATAACAAACTGTCTCTCAGACCACAGTGCAATCAAACTAGAACTCAGGACTAAAGAAACTCAATCAAAACCGCTCAACTACATGGAAACTGAACAACCTGCTCCTGAATGACTACTGGGTACATAACGAAATGAAGGCAGAAATAAAGATGTTCTTTGAAACCAATGAGAACAAAGATACAACATACCAGAATCTCTGGGACACATTTAAAGCAGTGTGTAGAGGGAAATTTATAGCACTAAATGCCCACAAGAGAAAGCAGGAAAGATCTAAAATTGACACTCTAACATCGCAATTAAAAGAACTAGAGAAGCAAGAGCAAACACATTCGAAAGCTAGCAGAAGGCAAGAAATAATTAAGATCAGAGCAGAACTGAAGGAGATAGAGACACAAAAAACCCTCCAAAAAATCAATGAATCCAGGAGTTGGTTTTTTGAAAAGATCAACAAAATTGACAGACCACTAGCAAGACTAATAAAGAAGAAAAGAGAGAAGAATCAAATTGACGCAATTAAAAATGATAAAGGGGATATCACCACCGACCCCACAGAAATACAAACTACCATCAGAGAATACTATAAACACCTCTACGCAAATAAACTGGAAAATCTAGAAGAAATGGATAATTTCCTGGACACTTACACTCTTCCAAGACTACACCAGGAAGAAGTTGAATCCCTGAATAGACCAATAGCAGGCTCTGAAATTGAGGCAATAATTAATAGCCTACCAACCAAAAAAAGTCCAGGACCAGATGGATTCACAGCTGAATTCTACCAGAGGTACAAGGAGGAGTTGGTACCATTCCTTCTGAAACTATTCCAATCAATAGAAAAAGAGGGAATCCTCCCTAACTCATTTTATGAGGCCAACATCATCCTGATACCAAAGCCTGGCAGAGACACAACAAAAAAAGAGAATTTTAGACCAATATCCCTGATGAACATCAATGCAAAAATCCTCAATAAAATACTGGCAAACCGGATTCAGCAACACATCAAAAAGCTTATCCACCATGATCAAGTGGGCTTCATCCCTGGGATGCAAGGCTGGTTCAACATTCGCAAATCAATAAACATAATCCAGCATATAAACAGAACCAAAGACAAGAACCATATGATTATCTCAATAGATGCAGAAAAGGCTTTTGACAAAATTCAACAGCCCTTCATGCTAAAAACGCTCAATAAATTCGGCATTGATGGAACGTACCTCAAAATCATAAGAGCTATTTATGACAAACCCACAGCCAATATCATACTGAATGGGCAAAAACTGGAAAAATTCCCTTTGAAAACTGGCACAAGACAGGGATGCCCTCTCTCACCACTCCTATTCAACATAGTGTTGGAAGTTCTGGCTAGGGCAATTAGGCAAGAGAAAGAAATCAAGGGTATTCAGTTAGGAAAAGAAGAAGTCAAATTGTCCCTGTTTGCAGATGACATGATTGTATATTTAGAAAAACCTCTTGTCTCAGCCCCAAATCTCCTTAAGCTGATAAGCAACTTCAGCAAAGTCTCAGGATACAAAATTAATGTGCAAAAATCACAAGCATTCTTATACACCAGTAACAGACAGAGAGCCAAATCAGGAATGAACTTCCATTCACAATTGCTTCAATTGTGAATAATACCTAGGAATAAAATACCTAGGAATCCAACTTACAAGGGATGTTAAGGACCTCTTCAAGGAGAACTACAAACCACTGCTCAGTGAAATAAAAGAGGACACAAACAAATGGAAGAACATACCATGCTCATGGATAGGAAGAATCAATATCGTGAAAATGGCCATACTGCCCAAGGTAATTTATAGATTCAATGCCATCCCCGTCAAGCTACCAATGAGTTTCTTCACAGAATTGGAAAAAACTGCTTTAAAGTTCATATGGAACCAAAAAAGGGCCCGCATCTCCAAGACAATCCTAAGTCAAAAGAACAAAGCTGGAGGCATCACGCTACCTGACTTCAAACTATACTACAAGGCTACAGTAACCAAAACAGCATGATACTGGTACCAAAACAGAGATATAGACCAATGGAACAGAACAGAGTCCTCAGAAATAATACCACACATCTACAGCCATCTGATCTTTGACAAACCTGAGAGAAACAAGAAATGGGGAAAGGATTCCCTATTTAATAAATGGTGCTGGGAAAATTGGCTAGCCATAAGTAGAAAGCTGAAACTGGATCCTTTCCTTACTCCTTATACGAAAATTAATTCAAGATGGATTAGAGACTTAAATGTTAGATCTAATACCATAAAAATCCTAGAGGAAAACCTAGGTAGTACCATTCAGGACATAGGCATGGGCAAAGACTTCATGTCTAAAACACCAAAAGCAACGGCAGCAAAAGCCAAAATTGACAAATGGGATCTCATTAAACTAAAGAGCTTCTGCACAGCAAAAGAAACTACCATCAGAGTGAACAGGCAACCTACAGAATGGGAGAAAATTTTTGCAATCTACTCATCTGACAAAGGGCTAATATCCAGAACCTACAAAGAACTCAAACAAATTTACAAGAAAAAAACAAACAACCCCATCAAAAAGTGGGCAAAGGATATGAACAGACATTTCTCAAAAGAAGACATTCATACAGCCAACAGACACATGAAAAAATGCTCATCATCACTGGCCATCAGAGAAATGCAAATCAAAACCACAATGAGATACCATCTCACACCAGTTAGAATGGCGATCATTAAAAAGTCAGGAAACAACAGGTGCTGGAGAGGATGTGGAGAAATAGGAACACTTTTACACTGTTGGTGGGATTGTAAACTAGTTCAACCATTATGGAAAACAGTATGGCGATTCCTCAAGGATCTAGGACTAGATGTACCATATGACCCAGCCATCCCATTACTGGGTATATACCCAAAGGATTATAAATTATGCTGCTATAAAGACACATGCACACGTATGTTTATTGCAGCACTATTCACAATAGCAAAGACTTGGAATCAACCCAAATGTCCATCAGTGACAGACTGGATTAAGAAAATGTGGCACATATACACCATGGAATACTATGCAGCCATCAAAAAGGATGAGTTTGTGTCCTTTGTAGGGACATGGATGCAGCTGGAAACCATCATTCTTAGCAAACTATCACAAGAACAGAAAACCAAACACCGCATGTTCTCACTCATAGGTGGGAACTGAACAATGAGATCACTTGGACTCAGGAAGGGGAACATCACACACCGGGGCCTATCATGGGGAGGGGGGAGGGGGGAGGGATTGTATTGGGAGTTATACCTGATGTAAATGACGAGTTGATGGGTGCAGCACACCAACATGGCACAAGTATACATATGTAACAAACCTGCACGTTATGCACATGTACCCTACAACTTAAAGTATAATAATAATAAATAAATTTAAAAAAAAAAAAACCAGTAGGAGAATTAATGTGGATGTGAATTTGAAATCTTGAATATAATGATCTTATTAGCCAGAAATTTGTAAAATCAACTGCCCCGACTCCCAGGGAATGAAACAGATTGTTTCTATCCAATTTGAGAGTGAAAGCAAGACCTGCAGGAGGAGAATCATAAAAAAAAAAAGTAAGTTGTTGTATTTCTTTGTCAATTGTATAAAGTAAATAAAATTACTACCACAAGTAAAATGTAAAAACTACCCAAATATGTTGTGAACCTCAAAGAGCTATGTCAATACTTTATGTTTATAAAATTTCTGTTTCCATTTAAAACTCAAACCAAGTTATATAGTTATTCCCTCCTTGGTACTCCCAGACTTCTTTGTCTATGCCTACATTAAAGCAAATTTTAAAGTAAAAAAAAAAAAAAAAAAAAAAAAAAAAGACAGCGTCTTGTTCTGTCACCCAGTCTGGAATGCAATGGCATAATCATGGCTTGGCTCGTTTCAGCCTTGACCTCCCAGGCTCAAGCAATCCTCTCACCTCAGCTTTCTGAGTAGCTGGGATAACAGGTGCTTGCCACTATGCCTGGCTATTTTTTTTTCTATTTTTTGTAGAGATGGGGTCTCCTTATGGTGCCCATGCTGGTTGAACTCCTGGATTCAAGTGATCCTCCACCCATCGGTTCCCCAGAGTGCTAGGATTACAAGTATGAGCCACTGCTCCCAGGCAATATATATATTTTTCTTTTTGAGATGAGATCTTTCTATATTGCCTAGGCTGGCCTCAAACTTTTGACCTTAAGTGATCTTCCTACTTCAACCTCTTAAGTAGCTAGGATTATAGGTGTGAGGCACGTGCTGGCTAAACACTTTTTAAAAATCTTTTTTATTAGGAAAAAGAGGATAGAATCATATTGTATTCTTAAATGTATACATTTTGATAATTTATGAGGTTTTAAAATATTTTTATTTCCTTTTCTCTAAATTATCTATTCAAAAGTATTTTTTCCCATTTTTGTAACCAGTGTTTTGATACTTTTCTTATCAGTTTGAGCTCTTTATATAAAGATATGACTTCTGTCCTATTTCTGACAAATATTTTCCTCCTTTTTGTTACTTGCTTTTTAATTTCATTCGTACTATTTTTATCTTTCAGAAGGCAGAAAATTATGTTCACAAATATAGCATCAACTATTTTATTTTGTCTGCTGTACTCACACCTAGACCATCCTTCCATATTTAGTGACCAAAGAAATGTACAAATCAATTTTTGTCTTTTAAAAATTGTTTTGCTTTTTTTAAATTGATTATTGAATTCATCTTTAATTAGTTTGTGGCATGAGGTGAGATTCAATTTTTTTTTCTCAAACAGCCAATTTTCTTCATACCCATATGTTGAGTAATCTGATGGTATATGTTAAATTCATATACTGTATTATAGGAGAGACAATGCCATATGTTAAGCAAATCCCTGTCTCTTTCCCACCTGGGCACATATGAATTGAGAAAAGAAAAAGTTCAGAATAGTCTGAGCTATGTGAGGTCTGCAAAATTTATCAGGCTATACATTGTTCTTTGTATCACAAAAATACCTATCCTTTGGCTTTTTTCTGAAAAAGCTTGTTAACCCCTGGCCTAGTCTGTATTTATTTCACTATCTTATTTGGTGGATGGATGTTGAGTATCCAGCAGAGGATTTTGAGGATCTAGCAGGATACTGAGCCACTAGATGTAGGGAATGTGTGCCCCATTTGACAGAATGGAACAAAGTCCCCTAATGACCTCACTGGATTGTGATTAGATCATGTTATACCACTGAGGTGTTCAGACTTTACATGTATTAATTATCTGTATCTGTATAGTTCGTTCTCACACTGCTATAAAGAACAGCCTGAGACTGGGTAATTACAAAGAAAAGAGGTTTAATTGACTCACAGTTCTGCATGGCTGGGGAGGCCTCAGGAAACTTACAATCATGGTGTAAGGCAAAGGGCAAGCAGGCACCTTCATCACATGTTGGAGCAGGAGAGAGAGAGAGGGCGAAGGTAGAAGTGCCACACTTTAAAACCATCAGATCTCATAAAAACTCACTTACTATTACAAGAACAGCACAGGGGAAATCCACCCCATGATCCACCTCACCTCCCACCATCTCCCTCCTCTGACATGTGGGGATTACAATTTGACATGAGATTTAGGTGGGGACACAAAGTCAAATCATATCAATATCTCTATCTATGTATATTTATACCTACGTTTATATCTATACCCACACCAAAACTTATGTCCACACCTATATATCCATATCTATACCTAAATCTCTACCCACCTGTCTAGTCTTTTTTTCTGGGCTTTGTATTCTAGTCTTGTGATATCACCATGTTTCAAACGTTGTAGTTTTTTTTTTTTTTCCTCTTCCTCTCCCCTTACAAATGTAGATTTACAGTGCCTCTTCATGTGGTAGGGCCAATTTCTTTCTCCTTACACTTTTTTTCCCACTTTTATTGGCAGTGCTTTCATGTTAATTCTTTTGGCCTAACTTTAGGATCATTTTGTCAATATCTGGAAAGAATTTCATTGAAATTGCTTCAACAGAATTTAATTAGAGAACTGGGCTAAATCCTAAAAGACAAGTAGTCTTTATAGACAGAGAAAATAACATGTAAAAACTTGGAGTGTCCAGAAAACAGGAAATGTGGAATGCTTGTTAACTCTTGGATTCATGTCTAAGGAGTGACAGGAAATGAGGGGCAGGGTGGGTGGGGGGCAAGTTATGACAATAACAACAACAATGACAATCTTCAGTTAGACTTTCAGCTAACCATAATCAAGATGCTGAGAGTTGTTCAAGCATTACCTCAGTTAATCCTTCCCAAATGTCTATGAGGTCAACACGATTTGCAACTCCATTTGACAAAGGAGACTTGGGCTTTGAGGTGTTAAGTAGCTGGCTAGAGATCTCTTGGCTAGCAAGTAGTAGAGTCAATATTACAATTCAATTTAGCCTGACTTCAAAAAGCAGTATTTCCAAATCGGGCTAAAACGATTCCAATACATCATGTATGCAAAAACAAGCCATTGAAAGATTATAAGAAGAGAATTGTAAGAGGAGATTTGCACTTTGTGATGATAAGGCTGTTAGCATTATCCTTCTAAAACATGAATTCAAGAAACTAGGTATAATGGTGGCTACTTTAGCAACATCATATTCCTACTGCTTGTATAATTGAAATCTTAATGACCAGTGCTCACAACCGACTTCAATCCTAGAGTATGTGGTTACCAAGCATTCAGTTAGGCTTCCCCCTCAAACCACTTACTACATTTGATGTGAAGTCTCTCTTTGCGTTCAGGTCCTGTGTGATCTTGGGTGAATCACTGTACCTCTTGGTGCCTCAGTTTCCTCACCTGCATACTCAGAGGGAGGGACTAGAGATCTGTAAGGCAGTTTTCCCAAGTACTGCTCCATGTCAAAGGATTCCCTGGTCTAAATCAAAATGGGCAAAATAAGAACCATATACAGAGGTGTTCTTGGGAGGCAATTTGTTCAATGGAAAGGACTCTCTTTTATTCTGGGATTGTACCAGTTACACTTTTGTGTTGTTAGGCATTCTTTTTAGTGCTTTGAAATGATGGTGATAGTGGATGGCATCTCTATTTGTGATGGCTTTTACTGAAATTTGTACCACTGTCTCCCTGTGATTTAACTCACAGGCCCAGGATCCTCAGGAGTGTGCGAACTACATTCTGGCAGTCTTCTAACACAATATTTTAGCTCAGTGCTGTCTAATAGAAATAAAATGTGAGCCATATACAGCATTTCAAATTTTCTAGTGGCCACATTATAAAAGTAGGAAGGAACATGAAATTAATTTTAATAGGGTATTTTATTTTAACTCAATATATATCCATAACGCAATAATTCCAACATATAATCAATATAAAAATTATTCATGGGCCAGGAGCAGTGGTTCACACCTATAATCCCAGCGTTTTGGGAGGCCGAGGCGGGCAGATCACCTGACGTCAGGAGTTCGAGACCTGTTGTGGGAAGTCAGGGACCCCGAATGGAGGGACCAGCTGGAGCCGAGGCAGAAGAACATAAATTGTGAAGATTTCATGGACATTTATCAGTTCCTAAAATTAATACTCTTATAATTTCTTATGCCTGTCTTTACTGCAATCTCTGAACATAAATTGTGAAGATTTCATGGACATTCATCACTTCCCCAATCAATACTCTTATAATTTCTTATGCCTGTCTTTACTTTAAACTCTTAATCCTGTTATCTTCATAAGCTGAGAATGTACGTCACCTCAAGATCACTACTGTACAAATTGATTGTAAAATATGTGTGTTTAAACAATATGAAATCAGTGGACCCTGAAAAAGAACAGAATAACAGCAATTTTCAGGAAACAAGGAAAGATAACCATAAGGTCTGACTACCTGCAGGGTCAGGCAGAATGGAGCCTTATTTTTCTTCTCGCAGAAAGCCTATAGACAGATGTGTGAGTAGGAGAAATATTGCTGAATTCTTTTCCCAGCAAGGAATATTAATAATTGATACCCTGGGGAAGAATGCATTCCTGGGGGGGAGGTCTATGAACGGCCGCTCTGGGAGTGTCCGTCTTATGTGGTTGAGATAAGGACTGAAATACGCCCTGGTCTCCTGCAGTGCCCTCAGGCTTGCTAGGATTGGGAAATTCCAGCCTGGTGAATTCTAGTCAGACCAGTTGTCTGCCCTCGAACCCTGTTTCCTGTTAAGATGTTTATCAAGACAATGCATGCACAGTGGACATGGACCCTCATCAGTAATTCTAATTTTGTCCTTGCCTTGTGATCTTTTATTGCCCTTTGAAGCACGTGATCTTTGTGACTTACTCCCTGTTCGTACACACCATCCCCTTTCAAAATCCCTAATAAAAACTTGCTGGTTTTGTGGCTCGAGGTCACCATCACGGTCCTACCAATATATGATGGCACCCCTGGAGGCCCAACTGTAAAATTCTTCTCTTTGTACTCTTTCTCTTTATTTCTCAGACCAGCCGACACTTAGGGAAAATAGAAAAGAATCTACGTTGAAATATTGGGGGCTGCTTCGCCCAATGGAGACCAGCCTGGCCAACATGGTGAAACCCTGTCTCTACTAAAAATACAAAAAAAATAGCTGGGTGTGGTGGTGGGTGCCTATAATCCCAGCTACTTGGGACACTGAGGCATGAGAATCGCTTGAACCCAGGAGGCGGAGGCTGCAGAGAACCAAGGCCATGCCATTGAACTCCAGCCTGGGCAACAAGAATGAAACTCTGTCTCAAAAAAAAAAATTATTCATGAGGCACTTTACATTCTTTTTTTATAGTAAATCTTTGAAGTCTGGTGTGTATTTCACACATACAGCACATATCACATTGAATTCACTATATTTCACATACCCTATAGTTATGTGTAGCTAGTGGCTACCATATTGAACAGGTCAAGTCTAGAATTATAATTCAGAAATTTTAGAAAAGAGTGTAGCTTGAGGCATCTTATGGTGGTTTTTACATGGCTCACCTTCAGCATGCTTTTACCCAGAGCTTCATATTTCCTTCCCCTTCAGTCTTTAGTTGAATGAAACAAAAGGATAGTTCAAGAGTAAGAGAATCAACACTTCTGCCCCAATGATGAGTAGAAACTGAATTCACTATTCCTTCCCACCAACCCTTCCTGCAGCCTGACTTCCTAATCTCTAACTATCCTGTTTCAAGTAGTTTACATATTACATTATTTTCCTGCCCTTAAATTTCTATGATGCCCCCTCTGATCGATTTGTTTATAAAAAATAAATTTTGTAAGAAGGCTGCAGTAAGTTTGACTAAACACAATATATACTCTAATTAATTTAAGGTGTTTTAACTTATTTTTTTTTTTTTTTGAGATGAGGGCCGGCTCTGTTGTCCAAGCTGGAGTGCAGTGGTATGATCATGGCTCACTGCAGCCTCAACCTCTTGGGCTCAAGTGATCCTCTTACCTCACCTTTCTGAGTAGCTGGGACCACAGGTGCACACCACTGCACTTGGTTAATTTTTTTTTTTTGGAGACGGGGTCTCACTATGTTGCCCAGGCTTGTCTTGAACTTGTTGGCTCAAGTAATTCTCCCACCTTGGCTTCCCAAAGTGCTGGGATTACAAGCGTGAGCCACTGCGCCTGGCCCTTAACTTTCACATTATTATTTTTTGATATCCAGAGGAATCCTTTAAAATAGGGATGATGGATATTAACAGTTCTAGCTTTGGAGAAAGAAATTTATATTCAGAGAAGCTAAATGATTATCAAATATACATGGCTTGAGTATTTTAGGACTAGACATGTAGATATTTAAAATCTGAATGAGTATTACCATGTATGTATGTTTGTGTGCTGTAGGGTACTTATATTTGGTTGATTCCTTCCACAAATATTTATCAAGTATTTACTATGTACTAGTCTACTGTTCTAGATGATGACTTCACACTAATAAACAGAAAGTTAGAGCTCTTCCTGCCTGTTATAGTTTATTTGGAAAAACAGACACTAAACTTGCGAGGACAGTGAAGTGAATGAGAACCTTGGAATGGGAGGTACAAGTAGCATTAGAGAATGAAGTAGCAAAACCTAACCTCTTCTATGGTTCCTTGTGGACTCACTCAGAACCCAAGAGTTGGCGTAAAGATTATTTTAACCTGAAGTCATTCGAGAGTCAACAGATGCGAAAAGAAGTCTTTGTGGAGCTTCCTTTACCTGACTGAAAGCAGAAACTTCTGAGTAATGAGGACTGCCACAGATTCTTTCTTTGGGGCAGCCTCTACTCCCAGGAGAGAGACAAAGAGTAAACCTACCATAAATTCCCTCTCTGGGGGTGTTTCATGGTCACAAAGAAGATGGAAACACCAATCTCACTTATATAAACAAACATTATCACAAACTTTCTTATCTCCTGTTGATTTTCCTAAAAAGCCATTTGTTTCTTTTAAAGAAGCCTATTTGTTCTTTCCATAGAAGCCTTTTCTCCACTCTTCATTTCCCTTAACAAGCTAGGTATATAAGCCCCAAATTCTAACCACCCCTCTGAGTTATACATCACTGAGCACTACTGCATACACAATGCATGTGTAAATAAATTCTGTCTTTTCTCTTGGTAATCTGTTTTGTCAGTTTAAATTTGCAAGTCCCCAGGCACCAAACCTAAGAGTTTAGGGGAAAAGTTTTTCCTCTCCAACCATTTTTTTCCAGAGGAATCAACTGTTGCAAAGGATAAGTTGGAATTAGCCTAGTTGGGTGGGAGGGATGGTGGAGAAGGTGTTCCAGGAAAATACTTGTACAAAGATGAAGAAATAAGAGAGATGAACACTTGGGGCAAAGGACTTGAGAGACGTTCACCAATGCTGGATTGTGAATTTTACAAAGCATGATGAAGAAACAGATGGAGATGAAAAATGCCTTTGCAAAAACTATAACAGTGTGAAAATTATGACACTAAGAGAAACCTGACATAATTGACTCCATATTGCCCTTAAACTGCCCTTGGTCCTCCAAATGGCCCTTGGTCATTCCTGGACTTGGGCCAAGCTACCTTTGGGAGAAACTTAGTTTATAGTTTAAATGATAATAGCCCCTCCCCAAAATGAAACTGCCCTTGTAAAACTAATGAAAGGCCACCAGGTTAGGAGGACGAGGGGGGCCTGAAGTCTGCTAAGATGTAAGGTAGTTAAATGATTATCAGCCATTATTTGGGGGGCCACAAGATTTACAACTTCCCCAATTACTCCTGTAATTAACATTACTATTATAGAACCTAAGGTTGGCCCTTTTCCTTTTTGAGACAGGTTCTCACTCTGTTGTTCAGGTGGCAGTGCAGTGGTGCAGTCATGGCTCACTGCAGTCGCCACTTCCTGGGCTCAAGCAATCCTTCTACCTCAGCCATCCGAGTAGCTGGGACTATAGGCACACACCACCATGTCCAGTGATTTTTTTCTGTATTTTTTGTAGAGATGGGTTTTCACCATGTTGCCCAGGCTGGTCTCAAATTCCTGGGCTCAAATGACCCACCTGCCTTGACCTCCCAAAGTGCTGAGACTATAGGTGTGAGCCACCATGCCCAGCCTAAGATTGGCCTTTTGAGATATCTTTTCAGGCTTTTGCATTTCTGACTATTGAATGCCCATTTTCCACATCCTTATGATTGCATTCACAGCCCATCAGCAGCACCTATACCCTAGCCCCCTGCCCACCAAAGTATCTTTGAAAAACCCTAGCCTCTAAATTTTCAGGGAGTTTGATTTTGAGTAATAACTCCATTTCCCACATGGTGTGGCTGGCCTTGTCAATTAAACTCTTTCTTTACTGCAATGCCATAGTCTAAGTGGACTGATTTTTGTCTGTGCAGCAGGCAAGAAGAACCCATCAGGTAATTACAGAGTTGGAGAAATAGGCAGGGGCTAGACTGTGCTATCCAATACAGTAGCCAACAGCTCCAAGTAGCTATTGATCATTTGAAATGCAGTGAGTCTGAATTGAGAAGGGATGTAAATATAAAAATGCACACCAGAGTTCAAAAACTTAGTATGAAAAAAAGCAAAATATCTCCTTAGTATATTTTTAAATGTTGATTATTTTATGGTAGGTGGTTAGTCAGACATAGACATAAGCAGGGCAGGAGAGCCCCTGCCACACACACACAATGAGGAATGTCAGGCAACCATCAGGTGATGGTCAGGTGGTTGTTAACTGTCTCTCTAAAATAATAATTGGTTACACCCAGTGCCAGGGAAAGGAAATCTCCCAATACATAGAAAACAGCTAAAACTGGTCATCAGCAGCTTCCTGATAAGATCTCAGGAGTTGGGCGAGTGGGTTCAAGCATGCACACTAAGAGGGAAAATGGCAGAATTTAACTGGTATATGACCTTCATCTAGGATCACTCAACTAGTAAAGGGAAAAATGCCTCAAGTGAGCATGTGCATCACTTCAGTAAACACGCTACGCATGCACCAACTCCCAAATGCTAGTAGGCCACTGGGCATGTGGACAGGCCTCCCCAAGGGAAGAAGCAGGGGAGAAGAGATGCAACACTGAAGCATGCCAATATATAAAACCCCAAGTCAAAGGTCAAACAATGTACTTGAATCTCTCAAGTCACCTGCTTCACCCTCTTCCAAGTGTACTTTACTTCCTTTCATTCCTGCTCTAAAACATCTTAATAAACTTTCACTCCTGCTCTACAACTCGCCTCAGTCTCTCACACTCCCGTATACCCCCTTGGTCTAAGTCTTTCTTCTGAGGAGGCAAGAATTGAGGTTGCTGCAGACCCGTACGGATTCACTGCTGCTGACAATTACATGTTGAAATGATAATAACTTGAATATATTGGGTTAAATAAAATATATTATGACAATTAATTTTAATTGTTTTAGTGTTGCTACCTGAAAAATTTTAATACATATGTGGCTGACATTATATTTCAATTGGACAGCACTGCTGTAGACCAGGAAGCACCTGGCAAGCTAAGTTAGGACTTGTTTGTAGAACAATGATGTATCCAAAAATAACATTGACTGTAAGTGGTCCCTATCAACAATTTTCACTCAACTATATCCTGGCTAATGATCACCTTGTTTGGAACAAACAGGAGGCTGACCTTGTCCATAATCCACGTTTTTAAAAAGCCATTACTAGTGCAATTCCAATCTCAGTGAGAAATCTTTACTTTCTTATATATTGGCTACCCTCCTGCCTCCATTTCAAGAGGCATAGGGTGTAGGAACACCTCTAAGACTCCAATACCATTTCTCCCATTTACGAAAAAGTTGAGAGATTGGAGATTCCTTTAATTCAGAAATCTACCAGGTGGTTTTGCTTTTTAGTTACAAAAATCTGCTACTCCCTCCAAGAAGTAGAAACAAAGGATTCACAGGGCTACTCTCAGTGGGTGAAAATGCTGACTGTATTCTACAAAAGGACACCACTGCCAGCTCTTAATGGCTTTTTAATGATCTGTCCAAGGACCAACACTGAAAGGACTGGATCTCAGAATGCCTCAGAGGATGTTCCCCAAATTCATATTCATCCAAACAAAACCAAAAGAAATATTGAGAGAAACCAAAAGAAGCTTGGAATAGGGCAATTGAGGGATGAGAATTGTCTCTGAATTAGCAGGAATCTTCAGAATAAGGAGAGAAGATGATTTATTCATGATTGCCTGTGTGCATTCATCACTGATGACTTTTTTCCATGAACAATCTGCTCTAATGAGGCTAATAAAAAAAAGCTCAAATATCTTTACTCATGATTCAGTGTGGTTGTTTAAAAGCACATATGACTTTTACGAATTGATTGAAGGTTTTGGTCTCTTTCTAAATATCTGGCATGGTGTCTGTGGGTGTCCTGCCAGTGGTGGTTTGTTTTTGGAGCCGTGGTTGGGCAGCAGGGGGTGGCTGTGCACTGACATGTGGTGTATGGTGATTGAAAACAGGGTTTCTCCATGACAGCACTATAGACATTTTGGACTGTCCTGTGCATTATAGAATGTTTAGCAGCATCCCTAGCCTCTACCCACCGGATGCCAGCAGCATCTCCCACATCTCAGTTGTGACCATCAAAACTGTCTCTATAATTTGCCTAATGTCCCCTGGGGGAAAGAATCACCCCCACTCTCACTCTGTTGAGAATCGCTGATGTAACCCCTTGAAATATAGTATGTAGAGAGGCATAGACTTCAAAGTATTGATGTGGGTTTCCCCAATTATTTCTTATCCCTCAGTGCTATGGTGCATATCTTTATTTGTGTGTTTCTCAAATCTTTCTAGTAAGTTGGACAATGATGGAGAGACATGTTTTCCATTGAGCCATGACCTCATCAGGCAGGCTAAATTTGAGCCATGGTCTGGAAGGACCATTTACTCTGGTCACATGTTGACATTCTGATGTGGTGACACCTGCCCCCCATCCCTGCAACCATCCAGAAGAAACAGAGAAATGAAATAGCCTCATAACACCAACTTGTGTTCGCCCTTGAATTAAATGTAAATTATGATCTGCCTTAGTTTAAAAAAAAATGGATCTCATTTAAATGCACAGCTTATGTCTTATATACATAGTTATGTCTTATGCACAGCTTATGTCTTATGCACATGGTTCTGGGCAGCCAGTTCACATTTTATAGTAAGGTAGGCTGAATTTATATGGGCATGCTATTCTGAATGTTGTACTAAGGGTGATTCAGAAAGGGTAATGGAGAACCATTTTATAGCCAGGGAATCAATATCCTCAGTGCTCCCACTTCTCACTTGTACAATCATATCCCCATTGAAAGGTAGCAGAATATGCCACCACAAAATTTGCTACTTTGCCATAAGGATTATTTTGAGCTGAAGGCAATTGAGAAACAGCAGATGCAAAAAAAGAAGAAGAAGAAGAAAAAAACCCACAGTTTCCTCCCTTTCTCCTTCCCCGTAAAGGCAGGGAATGCAGGGAATACATTTTCCTTTGTGAAAGTGTCCCCTCTCCTTTTTTCTTGCACCAGAAAGAGGAGACAACTTCTATTATTGGAGATCACAAGAATTTAAATCTGCATAAACAAATAAACCTTACTAAAATAACCCTTGTCTTCCATTAGTTTCCTCCATATATCTACCTTCCTACAATGTATTTTCCCTAGCAACCCCAAACCCTTTCCTTTCTCTTGTTAATTTTTCATACATTTATTTCCCTTTGCTAAAATGGTATATAACACCCTGGCTCTAACTACTTCTTTGGGGTTTTCACTTCATTTCTATGAGACCCCCAATACTCATATGAAATAAATTCCATTTTCCTTTTAATCTGTCTTTTTTTCAAGTTTAGTTTCCAAGGCTCCAGTCACTGAATCTAAGAGGTTAGAGGAAAAATGATTTTTTCCTTCTCAACATGACGTTGGCCCTGGGAAGAGGCCACCAAGGTGGACGCACAACAGACTGAATTGACAAAACGTGCTGCAGTTGGGAAAATAAATGGGACTGATATCTTCCATCTAGGGAAAATGTTATAAACACTTTTATTCCACCATCTGGCCTCAACACTTTTAACCATCATTAAATAACTAAATCTCTGGGCAGCTCTCCCCTTATTTTCTATAAGGAGTTGTCCTTTTGAGAAACCATTCCATTGTAAACTGAAGGCTGCAGTTTGGAGCTCTGACCCTGTAAAATTTGTTTGGAGGCTCACATTGGACTCATCACTTGTTTTCTGTGGCCCTGTATTGATAGAAGGGGCTGATCTTTCCCTGGAGCAGTTACTTGAGCTTGCCCCTTTTTCCTGAGTAATTATGTTGTACTTCTTGCTGGTGTCACCCTTAGTCTCTGTGAGGCAAAATAAATTTCTAAACATCACAGAGTCTACAAATTAAGTCAGATAATCACAAATATAGTCTTCAAATATGCTAAGGAACTGCCTAGATCTTTTTACGGTGTGCAGTTTTTAGATAGACACTTGCATGTAGATTAGGAAAAGCGGCTAGCTCAATACTTTTTTTTTTTTTCTGAGATGGAGTTTTGCTCTTGTTGCCCAGGCTGGAGTGCAATGGGGCGATCTCAGCTCACTGCAACCTCTGCCTCCTGGGTTCAAGTGATTTTCCTGCCTCAGCCTCCTGAGTAGCTGGGATTACAGACATGCGCCACCACGCCCGGCTAGTTTTGCATTTTTAGTAGAGACGGGGTTCCCCCATGTTGGTCAGGCTGGTCAGGAACTCCCGACCTCAGGTGATCCGCCTGCCTTGGCCTCCCAAAGTGCTGGGATTACAGGCGTGAACCACTGCGCCCAGCTACCTCAATACTTTTAATAAAGTTTTGCTGTAATATAGTTGGAAGGTAAAGTTATCCTGCAACATAGCAAAAATCTGTTATAATTTTCCTTATATTTAATATATTTTATATCTTATGAACTATGTAAAATATGAGTATAGAAGATAGGGTAGCCAGGCATGATGCCTCATGCCTGTAATTTCAACATTTTGGGAGGCAGAGGCGGGAGAATCACTTGAACCCAGGAGTTCAAGATCAGCTTAGGCAACATGGTGAATCCCCATCTCTACAAAGAATATAAAAGTTAGCCTGGCATGGTGGCATGCACCTCCAGTCTTAGCTACTCAGGAGGCTGAGGTGGGAGGATCACCTGAGCTCTGGGAGGTCGAGGCTACAGTGAGCTATGATGGCACCACTGTACTCAGCCTGGGCAACACAGTGAGACCCTGTCTCAAAAAAAAAAAGGAAAAAGAGGATGATAAAATAAAAAGAAGTTTCCAAAAAGTTCTTTACATTTAGGAGAGCATCACTTCAAATGATAGATTAAGGTGCACAATCTTATGTAATACTGGGGCAGAGAAAAGGGGAAGACATCTTAGGAAAAAGCTAAATTTGCTTTCAATAGATAAAATTAAAGGAGAATCAAATTTTTGACTGTTTGGAAAAAAGACCAGGTCTCTCCTACTCTATGATGATGTGGAGTCTACATGTGCAATGATAATGTTCTTTTGTGACATCGTGGGAAAAATGAATTTGGAAACTTTAGCATTACTTTTAAAAACGCCATCTACAAACAAACTATGTTGAATTATGAAGACAAAAAGTCATTTATTTAGGTAACTAAAGAGCAGCTTACAAGCCTGGACACAAACCATTGAGAATGTAGTGATGAAAAATTTACTTTTTTTTTTTAATGTAAAATCCAGAACAGGCAAACCATCAAGCTGGAAAAAGAAATTAATATAACCTCACAGGCAAGAGGAAAAGTAAACACTCACTCTAAAGCAGCCGCTGTTGATGCAAGCAAAGGTTAGAGCAACACGGCTGTTTTCTAACAAAGTGTGAATCCCATTAGTGCTGAAGTGTTATCCCTTCCTTAGTTCTTACATCTCAACCAGAACAGATTTAGGATTTTACTTCCATCTGCATCTCAAGGCTGGTAAATAGGACCCATGAAGATGTGCAAAAGTGGTGAAGCCATTCAAAAAACTTTGACATATTCACAATAGACAGTGGCCAAAATCTGCTCAAACACCCCTTTAGCATGCTTAGAAAGACAAAAATAGGGAGCTGGCCTCCCCCAGTTTCCCAGCTTCCCCTGTGACCCCCATTGTCTCTTCCCAAATACACAATGATGCCATTCCATGGCTGGTAAATGAGAAATGGAGCACTTGGAAAAGTTTCTTTGGGAAGCTCAGAATTTAAACTTTGTTCATTTAAAGAAGAAAGTGGAATTAGAGGAGATGCGGCAGCAGTTAAAAGAGTAAAACATCTGCAAGTTATCAATACTTGCTTATTTGTGTGCCCAATACCAAGGTGATATACTAATTTTAATATTGTAGTCAACTGGACATTGGTTGTTTATTATAGCAGCTTATATGCAAATATTTGTATTCATTTTTCCCTGGATCAAAATCTGTCAAGTATGTCTCATAAGCCAGATTGAGTCATTGAGCAGAACCAAATAAAATCACAAAATAAAGTTACCTATTCTCATAAAGAAAACTCCAATGTAAGAAAAGTTCATACCTTGGCAAAGATTTTCAACGTGGTTGCAATCAAGTCATTTTCCAATTGCATAAGTAAATAACATTGACCACAAGGAATATTCTGCCAGAAGTACATAGTTGCTACTAGTTTTAAAAATGAAAGGTGTAAAGCTAAGCATTCAAATTCAAAATTATTGAAATCATGTTTCTGCACTGAATGCGTGCAGTGAACATATAAGATAATTATACCACTCCGCATTTAACGCAAAGGATATTTCTATCTTAAGGAAAAACTGTCTAATTCCCAACTGCACAGAGCTGTACCAATTTGCCAAGAATAAGGAAATACAAAATCCACTGGAAATAACATTTGGTTGTTCACATTAGCATTGAAGACGACTGTGGTTTCGAAATTTCCCTTTTTTTAATTACAGCGAGTAAACTATTTCACCAACTCTCTTTGGGCAGCTCAATTTTCATGCTAGCTCACTGGCCTGAAAATGAAGCTGTCAAGAGTCCTAGGTTGAATTTGTTTTTGTGAGAAGAACGTTTATTATAGTATGTCTTCAAAAATCGTGGAGAACCTGTTCAGAAAGATATATCTTCTTTAAACTGAGTCTGATGAATAGTTTTATTATACAAAGTGAAGAAAATCTATGTGAAAAGTTCCTTAAAAAAATTTAAATCACATATACACCGAGACATATTTTAGTTATCTTATTTATTTGTCTTTAATTACACATCCTTATCAGAGTCTATGAGTAAATCGAATAAATATCGCTGTTTTTTTTTTTTGAAAACAAACTCACATTTGCACCAATACAAATTATTTCTCAATGTTCATTTAACCACTAGAAAAGTTAGTTGATAGTTATCAAAAACTCTATTGGACAGTTTACTCTTTTCTACAAATAATTAATGTTATGGACTAAATGTTTGTGTCTTCCACAAATTCGTATGTTGAAGCCTTAATCCCCAGTGGGGTTGTATTGGAGTTGGAGCTTTTATGAAGTAATTAAGGTTAAATGAAGTCATAAGGGTGAGGCTCTGATCCAACAGGATTAGTTTCCTTATAAAAAGAGACAGCAGAAAACTTGTTCTCTCTCCACGAGGACACACTGTGGAAAGGTCATGTGAGGCTGCAGTGAGCCAGGAAGTGAGTCCTCACCAGAAATGGAATCTGTGGACACCTTGATCTTGGACTTTCCAGCCTCCAGAACTGTGAAAAAATGTCTGCTGTTTAAGCCATCCAATCTGTAGTATTGTGTTATGGCATTCCAAGATGACCAATACAATGAACAACATAATTTATTATTAGATATATATTTTAGTTAGTAACTTGTCACTACATTAGGGTTTCAGGAGCAAACAAAAAGTATGCTGAGATTCAAGAAGAAAAAGTAACCCCAAATCATGCCATCAGCATCTTTAATCTTTAAGTATTATTACTATTTCTTACTAAAATGTTATAGTTTGCAAAATCCACACAATTAAATGTGGTATTTAGCTACCAACTTACACATTTCACTAAGTAACTGCAAAATATATGCAGATAGTTGTTAAGTTTATTATATCAGGCTGAGTGCAGTGGCTTATGCCTGTAATCCAAGCAATTTGGGAGGCTGAGGTGGGAGGACCACTTGAGGCCGGGAGTTCAAGACCAGCCTGGCCAACATAGTGAAACCTCGTCACTACTAAAAATACAAAATATTAGCTGAGTGTGGTGGTGCGCACCCATAGTCCCAGCTACTTGGGAGGCTGAGGCAGGAGAATCGCTTGAACCCAGGAGGTGGAGGTTGCAGTGAGCTGAGATCATGTCATTGGACTCCAGCCTGGGTGACAGAGAGTCTGTTTTAAAAAAAAGTTTATTATATCTAAAGACAGATTTTTAGCCCTTGAAGGCAATGTTTAATACATTCTTTTTGTACACAAAAATAAAGGCAATAGAGAATTCATAAACATAGTAAGATGTGATTGAAGAATTTTAGAGGTGCTTTGAATCCTTTTTTCCAATGTAATTTTCTCATTTTAAAAACAAGAAAGACCAGATAGTCGATGGGATGAAAAAGTTCAAAATAGTTCCTTTTTCTTTGAAAATCAATACATACTGACTAATGCCAATTCCATTTCATCTCCAGTGTCTGATAAATGAAATGAGGTTTATCCTAATATAAATACCTAAAACAAATCTATTGCTAAAACATCTCTTGGAGAGTTGTTATAACATAACTTTTGTTGATAGACTAATTATTGCCTATTGTACCAAAACCATATGATGTTAGTTTCACAGGAAAAGAAGATGTAAGTGAATGTTTTAAAACCAATGAATAATGAAGTACTTAGCCCAACCCCTCTCCTTATCCAGTGCCTTGTCCAATAGGCACAATAACCTGTCAGTCACCTTACTTTTTAAAGTGGTTATAAACTCTTCCTATTTATACTTTAAAGCTTCTACTTAATTGTGACATTTTAAAGGTACATTTAGCTTTAAGCTTCACTTATTATGTCATTAGCAGGTCAACATTTTCTTATGACTTTTTTTCCTAAAGAAAAACACAGTTTAATGAGAGCTCAGGGACTACTGCGTTGCTACTGTGTGGTGATTGTTAGTAACACATCAAAGGGAATAGCCACATTCAAAATGGCCTCCCACTCCTCTTGTCACCAGTAGCTCTGCCTCCCAGCCTTTATGGGCCCCCAGAGCCTTCTAAATGTTGTTGTGGTTTGCTTTTTTGAAGTCAGCAAAACTCCATTGAGCTGCTATATCATGTGAAATAATAGCAAAAGTTACAACAGAATCCAAATGTCATTGCATCAACAAATATGATGGTATTATTGTAAAAGGAGATGAGTCAAGAAATATATATATACACATATATATACACACATATATATATACACATATATATACACACACACATATATATACACACATATATATATATACACACACACATAAATTTTTTTTTTTTTTGAGATGGAGTCTCGCGCTGTCACCCAGGCTGGAGTGCAGTGGCGCGATCTCTGCTCACTCCAACCTCTGCCTCCCAGTTTAAGCATTTCTCTGCCTCAGCCTCTCAAGTAGCTGGGATTACAGGGACGTGCCACCACGCCTGGCTAATTTTTTGTATTTTTAGTAGAGACAGGGTTTCACCATCTTGGCCAGGCTGGTCTTGAACTCCTGACCGATCCACCCACCTTGGCCTCCCAAAGTGCTGGGATTACAGGCATGAGCCACAGCACCCAGCCAAGATGACAAATATTAAACTTAAAGAATGACAGAGAAAGAAAGAAAAAAGAAGATAATAATCACCTAGTCTTTTTTCTTTTATGATTGTATTATGCTCTGATTCTCAAAACATTGTTACATTTAATTTGCTAAACCTTGTTAAGCAGTAGGTGGCTGTTAGATAAACTTCAATAGGAAATTTGAGACTTTATTAAATCCCTTTGTTACTATGAAGTCAATGTAAGTTTTATGGTATTCTGGTATTAACTTTTTGCATCCTAAAAATTGAGACAACTATGAAAACTGTATCTAGGTGAGTGAACTTGATTTCTCCCAGTGTGCCTACGGCAGCTTCTACCTCCAAAAGGCTACATCATCTTGAGCAGGTTGCTTGATATCTCTAAAACCCAGTTTCATATTTTGTTTCAAAAGTCCTACTCCATAAATATTGTTGAGAAGATTAAATGAGACCATGAGCATCTTTAACTCTGTGCCTGGCACATGATAAAAACCCAGGAAACATTGGTTCCTTTCTTCTTAGTAATAATAAAAGAATATTTAGGCCGGGCGTGGTGGCTCACGCCTGTAATCCCAGCACTTTGGGAGGCCGAGGTGGGCGGATCACAAGGTCAGGAGATCGAGACCATGGTGAAACCCCGTCTCTACTAAAAATAGAAAAAATTAGCCGGGCGCAGGGGCGGGCGCCTGTCACTCCAGCCTGGGCGACAGAGCGAGACTCTGTCTCAAAAAAAAAAAAAAAAAAAAAAAGAATATTTATTGAGGCCGTCAGCCACTACACTGAGCATTCTACATGCTTCATAACATTTAACCTTACAACAGCTTCATGAAGTTGGTACTTATTATCTCCAACTTACAAATGAGAAGACTGCAGCCTAGAAAGATGGAGTCACTTGCTTAAGAATGCATTTGAGCTAAGCTGTAGAACTAAGGTTTTAACTCCAAATCCTGCCTTACCCATCACCTAAGTATAGCCCCACTGGCCAATCTGCTAATTAGGAGGGGCTCAGTCCACTTATTCATTGAACAAACATTATTGGGTACATACTATGTTTTAGGTACTTTATGAATTGCTGAAGATGCAATGATGAATAAAGCAAACATGACTTTCATCCTCATGGAACTCACAACCTCACCCAGGGTTTTTCAGCTTTGATGCTATTGACATTTGGGGCTGGACAATTCCTTGTTATGGGGACTGCTGTCCTATGCATCGTAGGATGTTTAGCAGCATCTCTGGTTTCTACCCACTAGATGTTAAGAGCAACACCTTTCCCACTCCAAGTTGTGACAATAAAAAATGTCTGCAGACATTGTCAAATTCTTCCTGGGGAAGGGATGAGGGTGAAATGAGAATCACTGTTTAATATTTTTAATACAATATTAAATATTAAGAGGTTTGTGCCTAAAAAATTAGGGAACCTCTACTCAGCCTGGGGAAGCAAGGGAAATCTAGGGTCTCTTCTAAAATACAGTGTCTTTCCAGAAAAGTAAAAATAATAATAGTTGATATGGTTTGGCTGTGTCCCTACCCAAATCTCATCTTGAATTGTAGCTCCCATAATCCCCACATGTCATGGGAGGGACCTGGTGGGAGGAAATTGAATCATGGGGGCAGTTACACCCATGCTGCTGTTCTCATGATAGTCAATTCTCACGAGATCTGATGGTTTTATAAGGCGTTTTCCCCCTTTTGCTTGGCACTTCTCCTGCTGCCGCCAGGTGAAGAAAGATGTGTTTGCTTCCCTTTCCGCCATGATAGTAAGCTTCCTTAGGCCTCCCCAGCTATGCTGAACTGTGAGTCAATTAAACCTCTTTCCTTTATAAATTACCCCATCTTGGGTATGTCTTTATTAGCAGCATGAGGATGGACTAATACAATGGTCATATACCATAATGTAGAGTCTGACATACAACTACCACCTCACAAAAAGGTTTCACATTATTTTATCGAAAACTTTTCTGAAACTACCTCTAGTTTAGAAAAGGAAGCCAATCAAATTTGCTCGATAGAAATATGTTTTATAGTCAACTTATCCAAAACAGGGTGTACCATGCATTACTATGTTTTCAAAAGAAAATCAAGGATTATAAAGACATAGTGACTCATAATTGGGTCTAACTACAGCATTATAATTGTGTAGATGAGGAAAGCATGCAATTTGAGAAGGCTAGAATCAAAGATTGCTAGGTTCAATATGTCCAGGTTTATCACAGTGTTTTCAGCTTGATGATGTTGTTACTTCTGGCAGGTTAACTCTTGTGATCTAAAATTTACACACAAAAATTTTATTTCTTGTTCATGCAATAGTCCTACATGGATGATCCTGGTTTTTCAGGTCTTCTGAGAGGCTTCCCTCTACACAGCAACTCAGAGACCTGGACTTCAACAATCTTATGGCTCTGCCTTTCTTTAGGTACTTGGAGTTCTTGCCTTCACCACGGAAGGGGAAGAAAGAATATGGGGACTGCAATGGAATTTTTACAGACCATGACTAGAATTCTGATATTCCATTGGCTTAAAAATCAGTCACATGACTACTGCTAAATACAAGGGAGGCTGGAAAATGGAGTCCAGATGTGTGTCTAGAAGAGAAGGGAGAAATGTTTGGTGAACATCCAGCTATACTTTCCAATATGATCAAAATCATTTTCATTGCCAAAAAGCCATACCTTATCTAATTTTTAGATTTATAAAATCAGGATTTATAAAATCAGAAATATTCTGTGAGGACTCATGAAAGATATATAACTTACATTCTTCCCAAAGACCTTGTTCTATGTATGTATCTGATATCTGGAGAATAATATACTATGCTAATTTATAGCTCCATTATGAATAGACACATTTTTAATCCATGGCAGACATCATGATGTAGTCAATTTGTTATCATTCGTTAAAGAAAGGAGAATGTGCTTTGCAGTCCAGAGTTCATGTCCCCCAGCACTGGCATAATATTTTCTTTTGCTCTCAATGTGTGAATTATTAAAAATAAGCTAGCTACAATGTCATCATTTTTGATTATATCAAAAAATGAAGGCAGAGACAGGGCTGCTTCCAATCTGTGAAGTTATTTAGCATTTAATATTCCCTTCGGGAAATCAATATGATTTGGGGGAGATTATTTATATACCACTAGTCAAGTGTGGTTTAAATAAATGCATCGTGTTGGTAGAACCATGTGAATGAATCTTCAATGTCAAGACCTTACTATTGTATAAAGAGATATTATCATAAATCAGCTAAAAGGAAAATGGTTAGTAAAAATTATCTAGTCATTTTCCTGATATAGATGACTATATTAGGTTCTGTTTTTCTGGTGTTTATTCAAATCATAAAAATGAATGTCTGGACATTGTATACCACACATTAACATTTATTAGTTATTTAAAATGCATATTCTATGAAACTTATTTTATTTTGGGGAAGTGAAATATGGGCTGGTAGTTCAGACAGGTATGTATAATTCATGATTTTTTAAACCAGTTAAGTAAAAAAGAATTAACTGAATGGTAACAAAATAACTCCTGCTCTTAAGCAGTCAGGATGCATTCTGCATAATTCAGGATACAAATCAATTCCTTCCAGGCTTGATGGAAGTTCAGAGCAGAGGAGGATGGTTACCAGGGCAAAAAGAAAAGGGGAAATGAGGAAAGTCTAGGGTCTCTGAGTTAAGTCACACATTGGTTAGCTTCTCCTTAGGCCGCATCACTGGAATTCTGACTCCTATTAGAGGAAACAGAAATTCCTGGGAGAAACAAGACAAGAGTGCAATTAAAGGGATGGACTCTTCCAAAGCAACCTTGAGGGCGTATGGGGAGTGAGAGCCTGCAAGCCTCACTTGAAACAGAGGGTCAACACTGGCTTTCCTCTTCTCTATTTAGTTAGTTCTCAGAAACAATGGGTATGTCCTGCTTTAAACAACTAGAGCATGGAACCAGAGGAATACATTATTTGATTATTACCAAATTGACAAAGGGATTCCACTCCTTACCCAGACATTCACTATAAAATGAATATGTAGTGAATTTTCCTTGGAGCCAACAAAAAACATTTTGCCTTACAAAAATTATTTTCACATATTTAGGTTGAACCACATGGAATTGTGGATCTCTGATCATTTGTGACTGGCAAAAATGGCAGTTTCTTAAGGTTAACCTTAAGATCTAGCTTTCTAGGAACATATCCTTTGTATAAAGTAAGATGTGTCCTGCTGAGAAACCTACCATACATCTGATGGGGAGACATTTTAATGGTGTAAAATAATTCAAAGGGTATTATTTCAAGGTTCAAAAATCTCCAATATTCTGACTTCCAACTCTCTTTGGTATGAGTGCTCAAGAAGTTTTTAATCTAAAAGCTGACAATGTCCAATCATTAAGTGATTGTGCCAATTTTCAACAACAGCAATAACCAAAAAGGTAGATCAGCCATTGGCTTCAAAAAAGAACGAGAAGTTGTTGGCTGATGGTATCTTTCCTTTTCCACTGTTAGAAATATCACGTGTGCAATGAACTGCATGGTTGTTATTATAGAGTTCCGGGTCTTTTAATATCTGGGAGAGACAGAACAGCAGGCTTCAGGCGGGTTAGGCAAGTTTTGCCCTTTCTGGCTCATTTGTCTAAGAAAAAATTTGGTGACTTGACAAGTTTCTAGAAGTAGATGAATATTACTTGAGTGAATGCAGCCAGAGGCAGTTAGCAAATTCTGACCACCATCATAGTTGTCACCCACTGAAATTGAAACTTGAGTCCAAATTTATACAAGTGGATTCACTTACATGGTACAGAATTCACATGCTATTTATTAACTATCACTGGGTCCTTTTTTCTGAACGCTGTACATTTTTGGATGGCATGATATTTTGGTAGTTGTAATCCTCTTGTGACAGGTTATAGGAGTCAGTTAAAACTTTCTTGTTTTGTTCTAACTCAGTATACCCAACTTTAACTGCAATGACGATTTTGATTCAAAAGACAAACTTCAGGAAAGGAAGTGAAAAAGTCAGAAAGTCTGGAGAAGGTTGGAAGAGGGAGTGTGTGTAGGATGTGGGGAGAGAAAGATAGCAGATTCTTCTTCTTTTTTAAAGGAATTATTCACTTCTAAATAAGACAGCTCATTTTAACTGCCCCGAATTTATGGGTCTGACCATTGGGGGAAGATTATGTGTCTGGGGTTGTCTGGGGAAAGAAGCTACCTGGCGGTCCAACATTCACAGTCAATTGTTATTACAGGTGTGGGAACTTGTTGCTGTAAATGAGAGAATTCCTAGGGCAGGAAATTCAGATGGGGGTTGGTTCATTGATGGGGTGGTCGGGAGGCAGCCAAAGCCTTAGGCCAGTAATAGGTTTAGGTAGCTACTGGAGCTAGTATTTTCTGCTCTGTAGTTTAGAAGGATGCCACAATCCATTATTTCTCTATAGAAATGCATGGCCTATTTCATGTATCCATTGACTTTATTTTGCCCAGCAGTTACACTGAAATAAGCAGCCAATATTTTCTTTATAGACAAATTAGCTTATACTGAATTATAGTATTTAATAAGTTACATATATTACATAATCACATAATCAATAAATTACATAAATTAATAAGTACATTAGTTATTGGGCAACAATTCTGCCTTTGCAAACAAAATCTCTCTGTAATGAAATGATATATCTAACAAATGCATTAGACGTTTAGGATAATTTTTGAGAAAGGCTGTTAATGATCAGGATAAATGGGTGAAGTGGATACACAATGAATTATTTATACTTTTTCTTCTTTAAAAATTACTCTAGTGATTCATGGTCATTGTTGAACTATTAGAAAATCCGGAGAAGTGAATCAAAACAACTTATGAGCTAGCTCACCTTCCACAATTTATTGCGTAAACTTCCAGACTGTTTACAACATAAATAGAACATTATGTATATATGTATACATATACATACATATATATATATGTTTGTGTGTGTGTGTAAAGTGGGAATATTCTATCTATATCACTCCAGGATCTTCCCTTTTTATATTATTATCATTTTGAACTACTGAATAATATTCCAGCATATGGCTGTACCATGTATTATTTTAGCCAATCCACCTTTGTTGGTTCTTTAAATTGTTTACAGTCTTTTGACTTGAATAAAGATTGTTATCAACATCATTTTATACTCACGTTAGTGGATTTGTCAAATTATTCCCTTAGGATAAATTCCTGAAAGTGGGATTGATTAGTTATAGAATATGGTTTTGGGGTTTTTAAAATATGGATGGAGAAGGCCGGACACGGTGGCTCATGCCTGTAATCCCAGAATTTTGGGAGGACAAGGCAGGCGGATCACAAGGTCAGGAAATCGAGACCATCCTGGACAACATGGTGAAACCGCGTCTCTACTAAAAATACAAAAAATAGCTGGGCATGGTGGCACGTGCCTGTAGTCCCAGCTACTCAGGAAGCTGAGGCAGGAGAACCGCTTGAACCCGGGAGGCAGAGGTTGCAGTGAGCCAAGATCGCACCATTGCACTCCAGCCTGGCAACAGAGTGAGACTCTGTCTCAAAAAAAAAAAAAAAATATATATATATATATATATATATATGTATATATATATATGTGTGTGTGTGTGTGTATATATATATATATGGATGGAGAAATTATTTTTTAAAAAACTTGTATCTATTTGTAATCCCACCAACCAAATGAGAGTTATTAGCTTGTTTTGAGAGATTCCAGCCAGGCCACTCTTACTTTGGAGGAGCAGGGCATATTCCCCAAATTCCTTCCTTCTTTCCTTTCTTCTTTTATCTCTCCATCTTGCTGACAAAAATTGACTGATCACATTCAAGCACTGGACACAAAGTCTTCAATCACATTAAGTCAGCATGTGTGGGAGAGTAAAAATTTCATATGTTCTCTTATTTTGTCTTCTTACATAATCCATATAAATATCACAGAAAATTCTAACATGCTGACTTCCAATCCCCCTTTCCCAGATGCTTTTCACATCTGGAAGTCACACAAATTCTTGTGTCAGACCACGCTCCTCAATTTTGCTCTGGAAATAATGTCACCATAACTGTGGGAGACAGAAACCGGCCATGTCTTGTCTTTAGCCTGACTGCCGCACTCATTAAATGGCTCTTCATCTTTTCTCCTCGTCAATGACGGTACTGGGGTGCCTCCTCTCCACGTCCCTACCCTCCAACCTCAGGTTTAGAAAGTGAAGAGACAAGAGTGCATGGGTTATGCAGTGGAACCTTTTAGTACCCTTCCTCCCTTACTTCAGACTCTGTATTGTATTAATGAGCTATTGTCATAGTGCTTTAAGAAGCCAGGATGAACAATGGCCTTCTTGTCAAGGAAAGTGATAGTCAATTAATGAAGGTTTTCTGTATTGTTTTAAGTAGGAAAGCCTCCAAATAGATTTTCAATTAGTGAGAGGAACTTCAGAGCTCACCCTTGTTCCAGAATACTCTGACAAGTTTCAAATTATTAATGGACCTCTTTCAGGCCCCTGTAACTTTTGGGCTTTTACAGTGTCTACTAAAGTCAAGCAAACTGCTCCAATAATTATAAGTTAATAAAACACATTGAGGTGTACATGACATGAAACATGATTAAAACACTCCCAGCCATATTGACCCCATATACAATAGTAACAGTTTAGGAATTCTGGCCATGCCTCTTTCAAGTAGCCCAAAGTAAAATTACACTGTATTTCAATTGTGGTTTTCATCTCTTTTCATGATTTTCCCCTCTTAGAAAAAAAGAGAAGGAGCAAATGTTAGGATCATCAAGTTGATTAACTAAAGAATCAAGATGCAATAGGTGGTGTATGAAGGTTTGTAGTGACCAACTGTTGAAAGTGAAGCTCAAGCTCATTATAGTGGCATGTTCTTACGAATGTATCTTCTAATGCTTTTCTACATTTTAGTGACCTGTGAATGATTTAATGCAGTGGATCTCAACAAGGGGTTATTTTTTCCCTGCAAAGGACATCTGGCAATGTCTAGAACATTTTTGGTTACCACAACTCAGTGGGAGAAGAGTGTTACTGGCATCTAGTGGGTAGAGGACAGAAATGCTGCTACACAATATGCAGGACAGCCTCCCACACTAAAGAGTTATCGGCCCCAATTATCAATAATGCCAAGGTTGAGAAATTCTGATTTATATACTTTCAATTCAGTTTGTTGGATTCAAAGTTCATATTTTAATACTTATTTCAAGCATTATCAGCAGTGACTGTTAAAAGTAGGTAGTCCAACATGAGTAGGGTAGGAGAGGGTCCCCTTTACCCCCAGGAATGTCAGGTGACCATCAGGTGATGGTCAGGCAGTTGTTAGCTGTCTCTCTAAAATGATAATTGGTCACAACTGGCAGTGGGGAAAGACTGTCTCCCAATAGAAAACATCTAAGGCTGATGATCAGTGCTTCCCGATAAGATCTCAGGAGGTGGGCAAGTGGGCTCAAGCATGCACAACAAGAGGCAAAATGGTGGAGTTTAATGTGTATACGAACTTCCTCTAGGAATGCGGGACTGGTAAGGGAAGAACACCTCAAGTGAGCATGTGCACAACTTCAGCAAACACACTGCGTATATGGTCCCTCCTAAGCGCTGGCAGGTCACCGTGCATGCAGACAGCCCACTCCAAGGGAAGAATCAGAGGAGAAGAAATACAAACCCTGGAACCAAGCCAATGTATAAAACCCCAAGTCAAGAGCCAAATGGGGCACTTGGATCTCTCGAGTCACCCGCTTGGCCCTCTTCCAAGTGTACTTTGCTTCCTTTCATTCCTGCTCTAAAATCTGTAAACTTTCACTCCTGCTCTCAAAATGTACTCAGCAGGAGCATCAACTGGGAAATTGTTAGAAATACAGATTCTGGAGCCCTACTCCAGACATATAGAATCAGAAACTCTAGGGTATGTTCACTGTGCTTTAGTTATTATTTTTCTTTCTTTATTTTTTATTTTTTGAGATGGAGTCTTGCTCTGTTGCCCAAGCTGGAGTGCAGTGGCGTGATCTCGGCTCACTACAACCTCTGCCTCCCAGGTTCAAGCGATTCTCCTGCCTCAGCCTCCTGAGTAGCTGGGATTAAAGGCACGTGCCACCACACCCAGCTAATTTTTGTATTTTTGGCAGAGATGGGGGTTTCACTATGTTGGCCAGGCTGCTCTCGATCTCCTGACCTTGTGCTCCGCCCACCTCGGCCTCCCAAAGTGCTGGGATTACAGGTGTGAGCCACCGCACCCCGCCAGCAATGTGTGATTTAACAAGTCATCTAGGTGATGCTAATGCATGCTCAACTTTGAGAACCACACCCGGCCTAGTTCACTGTGCTTTAAATCTTCCAGGTGATGCTGATAACATGCCCAAGTTCAAAACCACCGCTTTGGTTAAAAAGTGGTAGAGAGATAGAGAGGGACACAGAGAAATAGAGAATATTTTTTTTTTTTTGAGACAGGGTCTCACTCTATTGTCCAGGTTAGAGTGCAGTGGCGCCATCAGCGGTCACTGCAGCCTAGACCTCCAACACTCAGGTGATCCTCCCACCTCAGCCTCCCAAGTAGCTGGAACTACAGGCATGCACTACAATACCAAGCTAATTTTTAAAAAAATCTGTAGAGACAGGGTTTTGACATATTGCCCAGGCTGGTCTTGAACTCCTGGGCTCAAGCAATCCTCCTACCTTGGCCTCCCAAAGTTCTGGGATTACAGGTGTGAGCCACTGTGCCTGAAAGAGAATTTTTAAAGGAAGTTCTAGGTTTGCACTACTCAACAACAAACCAAGATAACCCTTTAACCTCAACAACTTTAATTAAAGATATAAAGTTTGGGTTGGAGTTTCACTTTGAGTCTCACAGATGTGTAGAGTTCAAGTCCACTAGTTGAGATGGTCCAAAGAGGTTCAGAACCTAAGTGTTGTCATGTAGTAAGTGCCAGGCCAGGGAGAGATGGAGCATCCTCTCTTGATGAAGCACTCTGGGCATGTTTACTCTTTTCATGATAAAGAAGGCCATAGTTAATTCTTCCTATCACCTCCAAATTTATCTCAATCTCAAGCTTTGAAGAAACATCATCACGTATGTTGGCATTTACGTGCCCTATGACAGTGGGACTGAGAACATGGAGGAAAGCAAATGTCCTGTTTCCAGTTACCATAGCAGCACCATCAAAGCACCTCTGCTTTAATCATCCATTCTTCAACCGTATTCAGAACACTTGGAATTTAACACTCTGGCAGGATTTCCTCTTATAGGCTCCATAGCAAGATGCTTTTCCTTTGCATGTTCAAAAAACTATTCTTAAAAGAAAACAAAAATACAATTGAAAGGTGGGGAGAAAGCCTTCTTTGTGCTGTCCTTTGGAACTCAAACAATCAGAAATGTTCATTAGCATGCCAGCAGCTCAGGCCCCTGGAAGAAGCATGCTTTCCTGGAGGCACAGCTTAGAGTGAAGCCTGGGTTAAAGTTGAGTGGGAGAGAGTATGTAGGACCCTCAATTACAAAGGGAGCCCTAAATCCTGTGGCTGTTGAGCCTGGAAACTTATATAGCTCACTGTGGCCTGTGTGCCAAAATCAAGAATTCCTCTTCTAAAAGATTCATATTTGACAGTTGCTGATCTTGTGTAGCACTAGCAGAGCCTCTTTAAAATTCGTGTGAGATCTACTTTTGTTAATTGAATCTGAAACATTCTAATATGGTTTGCATTTCAATTGTATTAGCAGTATTGCTTATTTAACTGTAGCTCATGCTTACTGATAGCCATGGATAAAAGTAAGTCACATGTAGCATGCCAATCGTCTCATTTGATAATACTCCAAACATAATGAAAAGAGAATGAAAATGAAGCAACGTCTGGTAGGGTTTGAAAATATTTTATATCCAAGGAGTCTGCCAAAATGTTAACATAAGGGAACAATATCATCAGACAAAAGAAAAAATAACTACTAAAGCAACTAGTGACAATATGTAGAATGCCAAGCTTTGTTTAAAAAAATAAAATTCTACCACTAACATATGACAATTTCAAAAAGTGTTTATTGTTCTAATTTCATTCCAATCAAGACATATTTCCTTTTGTATACTGTACATTTTGCAGTTTTTAAAGAAATAATTTAATTGGCATGCAATAGAAAGTTATTCTCTTCTTATAAATGAAGTTGGGTGTTAAGGAGTTTTCTTGTGTTAAATAGAATATTTTCCATACATATGTTTGTATGTGAACAGATACATTTCTCTGTACGTAGTCAGAACTAAAGGTCAGCTTTCTCTAGTGTGAATTAAAGAGTAATTAATAGAATACCATATCTTTTGGGTCCTTTTCCTTTGGGTTCCAAAGGACCAAAGAAGCTGAGGAATAACAGATTTAAGAGGTTTGGATGTTTCAAACTCAGAGATAAATTAATATAAAGTGTAATTTTGTGGGTTTCTCGCTTATCAGATCTAAAGACACAGCATTCTTTGCTAATGTTTCAGTAACATTCTACTATCAATAAGTATTTTCTATGGTCATTCTGTGCCCAAAACACAGAATCAAATTTCTCCCACCTACAGTATAATCTGGAATGTCAGGATTGTGGGGGCAAAAAACTTGCTTAACAAATGATGCTACCAAAAACCAATAATTGTTTTCTCGGGCAAAGGGGATTTAAATCTAAAAAAAAAAAAAAATTCTGAAAATTAAAGCTAAATCATTAGTTTTGCACTCAATAAAGAAAAATACAGCTGAGCATGGTGGCTTGTGCCTATAATCCCAGATCTTTGAGAGGCTGAGGTGGGAGGATTGCTCAAGGCCAGGAGTTTAAGACCAGGCTGGGCAACATAGGGAGATTACCGTCACTACAAAAAGAGAAGAAAAGAAAGAAGACGACCTTCTTCTGCAGGGCACAGGCTTGCTTTTTAGGAGATTATGTATAGAAATATTTCCAAACTGCCACCAACATAGTTCTTTGGCCATCTCCTCATATCTCTGAATGAATGTGTGATTAGAAAAAGCATTTTTATGTTATCCTATGCCAAGTATTTTTTTTTTGCATATGGCTGCACAAAAAAATCACATAATAGATGATGCTACTTATCCAGAGGTTGGGAGACAGGAGACATAAATTTCTCTAAAGCTCCTTCTAGTTCTAATATTTTCTTTTTATGTGTAAAACAATCTCCCTCACTACCTTATTCTACTGGTGTGCATGTTGATATTATAAATACACAGCAAATTATTGAAATTTGAGTCTCAAAAATGCGTCTAAGGATGTGTGATGTACCTGGATATTTAGCAATGCTGCCTACTTACTTGTTATAAATCATCTAGAGATATTACATCTTTAAACAGTCCCCAAGGGCACAAATGGCCATTCCAGTGGAGGAAAACAAAAATCTAAGACAAATAGGAATCAGTCAATTGTTTTTCCCCAACCAAATCAGTGATGAAAGCTACAAAAAATACCTTCCCTGGTTGAGAAACATTCCGTCATTTAAATTGCTGGGTTAATGAATATCAGCCTTCAAGAGGAAAATTGAAATGTATTTTATCACACCAGTTTATGTATGTGTGTATGTATGTATATCAGCAGAAATTTCCGAGATGACTGAAGAACTAGCTCACGAAATGGACAAGAACAAAGGGAGACGAGGCCATCAGAAACCCAGCCCAAATCACGTCCTGGAATTTAGGTTTCCGGGCAGAATCCTCTGTTGCAATTGCTGACACTGGGAGCCCCGGTCAGAACTGCAGAAGCTGCTGCCTCTAGAAAGTTTAAGTATCTTTTTCTTGCTAGGTTTGTTATTATTACAATTTTCTCTTATCAGAGAGATTGTGTCCTGGTTGCGAATTTAAAGAACCTCTTTGCTAAAGTTATGGGTACATCCAGTACCGATGGAGGTATAATGGTGCCCTCTGCTGAGAAGAGTCAGTAATGCTGCCCAGTGAGTTTTCTACTGGGCCTGAAGTAATTTTAGGTGCTGGTGGAGGGGTGTTTCTGGAACAAAAAGTTCCGAGAAGTACTCTGCAAAAAAGTAGTTACAAAACCCCAAACCACATGAAATTAGCTTGATTCTGAGTTGACAGTGGAATCTGAAACCAGCTGTATTTCATCCTAAAATGTTAGCGCTATAAACCCTTCATCAAACCTGGAGACAATTATTTTCTCACTATCTGGACAAGACCACATTTCCAGAGGCTGAATTTTTCCAGGGCCGACTTTGCCTTCCCATTTTCCTTTTGTAGAGCTCCCCTCTTGCAGACTTGCATAAACAAGCCTCACTCAAGAATGAAAGATGCTGAGGCTGAGCTCCTATATGACATTCTGTAATTTTGCTATGAAGAATCATAAAAGGAATTTGTCACAAAAAGTACACATCACATTGACATTCCTTGGCTCCTTAGAAATGCATAGTAAGACCAAAAATCGATTTTTAAAAAGTCATTTAAGGAAGTTCAGGAAAACTGCACTATTTCACTAAAGGTGTAGTTTCTTTACTTCATTTTCCAATTCTGTATCCGCAGCCGAAATATTTAAACCATCTGTAACTTAAAGTAGCTAAAAAATAACTAAAGGACAGTAAAAGGAGACTGTAGCCATGTATTGCATGCTAATTGCACTTCTAGTCAAAAGCATACTGTTGGCTGGACCATCTTCAGTGGCGTCTACTACCCTGTAAGATATTAGGGAAACATCTGTTTATTGTTATCCGTTTATTTTGTTGAGACAGGGTCTCTCTCTGTTGCCCAGGCTGGAGTGCAGTGGCATTATCTTGACTCACTGCAGCCTCAACCTACTGGGTTCAAGCATCAGCCACCTCAGCTTCCCGAGAAGCTGGGGCTATAGGCATGCACCACCACACCCGGTAATTTTTTGTATTTTGTAGAGACGGGATTTCACCTTGTTGCCCAGGCTGGTCTCAAACTCCTGGGCTCAAGTGATCTACCTGCCTCGGCCTCCGAAAATGTTGGAATTATGGGTGTGAGCCATTGGGCCTCAGCATGTTGTTTTTGAGTGTTGTCAGAGTAAGATGCTGGGCTTTCCAGGGAAGCCAGTGATGTCTATCTAAAGTATGATGTTCATCTCGAAGGAGCTTATAATCTAAGAAAGGAGAGAAGACATGTATGGGAATGATGAGAATTGATTATAGCATATGCAGCTGACTATAGTAATTTAATAAAAGAGACCCAGATTCTCTGTAGTTCTGAGGATGATGGCAAGATCTTTCCCAGCTGGGAAAAACTCTAAATGCCTATTGGATGGGGTGTCACTTGAGCTGGGACTTTCAAGTGGATTTTTAAATACTTATTTCTCTTTTGAAAAATAGAAAAAATAAATAGATGAACTTTTCCTTTTTGCCATCTGGCCCACCTTGTGGTTTTACTGTTTTATCTTAGTTACCTTGGTTGATTTTGAGGTTTTAATCACAGGATTCCAATGCTCTTTTACTCATTATGGAGAAAACAATTTGTTTGGGGATTGATTTGTACACTGTATTCTGCAATACTTTAGATCCTAAAGAATGAGGGCGAATTTTTAAAAATTGGGGGCAGGTTCAATTTGTGTGTCTCTCTGCAAGCCTCATTCAAGATGTCAGATGAAACCCGTGGGGGTATTATCTTTCAAAAGAGTTGTTCCATTATGTTCTAGCCTTATAGTTATCAGTTCAGAACAATGGGTCTGAACTCCAAACCTGTAGCACTGCACATTTTCCTGCAAAGAGGGACAATCATGTCATTGGAGTACAGAGGAAAACAGCACTTTTTTTTCCTCCCAGGAATGATGTCACTGTGACACTGAGAGTAGCAAATTCCTATCTAGAAATCCAACTGTGTTCACTTCAGAGCACTAAAGCTCAGTGAATAAAATCAGGTGCCAGTCAAAAGCTATACTTCTTTGTACTCCTAGGTCAAGATTGCATCTCTCAATTTCCCCGAGGGCTTTCCCAGTAAACACTCCCCTTCAAAGATTCGGTTTTGATGAAAGAAAAGAGAACACAATAGTATTCTCTAAGATACGATGTAAAAATTATAAATATATTTTTCTCAAGAAAAAAAATTGATTTTTAAAAGATATTGGCCATGTTACACATTCTATATTAAAAGATTAGTAAATTTAAAAATATCTGTGTACATTAGTGAACATAACCACAATACATACTTAGGGGTCAATATGCTTAGAAAAAAGGCCTGGCATGGTGGCTCACGCCTGTAATCCCAGGACTTTGGGAGGCCAAAGCAGGCAGATCACCTGAGGTTAGGAGTTTGAGACCAGCCTGGCCAACATAGTGAAACCCCATCGCTACTGAAAATACAAAAATTAGCTGGGTGTGGTGGGGTGTACCTGTAATCCCAGCTACTTGGGAGGCTGAGGCAGGAGAATCACTTGAACCCAGGAGGTGGAGGTTGCAGTGAGCTGAGATTGTGCCACTGCACTCCAGCCTAGGCAACAGAGTCAGACTCTTTCTTAAAAAAAAAAAAAAAAAAAAGAAAGAAAGAAAGAAAGAAAGAAAGAAAGAAAGAAAGAAAGAAAGAAAAAGAACTTGTTGCATGAAAGAAATAATGCAGACAATAAACTTGGCTGAGTACCCAAATATGTTTTCTTTCCTTCACTGTCTCATAGTTACTCTTAAGATGTTCTGTATTTCTTGACCTAAGCCTCCTCAATTCTAATGGAACAAGGTAGAAGTTTTTTTCTTTTAAAAGCCACTATGTAATTTAAGCGTCTGATGGTAGATAAGGCCGTGTAAGTAAGACATACAGTAAATTATATGTTCTGAGATTTTTCTTTTACCCTTATTTTATCTAACCCAGATTTCTCACTGGATATTTACATCAGACCCAGTAAGTAGACACACTCTGGATATCAACTAAGCAGTATTTGTCATTCTTTACAAATTGATAATTTTGGCACACTCTGTATGATACAACTAACAACAATTTCTTTTATTATTTTCAGAAGCTAATGATCTAATTCTCTGTGAGGGTAAAGCAGTAAACATTTAATCTAAATTATTTACACGTGCTTTGTGAGAAAATCAAAATAGAAAAGGAGGCATTTCTGACAGGTTTTATGACTCAGGTTTAAGATAAAAGGTTGGGGATTTTAGGTATTCAGTCTGTAGCATAAAATTTAGTTGAGTGTTTCTTTCTCTGAGAAAAAAGAACAGAATAGGAGACACATCTGACTAAAAATTATAGCTAGTCCTGGTTGAATGAAACTACTGTCTGGCAGAATTTATGACAGCAAAATAAAATTGTGTAAGTGGCAGTTGGCTTTAGAAAAGGATGGCATAACAGAACCAAGTCCAAGAACAGCAGGGTTTGCCTTTGCCCTCATTTCCCATCTTAAGAACTGTGGTGGTATCACATGTTTCCAACTTGAGCCTCCTGGTCCTTGTAACCACTATACTTCAGCATTCTGGCAACTCGCTGACCCACATTTTTGGTGGCCAAACTGTGGTTAGTGTGGGCCAAGGAGCCATGAACTGCTGACTAAACTCTTTCTGAAGCTTGTGGCTACACAGGAATCAGTGGGCAAAGATTGCATTCTTCTTTTCTGCCTGTAGCGTATGACAAAGTGGGACTGGGAAGGGCTACAGTTAGCAAACATTCCAAGACTACTTTCTTGATGCAGATGGAATGCTCTGAAGAGCTGAAGCAAAGAACAAAGTCTGCAGTCAAATCTTCATTTATATAATGTCTCTGTTATGTGGCAGAATGAAGACCCATGCTGTTTCTATCTCATCATTATGATTTTTATTTTTTTATTTTTATTTTTTTGAGATGGAGTTTCACTCTTGTTGCCTAGGCTGGAGTGCAATGGCACAATCTCAGCTCACTACCTCCACCTCCCGGGTTCAAGTGATTCTCTTGCCTCAGCCTCCCAAGTAGCTGGGATTACAGGCGCCTGCCACCATGCCTGGCTAATTTTTGTATTTTCTTTCAGGAGAGATGGAGTTTCACCATGTTGGCCAGGCTGGTCTCAAATTCCTGACCTCAAGTGATCCTCCCACCTCTGCCTCCCAAAGTGCTGGGATGACAGGCATGAGCCACTGTGCCCAGCCTCATCATTATGATTTTTAAATTCTTCCCTTTGAATTATAAAGGACTAGTTCATCAGAGCTATGTATAGATGCAAATTAAATGAAAATTTGTCTTAACTCTGCTAAATTAGAGGGAACTTTGCAATTTTTTTTCAAGACTTGAGAGAATCATCATTCTAATATCCAAAGCAGTAATTCTCAAAGTGTGGTCCCTGAACCAGCAATAGCAGCAGGATGGGGAGGGAGAGGGAGAAAGGATGAATAGAAATACAGATTCCCAGACTCTAACTGACTCCTACTGAATCCGAGCTCTGAGGCCAGCAACCTGTATTTTAATAAGTCTTCCATGGGATGCTCTTGAATGCTCAATTTGAGAACCACTGATCTAAAGAACCCTTGCAGGAGTGACTTCTATGAGAATAAGCAGTGCTGGCCTTTCCTGGGAAACGTGCAGCTTGCTATGTGTTACCAGGGACACTTCAACTTTGTATTTTGCCCATGAAATCGTAACACTCTAGTTTAGTTGAAGAAAATAAGTGATCTGCTACCTCAAATTATATTATTTGACTTGTTCAAACTTGAATTCCCAAATATTTTCTTAAAACCCCAAAGCACAAAATATAATTTGTATTATTGAGTGGTTCTTTGGACCATCTTCTGCACATGGTAACTGGTTTCTGTGTAAGTGAAATGTTTCTGTGAAAGTGAAGTGTTTCTGCGTAAGTGAAGTGTTTATTGTCTCCTAGAAATAAATATTTCATAGGCTCAAAGAATTTTAGAGGTGGATGGATCTTTAAAACTCATCAACTTTTTTTTTTGTATTTTCCCCCAGGAAAAAACATAGGCGGCAAGATGGCACCTACAAGAGTTTAGGCAGAAAGATCTTCCTGAGTTCCATGGGAGTGGGTGGCCAGCTGCTGAGCTGTGACTTCCTCTCTTGGAATCTGAAAGCAGGAGATCATCTTCATCTCTTCCCCCTCCTTCCACATCACACTTCTTGGAACAGTGTTGACACAGTTCAATGAAAAATAAACTTGACACAATAAACTTGACACAGTTTATTGAAAAATAATATGAAATCAAATGTGTGCTCCTTTTCCCCCTGCTCCTGCAGGAGGGAAAAAAGTATTTTGTTCCAGTCTGCCAGACGGATGAGTGAGAATGAAAAATAATGCTTGCTTCTATTATACTAATAGGCTACTTTTTAAAAACTACTAAGCTAGTAGCCTGTGATCCTATAAAATGGCTTCCATTAACAAGAAGAGCAGGACAACGAATGGAAATGATCAGGAATGAGATCTGTTGGAAAGGCTATTTGGAGATGTTTGTGCAGCACATGCTCATTACTATGTCTGGCCCAAGTCAATTTTATTTAGCACCATAAAAACAGAGTTAGCTTATGATATTTTAAGCATCTTAAACAAAGCAAGATTTATGCTATTGGGCGTGACTTTGGGCCTTCCCCTCTACCCGGTTTTCCACAGGTCTGGAAAGGCAAGAAACTGTTTCTTTATGCATTGCGAGTGTAAAGTAGGAAGCCCCCACCTTCTCCCTTCTAATATCACCAGCAATGAATAGGCAGCGTGTTTCCCATAATTCAGCAATAACTGGGCTATTATTCTTTAATGCTTCAGTTTATTAATGTAACCACTGTGTCATTCCTACCATGCCCATGTAATTAAATTACCCGACAGACATTCGATAGGAACTTCTCAATCCCCACAAAAGCCCAGAATTTCTATGCCCCTTTGTGAGTCCCTAATGAATGGGTGGCACAGACACTTCTGTCATCCATGCTCACTCACTGTCCTTTCCTGACTGCTCTCCTATGTCATAGGGGCTTGCTCCTGCAGACAAACTGGGAACCGTTCTAAAGGAGAGGGTCACATTTCCAACAACAGCTAAAGCAAGGCATGCTATCACCTTCCTCTTTCTTTGTCCTGCTAAAGCAGAGGCTGACCAAATTAAATTCCAAAACCGTGTCTGCCATGGTAAATCAACAGTGCATTCTTAAACCTTGGCTACCAAATGCTAATCCTTGCTTAAGTCATGATTATAAAGGGAAAATACACTGAAAATTTATTCAAAAATTAAAGCAATCACATGTCTATCCAAATATATACATTCTATGACTTTCTGCAAAGGAAAAAAATACACTTAAAAATTAAATATTTAATCCTTTAATTTTATAAATGAAGCTATAATAATGAAGCCTCATCCAGATGCTACTTGAATCCCTCTTGGAAAAAGGTATCTGTGATTATTAATAAAATAATGGACTTTTCTAAAACACTCAACTGGTCATTTCAAAAGGCTAATTTCAAAGCAGTACTCTCTATTAATGTTATAGAGCTTAGACATGAACTCATTAAAATAATCAAAATAGATTTCAGAATAGGACTTCTTTCATTTCTAGAAATGGTACTTTAGAGACTCTAGATGTTTCTAAAGATTTAAAAAATTCTTACATTTTACAGTTAACACAATATAATACAATTAACCTAGTAGATGTATTTGTTATGTGGAGTATAGATTTGAATACAATTTTTGAATATTTAGATTACATGATCTGTAAATGACAAGAAGAATATGGGGATATGTAAGTGTGTCGAAATAAAAATCAAGATCTAATTTTAAAAACTATTTCCTTTTATAAGAAAAAAGCATCAAATCAAAGTATGTGATGCCCAGATCAAGAAGATTGAAAATGCTCCTGACAAACTAACATTGTATTTTAAAAATTTGTATAAATTTAAGAGGTACAAGTGTAGTTTTGGATATATTGTGTAGTGGTGAAGTCTGGGCTTTTAGTGTAACCATCACTCAAATAGTACCCCATCACTCAAATCGTACCACAACTAACCTTTCAGATCAGATACTTTCAAAGAAATCACATCTTATTGGAAATTAGATAATTTAAATCTGACTAAAATCAGAATAACAATTTATAATTATTATTATCCCTTAATATGGAAATTTGTGTTATCTATATATGATTAAAATAACTTTAATATATATAATGTCTCAAGCTTGCAGCAGCACAGAAAAAATATTGAGTTTAAATCTTGAAAATATTTGAGATGAAAAGAATATTTGTGATTATTTGTGACTGTCTGTTATTTTCCCAAGAAAACAATAAAGGGGTAAAAAGCATCTGAAACAGAGGGGACACATGGAAAACAAATTGCCAAGCAGTAGGTCTAATCCTAAGAATGCCAGCAATTACATTAAATACAAAGAAACTAAGCACTCCAGTGAAAAGGCAGAGAGTGTCAGACTGGATAAAAAGCAAAGCGAAGCAAAATAAAACCTAATTTTGTGCTGTGTACAAGAGATGGACTTAAAGTATAAAGATAAAAATAGGTTAAATAAAAGAAGATAGAAAAAGGTATCATGCAAATACCCAGCATGAGAAAATTAGCAGGCTGTATTAATGTCAAGTAAGGTAGTCAATGAATATTGGCAGAAACAAATCACAAGGGAAATTAGAAAATACTTTGAACTGAATGAAAAAGAAAGCTCAGGATATCGAAATTTGTGAGATGTAGCTTAAAACACTTCTTAGAGGGAAATTTGTAGAGTTAAATGATTATAAAAGAAGGAAAGTTTAAAATCAATGATCTAAGTTTACACCTTAGGTACCTAATTATAAAGACTAAATTAGGGCTGGGCGTGGTGGCTCATGCCTGTAATCCTAGCACTTTGGGAGGCCCAAGGCAGGCAGATCACCTGAGGTCAGGAGTTCACAACCAGCCTGGCCAACATGGCGAAACACTGTCTCTACTAAAAATACAAAAATTAGCTGGGCGTGGTGGCGCATGCCTGTAATCCAAGCTACTCAAGAGGCTGAGGCAGGAGAATTGCTTGAACCTGGGAGGCGGAGGTTGCAGTGAGCCAAGATAGTGCCACTGCACTCTGCACTCTGTCCTGGGCAACAGAGAGAGAATCCATCTCAAACAAACAAACAAAAAATTTAAACATCCTATTTCTAGAAGAAATAGGAACACTTTTACACTGTTGGTGGGACTGTAAACTAGTTCAACCATTATGGAACACAGTGTGGCGATTCCTCAAGGATCTAGAACTAGAAGTACCATATGACCCAGCCATCCCATTACTGGGTATATACCCAAAGGATTATAAATCATGCTGCTATAAAGACACAAGCACATGTATGTTTATTGTGGCACAATTCACAATAGCAAAGACTTGGAATCAACCCAAATGTCCATCAGTGACAGATTGGATTAAGAAAATGTGGCACATATACACCATGGAATACTATGCAGCCATAAAAAAGGATGAGTTTGTGTCCTTTGTAGGGACATGGATGCAGCTGGAAACCATCATTCTCAGCAAACTATCGCAAGAACAGAAAACCAAACACCGCATGTTCTCACTCATAGGTGGGAACTGAACAATGAGATCACTTGGACTTGGGAAGGGGAACATCACACACAGGGGCCTATCATGGGGAGGGGGGAGGGGGGAGGGATTGCATTGGGAGTTATACCTGATGTAAATGACGAGTTGATGGGTGCTGATGAGTTGATGGGTGCAGCACACCAACATGGCACAAGTATACATATGTAACAAACCTGCACGTTATCCACATGTACCCTAGAACTTAAAGTATAATAAAAAAAAAAATTAAACATCCATTTAATGATATAAAACTCTCTGTAAATTAGGAATTGAAGTCAATTTTAACAACCTAGTAAAGGACAGCTATGGAAAACCTACAGCTCACATCATATTTTATTATGAGATATTGAATACTTTCTTCCAAGGTCAGGAACAAGGCAAGAATGTCTGCTCTAACCACTGCTGTTCAACATTATATACCATAGCCAGTGCAATAAGGCAAGCAAAATAAGTGATAAATAAAAAGACTTAAAAGGAAATAAGCTTAACCTTTTTAAAAACAATTGCGTAATTGTTTATGTGAAAAATTCTAAAGCATCTACTAAACAACTACTCACACTAATAATGACATTTTAACACATCAGCATGCAAGATTAATATAAAAATCATTTGTATTTCTATATAATTGTAGCAGCATGAAATACTGGGGAATTGATTTAACTAAAGATATGCAAAATGTAGATTGAAAACTATAAAACATTGCTGAGAGAAAATTTAAAAGGTAGAAATAAATGGAGGAATATACCATGATTAGGGATTATAAAATTCAATATTGCTAAAATGTCAATTCTTGCCTAATTGATCTATAGAGTCATACAACTTCAATTAAAAGCTTTACAAGTTGTTTTGTAGAAACTGACAAGTTGATTCCAACATTTATGTGAAAATGCAAAAGATTTTGCATTTGAATAGCCAAACAATCCTTAACAGAATAACAAAATTAAAGAACCCATCCTACTCTATTTAAAAACTAACTATAAAATGCCAGTAGCTGACGCCATTTATTTTTGGCTTAAGGACAGATTGAGACCAAGGAAACAAAATAGACTCCAGAAACACATTTTCACATACATGGTAAGTTGATTTTCAACAAAGAGGCCAAGGTGACTAGATGGAGAAAAGAATCATCATTTCAATAAATGGTGCTAGAATATCTAGATAATCATTTGAGAAAAAAATGAACCCTGACCTCTACCTCACACTACACACAGTCATTAATTTGAGATAGATCATAAACCTAAACTTAAAAGCAAAAACTAGAAAACTTCTAGAAAAAATCAGAGGCAAACATCTCACAACCATAGGACAGGAAAATATTTTTTTAGAGAGGGTTCAAAAAGTAATAAATATGAAAGAAAAATAAAAATTATATTTATTATAAATTCAAAAGTTCTGCTTATCAAAATACACTTGAAAAATGAAAAGGCAAGCTATACATTGAAAAGAATATTGGGAAGAATATCATACACACACACATACACACACATATGTCTGACACAGGGCTTGGATATAGAATATATAAAGTACCCTTAAAATTCAATAATTAAAAGACAACTCTAAAAATGAGCAAACATGCGAACGGAAACTTCTTAATGGAAGGCATACGAATTACCAATAAGCACAGGGAAATATAAATTAAAGCCACAGAAAATACCATTTCATATTCACTGGAATAGCAAAAATTAAAAAGACTGATATCACCAAATGTTGGTGAGGATATGGAGAAACCAAAATAAGTTGTATACATTGCGGGTGAGAGTGTAAAATGGTACAAGTAGATTGGAAAATGGTTTTGTAGTTTTGCTGTATTCAAATGCATGCCTATGCTGTGATCTAAAAATTCCACTCCTAGGTATTTACCTAAATGAAGTAAAAATATATGTCCTCACGAAGATTTGTATACAAATGTATAGAGTACCTTTATTCATAATAGCCCCAAACTGTATACTGCCCAAACGTCCATCAAAAGGTGAATGGAAAAGACATGTGCACGCGAATGTTCTTTGCAGCACTATTCACACTAGCAAAGACATGGAATCATTTTAAATCCCCATCAATAGTAGATTGGATAAAGAAAATGTGGTACATACACACCATGGAATACTATGCAGGTATAAAAAAGAATGAGATCATATATTTTGCGGGAACATGGATGGAGCTGTAGGCTATTATTCTTAACAAACTAATGCAGGAACAGAAAACCAAATACCACATGTTCTCACTTATAAATGGGAGCTAAATGATGAGAACTCATGAATGTAAAGAAGGAAGCAACAGATACTGGGATCCACTTGAGGGGGAAGGGTGGGAGGAGGGAGAGGAGCAGAAAAGATAACTATTGGGTATTGGGCTTAATACCTGGGTGATGAAATAATATGTACAACAACCCCCCATGACACATGTTTACCTATGTAACAAACCTTCACATATATCCCTGAATCTAAAATAAAAGTTAAAAAGAAAAAAAAAAGGTGAATGGCTAAACCAGTTGTGGTAGTTTCATACAGCAGAATACTATTGAGCCATAAAAAGGAGGAAACAACAGGTTCAGGCAACAACACATACAAATCTCAAAATATCACACCAAGCCAAAGACGCCAGACACGAAGAGTAGATAGGTATGAGTCCATGTCTATGGTGGTGAAAGTGAGAAGGAAGGGACACAAAGGAAGTTTTCTGGGGTTATAACAATGTCCTACTAGTTGGGGCTGTCAGTACATGGGCATATGCATTCTTTAAAACTCATAAAATTGTGCACTTAGTATCTGTGCATTTCATCTTATGTCAATTTTCCCTCAATATGTTTTGGTGATTCCTAGACTGTTCTTCTGAGCTCAGGGGTGGCTTTGGCTGCATCTTTCTCATTGTGGTGAATTGTCAGTCACTGCCTGGTCATTTGAAATTCAACAGAGCAAGCTCAGGAATCAATTGCTAACAAAAGTGACTTCCCTTCAGTATCTCTTCCCTCCCATTTTCTACCAAGAGTACATTAGACATAATAGGTATTTTTATTTTTTTATTTTTTGAGACAGAGTTTCACTCTTGTTGCCCAGGCTGGAGAGCAATGGCACAATCTTGGCTCACCGCAACCTCCATCTCCTGGGTTCAAGCAATTCTCCTGCCTCGGCCTCCCGAGAAGTTGGGATTACAGGCATGCACCACTACGTCTGGCTAATTTTGTATTTTTAGTAGAGACGGGGTTTCTCCATGTTGCCCAGGCTGGTCTCAAACTCCCGACCTCAGGTGATCCGCCTGCCTCAGCCTCCCAAGGTGCTGGGATTACAGGCGTGAGTCACGGTGCCTGGCCTATAGGTATTTTTAAACACAGTAAGGTAGTAGCCTTTAACCCAACATAGTTTACCTCTTTCTTAATTTGTTCTTGTTGTTTGTGTCATATGCCTTTTTTCTTAATAGTAAAAGAAATCTTTTATCTGTTTTCTCTAAACAAGGTTAGAGAATTTGTGTTGAATTTTATGTATAAGTGAGTATCAAGTTGAAGTTTTGTTTAAATTTCTTATTCTTCGAACTTCAAAATATTTTGCCTTCAAAAACAAAGAATCCCTGCATATACTTCTATATGTGTATTTTTATTTATTTATTTATTTTGAGACAGGGTCTTGCTCTGTCACCCAGGCTGGGGTGCAATGGTGTGATCATGGCTCACTGCAGCCTCAACCTCCTAGGCTCAAGTGATCCTCCCTTCTCAGCCTCCCGAGTAGCTGGGACTATAGGCATGTGCCACCACATCCTGGTTAAGTTTCTAAAATCTTTTCCCCTGCCTCAGTCTCCCAAAGTGCTGGGATTACAGGCATGAGCCACTGCACCAGCCTATATAGTTATTTATAATTTTGAAGGTACATTGTCAGAGTGTGTTAGCGTCTAACATTTTCCTAGCCACTACCATGGAGTAATATCGTATATTAATTCAAATCAGTTGTCAAAGAGTTAGCTATGATATCTTTAATCTAAAATTGTTATTATTTTTTCCTGCCTCAGCCTCCCCAGTAGCTGGGACTACAGGCACCTGCCACCGCGCCTGGCTAATTTTTTGTATTTTTTAGCAGAGACGGGGTTTCACCGTGTTAGCCAGGATGGTCTCAATCTCCTGACCTCGTGATCCGCCCGCTTCGGCCTCCCAAAGTGCTGGGATTACAGGCGTGAGTAAAATTGTTATCATTAACTACTATTCTCACACTGAGTTTGAAATCTGAGGGTATCAGGGAAGTAGATGGGAGGGGTTGCTTTTGAAGCAACACTTCACAGTATCTCTATTATTGAGATTTTCTTTGCGAAGCGCAAAGAAACATTTTGTCCATCATGTTCATATGCCATTTGTTGTTGTTGTTGTTGTTGTTGTTCAATTCTGCAGCTCCCCTGCCTCAAAGAGACTCAAACATATGGCTGTTTATACTTGTCTGGTTCTGATGATGAGGGGAGTGTTATTTTCAAGGCCACTAGGCTGTCTTCAGCCCTTGGATACATGACAGTGGAAGAGACATGTTGACATGTAGACTGAGTCCATTCATGACAAGAACTTACAAACTTCTAGATTGTGAGTTTTCTTGCTTTTGCTAGGCCTACCTTCCTTTCCTTGATACTGACTAAAGGATTCTTTGAGCTATGGCTTATTGCCTTTTTTACTTATTTGTGAGAGCTACTTTTAATGAAAGTGCTTAAATCTAACTTAAGCCTAAACCAAGAGGTGGCACAGTATCTTTAAATAAAATCGGAAATGCTCAAATTCCTCATTTTTTTATCCCTAACCATGGTTCATGATAACATCCTAAACCTTCTCTTTGTATAATTAGGTATTTATATACAACCACAGGCTTTTAAGGATTTGTATGTGTATGTGCACAATATAGATTCACACTTACATATACTTTATATATATAAGACATATTTTTGTGGAAGTACATTTATAGAGTTATTATATTTACATTGTGTGTGTGTGTGTATTCTCACACAAATCCATATGCACATTCTTATAAAAACTCTCTGTATTTCCTCTCAAGGTTTGGGAAATAGTCTTAGAATATTGCTTTTCATTCTCAACCAAGAAGTTAGAAAGAGCTAATGAATGAGCTTACTTTGATCCCTTCAAAAATATGCTTAGGAACAAACATAAGCTCCAAGGATGAGAGTGATTTGACACATTTTCTCAATTCTTGCAAAACTGGTTTCTGCAGAACCAAGCCTATGCATCAGATACATACACCAGGTCCCTGAAAAACAAGGCACTATTGATGCTCAAGGGATGCTAGCAAAGACTCAGTACTTTGTATCCTCAAATCTCCTTCCCTTTGGATGCATCTTGTTGCCCAAGTTACCACATTTGATTCATAGATTTGGGCCAACTGCATGCTGAAACATGCCGGTTGTGGCCAATGCCAGAGCCTGGAAGAGCAAATATCACAGAAGGTCTATGTCACAGTTTCAGAAATGCCACCTCTGTAGTATTCACTACATGGGATGCATAATGGGAATGCATGAGACAGGTGGGAAAGAGAGGGAGAAAAGAAGAAAGTGAAAGGGGGTGGGGGGGGCAGAGGACTAAAGAAAGAAGGCAGGGGAGAGAAGGAAAGAGGAGAGAGAAGAAGGGGGATAGAGTGGAGGGAAGGGTGTCAGAGACTCGGGAGGAAAGTGAATGCTGGAGAAGAAAAAGGAGGGAAAGTGTTGGCAAAAAGGTGGGAGAAGAGTGATGCAAGAAAGCAGAAGTAGAAAGGGACCAGAGAGACAGAAATAAAATTAAGAGAGGGATGGGGAGACAAGGATACTCTTAAAGAAGAGGGAGATGGAAAAAGAGGAAGAGAGTTGCAGAATGACAGAGACCAAGGAGGGATAGAAAACAGGAGAAAAAGGGAGGCTGTGTGCATCTGTGTGGACCCTGCTAGCAGCTTAGCCAGCAGCCCAGGGCAGCATCCCAGAGCAGCACTGACATGGCCAGTACTGTGAGTACCCTGTCATCAGTCCCGGGGGCTGGTCCTCTCAAGAAATGCAAATCTCAGAGGGTCAGGCTCAGACAGTTAGGGGTCATCCCCCTAATCACCAGGCTGCCTTTCTGATCTCTGCACAAGGGTCCTCTTACACCCTTGAGGAATTGTAAAAAACATTGTTTTTTTTTTCTTTGTTGGGGCTCAGGTTTCCAGAAGAAAGAACAAACACATAACAGGAAATGCTCCAGTAAAGCCAGGGAAGGCGTGGGTAGAAAGTAGAGGTTGTAATCCTAAAGCAGAGCCACCCACAGCAGTTCTCACTGCCTTTCCTAAGGTCACAGTCACACCATCTCCTTTTGGTAAACAGAAGGAGGTCCCGCCCAGGAAGGAATAAGACCCAATTATGAAAAACAAATGACAACAGCTCTGAGATCAGGACTCTTTGTCGGGTCTTTTTTCTCTACGCAGCCTGTGGGCATTTCAACTAGAATTATCAGGTTTAGCAAATACACATACAGATGCCCATTTCAATTTGAATTTTAGATAAATCATGAATAAAGTTTTAGTAGAAGAAATACTGTTTTAGGATAAGTATATCCCATGCAAAGAGAGGAAGGGAGAGATTCTAAAAAGAGGTGGGGTGTAAAATAAGAAGGGGTAGGAGAGACAGAGTGGCAGAGACAAACAAATGCAATCTCTGGGACATACTGATAGTACAGTTATTTGTTTATTTGAAACACAAATTGAACTTGGCATCCTATATTTTATCTGGCAGACATAGTTTCAGGTCTATTTTTCCCCCTAAGATATTTTTCTAACTTATTTTTACTAATTTTATTTCATTATTTCATCCACCCTTTTTCTATCTATTGGTTAATGGTGGATACTAGGATTTCATCCTCACAGCACAGCAATTTTCTACTAAAAGAAAAGAAAGAAAGAAAGAAAGAAAAAACCCTAAACTCTCATCCTGTGTACCAAGGTTTATTTTGTTTTATTTTGCTTTCATACTAGCACCTTCCTTGATTCAAGCAATATTTGTTAGGAGGAAAAGTAAACCATTTGCTTCTTTGAATAACAGAAAACCTGGTGTGTGTTGAGAAGTGGGTCAATTGGTTTACTAAATTGTTGAGTGAAGATCCAGAGAGCAGAAAGAAGATTGGGGAGGGGCAGTTGGGGAGATGAGATGGCACAATTAGATATCCTGTTCCTGTGTGTGTCCTGTGTGTGGGTGGCATGGATTCCCTGTCTCCGAAAGCATTTGAAAGGAGCTATATCACTGCCTTCCTTGAGGAATGGTAAGTGAGAAGTGAGAACAAATGATCTCTAAGATCCCATCTGACTTAAACCTTTTTCTGGTATTGATTTTAAAAATGGGCCCATGTGTATTAAGAGCCTTTTCTCTAGTCCAGTGGAAAAACTATCATAGAGTTTCATCATTTTGTAGAATGTCTCCTATCTGCTCTCAGAAGGAATTAGCACAGGAAACTTGGGAATGAAAGAAAATGATTAGGCTAAAATTTTACACTTTCCAGCAAATATTCTCATAGAATATCAGGGCACTATCTGGGCTTTGGAATTATTCAGTCATCTCTTGGTGAAGTGCCAATGGGTTAGGTGGAATATGGAGGTTACAATAGGATAAAATTATGGAAATGTATCAGTGGAAGAGCGAAAATGTAAAGTGATGAAAATTTTAAAAATAACTGGGAAAAGAGTGTCCTGACACCATGGAGAAACAGAAAACCAATTCAATTTGAATGGGGGCATTGTTTAAGGTGGAGTGTAATGTGTGCTGTCCCCCCTCTCCAAAATGTAGACTCTCTTTCGTGAGCATGTAGCCACAACATTTTAGAACTCAGAAAAGAATTAGCCAGAGGCTAGGCCTTAGAGAATGGGTTGCATCTGTTTTGAATACTTTCAATGCCCCAAGTGTAGGCATTGACCTCCTGTCAGACAGGGCTCCAAACTGCAACCCAAGAAGATATATTGATCTAGAAAATGTTTATACAAGTGCTTATATATGTGAAAATAAATCTTCTGTGCCCTTGGCACATAAGTTAAAGATATTCTAGAACCAAAGCACCATCACATTTTTTTTCTTTTTCTTTTTAAAGAACTGGGATGCAATATAGCATCTGGGGAAAGATAAATGAAGAAAATCCAATACATGAACAGATGTTACTTTACATTTACATGGTACTTCAGACTTTACATATGACTTGGGGTTGGCTACCGTCCATGTGGAATTTTCCCAACATTGCTATGAGGTAGGAATATTAATAACATTTTTCAGATAAGGAAACAGGAACTAAAGAAGTTAAGATCCAGCTAGGGACCAGTGTCAGGGGTTCTGATGTTAAAGTTCCATGCTTTTGTCACTCCACCAGAGGTGGCTTGGTGATGCCATATGACTGACAGAAAGTAAACTGATCTTTACAACCTTAATTTGTCCCCAGACAAGTTACAGAGCCTAATGAAAAGGGGAAAGAATTGCACCACAGTGATTAATTACTGAGTTGTGGCATCAAATCCCTGCTCCATCATTTACTTGCAGTATGACTTTGGACCAGTTTCTTTCCTTTCTCAGCCTTAGTTTTTTTGAACTGTAAAATGGGTTTAATAATAATATTTTCTTCAAGGCTGTTGTGAGGATTGAATATATTCATATATATAAAGTTCTTATTATAGACAATTCTCCACCTGCACTTATTATTATTATTGTATCAAGGCGTGGATTCTAACTCTTCTTCAGTGTTAACTTGCACATTAGTCTAGGATGTTGCTTGTGGGCTTTTGTTTGTAAGCTTGCTCTAAGAGATCAGGCACTTTGAAAAAGAAAGGATTAAGAACTTCACCAAAAAGTAATTTATCTTAAAGTCTAGCCAAAGAAATTCCATATAAATATTTCCTAACTATTTTTGAGAAGTGGATAAAAGGATCAGAAATCAAGTGTGACATATAGAACCAAGCATATTAGCAACTGATGTAGCTTGGCTTGCAGGAAATGTGCAAAAAAGAGAAAATGTTCATTGTGATCCTGCAAAGGAGTATCTGTGCTTTGTCAACATCAATTTCGTGTAATGCCTTTACATTTCTAAAGCCCAGGAGATAACCTTGGACTATTAAAGCTAGGATTTTGCTGATAGGACATTAGAAGATGAAGCATTTCATGACACTGTTATTTAATTTGGAGAGAAAAGATAGACTTTGGAAATAAATTAAGGCTACCACTTTCAACACTAAGAGGGTCAGAGCCAGGAGAAATTCTGGAAATGTTTTAAGATCGTGAGAGGCCTATACACCAGGGATCTGTGTGCAGACAGGAAGTGCAGATCAAGACAGTAGCCTTGGGCTCTCGGCTGAACCCTGAATTAAGTAAGTGATAACAACATAGTACGAGGGCATGCTTTCTTTTCATTCCCCTCTCTCTCTTTTTTTTTTTTTTCCCAAATACATTCTTTCCTTCTTAGGTTAAAAGAAAGAAGATTTCAGTCTTTGAAAACAATCTTTTTTTTTTTTTTCCACTTATTAAGAACCTAGAGGAGAAAGGCAATTGTCCCATGCCTGTCCACTGGGGAAAGGAGACAACTGTTCATAATTTGCTGAGCTTGCAGCAGGAACACCATAAAATTAAACCAAGTAGAAGACTAATTCCACTGTTGGGGACGGGGAAACATTCTAGTAAAGAAGCAACTTGTAAACTTGTAAAATGAGTCATATAAAGTGATGTCTCAAGAAAAATAACTAGTGATATGTAATTTAGGAAATGTAGATGCTTCGTCATTCTAAGAAAATTACTTTATGAATAAATGATACTCAAGGTCACAGTTGAGTGGCATGTCTGGAGGTATAAGTGGCTAAAACTAACTGTACGTAAAGTAATAAAAAAGTATATTATGTTTCTATAAAGCTCTTGGTAATAAAAATCAGTAGGAATAAGCAAATCTAGGAAACATTTTGAAATAGTAGTAATTTGATATGGAGACCTCAATTTTCCAACTCAGGTCCCTTTTATCCTTTTCTATTCATGTTGCTACCACAGCCCCTCCCTCACCCCACTGCTCCCTGTGGCTCAATGCCCTCATATTCCTTCTGCCTTCTGTATTCATTAATTCCCAATCTCAGATAGGAGTCTGAAACTCCAGCACCTAGAGTTATAAAAACTGCTATGAGATGATCATGTTTTACCTCCCCATTTCCAGAATTGCATTTTATTAAAGATCAAAGATTAATGCTAAAGTAATGATTTCACATGACATTCAGGACTGTGGCCAGAAAGTGGGAATATGGAGGAAAGGGAGTTTGAGGAAGAAAGGATCAACAAAAGGGTCTTAATGAAAACATACTACATTAAAAAAAATCCCTTTTCTACATATTTGCACCAAGGCTACTATGTGCTTACTTCAGAAGGTAGAATTTAGCCCTTCTAACAACCAAGCAAGTGAAATCTGCTTTTCTCAAACAGCAAAGAAAGATAATTCTCTGCAATATCTTAATATGGTTTTCCTTTGTTAGTATCTTAAAAACACTTTAAATGGTAAAAGAGAAATTGCTTGTGGTTTAAACATCCAGAGGGCAAGATACTTTATCCTCAACTTTTTGATTTCTTCAAATATTTACAAATTATTCTCAGTAGAAAAATTAGACTTATTTTCTTCACAAGTCTATGAGACAGCCTACATAACATCCTAACATAAGTGGCCCTGTTGCATTTCAAATATCCAGTCATTGGAGCAATTGGTTGATTTTGGCAGTCTCCATGACTAATGCATTAACTCCAACCTATCAAATGAACTAAAACTGAGTGTGTTTGAATATTTGGTCCACAGATAAGCCTATTGAGGGCATTCAAACAAATGAGGTAGACTCGACTTTTCTGGTTCTTTCAGAATACATTCAGGGGAAAGGTTGCACAACAGCTTATTAGAGCCAAGCCAAAAACATTCATTTCAAAAGACTTCCTTTAAACAATATGTTATCTTCGCATTTTGCTAAATTTTGTGACTTGAAATTAAAAGCTTATTAGAAGCAAGTCTTCCCTGCAAACTGACATATTCAATTACAGTCATCTGTTCGAGAGAACAGACTGCGTCTAGACAGAAGAATACCACTGTGGCTTAGAAGGAACACGATGCGTTACAGCGGCTGCTTTTTGGGCTGGGTGGCTGTTTGTATGATCCACGTTGGGAACACCATGTGATAAACTATTTTGCAGCTTCCCAAATGTGTGTAGGTATGAACAACCTCAATGGCTATAGCCATAAACAAAACAAGATTGAATTATGGCAATGTGGTGGCGATGGGGGAAAAACACATCGGCCAAAGATAAATATGAAACAGCGGCGTTAAAAATGCAAATTAAAAGCAAACAAACAAAACCAGATTAATACAAATTAAAGCCAAGAGTCTATGCTTTATGGGATAAAGAATTCGAGCCTTTGTTCCATGTTCCAGGATCTTAACAACTGTGTTTAGGGCAGGGAGTGTGGAGTTATTTATTCACATGTACATGGAATGGGAACAAGCAGTTGGCTGCTTATAAGAATTAAGCATCTGTCTTGAGAAGCTTCCTCTCAAACAGAGCTGTACTGAGTGCATACCATATGAAAGCAAAGAGGATAGGGAAATGCTGTTACAGAAATTTGTAAGAAAGCAGTCTTCATGTTTTTAAATGTTTAGCCTTAAAAGCATGTCTAGCCTTTCAGCAAGCTACAACGCAGTAGAGATGTTTGATCTTATGAAGAATCTCAGTTTAAATCAATTTCCCTAAAGATGAGTTTACATATGCTATAAATCACACATGCTTTGCAAAGCTATTGCCAGTATGTAAGAAAAGTATTCTGCTCCACCCCTGCCCTGCACCCCACCAACCCTTGAAATCGGTCATCATTTTGAGACTGAAAATGCAATCACTGTCAATTTTCTGGTTTCCATGGCTTAGAAATCTGAGAAGGCAGGGGTTCATTTCTTAGCAAATTTGCCCCCTAGGTTAGAGAAGGAAGACACAAATGAAAGGAGAGGACATGGTGCATGGTGGTTGCTAAGAAACATGCAACTGAACACAGGCTGCCCCTTAATAATGACCAGAGGGGATGTGAGCTGTGATAACATCGGCCATGATAGCTCTGCCTCCTGGCCCAGCAGGGGCCACTGCTGTGGGTAAAATGAAAAGGAAGGCAATCTTGTTAGGGAAAATGTAAGAAGACCTGCAAAGGGAAATGAAAGCCTGAGGCTCTTCCCACACTGAGATGGTGCTACAGGTGCCCTGAGGGAAAAGGCATGCTTTGTGTTATTTTCTACTAGTAATGAAGGTGGATGGGATTAGGAATGATTCACATGCTGCTACTTGCTCACCTGGTAGCTGACAGCATTTCTTTGAAAGACCTGGGTCCTGTGAATTCATTTATCAGGACTCAATGAGTCAACCCCTGTTCTTGACTTAATGAGCCTCAACAAAAGGAGAAATGGACTTTAGCTCTGACCAAGTGAGCTAACTAGCCCCAAATAGCCATAATACAGACATATTATGTCACTGACATGATCAGCACAGCCCAGAAGTCCATAGTGCAGCCTCTGGGGTCTGGGTACAAGTCCTAATCTTTCTAGTTACATACACTCCTTAAGCCTTGGAGTCCTCAATGTGTTTAATAGGGGCAGAAAAATATAACCTCCATGCATGCTTATTTTCAGCCCGATGCCACTTCTCCCTGTCTACTAGCAACAGACTTCCCTCTCTTAATTTTAGGGAAATCCCTAGCCAACATATGTTTCCAGAGGGGTTTGCCAATAAGAATCCAAACACTGTCGCCAAAACCCACTCCACTTCAGCTACAGTAATTGGTCCAATGGGTGACAATGACTCAGACCAGGCTGATCAGAATCCTGCCATTGGGATTTAAAAACTAGACTGAAATAAAAGTTCAAGTATGACCAGGGGAAGCACTTTTTTCCCAGTGGTGAAGCTGCTAGAGCTACTATTAACCACATTTCCTATCAGTGGATAAAGCTGGACTACAGAGGAAGAGAATCACATTGACAAGTAAACACATGCAAAAATGGAAGAATGAAACTCTTAAGGCCATTTGAATACCTGACTTCAGTTCCTGAGTTCTCCAGGACCATCCTGGTTCTCACCTCGTGAAGATCTAGATGATATTTAGATGAGAAAATGCATGTAAATGCAGTACAGTGACCGGTACAGAGGATTTAATAAATGTTTAAATTATTACTATTGAGTTGGGAAGAATCATTCCTTCTCTCTCAGACTTGGATGAAAAAGTTCTTGGAAGAGCTACTTCTCCCCACCCTATTTGTTAACTAAGCCCCACAGAAAGTGGCATGCCCAGGATGCAGGAAAGGGGGCACAGTGTGACTGCAGAGTGGTGACCTGCAGCTGAGTGGCATTGCTGACAAGCAGACGTCACCCTATCCTACCATCTGACTCACAGAAGTAAGTTGCTTCAATTACCCAGATGTTCCAGCCTCCAAATGGACTCATTCCTAGCAGTAAAGAATGCCAAGGTTTTACCAAATTAAATGCAAACAGCAAAAAGAGAAGGGCTCGAAAGAAGCATTACAAAGATGAGGTTCTGGCCCTGCTTCTGCCACTTGTAAGTTAAAGTCTGCCTTTCGCATTACATTTGTAGCAGCCCTTTAAGAAGTGGTAGAAATGGAGTTTTCCCTGTGTGTTTACAGCACTTTTGAGAAGATCACATCTTTTGACATGTGTGAACTGCAGAGACCTTGAGAATATATGAAGAACTGTTATTATTTTCCTAGAGGGGCAGAGAATTGGTGTTGTGACTGGGGACATTTCTATGCATGTAAAGAAGAGAGTTGAATCAAAGATTTAGCCCATCAATTAACATATTGAGCATCTTCTGTGTGTTACACTTGGTTGTGTTACAACCACTGTTCTTGTGATGTTCAGAGTCTGTTCACTGAAACAGACCCAGAGATGAGAACTAAGAGAGCAATGAAATCCTAGAAGAAGAAACAATGACTTAAATCTGGGAGGAGGTCAGGGAAGGAGACACGAAAGAGCTAATATTTGATATGGGTTTTGACTGTTCACTGGGTAGGGAAGAGGAGGCATTCCTGAGCAGAGATAATTATGCTCAAGGAGTCAAGGTGGTGGGAAAGTGCAGAGTATGCTTGGGAAGAGCCAGAGAGACAATGTGGCTTGTGACTAAAACACAAGATGTATTGACGTAGCAGCCTTAACCTTCTTCTGGAACAGACATAGCTAAGGGCAGTTGTACTTCTCGAGATCTCAATACAATTGACTCGATACCTTATGGCCACACCCACTACCAATTTTTAGGCTTGTGCAAATCCAAAACCAAGATTTCTGGGAATTTCTAGTGGGTTACTATTTCCAAGGTTGTTCAGCTCTCTGGATCATGCACATTGACCATTGCCTTTTTGATTTTTGCCTGAAATTCTGTACCTTCAATTTCTATCCCAATAGAATCATTCACATACCTTAACTCACATTCCTGAGTTTAGGAGTCTTTTCTGAAGATTTTGGTCTGTCAAATTGCAGCCTTCCACCATTTTCCTTGCCGCACTCCCTGGTTTCCCATTATAGAGGCCTTTGGGAATCCAAATTCTTCTTTTCTGTGTGAGGCAGAGAGGAATTATCCTCTGTCCATCTAGGGGCAAAACCTGTTCCTCCACTTGTCTCAGGCCCAGTGGTTTAGAAATGGATTTTTGTTGTTCGAACAGGCATTTTGGATCTCACTGTCCACCCTATGGTAGCTTATTAAAAATACTTCTGTAATAAGAATTCTGATACCTACAAAGGTATTTACCAAATGAAAATAGTGTGAGTTGCTACGGAGAAGGTGAGAGGTGATGGAAAGAAGAAATGGCTTGGAGACAGTCGTGGTTGCACAGCCAATGCTGTTGATATGCAGCTGCGCAGAGGGAGGGGAGCCATTGAAGGCTTTGGAACTTGGGAGTTTGGCGTTCAATTCATGTGTTAGTGGGGTCAGCGAGAAGACAGGTTGAAGACTGGATGTGATGGGGAGAGACTAGACGAAGGAAGAGCAGTCTGAGAGAAAAGCAGTCTGAGGCCATCATAATAGTTGAGGACAGAATTGATGAAGATCAGCATGACAGTGAGAGCTCATGCCATGGCAGCTGGAAAATGAGTTCTATAGAAATCTATGACATTCACAGCTCATTTTCAATTCAAATATTTGTGAATTTCAAGGGAGAGCAACCCTTCCAAAGTTATAGCCTCATGTGCTCATTTAAGTGATACACACATTTTTTTAATCAGGGGAAGGGATATGAGTAATAAACTTAATCAATGGCTGGTGACTTTTGAAATCAATTTTGAATATTATTTCACATGTTTTAATTTTTTAGAAGTCTATCTGGTTTGACTATTTGAGACAGTCACTAAAACTTTCTTAGGTCTTTTTGTGATCTCAAATTCATCTTTGTCATAGCCTATTAATTTACTGCAGACATATCTTTCCATTTACCTAATAAATGACAATTTGTGTTGTATGTTTTTAAAAATTTTATCCTATGCCTTAAACTCATTTCTGAATGGAAGTCTTCCTGTCTCATTAACTTCCCTGTTGTGTGTATTTAGAATCCACTCATAATGTGTTCCTTTCTTCCAACCCCAAATTTGTGAAAATTCTTTTAAGAAAAGACATGCTTATGCATTTAAGATTACATATGCCTTCTAAAAATTCCTCACATAATATCTATGCTCCTTCAAAACCATAAGCTGCAAACACTAGGTCTGATCATACAGGGGAAATAAGAGAGATTTCTTTTTTCTTTTTTCTTTCTTTCTTTTTTTTTTTTTTCTAGGCATGTCAATTTTCAAGCTTCTGGGATCCATTTAGTGAGCTGGAGATGATAATGGTTCATGAGATTCTAGCAGCCCAAATCATTAGGAGCTTATATAGTCTTGCTGTCATGGGACTAATATATTTTTGTTGACAACTTGCTCCAGCTTCTCCCACCCAGCTGGCCTTTCTCCTGTTTATTGTCCCTGGGGCCTCCCTCCAAGCAACCCTACTGTTCTCAGGCCCCAGCCCATCTAGCAGGCCATCATGATGCTCAGACACAGAGTCAGCAGCAGCAGAGCTAGGTTCAATTCCCAGCACTCTTCCACAGGACAGAGAACAATTAAATGTGAAAACTCACCTTTGATTTATTAGGTATACTTTGTGGAGTCTGAAATGAAACAAGTCGAGATAGTTCAAGTCTATATTGCTGGCATTAAAGATTTATATACAATTCCAACCAACTCAGGAAAAGGTCTGAGCTATGGATAAGTGCATATTTGTAGGTTATTAATGTCTTTGCACTGAGGTAAACTTTTCTCTTAAGTTATATGAATTAACTATAATGTTGAATAGTCATCACTTGAGAAATTTATTGTTATGAATCAATCTGACCCCGAAAGCTAGTGGGAACTATAATCATTATGATAAAGTGATTGAATGGAAGACAATGTAGGGTTTGGGGAGATGTAAAACTAATTTCAAGGTTATCAATATATGCACTGGTGATTGTGTAGCATGTATGCGATGTCATCCCAAAGTATAACTTCATCTACTGTGTGCAGTAGATAAGGAGTTGTAAGCTAAGCAGGGGTCTGACCTCTAGTACTTTAAACCCCATTAATTAAATATGTGCCAGAGAAACCTATGAAAGCATGTTAGTATCATGGGTGGGGGAACACACACAGATGCTGTCATAAGGCAAGATAGTATTTGGTACTGCTATTTTAAGGATCCCTCCTTTCTACTGCTTCTCTGCAGCCAGCTCTGGAGTGATGTATATTTCTCATCTCTTCAGGGTATATTATTTCTGGAAGGTTCTAAGGCCATCTTTGTGTATAGCTGCATTGCATAGTGTGGAGTGTTTTGTATACCTTAATTGCCAGAAATGCCTTTGTTAATAGTCCACTACCTCCCTATCCTCTCTTCCAACATTGTCTGAAATTTCCATCAAGGAGGTTCTTCCCCGATATTTGGCAAGACCTGAAAGAGTTTTGTTTCCAAGATACTCATAAACTGCGACACTACATGGAAGAGGAAGGCACAAATGGGCCAAGCAGAGATGTCATCACTAGAAAGGAGTGAGCCTGAGGAGAAGACCAGCCTGTTGCCACTCAAAATATAGCCCATGGACAAACAGCATCAGCATCTCCTGGGAGCTTGGTAGAAACACAGAACCTCAAGTCCCACCCTGCTGAGTCAGAGCGTGCCTTTTAACAGGATGATTTATGTGCACATGAAATTTAGTACTCACCTTGAAGAAAGAGGGGCAGCACTGTTAGGAACACAGATGGCCAGGCCAAGATGACCCAAGAGATGATTGAAGATTGTATTACGCCGTTTTTACACTGCTATAAAGAAATACCCAAGGCTGGGTAATTTATAAAGACAAGAGGTTTAATTGGCTCATGGTCCTGCTGGCTGTACAGAAAGCATGGTGCCGATGTCTGTTCAACCTCTCGGGTGGCTTCAGGAAGCTTACAGTCATGATGGAAAGCAAAGGGGAAGAAGCACGTCACTTGGCTAAAGCAGGAGTGAGAGTGAGAGTGTGAGAGAGAGAGAGAGAAAGAGAGAGAGAGAGAGACAGAGAGAGAGAGGCAGGGAGATGCCATACACTTTTAAACAGCCAGCTCTTGAGAGAAGTCACTATCGCAAGGACAGCACCAAAGGGATGGTGCTAAACCCTTCATGAGAAATCCACCCTCATGATCCGGTCACATCCAACCAGTCCCCACCTCTAATACTGGGGATTACAATCCAACATGAGATTTGGGCGGAGACACATATCCAAACTATATCAAAGATAAACAAGCTACTTTGCCAAAGACTCTTCTGGAGCAATATTCTACCCACTGGCTCCCAAAGCAGTCTGACCATCTGATTCATTGCTTACAACTGTACATTTCAAGATCACACCCCAGAGATTCATATTTCACCGATCTGAGGAGGGGCCCAAGAACCTTCATTTTTAGCAAGCACCTGGGGGATTTTCCTGTAACTGGCTGGTATTTGAATCTTCTACAGATCACTCTATGTCCCAACTAGCTACTCTTCAGCCTCCTGAGTGGTCACAGAAGTTTTCAATCCTCTGTGAGATTAGAAAAAAAAAAGACCTTGATATATAAAAATCAGAAGGAGATGAGTCATGGAAGGAACTGCTGCTGGTTCTAAGCCACCATTATAAATTCCTGGCCATCCCAGGCATGGTGGCTCATGCCTGTAATCTCAGCCCTCTGGGAGGCTAAGGCAGGCGGATCACTTGAGGTCAGGAGTTTGAGACCAGCCTGGCCAACATGGTGAAACCCGTCTCTACTAAAAATACAAAAATTAGCTGGGCATGGTGGGACGTGCCTGTAATCCCAGCTACTTGGGAGGCTGAGGCACGAGAATCACTGGAACCCGGGAGGTGGAGGTTGCAGTGAGCTGAGATCATGCCACTGCATTCTAGCCTGGGTGATGGAGTGAGACTCTGTTTCAAAATATAAAAAATAAAAATAAAATAAATTCCTAGCCATCAATATCAGGATGTAATTGCTGATTAATCTAGTAACAGTCTCAAATCTATGGCCATTTTCAGATTTGCTACCCATGAAAATCTGAAGTTATAGACCTACATTTGGTGTTGCCTGACTAGAGTAATCCAAGACAGCTGATGAGGTGTGAGTCTTTATTTAGAAGCATATTTGTGAACACATATTTGTTGAGGGGAAAGTAAAATGATTTAGAATGTGGGGTGGGCAGAGTGTTGTATCCTCAGTATCACAATAGTGCTTGATTCTGTTGTGATCTTATCGGAAAATTATAAAAATATCTGGCCAGTTCTGGTGGCTCATTCCTATAATCCCAGCATTCGGGAGGCTGAGACAGGCGGATCACTTGGGGTCAGGAGTTCGAAACCAGCTTGGCCAACATGGCAAAACCCCATACCTACCAAAAATACAAAAACTAGCTGGGCATGTTGGTGTACCCCAGTAATTCCAGCTACTCGGGAGGCCGAGGTGGGAGAATCGCTTGAACCCAGGAGGCGGAGATTGCAGTGAGATGAGATTGCACCACTGCACTCCAGCCTGGGTGACAGAACAAGACTCCATCTCAAAAAATAAAAATTAAAAATTAAAAAGAAAGAAAAAAATTATAAAATATCAATGTAGGGCACATTGTTTCACATAGATATTTCTTAAAACAAGGGTCTTGGCCAGGCATGGTGGCTCATGCCTGTAATCCTAATACTTTGGGAGGTTGAGGCGGGCAGGTCACTTGTACCCAGGAGTTCAAGACCAGCCTGGGCAACATGACAAAACCCTGTCTGTATGAAAAAATACAAAAGTTAGCTGGGCATGCTTGTGGTTCCAGTTACTCAGGAGGCTGACGTGGGAGGATCGCTTGAGCCCGAGAGGTTGAGCCTTCAGTGAGCTAAGATCATGCCACTGCACTCCAGCTTGGGTGACAGAGGAGACCTTGTCAACAACAACAACACCACCAATCAACCAAACCACAAAAGGGTCTTTATTGTCTGAAATAAAAAGGAAATTTCAAGCCCCATTTTTGGTCAACTGTCAGCATTTGCCCTCTTTGGCACCTCTTGAGGTTTTAGAAGAAACATCCACTGATACGGTTTAGATATTGCCCCCTCCAAATCTCATGCTGAAATGTGATCCCCAGTGTTGGAGAGGCCCAGTGGGAGGTGGATCATGCGGGTGGATCACTCAAGAATGGCTTAGCACTATCTCCTTGGTGATAAGCGACTCCTTGCTCAGTTAGTTCACATGAGATCTGGTTGTTTAAAAGAGTCTGGGACCTCCCCCTTCTCTCTCTTGCTCCTTCTCTTGCCATGTGACATGCCTACTCTCCCTTCCTCTTCCACCATGACTGTAAGCTTCCTCAGGCCCTCACTGGAAGCAGATGCTGGCACCATGCTTCCTGTATAGCCTGCAGAACCATAAGCCTAAATATACTTATTTTCCCTATAAATTACCTAGTCTCAGGTATTCCTTTAGAGCAATGCAAACAGACTAACATGCTCACTTCTCCATAGTGTCCACTCCTCTCCTCAAGTCACAGGAAGCCTGGGAGCTTCTCTTGTAAGGAAACTTGTTTCACATGCCAACAGAGTTTGAAAATACTTTTCTTTACTCCAAAGATGCCAAGGTAAGAAGTATAATGCAGGAGGCAAGCATGTGAATTCTTGTGTCAGTCTACCTACTTCGAATCCTACTTGATTCTTAAAAGCTATGACACCTTAGGCAGGTTACTAGAGTTCCTGTGCCTCACATTGGTACCTAAAAAATGGGATAATCATAATACCTGCGTCACAGAACTGTTGAGAGGATTAAGTGAGAAAATGCAGGGCCATCTTTCTGGTAGATAAAACATTGTCAATCTGGTAGATAGCCCCAAATAACCTCTTTGCCTAGAATCCTGCAAGAGCCCATGGAAGCCAACTGCTAGATACCTTCTTTCTTGGCCTCCTTATTTTCCAGATTTCTCCATCCCCTGCGGGGAAACTGGTACTCGAGTGGTGATGTTGCTCTGTAGTGTAGCCTATTAGGTGAGAACAGGTTTTTCTGCTTCTCTTGCTTACCTCATCTCTCAGTCTTGACCCTACTATGGTTTTCTCTTAAAAAAATTCTTGAGATGACTTTTCTAATTTCAAGTTATAACACATCTGAAATTAACTTGCCCAGTTATAACGCATCTGAAATTCTAAAGGCACTGCCCCCACCTGTCGTGCAAATCCCCTTCCATCTAGTCTCTGGCCTAAAACCAGTTGAGATGGACCCTCCTCCTCGGGAAGTCCTGCCTCTTTCTGAAGGTAGGTGCCTGCTGAATCTGGTCCCTGTGACCCTGTTTGCTCAAATGGCTTCTGCAGTTTTAAGGGGAAGTGGGAATAAGACATGTGAAAAGGGGAGGGTGGAAACTGAAATCTTAAAAGACAAAACAAATGAGCGCTGAGCCCCCAGCTTGCACATGTAAATCGATGGGAATCAAAGGCTTGCAGAATGGTGGCAGTAGTCAGCTGTCTAACTGGGAGGATGAATGGTATGCTATGTGCTGGTTTGGCTGAAAAGACTGTCTTCCCTAGTAAGCAAATTATTGATTATAAACTGTTATGATTCCTTCGGAGCCATTGTGGCCAACCATATTATTCCATCTGCCTTAAATGCCTGCTGTGTTCCCATGCCAAAACCCTTATGAAATTTCCACTGGAAAAAAAAAAATGAGTAGCAAATTCAGGTCTCAGTGCTCATATATAATTTCAGATTTCATTAATAGTTATTAAATATATGCCCTGAGGAAGGATAAAGTTCCTCATATGAATGGAAAGAGAATTGAATTTATAAATAAGGTGACTCTGTTTTCGAGGACTGTTCATTAGACATATGCAGTGCTCACTTGAAAAGAAAAAACATTTAAATGAAAGGTGTTTAAAATCTTACAGGATACAAAACAATGCAATGTTGGGAAAAGATAAGCTTGCTCAAAAAAATTTTAAAAATGACTAAGTCGGAAACATTTCTCTCTGCCTGGAGTTTGAAAATGAACTTTGGGGGAAATTCAAAAAAGTTGTAAAATATTTTTATATTGTGTCCCCAAAATATCCACATCTAGAAAATAGTGATGCATGTATTGGTAGGTAGCAAACTGGATGCTAAAAAGCATGTCGAAAATTGATATTAATCTTCTTTAAAAGCTACAATTATAAAAATACTAAAATAGGCTATTTAAGTAATTTTGACTTAGCAAAGCCCTTTGAAGTTTTAGGCTACTAAGCCACATAACCTGGACAATATCTTCTGTAGTGGGAGTTGTCAAAAGTCCAAGTAAAAAAATCAAATTCTTTTCAGACCCGTCACAAATCTCCTGAAAAGCTGAACAAATGGTGTAGTTCTAGCTTAATGTGAATAAGCAGATAGAGAAGGTTTGAAAAAGATAATTAAGTTAGCAAAAGTTTGGAAGAACAGAGTGGTTGGTTTAGTTTTTGTTTTTGTTTTATTATGAGGGCAAATAAAATATTTGCCTGAGTGCTGAATTCCTAAAGAGAGATATTGTTGAACTGAAGAGATTTTTGGATCAGGTGAGTTCTCTGTTATTTCCACTGAGTTGTCTTATTAGAAAAGAATAGACAAGAGAGTTTTTTTTCTGTCATCTGTCAGCCTGCTGGTACATCAGCTGCCACCAGAGATAAAATGTACAGAATACCTTCAGACATTGTGGGTTCAAATGTTAGCTTTTCTCTCTAAAAAATGTGCCCTGCTATATTTTATAAGAAAAATTGCTGTTGTAAATAACTTAACATAACTGTTGAAGCAATGAAGAAAATTTTTCTATTTGAATTTTATATCATAAGACCCCCTGAAATGAAATTTTATCTTTTAAAATAAACACTTCCCAAACAGAGAAAGACTCAGATCAATTAAGCCTTCCCTCCTGCTTTATCTCATTTTCATTTCCCGAGTGAGCGAGGTGCACTGTATGATGGCGATGTGATTAGCCAGGTGTGTGGGACCAGAGGGCCATTTTCTATGGCCCTGCAATCTCCACGATCAGTCTAGGGTCTAGGGAACCTTTCCCTTGGAAAGTTCACATTATCTCAGATGAAAAGTCTCATTATTCAGAAACAGTAATTATTTAGTTGCAAAATACATTAAACATAATTCTTATTTTTATTGTTTTGCTAGGTAGCTAAATTCAAAGTTGTCACCAAACATACGAAAATGTTGGGTTTTATATTACCCTTAAAATATGTTTTTGTATAAGTTTGATTCTAAGACATGTGATTTTTACCACGCTGTTGCTCATACCAACAGTGCAACTCCAGAGAACTTGCAGGAAAAGTCTGACCCTAAAGTGACATTGATATAAGGGGATAAGCATGAAAACACTAGTGTAAATCCTATTTAGCTAGCTACAAGTTGGACTGTGGTTGAACTTTGTTTGTAGATTGATGATTTAAACAGAGATGCTTTGGAAAAATAAGCAAAAAGCAAATGCAAATTCAAATATGTCCCCCATTAAGACATAGAGCAGTAAAAGTGATTCATGGAGAAGATTGTAGAAAACAAAAATCTACCTCCCTCCCTAGAACAGTAACAAAAGTAGAAAAACTGAAGAATATTGAAACATTTTCATTGTCCAGTATATAGATTTTGTTGTTGTTGTTGTTGTTCAAGAGTTGCTGATGGGAGATAGTAACTAACCTGACAATGAGAATGGAAAAATTAACTGTGAAAACCAAACAAATTAAATGTCAGATGATGCTTTCATGTAGCAAAGGGAGTTATCTGTCATTTCTCAAGAAGCATAAGAAAAAGAACAGATTTACCCACTACTTCACGGCAAACACATTTGGTAAAAGGCAGACTACAGCATGGCTAAAACAGAATCTCACCACCCCGCAAGTCAGGGGTCGTTATCGACAGCATAAAAGCTCAGGTGGCAGCTGTGGAATTCCAGATGAACTAAGAAATGTGGAGTGAGCCAAACTAGTTCAGCGGGAAAGAATGTCAACAATTTCCCCATGGACGCCTGGGAGCCTGTTGTGAGCACATCTCTTTATAGCCTTCAGAGAAACAGAGGCACATGAAGAACAGCCCGGGGAACTGAGAAAGAGTTCCAGAAAGTTTAGAATGTCAGAGATGGCCCACTGAAGTAAAGAAATATGAGAACAAAATTGAGGTGGGGAAACTGGTGGAAAGGAGACAGTTTGCTTCTGTTTTCTGTTGCTAAATGCTTTCCTGTGCTTGCCCGCCCACATGCTCACAACTTATGAGGAAGCAAGGAAAGAAGCTGCACTTTGCAAAAAATATCTAATGAATAGAATTCCACTCTGTGATGTGAATCTGTCACTAATTTTCTTGGTGACATGACACCACCTTAAGAAATGAAATGAACAAGAGATCCAGGATATAATCACATTTCTCTGTATATGCACACATACAGCTTCATATGGACATGCAAAATTAAGAGCATACAGCATACAGCCATTTATGACATAGGACATTTCTATAGTTCATATAAATTAAGCTCCTTTGGAAAGAGAAAAAAATCCCATGCTACTTATTTATGCAAGTGTTTTCAAATAAGTTTCTCTGACTATTTGATAAGTGTAATGTAATCATACACAAACGAGCAGTGAAATTAGAAATAAAGACATTGCATGTTAGGAGCAAAGTAGGCAATTTCATAAGGAGCTTTTAATTCTGAGAGCATTTCAAATGGAGTATTTGAATTGACTTTATCTACTTAATATGCTAAATCACAGTGAACAAAGAAAGACAAGTACAATCGTGTAGGGCGTGTGGACTTGTAGCATTTCCAAGCAGGGAGGACCTTTGGGAGTCTCCAGTCCAACTCCCTCCTTCACAGACAGAAGCCTGAGATCACAGACATTCCTACCACGTGAAATCACACATACAAGCTTGGGTCAAGGCTATGTGTCCAGTCACTTATGTGTGCATCAGAAGGGGGAGATAGACACACACTCAAACACACAGAGAAAGAACATGAAAAACAATGCAGCATGCACTTGTGGCAATGTACTCTCCTGGAAGAAAACATACAGGTTTTGCAGAGAAGAGGGATTCATCAGATGTAAAGTCAGGCCTTTCTGTTGTGGGCTGAAAGCTCAGGGGCATATATAGATTTCCGGATAAGCTAAAAGTGACAAGTGTGCAAAATTCACTTGCAAAGGCTGCCAGCAGTTTCCCGGGCATTGGACCCAAGTTGCATTGTCATGTTACCTATCTGTTGTCCTAAGAAATTGAAGGTGTTCTCACCATGTTTGAAAACCCCCCAAATTAAAATCACCTCTATGACATGAATACCAGGAGCACTAGATCTCAGTCTCCATAGCATTTTCATTGCTCCCTGCATGCATCCAGACAACTTAGAATGGTGGTCCTTGAACTTGGGCATCAGCCTCAGCTGGAGGGCTTGCTAAAACAGATTGTTGGGTTTGACCCCGTCAGAATTCCTGACTCAGTAAGTCTGGGTGGGGCCTGAGAATCTGCATTTCTAACAAGTGTCCAGGTTGTGCTGCTGCTGCTGCAAGGATCACACTTGGATCCAGCACACTGCACTAGCACAGTTTAGGTTTGCTGAAATTGGATTACCGAGTTGATGGATGAAAATGATTCTCTTTTATTGGACCACATAATGGATGTGTGCATCTGTCACCTGCAGATGAAAGTGGTGGCAAAATGTGAGATTTCTAGCATTGCCATCAGGAAAATATTGACAAGCATCATTAGGAAAATTTTCCAAAGGGGGGTTTAAATGATCTCCATGTGCAAGATCAATGGGATGGAAGATCTTTTGAAAAGTTGTCTCATCGATGAAAACGAAAATGAATACTTGCTGCAATTGCTGAGGTTTATGCATGCAGTTCCAAGAAGTTTGGAGAATTTTTAAAAGTCATTTTTTTGAATTAAATTAAGTATTTCTGAAACTATCTCATTAGAAAAGAACTTTTTCATTATTGAAACTTTGCATCTGAACTCTTACTTTTTAAAGTATTACATGGTTTAAGCTGGATGTTCTTTTTATTGGATTTTACTTTTCAACAGGAAATGGAACTCTATCAAAATAAGGAAATAAATGTTTTGCTTACATGTGCTGTTCTGAACAATGTAGTTATATATAAAAGGGGGTTTCTATTTTTACTAACTCAATATGTACCAGAAAAAATTAATAATTTAAATACAGATTTGAAGGCAACTCAAAATTTTATTAATCCTAATAATGGTTTTAAACCATATTAGTGCACATGAATTGGTCTCATAAGTCACTTTATTTATTTATTTATTTTTGAGACAGGGTCTTACTCTGTCACCCAGTCTGGAGTGCAGTTGCGTGGTCTTGGCTTTGCAGCCTCCACCTCCTAGGCTCAAGTGATCCTTCCACCTCAGCTTCCCAAGTAGCTGGGACTACAGGCACATGCCAGCATGCCCTGCTATTTTTTTTCTTTGTATTTTTTGTAGAGATGAGGTTTTGCCATGTTGCCCAGGCTTGTCTGGAACTCCTGAGCTCAAGGAATCTGCCCGTCTCGGCCTCCCAAAGTGCTGGGATTTCAGCTGTGAGCTACTGCACCTGGCCTCATAATTCACTTTATATTGTGCATTAAAACTAGTTTATCTATCAAGACAGATAGAAAGTGTCCTTGTTCTAAATAGGTTTATTTATTCTCCTTATTACCCTCATCTGAATCTGTAGGCCACTGACAAAGAGTTTTGTCAGGTCTCCAAATGACTCCATGTTTTCTTGAAACCGGTCTTAAATAGTACTTTTTCTATGTTGCTCTCCTCCAAATTTAACTAAAAGGGATTTAACGTCTTGTTTGTAAGCTTCAAGAAAAGCTGCAAAAATTTAAAGAATGCAAATTAGAAATTATATCCATTTAACAAGCAAATGAAACAAACAATTTAAAATGTGAACACAGTTTGCTGCTTTTTCACTGGCAGGCAAATGATTATGTTCCCACAATGTAACCATGTCTATTTTGAGTCTTTTATCCTGTAAAACACTAATTCCTTTCTCAGGAGGTCCCAAATAGAAAATACTCCTTTTTCAATGGACATTGACAACACTCATGTATGCTATTCTTATTACACACTGATGAAGGTATAGCTGAAATCACGCAATCTTGCTAGTAATTTCACTTTGGAGATTTGTGATAAGGCATTGCCATAGAATGAGACTTTGAAGACTTTAGTCCTAAGCGAATGCTGTTACTCCATTTTGTGTAACAGTTTCACATTTGAAGGAGATTGAGGAAATGCTGGTGACGCAGGGCTGAGGCACAACTTTGATGTGGGGCCTCTTGGTAGTGGGCCAAGTGGTTCTAATTATTTTCAGAACTTTCTCCTGCAGTGGGAAGGAGTTGGAAAGAGGATCACATAGGCGCACAAATCTGGTTCCCAAAGTGAAGTGAGATGAGAAATGCTTCTGGTGATCTATGCCAGTGACTGGTGAGATTACCTTCCTTCCTTTCCCTTTGTGATGCCATTTTCAGCAGGATGCTTCTTCCTCTGCTCACCTGGAGCACCTGTGACTTCTCCCTCCCTAGGCAATGGGGAGGGAGTGCCCTGATATTTCTTCACTGCCTCCTTGGTCTTCCCTTGACCCCGCCTTCCACCACTCCCCCAACCCCATTTGTTTCTTAGCCACCTCTGTCATTTACATCACTGTGTTGCCTGCCCCATACAGGAATCTGCACCCATTTCATTTGCACAAGTTCCCATTCTCAACTCCTCTTTTCAGAGACAATTCAGCACTCAAGTTCTCTAGCATAAGAAAAGCCTGTGAGGTTTGTAAAGCACAATTTACAAACAGATACAAAAAATTTTCTAAGTGAGTGAATTCCGTTGCTTGATATATTAGGCAAGAAGAGGCCAAGTGGGAATCTGGGTTGGAGTTGTCCTCTGACTCCTGAGGACACTGGTCTTCTCCGGGTTGGAGTTGTCCTCTGACTCCTGAGGACACTGGTCTTCTCCTAGCGGACTCTCTCACATAGTTGCTGCTGGTTTTGCACAAGCCTCTCTTCCAGGTACACACAAACTTTGTTGATGAAATCCTCATACCGTTCTGAGAAGCATTTTTTCCAACCAATCTGATTTTGGAGTTGAACACATTGCATCAAGTTAATCACAAATTACATCTGTGATAGATCAATGCTCAGTGCCTGACAATGTCCTGGATAGTCAGCCAAGGGCAGGTGAAGGCTTTCACTCAGGGGGGGAGTAAGAGAGCACACTGCCTTTTATAAATCTACAATTGCGCCATTTCTGCAATGGTTACTGCAAATACTGCTCACGTTTCTCTTTTCATTCTTCTGCTGGTTTGCTTAATTGAATCCCCCTCTCTCTAAAGATATAACAATGTAATATCACTTACATTATTTATTCCAAAACTGTAAAATGGCTTTTGTTTTCTTGGATATGTCTCAGATAGCAAAGAAAATGAAAATTTTACATTTCCTTTTTATACTGTCCCCACAAACATCTCATAAACATGCTTTTGCACAGGTATAACTTGGGAGGGGAAGTATTAATATGGAGTTGTCTTTGTCTTATCAAAAAACAAAACAAGGTCGGGGTGTAGTGGCTCTTGCCTATAATCCTAGCACTTTGGGAGGCGGAAGTTGGAGGATCATTTGAGGACAGGAGTTTGAGAACAGCCTGGGCAACATAGGGAGACCCCATCTCTACCAAAAATAAAAAATTAGCTGGATGTTATGGTGCCTGCCTGTAGTCCCAGTTATTCAGAAGGCTGAGGCAGGAGGATTGCTTGAGCCTAGTAGTTCCATGCTGCAGTGAGCTATGATTACACCATGTCACTGCACTTCAGCCTGAACGACAGAGCGAAACCCTGCCTCTAAAAACAAAACAAAACAAAAACACAAACAAAAACTAAACAGAAAAACCCCATCATTGCCATAGTGTCTGTTAATCATTGTGACAAGTCCGTAATTGTCTTGCTTGCTCTTCCAGCTGGGCAGAATCTATAGAATATTTAAACCAATCAATACCTCCTGCCTTGAAACAAATTGCCTAAGCTTTGCTATCATGTTATTTTCTATGCTATTACTTTATCTTCTATTAATGACTGTATGAGTGCCTGAGAACAGAGGGAAGTTATTTTCTTACCACACAGCTGATATCAACCATTATCTCTCACTCAGAACAACAGACAGCAAGGAGATGATTCCTTTTACCAAAATGTAAGGCTAATAATACATTTAAGTAAATTGTTTAGAGAGTCTAACTATGTAGATCCCATGTTCAGTGCCTTCATTTTATACACACACACACACACACACACACACACACACACACACAATCTGTGCACTAACGAATTTTCTATAGGTGAAGAATATGCTGCTTTCCTCAGTTGTTTATACCTTTTTTTATTTAATCAATGATGCAGTATTCAACTGGGTACCAATAAAGTTTTGTTCTCTGACCAGGTACACTAGAGTGCTGGAATATTGGCTCTAATCCTTCACCACTCTCTGTATCTCAGCCCTTTGCCACAGTACATTGTGGGCAGGGTGTACTTCTCTGCCCCTTGTGTTGGTCACATGACTTGTTTTGACCCATGGAATGAAGCAGAAGTGACAGTGTACCCATCCTAAGCCAAGGCTTCAAGAGGTCTTATGTGTTTCCACTTGTTCTCTTTCAACTCTGCTATTGCCATAAGAAGGACATGCCTGGGCTAGCCTGTCTGTACAAAGAGGAGGATGACAAGCACTTAGAGTACAGCTCTCCCCACGCCAAGCCCAGGTTAGCCAACCCCCAGTTCATTGGCAGACTTGGGAGACATAATAAGTGATAGTTATTCTAAGCCACTATGTCAGAAGGCGGTTTGTTATGGGAAATTAGGTAACTGATATATCATTAAGTTGCCATGAGGCGGGTTTGGTTTACAGCACTGACTGGTAGTGGTTCATTTGATTAGCTTAGTTTTAAATTTGATATAATGATACGTTAATATTAGTATAATCTTAGGAGAATCACAATAGAAATAGATTGGCTTTAATTTCCTACAGAGTAAGATGACTCTATATTCATAGAGAGGAAAAATTCCCTTATCTTTCAGAACTTCAATGTTTGCACATCTGTAAAACAATAACTACAATATTTACCTTGAAGAGTAGGAATCCATGGATAAAGTATGTGATTTACCCAGCATATGGTAGAACAACAAATAAATGTTAGCTATTATTTTTATTCAGTACAATCTGTGAGAGAAAGTCTATTAATAATTGGGTCATTATTTGTATTCCTTTTTCTTTTACTTCTTTTAATGTTTTGCTCCTTTTCTTCCGGTTTTACTTATATAACTCTTCTCTTTTCCTTGCCTTCTTAAAAATTCAAGTATAAAGTCTACCATTCTTTCTGCCCAGGGTCCAAAAGGATGATTTACTCAAAATGGAAAGACCCACTGAGTTATTTATACTACTCTGGACACAAGTTTCATGTTATGGATATATTTCCAAACACAAACACAAAGTTTTCTGTTGTTTTTTTTCAGTATCGGCTCACTGCAGCTTCGACCTCCTGGGCTCAAGCGATCCTCCCTCCTCAGCCCCCCAAGTATTTGGGATCACAGGCACATGCCACCACGCCTGGCTAATTTTTTGTATCTTTTGTAGAGGCGAGTTTTGCCATGTTGCCCAGGCTGGTCTCAAACTCCTGAGCTCAAGTAATCCACCCGCCTTGGCCTCCCAAAGTGGTAGGATTACAGGTGTGAGACACTGTGCCTGGCCTCCAAATACGAAGTTCTTTTGAAAGAAAATCAAGCAGAGCAGATCACTAAACGTATTCCTAAATATGTTCTCTTTCCTCCCCTATCCTCCATAAAATCCCGCAAATAAGTATCAGATATAAGTGAGATGCTTCCTAATTTAAACCCATGATCCACTGTGTAGGAAGCAATGACAATAGCAAGATGTTTACTTTCCTTTATGTTGTAGCCACAGAAGTGATCTCAGTTTAGATAGGCTTGTCAAATGATTTTGTCAAGAGTAGGCAAACTTTTTCTGAAAACGGTCAGATAGTACATATTTTCCGCTTTGTGGGTCACATAGTCTCTATTGCAAATATGCAACTCTGCCATCATAACATGCAAGCAACCATAGACAATATGTATAGAAATTTACAAGGCTGTTTTTTTGTTTTGTTTTGTTTTGTTTTTTGCTCTTTTTCTTTCTTTCTTTCTTTCTTTTTTTACTATACTTTAAGTTCTAGAGTACATGTGCACAATGTGCAGGTTTGTTACATATGTATACATGTGCCATGTTGGTGTGCTGCACCCATTAACTCGTCATTTACATTAGTTATAGCTCCTAATGCTATCCCTCCTCCCTCCCCCCACCCCATGTCAGGCCCTGGTGTGTGATGTTCCCCACCCTGTGTCCAAGTGTTCTGATTGTTCAATTCCCACCTATGAGTGAGAACATATGGTGTTTGGTTTTCTGTCCTTTCAATAGTTTGTTGAGAATGATGGCTTTCAGCTTCATCCATGTCCCTACAAAGGACATGAGCTCATCCTTTTTTATGGCTGCATAGTATTCCATGGTGTATATGTGCCATATTTTCTTAATCTAGTCTATGTTGATGGACATCTGGGTTGGTTCCAAGTCTTTGCTATTGTGAATAGTGCCACAATAAACATACGTGTGCATGTGTCTTTATAGCAGCATGATTTATAATCCTTTGGGTATATCACCCAGTAATGGGATGGCTGGGTCAAATGGTATTTCTGGTTCTAGATCCTACAGCAATCACCACACTGTCTTCCACAATGGTTGAACTAGTTTACAGTCCCACCAACAGTGTAAAAGTGTTCTTATTTCTCCATATCCTCTCCAGCACCTGTTGTTTCCTGACTTTTTAATGATCACCATTCTAATTGGTGTGAGACGGTATCTCATTGTGGTTTTGATTCGCATTTCTCTGATGGCCAGCGATGATGAGCATTTTTTCATGTGTCTGTTGGCTGCATAAATGTCTTCTTTTGAGAAGTGTCTGTTCATATCTTTGCCCATTTTTTGATGGGGTTGTTTGATTTTTTCTTGTAAATTTGTTTAAGTTCTTTGCAGATTCTGGATATTAGCCCTTTGTCAGATGGGTAGATTGCAAAAATTTTCTCCCATTCTGTAGTTTGCCCGTTCACTCTGATGGTAGTTTCTTTTGCTGTGCAGAAGCCTTTAGTTTAATAAGATCCCATGTGTCAATTTTGGCTTTTGTTGCCATTGCTTTTGGTGTTTTAGTCATGAAGTCCTTGGCCATGCCTATGTCCTGAATGGTATTGCCTAGGTTTTCTTCTAGTGTTTTTATGGTTTTAGGTCTTACATTTAAGTCTTTAATCTATCTTGAATGAATTTTTGTATAAGGTGTAAGGAAGGGACCCAGTTTCAGCTTTCTATATATGACTAGTTACATGGCTGTTTTCTAGTAACACTTTGTATACAAAAACAGATGGGCTATAATTCACAGACAGCTGGTATAAACAATAAACTCTAAGACAAAAATAATGATGATATTAATATAAAATTAGCAACACTAAAGTTCAAATATGTTCCTTTTTATATCTACATTGTATGTAAATATTTCTTGGGTTTATCTTTTAAACCTTGTAATTTTTTTTAAAGCTCTGTGTATGATAATCATAAGGTTAGATTTTACTTATTGTATCTATCCTCAGGTCTGAAGTTTCTCAACATTTACAGAACAGAATTTCTTAGCACAAATTCTGCCTGGCAGGCTGGTTTAATTCAATTTCTGTCTAATTGTTCTGTGTAGGACTTTCATTCTGCTATTCCTACATATCTCAACATTGGGTCTATGTGGCACCCATGTAATAGTATTTCCACCTATTTGCATGTTATGCCATCCTATTTTGTTGGTGGCCATATTGGACAATATACTTTTTGCTTTCTAAATAGTAGTCAACAGGAATATCAATGGTAATATATATTTTTCCCACGGACTTTTATGTAGAACCTCTCCTTGGCTTCTGAAACCTTATAATGAAGGCATACTCGAACACCATTTTTATTTAGCCCTCATCATGTTAACAGGCTCTCGCACAAACCCAGTAATTACTGTGGTTCACTCTTGTGGAGACTGGCTAACTAACACGCTCAGCCCATAAGAAATATATTAGGGAAAGGAATGCACATTCTCTGGGTTCACACTCACCCAGTTGCCCAGACATGCTAAGGAAGTATTCATGTGTGAGCTCAGTTTGGTGTGCAGATGTTGGAGAATGGTTTGTGAAGACCTCCATGATAGCATCAAGCCCGCTTCAGAGTGAACTAGCTCAAGATGAATTTTTTCCAGGTTTTCGTCATTAAAAAGGTTTCATTTACCAAGATGGGTTTCAGCAATCTCACAGTGTGACATTGATTTTATCGTGTAATTTAATCTGTACTTAATTTCAAAGGGTGGTATTCAGAGATAAAGCTAGACTTTGCAGTATATTCCTCTTGTGAGGCACAATGCAGGTTCCTTCTGTCTTCCAGAAGAAATGATTTATCATGTAGTATGCTATTGATCAAGCCATAGGATTTCCTTTCATCTCTTAGCTTGTCTGTATTCAGTTTTTAAGGCTCTTTTCTTTTACTGCCCATATTTTTATTATTTTTGGTTTCAAACCATTATAGCCAAAAATGTTGCCAATGTGGGCTTTTTAAAAATTCTAGTTTATCACTGTTAATGTAAAGAGTGAGTCAAAAAATTCATGTGAAACTGGAGTCCTGGTTTGAACAATAAGCATGTGTAGAAACATCAGTGTTTTTAAAAGTTCACTTCCCAATACCATATGAAAATAAACGGATGCTTTTAAAAGCAGAATTTGTGTAACAATTGTTAATAAAAAGCTAAAAGCGGACACAAAACTCTTTCATCTAGGAAGTATGCTGTCTAATATCATGGATGCTAAAAGACAAAAAAAAAAGAAGAAAGAAAGAAAGAGAGAGAGAGAAATAAAAAGAAAGAAAGAAGAAAGAAAGAGAAAGAAAGAAAGAAAGAGAGAGAGAAATAAAAAGAAAGAAAGAAGAAAGAAAGAAAGAAAGAAAGAGAGAGAGAGAAAGAAAGAAAGAAAAAGAAAGAACGAAAGAAAGAAAGAAAGAAGAAAAAAATAGACCAATACCAAAATGAAGCTCAAATCTCAGAAGCAGAACCTCTTGCCTTAGGGTCTGAGCAGGGAGAATACACTCAAACACCCAAGGGGAGACAGGCAGGGGGCAGCCCTGAGGGTACTGATGGGACATAAGAAAAAGACCAACAATCATGCCACAAAGGCCCCATCGGCTCTGCCTCTGTCTTGGGCAGACAGTTGGTCATCTCAAGCTCACCAGGAGCAAAATTTTTGTCACACCTGGAGAGGGTGTGCTACTATCATCTATCTAGTGGGTAGAGGATATGTAGGGGACTACTACAGATCCTGCAACCTACAATGCACAGGATAATCACCAAGCCTGGCCTGGAAAGTGGGGCTGGGGGTGGTGGTCTATGGTGAACTGGAGAGCACAAGCCTCCCTAGAGGAGCAACATCTCCAAGGTTCCAGCTGATGTGGTCATGTGGGAACGTTCCATGCAGACACAGAACCAAACCAAACAAGGACCTGAGACTTGTTCAGAATACAATGGGATGACTTCAAATTATATTTACAGGCAGATGAGAAGAATCAAAGTATCTTAAAATATTTCGCCAGAAACACAATAAGAAGAAAGCTGACTTATTTCAAAGCAAATCAGATTAAAGAACTGGGTAGGGCTGGACATGGTGGCTGTCACCTGTAATCCCAGCATTTTGGGAGGCAGAAGTTGGAAGAGCATTTGAGGCCAGGACCTTGAGATCAGCCTGGGCAACATGGTGAAACCCCGTCTCCACAAAAAGTATAAAACTTAGCCAGGTGTGGTAGCATGCGCCTGAGTCAGGAGGCTGAGGCGGAAGGACTGCTGGAGCCCAGCAGGTCAAGGCTGCAGTGAGCCATGATTGTGCCACTGCACTCCAGCCTGGGTGACAGAGCAAGACCCTGTCTCAAAAAAAAAAAAAAAGAGTTGGGTAAAGAATTGGATTTAGAGTCACATGTTGACACAGTGATGCTAAAACACAGATGTCCTTTGGGGCTCAGGGCACACAACCTGGGTGAGAGCAGCCTCTATGTCCCACATTTTAGGTTATGCATCTAACCCATAAGGCTCCATGTTAGCATCCTCAGTCAGCCTGTAATGGAAATTCAATGGAGGCAATAAATGAATTTCATAGAGCTAACTCTTTTGTTTTAAATTTAGAAAGACATTTAGTAATCATAGGGACAAACTGGGTATGTGATTGAAAACATTTTTAATGTTTAAGAGATTTTGGCGCATTAGAAAATGGGCATATTCGTCCAGTCAATAAATATTTGTCAAATAAATGATTAACTGTATTAGCCTTTTGATTTCTTTCCTTTTTTTTTTTTTTTTTTTTGAGATGGAGTCTCGCTCTGTCACCCAGGTTAGAGTGCAATGGTGCAGTCTTGGTTCCCTGCAAGCTCTGCCTCATTCTCCTGCCTTATCTCTCGAGTAGCTGGGACTACAGGCGCCCGCCACCACGCACGGCTAAGTTTTTGTAGTTTTAGTAGAGACGGGGTTTCACTGTGTTAGCCAGGATGGTCTCAATCTCGTGACCTCGTGATCCACCCGCTTTGGCCTCCCAAAGTGCTCGTATTACAGGCATGAGCCACTGTGCCTGGCCTTGATTTCCATTTTAAATGTGAAATTGATTTTAGGCTTGTGATTGTAAGTTGAAAAATATAACAGGATTTTACTGTTTAGTAAATAATACTGGACGATTTAAGTGACCTTTCAATTCTCTCAATAAGTATGAATATTTAAAACATTTAATAAGCTAAAAGACTTAAAAGTTTAAATGGCAAAATCTAAATATTTAAGAGTTTTAATGGTAATAAATTGAAATATTTAATATTTAAATAGTAATGAAATTAAGTATACACATTTACTGAATAAATGAATGCATTTATTAGATTTATAAAATTCGTTTAAGTTTCTAGAAAGAGTTTGCTTGTGTGGGTTGTACGTTTGCCCAGCTAGATAGATACTTGAATGGTTAAACAGAAAACTGAATATATTGACTTTATAAATGCACATTAACATGTATAAAGAGTTTTTGCTAATTAAGTTTATAAATGAGAGCAATTGTTTGAATTTAAATTGTTCAGTTCAAATTTAACTCTAATCAAAACCCTCTGTGAAATGAGTTTTTATTATGTATACAAAATGCCGGTATTATTAATATAAGCAGAAAAATAAGACTTGTAAGTTGAATTTAAAAGCTTGAGGAAAATCTTGATTTTATAATCGTAATAAATTAATATAGATTTAAAGCCTATGTAACTGTAAATAGTCCTTTCTAAATCAAAAAGAAGAACAAGAAAATAAAAATGTCAGTCTTAGACATTTAAAAAATTATGAATAACAGCTAAATTTGTATTTTGGCAATCAAAAAAGAATGTTCTCATTAAACAAAGGTGATGTGTCAGAAAGGCGTGTCACTTTCAATGTGCAGTAGGATGCTGAGGATATAGAATCAGTCCCTATCTTATCATCATGTGTTACTGGTTCCAAAGTGACATGATTTCTGGAGCCAACTCTGCATGCCTCATTTACCTCTAGGACAAAGGACTTTATGGCTCTGGGCAGATAAGACAATGGGAGCTCAGTTACCATTCAGCAGAATGCAAGAATATTAGTTCTGAAAGGACCCTCACTCTCCTCCTCACTTCTAGAGAAATAACCCTTTCCCCAGTGGTGAAATGGCCAACACTGGAGAGTTAACCCTCTCCATCCAGGGCATAACTTTGGAGGACATTTCCGGCAGGGTTATTTATACATTCTTCCCCCTGTTAGTTTCTTAGGGTATATTCCACCATATTTGCCAGTTTTTATATAACATCGGCTCCAAACCTCCATGAATTCCTTTTCTATTTGAACAAATGAGTAATGGGGTGCCACAAAACAAAGTATATGGAGACAACAAACTTCTGAGAACTGTCCAACAGTGATGTGTGAATGGGTGTGCACACATGTAGGAGGGGACATGAAAGAGTGGTATCTACTTTTTTTGTCTAATTTTCTATTGTTTACAAAAACTTGAAAATGTTACCAAGACTATGCTACAAAATATCAAGACATGCAATTGTTAAAAGAGGCATATTACTTTACTTTTTTCTTTCCTGCTCTGCCTGTTTAGAAAATGTATCCAAATAACGCATGATGGCACTTTATAACAGCCAGAATTGATAGTCAGATAGCTCTTAGGCTAGTAAGCTGAAAATAAGAGCTAAACCCTCTTTATCCTACTGCCTTAAACAAACAAAACAAAACAAAAACCAAAAAACCCCAAACAAAAAAAAAGCCCAGTAGGCTATGTGGCACTAAACCATATAGCGCCATCTACTGGCTGTTTACTAATACGTGTTATTCAGTCAGGGCCACCAAACAAAGGCATTAGATGGGAGACAAGGCAGAAGCAAGCTCTGTCCTCACTTTTTCCTCTGTGCCTTGAGACTGTTGTATGCCCTCGGAAACACAGAGATGGCAAAGCTCCTTCTATGAGAAAGCATTTCCCATTTCCACCGGGACCCATTTTTTTCTTTCTTTTCTTCAAAGAAGCACACAAGAACTGAAAAATACCTTCAATTTGGCTTGGCCATCAACAAACACATTTCTAAGCAAAGATTACGTTTAACTCCCTCCTTTTCTTTTCCTACTCCTATTCTTTTCAATAAAAAGGATTAACTACAAGCTGGCCAACAAATCAAGGCAAATATCTGGAGACTTTGAATCCCGCACTGAGGCTTCATACCGCCTGGATAGAAGGAGGCAAGGATAATTGAGTGACGACTACTCTAGCATGAAGTATGCTGTTTGTTTCTACTTGTTGGTTTCATGTTTCAATTCACTGTGGCATCAGGGCAAATGGATTTTTGTGTAGGCTCTTAGCTGAGATGATACTGCTGAGCTTTTGACTGTCCTACCATTTCCCTACATGAATTGGCAGGAAAAATATTTATATTTTAATCAAATACAAATACACATGAAACAGTCTTTCTAGGAGTTTCTTTTCCTGTGTAATGAAGTGAAATGAGGGGAAACACTGAACTGACTAATCAGATTCACCACTCCAAAGAAGCTCAAATGTCATCTCTATGGCAACATGTCAGCCAGGGTCCACCCTCATCTCTTCCCTCAGACTGCAAACTGCACGTTGCCATTGCTATAGAATTAATGTGGAGAACACACTAAAAACAGTGAGATTTGGGTTATGAAGAAGGATCTTAAGGTTGATCGCATTCGTGTAACACTCTATCCTGTTTTTAATTTTCTTTCTTCAGATTGAATTAGTCTCTGAGGACCTGCTTCACACAATGGCTTCACTCACTCACTGGCTCCGCACTCTGTGCTTTCAGAGGGATGCCAAGTTGTTGAGCCCTTTATTCTGGGAGGTGACTGAGATCATTTGCACTTTGGACCCTAAATTGGGCGAATCTCAGAGAGGTGATGCAACGCAGAAGGTGAGTCCAGTGTATATACCAGGGAACTAATTTTACCATCTTAAGAAGGCATAAAGTTTATATATTCACTGGGAGATCACCTATTGAAAAATATGTTATAGTTTTCTGACTAAACTCATCAAGGCTAGTGTTTATGTAGGCAGTCAATTAGTTTTAAGACCCAGGAGAAATGTCCCTTTCATCAATCATGTGCCTCATATTCGCGCTCCTTATGAGGGAAATTAATCTGCACAGCTTCTCTAAATCCTTCATTTTATTATAATTAACTGTTTATTTTGATCTATTCTTAAAATTGTGGAAAGTGGCTCAGAACTATCTTCCTTAAGATTCTTTTTATACTTGGCTGGGTGCAGTGGCTCACATGTGTAATGCCAGCACTTTGGGAGGCCGAGGCAGGAGGATCATGAGGTCAGGAGATTGAGACCATCCTGGCTAACACGGTGAAACGCTGTCTCTACTAAAAATATAAAAAATTAGCCGGGCATGGTGGTGGGCGCCTGTATCCCCAGCTACTTGGGAGGCTGAGGCAGGAGAATGGCATGAACCTGGGAGGCGGAGCTTGCAGTGAGCTGAGATCGTGCCACTGCACTCCAGCCTGGGCGACAGAGAGAGACTCTGTCTCAAGAAAAAAAAAAAAAGATTCTTTTTATACTTGAAAACCTTAGAGTAGGATTTCTACCTAGCTTTCAGGCAAAGAGGCCAACTGGACGAAAGCAAATTTTCCAAGAAGCCAAATTCACTGAGTCTACCTATTGCAGGTTTAATTGTTTTAAGTGGAATGTTGTGGTTTAGTGACTAATATATATTCTCTCAAAATTAAGAAAACTAAGAGTAGAAGAATCCTAAAAATGCTAAAAGTCTGGCAAAAGAGAAGTATAAACCTCTCATATGGAAAACTATTTTTGCATCCCCCCAAATTGGTATTTATATGTAACAGGATTTTTTCAATTTCTTGTGTTGCTGTCTGGATGATTTTAAATGACACTTTCTATTTTTTCACATTTATCTGTTTTTTTTTTTTTTTTTTGATGGAGTTTCATTCTTGTCTCCCAGGCTGGAGCACAGTGGTGCAATCTCAGCTTACTGCAACCTCCACCTCCCAGGTTCAAGCAATTCTCCTGCCTCAGCCTCTCTAGTAGCTGAGATTACAGGCAACTGACACCATGCCTGGCTAATTTTTTTTTTTTTTTTGGTATTTTTAGTAGAGATGAGGTTTCACCATGTTGGCCAGGCTGGTCTTGAACTCCTGACCTCAGGTGATCTGCCTGCCTGGGCCTCCCAAAGTGCTGGGATTACAGGCATGAGCCACTGCGCCTGGCCACATTTATCTATTTTTAATTGATTATTAGTCATTTCCTAGTATATTAAGCAATCCAAAAAATTTAAAACTTAAATGTTTAAATGAAATAAAAATTGCTGGTGGGAATGTATAATACAACCACTATGGAGATTCTTTAAATAACTAAAAGTAGAACTACCATTTGATCCAGCAATCCCACTACTGGGTATCTACCCAGAGGAAAAGAAGTCATTATATGAAAAAGATATTTGCACATGCATGTTTATAGCAGCACAATTTGCAATTGCAAAAATGTGGAACCAACCCAAATGGCCATCAATCAAGTAGTGGATAAATAAACTGTGGGGGTGTGTGTGTGCATATATATATATTTCATCGTATAGATGATGGAATACTACTCAACCATAAAAAGGAATGAATTAATGGCATTTGCAGCAACCTGAATGAGATTGAAGACCATTATTGTAAGTGAAGTAACTCAGGAATGGAAAACCAAACATTGTATGCTCTCACTCATAAATGGGAGCTAAGCTATGAGGATCCAAAAGCATAAGAATGACACAAGGGACTTTGGGGACTCAGGGGTAAAGGGTGGGAAGGGGGTGAGGGATAAAAGACTACAAATTGGGTGCAGGGTGTACTGCTTGGGTGATGGGTGCACTGAAACCTCACAAATCACCACTTGAGAACTTACTCATGTAACTAAACATCACCTGTTTCCTCAATAACGCATGGAAATAAAAAATTTAAAAATAATGAAAAAAATTAAATAGAAATTAAATTAAATTAAATTAAACTTAAATAAGTATAAGTAAAATTTTAAATACAAATTAAAAAATAGATCAAATAAATAAGAACTTAAATAACAATTGAGTTAAAATTTAAATTAAATATTTAAATTTAAATTCAAAAGCAAAAACAAATTGCTAAAACAAATCCATCATATGATTTGATTACATATCTGTACATATATGTATAAATAAAATATATGTATATGTATAATACATATGTAGGTGAGATATGTTGAATGATTTGACATGAGAGGTAAAATCATATAAAGGCGTGAAAAGGGAGTTTGGAAGGCCAGAAGGGACATATGAAGGGTTAAATGAGTGGTAGCTCATCTTTAAAATATATTAACTATAAATATGTAATTGGACTTGAAGGATTAAAAAAATTGGTTAGTTAAAACTTCTAAAAATGCTGAGAGATAACTATAAACAAAAGTACATTTAAAATATTTTGAAAATTTAAACTAAAAAATAATTCTGATATTACAATTATTGATAATGAAATATGTAGTTCTAAGTGTATTTAATGTGCTTTATTATTAAATAGATTGTATAGGAAATGTACATGTAACCTATTATCAGATACTAAGGTGGAATAGCTGTTAAAGCTGTTTAAATAGTCCTTGGAACACATATTTTTCACTAGAACTAATGTTAATCCAAATTTCTCTGATTCTGCTGTTGTGCAGCTGATCTTTTTTTGAACTTAAGTACTAGATTTTTTTCCCTGGTTACATTTTATCTTGTTTTGTACATTATGTTGTATTGTTTGTTATGTATTAGTTAAGTCTGCTCTGCTTTATTGGAAACCTCTTGTCAAATCAAGGATGTGGCTTCTACCTTAGTCCACTGCAAAAATAAATAAAAGAGAAGAGTCAAGTTGATACAGGCTATAAGCAGGTCCAGCTTACATACAGGCCAAGAGTAGAGGTTTAAGTTTGTTGGTCGTAACAGGGAACACATGTTGCATGAAATGCAAATAATAAAGAAGATACAGAACTTCAAGAGTGATTATTAATGTACACTCTGGAACCTCCACATCTAAATGAGCATTCATCTTTGGGAAGATCCATCTTGGAAGCTTAAATGTAAGTTCTAATTAAGCTAAACTTGCTCAAGAGTTTCAGATTCACTCTTAAAAGTTCCTTGAGAAGGAGGAACAGAAGTAACAAGAAAGAAGAGGTCTTAGAGGTGCCAATTTGAGGAGATCTTAAGTTTCCCAAAGACGCTATTGAAGTTCCAAATTACCCTCAGCAAAATCGTCCCAACAAGAAGGAGGTGGACAGAGTTGGTGGAGCACATAGTGACCAGGGGTTCAAGAAGGGGGGTTCAGTCAATTGAGACGCTCCCATGGGAGATGAAGGATCAAATAAAGAAAACAGAGAGACCTCACAAAGTGCCAGAAAAAAATTTTCAGCCCAGGTAGCCAGGAAGTAAATTCCTACTCAAAAGAAACAGCCATGAAAAATCTTCCAGTCCTGCAGGTACCTTTCTAACAAAGAAGCCCAGACCTCTAACCCAACTTCTGCTTGTCTGGGACTCTAACCTAACTTCTTACAGAGAAACCCTAACCCTATGTTTAACAAATAACTCATAGCTAATAAATATTGATTATGCTAACCAAACTCATATGGCACTTGTATTCCCATGCCACTACACAGAGATGCTGTAGTATATCCTAATATATATTTTATAGATGATTATTTAAAAACGTTCCTTCACAGCCAGTTTACAGGTAACAATAAAATTAGCCATTGCTGTGAGAAAATAAAAAGCAATATTGTGAAAAACAGCAGAATAAAATATATCAGGAATACTTTATAAAATTAATGTACTTTGAATTCTGGTACTCCAGGAAAAGCATCTTTCATCAGAAGAAAATATGGAGTAGTCAAAGTCTTTCATCGAATTCTGTAGGGGGCTTCTAAGCACTTTCGAGAGTTTTCGAGATTGGCATTCTTGGCTTTTTATTATATCTAAGTCCACTTCAAATCTCAATGGCATTTATTTTCTTTGATAAAGTGATTCGAACTCCTCTTCTGTTTGATGTGGATAATTGTAAAGTTTTTCTCCAGTTCTAGAATGCTTTGTTTTGTAATAAGAAGCAAATTATATAATCAGTGGGTTTCTTGGAGATCCTGAGTGGCACTGGGCAGTAAAGCAGGGAATGAGTATGGTGGGAGAATGAAAAAGAAGGAGGAGGGATAAAGGAGGGGAGAGGGAGGAGGGGGAGGGGAGATGGAAGGGGAGAGGGTGCAAGAGTATGCACAAATAAAGGTTTTTTACTAAAGGTCACCAGAAGAGAGTTGGAAATGAGAAAGAATGAAAGGAATGGGATTGGAAAGGATGCATATGAGAAGCAATTGTCTATAATTAACTGGGCTGCAAGAAGGGTTAATTGGGTGGGAAGGGAAAAGCAAGGCGGATTGGAAAGAAAGGGGAAGATGGGCCAAGAAACCTCACATTGGACACTGCTCCACATTGGACACCAAAGACCAAACAACTCAGGTGAGTTTTAGCTGCTTCTTGGCATTGGAGAGAGGAGGGGAAAGGAAACAGTGGGCAACCATGTATTTTTATGTACTGGTCAAATCCAATGTTCATTAATTGAGTCATGAATGTATTATTTGTTTTCAGATATCACACTGAGAAATCTCATAATGGAAGCATTGCATTAAGCATTATAAAATAGAATAACACAGACATTAATGAAGCCCCTGCATCAGACAGAGATATTGTAAGATTCTTTCCACCTGTCAAGGGATTGTAACAAATGGGACCCTACAAGTTAGCCTTGGCCTTCCTGAAGACCAGCAATCCTATGGATTCTTTGTTGTGGGTAATGAGACCCAAGAATGTCAGCATATATATTAAAGTTGGTTGAAAACCAGGTGACCTCAGGGAGAAAGGCATTTCTTTTACTAATTTAATCAGTAATAGTTTCAAAGGCTTTTAAACCTCAGGTTCCTACACAAACAGCACCTGCCAGGTAGATAATGGAGGGAGCCTATTCTCTTTTGAATACTTAGCCATGAATTACAAGCATCAGTTGGACAGAAGAGACTGAATTCCTATAGGCACTATCTAGATCATAAAAAGGTATTAAGGCTTGCCCTCTATTCCTGCTCCATCAGCATGAAGAGAGATTTCTAAGAGTCTTAACCCACAAAAAAAGCAATTCACCATTTTGTTCAAAGCAAAATCATAACCATAAATTGCTCTTTTGTAGATGTTTGTGCCTTTTTGTCTGTTTGATCTTGATAATACCACTCTTCTGTTTGATCTTGATAATATTCCAAGGTAGGGGCAGGCAGGTTTCTAAAATAAAGTCACAAAATTTTAAAACATTAAGTGGTTAATCTAAGGTCATTCTGAGCAAGTTAGTTACAGAATTCAGACAGAGTGAGAAGGCTTGATGCCTATTCCAGTATTCAGGACAATCAGAATATCCAATATCAGGCTTCCCATTGGAATTAAATTTTTATTTCATTTTATTTGAATTAAGTTCTTGCAACAGTGATGAAAAAAGGCATCCAATTTAACCACACACAATTATGGCTCACCTAAAGTGTTCTAAATGCTACTTTGGGGTTACGTTACAATAAACTTTAACATAGTTTATTGTCCAGACTGAGAGATAAGAAAACAGTAAAAGAGGTCAGGTGTGGTGGCTCATGTCTGTAATCCTGGCACTTTGGGAGGCTCAGGTGGGAAGATCACTTGAGTCCATGAGTTCAAGACCAGCCTGGGCAACATAGCGAGACCCCCGTGTCTACAAAAAATTTAAAAACTAGCTGGGCATGGTGGTACACTCCTGTAGTCCCAGGCTGGGTGACGGTGCATGACTCAGTTTCTAAAAAAAAATTTAAAATAAAAAAAAGAAAACAGGAAAATAAACAGTTAAATGAGTTAAGTTTTCCAGGTGACGAATGTGGAAACTGGTATACCAGCTTATTTGCTTACTTCCAATGATTTACTCTCTTTCTATATATATTAAGCAGCTACTATCTGCCAGGTACTGTACTCCTCTGTGCCGGGAATGCATAGATGGAAAGGTACGTGATTCCTTCTCTCCAAAATCTCTAAGAAAAAATACATATGGAAATAGCCAAAGGCTTTGCAATGAGGTTATTTCTAAGGCAAAAAAATGCACACGCAAGGAGCAACAGGATCACAGAGAAAGGAGTTGTCAAGTCTTCCTGGGGAGTGAGGCAAGGTTTCACTGAGGAGAAATCTGCTTGGAGAAATTACATAAGATGTTTTCTCGCCCTTGAAGAACTTATCACTTAGCCAGAGCAACAGCCATATAAACAGAGAACTGTGATAAGTGCTGCTGTGCTTATAAACATGAAGTGTTGTGTTGGCACATCCTCTAGTAACTCCCTCTGTGAAGAAGTGCAGCAGTGCTGAGAACCGAGCTGGCCCTTGGATCATGAACAAAAGTCTATGAGGTAGAGAAGGGAGAAAGCCACTCCAGGCATATAAGCAAAGTCACAAAAGCATGAATGAGCGTGGTGATTGGGATTGGGAAACAGCGAGGCATAGAGTTTGGAAACAGAGAATCTGATTTGACAGAATAGAAGAACAGGAAAGGAGGCAGTAAAGCAAATTTGGATGGTGTTGTATGAATCCAGGAAAAAAAAAAAAAAACAAAAAAAACTAGAGGGTTTAGGTAGAGGTAGTAGCACTATTCACAACAGCAAAGATATAGAATCAACCTAAGCACCCATCAACAGATGAATGGATAAAGAAAATGTGGTACATGTATACAATGGAGTACTATTCAGCCATAAAAAGAATGAAAATCATGTATTTTGCAGCAACATGGGTGAAACTGGAGGCTATTATTTTAAGTGAAATAAATCAGAAACAGAAAGGCAAATACTGCATGTTCCCACTTATAAGTAGGGGCTAAATAATGTGTACACATGGACACAGAGAGTGGAATAACAGACAATGGAGACTTAGAAGGGTGGGAGGGTAGTGGGGATAAGGGATGAGAAATGACTTAATGGATACAATATTCAATATTCAGGTGATGGCTACACTAAAAGCCCAAGCTTCACTACTATGCAATATGTCATGTAACAAAACTGCACTTGTACCCCCTAAATCTATAAAAGAAATAAAAAGATAAACAGAGGCAGCGATGAACAAGGTGAAGAGATTGCATACTTATAAGAAGGTTCACATGTAAAATATATGTAACCTTAAAAACTTTCAGTGTAAAGTGTGAGAGAAAGGGAGGAGTGGAAGATGACTTGGAATTTTCCAGCTTTGTTGTCTGAGTGGATGGAGAAACATCTGCTGAGAGACAGAGAGGAGTGATTCAGGGGTGTGGTAGGCAGAATAAGGGTCCCCAAAGATGTCTACATAGTAATCCCTGAAAACTGTGAATATGTTACTATGGGAGACCAGAATATGCCATCTCAAAATATGACTGTAGGAGACCAGAACTTGCCACCACAGATATGCCTTTTTGGCATAGGAATTATTTTGAGCTGATTGTTTCAAGAAATAGTGGACACAGGAGAAACTCTGAAAACAGCCTAAGTTACCTTTTTTTTTTTGTAAGGGAAATTTACATCTACAAAGGAAATCTCCATTAGTAAGGGGTCTCCCTCTCTGTACCAGGAAGATAAAGGACGACTTTAAATCACAAGAAATCCTTATCAGTGGTGAACGTACCCACTTAAAACTGCATAACAAACTTTCCTTGTTTACTGTCCCTTTCCTGGTCACCTTCCTATAACTTGCGTCCGCCATACCCTTCTTCTTTTGTTTTAGCAAAAATGGTATTTAAATCCAAATTCTAAGCCACCTCTTTAAAATACTCATTTCCCTGAGTTTCTCCCATGTACAGTCATGCATCACTTAATGATACAAATATGTTCTGAGAAATGTGTCACTAGGTGCTTTTGTCATTGTACCTAGATGGTACAGCTTAATACACACCTAGCTTATACAGTACAGCCTATTGCTCCTGGGATATAAACCTGTACAGCATGATACTGTACTGAATATTATAGGCAACTGTACCATAATGGTATTTGTTGTATCAAAACATAGAAAAGGTACAATAAAAATACAGTATAAAAGATAAAAAATGGCACACCTGCATAGGGCACTTACCATGAATGGAGCTTGCAGGACTGGAATTCGCTCTGGGCGAGTCAGTGAGTGAGCAGTGACCGAATGTGAAAGCCTAGGACAATACTGCACGCTACTGTAGACTTTATAAACACTGTACACTTAGGTTACACCAAATTCATTAAAATAGTTTTTCTTCAATAATAAATTAAACTTAGGTTGCAATAACTCTTACTTTTTAAACTTTTCAATTTTTTAACTTTTTGATTCTTTTGTAAAAACACTAAGCTTAAAACATAGACACATTTTACAGCTGTACAAAAATATTTTCTTTCTTTCTTTTTTTTTTTGAGATGGAGTCTGGCTGTGTCGCGCAGGCTGGAGTGTGGAGTGCAGTGGCTCGATCTCAGCTCACTGCAAGCTCCGCCTCCCAGGTTCAAGTGATTCTCCTGCCTCAGCCTCCTGAATAGCTGGGATTACAGGCGCATGCCACCATGTTTGGCTAATTTTTGTATTTTTAGTACAGACGGGGTTTCACCATGTTGGTCAGGCTAGTGTTGAACTCCTGACCTTGTGATCCACCCGCCTCAGCTTCCCAAATCTTTCTATTTTTTTTTTAAGTTTTTAAACTCTTTTTGGTTAAAAATGAAGACAAACATGCACATTAGCCTAGGCCTACACAGGGTTAGGAACATCAATATCACTGTGTTCCACGTTTACATCTTGTTCCACTGGAAGATCTTCAGAGGCAATAACATGCGTGGAGCTGCCATCTCCTATGATAACAATGCCTTCTTCCGAAATATCTCCTGAAGGACCTGCCTAAGGCTGTTTTACAGTTAACTTTTTAATTTTTTTAATAAGTAGAAGATGTATACTTTAAAATAAAAAGCATAATATAATATATACATAAACTGGTAACATAATTTCTTATCATTATGAAGTATTATGTACTATACATAATTGTATGTGCTAGACTTCTATATGACTGGCAGTACAGCAGGTTTGTTTAACCCAGCATCACCACAGACACATGAGGAATGTGTTGAGCTATGACATTATGGCAGCCATGAGGTCAGTAGGTGATAGGAATTTTTCAGCTCCATTATAATCTTATGGGACCACCATCGTATATGTGGTCCATTGTTGACCAAAACGTCATTATGTGGTACATGACCGTATATATGAGATATATATTAACAAATATCTGTTTGTTTGTCTCTTGTTAATGTGTGTCTTGTAACAGGGTCCCAGCCTGTAATCTAAAAGAGTAGAAGAAAAAGAGATTTCTTTCTCTTCCCTACATTACCTTACATTGCAAAAAGGTCTTTGCATACGTAATTAAGTTAAGGCTCTTGAGATAGAGAGATGATGCTGGATTATTCAGGCGGGCCCAATGTCATCACAAAGGTGTTTTAAGGGTGAGGCAGGAAGGTCAGGGGTAGAGAAAGAGATATGATGACAGAAGCAGTAGTTAGAGAGAGAGATTTAAAGATACCTTAGTGTTGGTCTTGAAGATGGAGGAAGGGACCAAGAACCAAGGAATACAGGTGACCACTAGAAGCTGGAAAAGGCCAGGAAAGAGATTCTCCCCTAGAGCCTCCAGAAGGAAGGCAGTAATGCCAAGCCATTTTGGATTTCTTGTTATGTTTTAAGCCACTAAATTTGTATTAATCTGTAACAGTGTCAATAGGAAAACAAATAGCAAACAGAGAAATAAAGAATTAAGTTTTACATGTTGAGTTTGAATGCCTGTGGTGTACCCACTTGGAATTCAAACCAAACTAGAGTAAAACATACTGAATTGAGAGTGTGCAGCATATAGGTCATGGCAGATGCCAAGGGGATAGAAGTGGTTATCACCTTCCATCTAGTTCTAGCAAGAACTAGAAAGCAGCTGGGGTCACACCCTGGAAAACAGCAACTTTAAATAATTTCACAAAGGAAAACAGATAAGCAAAAGAAATGAGAAAGACCAGTCCAAGAGATGGAAGGAATTTTTAATTTTTTTTAGACAAGGTCTCACTCTGTCACCCAGGCTGGAGTAGTGTGATCATGGCTCTCTGCAGCCTCAACCTCCCAGGCTCAGTGGATCCTCTCACCTCAGCTTCCCGAGTAGCTGGGACTACAGGCATGCACTACCACACCTGGATAACTTTTTGTGGAGATGAGGTCTCACCATGTTGTCCAGGTTGGTTTTGAACTCCTGGGCTCAAGTAATCCTCCTGCCTTGACCTCCCAAAGTGCTGGGATTACAGGCATGAACCACCACGCCTGGCCAGGTAGGAAACTTTGAGAGGGCCATATCATAAAAACCTGAGTGAGGTAGATAGAAAGGAATTGTCAGAAAAGTTAAGTTTATTTTGAGGCCAGTTGGGAAAAGCTCAGAGAAGAGGACATTGGATTGGACAATATGGCAGGTTTTCAATAATGTGGGCAAAAGTAGCTCTAGTAAAGCTGTAGGATAAAAGCCAGATAAGGTAGAAGAGTGAATGGAAGGTGGGGGAAGTGGAGACAATGACATTCCATAATTTCTAGAATGCAACCAGACTTCTCTTGAAAGCTGGGTGAGCAACAGGGCTGAAGCTGGAAGGATTGAGGAGGAGGTATGTGAGTACTTGCTTGTTTGCTTATTTTTGAAGTTGGAGGTTATTGGAGCATGTTGTAGGCTCAGGGGTAAAGATAGTAAAATGTGAGGAGCAGGGAATGGTGGATCAAGACTGGGTTCTTGGGAAGCCTCAATTTTAAGAGCAACAATTTCTAGATAGTGCTATTTTTCTTTTCTTTTCTTTTTTTTTTTGAGATGGAGTCTTGCTCTGTTGCCCAGGCTGGAGGGCAGTGATATGATCTTGGCTCACTGCATCCTTTGCCTCCCAGGTTTCCAGGTTCAAGCAATTCTCCTGCCTCAGCCTTCTGAGTAGCTGGGACTACAGGTGCACGCCACCACACCCAGCTAACTTGTGTATTTTTAGTAGACACGGGGTTTCACCATGTTGGCCAGGCTTGTCTTGAACTCCCGAACTCAGGTGATCTGAGCGTGTCAGCCTCCCAAAGTGATGGGATTATAGGCACCACACCAGGCCAGACAGCCCTTCTTTATTCATGTACTCATAACATTAGCCCAGCTCCTAACAGTCTTTCAAGTGTCCATTAGCTGAGAAAATTAGATATCCTCTCCACCCTGTGGCTTCCACAATTTATCTCATTAATTTCTATCCATCACCAGGGCTCTGATGGTGGGAGGGATGTGGAGAATTGAAAGTAGGGATTGTATTTGTATACATTGCAGGGAGCATCAGAAAGAAGTAAAAAGCTTAATCTAGGCACTTAGTCCTAAATAGAGAGATAAATCTTTTAAACTGTTTTGGGAGTTTAGATAAACTAATTGTTGAAACATTAATTTCAGCCAGGAGTATATTTTTAAATAGAGTTGGGAAAAAGAGAAGCAATGACTCCAACCAGACTCAAAGAAACACAGTGGAAAGAAGTGATAGTGAATTTCTGAGTTCCTTTACACCAGATTGTGTGTTTACAGCTGTGGTCCCCAACCTTTTCGGCACCAGGGACCAGTTTTGTGGAAGACAATTTTTCCATAGATGTGGTGGTGGGGGGATGGTTTGAGGATGAAACTGTTCCACCTCAGATCATCAGGCATTAGTTAGATTCTCATAAGGAGTGCACAACCTAGATCTCTCTTGTGCGCAGTTCACAATAGGGTTCACACTTCCATGAGAATCTAATGCTGCAGCTGATCTGACAGGAGGCAGGGCTCAGTCGGTAATGCTTGCTGGCCTGCCACTCACATCCTGCTGTGTGGCTCAGTTCCTAACAGGCCATGGACCGGTACTGGGGATTGGGGACCCCTGGTTTACAGTTTAAGCTGAGAATTAAGAATTGAAATGGCCTAAATAAGTCAAGGGGAAAAAGAGAATCATGCTTTTGCCTGAGTTAATCAAAATGATGTTCTACAATATCAAATTTCCTTTAGTTTGTGAACATATGGGTTTTCAGTGATGGAAATGAACAATGAATGCACTTTCTACTTTTAAAAAAGTATAAGGAGTAAGAGTTATATATGAAAATAAAATCTCCTTTCCTAGCTTCATGGGAATTTGCCTCAAACACCTAGGGAAGTGATATCCCCAGAGTATACCTTGTGATGTGCAGTCTTCTTGAAAATAATATTCTCAAGATGGCAACCTCAAAGAAAGAGGGCTCACATTGCTGTTTGTAGGTTTAAATTTGATAAATGTGTTATGGATATTGAACAAGAAAGAAAAACAGCAAATTCCTTTTAGTGACCTGAGAATGTTTCTCAGAGTCTTTCTAGTGCATCATATGACATTAATTCTCTGTTGCTGAAGTCCCCAAATATTCTATAACTCTTGTCAAGTTCAAAGGTAATTTCAAACCCACATTTGCTTTTGTGGGTTTAAAACAGTAGCCCTCTAATGACTTCCATCACTACACCTCTACATGTAAAGAAGTGGTATTTAGGATGATCTTTTGGATCATTGGTAATACATTCCAATATGTTTGATTAGTGTTATTAGTTGTTCTTGGAAATATGATTTTCCATATGTAAAGCAATAGTACATTTTCAAAATATCAAAAGATTAAGTTGTTTTATAAAGCTCTCAAGGTGTTTTAAGAAGTCTGGACCACTCCTATATCTGCAAGTAGTACAGTACTTTTCCTAATACAGTACACTGGATGGCTCAAAAATCATTTATCTTTGCCATTTTAAATGTCCATCTCACATGCAAATAATCTGTGTATGAGTCACTCACCCATCAGATGCTTTTTTGTGTGTGCAACAATGACTTATAAAGTACACCTCTGAAACACGAGTTCACACAGGTGAATGAAGCATAAATTCGACCTCAAGGATAACAAAAGAATTTGCATCTGCACCTCAGTGTAAAGTGATTCAAGTGCTTCTTGAATTTCATATTTTGGTTAATGCCATTGCCACCCTTTCAATTGCTCAGGATTGAAACCTCCAAGTAATCATGAAATCTCTTTTCTTCCTCACACCCCACATCCAATTAACTGCCCAATCCTGTTGATTCTATGACCTCAATGTGTTTGGCATCTGACCCTTCCTGTCTGCTGCCCTTAGTTCCTTCTGCCTGGATTTTGTCATGGCCTTGAAATTGGTCTCCCTGGCTTGGGCAGCATCCTTTCTTCATTACTTCTCTCCATTGCCACCTCGTTTCTCTTCCTATGATGTAGATTACATCATTTTCTTCCTAAAAGATGCAAGGAATTTCTATTACCAACAGCATGAAGTGCAGGATCCTCAAGCTGATATTCAGATTACAACAGTGTAGCCCATGGGCCAGTGTGGCCAGTGAAGCCCTAGGTATGGTTCATGATGGATATACATTGAGAAATAGGGAGTAGTCATTAAGAAACTTTCCTAGGCATTCTTTTCTTTTTTCCCCACATTTGTTCTGATTATATTATTGAGATATAATTATGCCTCTGTTGAATCTACTAATATAGTTTTAAAAGTTTGTAGCTTTAAAAATTTTTTTATATGTTTTCTAGTAATTTACTTTTACTGCTGAAAAATATATGTATCAGTATATGATCAATCAAAAATTTAAAACAGTATTCATTTGGGAAGCACTGTTCTACAACAGCATTCCTCAAAGTGTGGCCCCGGCCCAGCAGCATCAACATCACTTGGGAGTTTGTTAGACAAGTAGAATTGCAAGTTCTACCCCAGAACACATACATAGAATTTCTGGGGGTAGGTCCCAGCACTTGGTGTTTTAACAAACTCTCCAGGTGCATGCTAAAGGTTGAGATACACTGATTAACAATCTTTCCACCACTTCTTGGACACTCCCTAGCCCCTGATGGGTATTAAGCACTTGAAATGTGGCTAGCATGACTGAGAAACTGAGTTTTTAGCTGTATTTAATTTAACTCAAATTTGAATAGCCATACTGGACAGCTAATGGCTGGCCATACTGGCCAGGACTGTAATGGGAGGACTGTTCCCATTACTATATTCTTAAATAGACAGCCACAGTGTCATCTTGGTGCCGTATTTCAAGATTTTCAGTTTATCTAGGAATATTTGTTCTCCAACCCTAGCACTTTCATACCAATCTATTAAATGTATCCATTTTTTAATGTAAATCTCTCTTTCACCTCTTCCAAGAAGACCTGCAGGACCATCCTTATTTAAATTTACTTCCCTCCTTGTTTTCCTCACCACCTTTTCTTTTCTAACTCTCTTATAGAACTTATTACCCTCTTCTTTGTACCTAAGTTACTTGGGGATGAGTTTGCCCTCCCCCAGATGAAGAGCTGTTGGCTAAATTGTCCTTCTATCATGCAACAGCATCTAGCTGGTACTTTGCAAATGGGAGACACTCAACAACCATGTAATTGAATTAAATGTACAGGAAACCAGAAAGAAAAGTCCTCAACACCAACAATACATCCTAGTGTTCTTAGAAGTTGAGACAGATCAGAATGTTAACATACACAATTTAGTTTAGAATAGGAAATATGTTAAAGCTATGGTGAAACATTTGTCACAGGATCAAAATACATTGTTATAAAAATAAACACAGTGCCTGCTTCATCATTTCTTTAGCAGCAGGAAAGCATTTTCCTTTGGCAACCTCTACCTCCATCAGAATTGTTCCTTAACTAAATGTGAGATTAAAAACAGACTTGTAGCTCTTTTTTTTTTTTAAATGGCACTCCTATTGGCAGAAAGATATTCTTGCTGATATAAAAGCAGTTTTCCCATCAATTTTATGAAAAATCTTCGACTTCAAAATAGATCAATATTTTGCTACAAATAAAAAATATGTATTTTTATATAAAAAGAATAAAATACAATTCATTCTGCTTTATTTCAGAGTTCTCTACTTTATCCTGTTTTTACATAGCTATAAAATTAAAATACATGAAAGCAACCACACCAAACCAAATGTTAGGGTGGTTAATAATTAAGTATATTCTGCCATCAATGTAATAAACCTCATTAGATTTTTATAGGGATTACATACCCACACTGACTCACAAATACAGCACTCCAAAGAACTTACACTTCACAATGCCTTCACACAAAAGTGAATGGGAAACGTATGTTACTTCCAACAATGGGCAATGGCAGCATTCATATGAGATTTGAAAACCTGAATGTCAAATACAATTGACAGTTTTCTATGTGCCTTTCATTATGGGAACTCACCAACTAACATCAATGCCAACTCCTCTTACAAGATGTATTTTTCCCTCCCTCCCTCCCTCCCTCCCTCCCTCCCTCCCTCCCTTCCTCCCTCCCTTCCTTCCTTCCTTCCTTCCTTTTTTGAGACAGAGTCTCGCTCTGTCTGTCAGGCTGGAGTGCAGTGGGACGATCTCGGCTCACTGCAACCTCCGCCTCCTGAGCTCAAGCAATTCTCCTGCCTCAGCCTCCCAAGTAGCTGGGATTACAGGCACATGCCACCATGCCTGGCTAATTTTTGTATTTTTAGTAGAGATGGGGTTTCACCATGTTGGCCAGGCTTGTCTTGAACTCCTAAACTCAGGTAATCCACCCACCTCGACCACCCAAAGTGGTGGGATTACAGGTGTGAGCCACTGTGCCTGACCTACGAGTTGTATTTTCAAAATTTTTAGGTCGTCTGATGGTGCCGTTGTGAAAAACACAAGTGTAATTCAACAAGCTCCCAGAGTCCACACAACACATTTGATGTTCTCAAACTGTTCTAAGACAGTAGGAAAAGATACAGGTTTATTGTGGACAGTTAACTTAGACAAGGAATAGGCTGGTAAGTCTAAAAAGAGACACTATATTTATCTCAATAATCTACCATTTATTAGAACATGATGGCACAATTTTTTAAGACTGAAAAAAGATACCACAGTAGAAAATATATAATCCAGTTATGTTTAAAACGAATATATGTTAAAGCATAGAAAATTAACTGAAACACTAAACTGTTAAAACTGGTTTCCCTTGAGTGAGTAGTAATAGTGGGGGTAATGAGGGATCTATTTTTTTTAAATGAATCTACTTTATATATATATTTTAAATTTGAATCTTGTATAATAAGAATGTTTCCATGTACTACTTGCATAACCAAAAGAATTATTTTAAGAAAATTAAAACCATTCTCTTTTCTTTTTTCTTTTCTTTTCTCTTCTCTTTTCTTTTTTTCTTTTCCTTCTTTTCTTTTTTAAATAGAGACAAGATCTCACTATATTGCCCAGGCTGGTCTCCAGGGCTCAAACAATCCTCTCGGCTAAGCCTCCCAAAGTGCTGGAATTATAGGTCTGAGCCATTGCACCTGGCCCAAAAACCACTTCTATCTAAAGAAAGACAAGAAATCACTTTCCTTCCTAACAGGAATTTTTCCCCCTAAAATATATAAATGCAAGTTAAACAACTTAAAAAATAAACAACTTTTTAAGGAAAACATAAAAATCAAACAGGACTCTCTAATGACCTCTGATTAACTCTTATTAATGATAAAAAATGTTTATATAATACCTTACAGTTTAGAATTTACCCTTTACATTCATTATCACAGTTCTTAATTTAATGGTGAAATAGGTATCACCATCATCATTTTACACATGAGGAAACTGAAATTCAGGCATGTTATACTTTTTGGCTGATACCACCCAGGCTGCCAGAATTTGATCCAAATTTTGATTCACAATCTCAGATGTCAGCTGTCACATTTCCTCAATTCAAGGAGATACAGATCAGAGAAACTGATTAGCTGAATCTGACTAGAGAAATTAATCCAGACAATTAATGACTTTGTAAAGTGTAATGGATTTATTTAAATTATGTATAAAACAGTAATATTTTATATAGCTTGGGAAGTCTCTAATAACTTCCCTCCATACTCTTTCTAGTGATCTTATCCTTAATTAGAGTAAACACCAGTGAGAGAATGACTTAAGTTTCCTTGAATCCTAATCCCATGTTCATGGTTGTGTCACCTTTAAGATCTATTCATTGTTCATTCACTTTTCCTGCAAATATGTATTAATCTCCTAATATGTTGCTTATTTTGTGCATAGGAAATGTAATCAGGGAGAAGAATGAAGAACCATCTCTGTTTTCAGGGAATTCCAAATCCCTGGGAAAACTGGTGCAAAATAATAAACCCATGTGGCCAAAAGAAGATCAACACCATTGTATGTGCCAAACTGCAGTGGTTCCCAACTGGGGTGAGGGTGGGGGACCATGCCACCCAGGGATTTTCAGTAATACCTGGAGACATTTTGGTTGCCATAGTTTGGGGAGCGGATGTTACTGGCATGTAATGGGTAGAGGCCAGGAATGCTGCTAAACACTTAGAGGGCAAAGGACAGCCCACAACAGAGAATTATCAGGCCCCAAATGCCAGTAGTGCCAAGGTTTAGAAATTGTTTGCTAAGGGTATCATCCTTTCCAGATTTTAAATAAAGAAGTTCAGCTGGACGTGGTGGCTTACACCCATAATCCCAGTATTTTGGGAGGCCAAGGTGGGAGGATCACTTGAGTCCAGGAGTTTGAGACCAACCTGGGCAACACGGTGAAACCTTGTCTCTACCAAAAGAAAAAAACAAAAAAACAAAAACAAACAACAAACAAACAAACAAAATCAGCCGGGTGTGGTGGTGCGTGCCTGTGGTCCCAGCTATTTGGGAGGCTGAGGTGGAAGGATTGCCTCAGCCTTAGAGGTCAGAGCTGCAGTGAGCCATAATTGCACTACTGCACTCCAGCCTGGGTGACAGAGCAAGACCCTGCCTAAATAAATAAATAAATAAATAAATAAATAAATAAATAAAGTTTATGCTGGCTAAACTACAGAGTAATTTACAATTCTATGACAACGAATAGATTAAAAATGTAAGTAATCTACTCTTGAATAAATGCTCTTATTTTACATCTGTCAGTGAAATTAAGACAAAGTGCAGTCATGCACCACATAACAACATTTTGATCAATGAGGGACTGCATATATGACATGATCCCATAAGTGTATAACAGAGCTGCCCTTTACAGGTGTACCATTTTTAATCTTTTGTACCATATTTGTACTGTATCTTTTCTATGTTTAGATACACAAATATCATTGTGTTACAGTTGCCTGCAGTATTCAGTACAGTCACATGCTGTGCAGGTTTGTATCCTAGGAGCAATAGGCTCTACCATACAGCCTAGGTGTGCAGCAGGCTGCACCATCTAGGTTTGTGTAAGTTCACTCTATGTTCGCACAATCGTAGAATTGCCTAATGATGCATTGCTCAGAACATGGTCTCGTCGTTAAGTGACACATGACTGTGCAATCTTTCTGGAAGTGGCCTAATAATACCTAAGTAGGTAGGGTGGGGGATTCCACATTATAGGGGAATGAGTTCACAATTCTTCTGCCCCACCCTTGACTGAGCCTTCACTGTCCCTTTCTCTCCAGACTGCTGCACACCAGGATCAGACTGTCTCTTGTTCAGTCTTCTTTAACAGATCCTCACTCCTCTGGGGATAACAATCAAACTTGCTTCAACAACTACAAGGCATCGATGAACTAGACCCTGCCTACCTCATCCTCTCACCTTGTTCACCCTGCGCTAGCCACAGTGATCCCCAAATTATTTTTCCTGCACAGAGATTCCACACAATCTGTTGCCTCTAACTGGAAATATCCTCCCCCTACCACTAAACTCTTATGCTTCATATCATGAACTAAATATCATAATCTAAAAAGGCTTTCCTTAACTTCCCATTTCCTTTCCTGCTCTGCTTTTTTTTGTTGTTGTTGTTTTGTTCTTTTCTTTTGAGATGGGGACTCACTCTGTCACCCAGGCAGGCGTGCAGGGCTCAATCACATATCAACCTCCCAGACTTAGCCTCCCAAGTAGCTGGGACTATGGGTCCCACCACGCCCAGCTAATTTTTTTTTATTTTTAATTTTTTGTATAGATGGGGTCTCACGATGTTGCCCAGGCTGTGCTCTGCTTCCTTATCCATTTTCCACCCCTCTCTCCCCTGCTGTGTGCACCATCCCCATGTGTCAGTGTTATTCTAGCACCCTTGCTGGCTGGCTCTGGGTTGGGTTTGGCCATTAGGCAGCACTGGTAAAAAAATCCGAAGGCTACAGGTAATGGACATCCAGGTATTTTCATCCCCTTTCCTACTTGGGTGCCATTCTGGGAGTGAGTTCCTCCCACTAGTACTAGAACTCCAGCTCTCAGTAAGCCCTGGTGCCCCATTCTGTCCCCGTGTTCCTATAGCTGATGCAACTCTCTGGGCAAGTCAGCATCTCTCCTGTGTTCCCTTAACACTGCCCCACCTCTGAAAGTAGCCCCTTCATCAACAAATTTTCATTCGAACCATCTAAAGTGAATTTTCTTTTCCAGTCAACACCCTAACATTCACATTCCTCAATTTAAATCAGTTTTTCTTCATATAGATTCTTCCACAACACCAAATCATTTTTCCTCTGAGCTCTTATCATATTTTATAAATGTATATATGTGTGTTTGTATTTTGATTCTTGGTGTAGTATCTGTCACCTGACCTGGGACAATTTTGTGTATTTTACAGGGAACATAGTTGTTTTGCTAATGACAGTTGAATGGATGGATGAAAGGGTAGGCAATATCCTTGCTGAAGATAGACATCTGAATCTTTCATAAAATAAATTATTGTTAAAAAGCAATATTAATATAAGGAAGTTATAGGTGAATACAACAGCATATATGAAGGAAAATTCTTGAAGCTTTAAGTGCATGCATGCAGGCATTCAACTGACATTTGTTCAGAACCTTGTGAGTACCACAGTCTTACATTAGAAATTGGGAGCAAAGACATGAAAAGAAAACAGTCTCTTTCCTCAGAAGCTCAAAGACTGGTGGGGAAGATGAGAATGTAAAGAGAATGGGGCACATGGGAGACATGAGCCAGGGCTACAAGGAGGTCAGTACAGCGGTTGCTATCAAAGGGGGAAGGTTTACAAGGGAGCCATCTGGAAATAGAAAAAATTAAACAAGACCATGTTTCAAGTTTGTTTAGAAAACACGATGGCTAATATGACCATAAAGTCTTTGTTGTTCCGCAAATTTGAAGAGGAAAGGAAGGAAGCAGCATCCAAGCCAAATAGGTTGCTTTGAGGTAACATCTCTGCCCAGATAAAAGGGGGGAGTTGGCACCAGCAGAAAAGCAGAAGAGGCAATAGCAAAAACTGACTGGTTGTTACTACAAGAATCCAGACATGTGGGTCCTGATCATAATGGGAGCCCAAGTGGGACAATAACCAAAGCCTGTAGCTGGAGCTCCTGGAACCCAGCAATTTCTGAGTTTAGGAAGGTTTAATTAATTTACCCACCATGAAATCTGATACACATACATGTGTCATTGGGTGGTATGCATGTGTGTGTGTGTGTGTGTGTGTGCTTACGATATGACATTTGCAATACTTCAGGTAACAGTTACATTCACCAACAGTCTTGGAATATTAAAAATATTCTAACTTTTTTTCATTGAAATAATATTTTTTACCCTCTCACATAGAGGAAAAGTGCTATTTTAACAAATGCTTTCATCATCTTCATGGTTCTGTCTGTGAGTTGCCCCAGCCCAGAGAAGTCAGGATGAGACACAATCATTCTGATTAAAACCAAATAAACACTGAGGTCCTGTCCTCAGTCAGACATTAGACCACGGGTCAGCAAACTTGTTATAAGTACTTTAAGCTTTGTGAGCTATATGATCTCTGTTGCGACAAGTCAACATTATTGTTTTAATGTAAAACCAGACATAGACAATATGTAAATGAATGGGGATGGCCATGTTCCAATAAAACTTTGGTTACAAAAATAGGTGGCAAGTCAGATTTGAACTGTGGGCTGCAATATGCCAGCCCTGCACCAGACTACAAAGAAGGAAAGGAAAAAAATGAACTAAGAACAAGGGAGACAGCTCCAAAACAAATGGGAAAAAGAAAACCATTGATGGTAATACTGCAGTGGTACCTAAAAGAGAATATTATAGTTGTAAGATCCAATAAGGTAATGAGAATAAATCAATAAGCTCTGACTGAATGAACACATATTCTCCCTTGTGATAAAATAAAACATATTGGTAGAATGTTCTACTTACTATAACTACTATGCAAACAAATTCCTATTTTGAAATATATAAATAAATATATAGCTCAAAAATAGGCACTAATTACAACACGAATGAACCTTGAAAACATGCTAAATGGAAGAAGCCAGATGGAAAAGGCCACATATTGTATGATTCCATCTATATGAAATGTCCAGAAGAGGCAAATCCATAGAGACAAAAAGCAGCTTAGTGGTTGCCAGGGGCTGTAGGGAGGGGGAAGTGGGGAGTGATTGCTGATGGGCACAGAATTTGTTTATAGGGTGATGAAAATATTCTGAATTAATTAGTGGTGATAGTTACAGAACTCTGTGAATATACTAGACAACCACTGAATTGTACACTTTGAAAGGATGAATTAATGGTATGTGAATTACATCTCAACTAAAAAAAAAGGAGTAGGACATTGTCATACAAATTGACACTATCTTTCTGGAAGGCAGTTTGAAGCAGTACATATTAAAAGTCCTACAAATGGGGGAAGCAAGAGAGAAATAGGAGCTAAGAGGATTTGGAAACTGAAGAGCAGCCGAAAAATAAATTATTTTAGCAAATGCAATAGCTCCATATACATCAATTCTAATACAAAATGGGTTCTATTACGTCTTGAGAGCAACTAAAACGTAACATTTGCCTTCCTACATCTGTGGAAAATAGTCATGGACACCTGATCTGCTTATATGAGTTAACAACAGATTTGCCTGGACATCAAATGATTATTGCTGGGTGTGGACTAGGAGCTTTTCATATATTGCTGACCCTTCCCACAGTTCTGCAGATTATGCATTATAAAGCCCATTTTACAGATGAGCAAACTGATTGGCAAAGTCCATGCATCCTTTCTGATCTCAGGGATCTCATGTGGATGGTGCTTCTAGCAGGGGGAGGAGATCAGCCTGTACCTCACTCCTTGGACATTCCTCAGCTGTTTTCTGTTCTCTGAAAGGGGATTGCAAATGAGGCCCTGCAAGCAAGTTCACAATGTTGCCATCACGATTTCAGCCATAGCCTCCCAACTAGTCTCCCTGCTCCCTCTCCTGCCCACATTTGCTAGACGGATCTATTTAAAACTGAAATCAGCCCATGCCCCTCCCCTTCTTAAAAAGCCAAGCTCCTAACTCCTGTTTAGAAGGTCTTAGAGGCCCCACCTCCAGTGACTATCACATGGACCATATCTTGCCCTTGCCCTTTTTGTACCAGCCTATGGGTCTTCCTGTCCATCAAGCCTTGGAGGAGCATCCTAGCTCATGCCTCTGCCTGGCATGCCCTTCACATGGCTGACTTGTCATTCAGGTCACCTCCACAGAGACTGTCCTTGTCTACTGTTCTAAAGTAGCCACAATTCACTCTATTTTAATCCTTTGTAAAGCTCTGACCATCTGATATTCTTCCTTCCATCCCATCCTCCCTTCCTCTTTTCTTCTTTCCTCCACCCCTTCTTGCCTTGCTCCCTTTCTCCTCTCCCTCCCTCCTTCCCTGCCACTTCTCTGTCCACTAGAATAGAAACTGTATGAGAACATGAACTCTGGGCTGTTCACCTGCCCCTGGCCTATTATAGGCACTCAAATATTTGTTGAAAGAATTAATGAATGCTGATGAAACTTGGCAAAGGTCCTGTGTTTTGCTAAATGATGAAAGATATAAATTCCACAGCACATAGTCTTGGCTCTGCAGAGGGGTAACAATAAATGAGACTAATGACCATAAACTTCAGAAGGCCCTAACCAGCACTGACCATTTACAACTGTCCCCACCCCCAAGGTTCCATGTCTGAGACAAGTTTCAGCCTGAAGTGAGTTTTTATTACCTACTCATAAACCCCTGAATCATGTGGTTTACAGGGCAAGTGCTAATGCAGTCATAATTATATTGGTGTGAACACATTGTCATAGAAATGTAGCAAACATAGACACAGGCATTTAAGAGAAACCAGCTGCTCACAACACAAGATCAACCATCACATAGAAACCAGTGAGCAAGCACACAGCTAAGGAACTTGAACTGAGTGGCTGAAGGTGACACACCCTATAAATCACAAAGTGTGATGACAGTTTGCACCAGTACCTCAGAGCAACCAATACTGCCCGGAGCACTATGCATTTTAAGGAAATCTATAATTAAGACATGGATACTACCTTCCCCAAATGGTGACTGCCATTGTTTTTCTGTTTAATTAATCCAAGCACAAAATAAGTGTTAACTTCAGTTTGTGAACGATTTCCTTTCTTTTCTCTTTAGAAGCAGATCAAGGAACAAGAAAGGACATGACTGCATTATAAATTCATTACTTACCTAGGGTGTTTTTTTCCTTTTTAATCTCTAAAATAACAGTTGATCCATTAAGAGACTGGGAGGTGAAAAATGTCAAGCTTCTGACCTTTTCTTAATTTACGAATGTACTGAGCCAATGAGAACATATCCACACTCCATCTCCTCATAATTAGTATTTTCTATGGACTCAGTGATGACTCCAGAGCAGGATTTCTCAGCCTATGCACTATTGTCATATTGGATCAGATAATTCTCTGTGTCTGGGCTGTCCTGTGCATTGTAGGATGTTGAGCAGTATTATCCCTGGCCTCCACCCACTGAATGCCAGGAGCATCGTACCTTCTCCCCCCAAGCTGTGACAATCAAAAATGCCTGCAGACATTGCAAAATGTCCCTTGGAAAGCAAAACCACCTCAGGTTGAAAACCACTGTCCAAAACATTGTAATATGAAAAACTAAGAAAAAATATCAGGTTATACTCTAATTATTTTTGTATTTCAACATATTCTGCCACATTTTATTTCTTGGACACTATAAACTTATCAACCCAGAATGGACACTTATTGTCCTTTTAGCATTTGTTGCTGTGTTTGAGTGGTGGATGTTGCTCAGTGTCTTGCTAAAATGCCACAAGGTCAGGATTCCTCTTGTAGGACAACTCCCTGACATTCATCATAGAATTTTATGCTTTCATCCAGCATTGCATGCCAAGATTACACTTCTTTAAAAAACAACCAGGGCCCATAAATAATTGCCTCTGAGACTCGACATTATTTTCAGTTGGTGGAACAATCTTAAAACTGGTTTCCAACCAGATATTTAAAGATCATAATATTTGTATGAAGAGTTCTTTAAAGAGAAAGAAGAGAGCTGGTTTTAGTTTGAAACCAATGAAAAAACAAGTCGTTTGTCTGCCTTTTGCTAAAATAACTAACTTTAATGACAATGTATTTAGAATAGCAAAAGCAAGAGCAGAACTAGCCCTGGCATTGGCCTTAGAAGATTTTACAACTCTGAAAAGGCCATTAATCAGCAAACAATCTATAAAGACAACTTAAAAAAATGTGTTCCAACTGCCTCATTCCCTTGCCTTGGTTATAATCCAAGAGCAAATCCTCCAAGTCTAAATCTTGTGACCCATAAAACTTCTTATCTGCCTTTACTTGGTACAGGCCAGCAACCAAATCTCTATACACTGTTTTTCCCATGGAAGAATGAGGCTGTAAGTTTGCTCACCAAGAGGCACTTGGTGGGAAGAAAGAATAAGCAAGAAATGTGCCATAAATCTTCATCAGCCCTCTTGTGTAAAGCTGACATGGATTTAGAAAAAGTTTGTTCTTCATAAACTTTATTATTTGCCCAGGAATAATTTTATTCTAATTGAAAAAGTGCATTTTAAAAGCTGTCAACAATTGTGCATGGGTTATTTGACATTGTACAGGAAACTGGCCAATGTGACACACTTGTATGGCATAGTCACAGTATAATGTGATTTTGTTTGCTTTCAAAATTTTCTTGTATGGTATTTTACGGTTATTGATTTTACACCAGATACGTATTTGGCATGAATGGCATAATTTTTAAAAGGCTGTTTACAGAAAGAAGAAAATTCAGTTGATTTTTTAATGATTTTTTTTTTTTCTGATGGATTAGTGAAGTGCTTTGTGTAAGCCCCACATTTTTGTTTAGGCCAAAGAGAAAAACAGTCACCATAGTCCATTAATCTGATTTGTGGTTTTGCTTTATACCTTCTACTAGTAGCTTGCACCTTGTGATCTATTTAACATCTTGCCTTTCTTATTAACAAAACCCAAATTAGGCCTTGTTCAGGGTGACTGGCCAGAAATAATATGCTTCATCAGAGACAGTAGGTGTGTAGCTAGCATTCTTCTCTAAGAACAATATGGTTCACCACAAGTGTGGAGGGTGGAGTGTGTGGAAAGTCTGGGTCCCCCTTTCTATGCTTGAAGGGGCCTTTTGAGGTTTTATTAATGACAATTTAAACACATTTCTTTTCTATAGATCTTCCATCAACGAATTCAACAATTGCTTGGGGGGCAGGTTGACATTACGAACTTAGTTTGGGAGAAGGTGTCTAAATGCTTCCAAATAACCTTCATGTGATTTCTAAAATAATTGATCATAAATAATGAGTATCTTATAGTTATAAGTCAGGAAGATTAATGATTTGAATACTTCTTGAATAAAGTGTGCTGTTGTCTCTACCCCTGACCCTGGGCCCCCATTTAAACAAAGATACATCTATCAACATACTCTTTTTGCAAAAATTTGGGTGCTGATTTTAAAGTGACCTAACATAAATTAATCCATTCAAAGTACTACATATTGAATGTCTGGGAAAGCCAGATATTTACCATATTCTGTCTTTTATTTTCAGATGTAAAATAGTTCAAAAGCTAATTATTTAAAAAGTATGGGGATAAAAGTCATATTTAGAGTGGGGCCTAATAAATTGGGCCTGTCCAGTGGAGCAGTCTTCTTCTATTTTGCCTAACCACTCGCAGAGCAATTCACCAGAGTTTAACAATTCACTCAGAATCTTCAGTGTTTATATCACCTCCGTTTGCATAAAGAACCAATTGACTATCACCACCAGAATAGAAGTTCTACAACGAATGCCAGTATGCGCATTATTTTATTCAGTCCTCTGCTCACCTTACAAGGAAAGCAGGTGCAACATCTCCCATTTTGCTGAGAGGTTAAGTGATTGCTGGAGTCATGCAGCCAGCAAGGGGCTGAAGCAGACCTTGAAGCCAGCCCTGTCCCAGCACATAGTCGGTGCTCCTCCCATTCCACCTAGAAGAGCAAGTCACCATCACAAGATGGAGGGCTGCTGGCTGCCATTGTGAGGTCACAGAGAATGGAACTACTGAAATTAGACCCAGGAATTGTTGAATAGAACTTTCTATACCCCGATATCAAAGTAGATGTATACATGATAGATACTAAGGCATTAAGGAAATCATGAGTCAATAGTAGTGCTTGTATAGTTCTTATATGTCCCTCCATGAGACAAGCAAACATGCAAAAACCCATGTTCAATGCACTGTTACTCCTTAAAAATCTCCCCAGTGCAGTCCAGTCAATCCTGTTTTCTTTTGCCCATCAGCTATTCTTTATTATCTCTGTTATTTAAATGAACAGAGAGCAGGCACTGAGTAGGGGGCTGGCTTTGAAAGTGACTTCAAGTACAGTCACAGAGCTGCAAACTCAGCTGTTGCCATTCTGAAACAGTTATTCCATTTTGTTATCAATGCTTAGACCACAGCAGGCATGGCAGGTTGCTGCATTTGCAGTGGGGCATTGCTGATGGGGCCTTGCAAACTGTGTCTGTGACCTGTAGGGTTTCTCATGTTCTCCTTTCAGAGCAATTATTCTCCAAAGCTCTCCTCCCCAAAATGTGCCCCTGAAGGATTCCTCTCTCTGCTCTGTTCCTCACTAGGTTCATATCTTTGCTATAGTACTTGTCACATTGCATTAAAACATCTTTTGACTACTCTGCCTTGTCCACGTGACTGGGAGCCTATCAAAAGCAGATATGTTGCTCATTATTTTGGATTGCCTAAGGGTCTGGCAACTGCGTCTGGCAAGTATTGATGCTCCCCCCCTCTCTCCTAGTTTGCTTTATTCCTATGAAATGTCTCATCAGAATCCTTTAAATGTTATTGATTCAAGTCTCTACCCAGTTTTGTGACAGCAATTTAACACTTTGATTTCTCACTCCATTTTGCTTGTTATTAAATTCATTTTTCCATCAATTTCTACTTCAAGTCGGAAAGATGAAGAAGAAAAATTCTGGGCTGTGAAGTCACTAGCCAGCTGTGTGGCAATGGGCATCTTTACCCACTCTGAGCTCATCAGTCCCCTCATTTGTATTTCTAAGGAGAGGGAGTGGGAGGAGAAGAGAAGGGAAGAGAAGGTAGGAAAGAAAAGAAGGGAAGGAAGGAGAGAAAGAAAGGAAGAGTGTCTGTATTGTATGGCTATTATAGGAATTTTAGAGACCGTCTTTTGTAAGCACCATCATTTAACAGGCATTTATTAGATGATAGCTATCCATTTTTGTGTTTCTCAGTCCATCCTGGGGCCAAATAGAAGACACACCGCATATTGGGGTAAGAGAAGATGGATATTTGATTCTTTGTCACCATGATGGTATTTGTGGGTGAATTTTTTTTTCTTCTTCATGTTGACCGTCATTGGAATTTTTATGTATAAATTCTTATTATGTCTAGTTCTTATTGGTGTTATAATCAACCTTCTAAAATGTCTAATATTAGAAAGCAGCACGGAGTTGATGGCATCAGATCAACACTCATTTCAGGGACAACCTTTTTCGTCCCTGCTCACCAGGCAGGCCACCAGTGCTAATATTAGTCGTACGTGGCTGGTGCTACTTTGGTTTCTGCAGACAGCTCAAACATGAATTTCACTTGTCCTTCTTCCCTTTTTTTCACCTTAAGCAAATAATTGACAAGCAGGCTAGAATGTCTTTTAATCACATAATGGTCCTCAAAAATTGTTTTAAAGGAAGTAGTATTGAGTTTAAACAAAGTAATCAATTACTGTATAATACACAGAATATAATGAGGGACAACAAATATTTTAGAGTTGGAAGGCAACTTAGATTTCTATTTGCGCACATAGGCCATGGCATGAGGATAGCAGAAAAATCTTGACACTACAAGGCCAGATCTGAATCCTTTGGTTTATTTTATGAAAATATCATGATTGGAAACCATCAATCATGTAATGAATGGTGGGCTAATCAATATGTGGTTCTGGTGAGATATTACAAAAATCATGACAACTTAACATATTTCTAGAACTTCCAGGAGATTTATGGCAAGGTTGAGATACCTAACAGGCTGATCTCAATGTAGCCTTAAGGGAGGTGAAGGGATATTAACATGCAGTAGACATTCACACCCACCATGTGGGAGACCAACAGGTACTTTTCCTATATACTTAAAACTGTTAGGCAAAGCCAATATTTTTATTGCCATATTTCCCAAAGAAGAAATTTCCCAAAGGAGACCTAAAGAAGTCAAGAAACTTACCTGAAACTAGACTTATTAGAAGTAGCCAAGCTGGGATTTAAACTCATTTCTGGCTCTAGAAATATTTTTGATTTCCTAGTCTTTTTCTTTTTATTAACAAGACACAAAATTCCCTAATTCTGCTACCCTTCAGACCACTATAAATGCTGTGGTAGATATCTCCAAGATGGCACCAAATGGTCCCTGTCTCCCTAGTATTCACAACTTGGTATTTCCCTCCCCTTAAGTAACTTGCTTCTAACTAATAGGACATGGCAACATCGAGGGGAAGTCATTTCCATAATTCATCAAAAGATATTGTGACATTCATCTTACTAGCAGACTCTCACCCTAGCTGGCTGTGATAAAGCAAGCTGGCATGTTGGAGAGGCCCACATGGCAAGGAATTGAGGGTGGTCTCTGGGCGACAGTCAGTGAGGAAATAGAGCCCTCAGCCTGACAGCCCCCAATGAACTGAGTCTGCCAACAATTACATGAGTAAGCTCGTAAGCACATTATTCCCCAGTCAGGTCTCCAGATGAGATCCCAGATTTAGTGGATATCTGGATCACAGCCTAGTGAGACCCTGAGCAGAAGACACAGTTAAGTTGTGACCAGATTCCCTACCCACAAAACCTGGGAGATAATAAATGTGTGATATTTTAAGCCTCTAAATTCTGGGACAATTCATTTTGCAGCAGTAGACAACTAATAAAATGACCCCACAAAAAGGCAATTGCCTTGCCACATGTAGCCACCAGTGTGAGACCCATGGAAGATAATGATGCTAGTTTTCAAGGTGACAGATACCTCAACTCTCCCACTACATCATACACAGAAAATTGGCTAAAAACAATACCGGCGAACACACTGTTCCCTGGGCCTAATTCCATTGCTTAATTTCTGTGTTAGAAGCATAAAACAGACAGAGTGTTATCACCAGGCAGAGAAACAGTGAGCTAATACGTAGATATAATAAATTAGTATAAATGAACAAAGAGCAAGTACATACTGAGTGACAGGAGTTTTAGAAATAATTTGATTTAGCCAGGCTGGGGTTAGAGAGAATTCCAGCTTAAATAGAGATGTAAAACTAGAAGATGACTGAGTTATCCCCTCAGGAACCATTTTGGTATTCTGGCTGGTTAGGGGAGCTCTATTTGACTTAGCTACATCATCAGGAATAGTTCTTTGAGTTAGAAAGTTTCTATTTTTACAGTGCTTTTATTTTTTGATGAATGGATAGTCAGGACTCAGATTCAAAAAAAAAAATTCTGGCCCAATTACATTAGTAGTACAAGAAATTATGTTATTTCCCTTGGCTTTAAAAATTACTCAAAGCTTATGTGGAATTAAAAAAAAATACTTCTATTTGTTTGATTTTTCTTTCTTTCTTCATTTACGGATTGACCTTTGTGTTCCATATCAATTTCATTATATAAATATTAGATAGAAATGACACTTTGACAATTTCTATACTAATAGAAATCACAGCTTTAAACTTCATAAACAAAATACAGAGATTTATAACTTTGTGTTCTGAGGTCAATACTTATTCACCATACTAAGTGAGGTGCCATCAGCACTACTTCTCAGTAATCACAATGCAGCCTTTGGGGTTAAGTAGCCCTGAGTTTGGGAATTCTGGTCAATTCACTTACTCACCAGGTAGACTTAACCTTCCTGATTCTCTGTTTTATAATCTATAAATGGGGATAAATATAAAGTCCTTCAAAAAAAAATGGGAAAAGGACTCCATAGTCAATAAATGGTGCTGGGACAGCTGGCTAGCCATATGCAAAAGAATGAAACTGGACCCCTACCTTTCACCATACACGAAAATTAACTCAAGATGGAATAAAGATTTAAATGTAAGACCTCAAACTCTACAAATTGTATAAGAAAACCTAGGAAATACCCTTCTTGACATCAGCTTTGGCAAATAATTTATGGCTAAGTCTTCAAAAGCAATTGCAACAGAAACAAAAATTGACAAGTGGGACTTAATTAAACTAAAGAGCTTCTGTACAGCAAAAGAAACTATCAACCAAGGCCAGTGCGTGGCTCACGCTTGTAATCCCAGCACTTTGGGAAGCCGAGGTGGGCGGATCACGAGGTCAGGAGATCGAAACAATCCTGGCCAACATTGTGAAACCCCATCTCTACTAAAACACAAAAAATTAGCCAGGCGTGGTGGTGCACGCCTGTAGTCCCAGCTACTTGGGAGGCTGAGGCAGGGGAATTGCTTAAACCCGGGACGTGGAGGTGGCAGTGAGCTGAGATCACGCCACTGCACTCCAGTCTGGTGAAAGAGCAAGACTCTGTCTCAAAAAAACAAAACAAAACAAACAAACAAAACAACAACAACAACAAAAACCGAAACTATCAACTGAGTAAACAAACTGACAAAATGGGAGAAAATATTCACAAACTATGCATCTGACAAAGGCCTAATATCCAGAATCCATAAGGAACTTAAACAACTGAACACGTAAAAAACAAATAACCCCATCAAAAAATGGACAAAGGACATGAACAGACACTTCTGAAAAGAAGACATACAAGCGGCCAACAAACGTGAAAACATGCTCCATCAGAGAAATGCAAATCAAAACCACAATGAGATATCATCTCACACCAGTCAGAATGGCTATTATTAAAAAGTCAAAAAACAACAGATACTGGCAAGGCTGCAGAGAAAAGGGGATGTTTATACACTGGTGGTTGTTGGTGGGAGTGTAAATTAGTTCAGCCACTGTGGAAAGCAGTTTAGAGATTTTTCAAAGAATTTAAGAGAGAACTACCATTTGACCCAGCAATCCCATTACTTGTTATATATCCCAGGGAAAGGAAACCATCCTACAAAAAAGACATGTGGATATGTATGTTCATTGCAGCATTATTCACAATAGCAAAGACATGGTATAAACCTAGGTGCCTATCAATGGTGGACTGGATAAAGAAAATGTGGTACATTTACACTATGAAATACTATGCAGCCATAAAAAAGAATGGAATTATGTCCTTTGCAGAAACATGGATGCAGCTGGAGGCCATCATCCTAAGTTAATTAACACAGGAACAGAAAACCAAATACCACATGTTCTCACTTGTAAATGGGAGCTAAACATTGGGTTCACATATACATAAAGATGGGAACAATAGACACTGGGTACTATTATAGGGGAGAGAGAGGAATGGGGGCAAGGGCTGAAAATATCCCTGCTGGATACTATGCTCACTATCTGAATGATGGGCTCATTTGTACCCCAAATCTCAGTGTCACATAATAAACCCATGTAACAAACCTGCACATGTACTCCCTGAATCTAAAAGTTGAAATTATAAAAATAAAAATAAAAATAAAACAACCATAGAGATATTTTAGAAAGCAAAAATATAAATAAATATAAAGTCCTTGAGATAGAGATTTATACATAAATTAAGTGACATAAGATGCTTATATTATGCTTCATACATAATAAACAGCTCTTACTATATTTTCAAGATTTTGGTATTGTCTTTAATTTTCTGTAGTTTGAATATGATATGGCTAGGTGTAGACTTTTAGTATTTATTCTGCTTCATGTTCTCTGAACTCCCTGGATTTGTGGTTTTGTTCCTGTTACTAGTTTTGGAAAATTCTCAGTCATTATTACTTCAAATATTCAAATATTCAAGTAATTTTTCTACTCCTTTTTCCCATTATGTGTATGTTATACCTTTTGTGTTTGTAATTGTCTCGTAGTTCTTCAATATTCTGTTCCTTTTTTAAATTCTCTTTTTTTTGTTTGCATTTCCATTTGGGAAGTTTCTATTGGCATATCTTTCAGCTCATGGATTCTTTCCTTGGCCATGTACAGTCTGTGGATGAACCCATCAAAGACATTCTTCATTTCTGTTACAGTGTTTGTGGCTTCTATAATAGCATTTCCTTTTGATTCTTTCTTAGAATGTCCATTTCTCTGTTTACATTATCCATCTGTTTTTGCACATTGTCTATATTTTCCAACAGAACCTTTAGCATATTAATCATAATTAGTTTAAATTCCCAGTCTGATAATTTCAAAAATGTCTACCATATCTGAATCTGGTTCTAATGCTTGCTTTCTCTCTTCAGATTGTAGTTTTTCTTGCCCTTTAGAATGCCTTATAATTTTTTGTTGAAAGCTGGGCATGATGTACTGGATAACAGAAACTGAGGTACATAAATAAACCTGTAGTGTGAAGTTTTATGTTGATCTGGCTAGGAGCTCTGCATGTTTACTGTTTGCTATAGCTGTAGTTGTCAGAGGCTTCAATTTCCTCAATTATCTTTGTCCTCCCTCACCCATTGTATCTTTATGTTTTCCTAGAAACTCCTTCTTAAATCGAGTTTGAGTATTTCAGTTATTTTGCTTATAATTCACTGTCATTATACAGGAGCACTGTTGATGTGGTTATAGGTTGTAGGGGGAGGGGAAGCATTGTATAATCCTATAATTGGGTCTTAATCTTTTATTGGGCTTGTGCCCCTGGGCTGTGACCTTCACAAGTGACTCTCAGCTTTTATTTTTCCTCTTAGGTGGGACAGGAAAGCTAGAGAGGGCTAGAATAAGGTAATTTTTCTTCTACCAAATCAGATAAGGCTCTGGTAAATTCTTTTCCCTTCTTACTGATTCTTTCTTTTGTAAACAATGCTCTGGGCTTATTTCAAAATGGTTACTTTCATATTTCCAAAGTGTTACTTTTCCTCCTTGCTCTGGCCAAGCACTAGGTAAATTTTTTCTAATCTTCACCATGAGAACCTTGTGGGGGGAATCCTAGAGGTAAAACTCATGAAAATGTTGGGATCCCACTGAAATTGGGCTCCCAGTAGTTTTTAACTACTTACTAAAGCTAGTCCATACTTAGTCACCAGAAATTCATCGAAGTTACTATTTAAGTGTTCCTACTGCTATTAGGCCCAATGTCCTCTGCTCCAGGTAAACTGATCTATATTCTCTGGATTTGCTTGCCTATTCAGTTTCTGGGGTGGCAGTTTATCCTATGACCTCAATTCTCTGAAGGATCTAAGACAAGTCATTGGTTTTCAGTTTGTTCTGCCTTTTTCTTGTTAAGAGGGCAGGTGTGATGACTGCCACGCTCTTTACATTTTGGAATGAAAACCAGATGTCTCTGATGTTCCTATATTTTAAATTTATGAATAAGTTACACTCTTCTCAACTAGAAACATCTATAAATCTAGAGTTATAGAGCTCCAATTGTCCCAATGTGTTTCTATCATGGCACTTAAAATTTTCACATTATCAATCAGATATTATTGTATGAAACAATTTAGAAACACATAAACAACTGCTCCTTTCTGGTAACTATGAACATTACTACAGTTCATTTGCAAATATTCCTTTCAAGTAATTGAATAGCAATTAATGAGCTAAAATAAGAAAGTAAAATTTCCTCAAATTAAAGGGAAGATGGGGAGGGAATTATTTTCCTATTCAAAATTGGAAAAAAAAACATTTAATTAGAATACTCATTTAAAACATTAGCTCTGAAGGCCAGATGTGGTAGCTCACGCCTGTAATCCCAGCACTTTGGGAGGCCAAGGTGAGTGGATCACCTGAGGTCAGGAGTTCGAGACTAGCCTGGCCAACATGGTGAAACACTGTCTCTATTAAAAATACAAAAAATTAGCTGGGTGTGGTGGCAGGCACCTGTAATCCCAGCTACTTTGGAGGCTGAGGCAGGAGAATTGCTTGAACCTGGGAGGCAGAGGTTGCAGTGAGTGGAGATCATGACATTGCACTCCAGCCTGGGTGACAGAGCAAGACTCTGTTTCAAAAAAAAAAAATAGTTCTGGGAACTCTTAAATAAAGACAATGACAAATAGCATATTGGTTTTCTGTTGCTGCATAACAAATTACAACAAATTTAGCAAAATAAAACACTTTCTATTAGCTCACAGTTCTATAGGCTTGAAGTCTGGATAGGCTCAACTGGGTTCTATGCTGAGGGTTTCACAAGGCTAAAATTAAAATATTGATCATCCTGGGCTCTTACCTGGAGGCTCTGGGAAAGAATCCACTTCCAAGATCACTCAGGTTGTTGACTAAATTTAGCTCCTTGAGGTGTAGGACTGAGGTCTTCATTTCCTTGCTTCTGTTTGTGGAGGGTTGCTCAGCTCCTGCAGGTTGCTTTTCCATCCTTGCACATGACACCTTCCACTTTCAAAGCCAGAAATGGTACATCAAATCTTTCTCATGCTTTGAATCTCTATGACTTCCCCTTCTGCCATCAGCCAGAGAATGTTCTCTGCTTTTATGGGCTCACGAGACCAGATCGTATCTAACCAGATAATCTCCCTATTTTAAGGTCAACTGTGCTGTATACCTTAACATAATCATGGGAGTACTACCTCATAACATTCAAAGGTTCCAGGGATTCAGGTGGAACATCTTTGGAGGGACATCCTAGAACTTCTGCCTACTACCAGTGGGTATCCAGGTCTCTTAGGATAGGGAGAAGCCAGAAACATTCAGGACATTGGACACTTTAAGAAGAACTGGGGTGCTTCAGTCTGCAGAACAGAAGAAAGGGGTAACAGGTTCTACATTCTTCAAAGACTGCAGGTAGAAGAAATGCTTATACATGCATTCACTCCACAAACAAGATTGGGTTCCTGTCAGGTGCCAACACGTGTGCCAGATGTTGGAAATACAAAGATGAATAAGACCCATTTCTGTTCTCAGGGAGCTCACAATCTCATGTCCAGACAGGAGAGGCTGAGGTGAAAGCCTCTAAGATGTCCATGTCTGATAGACTTCTCTAGGATGATCCTATGCTGTCCTTGTCCGTGATTAAATGATATATGATAACCATCGAATCTCCTCCTATGATGTTCCTCTCTGTAATGGTCCTCTATGATGCCCCTTTGTATGATGCCCTTATCCGTGATGAGCCTATGCTGCATTTAATCTGTGATGCCTCTGTCTATGCTGTCCCTCTCTATGGCACTTGTCTCTCTAGCACCCCTCTCTGTGGTGCTCCTCATTATGGCACTCCTTTCTATGGCAACCCCTCTCTATGGCGCCTCTCTCTCTGGTGCCTCTCTCTATGGTACTCCTCTCTATGGCACCCCTTTCTATGGCACACTTCCCTATGGTGCTCCTTTTCATTATATCTATCTCTAGGAAGCCATCCTCTAAGAGGCTGGCTTTAAGAAGCTCCTCTCAATCTTTTTCTTTAGGTATTTTTAAAGTTGTGGTAAAATATTCATAACGTAAAATTTACCATTTAGCCCTTTTAAAGTGTACAATTCAATGACATTAAGTACATTCACAATGTTGTATAACCATCATTAGGTATTTCTGGAAGTTTCTCGTCATCCCAAACAGAAACTCTGTATTCATTAGACAAGAACTTCCCATTCTTCCTTCCCCCAGCTCCTGGTAATCTCTGTTCTACTTTCTGTCTGTATGAATTTGCCTATTCTAGGGACCTTTTATAAGTGGAATCGTACAGTATTTGTCCTTTTCTGTCTGACTTCTTTCACTTAGCATAATGTCTTCAAGTTTTATATCATGTTGTAGCATGTGTCAGACTTTCATTTCTTTTAAAAGCCCTGAATACAATTCCATTGTATGGGCATACCACATTTTATTTATCCATTTATATGTCGATGGACACTTGGGTTGCTTTCACTTTTTTTCTATTGTGAATAATGCTGCTGTGAACACTGGTGTACAAGTGTATGTTTGAGTCCCTGCTCCCTGCTTTCTATTCTTTTAGGTGTGTACCTAGGAGTGGAATTGCTGGATTATCTGGCAATTTTATATTTACATTTTGAAGAACCACAAAACTGTTTTCCATAGTGGCTGTACCATTTTATATTCCCACAATCAATGCATGAGGGTTCCAATTACTTCATGTTCTCACCAACGCTTGCTGTTTTCTATGTGTGTGTGTGTGTGTGTTTGATAATAGCCATGCCAATGGGTGTGAAGTGGTAGCTCATTGTGGGCTTGTTTGGAAGCCACTCTTTAAGATGCTTTTCTCTGTGACGTTCCTGTCTATGATGTACTGCTCTCTGACACCCCTGTTTGGTATCCCTCTCTATTATTTTTTTTTTTGTAATACCGACCCTCTCTATGGTGTCCCTGTCAGTGGTGCTCCTCTCTATGATGCCCCTCTCTACAATTCCCCTTATTGTAATGCCCCTCTGCATTTTTGCCTCCTGTATGGTCCCCCTATCAGTAGAATGAGCTATTCTTCTGGGGATTATCTCCCTTTCCTGGGGGCATTCAAACAAAGGCAAGATGGCCAGCAGTCAGGGTTGCTGTTAAAGAGATTTCTGAGGTCACTTATGACTCTAGCTTATGACAACAATGTCATCATCTTTTCAGTGCGGCTTTGAGCTGTTCTTCCAGCATCTGAGATGTATTTGTATTGACTCGTTCAGACACCTTCTGTATCTGTCCTTCTCCATGGCCAGTGGCATAGTCCATGAAAAAATTACTGAGTGCAATTTGAGTTGCTGCCTTTAACTGCGTAATTTGGTTTTACACTCATTTTTGCTTTTTTATTTAACCATCACTTTTTATAGTAGTTGCTGTGAGCCAAAGACTGTTGTAAGCATTGCATAAATACTAACACACTGACTCCATTTAATTCCTGTTTTACGGATGAAGAATTGAAACCAGAGAAGTTAAGACACTTCTGTCTGGTAACACGTGTGTAAGTAGAGAAGCTGGGATTCAAACTCAGGCTGTCTTGTTCTCAAGCACTGAGTTGAAAGGTCAACAAATGTTTTTTGAAGATTGACCATATGCTGGGTACAAGACAAAGATACAGTTCTTGTGCTTATTAAGGAGTCAGGTCCAGAGGAAGAGAGAAATGTTCATTGATAGTGATTCTGATTCCCAGGATTCATGGAGGTGAGTAGTGAGAAATATGGCTGAGAAGGTAGACAAAAGCTAGATGGAGAAGGAAAGCCTTGCCAGGATTGGACTTTAGAATCATGTAAGATCAGAGTAGGACAGATTCATGATGAAATTTCCAACAAGGTGTAGTGAAATGAAGAAAATGTAGGCAATTTAATATGCTTTTTTCATAAAGCTAAATTAATTTACTATAAAAGGCTGTCCTTTGTTCCAAGATTACATCTTTCTTATATTTTTTGATGGCAAAATGTACATTCTTTTGATATTTTTGAGGTAAGAAGGTTTTTTGTTATGTCATTAATGGTTAATTTAAAGTTGGCAACCCATATTAACTTCTGCCATTAAAAAATAACATTAGTCCCTGAAATTTGAAAATCTGGGAATCAATGCCATAAGAAATGTCAGAACAAAGCAATACAAAATATCAGTGAGAGGTCAAGTACAGTAAGAGCTAAAGTGCTGAATAGATTTGGCCATGAGGAGGTCATCAGCCACATTATTTGGGGGAAGTTTTGGCAGGGTGATGCGGTGGGAGGCAGGCTATGGTGGGGATGCATAAGTCTCATTTATCTCTAGGAAACAAAACTTGGGTAGCCACACAGAAAAAAAACGTATTAGGTCATTACATATATGTGCTTATGTTCTGCTGGTTGATAGGCTGCCACATATTTAAGACAGCTGGAAAGGAAGGAGAAATGACAAAGAAACTAATTTAAGCCAAGGTTGTTAAGCAAAAAGATTGACAGACTCTAAAATTACCCACTCAACCTGATGAAAAAAGTATTCATCACTTTTCCTCTCTCTCTTTCTCTCTCCCTTGGTCCCTCTCTCTCTTTCAGTCATGACAACATCCTCCTAGATCAGAAACTAGATGAACATCAGCATCCTAAAAATCCAAGCATCTTTATGAGGGATCAAAGTCATGTTCAGGGACACATGTCTTCATCAGCATTCTAGTCATTCCATTCTTGCTCTGCCTGACCCAGACTGAGAAGACATCTGAGACTGGATTTTATGTCCATTCCAGAGAGTGTACAGCATGAAATACTGTCCTTCTGGCTGCCAGTCTGACTTGGCCTGAGAGAAGTTGGGTGAGAAGCATGCCCAAGTCTCCACCGAACCAATGTGGAGAGCTAATCACAAGTTAGGGCACTTTGGGTTGAACGTTCATCTATGATAAACTGGCAAGCCACTCTCCCTGTGTGTTTCCCTTCAGACTGTATGATTTCAGTGCAAAGGTTGTCTTAGAACCTGAAGACCTAGAAACATTTTGAAACCTGAACTGGCCTATTCTCGGAGACTAGTGCTGAGTCTATTGGGATAACATCAATCTGCAGGTTTTTCCCAGCACTGAAGACATATTTCATCCTATAATTGGAAAATAATTTGATTTATATTCCATTGTGTCAGAGCCTCCACTCAGGTCTCTCGGAGGAGAGGTCTAGGCAGCAGGGAGATGGTCTAGTTTTGAAAAAAAAAATGCTCCATAGACACTTACGGAGAAAGTGCAAAAATGGAGCCTGAGTGATGTTTATGAAAGAATTCCAATGCCTCTTTGTAGATTCCTGAGGTAGATTGAGGGATGTGAAGTATGGAGAGCCCAGACACAAAAATAGTGTAATGATTGGGCTCCCATCCTGGAACTTGCATTTGCTGGGTCCTGTCTATTACATGCCAGGCACTTAACATAGGAGTTCATTACATCTTCTCAATGCCACTGCAAATAGGTATAATTATCTCTATTTTTCTAAAGAAGAGAAAACAAAGTCCAGAAAGATGGGTAACTTGGCCCAGGTCATATAGCTGGCAAATACCTGAGTGATAATTTGAACCTGAACCCAAGTCTGTCTCACTCTGAGACCACATCCTTTCCTGTGCTCCAAAGGCTGAGTTTGTAAGTGTGATCGATGCCTCTGCTAGAAGTGCAGAGTATACAAGCAGAACAACCCAAGACACGTGCTATTGATCCAGGCAGTGGTACTCAGGGCGTTTTCCTGTGGAGTTTATGCTGGACCTACTAGCATCATTTTCCTCATTTTTCTCAGGGAATGCCTGGAAACTAAGATAATTGCTCATCAGAACTACCTTAGGAAGCTCAAGTGGTAAGGGGGACTCTCTTAACCTAGAAAATTCTGGGAAATTACCCCTCTCAAGCACAGGTCAGCAAACTTTTTCTTTAAAGTGTCAGATAGTCAATGTTTTCGGCTTCATGAGTCAGAAAAATCTCTGTCGCAACTATTCAACTCTGCTGTTGTAGCTCAAAAGCTGCTGCAGACAATAATTCATAAATGAATGAGTGTGGCTGTGCTCCAATAAACCTTTAAGGTCACTCAAGCTTGAATTTTGTATAATTTTCACTTGTCAAAAAATGTTATTTCCTTCTAAAAATTTTTTCAAATTTAAACATGTAAAAACCATTCATAGCTCACAGGCCATACAAAAGAGGTGGGCAGTGTGGATTTAGCCCACAGGCCATAGTTTGCCAATCCCTGCTCCAGAGGATCATATTTTATTTTATTTTTCCCCATATGTTAGATGGTTTACTCTCAGAAGGTTTACAAAAGTAGACAAGAAGATCTGTTGATAATTAATTAGTGAAAAACTACTGAATATAGCTTGACATTTTAAATCCTATTAACACCAATTTTTGGCCACCAGGATGACTCACAGTAAACAAAATTCCTTATTACTTTTTTTAAAAACCTTCCTTTCAATTGAAGTGTTATTTGAAATAATTGTAGATTCATATGCACTTGTAAGAAATAATATATAGAGACCCCTTGCACCCTTCACCCAAGTTCCCCCTATGGTAACATTTTACAAAATGATCTACCAGTTTTGTCCAGATTTCTTCAGTTTTGCTTGTACTGGTGTGTGTGTGTGTGTGTGCGCGCACATGCATGTGTGTGTGTGTGCATGCATGCACATATTTAGTTATATCACTGCAAAGATCCCTGTGTTGCCCTTTCATAACTATATCCACCTCCTCCTGCCTCCCTATCCCTAGCTCCTGGCAACCACCAATCTGTTCTTTATTTCTAAAATTTGGTCATTTTAAGAATGCTACACAAATGGAATCATACAATATGTAACTTTTTGAGATTGACTTTTCTTTCCTTTTCTTTTTTTTTTTTTTTTTTTTTTTTTTTGAGACGGAGCCTATATCTGTCGCCCAGGCTGGAGTGCAGTGGTGCGATCTCGACTCACTGCAACCTCCGCCTCCCGGGTTCACTCCATTCTCCTGCTGAGTAGCTGGGACTACAGGCGCCTGCCACAACGCCTGGCTAATTTTTTGTGTTTTTGGTAGAGACGGGGTTTCACCGGGTTAGCCAGGATGGTCTCGATCTCCTGATCTCGTGATCCACCCACCTCGGCCTCCCAAAGTGCTGGATTACAGGCGTGAGCCACTGCGCCCGGCCTGAGATTGACTTTTCATTCAGAATATTCCCCTGGAGATTCATCCAGGTTGTTGCATGTATCAGAAGTTAATTCCTTTTTATTCCTGCATAGCATTCCATGGTAAAGATTACCACTGTTTGTTTAATCCTTCATTTGCTGAAGGACGTTTGGATTGTTTCTAGGTTCAGGCTAACATGAATAAAGCATCTCTGAATGTTTGTGTGCAGGTTTTTGTGTGAACATTTCATGTCTCTGGGATAAATGCCCAAAGTGCAATTTCTGGTCTATATGGTACTTTCATACTTGTTACTTTTTAAATATTCCCTTTGCACATATTTTAAAATATGCCTTTTTAACATTACTACAAAAACACACCCCGTAACACATGACACCGTGGTAACAGCTCTTTAAAAATTCCCTGCCATCTTGCATTCTCATTTTATAGACACAGAAACTCTACACTAGAGAACTTAACTGACCCCAAAGGGTCAGTCATAAGTCACAGAATGGTCAGTGCAAGCTGAGCCAGGACAAGAAATAACTTCTTCCTTGTCTCCCATTGGTGCTGACATCTAAACATGCTGCACCAGTGAAATTACAGACAGAAGCAGCCAACCACGTGGCGTTTCTCATTATGGAAGAAAGAAAATGGTTTACTTGACTCTTAGGGATGTCATGAGCTCACATCCAATGGCCTGTCCTAGCTACAGCCTTCCTCAATGGAGTCCACAGACTCCATTGTGGCTTCTGGTGGCTTCTTCACTCAAAACTTGAGACTGCCTCACAGCATGGGCAAGTGATGAGGAATAGCAAAGTGCAAACATGCAAACAATGTTTAATATTTCTCCAGTGTGACTATGGGAACTGGAAACCCTAAAGCTCTGTGATACTTTTCATCAGGCCCCTGGGGGTTATGCAGCTGTGTGGTTAACAAGTTGACTATACTGATTAGAGAGGGTTGAACTAGTATTGATAAATTACAGTTCCTCAAATCTAAAGCCTTTCCTGACACGTTTCCTGAATGGTCCAAAGAAGAGTTTATTTCATTTCTACATTACACTTAGCAATTAGTTTCTTCAGTCTACTGGCCATGACCAAGAAGTGCAGGAATCCTACCATCTTTCACTCTCTCCTCAGAATCTAGGAGCGATTACAACAATCCGTCCATATCTTTAACCAATGCAGGAGAGTGTGGTCTGTGGATCAGCAGCATCAGCATCACCTGCTGATGTGCAGACTCTCAGGCTTCATCCTCAGAATGGTTGAATGAATTTCTGTGACTGAGGCCCACCAATCTATTTTCCTAGCTCTCACTCGGAGATTCTGAAGCTCACTACGCCAGTTTACAATTAATTTCAAGTATACAACAGAAATGTAAGTCATAGCTTTTAAATAAATAAATAAATAAACAATAATAAAAGCTCAACCAACAAAATAGTTCCAGTCCCTTTCTGACAATTACACAGTCTTTATGAGGTCAATATTGATATAAACATAAACCAGAGTTGTTATTTCTGACATTCAGCAGATTGTAACTTTCTTCACGCATGCACTGTTTAAGTTGTTTCTAATGAAAATGCTCAGTTTGTGCTTCTACTTAGCACCTATTTAAAATTCTTTATCAAACTGTAATTTCCTCGAAGGCAGGAAATGTGTGTCTCCATAGCCTAATAAATAGGTGTCTAATAAATGGTTGTTTAACAAATGAATGGATTGTGTTTTATATTACAGTTGCTTTGCCCTCCACTAAACAGTGCACTTACAGGTTGGAGAAGATGAGGGTTTTGTTTGTGCTGGATTCTCGACGATTTTCTCACTATTCCTAAGTATGTAGCTGACTTCTCTGAATACAATAGGTTCACAAAAGTTGTTGGATGTACAACAACAACCAACTAAATTGCACCTTTAGTGTTACTGCATAGACTCCAAATAATTTTACTATGGACATTATTTCCGTGTACATGTGGGAAAAATTAATTTAGTATGTGCCATTTTGAATATTGTTTAAGAAACATCATTACCTATAAAATGGAGCTGGAGAGCATGTTTGGGGAGATTTGTGGGTGAACAAAGGTAACTGTGACAGACGTACCTCCTTTCAAAAGGGTTTGTCATGGAACAATGAATTAGAAAAGAGGCAATGATACTCAGCCAGGTGAGCCAGGGGGCCCCAGCTTTTTTACTGAAATTTTCTAGTTAAGAAACCAAATTACACAGGCTCACTAGATGATCCAAATTCCAACATTTAGGTAGGATATTTCAAGCCCTTTGATGTTGAACTTTTAGATTTAGCTGCCTTGTTAGTTATTCTCTATGAATGAGAGTATCTGGCACTTCCACAGAAAGGTGGAAATGACAAATAAGCACTTTTGAAGGATCAGATATGTATGAAGGAAAAATACAGTGTCTGTGCTCAAGAACCAAAGATAACTTAGCAAGGATGATCTGTGCTCTTTAATTTTTATATATACCGTATGAAGGATGGGAAATGCTAAGTGTTTTCCTCAGTGGTCTTAGTTATAAAACATAACAGAGGGATACAAGTTTTATAATCTACCTTTCAGTAAAATAAACAAATAAATCATTTGTCTGTGCTTTGGAATCTAAGAGGAACATAAAGCAAAATTAGATATGTTCATGATAGGTAGACTTCAGCAATGAAGTAGGAGTTTGGAAAACCCCTACAGTCAACCCTAGGATGACTTCAACATGATTTTCTTTCTTTCTCTCTCTCTCTTTTTTTTTTTTTTTTTTTTGACAGAGTCTCACTTCGTCATCCAGACTGGAGTACAGTGGTGTGATCTTGGCTCACTGCTACCTCTGCCTCCTGGGTTAAAGTGATTCTCGTGCTTCAGTCGCCTGAGTAGCTGGGAATACAGGCATGAACCACCATGCCTGGCTATTTTTGTAGTTTTAGTAGAGACGGGGTTCCACCATGTTGGCCAGGCTGGTCTCGAACTCCTGACCTCAGGTGATTTGCCTGCCTTGGCCTCCCAAAGTGCTGGGATAACAGGCATGAGTCACCACACCTGGCCAACATGATTTTCATTTCCATCAAAATGACATTTCCTTAAGAATGACAAGAAGATAAAATGGCTATGAATATTAATTTCTTTCATTCTATATTGCTGCTATTTTTGTATATTTATAAGAATAAGATTTTGTTGTTGATTAGGGTTTTTGCTCTATTGAAATAACACCTTCAGGACATGTATATTTCTTAAATGACTAACATGCTTCTGATCCAAGAGGACATCCAAAACTGGACTGAGTATAGCATTATCTTCCAAATAAATTTTAACTTTGTGTTTAATTTGTTTAAGCATTTTTCACAGAATTTGTCTCCAGACAAAACTCATAAAAGTTAGTTTTGAGTCAACACATGTTACAATGGTTGCCTGAAATCACTAAATATTTTAGTATTGTTAATTCAAATTCATTTGCGCAGTATTTCACATGCAAAGCTTTAGACTCATCCAGTCTCAGAATGATTCTTTGAAGGCATAAAGCTGTCAATTGTGAACTAAATGGACAAGGTGATGGAAAGTAAATGTCTACCTTCAACTCTGGCAGGTCATTGTTTCTACATGCTATCAGTGTTTTTCATTAGCTATATTAACAAAGACATCTTAAGTCCTGCCTAAGTCCACAGGCCTCTGAAGGAAGTCTAAACAACTTTGAGTGATTTGGAGTAGAAGCAGTACTAGGCAACAAATTCAAAAGCCTTTTGGTGGGTACCGTCTCTCCTAGAGGTGGTGTGCTTTGCCAGATTTGTCCTTCATAGTGACAGTTCCATGGTTCACAGGTTTATCAAATACTAGGCCATCACCCTCAAAGAGCTTGGAGGGGATGATATTAGCCAGCATTTATTGAGTGCTTCCTCTGTTTAGAATACTACACATACTTCTTCTAATTTAGTCTTATCAAATGACTCTGGGAGGCAGGTGGTGAAAGAAACCAAGGCTAAGAAGTTTAAGTGTTAGGAGTAGGAAGTCCAGCTAACAAGTGACACAGCAGAGATTCTAAGTTAGATCTGTGTAGCTCAAAAGTTTATCCTCCTAAGCTCTGTGCCATTCTGCAGGTCATCACAGGGCATTCAATAGCTAGTGATGGTGGCCATGGCAAATTGAGGGGTGTGAAAACCAGAGTTCTTTTCTACACCTTTCCTTAGCTAGGATGGGAAGCAACACACATATACATTGATATACATTGATTTTATTTTGGTTTATTTATGAAGGGATAATTTGCATTGTGTGTGCATGTGTACTCTCTCTCTCTCTCTCTCTCTGTGTCTCCCTCCCTCCCTCCTCCCTCTTTCTGTGTGTGTCACTCTTTCTCTCTGCATATGTGTGAGAAAGACAGAGACAGTGTGAGAGAGAGAGAGTAAGAGAGAGAGAGAGAGAAATAATACTTAGAAGTATTAAAAGTTTGAAGACCACTCATCTAGTCTCTTCTACTAATTAAATGAAATTAATTTGTATTGTAACTTATCTCCCTTATGCATACCCATCTATTTGCAACTTAAGAAAGACTATATTCTTAATTGTTGCATTGCAATTGTTAAATTTATTGCAACCAATGACATCACATTTCTCTATTGCATATTTTTATCTCCCCAGTCATGAGGCAGTGGATGTTCTTTATCCTCACCTCCCCCTAATTGTTTCCCTTTGGTACACACTACTTCCTTCAATTTTCATAAATTCAATAGTCAGGACCCAGAGAGAGCAAGAAACAAATAGATGTTATGTGGAATGAAAACATTACTTCCTGACACTTCCATATTTGTTCTTTCTGGTCTCAGAGTCTCCCAATTAGTTATTCTCCTAATTTTCTGGCAAATTTCAGGAACCCTCACAATATTCAAATTATCATCTTCCAATATTCTTCTCTTGGGAGTTCCCTGGAAACTTCCTGCCAATATGCAATCCTAGCACCTGAGTAAGTGCCATATCTTGTAGACTATGAGAGTAATCTTCCAGATGGCTTATTTTGTAACATTCCGTAAATTACAGGACTCAGTATGTATAGGCATGTCCCCCCCAAGCCTTTCTAATCAGTGGGCTAAGGAGGGCCATTGTTCTATTCATTATACCATATGCCAATCCCTTCTCAAATCTGGGATCATAATTGATGGGTTTTCTTTTTTCCATAGGTCGAGCTTTTGTTTCATGGCTCTCATGTTCTTGAGCAGTCCCATTGGCCTCAAGCCCTTACTTACCCTGACAGTAAGATAATATCACCCATCAAGGAGTCCTAAAATGCAGTCCATTGGAATTAAAGTGATAGTCTTTGCTGTCCTAAAGCTTATCTGTGCTGGACACGCACACAGCCTGGAGGGCAAATGGATTGCTCAGCAGCTTGCCAGGGAGAGAGAAATAGGCAGTGAAGGAATGAGCAGACCCTGGCAGGACAAACCGAACTGGGCAAATCCATAAAGCTACAGCCAGTGAACAAACAACAGCAGTCTCATATTCAGTCACTGGAAATGTGAAGTTTCTTTTGACCTAATGTGTTAATGTGAACCTATGATTCACACAGTCCCGAAAGACAACAAGTTTTGCAGCAGGCCCAGGAACTTCTGTTATAATGTCATCTATGGAAAAGGTCAGGAAAGCAGAAAATATGATCTTTATAATTTTTGTATACCTACAGGGTCAATTATCTATTAATCATATAAAGTGATCATTTCAGGGAAATACTAAAGGAGACTTAAAAAATAGTCAGTAGATTCCAATGATTTACGTCATAAAGAAACAGACCATCTTAAGTAACACATAGACAATAAAAGCAAGCAGATGGTTGCATTCTAACCAGGGCACTAATGGAGGTGCTGTGGCACTGTATCAAAGTAAAGTTTGCCATCTTCAGAACTGCCCACTGGAGTTTTAAATACGGCTGTATAACTTTGAGTCAACAACTGGTAAGCATTCCCTGACCACTCTGAGCATCATTCTTTGCTGCAGGTAAGAATTAATAATTCATCACTAACATGCCGTGTCAAACTCATTTTCTGAAATGGGCCTGAAATGTGTGATTGACTATAACATGAAAATTGGCCATAAAAACAATTCCTCGCATTGCTGAATGGTAAACATAAGTTATTATGAGCAAAATCACAGTAAAAATATATGAGCAAGACCAAACTCATAAGAGACTGGATTTGAAATTTCAAGTGCAGGCTGTAAGCCTGGCAGTTACCAAGTCAAGCGCTGGGTACTCTGTAAAGCTTAACAGTGGGAATGGATCCAGATACTACGGCCTTTTACCTTTACTTCTGCAGAAATTTAAAGCATTTTTATAAATACTAAGCCAGATACTGCTCATTCAATAAATGACTCCTGGAAGTATAGAAGACATTTGGGGGATTAACTCTTTAGGCCACCAAGCTATCATTCACTGCCTAAGAATAATCTTTATTAAAGTAGGAAGAGCCAATCTCTTCTGGAACATCTCACAGCTTAGAAGCCCCAGATTCTTGCCACTTAAGCCTTTTCAAGTGGGAACATTTAAAAAGAAAATTGCATTTGCACTACTATTGCAGAATAGGACTAATCACAAAGATTAGAACAGCCTTGTCATCTTCAGGGGTTAGTTTCACTGAGATGGACCCTACCAGGACACTAGTACTAAGTCACTCACCCCTTGGCTGGCTGTTTTGGCATGTGGACTAACAACACTCCCTTTGTCTTATTCTTGCTTTCTTCTAATTGCCCACTTTCATTTTTGTGCTGTTTGCTCCTCCTTTCATAAAGATACCTAGAGAACAATATATTTTAAGCATCCACCAGCTCAAACACAATGCCCGTGTTTGTCTCATTTCTTATTTCTTGATTTGTTAATGTTAACTTTTCATTTCTTACTTTCTTCTTTATTTACCCTTTTTGCTGATTTCTTTAACTTGCAAGCATTTCCCCATAAATATATTTCTCACCCTTTCTTTTGTTTTCTTCCTTTCTCTCTCTTTCTCTTTTTTGGTCTCCAGTATTTTCTAGCAATTTGTGGCTTGCCTCTTCTTGATCCCTTAGTCCTGCATCTGTTTGTTTGCTGGGCTTTTGTTTATATATGGGGGATGGGCTTGGCTGGAGAAGGCAGTAGGTTTTTGTTGCTTTGGGACTTCCCTTCCTCTAACATCTCTTGCTGATCTTTTCTTTTCTCATTTTTTTCCTTTGTTTTCCCCCCGACCTCTCTGGTCTTCCACTGATCTTGTAAATCATTATACTTTGTCTTAAAAAATTGTGACATTTTCACAGTAACCAAAAGAGCATGGTACTGGTACAAAAACAGACACATAGACCAATGGAACACAATAGAGAACTCGGAAATAAGGCCACACACCTGCAATCATCTGATCTTTGACAAACCTGACAAAAACAAGCAATGGGGAAAGGATTTTCTATTTAATAAATGGTGCTGGGAGAACTGGCTAGCCATATGCAGAAAACTGAAACTGGACCCCTTCCTTATATCTTGTACAAAAATCAACTCAAGATGAATTAAAGACTTAAATGTAAATCTCAAAACTATAAAAACTCTAGAAGAAAATACAGGCAATACCATTCAGGAAATAGGAACGTGCAAAGATTTCATGAAGAAGATGACAAAAGCAATTGTAACAAAAGCAAAAATTGACAAATGACATCCAATTAAAGAGCTTCTGCACAGCAAAATAATCTATCATCAGAGTGAACAGACAGCCTACAGAATAAGAGAAAATTTTTGCATTCTGTCCATCCTACAAACGTCTAATATCCAGAGTCTACAAGGAACTTAAAACAAATTTACAAGAAAAAACCAAAGTAAGCAAAGGACATGAATGGACACTTCTCAAAAAAAGACATACATGTGGCCAACAAGCATATGAAAAAAAGCTCGACATCACTAATCAATAGAGAAATGCATATTAAAACCATAATGAGATATCATCTCATGCCAGTCAGAATGGCAACTATTAAAAAGTCAAAGAACAACAGATGCTGGCGAGGTTGTAGAGAAAAAAGAACACTTTTACACTGTTGGTAGGATTGTAAATTAGTTCAACCATCATGGAAGACAGTGTGGCAATTCCTCAAAGATCGAGAGGCAGAAATACCATTTGAGCCGGCAATCCCATTACTGGGTATATAACCAAAGGAATATAAATAATTCTGTTATAAAGATACATGCACGCTTATGTTCATTGCAGCACTATTCACATGGAAAAGACATGGAATCAACTCAAATGCCCATCAATGAGAGACTAGATAAAGAAAATGTGGTACATATACACCATAGAATACTATGCAGCCATAAAAAGGAATGAGATCATGTCCTTTGCAGGGACATGGATGGAGCTGGAAGCCATTATCCTCAGCAAACTAATGCAGGAACAGAAAACCAAACACTGCATGTTTTCACTTATACATGGGAGCTAAATGATGAGAACACATGGACATATGGGTGGGAACAACACACACTGGGGCCTGTTGGGGAGGTGGGGGGATGGAGAGCATCAAGAAGAATAGCTAATGCATGCTGGGCTTAATACCTAGGTGATGGGTTGATCTGTGTAGCAAACCATCATGGCACATGTTTACCTAGTAACAAACCTGCACATCCTGCACATATACCCCTGAACTTCAAATAAAAGTTAAAGATAAAAAAAAGTATGACATTTTATTTTCTTATATCTTTCATCTAACTTTGAAAAAAGTAAAAACTAATTAAAGCTTACCCTCCTTAAAATAGAAAAACGTTCAAATGGACACATACAGTTGTGTGTGTGTGTGTGTGTATGTGTGCGTGTGTATAATACATATATAATATATAAATAAAATGTACATAAAAATATATATAAATACATACAGTGTTGCTTTATCATTGATAGTGACCCTAGTAAGTAAAACAAGAACTGGTTGTACTAACGTCAATACGTGGAAATAACCTACTAGAACTACACAAGCCCTGAAATGGTCTTGGAAGCATCAACACAGATTAATTCTTTTATTTTGGAATATAGCAATATAAACATTTCATTGGATTCATTAGTATTATATATTTAAATTTAAATTTAACATTGATCAATAGCAATACATTATATGCAACACACACACATATACACACCCTATTATTTTATTCACAGGCAGGTCATTTATAAATAAACTTTTGCATAGTCTAAAACTCATATATTAACTTATGCTACCAAAATACAGCCTGGGTAAGCAGAGAAACAAATAAACCAAATGGACAAGTATATATAAAATAGACTGTTTTAGAGATAACACAGGACAGATTTTATTAACTAATTTATGACCTACAGTCTGTTGGCAGAGGCCTTCCTCCTCCCTAATTTCAGTCTTTCTGAACAGGAAAAACAGACCAGAAGGCTTGATGGTGTGCAAATCTCACATCTTTATCTCCGCAAGAGCTTTATTTGGGGGTCTGCAAACAGAAATTCTCACCATTTTCCATTGATTGTAATGTTTGATGTGTTTTCTCTTTGCTGAAACCTTCGCTCTGGATCATTCTGCCAGGTTCCTTCATTATCTTCAAACTATCGGCAAATGATTTATTGACAGGTAACTATATTCATAGACAAAGTGAACTCATTTTCTGGTTTGACACTGTAGCTCTCACTTTCTTCTATTGCACTGTGACTCCAAAAACACCCAGGCTTGCAGCAACTACTATTGCACATATTAATCAGAAGTTTCTATGGAGTGCTCCTGCTTTGAACTCAGCAAAGCCACAGTGAAAATGGCAGTCCCTTTGGGAGATACTATTCAGATTTAAAATGGACTTTAAAAAAATTGCACTTCTGTCTTGAAATCCATTTGTGCTAACATGGGTCATGTAGAGGAAAAATTACGAAGGCAATGGAAAGAGAAAGGTCTTTACATGGCTAGGATTTTTTTTTTTTTTTTTTTTTTTTTTTTTTTTTTTTTTTTTTTTTTTCAGATAACGGCTTCCACTCCACTTCCATCCTCACTCCTCCCATATACCCAAATCCCAATCTGGGTACATACAGTAAAATCTTAAATATGCACATTGAGAAGCAAGTGCAATCTAGTTATCTGAAAGTTCATACAAACGCTTCTCAGTCTTCCACCCAAACATTACACAAGTGAAATGACAAAATGGGATGCCTCCCACTCTCTTCCACACGTTTTTCTATAGGAACATAAGCGTTTGGATAACTGAATAGGATCTTGATGGGAAATTTAAGCTTCTTAAGAATTCAGTGAAAGATAAATGTGGTTTTATTAATACATACATATGCTCAAACCATAGACATACAGTTCAGTTCTAAAATAAAGAGACTTACATAACGTGTGCCAAGAACAAAGGGAAAGAAATGGAACAATGCAAGGAGATATAAATTTTGGTAGTGACTTAGATCCTACAATGCAACAACACCTGAACAATGGGAAGCTAATACCTTGATTCCACAAGGTTTAACCTCTTTCTCCCCTTCATCTGCCCATTCCAAGGTTTTCCTAACCCTATGGCTGCAGCTTTCACTGCCTAATGACTCCCCTTAATGGGAGACTATTTGGAAGCCAGAAAGGAATTTGCTGAGGTCACTCAAGGGTAGTGGAATTACACATGTCACATAAAATGCTCTTGCTAAATTGATGCTAGAAAAACGGAATGGCAAAACCTTAACCCAAACCCTATTGGGAGTGTGCAGTTAATGGAGTGTGCTCATCTGTTAGTGAAAACTCTCGGGTTACAGTTTTCTAAATCCTATAGTCCTCTTACAAATGATAAGGGATCTCAGCTGAGAAAAGCAATGTAGCTTATTCCTATTTGGGATCCCTTAATCCAGGTTGAGGGAAGGGGGTAAGGGGGTTGGAATGAAATAGAAAGAATTCACCAGACAACTGAAGTTAATAGCTGTCCTGTACATTATCAACAAGGAGAAAACTTCACTTAGGTAAACTTACAGAGTGTTGAGATCTTGGCTGTCAAGACCCTCACATCCCACTCCAGGAAGTTATTGAAAATAGTTCTTCTCCCTCCAGGCTTTATTGCTGGTGAATTTGTGGGTTATAATAGTATCTCACATGTAGGACATTTGACCATGCATGAAGTGATTTTCATTCATGCAGACCTCATCTGATTGTCCCAAAAATTCTTGAGGTGAATGTTTATGACCTAATTTTTAAAGATGAGGAAACTAAGGTTCAGAAAAACTTAGCATCACACAGCTACTAAATGGATGAGCTAAGACTTGAACTCACACCATGACTTTCCGCCTCAAAGCTCATGCATTTTTCCAGTCAATCAGTTTACTCCCTTCCACCAAACCAGGCCAACTTTCATTGTCCCCTACACCACCATCCTTCTAGATACGTGAACCAAATTCCTGCGAGTGTGCTTTTACACCTCCTAGTCCCTCATCATCTCCCTTGCCCCACACATCATCCACTCCTTTCGATTTCACCTCTCTAAAATAGAAATGAAATCCATCCACTTCTCTTCATCTCTACCACCATGATATTCATACAAGCAGATATTATTTTTGCTTTCCAAGGCTCCTGTTTGGTTCACCTACATTGACTCTGATGGCCCTCCAATTTGATCTACTATGTTGATGCAAAAGTAATCATGGTTTTTGTAATTACTTTTAATTGCAAAATACGCGATTACTTTTGCAACAACCTAATATTTTCCAGGTTGCTGCCAATGTGAACTTTTCAAAAGACCAATGTCACCGCTTGCTGAAAACTCCCTCATAGAGTCCTACCCCTGCAAACACACTGCCTCAAGTCCTTTCCATCTAGCTCTCAGCTCAAGCAATGCCCTCTGCCTTTCTCTGCCTTCCTCTGTAGCAGATCAGCTACATCTTCCCAGTACAATCTCATGGCAACATATACCTCCATTTTATAGCTTTTATTCCAGGTGAACTTTTACTCATGTCTGTGTGATATTTCATCAATGTTTGCCTCCTACACTTGACTGTTATTTACTTAAATGCAGGTTCCACTTTAGCCTTAGTACATAGGGTGATGCCTGGTTCAGAGAAAGCATTTGACAAATATTATTGAACAAATGTAGAGCTTCTCTTTCTTCTTTTTCTCTTTTTCCTGCCCTCTCTCCATTCCTCTACTCTCATCCTTATCCCTTTCCTGTCCCATCTTCATGGGACTTTGCTCTCTTACTTAGTCTTCATTGAAAAGAAATCCGTGCCAAAGCAGTAAATATGGCAACTACAAATGTTGTTCTCCCTAAAGCCATTTAATTTCAACTAGGACACTCTTGATGCCTTAAAAGACAACAAAATAATTCTCTAAAGCTGATGTTTTAGCTGTTCTCATGAGATGGGGAAGATACACCCTATTTCATGAGTTCTCCGAGGAAATTCTTTCCCAGTTTAACCCAGTTGATATTGGGAGGTATCTTACATTTGTAGCTGCTCAGGCTGCAGTTGTGATATAATTGTCAATGCCTGCCCATGAACTGTCTTGATCATAGCAGTTCTTACTGTTGTCAGTTCATTTGAGCTATAGGCATTATTTTAAAACAAGCTTTGCCTGTTAGGAGAAGAGAAGTTGCACACCTGGCAAAACCACTCAAAGAAAAAGGAAGGAGGAAAGATCCCCCCCACACACCCCCGCCAGTCCAAGAGAGAGAAAGAGAGAGAGAGAGATCCTTTCAAGGATCAGGTAGTACTGGCAGAAAGTCGTCTGGACATATACTCAGGAGACCTATGGACCCCACCAAGTGTGCTGGATCTTAATGCATTTGTAGGTATATGTTTAAAGCATTAAATAATTAGCTCACTGAGATGTGTAGCAACTTGATGGGCATTCCTTGGGTTATGAATGGACAACTGCATTCTCTTGTAGGCCCATTTGTGGAAAGAATATAGTCTTGATCATCACCTTCTAGTAGAAATGCAGAGCGAGAAGTTCTTTATTTAAAAATGCTGCATTTTGACCCAAAGTATGTTGGCATGGTGCAGAAAAGCACAGATACAACGACTCAGTTGAAAAGTTAAAGCTTTTTAAAAGTTTATCTCACCTATATCTTCCATATTACTTATGCACAGGGGGGAGACATATGATTTTTAAATAATCAGTCTAAATAAGAGTCAGCCAATAACTCTCTTTTAGAGAATATTTCTCTAAAAGAGAATAATTGTCTAAAACAGATTAACTCTCTGTTAGGTGTTATTTCAATAAATTTAGCATAAAATACTTAAGTGCTAAGAAAACATTGTGTTATCGATTAATTGGAAGAATTCTTTCTTTCTTAGCGGTGAATCTTATAATCGATCATATATGAGATTCAATAAAACTAAGTCAGAAATAGAGAGCCATTTGATCTACACTTTGATAAAGCTGCGCTGCTTCCTCATTACACAAACACCATATGGCCCCCACTTGCCTTAGCAGAGTGAACTCTTGCCAAGACATGTTAGCACATGGGATACATTCTCTCCACATCTTGGGTGCCACATCAGATTAAATGTTACATTCTGCTGGGGTGGGATGTTGGTGGATGTGGAATTAGAGAAAAAGACTGGGGTCTGAGGGTAATCTAGGGGGGCAAGTGGCTTTTATCAATGAATTTGCTAGCCCAGTTCCTCCCGCCATTGCTGGTGAAAAAGATTTCAAGCTGTTAAATTAATAAGTATGAAGTGAGTATTTTTTGCTTTATAAAACACAGTACTTTTGAGAAAACACCTTAAAAGGGGGAAATCTACATTGAGAAGATGTAGATTGCTACAGAAGAAGTCTTTAGAACAAGGGTGTCAAACACAGAAACCTACAAGGGACAAACAGGTAACACCAATAAGCAAAGAGGACATGCCGTAAGACATTAGAAGGTATATCATGCTTCACTGAAACACAAATTTTAAATCATTGAGTGAGCAAAATTACATAAGGGCCACCAGTGTGCATCTGCTACTTCTTCAACCCCTGAATTATTTACTTGACAATGTGCCTAACTTATCTCCACCCATTTCAGATCTAGCCAATATTTATTGATTGGCCTCATGCCCAGCATTGTGCCAGGTGTGTTCACAGACAGGACCATTTTCAATACTCATAACCGCCCAATGAAGTGTGTATTTATGTCTCCATCGACAGATGAGGAAATTGAATCCCCTAGAAGTTTAAAATGTCTTGGCCAAACCCACCATTCATTGCTCTGGAAGAAACTTGGGAAGCACTACCATTCTTTTGTTTCTTAACTTTGAGCCAAGGATATCAGTTTAGGTAAACTTGTTATCTGTTCTCTGGTAGTTTATATGCTGTTTTGTTCCCCCAAGGCAATACATGATGAGTGTGTCACTACAGATATAAATAACTGTACAATTAGATACTCAGGGGGAGAAATAATTTTGGTTAAAATAATCAAGGCCTCTGTTGCAGAACAATAGCAATAAATAATTCAGCCTTTTCTGGCTCAAGCTCTTTGACCAAAATTCCAATTCTGTCACATGTTAAAACTCAAACTGTCAATTTGAGGAGGTTCTGCTTAATTTCAATTTTGTCTCAAGTTTAGACAAGTGAAGAGCAACTCACAAGAAAGTGTGAGTATACTCAACTCACACAGTTAGAACCATTCTTTATGCAGCTTCAGCTATTACGTACCATGCATTTCTGAGAATGCTATATTCCCCAAAGCACAGCAATCCATTTTTATTTTCTTTTAAAATAAAAATAACATTAAATGAACCATTGACATTAATATTTATAGTAATTCAATGTCTTTGAAAGGTTCGTTCACAGAAGATTCCCTTATATGTGATTGCAAGCAATTAATTTAAAAATGTAAACGTACTTTTACATTTAACTAGAAGTCATAGTCCTGACTATCACCTCACCAGCTAACCTTTCCTCAAATATAAATATATTTTAAATTGGTTTTACTAATGCCCTAGGTATTTGGAAAATCCTACTGGTGCAAACTAATTATTAATTCATAGTCCCCAATTCTAAGCCTTACATGTATGACCTTAGAAATAATGGCAGCTGCTCTTGCCTGCTTTATAAGAATTGTTACTGAAATTTGTATGTTAATAATTTCCAGTGATTACAAGCCATTATAAAAGCTCTCAAGTTACCTAGAACTCTGGAAATAGCTCTTACCCATGTGGCACCCCAGGAATACTTGACAACTCCAAAGGGAGTGGTTTTGAAAATTACGTTAACAAAATATAAAGTGGCATCATCCAACTCTCAGTTATTTATAGATGCACTGCAGGGAGAATCAAGTGGTCTTTCCTCTATAAGCACACCAAGTTTATTGGCATCCACCTGGCATTATCTGACATGGAAATCATCTGGTCAGTGAAAGCATGAATATCTTGACATATCAGTTACTTGTTCACTGCCCACCAGTGTTTTGTGGCCATCAGTTGGGAAGCTCTGATTTACAGAATGATTAGCAAAAGAGTGAGTGATCAAGTAAGTTTGCAGCAATTCATGTTTCACATCCTGCACCATTCAGGTAATGAGATTTCTCTTTGCAGAAATGCTACCCATTGCATGAAGACTTGGTTTAAATTCATCTGTCTCTTATATACCTGCTTTTCCTCCAGAGTGTTTAGCATAGGACTTCAAAAGGCACTCAATAAATATTTGCTGAATGAATGTAACAGGAATTAATAACGCAAAAAAAAAATGTTTTTGAAAGATAATTGATGTCAAATGGTAGGCAGAGGAAGCCAGAGAAAGTTCACCAGTGATAGAAATGCTGTGTACAAATTTGGTACAATGCCCAAAAAAAGGATTTGCATTTAACAAATAACCTTTAAAGCCAGGTTCTTTTATGTCCCTCACCCCTGGACTAAGCCATATTAGTGGTGGGAGAATCCCAGCCAAACAAACCCTGACAGCAATTTGAGAAAGGGAAGTATAAACAACAACCAAATGTTAGAAAGGATTCCGTGAAGCACTTTGTCATCAGTTGTTCAGGAAACCTCTAAGAATAGAATAGCACACACACAGACACATACAAATACACATACACATACATATACACACACTATAGAACACATCATTAAATTCTTTATGAAGAGGACAAACTGGATAATATGCAGAGGGTCCTAACACTCTCATGATTGCATGAAGGGTGATAAACATTACGATATTTTTCCTTTCATTGAGCCCCCAGGCCCAAGTTAATACAGTGTTGGGGTATTTTGATTGGTTTGATCAATATTCTGGGCCTAGATTGTCAAAGGCAGTTTCCTAACTTTAAAACATCATGACAGAGAAATTGATGCAATCTGCACCATATATGGAGGTAAACTGAGGAAGCTATGTGATCCAGAAATAACTTTCCAGGGATCAGCTCAGGCCAGCCACAGCCTGATGGCCCATGTGCCAAGAGGGGTCAACAACTGGGTATGTCTGCAACCCACTCATCATTTACCAGTGCTCTGTGGTCCATCCATTGAGAAGCTAATTAATTTCATAATATCAGATCGTTTCTCAGAATGATCACCCTAGAAACGAGCCGTCAAGTAGGTTTGCAGCAAACCATACTTCATATGGTGCACACTATACTTCTCTCAGGGAGTCAAAACACGTATTAGTAAATGAACATATTAAGGCTCTGAGAAGACCTATTTCCCATTGTTTGTTTGTTTTTTTTCTCCAGTATTTTCCAACCTCTTTTAACCAGGGCACCTAATAACATCTTGCAGATCTAAGGAGGCTGCTGAATCGTTCAACCCTCCATGCAAGCACACAGTACTGTGACTCGAAAAGGGTCAATGCAACAATATAGGTCCTAACTGTCTTTAATTGGAGGATTAGTTCAGACACTGGAAAAACTTTAATCTTTAAGAAGGAATCCTCCTGGAACTTTGTTAACACTAAACTGTTAAATACCATAAACAATATTATTACCCCCAAACAGGCTGCTGAGGAGCCAGGGATGAGTAGATTCTAGCCGTGAGACTCCCAGTCATCTGCAATAATTCATATGCCACTGGTAAGGATAATTCTAAACATGAGATCTAAAAACCCTATGCATACACCGCCCCCTTGCCCTCCCTACCCCAGGAGACTTATCTGTCTTTCTGGTTATATATTCCCTTGGCTGTTAGTGTAATTAGTGCATAATAACTATGTACATATCAACTCACAGGAAAAACGGCAGACGTGCTGGCTGATTTGGCTTGGGGCCATCTCATCGGCAGGGTGAGACAACCTGGTATTAAACCATCTGTTATTAACTGTATATTCTAAAATAGTGTTTTGTGTCTCCTGGGTTGCTGACTCCCATTGACAGCAACAGAATGTCAAGACTCATATTTTTCCGAGCAGCACTGAGGAGATAAACTTTAAAACATTTGCATTGTCCCTTCTGTTCTGCTGCTTGTGCTATTAAGAATTTTATTTACTAAAATGTCCATTGTATTATACACGGTGCTTTTCTATGTTTCATTTTCACGGAGGTGAACAAGTTTCATTTAAACTGTGTCCTTGTGAAAGTTATGCTTTCTAGAGTCAAAGATCCTAGAGAAAATTGGCCATAGCTTTTGTCCCTATGACTAGGCAGTTGCCAATGCCTGTATGAAATCAATAGTCTCACTAGGAAATGGACTATCACTTGCATTTTTTAAAAAGGTGGTCATTTTCTCAAATCTGCTTGTTTGCACTGATTACTTTTCTTTAAATTAACTTAAGTAATTAATTTCATAATATCAGAAATCTGAAATTGAGTCTTTGTGCCACTTGTTACAGTCAGTAGCACAAACCTGCTCCCCAAACTCAGGATTAAGTTTGTATATGACAGAAAACAACAGTATTCCTTTGAAAGACGAGCAGTCAAATCATTCAACACAATTATCCAAGTTAATTCAACTCAAAAAACCACATCACCACGAAAAAATAAAAATAAAATTTTTTACCTGATTCCAAATCACTTTTGACAGCTACAAAAAATTGACTTTCTTTGCAAAAGTTTTACCTCTGCCCCAGAACTCAGTTGAAACAATTTTTTTCCTTTCCCAGTTGTCTCTTATAATTGGCTGTTCCCAAATATAACTAAAATTTCCCTGCAAGTCTGTTAAACAATTTCACATTTCCATGTTTAATTACATTCAGATTGAGATTTTTGTACACATAGAGAATATAGCCAGATTTTGACTCAAGTGACCACAATACCTTTGACATAAAGCCTTTATACACCATTCTCGCCATATATAAAAATAGACATACGCTCCTTGTCAAAACACAAGAGCGAGCTTCTTTACATTGTCTAGAACAAAGAGGCCAGCTCGGCTTCTATTTTTCCTAAGTGTCTCAGAAGGTGTCCTTTATTACATATGCAGGACGCAGGGATTTTGCTGCTGTGTGAATGAAAAATGATACCTTCAGACTGCCTTTTTAGTGACAAATTAGGCTTTTGTAGACCATCACACTGCCTGTGGTTTTAAGAACCCCATTTAGATTTACTATCACTTCCTTGGGGACTCAGCCTTCCTCACAAAGCACCCCAAGGCTAATTTCCACTGTTTTAGAGTGTAACAAAGATGAGAAAGTTTGCTCATCACGATAGTATAGAAACGCTTGCCTAGGAAAAACACTCTCTGGAATGTCTAAAGTGCTAAAAATCATTCCCTCTGTGGATTCTTGGTGTGCAAAACAGGCAGAAAAGTTGTCTGGAGGTATTCGCAAAGCATTGTATTTGTTCAGGAAGGAGTTGTGGGGTTAGAGGCTGAGCAACGCCTCTTACTTTGCTTCCTGGGTGAGAGCAGACAGGCGTGCCACTTAGCAGAAGCAAGCAGAGAGAGAGTGGTAAGACTCACCGGCTTCCCCATTTTTCCCAGGACAGGGGTTTTTGTTCCTCAGTTGTGATCTGGAAGAGACAAACCTGTAGGTCCTCCAAGCAGGCTGGTCTGGGGCAAGTGCCGGCTCTTTGCCTCGGATCAGCTGAATGGCTGGGGCGTTCAGGAAGCTTGCTCTGTCCAGCTCAGAATCACTCCCCCTCTCCAGGGTGTGTGCTTACACGCCTCTCAGTCAGCGCGAAAATCCGCCAAACTCAGGTCAGTCTAACAGGTTTCCTTATATAGGTAAACATGAATTGCATTCCTGGTGAAAGAAGTTAACTAGGAATCCTGGTAACCTGGTTAACTCTACACACGCCAGAATGGCTCAGAGTCGGTCAGCCTGCGTAGGGGTTTGGTTGCAGTACAAAAGGATTTGTGCAATTTAATTAAAATCATCTTTATCCTGGCAGTCTGTAAAATTGGCCCTTGTAGTGTAACTGTGAGTCAACAGCTAGTATTTTATATCATGGGCTGTGACCAGCCTTATATTATCTGAAGGCATTGTAGGGGAAAAAAGTGTAGCATTTTATAAGTTGTCTTTCATGTTTTTAAAACCAGAGTAATTGAACTTGAGATTATTTTCAAAGAAGTAAATAGAACATGTGACAGAAAGAGAATGTGAATAAACCTCCATCAAGTAAGGCTCAAATGCCTTATTTGAGCATAGTAATGAACACTTATTCAACTTTCCCAGGCCTTTGGTAGATAATGCAAAACAATCATTTTGAGTTTTCTCCCTTTACAATGCAGTAATCACTACTGTATTTTTTGATGGGCAAAATGATAGATAATGACATCTATTCCAGTAACAACCCTCCTAAGCCCGCATGCTGATGTGTTATTTGATGGTTTCAGGAAAGAAATCTAAGACTTGCGAATTTGCATACTTGGATGTAAACATTTTTAAACAACTTCCTTGATTTAAGAAGACAAGAAAATATATCTTTAAAAGAACTCTATAGCTCTTCCCCTTACATTTTATCTACCACCTAGTAAAGTAATAATTTTTAAAAATTCTAGCCAATTCCACTGAAGACAATATAGAGACTTGAGACTTTCCTATGTACTAGAGATGAAGATTGTCTGCTAAAAAGGACCTATCTCAAAACAAAACACTTGTTTTTGTTTCATCCATGGGTTGACTGCTCGTTGAGTAGTGGCAACATTATTAAAAATAGCTCAAGGCTGTTTTAGGTCTCTGCTTAAGACAAGCGAGAAAATGAATCTTCAGATGCCACCTAAGTGAGCACCAACACAAACCAATGTCAAAGAGCTTCTGCTGAGATGAGTAAGGAACAAAAATTGCACTGCCAGGAAGGATAACTATTTTTGGATAGCAATTTCCACTGGGCAAAGACTTTTGCATACAATTTCTCTTCTTATCTCTGTAGGAACACTGTGAAGTGTGTAGTATTTCCTCTTCACAATAATAAATTTGGCTTACAGAGATAAAGTGATTGGTCCAAAGTCTCATGATCAGTTTTTGGCAAATCCAAAACCCCAGATAAAGAATTTAACTCCAATAGCATTTCCCAAAATAGAATCAACTTTAAGAGACAGAAGAACATTAAAATGGCAATTTTCCATGTTCAAATATAATTTTTAATAATCATATGTCCAGAGAATTTAAATGCAATATACAAACTTATTAAAATACTTTTTATAAAGTCATAACTTACTGCTAACATGACTCCCTTTAAATGTCTCCAGAAAGATCATAAAATGAGATAGAGAGTGTATTTTTATTGAATATAAATTTGGGTTATAAAATATTATGAAAATATAACTTGGCAAATATTGCACACATTTTTCTGTTCACAGTACTCACATTTCTATTGTATCAAGTTAAGACTCATCCTGATTCCTCCACTGGAAGAATATCAGTGTTTTCTACTTACTGGGTTTTCATTAATCTTAAATGAAACTCTGTACCATGCTAGGTAAATGGCTTTCACTAATATAGTCCATTTATGATCTGCACCCTTTGTGTCCTCATAATTCCCACTGAAGCAAGTTCTGTTTATGTAGAAACTTTAGACTTTATTAACATGTTGTTGCAAGACAAAGAATGCATTTTTTTTTCCCAGGGCAGGCTAAACCTCTAAATGCCTTAAGCTGGTCTCCAAATTTGTTCTTAGAATTCTTTTTCTTTTTCTTTTCTTTTTTTTTTTTTTTGAGATGGAGTCTTGCTCTGTCATTCAGGCTGGTGTGCAGTGGCACGATCTCGGCTCACAGCAACCTCTGCCTCCTGGGGTCAAGCAATTCTCCTGCCTCAGCCTCCCTAGTAGCTGTTATTACAGGCACCTACCACAACGCCCAGCTACTTTTTGTATTTTTAGTAGAGATGGGGTTTCACCGTGTTGGCCAGGCTGGTCTCAAACTCCTGACCTCAGGTGATCCTCCTGCCTCGGCCTACCAAAGTGCTGGGATTACAGGCATGAGCCACTGTGCCTGGCCTGTTCTTACAATTCTAAGCAAATCATTTAGGCTTTAAACACAAAATATCATAGGCTATAATTGTTGAATTGGAAGGTCAAAATGAAATTTGGATCTCAAAATAGCATATTTCAAAGAGGAAATACAATCCTCTGCTAAATGCATTTTAGAGGCCTCAAGAAATGGTTTGGGAAAGTCTGGATCACTGAAGCAACATGAATTCAACCTAACCATAGAGAACCCTAGTGAAAGAGTACTTACAGCTAAATAATTACACCATGCCAAAAAATAGCACTTATGGGAAACTAAATAAAATACAAGACTTATTTGAAGGGGAGAAAATATCATTGTGGTTTAAAGAAAACATCAGGGGATAGAGTTCAGAAATTCCTAATGATATGTAACTAATGAGTAGTTGAGCTGCAATTTAAAGCTCACTCCATCAGACTCCAGAAAGCTCACTATTTCTATACACCCTGAGTGTACCACAGTAGCCAAAAAAGAGCAGATGCCTCAGAGTCCAAAGATATTTCAATTTCAGTTCCATCTCTTGGATGTGTGACCTTGGATACATGTTTCTGAGCTTCACCTCCAAAGTGGAAGTGAAAATGGCTCAACATATTAGATTACTGAAAGTACGTAAGGAGATTTCTTTTCAATCATTCTTCATATATCTGTTGACGTTGCTTATGGTCCAGTCATTCTGCCACATCTAGGAGTAAAGCCATAAACAAGCTTGGCATGTTCCCCACCCTCAGGGAGCTTACAGTCTTACAGAAAAGACTGTGTATATCTATATTATGGGATGTGAAAATCGAATGTTTCCCTAAATTTCTCACAACACAAGAATGTCTAGCTGAAGTTCCATATAAATATAGCAATATTAATAAATGAATGTTGTCCAAGCAACAGCTTTCACTGTAGTTAGTGCAAGTTACTCTTACTAATCTGAGGTGGACCTTACCATGATTAGACTGGGTAGACCTGGGCTGAGCCAAATCAGATAAATACTGGGGAAAACTTGATGCATCAGCCCTATCAAGACAATGTCCTTTTATCTAACAACTGAGGAGGACAATTACATGCAACTTGAAAGCATCTTGAAGATGCTCAGGAAGCTGGATGGACAATGGAGTGATTTTTATTATTAATTCTGCACATAAAGAAGTGACAGAAAAGCATAAGAAAAATTTCCTAAATATTGTAATCAGTTATCAGATAGCCAATCCATTGTTAATTCACTTCTGTGCAAGAAACATTTAATTGGTACATACTATGAATGAGGTTCTGTGAAAGATAGACATAGAAAAAGATACACGGAGATAAAGAATGATCCCTGGCTTTAATAAAAATGCTTTCTAGAAAAAATGTTTCAATGTCCAGTAGCTGTGTCAGTCAGAATAAATAAGGATATGCTCTGGTAACAAGCAAGCTCCAAATCTCAGTGGCTTAAAACAAAAGTGAATCTGTCGCTCATGCCACATGTTTACATAGGCCAACAGGGAGGGCGCACCTATCCATAGCCACTCAGGAACCCAGGCTGCTGAAGGTTCTTTTTAACATGTACTTTCACTGTTGCTGATACAGGAAACAGGGATTTTGTGAATTATGTGCTGTATTTTCAAAACTTTACCCCATAAGTGACCCTTAAACATCCACTAGCCTCTTGTTGGCCAAAGCGAGTCCTCTGGCTCTGCTTAACTTCAAAGAAAGAGAGGAGAATCAAGATACATGAAAAATGATTACCTGACAACTATGACAAATCAGCCAGCTGAAGATGAGTAACATTTTGGCTAAGTTAATTTTATTTCACCAATTTATCCACTAGCACCTGTGTGGAAAGCACTATAAAAGGGCCTTACAGTCAATTTGAGTACCTTACTCTTCTGGGACACTTATAATGTCAAGAGAGAGCAAGGTTCTGCAAAGTCTAGCCCAAAGTGGGCTGTCCAGGACATCCTTTCTAAATATTACTATTTCCTTCAAGATTCCACCAGAACCACTGATAATCTTTGAGTCCACCTTTAGGTCTCTGCTCTTAGGGAAATTGGATCTAATCAGTCATTTCTGAACTTAAAATGCCAGTCATTATGCCATAAGGAGTATTGAGTCTGCCTGCTTAATTGACCCTTTCTATTAGTGACTTGGGTGATGAAATAAAAGACAAGTTGATTTAATTTGCAGACGGTGCCAAATTGGATAACTGACACCTCAGAGAATTCTATTATAATTCAAAATGACCTTGAAGAATAGGATTAAAATGACATTAAGAAAGGAGCTTATGTTCAACAGAGATAAATAGAGGGTTGGAATTAAAGGTATAGAAAATATATGTTAGAAGAAAATAACTATATTGAGGTAACAGCCTGCAAGTTGAATATAGGCTGGCAGTTTAGCACTTTTACTTATAAAGGCTGTTGGGATATATTTTAAAATATGGTGGTCTTAATCTTGGATGCACTGGAAAATAGGTGCTTCTCAGAATACTGCTTCATTGGGGATCCACATTTTAAGAAATAAGAAATCAGAGCACATTCAGAAGTGAAAAGAGAATTTTCCTAAAGACTAAGTGCTCTAGATCAGGGGTCAGCAAACTTTTTCTGCAAAGGGCCAGAGAGTAAATATTTTCAACTTTGCCAATCATTATGTCTTTGTTGCAGCTACTCAACTCTGCTGTTGTGATCCAAAGCACCCATAAACAATGCATACATGAATGGGCATGGCTGTATTCCAATAAAACTTTATCAAACTAGACAGCTGACCTGGGCCATCCTTTGCAGACCCCTGCTCTCTACATTATACAAAGTGTCTCAGAATGGTAAGGGACTCAAACTGACTGAAACTGCCTAGAAGGCAGGAAAGGCCTTATTTTGGTCATTTTCCTATTGCTCAGATTCCTTTAATATTGTTTCCACACAGGTGCTAGTGAATAAAGTAGTGAATGAAATTAAATTAAATTAACAAAAAATGTTAATACACCAGTCTCCTTATTAAATATTCCAAAAGAATTGGAATATGTACTTCTTGAAAATGTCATGGAAATACATCTGAAATATAATTTACCATCTCAATTTTTCAAATATTTCTCAACTATATTGTCTTTTTGGGAAATATATTAATGATGAAAAAAATATAATAGAACCTAGAGAATAATTACAATAATGAAATTAAAGGGAAGAAAAGTCACAATACTAGCCGAGGTCAATAAAGCAAATGTTGCCTTCATTAGACATAGGTAAAAATGAAAACGAGGAAAGGTTAGGTCAGTTCTGTAATGTCACCAAGCTAGTGGTGATGGAGAAGAAAATAGGACCCAGGTTCCTGGCGTTCACAGTCCTAGATCATGATAAACCCAAAGTACATAGGAGCTGGGAAAAAGAAGCACATAGGAATGCAATGCCTGGAGGTATTCGTTAAAAAAGTGAGGATGAATGGAATAACAAACACAATACCATAGCCCATACATGGAAGTCCTGTGGTGTGTCTTTTGGATTGCCTCAAGGAAAGCCCAGCACTCTATATGCCATTTCTCCTTCCCTTCCCCAGGTGTTCCCATAGCCTTACATTCTCCAATCCAATCTGGTTTGCAGCCAATCCATAGCATCTCCCTCCTTAGATAAAGGTCAGAAAGCTGAATCATAGTTATGAGTGAGTTGGTCCAAATGCTCCTGAATTCTTGATTCCGACCACTTCTTATCATCACCTCCACCCCATCCTAGTCCAAGATAGCATCGGCTCCTGCCTAGACAAGTTTCTTAACCTCAACTGTGTTGGAATGGATCATTCTCTGTTGTGGGGGTTGCCGTCCTGTGCATTGCAGTGTGTTTAGCAGCATCCCTGGTCTCTACTCACTAGATGACAATCCAATTGCACCCCCACCCAAAGTCAAGACAACCAAAAGTTATCTTCAGACATTGCCCAATGTCCCCTAGTGGTCAAAACTGACTCTGAGTGAGAACTTATGAACTAGATTGTTACAATAGCTTTTTTAATTGTCTTCCCTACTTCTGCTTTTGCCTTGCTACAGTCTATTCTTCATAGAACTGCCAAAGTCACCTTTAAAAACTATTTATCATGTGACACACACACACACACACGCACACACACACACACACCATGGAATACTATTCAACCATAAAAAGGAAAGAAATAATGGCGTTCACAGCAACCTGGATGGAGTTGGAGACTATTATTCTAAGTGAAGTAACTCAGGAATGGAAAGCCAGACATCGTTATGTTCTCACTCATAAGTGGGAGCTAAGCTATAGGGTGACAAAGGCATAAGAATGATACAATGTACTCTGGGGACTCGGTGGGGAAGGGTGGGAGAAAAGTGAGGGATAAAAGAGCACACATTGAGTACAGCGTACACGTCTTGGGTGATGGGTGCACCACAATCTCAGAAATCAGCACTAAAGAACTTAGTCATGTAACCAAACACTACCTGTTCCCGAAAAACCTATTAAAATAAAAATAAATAAATATTTATTAGATCATGCTACTTCTTTGCTTAAAACCTTGAGTGGTATCCTCCTACAATTAGAATGTAATCTAGTTTTCTTACCATTGCCCAGAGAGCTCCCCATAATCTGACCTCTGTCAGCCCCTCCAAACTAATCTTATATCACTGTGTCTAGCCACCACCTTCCTTCTCTTTCTCCAACATACCCATTTTGTTCAGACATCAGGACCTTTGCACATGTCCTTCCCACTGCCTGAAACGCTCTCCCTGGTGTGGCAGGTAGAATCATTACCTCGCAAAGGTGTCCATATTCTAATCCCTGGACCCTGTGAATATGTAATGTTACATGGCAATGGTAAATTAAGGTTGTAGATGGAATTAAGGTTGCTAATAAACTGACTTCATAAGAAGATTATACCGGATTATCTGTGGGGACCCAATGTCATCACAAGGTTGTTACAATGTAGAAGGGGGACAGGCAGAAGAATCAGTTTCAGAGTGATGTGATATGAGAAAGACTCCAGCAGCCATTGCTGGCTTTGAAGATAGAAGAAGGGGCCATGATCTAAGGAATGTGGACCACCTTTAGAAACTGGTAAACGAAAGGGATCAGAATCTCTCCTGGAACCTCCAGAAAAAACATAGCCCTGCTAACAGTTTGATTTTAGCTCAGTTAGGCTTGTGTTGTACTTCTGACCCCCAAAACAGAAGAAAATAAATTGGGCCTGTTTTAGGCCACCAAATTTGTGACAATTTTTTACAGCAGCCATAGAAAACAAATATACCTGCCATCTTCACTGCTAGTGCCTCAGTCCTCAGAGTTTATGCAAACGTCTTCTCTGGTAGGAGGCTGCCCATGACAACCATGACTGACATTGCTGACCTTGCCATCCATCCCACCTGCAGTACTTCCACATCACTTTACCCATTTTACTTCCTTCATAGCTCTTATCACTATCTGGCACTAACAGAGTTCATTCATTGCCAAAGAAAAACAAAACCAAACAGCCAAATTTCACCTAGATGAAAAGTAGAAAACAATGACAAACTTGAAAAACAAAACAAATGTGGCAGTCATTTTATACGCCTTGGATCAGGAATGTTGGAGGAAGAACCAGGTTTGGTTTAAGTAAAGAACATTTGTGTTGGATGAAAAGAAATTTTTGATGGTAGTTGGAGTAATTTCACAATGAAACAGGCTGCCAAGGAGGGCCACAGAGGCCTAGATTGTGGCAACACTCACAAAAGAGATTAGATAACTCAAGTCAGGAGAATAAGTGGAGCTCAGCCTACAGCATTTACTTGATGACCTGCTTGTTCTTTCTCCAGCTTGAAAATGTATGTAGCACAAAGCAATGAATCACAGGACAACATCTGCATGTAATTGCATTTCTGTTCCAATAATAAATGTTTCAACTGCTATGCTATTTACGAAAGCTGTTATCATAAAGAGCCAAGTGGGGGAAATTCGAAACACAAATGCTTATCTTAAGAAACCTTTCCTTTGCAATTCAGTGTGCAAGAACCCAAACACCAAATCTGCTTTAGTATCTGAATTGTCCTGAGGAGTTTATTTTTGAAATTCTATTTTACGGTGATTTTTAGGTGTTTGATTCCTTGCAAAAGCTCTTCATGTCACGGTTTTCTTAATATCTTTTTGAACCGAAAGAGAAGCTAAGGCAAGAAATTGTTCATATTTCCCTCACAGACCTATTATCTGTATTCTGGACCCATTGTCAGCCTTGGAGAGAAGGTATTTTGTACCTTTTTAGGGAAGAATGTTAGTTCTCAAAACAAAAGACTAGCATTACAGATTTTCCCTCTTTCTCCACAAAAAAAGGCAAAATCCCCAAAAAGGGATTTTTGGCCTTTAATTACTAGCAAAATGCCCACATATTTTAAAATAATTAACAATAATGTAGAAGAAATAGGAAGTAAAAGAAATTCTTATCCCTTCAGGTCAGCCTTGATTCCCTCATCTCTCTGCAGCGGCCAATACATTTTCTGTATGAGTGGCACAAGAAAGGCTGACTTACCTTCACAACATTCTCAAAGCCGCCAGTGCCATCGGCATAGGCTAGCAATTATTTTGGCCTTTTATACTTAGCTTTGAGTGAATGCACATTCTGCAAAATAAAGCAAGTTGAATTTTTAAACAGTTCACTTTACTTTACATCTTTGAATTGTGTCTGTCAGCAATGTAAAACTCACTGCTTTGGGTAAAGCATGAAAACTCATCAAGATACAGAGAAAATAAAACAAATCTCCTGAATGGCTGCCTCTTTCCATTTGGCTAGGCCAAATGGCCTAAGATGATGTTGTTGAGCGTTTCTTATTTAATGAGATGGCACATAACCACGTGGTCAAAAAATCTTCAAAGAGCAATGAAAATGAGCAATTTTCCAATAATAATTCCAAAGCACCACCCCATTTCCCAAGGTCTGTATTTATTACCTCTTACATGCTTACTTCTCACTTCATTAGAACTGTTTAAAACATCAGATTTGAATATCAAAACCAAATGAAAACTTAGAATGGTCTTTTAGGAAGATGAAAATATATTGCAGTTTTCCAAAGTTATTTTCAATGAACTTTTTAAAGCCCAAATTGATAACAGTGGTTGGACTCTCAAATGGTTTATCACCTAGGCAGCCTACAATTTCTGTTTCCCACTCATGGACTCTGCTTGATCCATGGTATAGATGAGGACGGAGACAGATATAGAGATATTCATTCAACAAATAATACTGGGTAAATTCTATGTGTCAGAGACACATTCATATATTAGAGTAGATAAAAGCAACTTACTTAAAGGTTGGAAGAGTTTCAAATTTATGTTTTAGTGAAACATAGAAAACATTCCACTTTCTCTTTTTTTTGAGACAAACTCCAACTCTGTTACCCACACTGGTATGAGTGCAGTGGTACAATCACGGCTTACTGCAGCCTTGACCTCCTAGACTCAAGCAATCATCCCACCTCAGTCTCTTTAGTAGCTGGGGATACAGATGTGTGCTAATACTCCCTGCTAATTTTTGTACCTTTTTGTAGAAACGGGGTTTTGCCATGTTGCCCAGGTTGGTCTTGAACTCCTGAGCTCAAGTGATCTGCCTGCCCTGCCTTCCCAAAGTGCTAGGATTACAGCGTGAACCACCGCACCTGGCCTCATTTTAAAATTAAAAACAATGGCATTTAGTGATACTAAAAAACAAGAACACATCACCAGTGATAAGTGATGTTGGTAGCATATACCCTTGTTAGATGTGATGAGAAGGGCCCTTCGCCACCAGTTTTTTTTTCTCTCAAACCTATACCCTCAGTTTAATCATGTGAAAACAACAGATTAACCTGCATCGGAGGGAAATTCTACAAAATACCTGACTATTCCTCCTCAAAACTGTCAAAGTCTTGAAAATGAAAAGACAAAGAAACTGTCACATCTCAGGGGGAGCCTAAGGAGACATGATAACTAAATGCAACGTGGTACCTTTGATGAAATCTTGGAACATTAAAAGAACATTTGCATGCTGGGCATGGTGGCTCATGTCTATAATCCCAGCACTTCATCGCTACAAAAAATACAAAAATTAGCTAAGCCTGGTGGCACGTGCCTGTAGTCCCAGCTACTGGAGAGGCTGAGGTGGGACAATGCCTTGAGCCCAGGAGGTAGAGGCTGCAGTAAGCTGTGATTGTGCTACTGCACTCCAGCCTGGGAGACAAAAGTGAGATTTTGTGTCATACACACGAAATAAAAAAAGAAGAAAGAAAAAGAAAGAAAGAAAGAAAGAAAAAAAACAGAAAGAAAGAGAAAGAAAGAGAGAGAAAAAGAAAGAAAGAAAGAAGGAAAGAGAAAGAGAGGGCATTTGTGGAAAAAACTGGAGAAATCCAAATAAAGTCTGGAGTTTTTAATGTAATGCATTGAAGTTCTATCTTAATGTGACCAATGTACCACATAATGTAAGCTAAGGGTAGTCAATTGAAGGTATGCAGGATCTCTCTGTATTCTCTTTGTAACTTTTTCATTAACCTAAAATTATTCAAAAATTAAAAGGTTATTTAAAAAAATCCCACAAGAACAACCAAACAGTATACCACGTTAGTTTTACCTTGTGGCAAGATAAAGAAAAATAAGATGGAGAAAAGATACATTGAAAGCAAGGACAGAGGCACAGAGACAGGGACCTGCAAAGAGAAACAGACAGGTGCAGAAATAGACTGGAGGTTTCCAGGAAGGTGTTAGAGCTCAATGGCCTTGTTATGTGACTGCTATTCTCTCAGGCTATAGAAATCAGAGAAAAGGATGATTCTTTAAAAGAAATCAGAAACTTGATATACGTTGGAAACATACACTAGAGTATAGAAACTTTTCTGCCTTTTTATATTTTTAAATGTTAGGTATTTTTTTCTATGTGATTCGGAAGGGTTTGCACATGTGTAAATGAATAGCTTTGAGTTAGCAAGTTTTTCAGGAGCCTTGGCAAAGACTGACCACCAAACTTTTGACACAGAAAGCTGTCATGTGCTATGGAGTTGTTATTTGAGAAACCCATACTGTCTAGTGTCCCAATGCCAGAAGGATACATTTAGAATTGGCCTTGATTTCTTCCTAATAGACACTTCTGTTTAGAAATCAATCTAGTTTTTGGTCTACTTTGGAACAGATATAATGGGAAACAAATTAAAAAATTGTTTTAAAAATCTGTAAGGTTATTGTGAATAGTGCCGCAATAAAAAGACTTGGAATCAACCCAAATGTCCATCAGTGACAGACTGGATTAAGAAAATGTGGCACATATACACCATGGAATACTATGCAGCCATAAAAAAGGATGAGTTTGTGTCCTTTGTAGGGACATGGATGAAGCTGGAAACCATCATTCTCAGCAAACTATCGCAAGAACAGGAAACCAAACACCGCATGTTCTCACTCATAGGTGGGAATTGAACAATGAGATCACTTGGACTCTGGAAGGGGAACATCACACACCTGGGCCTATTATGGGGAAGGGGGAGGGGGGAGGGATGGCACTGGGAGTTATACCTGATGTAAATGACGAGTTGATGGGTGCTGACGAGTTGATGGGTGCAGCACAGCAACATGGCACAAGTATACATATGTAACAAACCTGCACGTTGTGCACATGTACCCTAGAACTTGAAGTATAATAAAAAAAAAGAAAAGAAAAGGAATAAAATAAATGATTTCCTTCAAAAAAAAAAAAAGAGTAAAAGGTTAGTCTATTTTACTTAACTCCAAAAAAAAAAAAAAAATCTGTAAGGTTTAGTTTAAGTTTTCACAGTTGTACATATAAAATCTTCAGAAGGTCTCCTCTTGAAAGAAGTCCCAGTATTTCACAGAAGATTTCCTGATCATTGAACCCCACAGTTAACTGAAATTAACATATGCTAGGCATTTCTGCAGACAGTGTGTACTCACTTACATTTTCTATGGTGTTTTCGAACAACTGACTTGAAACACTATTAACTACATATCAGGATAGTCTAGACAAGGTTAAGTGTGAGGTACTAACAGCCAATCAAAGATATTTGATTAGTGTGTGCCCTAAGTCAGTCCAAATATGTACTTCATGGATGGGATACTTATACCCAGGTCTCAAAATCTTTTATTGATATTTATCAGAGAATCCACATACTATATTACAGGAAAGAAATCTCTATTTAGAAACTGATTGAGATTTTGATAATGGTTGTTGGGTTGGAACTGGGAGAGTAGGGAGATAGATCTGGAAGACACCTCAGGGGGATGCATATTTCCTCTTGAATTAGTTTCATATCTTAAATGTGAAGTTCTCATGAGCTTGTATTTAAACTTTAATGTGGCAAATTACATAAACTCTTTAATAAGAGCCAAAGGTCAAAAGTGCCCTCTTAGATTTGTTTTCCTTTTCCACTAAAACAGCATACCAAATCTGAATCTGATTAAGCCTGCTGAATTTGTTATCAGTGCTAGGAACTATGTATTCTGTCCAGAAAATTAACTTCACCTAGAAATGCATGTTTTTGTGGTTTTACGCCACCCCCCGCCCCCACAAAAAAAAAAAAGCAGGCTGGCTAGAAAGGCAATAAATCCTGGGAGAAGCCAAACTTCATTCTTCCTAATAAAGAATTGGGTTTGCACATAGGCTGAAAACAGGGCTGAAATTCTGAGTTTTGAAGACACATAATGACTTTAGGTTAAGTTAAGCTGTCAATGAGGGATGCCCTGGTTATTTTCTGCCTATCACTGTGTTTGAGACTTAGACCATATCTAGCTTTATTTTTATGCATCTATGTATCTATCACCTATCCATGTATATTTATCATTTAACTATCTCAAATTTTCCCAACCTCAGCACTACTGACACTTTAGATAATTCTTTGTTGTGTGTGTGTGTGCGTGAGGAGGTGGGGGCTGCCCTGTGTACTGTAGGATGCTAAGCAGCATCCCTGGACTCTCACTACTACCCACTAGATGCTGGTAGCATTCATTACCTATGGTAGTATGTATAACATAATAATAAACTATAATAATATGTAATAAATACATATTCTCTAGGGGAGAATATGTTTTCTACCTATTATCCTTGGTGGCAACCAACTTTTTCTGTGAACACTGCTTTCGGATACTGCTTAGAATATGTCATAAATTAACAGACAACATTTAATTGTTTCACTGAATTAAGTTAGTGAATCCATAGCAGATCATAATAATCCCAAAACTAAAGCTTGTTTGGTATATAAGAACTAGGACTTTTTGAGGGAGAAATGGGATTTTCTTGAATTTAAAAAGTGTTTCTTTAAATATCAACGGTCAGAACCCCAGCTGATTTAGGAATTTAAAAAAATGGACCAACAAGATTTGGTTTCTGAAAGCAAAGAGAGTTGTGCTCTATGTCCCAACTGGAAGACTGGGAAGAGATAGCTTTGTGGGATGCCCTGCCCCTATAGGGTGCAGCCAGAGCAGAGCAGAAATGAAGAAAAGGTCTTAGCTGGCTGGCTCCAAGTTTTCCTTGGCTACTCCTTGATGAGAAGGTAATTGGAGGTGTTCATGTGTCACAATAAGTGGTGTGGATAGAGTGGTTGGAACTTGAGAGCTGGGAACCTGCTAAGAGGTGTGTGTAGTGTTACTCTAGACAAAGGGTCCCATCCCAGAGGCTGCTATGAGTGGGACATTTCAGTCTGGGGCCAGTGAAAGGATGAGGCTGAATTGCAGGGCCTGGGTGGGAAACAAATTAGCAGGGATGAAGATCAAGGGATGAAGATCAAATACCCATGCTTTGCCAATGAAATAGCCTTCCCTCACTTCCTCCCCACACTCAGACCACCCTTCCTAGGATAACTACAGAGGTCAGTAGAAGAGAAATTCTCAAGTTGGCTGGATTTAAGCTCTAAATAAACCACACTTCGAACCAGAAGTTACCTTTTTCATTGAATTCACAAAGAATTCTTACGCTAAGTGGAAACAGTGGCTTCAACTGAGTTTAGTTATAGAGAAATAATGTACTTTTGCATCTTAATGATGTGACTGGAAGTTTTAAACTTCCTACAAGTATAGAACTTACTAAAATAGCTAAGTCCAAAAATGTTGAAGAATAACATATTCAAAAGATGACTCATATTTTTATATTTATATCTTGAGCACCTAAAAGAGTACTCGGTACACTGGAAGTTTTCAAAGCATTTTGTTGAATGAAGGCACAAATACTAAGGAGAGGCCATTGAGAGCAGTTAGTAAAAGTGTAGATTCCAGAACCAGATAATCTGTCTAAATTTTCTCTCCACCACTCATTTTATGATTTGGAGCAAGTCACTCAATGCTTCTGAGCCTTAGTTTCTTCACTTGTAGGAAGAAGGGAATCATGCCTGTCTCTAGGATAACTATGGGGATGAAATAAAAAACTATATATAAAATGTTCATCCCAGTGGCTTGCACACAGTAGGTCCTCAATCACTATCATCTAAAGTAAATCATGGCAGGTTTTTAAGAACACATAAGTGATATCATTTCAATTTAAACTTTAATTTTAAGCAAAACCATAATGAGCACAACTTGGGTCAGTTTCTTAGAATCAAAATCTGTGGGTTTATATTTTCATGATGTATCAGACCCCTCTATACCACAACTGCTGTGTCATGAGTAGAACATAGACATTAGACTCAGAAGTTGACAAATGACCCTGGGCAGGCCATTAAAACTTGTTAAGGCTCTTTGATTCCATCATCTTGTAAAAAGGGAAGCATATTAATTTTTACTTCTTAGGCTTTTTCTGAGGATGAAATGAGTTCAGTTAGAGCAAGCGCCTTATAATAAACTTTTGTTAGGCATTTGTTTTAATACCCCTGGAGACTGGCTTCCATAGCCAATTGCTTCAAATTCAGTAGCAAAATTTATTTCTTCCTGTGCTTGACTCAAGAGCATATATGTGGAAGTCTGTTGACAAGAGTAAAACATTATAGCAATGGAGGTAGCAGTGTGTGCCCTACCCCTTCCAAGTAATTCTTCTACCCTGTATCTCTTCAAACAGGAGCTGGGTATACTTGAAAATATTGAAGTCTCTTTTAACACTAGCAATTATTTAAGGGCTCCCAGGTCACCTACTCTCAAGAGGCAGACAGAGTGGAGACCAGCATCAGCCTAAAGTCAGGAATGAACAGTTTGTCAGAGCTGCCTTTGTTGACCTTGCCTTATGAAATTTTATCTAACTCCCTAAACTTGGTTTGCTTGACTATTCCATCTTGTGTTGCATGACCTCTATAAACCTGATCCCTGGTTTAAGTGACCTCCATGGCCTCATTTGCTGACTTTCTCATTCACTCACTCATTCCTTCAGTGATGAACTATATTCAAATTGTAGTTAATCAGTGATACTGAGTCTTGTGGAAGATCAAAGGATGATTCAGGACTTCACTGTGCCTTTACACATCTCAGAGCCTGAAGGGGAAGGAAGAAAATAATTACGCACAGATAACTAATGCTACAAATGTATTACATTTATATGCCTGCTTGTACTACTAACATTCAATTATATATATGTATGTGTGGTGTACAAGTGTATATATGTAATACAGATGATAAATGACATAAGAAGAATCCAACTCAGATGTTTTTAGAATTTGATGAAAAAAGATGACAGATAAGGGGCTCATGCAAATCTTTGCTGAAGGGCATGTGAGGTGGTTTTTGGGCACAGATAATATTTGGGTGTAAGGAGAGAGTGCCAATACAGTTATTCATTTTATAAAAATTTGTTAAACTACACATATATGCTTAACTGAAAAAAATGTTGACAGGCACTTTAATCATCATGTTTCTTAACTTTGCACTACATTCTCTGCTCCTCTGACCATTCCAAAATGTGGTATCTGAAATATATATTTTAATTAGGCTAACAAAATTATTTTGTCAAACCACTTCTAACAATAATTAGGGTGTACTGATGAAATGGAAAGCCAGGATTGGGATTCATCCATCTAAGTCATCTAAAACCCCAAAACTAAGATAATTTTCTCAGAGAAATATAATCTATAGCTCTCTCTCTGTGTTCTTTGACTCACTCAGTATTTTTCTTTTAACATATGGATAATATTGTTTGTCTCCCTGAACTGTGTGGCTACTATGGGAGTTTCTAGGGCAATTTGTTTAAGTACTTTAATGAGCCCAGTGTATTTGAAATCAGTTCAGAAGATCTTTCTTCCATGGGCAAGCTGACCAAGGGTTCAGAGACCAGTTTCTCCATCACAGCATAAGACACCTTAGCAGAATCTACCCAATGGGTGGAAGGTGAACTCCTCACCCACAGTCCCTTGAGGGAAATTGACAACTAGATTGGTGAATGACTGAATGGCTTGTAGGGCTAGGGATGGTTGTGAGAAGGACAGAGAAGGAGAGGTAGAGTGAAATATAGAAGAAAGGAAGTCCAGGTACCAAGTGGAGAAAATGTTTCATTGACAAGCAGCCTTGGAAAGTAAGAGATTAGGAATCAGGGACTTAGGGGTTAAGCCTAAATGTGGGGATTTGTATATTCCAGTTATGTTTCAAAATCAATTTATAATAAGTGACACAAACTAAACAGAACCACTAAAATAAGGATAAAAGAGTAAGAACAACATAATAAACGAGGAGAGAAGCAGTTGCTTAGAAAGCAAGTACAGCAGAGTCATTAGAACTTAAAACAATGATTAGCTGCAGGAGCCATGGGAGCCAAGGCAGGAAGAAAAACGAGACTAATTACATAGTTTGCATGATACAAAGAAAGAGGAAACCATTTTACTAGCACCAAGAGATAGATATTTTAGCCAAGCATGATGGTCCACGTCTGTAGTTCTAGCTACTCGGGAGGCTGAGGTGGAAGGATCATTGAACCCAGCGCTTCAAGTCCAAGTTGGGTAATATAGTGAGACAAAATTTAAAAATAAAGGTATTTTATTCAATGGGTCATGTGGTAGGCAGAAGAATGCTTTCCCCCTCCCCCAAAGATGTCCTAATCACCAGATCTGTGGGAATGTTTCCTCACATGACAAAAGGGACTTTGCAAATATTATCAAGTTGAGGATCTTGAGATGGAAAGATGATCTTAAATTATCATGGTGGGCCCAATGTAATCACAAGAGTCTTTGCATAGGAAAGAAATAGGCAGGAGGGTCAGAGAAGGAGACATGATGATAGAAGCAGATGATTGCTGGAAGGGGACCATGAGCCAGGCAAGGTGGGCAGCCTCTAAAAGCTGAGAAAGGCAAGGAAACAGATTCTTCCCTAGAGCCTCCAGAAAGAATCAGCCCTGCTGAAACCTTGATTTTAGCCTAGTGAGAACCATTTTCAGAATTCTGACCTCCAGAATTATCAGACAATAAATTTATGTTGTTTTAAGCCACTAGATTTGTGATACTTTGTTATAGCAGCAAGAGAAAACAAATATAGATCTGTTTTATAATAGACTAAGAAAAAAATCACTAAAATATAACTTAGATCACTTCTGTTGGGACTAAAAATAATATGGCTGATTTATGTAATGTTCTGGCAAGGCTGTCTAGATGTAAGAAACCAGGTACATGAGAATTATCTGAAGAGATGGTGAACAATTCAGATCCCCAAGTCCTTCTCCAGTCCTGCTAACCAGACTCTGTGGCTAGGACCCAGGAATGTGGATTTTTAACAAGCAGGTGTAATATCTATCATTTCTACATACAAATTACCACAAATGTAATAGCTTGAAACACATACATTTATTATTTCAGTTTCTGTGGGTCAGAAATCTAGGCAAACCTTAGCTGGTTCCTCTGCTTCAGGATCTTATAAGGCTACAGTTAAGTAGCCAGTTGGGGCTAGAGTCTCATCTGAAGGTTTAGCTGGGGAAGGATCTCCTACTAAGCTCATTCATGTTGTTGGTAGAATTCAGTTATTTAAGGGCTTTTTTCCTCTCTTTATTTTTTTATTTTTCCATAGGTTATTGGGGTACAGGTGGTATTTGGTTACATGAGTAAGTTCTTAAGTGTTGATTTGTGAAACTTTGGTGCACCCATCAACTGAGCAGTATATACTGCACCATATTTGTTGTCTTTTACCCCTCTTATTTAAAGGCTTTTTGACTGAGGGCCTAGGTTCCTGGCTGGTTAGTGGTTGGAGACTGTCTTTAGTTCCTTATCAGGTGAGTCTCTCCAACATGGTAGCTTGCCTTATCAAAGCCAGCAAGAGAGAGTCTACTAGCAAGATAGGGCTTACAATCTTAGTAATGTAATCAGGGAAGTGTATGCCATTACCTTTGCTATATTCTATTGGTTAGAAGCAAGTCACAGATCCTATTCACATTCAGAGGAAGGGATTACACAATGGCGAGAATACTAGGAGGAGGAGATCAATGGGAATCATTATCTGGGATGCTGTTAGGTTGCTTCTAATTGACCTAACAGCATCCCAGATGATTTTTGTGTATGACCAAGTTGTGAAGTACTAACTTAGGATAATAATTAATAGAAGGAATCAACCATTCCAGCTGGGTTTTTGACAGGAAATGGATGTGAAACAATTCAAGACTGTGGGCTCTGGTGATGTCTCTGTTGTGTCCTTTTCATAACAAATGCTGTAAGTTAGCATAGTGTCTGGAACTTGGAGATAGCCATTATCACTACTTTCAGGCCCCTCTCTGCCTCTAGTCAATTGCTCCCTATCCCCAAGTTGACCTCAACATCTCAGGGGAGCCACTTTGTGGGAAAAGTGGGTAGGAAAGGGGGGGGGGGTAAATTGGCATGGTAAGAGTGGGTCTCTGTGGAATTCATGAGTTCTGATTATTTTTAGTTTCTTCTCAAAAAATGTAAATTTTGTCCTATCACAATATAAAGAGAATCCATTTCACAATTTACACAGCTGATTTTAAATACTATCCTATTTCAAGCTCCATCACATTTTCCTCAGATATTGAAATGTTATTCTGGCAGAAACATTGGCATGTACTTGCCAAGCCCTCCTGGGCACAACACTAAACATTTCCCAGCCCCTTGCAGTTAAGTGAGGCCAGGGAATGGAGTCAGCTTGTGGCAAGTGGCCTGGCTGCTGAAGCCTCCCTCATGGTCCCTGAAACTCTCTCTTCACTCATCCTTAGCTGGATGTTTGAGAACACAGAAAAGGCCTCTGAGGCCCTTGTGATGGCACAGGACTAAAGGAGTCTCTGGACTGAAGGAGCCTGGGGCCCCAGGCAACTATGTGGACTTCCCCTCCACTCTTATTGGCCAACTGCACAAGAGTAAAATGTGAGCAAGAAATGAACAATTGTGCTGTGATGTCACTATTCATTACAGCAGCTGACATTACCCTAAGTAACAGTTGTATTGTTTTCTTCTGCAGAATGGAAGTCACATGCTTGGTGTAGAGGGACATGTAGTAGTATAGTTCATAGGGGTGATGTTGATGTGCATATTCCCTTTGTGTTCTTTTTCTCTAAACTATACATTAGTATGGATCATTCTAGATGTCAATTCTCTATCTGTGGAAATTGAGCTCTTTCTCAGTGAGTCTGTATGACAGGCCAGGCCCACTATACTGACTCAGACACTGATTCTAAGGGGACGGCTTGCCCTGAATTGCCATACTCCCACCAATCTAAATTGAAATAATGACCACCTGTGCCCCATCCCACTAGACTAGAGAGTCTTCATCCTGATGCCAGCCTGGTCCAAGCATAGGTTGGTTACGCTATTTAGACACCCTGTAGTGGAACGCTGGCTTCCACTTGAGAGTTCGGGGACTACTCAGACATTGTCTTATTTCTACATTAATACACTAACCTGTGCCGTTAAGGTACCAGCCTGTCTTTTGCAAAACCCCAAGACTTTCATTTTTAAAAGGGGAAAAAATGTCATTTAATATGTGTGAGGCCCTGTACTCATCATACATCATGTTTTATGTACTTTTATTTAAATGTCTGGGGTACAGTATCCGGATTATATTGAATCTCAGAGTAGTAAGCTTCCACACAGCTAATATGTGGGGAGAACTGGGATTAGGAGGCAAGTTTAATTCCAAAGGCAATACTATTAAGTTGTGTGTGTGTGTGTATAATGAATAGATTTTAAAACATATAGAAATATACATGTGCATTGAATAGTATTTAAACCATGTATACATATGTATGTATAATGAATAGACTTTAAACCACAAGTGCTTGAGAGTTGAGAATTTAAACCATATATATTTATGCATGTGCTGTATGCATATAATAGACTGTAAACAATGTTTACACATACATGTGTATGTGCATTTAATAGAATGTAAACCATGTATGTATGTATATGTGTATGCATTGAATAGGGTTTAAACCATGTATTTGTGTGCGTGTGTGTGTGTGTGTGTAAGGAACAGAGTTTTCAAGGAGATATATTGACTTGGCCAAGGACACAAAGCCAGTGACAGAGGTGGAAACCCATTCTGGCTTCACAAATCTATGAAAGTTGGCCTGCTCGAAGTTCTAGATGTTAACTTCTTTCAGGGTAGCTTCTAAAAAATTCAGTACAGTACATATTTGAAATGTTTTGCAAAGGGCTAGAAATACACACTTTCCACATCATGCCAATAGAAAAAGCCAACAGACTATATAAGATGAGGTTGTGCTGTGGTTTATAAAATAATATTAATAATTATTTCCTGAAATCATTATAATGCTGTATTTGAAATCCTGCTTTTAAAAAAAATTCATGCCATCTCATATAACAAATTCAGAGTCTGTGGGATTTATGCAATATGTACAATAATATTTTAAAGTACAGTTCTTAAGGTTTTTTATATAGTTTAAAAATATCTTTAACTTGGCATGCACATATATGTGTGTGTGTGTATTTATATATATATATATAAAGCTTTGGAATATCATCTCCTAAACCAGCTATAAAAAATTTGGTAAAAATAGGACTTGGGCAGAAAATTTTCTTAGCTGGTATTCAACTAATAACTTATTTACTGAATGAATGAATGAACAAATGAATGAATTACTGATATGAGAATGCACATTATTAAACCTGTATGGTAATTAAGGCAATGAAGTATATACCATGGATTTTCTAGAGTAAAACTAAAACAAGATAAATTACACAACACCATTTTCCACACATATGAGGTGATTGTTAAGTTACACAATGTCACATCAGTTAACTGATGATAAACATCTTGGCAGTTTGGTTGATATTATGGATTAAATTCTGTATGGGTCATGGTTGCATATTTCCCAGTTTAGGGGGTAAATAATGAGGTCTTGATTTGACTTTTAATTTTCTAAACAACACTTTGGTTACATTTCTAGAATTTCGTTATACTGATTCCATATCACAAGCCCCTCATGTTCTTGGCTATGTAACAGGATTTCTCAACCTTGGCATTATTGACATTTGGAGCAGGATCATTCTTTGCTGAGCAGCATCCCTGGACTCTATCCACCAGATGCCAGTAGTCTCTGCCTTAATTGTGACAACTGAAAATGTCTCCATTCATTGCCACGTGTCCCTAGTGTAGAACCACTAGTGTAGAAAATGCAGGAGCACATTTGAGAGATCAGGGCCTTCAGCAGGGAGCTGTAACCCACGATCTGGACTCCGTTGCAGCTTTCAACTTTTATCTCGGTGAGATTCAGGATGTTGACTTTCCTTTTGACTCTTAGTTGGCCCTGGGCCTCTTCTTTAGAAGGTATCCTGAAACTAACCAATGACTTTGTCCAATTTCTCCATCCAGTTTAAATTCTGGCCATGTGGCTAGAACTATTTTCCTCCATCAGAATAACTAAAGTTTAAAGTTCAATTCTCACTAAACTCTCTTGGGATCTAGCAGATCTACTTCAAAAAGAATGTGCTCTTATATAGGCTACTTTTAAAATTATTTAGACAGGAACAGATATTAAACTTCATGCATTTCACTTTGCTGACATCTGACAGCTATTAAAAAAAATCAGACGAACATACATGTTTACATGTATCTTCTTTTTCAACAGAATTTCTCAAGTAAACAATCTCTTTTGTCTACACTTAGATGAAGTTTTAATAATATTTCATTAAGATCTCCATAAAATTTGCAGCAATATTTACCTTTTATTTTCATTACTATAGGAATCAATCATTTTTCCTCAGGAAAAATTAGGCTTCCACAAACACCCTACTGTTTAAGAAAAGCAGTTAATTACAAACACTAAAGGTTAGTGTTTCAGCCCAGAGTTAAAATGAAGAACCTCTCTTATCCTTTGAAACAAATAGAGTCTACTCCTGAATTTGCTACCAAAAATATATTTTCACTGATGCTCCCTGTTAGTTAAATCATGTCTGAAATTCCATAAAGTAAATGCATTATGTAGTAAATGGGCAGTCATCATTTAAACAAAGGAATATAAGTAACTATGCCTCTATACAAACAGAAGAGTTCTCCAAGTCACTCTCAAGTGCTTCCTCACTGTGATTCAAGTTTCTGTAAGTTCCTGTGTCCAAATTTTCAAATGTTGTTGTCGACAAAGTCCTCTGGACATAACATTTTATGCTTATCTACTCTTGGTAATTTCCTAATAGGTTTATTTGGAACCAAGATATGTTATTTCAAGCTGCAAGGTCTTCAAACCCAGCATGAGAAATCTGGGTTGGCTCCCATCTGCCTCTTAATTCTTTTCTCTTAATAACAATCCAGTAATCCAATTTTAGTTTGCATTCAACTCAGTGCTCTATCAGGAGGTACGGAATTCAGTTTGCTCATTTGATTCCCAAGTGCCTGGGCTAAAAATATGTCTTGTTATTGTCAAAGAAAACAATGCAATTTGAAGACTTATAAGGAATTAAAAGGATAAGAAAGAAGGAGGGGCGGAGCAAGATGGCCGAACAGGAACAGCTCCAGTCTCCAACTCCCAGCGCGAGCGACACAGAAGACGGGTGATTTCTGCATTTTCAACTGAGGTACTGGGTTCATCTCACTAGGGAGTGCCGGACAATCGGTGCTGGTCGGCTGCTGCAGCCCGGCCAGCGAGAGCTGAAGCAGGGTGAGGCATCGCCTGCTTCAGGGGAAAGGGAATCCCTTTTCCTAGCCAGGGGAACTGAGACACACAACACCTAGAAAATCGGGTAACTCCCACCCCAATACTGCGCTTTAAGCAAACAGGCACACCAGGAGATTATATCCCACACCTGGCCGGTTCCCACGCCCACGGAGCCTCCCTCATTGCTAGCACAGCAGTCTGCGATCTCGCGGGAAGGCAGCAGTGAGACTGGGGGAGGGGCACCCACAATTGCTGAGGCTTAAGTAGGTAAACAAAGCCGCTGGGAAGCTCGAACTGGGTGGAGCTCACAGCAGCTCAACGAAACCTGCCTGTCTCTGTAGACTCCACCTCTGGGGACAGGGCACAGTAAACAACCACAAAAGCAGCAGAAACCTCTGCAGACACAAACGACTCTGTCTGACAGCTTTGAAGAGAGCAGTGGATCTCCCAACACGGAGGCTGAGATCTGAGAAGGGACAGACTGCCTGCTCAAGTGGGTTCCTGATCCGTGAGTAGCCTAACTGGGAGACATCCCCCACTAGGGGCAGTCTGATACCCCACACCTCACAGGGTGGAGTACACCCCTGAGAGGAAGCCTCCAAAGCAAGAATCAGACAGGTACACTCGCTGTTCAGAAATATTCCAACTTCTGCAGCCTCTGCTGCTGACACCCAGGCAAACAGGGTCTGGAGTGGACCTCAAGCAATCTCCAACAGACCTACAGCTGAGGGTCCTGACTGTTAGAAGGAAAACTATCAAACAGGAAGGACACCTACACCAAAACCCCATCAGTACGTCACCATCATCATCAAAGACCAGAGGCAGATAAAACCATAAAGATGGGGAAAACGCAGGGCAGAAAAGCTGGAAATTCAAAAAATAAGAGCACATCTCCCCTGCAAAGGAGCGCAGCTCATCGCCAGCAACGGATCAAAGCTGGACGGAGAATGACTTTGACGAGATGAGAGAAGAAGGCTTCAGTCCATCAAACGTCTCAGAGCTAAAGGAGGAATTACGTACCCAGTGCAAAGAAACTAAAAATCTTGAAAAAAAAGTGGAAGAATTGATGGCTAGAGTAATTAATGCAGAGAAGGTCATAAACGAAATGAAAGAGATGAAAACCATGACACGAGAAATACGTGACAAATGCACAAGCTTCAGTAACCGACTCCATCAACTGGAAGAAAGAGTATCAGCGATTGAGGATCAAATGAACAAAATGAAGCGAGAAGAGAAACCAAAAGAAAAAAGAAGAAAAAGAAATGAACAAAGCCTGCAAGAAGTATGGGATTATGTAAAAAGACCAAATCTACGTCTGATTGGGGTGCCTGAAAGTGAGGGGGGAAAATGGAACCAAGTTGGAAAACACTCTTCAGGATATCATCCAGGAGAACTTCCCCAACCTAGTAGGGCAGGCCAACATTCAAATCCAGGAAATACAGAGAACGCCACAAAGATACTCCTCGAGAAGAGCAACTCCAAGACACATAATTGCCAGATTCACCAAAGTTGAAATGAAGGAAAAAATCTTAAGGGCAGCCAGAGAGAAAGGTCGGGTTACCCACAAAGGGAAGCCCATCAGACTAACAGCAGATCTCTCGGCAGAAACTCTCCAAGCCAGAAGAGAGTGGGGGCCAATATTCAACATTCTTAAAGAAAAGAATTTTAAACCCAGAATTTCATATCCAGCCAAACTAAGTTTCATAAGTGAAGGAGAAATAAAATCCTTTACAGATAAGCAAATGCTTGGAGATTTTGTCACCACTAGGCCTGCCTTACAAGAGACCCTGAAGGAAGCACTAAACATGGAAAGGAACAACCGGTACCAGCCATTGCAAAAACATGCCAGAATGTAAAGACCATCGATGCTAGGAAGAAACTGCATCAACTAACGAGCAAAATAATCAGTTAATATCATAATGGCAGGATCAAGTTCACACATAACAATATTAACCTTAAATGTAAATGGACTAAATGCTCCAATTAAAAGACACAGACTGGCAAACTGGATAAAGAGTCAAGACCCATCAGTCTGCTGTATTCAGGAGACCCATTTCACATGCAGAGACATACATAGGCTCAAAATAAAGGGATGGAGGAAGATTTACCAAGCAAATGGAGAACAAAAAAAAGCAGGGGTTGCAATACTAGTCTCTGATAAAACAGACTTTAAACCATCAAAGATCAAAAGAGACAAAGAAGGCCATTACATAATGGTAAAAGTATCAATTCAGCAGGAAGAGCTAACTATCCTAAATATATTTGCACCCAATACAGGAGCACCCAGATTCATAAAGCAAGTCCTTAGAGACTTACAAAGAGACTTAGACTCCCATACAATAATAATGGGAGACTTCAACACTCCACTGTCAACATTAGACAGATCAACGAGACAGAAAGTTAACAAGGATATCCAGGACCTGAACTCAGCTCTGCAACCAGCAGACCTAATAGACATCTACAGAACTCTCCACCCCAAATCAACAGAATATACATTCTTCTCAGCACCACATCGCACTTATTCCAAAATTGACCACATAATTGGAAGTAAAGCACTCCTCAGCAAATGTACAAGAACAGAAATTATAACAAACTGTCTCTCAGACCACAGTGCAATCAAACTAGAACTCAGGACTAAGAAACTCAATCAAAACCGCTCAACTACATGGAAACTAAACAACCTGCTCCTGAATGACTACTGGGTACATAACGAAATGAAGGCAGAAATAAAGATGTTCTTTGAAGCCAATGAGAACAAAGATACAACATATCAGAATCTCTGGGACACATTTAAAGCAGTGTGTAGAGGGAAATTTATAGCACTAAATGCCCACAAGAGAAAGCTGGAAAGATCTAAAATTGACACTCTAACATCACAATTAAAAGAACTAGAGAAGCAAGAGCAAACATTCAAAAGCTAGCAGAAGGCAAGAAATAACTAAGATCAGAGCAGAACTGAAGGAGATAGAGACACAAAAAACCCTCCAAAAACTCAATGAATCCAGGAGTTGGTTTTTTGAAAAGATCAACAAAATTGACAGACCATTAGCAAGACTAATAAAGAAGACAAGAGAGAAGAATCAAATAGACGCAATAAAAAATGATAAAGGGGATATCACCACCGACCCCACAGAAATACAAACTACCATCAGAGAATACTATAAACACCTCTACGCAAATAAACTAGAAAATCTAGAAGAAATGGATAATTTTCTGGACACTTACACTCTTCCAAGACTAAACCAGGAAGAAGTTGAATCCCTGAATAGACCAATAGCAGGCTCTGAAATTGAGGCAATAATTAATAGCCTACCAACCAAAAAAAGTCCAGGACCAGATGGATTCACAGCTGAATTCTACCAGAGGTACAAGGAGGAGTTGGTACCATTCCTTCTGAAACTATTCCAATCAATAGAAAAAGAGGGAATCCTCCCTAACTTATTTTATGAGGCCAACATCATCCTGATACCAAAGCCTGGCAGAGACACAACAAAAAAAGAGAATTTTAGACCAATATCCCTGATGAACATCGATGCAAAAATCCTCAATAAAATACTGGCAAACCGGATTCAGCAGCACATCAAAAAGCTTATCCACCATGATCAAGTGGGCTTCATCCCTGGGATGCAAGGCTGGTTCAACATTCACAAATCAATAAACATAATCCAGCATATAAACAGAACCAAAGACAAGAACCACATGATTATCTCAATAGATGCAGAAAAGGCTTTTGACAAAATTCAACAGCCCTTCATGCTAAAAACGCTCAATAAATTCGGTATTGATGGAACGTACCTCAAAATAATAAGAGCTATTTATGACAAACCCACAGCCAATATCATACTGAATGGGCAAAAACTGGAAAAATTCCCTTTGAAAACTGGCACAAGACAGGGATGCCCTCTCTCACCACTCCTATTCAACATAGTGTTGGAAGTTCTGGCTAGGGCAATCAGGCAAGAGAAAGAAATCAAGGGTATTCAGTTGGGAAAGAAGAAGTCAAATTGTCCCTGTTTGCAGATGACATGATTGTATATTTAGAAAACCCCATTGTCTCAGCCCAAAATCTCCTTAAGCTGATAAGCAACTTCAGCAAAGTCTCAGGATACAAAATTAATGTGCAAACATCACAAGCATTCTTATACACCAGTAACAGACAAACAGAGAGCCAAATCATAAATGAACTTCCATTCACAATTGCTTCAAAGAGAATAAAATACCTAGGAATCCAACTTACAAGGGATGTAAAGGACCTCTTCAAGGAGAACTACAAACCACTGCTCAGTGAAACAAAAGAGGCCACAAACAAATGGAAGAACATTCCATGCTCATGGATAGGAAGAATCAATATCATGAAAATGGCCATACTGCCCAAGTTATTTATAGATTCAATGCCATCCCCATGAAGCTACCAATGAGTTTCTTCACAGAATTGGAAAAAACTGCTTTAAAGTTCATATGGAACCAAAAAAGAGCCCGCATCTCCAAGATAATCCTAAGTCAAAAGAACAAAGCTGGAGGCATCACGCTACCTGACTTCAAACTATACTACAAGGCTACAGTAACCAAAACAGCATGGTACTGGTACCAAAACAGAGATATAGACCAATGGAACAGAACAGAGGCCTCAGAAATAATACCACACATCTACAGCCATCTGATCTTTGACAAATCTGACAAAAACAAGAAATGGGGAAAGGATTCCCTATTTAATAAATGGTGCTTGGAAAATTGGCTAGCCATAAGTAGAAAGCTGAAACTGGATCCTTTCCTTACTCCTTATATGAAAATTAATTCAAGATGGATTAGAGACTTAAATGTTAGACCTAATACCATAAAAACCCTAGAAGAAAACCTAGGTAGTACCATTCAGGACATAGGCATGGGCAAAGACTTCATGTCTAAAACACCAAAAGCGACGGCAGCAAAAGCCAAAATTGACAAATGGGATCTCATTAAACTAAAGAGCTTCTGCACAGCAAAAGAAACTACCATCAGAGTGAACAGGCAACCTACAGAATGGGAGAAAATTTTTGCAATCTACTCATCTGACAAAGGGCTAATATCCAGAACCTACAAAGAACTCAAACAAATTTACAAGAAAAAAACAAACAACCCCATCAAAAAGTGGGCAAAGGATATGAACAGACATTTCTCAAAAGAAGACATTCATACAGCCAACAGACATATGAAAAAATGCTCATCATCACTGGCCATCAGAGAAATGCAAATCAAAACCACAATGAGATACCATCTCACACCAGTTAGAATGGCGATCATTAAAAAGTCAGGAAACAACAGGTGCTGGAGAGGATGTGGAGAAATAGGAACACTTTTACACTGTTGGTGGGATTGTAAACTAGTTCAACCATTATGGAAAACAGTATGGCGATTCCTCAAGGATCTAGGACTAGATGTACCATATGACCCAGCCATCCCATTACTGGGTATATACCCAAAAGATTATAAATCATGCTGCTATAAAGACACATGCACACGTATGTTTATTGCAGCACTATTCACAATAGCAAAGACTTGGAATCAACCCAAATGTCCATCAGTGACAGACTGGATTAAGAAAATGTGGCACATATATACCATGGAATACTATGCAGCCATAAAAAAGGATGAGTTTGTGTCCTTTGTAGGGACATGGATGAAGCTGGAAACCATCATTCTTAGCAAACTATCACAAGAACAGAAAACCAAACACCGCATGTTCTCACTCATAGGTGGGAAATGAACAATGAGATCTCTTGGACTCGGGAAGGGGAACATCACACACCAGGGCCTATCATGGGGAGGGGGGAGGGGGGAGGGATTGCATTGGGAGTTATACCTGATGTAAATGACGAGTTGATGGGTGCAGCACAGCAACATGGCACAAGTATACATATGTAACAAACCTGCACGTTATGCACATGTACCCTAGAACTTAAAGTATAATAATAATAAAAAAAAGGATAAGAAAGAAAATGAGGCTCTATTAAATTTAATATGTCATCTCTCAGTTTTCTTTATTTAAAGGGCAACAGAATATGACTGTTTTCAATACAAAATATTGAAAGTAGAACTTAAAACAACTTTCATAAATAAGGAATTTTCTCAGGTGCTCCATGGATGACTCTGAAGAGTACAGGAATATCATGCGACACGACTGAGAGGATGTGTTGATCAGCAGTTGATGCAAAAGTTTCTTTCTTGCCGCCCCAACTTACCTGTGTTATTAAGCCTCATAGCTTAACTATATTAGAGTGCTGGCAAATATTTGTTCCTCTCTATACAAAATTCTTAGCTTCGATTGTTGGCTCACGATATTTTAACCAGAAGAAATATCTCGTTTTAAATCAATTGTCCCAGGTCTCAGTTTAAAATTGGTGATGTACTGAGAACATTTCTCAGGGACAGAACTCCACTACATCTGCCTACCAGGTGGCAGAAATGTAAGTACCCAGAGTAAATTTTATATCAGAAAGGCAGATAATTCTGACACAGGCAGACAAAGAGAAAAGCTGCCAAAATAGAGCAGGGAAGAAAAATACCTTAAGAGCGTTCCCCTTTTTACTGTTCCCTAGACGTGTCTCACCCCCGTCCCAAATTCTTAAAAGTCACCCTACAATTCAGGACTCCAAGCTCAGACTTCTCGTGTTCTTGTTGCGGCTTCTGACCTTTCAGCTGCCCCACTGATAACCTAGCATAAGATAGATTAACTAACCATATGCTGAAAGGTTGGACCATCCCTTAGGGGATATCAAACTACATGGAGAACTCTATGTCCTGGCAGGGGAAACACAGTCTAACCCAATTTTCTTACCACTGCATGCATTTCACGGGCCTGGGAAAAATGGATCTTCTTACTTGTTTTACCAAACTCCATCAAAACAAGACTAGGTGTCGCCCAAACAACTAATCAGAGCCTGGATTTTATTGTGGCTCGAGGGGAAAGCAGAAAGATCATTGACATTTTCTTGGCTCTAAAGCTACCTTAGGGGAACCTTGCAACCCAGACATTCCTCAAGGGATACCAAATATCACTGTACTTGATGTGGAAAAGCATATTAACTCAAGAACCCAGATATTCTTATTCTTGTTTTGGAAAATTGATTGACAAATATGAAGACAGTCATATTTGACATAAAGATCACGCTACACTTGTTCTTAGCGCCTTCTTAAAGTTTAGTACAAAATATTGAGCTAATTCTCAAAGCCTCCTTTCTGATGCCAGAAAATATTTATGCAAGAATTCTATGCATTATCATCAGCAGAGTGCCACTGCTCAATCTGAAGTCATTGCCTGCTGGAATAAACTCTCTTCCAAAGCCAGAAATCTGTCTTCCAACAAAACAAACATCCAACACCAGAATGGCAAAGAACCACAGTCCTTTTCTCAAAGCCTCTTGGTCAAGGTGGGAAATATTTTAGTGATTATTACAAACACAAGTGGCATTACCAGTTTCAATCACTTCTTTACTTTTCATCTCTATTGCCCTTTCTTTGGTTCAAGCTACCATCCTGTCTTCCCTACAGTACTGCAACAGCCTTTTTGTTTTTGTCTTGTTTTTGTTTTGGTAAAGGTTGTTGGGGTGTGATTTACATACCATAAAGTTTACCCCCTCTATGTGTACATTTCAATGATTTTTAGTAAATTCACTGACTTGTACAACCATCACCTTAATCCAGTTTTAGAACATTTGCACACCTTCAAAGAGATTTCTCATGTCCATTTACAGTGAATCTCCATTCCTCCCTTCCTCAGGCTGTAGGCAGTCACTAATCTACTTTCTGTCTCTCTAGATTTGCCTTTTTGGATATTTCATATAAATGGAATCATATAATATGTGACCTTTTGTGACTGGCTTTTTTTCACGTAACATAATGTTTTCAAGGTTCATCCATGTTACAGCATGAACCAGTACTTCATTCCTCTTTATGCCTGAATAATACTCCATTGTATGGATGGACCACATTTTATTTATCAATTTACCCACTGATAGACATTTGGGGTCGTTTTCATTTTTTGGCTATTATGACTAATGTTGGTGTGAATACACACATACAAATCTTTTCTATGTTTCACTTTAGGATCAGAATTGCTGGGTCATGTAGATTTATGTGTCACAGTCTCTGAACTCTTCTACTTGTCTCACATCTGGGCCCACTTCAAGACCTTCTCCTTACTATGGCTAGAATGGTCTTTTTTTCTTGTTGAAATGTCTTTATTCCTAAGGTATGATCTTTCATACTTCTTTTTAAAAAATTATTATAATGGCCACATAATAATTATACATATGTATGGGGGTACAGAGTGATATTTTGATGCATGTGACTGTCCTGATTTTTTCATTACACATTGTAAAATGATCTTTTGAAACTGAAAATTCACATGTCATTTTGCCTGGTTAAAAATGCTACGGGGGCTTCCCATTGTCCTCGAGTTAAAATCAAAACTTTGCAACACTGTTTGTGGGGCCTTGTACGATCTGTTTTCATTCTGCAGCCTCTAATCTTATTCCTCCACTTCACCTGGCTCCTCAATCTTCTCTGTATCAATCAGACTAAATTCTAGTTTTCGGTACAGACTGTGCTCCTTTAAGGCCTTATCTTGGGCTGTTCCCTCTATCTAGAAATCTCCTTCCCTTTAGGGTAGTGGTTAAAAGGGCAGCTCTGGAGTTAGACACCTGAATTCACCAATGAAAAGCCATATGACTTTGGGCAAGTCATGTCTCTGTATGTCAAATTCCCCATCTTTAAATCGAGGATTAATAACAGATCTTGACTCATAGGATCCTTGGAAGGATGAAATGTGTTACAATGTGCAAAGCATTTTAAACAGTCCTCAATAAAAGTTAGTGATGGCCAATGAATTCTTCATTTTTTTTTGGCTTAGATTGAACTTTCTTCTAGAAACCTTCACTGACCTCTTAAGTATGGGCTAGCTCCTTTCAGTGTTTCCATAATACTCTGTTCTTGTTGTGTTGTGTCATATTGTTATTGCCAGTTTACTTATCCGTCTTCTCCTGGTAGTCTCTGAGTTTTGTAAGGCAAACCAGAGTACTTCCATCTTCAGCATCTAACAGAGAGCATGGCTCACAATAAATGCTCATTAAAATATTTGCTAAATTGAGAAAAACTGTATTAGATAGTCTCTGTGTTCCATTCATTCCCACCCACCTTTGCCCAATTGTCTCTCTCAGAGAGACCTACATGAAATGTATCATCTAGACTACATACCAGCTGTGGTAAATAGTTAGGTTGGGTTTGGCCAAGAGGAAGCTCTGGCAAGAGATAGATGAGTGGGTTGAGGAAGAGGTCATGGTAATTTCCTTTCCACTTCCTCCCTGCTGTGGTTCTGCCAGTGACTGCATTCTGCTATAGCTATGGCTCCTGTTAAGACATCCCACTTCCAGAGCTCTAGCTCTTTCTGGTGCCATTACAGACATTCCCTTCTCTTGCCCACTCAGACCTAGGAGTGGCAGCTGCAGCTTCCCATTATTGCTAATCCCATGGTGTTCTACCATTCCTCATCAGTCTTTAGCCCTGCCCAACCATCTGTAAAAAGTTCACTATTCTCTCTCCATGTAAACTCATTTGAGTGTGCCATCTGCTTTGTTTTGAGACCCTGAATAATAACAATGACTGAGCATAGCCATTCCTGCTAAGGGTTTCAGGTGGCAGAGAGTGGGGGAACTCTTTGTGTGTTTTGTTGGAGAGATAGTGGTGGGGTAGAATATGATTTCACTATTAAATAGCTTGCAATGTTTACAGTTCTTATTTTTATGTGTATATACGTCACTTGCCATATGCCAGGATGTGTTATTGCCAATGGTTTCTGTCCGGAGCTGCACGCCCCGGCCATAGCAAATAATAATTAAGGATTAAACGCCTGAGCTATATTCATTTCCACCCCACACCTTCTCCCTAATCTTTGCCTTTTTCCCCCTGTACTAATACCTCATTAAAGATGGCGCTCTTCCTGCTTCTTCTTCACTCACTTTTCCCGCGCCCGGGAAAATTGTTACTTAATAGCGCAAGCGCAACATGACTTCCGACCGGAGAAACCGAAACTAACCTGGCCACGCCCTCGGCAATGAGATCATTTCCGCCTTAGCCCAACCCCTTCCCTTCCAAGTGTATATAAGGCAGTGCATTACCGCCATTAAACGAGACTTGATCAGAGCACTGTCTTGTCTCCATTTCTCGTGTCTCTTGTTCCCCAAATTCCCACCCCCTCCTCCAGGGCCTGCTCTGACTATCCCGTGGGCCGGGATATGTGGCGCCCGAACAGGGACAGGCTTGGAGGCATCATACTGGATTTGATTTTACTATTATAAAAGAGTTAAAGACTGCTGCCTCTCAGTATGGGGCTACTGCTCCATATACTCTTGCTATAGTGGAATCTGTAGCTGAGAATTGGCTCACTCCTACAGACTGGAATACCTTAGTCAGGGCAGTTCTTTCTGGGGGAGACCACTTAATTTGGAAGTCCGAGTTCTTTGAAAATTGTAGAGATACAGCTAAAAGAAATCAACAGGCAGGAAACGGTTGGGATTTTGATATGTTAACTGGTTCAGGTAATTATGCAGACACTCAGGCCCAAATGCAATATGACCCTGGACTGTTCTCACAAATCCAGGCTGCTGCTACAAAAGCCTGGAGAAAAACTTCCCATTAAAGGAGATCCAGGGGCCTCGCTCACAGCGGGTTAAACAAGGACCCGATGAGCCATTTTCAGACTTTGTGCATAGGCTTATGACCACGGCAGGTAGAATCTTTGGAAATGCAGAAACGGGTGTAGATTATGTTAAACAGTTAGCTTATGAAAATGCTAACCCCGCCTGCCAAGCGGCAATCAGACCTTATCGAAAGAAAACAGATTTAACAGGATACATTCGCCTTTGTTCAGATATTGGGCCCTCATATCAACAAGGCCTAGCAATGGCCGCCGCTTTTAGCGGCCAAACAGTAAGAGATTTCCTCATTAACAAAGGTAAAGATAAAGGGGATGTTTTAGATGCGGTAAAAGGGGACACTTTGCAAAAGATTGCTGTGAAAACCAAAATAAGAGTCCAGAAGCAAAAATCCCAGGCCTTTGCCCAAGGTGTAAAAGAGGAAGGCACTGGGCAAACGAATGTAAATCTAAAACTGACAGTCAAGGAAATCCTTTACCCCCCAGGCAGGGAAACGGGATGAGGGGCCAGCCTCAGGCCCCGAAACAAGCATATGGGGCAGTCAGCTTTGTTCCAGCCAGCAACAGCAATCCATTTCAAAACTTAGTAGAGCAACCCCAGGAAGTGCAGGATTGGACCCAAACCTTCGATATCCTCAATGCTACTCCCACACAATACTAACACCTGAAATGGGACCGCAAACCTTAAATACCGGAATATATGGACCCTTACCACCTAACACTTTTGGGCTACTCTTAGGAAGAAGTAGTGTCACCATGAGAGGCTTACAAGTCCTCCCTGGAGTTATTGATAATGATTATGAAGGAGAAATTAAAATTATGGCCAGAGCTATTGATAGTATTATTACCGTCCCTCAAGGAGTTAGAATAGCTCAGTTACTCCTGCTACCTTTGGTTAAAACAGATAATAATATCCAATACTCTAATAGAAATATAAAAGGTTTCGGATCATCAGATATATATTGGGTGCAACCAATTACAAATCAAAAACCCTCTCTAACCTTATGGTTAGACGGGAAGGCATTCACTGGACTAATAGACACAGGGGCTGATGTAACTATCATTAAACAGGAAGACTGGCCCTCTCATTGGCCTACTACAGAAACTTTAACTCACTTGAGAGGAATTGGACAAAGCAGTAATCCTAAACAAAGTTCTAAATACCTAACATGGACAGATAAAGAAAACAATTCAGGCCTCATTAAGCCATTTGTCATCCCTTACCTACCTGTTAACCTTTGGGGGCGAGATCTGCTCTCTCAAATGAAAATTATAATGTGTAGTCCAAATGATATAGTTACTGCACAAATGTTAACTCAAGGATACACCCCTGGTAAAGGTCTTGGAAAGGGAGAGAACGGTATCCCACAGCCTATACTGGTTTCAGGACAACTTGATAAAAAGGAGTTTGGAAATTTTTAGCTCAGGCCACTGACATACCTGCACCCCAAAAGTGCACTGACCCCATTACTTGGAAGTCAGATGAGCCCGTTTGGGTTGATCAGTGGCCTTTACTCAATGATAAACTAAGTGCTGCCCAACAGTTAGTGCAGGAACAACTAGCAGCAGGACATATTGAGGAAAGTAATTCCCCTTGGAATACACCTATTTTTGTTATTAAAAAGAAGTCTGGTAAATGGAGACTCTTACAAGATTTAAGAGCAGTAAATATCACTATGATCCTTATGGGTGCCTTACAACCAGGATTGCCTTCACCGGTTGCGATTCCTCAAAAATATTTTAAAATCATTATTGACCTTAAAGATTGCTTTTTTACAATTCCCCTTCACCCTGCTGACCAGAAAAGATTTGCCTTTGGTCTTCCATCTACAAATTTTAAACAACCAATGAAGCGCTATCAATGGAAAGTCTTACCTCAGGGTATGGCCAATAGTCCTACCTTGTGTCAAAAATATGTAGCTGCCGCTATAGAGCCAGTCAGAAAAACATGGGCACAAATGTATATTATACATTATATGGATGATATTTTAATAGCAGGAGAAATTGGCGAACAAGTCTTACAGTGCTTCGCCCAACTCAAACAAGAGTTAACAGCAGCTGGACTACAAATAGCCCCAGAAAAAGTACAATTACAAGATCCATACACTTATCTTGGTTTTCAGATTAATGGACCAAAAATCATTAATCAAAAGGCCGTTATACGTCGTGATCATTTAAAAACTTTAAATGATTTCCAAAAATTACTGGGAGACATAAATTGGCTTCAACTGTACTTAAAGCTCACCACAGGAGAGTTAAAACCTCTTTTTGATATATTAAAAGGAGACTCTAATCCAAAATCCCCCAGGTCCATTACTAAAGAAGCATTAATAACACTCCAACAGGTAGAACATGCCATTGCAACACAATTTGTTACCGGTATTGATTATTCTCAGCCATTAATATTCCTTATTTTTAACACAACAATAACCCCTACTGGCCTATTTTGGCAGAACAATCCCATTATGTGGGTACACCTGCCCTCCTCCCCTAAAAAGGTTTTGTTGCCTTATTATGATGCCATAGCTGATCTAATTATCTTGGGAAGAGAAAACAGTAGAAAATACTTTGGAATAGAACCCTCTACCATCATACAGCCCTACACTCAATCACGCATCCATTGGCTGTTACAAAATACGGAAGCCTGGCCAATTGCTTGCGCTTCTTATACTGGCGCGATTGACAACCATTACCCACCTAACAAACTTATTCAATTTTGCAAACTTCATGCGTTTGTATTTCCCCATATTACCAGTAAAGAACCTCTCAATGACGCATTACTAATTTTCACTGATGGATCTTCCACAGGACTTGCCGCTTACACTTACAATAATGTAGTCGTCAAATTCCAGACCACTTATACATCAGCTCAGCTGGTCGAATTGCAAGCTATAATTGCAGCACTATCAGCTTTTCCTTGTCAGCCACTTAACATTTATACAGACAGCGCCTACCTGGCTCATTCAATACCCCTCTTAGAGACCGTGTCTCAAATTAAACATATTTCAGACACAGCTAACCTATTTTTACAATGTCAACAACTTATCCGAAAAAGGACTACTCCCTTTTTTCTTGAGCATATTAGAGCACATTCAGGATTACCGGGACCTTTAACACAAGGTAACGCAACAGCTGACACGGCAACAAAAACCATAGCCACAGTCACTACAGACAATTTGCAACAAGCGCAAAAAGCACATGCCTTACATCATTTAAACGCCCAAACCTTAAGACTTATGTTTAAACTTACCAGAGAACAAGCTCGACAAATAGTTAAACAATGCGCCAACTGCATAACATATTTACCTGTTCCCCATCTAGGAGTTAACCCCCGAGGACTCATCCCCAACGAAATTTGGCAAATGGACGTTACTCACCACTTAGAATTCGGTCAACTAAAATATATCCATGTATGCATAGACACCTATAGTGGATTCATCAGTGCAACTCTCCAAACAGGAGAGGCCACCAAACATGTCATAGCTCATTTATTACACTGCTTTTCTATTTTAGGAATACCCAAACAAATCAAGACAGACAATGGCCCCGGTTATATAGCCAAAACCTTCTTACAATTTTGTAATACCCTACAAATTAAACATACCACAGGCATTCCCTATAATCCCCAAGGACAAGGTATAGTAGAAAGAGCTCATCTGTCATTAAAAACTATTATCACAAAATTAAAAGGGGGGAGCTGGTACCCTGTGAAGGGTACCCCCAGAAACATACTCAATCATGCCCTGTTTATCCTTAATTTTTAAAATTTGGAGAGTCATGGAAAATCGGCTGCCGACCGTTTCTGGCATCCTGAATCTCAAAAACAGTTTGCAATGGTAAAATGGAAAGACCCACTTGATAGTTCATGGCATGGCCCCAATCCAGTTTTAATTTGGGGAATTATGCATCTTCTCAGTATGCATCTTCTCACAAAAAATGATGCAGCCAGATGGCTGCCTGAAAGATTGGTAAGACAAATAAATCATAACCATTGTCAGTCCAGGGAAGATAAATCTCCCTGAGAAGTTCTTTCCTTCTTGTTTTTCAGAAAATGAAGCCTAACATGAAATTCCTTTGGAGAATAATCGCGCTATAAAACATAGTGACAGTCTATGCAGGTTTTGGTGACCCTCGTAAGGCAAAAGAATTATTACGAAAACAATACAGCCAGCCTTGTGACTGCAGAGGGGGACAAATATCTGAACCTCCGTCAGATAGAATCACCCAGGTGACCTGCACGGGCAAGACAGCCTACCTAATGCCAAACCAGTTATGGAAATGTAAGTCTACCCCAAGAGATACCTCACCTAGCGGGCCGCTCCTAGAATGCCCTTGTAGTTCTTTCCAATCTTCTGTACATAGTTCCTGTTATACCTCCTATCAACAATGCAAATCAGGCAATAGAACATATTATACGGCCACGTTACTAAAAACACAAACTGGAGGCGTCAATGACGTACAAGTATTAGGATCCACTAATAAACTTGTACAATCTCCTTGTAACGGCCAAAAAGGAAAGCCTGTTTGTTGGAGCACTACCGCCCCCATTCACATTTCTGATAGAGGAGGCCCATTAGATATTGCAAGAATTAAAACCGTCCAGAAAAAATTAGAAGAAATTCATAAAGCTTCATATCCTGAACTTCAATATCACCCTTTAGCCCTGCCTGAGCTTAGAGATAATTTTAGGCTCGATGCCCAAACCTTCGATATCCTCAATGCTACTTACAATTTACTTCAAATGTCCAATACAAGCCTGGCCCACGATTGTTGGCTTTGTCTTAAAATGGGCCCCCCTATTCCTCTAGCCATACCTAACCTTTCATTGTCCTATGTCAATTACTCAAATGAATCCTTAGTAAATAATTCCTGTCCTATTACCCCCCCCCTTAGTTCAACCAATGACGTTTTCTAATTCCTCTTGCCTCTTTTCACCATCATATAATAACACTAAAGAAATTGATTTAGGCTATGTTGTGTTTGACAACTGTACTTCCATAATCAATGCCACCAACCCTTTGTGTGCTATAAATGGCTCGGTTTTCGTTTGTGGAAACAACATGGCATATACGTATCTACCTACAAATTGGACAGGGCTTTGTGTTCTGGCCACTCTTCTTCCCGACATTGATATCATCCCTGGAGATGAACCTATCCCCATCCCCGCTATTGAACATTTTATTTATAGACCGAAACGAGCCATACAATTTATTCCCTTGTTGGCTGGACTAGGAATCACCACTGCTTTTACTACAGGAGCCACAGGCCTAGGAGTCTCACTAACCCAATATATTAAATTATCCAATCAATTAATTTCAGATGTACAGACCTTATCCAGTACTATACAAGATTTACAAGACCAAGTAGACTCGTTAGCTGAAGTAGTTCTCCAGAATAGAAGAGATCTAGATTTGTTAATGGCAGAACAGGGAGGGATATGTTTGGCTTTACAGGAAAAGTGCTGTTTTTACGCCAACAAATCCGGAATCGTCAGAGATAAGATAAAAACTTTGCAAGAAGAACTAGAAAAGCGCAGAAAAGGCCTGGCCGCCAATCCACTATGGACTGGACTCAATGGACTTCTCCCCTATCTCCTGCCATTTCTTGGTCCTTTACTCACTCTTCTACTCTTCCTCACTCTCGGGCCTATAATCCTTAATAAGCTTATGGCATTTGTCAGACAACAAATCGAGGCCTTCCAGGCCAAACCTATACAGGTTCATTATCATCGCCTTGAGATGACTGAAAATGGTGAGTCTTATTTACCTTAATAAGACCACCTCCCCTGTGTGCTGAACTGGACAGTCAATGACGGGTAAGAGGACACTATCTCCATCGGAGCCTAAGACAGGAGGGCCGCCCTTGCTGCTGTCTTATCCCATGACGGGCCTAGAAGGTGGAGGTGAGTTGACCCAACCTAAGACAGGCGCAGTTCCCAAGGGGTTTTCTTATCATAAAAATATAAAAAGGGGGACCTGTCCGGAGCTGCACGCCCCGGCCATAGCGAATAATAATTAAGGATTAAACGCCTGAGCTATATTCATTTCCACCCCACACCTTCTCCCTATCTTTGCCTTTTTCCCCCTGTACTAATACCTCATTAAAGATGGCGCTCTTCCTGCTTCTTCTTCACTCACTTTTCCCGCGCCCAGGAAAATTGTTACTTAATAGCGCAAGCGCAACATGACTTCCGACCGGAGAAACCGAAACTAACCTGGCCACGCCCTCGGCAATGAGATCATTTCCGCCTTAGCCCAACCCCTTCCCTTCCAAGTGTATATAAGGCAGTGCATTACCGCCATTAAACGAGACTTGATCAGAGCACTGTCTTGTCTCCATTTCTCGTGTCTCTTGTTCCCCAAATTCCCACCCCCTCCTCCAGGGCCTGCTCTGACTATCCCGCGGGCCGGGATAGGTTTCCATATGGATAGTTCATAAAGCATTTTACTGTTGGATCATTCTTTCCGGTGCACTCTGTAGTGAAGACTTGGTAGCAGTGCTTGACTTGATTGATAGAAAATCATAGTTCACCAAGTGCTAAGTCTCTTCAAGTATCACAATTCTTTCCAGTTCCAGCTGATGGTATATTTCTTAGGCTATTATTTCTAGTTCTATTTGAGAAACAATGCTGGATATGTGAGCCCATAATTTTCATTACAGGAATAGGTTTCAGACAGCCGAGCATCAGACTCTGAAACCAGGAAAGACATATAGGTTCAAAGACCACCTCCTGGATATCTATGTCTCTTGTGTTAGTCTGTTGACGTTTATCAAGCACACACTCCTTACAGAGCCTGATCCTATTTGCTTAGTTTCTAAGAGACAGGAGGCTTGAACTGACCCTTCAGGTATTTTATGATATAACTATTGCTTTGTGTCAAATAGGTGGTCTTCTTGCATATGAACTTGGAGTTATAAACAGCACACACAAGGCCTTGGCATTATTATCCAGTTTGCATAATTTAAAATGATTCTTTGATTAGTAAAGCTCAGATTTCAAGAGTTCTAACTAGATTACTTTGTAGCCATTAAAATTTGTCTGGAGCTAAATGTGAGAGGCTATACTGAGGAATTGATGGTTTTTTTAAAGTACATATTCTAAAATTATGGTTATATTTGTGTCCTATAGCTGTTGTAAGAAGTTACCACAAATTTAGTGGCTTAAACAAAGCAAATTTATTATTTTATAACTATGGAGGTCACAAGTTCAAATGGATGTCACTGGGCTAAAATCAATATGTCAGCAGGGCTGTGCACTTTCAGGAAGTACTAGGGAATAATCAGTTTCCTCAGTTCTTCCAGCTGCTTGGGGCTGCCCACATTCCTTGACTCATGGCCCCTTCCTCCATCTTCAAAGCCAGCAATGCTGGTTGAGTCTTTCTCACACTGCATCACTTTGACACTGCTTCCATCCTCATACTGCTGCCTCTGACTATCTTGTCTCCCTCTTTCACTTACAAGGACGCTTTTAATTATACTGTGCCCACCTGGATAATCCAGGATAATTTCCCCACCTCAAAATCCTTAACTAAATCACATCTTCAAATTCCTTTTTGCCATGTAAAGTAACATAATCATAAGCTCCAGAGATCAGGATGGGAGGCCTTTATTTGGGCCTACTCCAATCTTTGGGGCCATTATTTTACCTACCACACCTATTAAATAATTATTTAAAAATTTAAAAACCTTTATCTTTGCTGTTATAAATAATTAAAAATGATGGAAATAAAAACTAAAAACTAAAAAGCATTCTATGGGTGTTTTCAGTTTTCTCCTGAGGCCATAAAAAAACTGAGAAACATTCTGTTACCTTGATGTCTTTAAATGGAAATAAACACAAACACTTTAAAGGACTTAAATTTTTTGAATTTAAAATGGCTAATACAGGTAAAATTACTGAAGTAGAGAATGTGCTCAAAAATAGTCGTCTATTCATTGCATACCATTTTGTAATACATATTATTTTCCCTAAGTTAAGAAAAAGGAATATTTCAGTAGTAATGATTATAATTGTTTAGGTTTCAGATGTCATTTTGTGATTTGGAAAGCTCTATGAAATAATTTCATAGTTCATATCATCTCATCTTCAAAATTAATAAAGAGGAAACACATTTTTTAGCCTATGTATATTTTTTACTTAAGTAGCTTTGGGTTTGGCTCTTTACAAGATAGGAACTAGAAAAATTTTTGGTTTCTGTGGTGGAAGCTAGGAATTCTCCCCCTAATTCACAAGCCAACTATGATGTATGATTCTTCATTTCAGCAACTGAGAAGACAATTGCAAAGTTTGAAGACGGCCAGGTTGTACTTCTTAGCACCATACAGTGTCATCGCCATGCCACTGTACTGAAGATAATGAAGTAAATGGCCAGCCAACAAAACGTACAGTAATCAAAAAGATAACTACCTGCCAGGTCAAGGAACAGGGGTGACGCAGACAGATAAGGCACCTGCTTTTGTGGTACTTAACATTCTAATGGCGAATGAGAGAGAAATAATACACCAATAGGAAGGTGAGCCAATATACAAACAATGTAAATCCAGAGAATGGGAAATGTTATGGTGATAGTGATATTCTAGGTTGTGTCTGTGCCAGAGGGGAGGCTACTGTAAGGGAAAATGTCTCTGGGGAGGGGACATTTGAGCTGTCATTTGATGATAAACAGCACATCCTGTAAGTCCTTAAAAACCCAAATCCCTGATCTCCAAAATGGAGTATGTGCACTACCAAAGGCAAGCAAAAGAATCTATTGGAGTTTCGGGAAAAAAGATGAGAACTTCTGTTTGTATTTATTTTTATTTAGAAAACAAGAAAGAAATTAAACTTTGCTAACATAGGGAAGGAAAAAATTTCCATCACTAGGTTCGTGGCCAGTTTTCTATAACAAAAATTAGATTATTAACAAGAAAAAAAAACATAGAAATTTATTGAATATAAGTTTTATTTAACACAGGGGCCTTCAGAAATGAAGGTTCAGAATAGGTAAACTTGCATATTTGTATACTTAAGATTGATAAAGAATGGACAGTCACAGAGAAATATGATTGGAGGACGAAAGGATATGATCTAATGGTAATAAACTGGGGGGAATTTAGCAAGACTTGTTTGTTCAGATTTTTCTCTGCATCCCTGTGTCTTCAGATAAAAGGATGTTCCTTTCCTTCAGGTATAGTTCCTTTCCTACAGGGAGGAAACCTCTCACACTAGGGTCTTACAACTTGCTTCACGGGAGAACTGTGAAGGGAAGATGAGAGTGTCCTCCCTGTTTCTGCTGTTTTTCCAAATTTCAAGGTGCCATATTTTGGGGTAGTGTGTCCTGAACCCCATCACTAATATTTACATTTTTACATTGAAACCCTATATGTGGCCCATGTATCAGATAGTCACCCCTACTCTGGAGTATTGCAATGTATTGCACTGTTATATTATCTAATTTTAACTTGAATAACCCTCACATAATGGACCAATGGCTTTGAAAGTTTTCTACAAGGAAGCCACAGGTTGAGGAAGTACTACTATTGCAATCTTAATTCAGTGATAAGAAAATGTCAGAAGCAACTCTTTTCCTACTCCAAGTAGGCCATCATCAGCCACATTATGACTCTTTATTCAGAGTCAAAGATAACTCAGTCACAAATATTTAGTATTATCAAGAAATTAATATACAGCATGTATTAGCAATTACTTCCATTCTATACAAACTGTACCCTAAGAGGGAATTGTGCCTTCCCACAGGATGATGCTATCATGGTGAGCATCACGTTTCAAAATATTATCTATTTATGTCATCTTTATTCCATTATGTATGTTTTATAAGACACAACATGTATCGGGTTCTGGTTCATGTATGTAATTTGTAAATATATATATATATATTTAGAATACATGTGCATTTATTGTTACTTCTACACATGCATAATCAAATATACTTTTCAATCGTTGCTCTAAACTATTTGATAGCTACGGCCCTTGTCAAAGACTCTCAGCAACTATATATAGGGCAACCCATCTCTGAATTCTGAAACTGATTTTCAAAGATGGTATGAAGTTTTCAGCATAATTAAGGTGCCAAGAATCACATAATCCAACAGAATCTAGGTGAAGTGGTAATTTCCTGGTGCTTTGGAAGGTACATTCTAATTCCAACTAGAAGCTTCAAGGCATCTGTGCTAATCCCTAAGGCAATGCTGTAATTTCTGTGTCTTTAGTTCATATATATGGTGAGGGTCAAGATTTCTCTGCATATTTATCCCCCAGAAATAGAGTTCCATGAGTCTATACAGGTCCCATCATCAGCAAATTTTGTATGAGCGTGTGTGTATGTGTGCCTACACGCAGGCACAAACATACACCAAAGTGACACCAACCAGTCTTCCCTTGGGCTCCTTGTGATTTCATCACCTTTGAGGTGTTTTGATATTTGTCCTATTTTAACATGGATAAACTATTTTATATAAAAGTGGTTGTTAACTTTCTTTGGTCTGTAGCCAAGAAAATCTAGAATGCTGACTATGAATATATTTATAATTAAGAGTTAAATGTATTTTAAAGTATGTGTGTCTATTTTACTCTAAGTGGTATTGATGAAATAATTTTCAATTTTGTTTGTCCTTAAGTATAGGCATTCAATGCAGCAAATTTTCAGATGCTTTCATGTTATCAATTGTCTGTGGTAAATAGCAACTGGTAATATTTAAGGATTTCCTGGTGACTAGATTGGGATGCTTTTCTCTTTCCCAGGAGAAAAGGGAGCTGCAAAGGTGTCTGAAGGTTTCCATGTCCTATATCTCACATTTATCAAAGTAATAACTGTCCTATGAAAGGATTTTTCTCCTGTTCACTCTTTCTGCTCCCTTTGTCCCCTCTTCAGCTAGGCACACACATCCACTTCTAAGAACACAGACTAACTCATCCCAGAAACACAAGCAGGGTAGAGTTACTGAAGTCTCAGCCAGTCATCAGCATTTTCAGAGATTTGGTTCATTTCATTCCCATTGTTCATCTACATCTATACCATGCCATTCTTTGAAGTGTAATGCCATATAAAGAATTTTAATAAAAGTATTTTGTATAGGCAAATATATCTGTGCTCAGATAATGGTGTCCTATCTTTCTGAGGAGACAGATAAATTTATGGGAGTGTTCTAAGGAAGTCGCTGCTTCAGGCATTTATCTGTGTTGGTGTTGGTGTTGGTGTTGGTAATGGTGTGTGCGTGTGTGTGTGTGTGTGTGTGTGTGTGTGTGCATGCATGTTGGCAGAGGTTGAAGGAATAGGCTTTCATAGAAAACCATCTTTCCCATACTGTGGGAAAGAAGACAGGTTGGAAACCACTTAAATTACTAATCAAATACTACCTGATGGTCCATACCAGGTACATGAAACTTATGAAAGCGGCTTGAATGATCCAAGAAAACTGTATATTTGGACCTGATTATTTGTTCCCTGGAAAATCTTTTCTATCCCTTTCTTATTTTTACCAAATGCCCTAAAGGTAGATTCTGGATGGAAGGTTCAGGGAATCTATGAGCTCCAAATCTATTTTAATAAAAACATTTCCAGTTCTGAGCAACTCGGGGATAAGTGACAAGCTAGCCCCTATCTGGGTGAGGCAGTTAGTGCAGAGAGGCACCTGGCAGATTTCATCAGCAGTGGGAAGGAAAGGGTGGGGATGAAGCCTCATGATCAGTTTGGTCTCTTCTTTCTTCTCTCCAGAGACCCACTTAATCATTTCAATCTTTCCATATCAAGGTCCTAGTAAATTTTTCTTTGGAGAGGACAACTTCCCAGGAATTTTCCAAAGCCTGCTGTCCTAAACTAAAAACACAGAAACTCAAGACCCCCACCCACCTCTTATCATTACAATAAACATGTACCACAATAGGATGGTTTAATTTATTTTACATGTGGAAGATTTTATTAAGTTTAAAGTAGATGGGTACACAGTTCTTTCATGCAGCTGCAGTTTATGATGAGGGTAACCCAAAACACATGACCACATGATAAAATAATGTAATGGAGTGCTTCAAGAATTCTGAGTGGACAGAAGGTTGGAAAGCAATCCTTTGTGTAAATAAGAGCTGGTCTCACATAATGGTAGATGCTTGTAGATCTAAAATCCAAAGAAACATGCACTTTCCCCCAGTATGTCATTTTCAGCATAATAAACATGATTCCAAATGCTTTTATACAAATATTGTCACATGAAAAGCCTGGAGGTCTGTCATTCTCCAACACCATCTATTTGGACAAAATTTAAACCTAGAAATCACTGGAGGGGCTGTTTTTTATGAAGGTAAATTCAAGAAAGATTCCGGCATTTCTCTTCTTGATCTTGCTAGTAGGTCATCGACCAACTCACTTCCTTCTGATGTTAGCCCAACTGGAGGAAACTTCTTAGATAACTTTTGCAGGTGTCTCATGTTCCGGAAGCTCATTGACTTTTTTTTGGCTAGTCTAGCTGCACATCTTCAGGCTCTTCAGACAGGAAAAACATGCAGCACTGTCCCCTCTATCACGACCAGGGACCTGTTCCAGCACTTAGGAAATCTTTGCAGAATGTTCTTTTTTTGCTCACAAGTATAATCTCCTCACAATACACAAAATACTAAGAGATAAAAATGCCATTTTGGAAAATATTTTGGATGGCATACACACGAATTTAACTAAGCATGAAATAGTGTAGTTTACTAGGAAGAGGAGATGCTGTTGAGTTAGGAGGCTTGATTCATGGTCCTCACCCTGCCATTCACCAGCTGGTGCAACTTGGGCAAGTCACTTTACCTCTGTAAGCCTCCTTATCCTCCTAATCTTAAAAGGCACCAAGAATATCTCCCCTACGTACTCACAGGGTACTTGTAAGAATTGGATTACTTGAATTACTTATTAATATACAATGATTGCAAACTGTGTTGAAGAAAGAGCCAAGAGTTACTGAGTTACTTCTTAGGGAATATTTGGTAAAACCAGTTCATTTTTCTGGATGAGTGATCCGAGGCATAGGAAAGAGAACTCAACATTTCTCATGGTTACACAGTGGATGTATGTTTAACATACAAAACAGTAACACAAACAGTTGTTTGGACTGTGTACTCACTATAATATTTTCCATGATATCTATGTGGAACCTGTTTATAGAACATGACAAGAGTATTTTTTCTCTAAACCTCTGCCTTCAAACATTTTCTGTCTGGCTGCCAGTTTCTTCCCCAAAGATATCCCAGGCAGATCCTTCTATTGATTGCTTATTTTCTATTTGAAATTGATCATCTCAGTCCATTATAAAACTTCGGTCCCATATTCAGCTTAGTAGGAACTCCTCCTCTGGGCTCCAGTGCTAGGCCTTGGCTTGAGGGGTTTTAGATAGGGAGAGAGCTTTTTCCACTTCTTTCACATTGTTCTCTTCTAGGTTCTTTCTTTTTATTTGGTGTCAGGGCTTAGGGAGAGGGAACAGGGTTGGAGGTGCCTGGGGGCAGACAACTCTGATAAAATAGGTACCTTTGTAGTCAACTCTCTGTTGACTATTGCTCTTCCCCGGAGGCCCTGTGCATACATAAATAAAATGCCTGCTCTGTCCTACAGTTCACGGAAGTATTTTTCCAGAAGTCCCTTGGGATGGGTCTTTCCACTACACAGTTCTCAAATGTGAAAGATGCGCTTCAGTTTGATTCAACTTCAAAGACTGTCTTTAGTGGTGGACCACACAACCTCTTGCTGTCAGGGACCCCTCACCCAGTAGGCAGCCATCATGGGTGGGGCAACAGCCCAAACCCAAGTACCTTTCTTTATGTCCATTGGACTCATGGGAAACCCAAACATCCTGGACACATCCAGAATGTATGCTCATTGGTCTCTGCCATCTCCCTCTCCAGTGATTGTCTTGCCCCTACATCCAGAGAAGAAACCAGCAAATCTGTTATATAAGCAAATAGCTAACTATGGAATAACATTCCACCCTCCATTACTGAACCTTTCTCATCACTTGACTTAAAATGTAGGTGTTCTCTGATGATTCTCCAGTGCATTTCCAGACTTCTGCTTGTAAAGGCTGAGGAAGTTGGTGAGGAGATTGCAGTTGTTTGGGACCTCCCAACTCTAATCAAGTTCTGCAGAGTTTGTGAACAGAGTGTGGGAATACAAGACGCCTGTTATTTTCACCCAGGTATCTTTATCTGCTCAAATGTGCTGTTGAGTCCTGCTGGTAAGTTTTTATTTTGGTTATTGTACTTTTCAACCTCAGAATACCTATTTGACTTTTTTTCATTAATTCCCATCCCTTCATTAAATGTTCTCTATTTAGTGAGATTTTGGTTCTTTACACATGATTTCTTTTAATTCTTTGAATATATTCAAAATCACTGATTCAAAGTAATTGTCTAGTGAGGCTCAAATCTGGGCTTCCTCAGGTACAGACAGTTTCTGTTGACTGCTTACCACCCCCACCCCACCACAGTGTATGGGCCACACTTTATTATTTCTTAATGTGTCCATAATTTTTTGTTGAAAACTAGATGTTTGAAATAATATAACATGGCAACTCTGGAAATCAGATTCTTTCTCTTCTCTAAGATTTGTTGTTATTGCTACTTGTTGTTTTATTGTTCATTTAGTGACTTTCCTGAACTAATTAGGTACAGTCTGTATTCTTTGTCATGCATGAACACTAAAATCTTTGCTCAGTTTAGTGGTCAGCTAATAACTAGACAGATTTTTTTAATGTCTGGAATTAATAAGTCTTCCAGTCTTTGCTGAGGGGCATTTTGTGCATGTTGGGTCATACCTTCAACACTCAGCAAAGCAGTTTACAACTTGGCCTTAGCCTTTACTTCCTGCCTGCACAGATCCCCAAGGTTAGACAGAGGTGAGAACTTGGTGCCTTCTTATGTCTTTTTTGAGCATGTGCACAGCCTTGGGCATGCACACAGCCTTACACATGTGTGTAGCTGTCCAGATTCTCAGAAGTGTGTCAGAGTCTTTCAAATCTCTCTATGTATATCTCATTCTTTAGCTTTTTCTTTTAAGTTTTTTTGGTTAGCCTATTATTTGCCCTAACTGTTATCTACTGCCTGAGTTAGCTGAAATGTTTAACAATCATCTCTAATTGTTTTAGACAAACACTCCAGGGAAAATGCTGTTTGCACGGTGTGAGCCCTGAGTCAGGTCAAATAAAGACAGTCTCATGAATGGGGTCTTCCAGGGAACCATCAGATAGGTCAAGTAGACAGTTCTATGGGCATGAAGCTCTGAGGGAGATCTAACTCTGATCTTTCCCTTCCAGTGGCTGCTAAGCTGCTGATTTTCACCACGATTATGGACTGTTGGTTTTCAAGGCTACCACAAACCTGGGAGGCAAGGATAGAAATAGTACAAATTAAGATGCCACAAGTCTTGCTTTTCTTACTGAGATGCAGTCATTTTTTTTTGAATAAATGCTTTCTGGATTTCTGCAAGTTTTTTGGTTAATTTCCATAGTTCTGAAAAAAGTTGATTCTGAAGATGTTTTGCTAGTGTTCTCATTTCTCCTATAAAGGAGAGAGTTTTTGGAAGTCTTTCCTTTCACTGCCATTCAGTTTGACCTTGGGGTCTTTGGCAGTAACTCTGGTACAAGAGAAATGGACTTCTTCAATAGCCTGTACATATACTAAGCACATATCTGTCTTCATTCAGTTATTTAAAAGCAAAAAATCCTCTTTACCTTCATTCACATGGTCCTTTTGGGATAGCAGCTTGTGGTCATAGGTAACAAATAATATTTCTTGGCAATTTTACTTATGAATATCATATTTATACTTCTGTAGTCAACCACTATAATAGTTCTAAACTATGGCTTTCACATTATTTTAAACTTGTCACTCTTGGAAATGGCATCATCTTGCATTTGGAGTACAGATCTACACTTGGTCAATGTTTTCTTGTGGATCTGCCCTAAGTAGTCTCTCTGGATCCCCTAATGATCATAATGAAATCAAGGCCATGGTGTAGCATCTTTAACCTTACTGCTGTCTACACTCCCTCTAGGATCTCTAAGCTTTCAGTCTAACTGATATACACAATACATATCATTGGTTCTGGTTCCCCTACACACGTTTATTTCCCATGCATTTCCTTCTTGTAGAAGTTTGGCAGAGTATGAGAAAAGGAATAGAGCTCTATGTAACCTATGGGTCTAGTCTGAGTGTTCTAGGAATACCAAAGTTCTTGTAAGGATTGCTCTCTTAGCCAAAAACTTAGCCCAAGACACAAACCTTTAGGAGATCCTAGAGATGACTCCGGGTGAATAGATCAGATGGGCTGCCATGCCATAGCATCCCAGCTCACCATTCTTCTTCACTGCCTTTGCTTTCATTTTGGTGGTAGGGGCTACACCTGTTTACCCATATCTGGACTTCTTCTTTCCTGGAACTATGGGAGGACATATACTTAACCAATCCCCTTGCCATTAGACAGAGGGATGTGACTAGTAATGGCCAATAGGCTGTGGGCAGAAGTAACTTGCATCATTTCCCAATTGGGAAACTTTATCGCTATTGTGAGACCTTACAGCACTCTTCCCACTGATGTTATGGCCAGTGATGTTCCATATGTTGTTATTTCTATTAACCCAGGTCCCAGAGGCAGGATAACATAAAATAACATCCTTCATGGGCATCTGCTATTTATGAGGCATAATACAAAAATAAACTTCACTGTGTTATGTGACTAAGATTTTGGTGTTGATTGTTAATGCAGCTTAACCTGCACTAACCTGACTCATCTCATGATTTTAAGCTTGGCTCAACTATGGTCCTCTGATTTGACTACCTGCATCATTTTGATCACATACGTCACATTCATCAGCATCTTTGTGCTTATTTGATGCTTAGTGAAGGGAGGCAAAAGCCTCATATTTTTTTTTCTCTCTGAGTCTCACATTAATATATAAAGCTATTAGCAAACCAAATATTACTATCATTTTCTTTATATCTCTCTCAAAAGAGGTTTATTTGACATAGACTCAACTAGCTAAAATTTAACTTATAAGAACATATACATACTCAGAGTTCCTATGCCTCTTTATAACTTGAGCAAACCACTATCATCTTGGGTTTCCTTTTGCTACTCTGTAAAACAAAGACAAGAGTGATATTTCCCAACATGGTATGATAATGTGTGGTTGGGGGGTTGGGTATAACTAAGAGGATATTAGGGAAAGTTTTGTGTATTTTGCATAAAGTTCTGGAGTGAAAAAAGGCACTCCAGAACTTCCCAAGATGGCCAAATAGGAACAGCTCCAGTCTGCAGCTCCCTGTGTGACCGATGCAGAAGGCCACTGATTTCTGCATTTCCAACTGAAGTACCTGGTTCATCTCATTGGGACTGGTTGGACAGTGGGTGCAGCCCATGGAGGGCGAGGTGAAGCAGGGTGGGCATTGCCTCACCCGGAAAGCTCAAGGGATTGGGGGATTTCCTTTACCTAGCCAAGGGAAGCTGTGACAGACTACCTAGAAAAATGGGACACTCCTGCCCAAATACTGTGCTTTTCTCAAGGTCTTAGCAACTGGCAGACAAGGTGATTCTCTCCTGTGCCTGGCTCGGTGGCTCCCACACCCACGGAGCCTTGCTCACTGCTAGTGCAGCAGCCTGAGATCAATCTGTGAGATGGCAGCCTGGGTAGGGGAGGGGTGTCTGCCATTGCTGAGGCTTGAGTAGGTAAACAAAGTGGCTGGGAAGCTCAAACTGGGCGGAGCCCACCACAGCTCAACAGGGCCTACTGCCTCTAGACTCCACCTCTGTGGGCAGGGCATAGCTGAACAAAAGGCAGCAGACAACTTCTGCAGACTTAAACGTCCCTGTCTGACAGCTCTGAAGAGAGCAGTGGTTCTCCCAGCATGGTTTTTGAGCTCTGAGAACAAACAGACTGCCTCCTTAAGTGGGTCCCTAAACCCCGTGTAGCCTAACTGGGAGACACCTTCCAGGAGGGGCCGACAGACACCTCATATAGGCAGCTGCCCCTCTGAGACAAAGCTTCCAGAGGAAGGATCAGGCAGCAATATTTTCTGTTCTGCAATATTTGCTGTTCTGCAGCCTCCACTGGTGATACCCAGGCAAACAGGGTCTGCAGTAGAACTCCAGCAAACTCCAACAGACCTGCAGCTGAGGGACCTGACTGTTAGAAGGAAAACTAACAAACAGAAAGGAATAGCATCAACATCAACAAAAAGGTCATCTACACCAAAATCCCATCTGTAGGTCACCAACATCAAAGACCAAAGGTAGATAAAACCACAAAGATGGGGAGAAACCAGAGCAGATAAGCTGAAAATGTAAAAATCAGAGCACCTCTGCTCCTGCAAAGGATCACAGCTACTCACCAGCAATGGAACAAAGCTGGACACAGAATGACTTTGACCAGGTGACAGAAGTAGGCTTCAGAAGGTTGGTAATAACAAACTGCTCTGAGCTAAAGGAGGATGTTTGAACCCATTGCAAGGAAGCTAAAAACTTTGGAAAAAGATTAGATGAATGGCTAACTAGAATAAACAGTGTAGAGAAGACCTTAAATGACTGGATGGAGCTGAAAACCATGGCACAAGAACTTCGTGATGCATGCACAAGCTTCAGTAGCTGATTCCATCAGGTGGAAGAAAGGCTATCAGTGATTGAAGATCAAATTAATGAAATAAAGTGAGAAGACAAGGTTAGAGAAAACAGAGTAAAAAGAAACGAATAAAGGCTCCAAGAAATATGGGACTATGTGAAAAGACCAAATCTACATTTGATTGGTGTACCTGAAAGTGATGGGGACAATGGAACCAAGTTGGCAAACACTCTTCAGGATATTATCCAGGAGAACTTCCCCAACATAGCAAGGCAGGTCAACATTCAAATTCAGGAAATACAAAGAACACCAAAAAATACTCCTCGAGAAGAGTAACCCCAAGACACATAATTGTCAGATTCACGAAGGTTGAAATGAAGGGAAAAGTGTTAAGGGCAACCAGAGAGAAAGGTCAAGCTACCCACAAAGGGAAGCCCATCAGACTAACAGCAGATCTCTTGGCAGAAACCCTATAAGCCAGAAGAGAGTGGGGGCCAATATTCAACGTTCTTAAAGAAAAGAATTTTCAACTCAGAATTTCATATCCAGCCAAACTAAGCTTCATAAGTGAAGGACAAATAAAATCCTTTATAGACAAGCAAATGCTGAGAGATTTTGTCACCACCAGCCCTGCCTTACAAGAGCTCCTGAAGGAAGCACTAAACATGGAAAGAAACAACTGGTACCAGCCACTGCAAAAACAGGTCAAATTGTAAAGACCATCGATGCAAGGAAGAAACTGCATCAATTAACGGGCAAAATAACCAGCAAACATCATAATGACAGGATCAAATTCACACATAACAATATTAACCTTAAATGTAAATTGGCTAAATGCCCCAATTAAAAGACACAGACTGGCAAATTGGATAAAGAGTCAAGACCATCAGTGTGCTATATTCAGCAGACCCATCTCACGTGCAAAGACGTACATAGGCTCAAAACAAAGGGGTGGAAGAAGATCTACCAAGCAAATGGAAAGCACAAAAAAGCAGGGGTTGCAATCCTAGTCTCTGATAAAACAGACTTTAAACCAACAAAGATCAAAAGAGACAAAGAAGGACATTACATAACGGTAAAGGAATCAATTCGATAAGAAGAGCTAACTATCCTAAATATATATGCACCCAATACAGGAGCACCCAGATTCATAAAGCAAGTCCGTAGAGACCTACAAAGAGACTTAGACTCCCACACAATAATAATGGGAGACTTTAACACCCCACTGTCAATATTAGACAGATCAATGAGACAGAAGGTTAACAAGGATATCCAGGACCTGAACTCAGCTCTGCAACCAGCAGACCTAATAGACATCTACAGAACTCTCCACACCAAATCAATACAATATACATTCTTCTCAGCACCACATCACACTTATTGTAAAATTGATCACATAATTGGAAGTAAAGCACTCCTCAGCAAATGTAAAAGAACAGAAATCACAACAAACTGTCTCTCAGACCACAGTACAATCAAATTAGAACTCAGGATTAAGAAACTCACTCAAAACCACACAATTAGATGGAAACTGAACAACTTGCTCCTGAATGACTACTGGGTAATTAACGAAATGAAGGCAGAATAAAGAAGTTATTTGAAACCAGTGATAACAAAGACACAATGTACCAGAATCTCTGAGACACATTTAAAGCAGTGTGTAGAGGGAAATTTATAGCACTAAATGCCCACAAGAGAAAGCAGGAAAGATCTAAAAGTGACACCCTAACATCACAATTTAAAGAACTAGAGAAGCAAGAGCAAACACATTCAAAAGCTAGCAGAAGGCAAGAAATAACTAAGATCAGAGAAGAACTGAAGTTGATAGAGACACAAAAAAACCTTTCAAAAAATCAATAAATCTAGGAGCTGGTTTTTTGAAAAGATCAACAAAATTGATAGCCCACTAGCAAGACTAATAAAGAAGAAAATAGAGAAGAATCAAATAGATGCAATAAAAAATGATAAGGGGATATCATCACTGATCCCACAGAAATACAAACTACCATCGGAGAATATTATAAACACCTCTATGCAAATAAACTAGAAAATCTAGAAGAAATGGATACATTCCTGGACACATACACCCTCTCAAGACTAAACCAGGAAGAAGTTGAATCTCTAAATAGACCAATAGCAGGCTCTGAAATTGAGGCAAAAATTAATAGCCTACCAACCAAAAAAAGTCCAGGACCAGAAGAATTCAGAGCTGAATTCTACCAGCGGTACAAGGAGGAGCTGGTACCATTCCTTCTGAAACCATTCCAATCAATAGAAAAAGAGGGAATCCTCCCTAACTCATTTTATGAGGCCAGCATCATCTTGACACCAAAGCCTGGCAGAGACACAACAAAAAAAGATAATTTTAGACCAATATCCCTGTGAACATCGATGCAAAAATCCTCAATAAAATACTGAAAAACCGAATCCAGCAGCACATCAAAAAGCTTATCCACCACGATCAAGTTGGTTTCATCCCTGGGATGCAAGGCTGGTTCAACATATGCAAATCAATAAATGTAATTCATCACATAAACAGAACCAACGACCAAAACCACATTATTATCTCAATAGATGCAGAAAAGTCCTTTCACAAAATTCAACAACTTTTCATGCTAAAAACTCTCAATAAACTAAGTTTTCATGGAATGTATCTCAAAATAATAAGAGCTGTTTATGACAAACCCACAGCAAATATCATACTGAATGGGCAAAAACTGGAAGCATTCCCTTTGAAAACTGGTACAAGACAAGGATGCCCTCTCTCACCACTCCTATTCAACATAGTGTTGGAAGTTCAGTGCAGGGTAATCAGGCAAGAGAAAGAAATAAAGGGTATTCAATTAGGAAAAGAGGAAGTCAAATTGTCCCTGTTTGCAGATGACATGATTGTATATTAAGAAGACCCCATCGTCTCTGCCCAAAATCTCCTTAAGCTGATAAGCAACTTCAGCAAAGTCTCAGGATATAAAATCAATGTGCAAAAATCACAAACATTCCTATACACCAATAACAGACAAACAGAGAGCCAAATCAGGAGTGAACTCCCGTTCACAGTTTCTACAAAGAGAATAAAATACCTAGGAATCCAACTTACAAGGGGTGTGAAGGACCTCCTCAAGGATAACAACAAACCATTGCTCAAGGAAATAAAAGAGGACACAAATGTAAGAATATTCCATGCTCATGGATAGGGAGAATCAATATCATGAAAATGGCCATACTGCCCAAAGTAATTTATAGATTCAATGCCATCCCCATCAAGTTACCAATGACTTTCTTCACAGAATTCGGAAAAAAAAACTACTTTAAAGTTCATATGGAACCAAAAAAAGAGCCCACATTTCCAAAACAATCCTAAGCAAAAAGAACGAAGCTGGAGGCATCATGCTACCTCACTTCAAACTACACTACAAGGCTACAGTAACCAAAACAGCATGGTACTGGTACCAAAACAGAGATATAGAACAATGGAACAGAACAGAGCCCTCAGAAATAACACCACGCATCTACAACCATCTGATCTTTGACAAACCTGACAAAAACAAGAAATGGGGAAAGGATTCCCTATTTAATAAATGGTGCTGGGAAAATTGGCTAGCCATAAGTAGAAAGCTGAAACTGGATCCCTTCCTTACACCTTATACAAAAATTAATTCAAGATGGATTAGAGACTTAAATGTTAGACCTAAAACCATAAAAACCCTAGAAGAAAACCTAGGCAACACCATTCAGGACATAGGCATGGGCAAGGACTTCATGACTAAAACACCAAAAGCAATGGCAACAAAAGCCAAAATTGATAAATGGGATTTAATTAATCTAAAGAGCTTCTGCACGGCAAAAGAAACTACCATCAGAGTGAACAGGCAACCAACAGAATGGGAGAATATTTTTGCAATTTACCCATCTGACAAAGGGCTAATATCCAGAATCTACAAAGAACTCAAACAAATTTACAAGAAAAAAACAAACAACCCCATCAAAAAGTGGGCAAATTATATGAACAGACACTTCTCAAAAGAAGACTTCTATGCAGCCAACAGACACATGAAAACATGCTCATCGTCACTGGTCATCAGAGAAATGCAAATCAAAACCACAACGAGATACCATCTCACGCCAGTTAGAATGGTAATCATTAAAAAGTCAGGAAACAACAGATGCTGGAGAGGATGTGGAGAAATAAGAAAGCTTTTACACTGTTGGTGGGAGTGTAAATTAGTTCAACCATTGTGGAAGACAGTGTGGCAATTCCTCAAGGATCTAGAACTAGAATTACCATTTGACCCAGCTATCCCATTACTGGGTATACACCCAAAGGATTATAAATCATGCTACTATTAAGACACATGCACAGGTATGTTTATTGTGGCACTATTCACAATAGCAAAGACTTGGAACCAACCCAAATATCTGTCAATGATAGAATGGATTAAGAAAATGTGGCACATATACACCACGGAATACTATGTAGCCATAAAAAAAGGATGCGTTCATGTTCTTTGCAGGGACATGGATGAAGCTGGAAACCATCATTCTCAGCAAACTATCACAAGGACAGAAAACCAAACACTGCATGTTCTCACTCATAGGTGGGAATTGAACAATGAGATCACTTGGACACAGGGCGGGGAACATCACACACCAGGGGCTGTGGGGAGGTGGGGGCTGGGGGGGGGATAGCATTAGGAGAAATACCTAATGTAAACGATGAGTTGATGGGTGCAGCAAACCAACATGGCACTTGTATAGCTATATATCAAACCTGCATGTTGTGCACATGTATCCTAGAACTTAAAGTATAATAAAAAAAAAAAAAAAAGAAAAAAGAAAGAGGCACTCCATTCAACGGAGTGGTCTGGAGAACTATAGACCTTTGGAAGATGGTGGAATCTGTTTTCTATTTTCTGACATTTGTTACATGCTAAAGCCGTTTGGATGCTCATTCTCCATTGAGATATTTGGCCCCAGCAGTAGGTAGTGAAACATGGACTTGTTACACTTATTTACTGATTTAAGAATAGCAGCTAATCCAGTAAGAAGAGGATAATTCTTATATCAACCTGAGAGGGTAACAAAACATTGTGTTTCTGCAAATTCTAAATGCTTTAATTTTTAACATTTTATTATTTTGTTTATAAAGCAATGGCCACTTTTTATTAAAATAGTAATATGTTTATGCAATGTTACAATAATAATTGCTATAGTTAGAAAATTTGCCCCTCTCAAAACTCATGTTGAAACTTAACTCCCAACATGGCAGTGTTGATAGGTGGGGCTTTTAAGAGATGATTGGATTACAAGGGCTCTGCACTCATGAATGGATTAATTCATTCATGAATTAATGGATTAAAGGGTTAAGTGATTAATAGGTTTTTGTGGGAATGGGACTGGTGGCTTTATAAGAAGAGGAAGAGAGGCCTGAGCTAGCATGCTCAGTCACCTTGCCATGTGACTTTATAAACAATCAAATGTGTCCTCTTGAAGTATGCCTTGGGACTCTGTAGAGTCCCCACCAGCAAGAAGGCCTTCACCAGATGTGGCTACCCAACCTGGGACTTCTCAACCTCCATAACTGTAGAAATAAATTCCTTTTTTAAAAAATAAATTACTGAATTTCAGATATTTTGTTATAAGCAACAGAAAATGGACTAAGATAATAACTAAGCTTATAAAGGATATGCAGGGATAACCACATTTCATTTCCACTCCAGGCATTCAGGTTCCAGTCCTCCCAGAAGCAATCCTTACTACTATTACACATTATATGCATATACAAGTATAATATGTGATACGTACAATGTTTAAAACCTACCCTTCCCATATTTATCAACATAAATTGGAGAGAATGTGCACAGTATTTTTGACCTTGCTTACTTAACCTTGATTTTTTAAACTTAACAATGTTATCTTGGTCATTGCTCCTCTTTTGTCTATATAGATTTATCCATTCTTTTTAATGGCTAAATAATATTTCATTGTACATTTGGGACCTGGCTTATGGTGCAGATGGCCAAGCTGGAAAGCTGTAGGTGGGTCTGGCTCAAAATTATAGCATGCACGATACCCATTTTGATAGCACAGTTATGCTACATTAACAAACAATCCCCAGATGACAGACATTTATGCTTTTTTTCAGTCTGAGGCTATTGCAGACAATGCCATGAAGATCTTGCTCTACCTTTGTATACATGTGCAAGTATACCTAAAGAATAGGCCGGGCACGGTGGCTCATGCCTGTAATCCCAGCACTTTGGAAGGCTGAGGTGGGTGGATCACTCGAGGTCAGGAGTTTGAGACCAATCTGGCCAACATGGTGAAACTCTGTCCCTACTCAAAATATTAAAAAAAAAAAAAAATGTACTGGGTGTAGTGTGGTGCATGCCTGTAGTTGCAGCTACTAGGGAGGTTGAGGCAGGAGGATAGCTTGAACCTGGGAGGTGGAGGTTGCAGTAAGCTGAGATCATGCCACTGCACTCCAGCCTTGGCAACAGAGCATGACTCCATCTCAAAAAATAAATAAATAAAAATAAGATAAAAATAAAGTCTTAGCAATCAAGTGCTGAAATAAAAGGTATTTATATTTTTGTTTACTTTGAATAAACTTTATATACAATCAAATGCATCCTCTTTAAGTGTGCAGTTTGTGTATGTCCATGTTACCCTCAACACAATTCAGATATAGAATATTTGTGTTTTAATAGGCTTTATTATTACTTAGGTATGGTAAAGGCTGACAGAGCAGGAAATGACTGCCATTCAAAAGACAGTTTATGATACTCACAGTTTTCAAGAGAGGGAGTACACTTCTCACTACCGGGGAGTCACCTGGGGAATCACTGAGGGTAAGGTAATGAAGCCAGTGGGCAAGAGAAAGAGGAACTGTGGGTCTAAGGCTTTATCATGGTTTCTGGAGGAAGCACAAGGGAGGAGAAATGACCTTTGGTTGTTAGAGAAGGGAATGTAGACTCTGGATTGGTTGGTTTGTATTTAAAGTGACTTAGGTATTTCACTGGGTTGTCCAGAGCAAGGTGTGTTCAGCATATGCATGCAGGGCAGATGTTAAAGTATCAAATTTACAGACGGTACAAACATGGTTAACACAAATTTCATCACCACAGACGTTCCCTCACAACTGTTTGCAGAAAATCCCTCCCCAAACCCTAGCTCTAGGCAACTACTTACTTGCTTTTTATCAACATAGTTTTTTGCTTGTTCTAGAATTTTACAAATGGGATCATACAGTGTGCGCACTTTTGTGCCTGGTTTCTGTTTCTCAGGAGAGTTTTGAAATTCATTCATGTTGTTTTGTTATTAATAGTTTATTTTTTATTGCTGAGCAGTATTCCATTGTATGAATATACCACAATTTGTTAATCCATTCATCTTTGATAGACATTTGAATTCTTCCTTGTTGTGGGCTATTACAAATATTCTTGAAAATATCTTTCAGGGCCACAGGTGTACATTTCTCTTAGGAAAACACCCAGGCATGTAATTTCTGGGTGTGTGTTTAACTTTGTAATAAACGGCCAAATGGTTTTACAAAGTGATCATGCCATTTTATACTCACAGCTGTATACGAGAGTTCCAGTTGCTCTAAATCTTTTCCAATACATGATATGGTCAGTTGGGATGTAGATTTTGATAAATATTGTGCTCCAAATGTGTATCAGATGCAACGTTGTTGGTTGTTTAAACCAACGTCTGTTCCCACCCCCTTTCTTTCTTGCCTCTCTGCATTAAGCTAACACATTCTCAGTCTCCACTGCATCTATGAGTGTTGGATTATATCACAGTTCCAGCCAGTAGGGTATAAACCAAAGTCTGCTGGGACCTATCTAGGTAAGCTTTTATTTACATAATACAGGAAGAGATGTGTCAGCACTACTTCCTCTCTCCCTCCTTGCTCCTTACTGACTTGAATGCAGACATGGTTTCTGGTGCTGTGGTATGCATCTTGCCACAGTGAGAGGGAAAGGTCAAGAGAACCACAACAGATAATGGAAGCACTGAGCCACCAAAACAGAAGCCACATACCTTTAAACTTCTAATTAGGTGAGAAAAGTAAACCTGAACTTATTTAAGTCATTGTGCCCCAGGTACTCTCTTACTTGCAGAATATCGGACTAACATTTTTGTGTGTGTTTATCATTCATTAAAGAATACAAAAGGGAGTCAACAGCTGGTACCTCTATTGCATGGTTTTCATCTTTAGTGTTTTGTTCTTTTAATATACATTTACTTAATTATGACTGAATTTGGAACTTCATTTGCTTAAAAGCTATTCATTGTCTTTTCTGTTATATGCCTGTATACATCTTTCAGATAATGATTCGTAAAAATTCTTTATATCTCAATAAACTCAGTTCTTCATCTGTCATTTTTCATTTGTCTCTCAACTTTGTGTAGGTAGGTTTTTTGCTAATCAGAAATTTTTAGTTTTTATATAACATGCTTTAAAATGAGATGTCCTATATTCAAATGTTGTTTTTGCTCTTTACCAGTTCTGATTCAGGGACTTTTCTACACTCAGTTATCTATCATTAATATGGTGGGAAATCCTTCCTAGGGTTCCTTTGAGGATAAAATGAGTTAATACATACATTATTTTCTGTGCACACCAATTAACTGAGAAGGCATATAATCAGTAAGGCATAAAGTACTTTGATAAATAGAAAGATCGTGGGGTTTGGAGTCAGGTGGACTCCAAACATATTTTCTCCATATAATGAGCATGCAAATATGAGGTTCCACTGTTATAATTTACAATTATGCTATTTACCTCATTATTAGGATTCAAGTTGTTTTCTTTTATGTCTTTTAGAGTTTGTGTCTTGCTTGGAAATCTGTTTTAACTATAAAATTATGTTTAAAAAATCTCATCTTTTGAAATATTTATTTTATGATTTTTAAGAAAAATTTTGTTGCAGTTAAAGAACAGAGTTTTAAATGGCAAAGAGCAAAAGAGTAAAGGGTTTTTCTTTGGATGGTAGACTAAGGGATAGATATTAAAAATACTTTTATCTGACATTTTTTTAGATGGTTGGAATAGCATACAAAGACACAAGACTCTAGGCTTTCCAGTGTCTGAGGAACTTGCTTGGGTAGTAGATGTGAGTGCAAAAGCTGTTGGAAAATATCTGCTGTTTGATTGATAGATTCTTATAAAATGAAATGAGGTATATGTGGTACTGAGTTGAGCATGGGAAGGAAAGCATGCCCTGGATATCCTCCCAGGTAGCAATACTCTCTAGGAACCACGTAGTGGAAAAGCCTAAGACAGATGATATAATTAGAGTATTAGCAATTATTTGCAAAGTGCTATGCTTATTATTTTGTAAATATGTATTAAGAGGAAAGGCCAGTGCAATCAGATTGTTCTGGACTCAAGTCCCAGCTCCTCTACACCCTGTGTTAGATGACCCTGGGGGAGCTAACTGCCCTCAATAAACTTCAATATTTTTTTCTATTAAATGGGATAAACATGAGTTCCCATGTCATCAGGTGATTGTGATGATTGAACAAGATCATGCAGTGCACTTAGCACAGCGACTCTTCTAGTACACACTAAGCACCCAAGAAATGTTACCTGTAATTATTATCCAGACAACACCATTAGGTAGGTATTATCACCCTCATTTTGTGGATGAGGACAGTGCTGTCCAGAGTGCTTAATTAGTTTTCCCAAGTTTATCCAGCTAGTAAGTTATGCTGGGATTTGAACCCAGGTCCACCTGACTCCAAACCCCACGATCTTTCTATTTATCAAAGTACTTTATGCCTTACTGATTATATGCCTTCTCAGTTAATTGGTGTGCACAGTATTTAGATCATCTTCCTAAGGGAAATCATACCTGAAGTCACAGAGAAGACACTTTCTTCATTTTTTCTTTGTGAAATTGTGGCTCCCCTACGGCTTCATCTATAGGTTATAAACAGATATGTGGATCATCCTTCTAGAGAAATCATACATAAAGCACTAAAAACACTGGCTTTCTTCAGTTTTTGGAAAGACTGTATTCATATTTCCAATCTTTTCTAAAAATGTGGCTCCTCTATGACTCCCTCTGTAGTGTACATACAGATACATGGTAGGTCCAAGTTGGTCTCCCAAGATCAAATTTTGTCTCCCTTTTGGTGGTCTCTACTAAAACAATTTGTTTTAGTTTATGAAATCTTTCAATGCCATTATCAATTGAACTTAAAATGTTATCAAAAATTTAAATTATTATTAACACAAAAATCTAAGAACTATGGACAGTCTGCTTACTGTGGGCTTATCTCTCCCTCGATGGCTATATAAGGGTGGGAATTTCATTTTTTTAACCTACATGAAATTAGAATTTTACAGTACATGCCAAACAAAAATCAGCATTTTTCTCAATCCTATTTCCATTTTAGACTGTAATTTTGCATTGGCTTACATTTTAATAAAGTTGGCATTTTTACATCTTCCATATCTGGAACATTTCCAATTGGCTTTTTCACATTGTGAACTGAAATAGTAATTCAGTTGTACTGAATTTGCTTTGAGGAATAAACCACCGCTTTTGCATTTTTCTCCTTTATGATTTACTGATTTTCAAGATGTGCCAGGAAATATAGAAATATAGGTATACATATATTGTATACATGTATATATGTACTATATACATGTGTGCATATGCACAACTGAAGTTAAAGTAAGAGTTGCATGCATAGTTGAGCTTACTGTTAATTTGATTTATTCATATAGAGTAGCTCTGAGGAGTGAGAAGCTGAATAAAAGCAAATTTAAGAGAGAGAACAAAATATATATATGTAGATTGTTGAGAACACAATTGTTTCCATCCCTTCACTGCTTCTGGAAAATAAGTATTATTTCAGTTTGTTCAATATTTAAATTTAAGAAGAATATATTCTGTCAAATCAGTAACTCTGGTAAATCCACTAGACACCCTATATCAATGTGACTCTTAAATGTTTGAAATAATATGACAGCAATTCAAGAAGTTTAAAGGGTCTTACACTTTTACTACCTTTGAAAATAAAGGGGAATGTAATTTGCCTGTCAAGAATAGCCACTCTGCCATTTTGTTTGAGGGTGAGAGCATGGTGGGGTGACCAACCATTCCATTTGCTTGGGATTGGGGAGGTTCCCAAGATGTGAGACTTTCAGTGCCCAGGATTTCCTGGGCAAACCACAATGAGTTGGTTAGCATAGAGCAGGGAAACCTGTCATGGGTGTTACAAATTGCACCCATCTGGGTTTGATATTGGAACACGTGACTGTCCTTCAAGTGCCCAGAACCGAGATCATCCCTGGAAATATTCACAGTGTCTAGATGGAGGAAAATGTCCTGAAACCACAATAAAATCTTAAATGTTTTAAAAGGCTATAGTGAAGGCCTTTTGTAGTTTGATTTCTCCAGAATAGTCAGGATGTTGATATAAACAAAACATTTTCTAAAATTCAATTAAAGAAAACCAACTCTCCATAAGATAAGTGTCAAGTCTAAAATGAACATCAACTTAGTGGTTTGCCATAAGGGAAAGAGATGTTTATATATGGTTAAAATGCAATATTATGTTAAGAAGGCAATTTAGAAAGTAGCTTCTTTTATTATCATAAGCATTGAGTTCTCTAAGATAATAGGATGCCCATTTTACGTGAAAAAGTCACCAGCAGCTAATATTCTAGTGGCAAGTCCCAAAAAAGCTATACTTGAATCTGCACTGTTGCCTACATTCAGCTATGTCCAGAATTGGGGACCATATTGAAATGCATTTTGTGTAAAGCAAAGAACTCTGAAAAGAAGATATTTATGCTCACAGATAAAATATTAAGTGCTTTTAAAATGACTAGACACCTCTCTTATCTCTTGTTCACAACTGGCCATTGTGAACAAGTTCTCGACCAGAACATTGGTTGAGGAAAGCATTCTGGTTGAGAATTTTCCATCTACTTTTGAGTTGATTACACTGCTAGACAATATGCACAGACGAAAGACAAGAGGGGCTTGGCCTAACTTTCTCCTTTTCATTCTATAAGATGAGCCAGGGTATAATTCAGATGTCAGCTGAGCCATGCTTTCCCTTTTGATTGTCATTAAGTTGGTTGGTATCTCCATCCCAATACAGTGGAGGTCCTCCATGGATTCATGGAGGTAGGTGGGGCTTGGGTTTCTTCTACTTGTTTCTGACTCAAATTTCTGCTTCTGATGAATTAGACTGTTGTCTCGATCACCTTACCTTACTGAGTTTACTGTCTTTTGGTGACCATAGGCTTATGCCACTCAGATCTCCCTTTATGAGAACTTGCTGCCAGGAGTATGGTTAGCAGACAGCCACCAGCTTTTGTGCGTACAGCTCCCCTGTGGCATTTATGCCCTGACGTCACTCCCAGCCAATGACTGAGCACAGCAGAGGACTAGAGACAGACCCCTGTCTGATGTGGATTCCTCTAATGTGAAAGCTTTGTTCAGGGGCTCCCCATTAGCCAGGCCAAGATGTTCTTGGAGCTGCACTGCAGGTTAGTTTTCTGTCCCAATCTTCCTTCCTTCCTTCTTTCCCCTCACAGGTGTCAGAGTTGCATCATGGATTAATGACTCTCCCTGACTCCTCCTGCTTATCTTTCACTGACACTTTCTCCATCTGCATATGTGCTTCTTACAGGAGCCAATTTGACACATAGATTTTTCTTATTGACCTGTGCTAGACACCACTCAAAGTACCAATGACACAAAGTTCTATGTATAGCAGTTTTTCATTGAAGGCTGGAGGCACAGGATAGCATTCACCCTGTTATACACCAAATGATATGAAACTGAATCTTTAGCATCTCTGCCTTAAAATACTTTGCTCACCCCCTAATCTTGGAATTTCTCATGAACTGTCTTTCCACAGGCTCCAACTTCTTGTCATGTCTTTCACATTCCCAGCCATGTATCATTTCTATGGTATCCATTCTGCACTCAATATTTGCTGTGCCCCCTAGATTCTTGTTAACATCTAAGCCATTGGGATATCATCTGCCACAGCTCAAGAAGCCTATCATTTATCTTCCTAAAACTGTCAAGCCAGGGTTAAAAAAATGACATTTTTTCAAACCCTATTGTGCATTATTAAGGATAAAGAACCACAAGTCTCATGTTTACAGATGAAAAAGAGACATAATTTCCATAACTCTATCCAACCAGGAAGTATTTCTTCATTCTATGAAGCCATAAGAAAGAAAAGAACATCTAGACCTAATACCATAAAAATCCTAGAGGAAAACCTAGGTAGTACCATTCAGGACATAGGCATGGGCAAAGACTTCATGTCTAAAACACCAAAAGCAACGGCAGCAAAAGCCAAAATTGACAAATGGGATCTCATTAAACTAAAGAGCTTCTGCACAGCAAAAGAAACTACCATCAGAGTGAACAGGCAACCTACAGAATGGGAGAAAATTTTTGCAATCTACTCATCTGACAAAGGGCTAATATCCAGAACCTACAAAGAACTCAAACAAATTTACAAGAAAAAAACAAACAACCCCATCAAAAAGTGGGCAAAGGATATGAACAGACATTTCTCAAAAGAAGACATTCATACAGCCAACAGACACATGAAAAAATGCTCATCATCACTGGCCATCAGAGAAATGCAAATCAAAACCACAATGAGATACCATCTCACACCAGTTAGAATGGCGATCATTAAAAAGTCAGGAAACAGGTGCTGGAGAGGATGTGGAGAAATAGGAACACTTTTACACTGTTGGTGGGATTGTAAACTAGTTCAACCATTATGGAAAACAGTATGGCGATTCCTCAAGGATCTAGAACTAGATGTACCATATGACCCAGCCATCCCATTACTGGGTATATACCCAAAGGATTATAAATTATGCTGCTATAAAGACACATGCACACGTATGTTTATTGCAGCACTATTCACAATAGCAAAGACTTGGAATCAACCCAAATGTCCATCAGTGACAGACTGGATTAAGAAAATGTGGCACATATACACCATGGAATACTATGCAGCCATCAAAAAAGGATGAGTTTGTGTCCTTTGTAGGGACATGGATGCAGCTGGAAACCATCATTCTTAGCAAACTATCACAAGAACAGAAAACCAAACACGGCATGTTCTCACTCATAGGTGGGAACTGAACAATGAGATCACTTGGATTCAGGAAGGGGAACATCACACACCGGGGCCTATCATGGGGAGGGGGGAGAGGGGAGGGATTGCATTGGGAGTTATACCTGATGTAAATGATGAATTGATGGGTGCAGCACAGCAACATGGCACAAGTATACATATGTAACAAACCTGCACGTTATGCACATGTACCCTACAACTTAAAGTATAATAATAATAAATAAATTTAAAAAAAAAAGAAAGAAAAGAACATCAAATTGGGTTAAACCAATGGTATTGTGGTAATAATTTTATATATTTGGTTCTGGCATTACATGAAGATGAAGCATTTATCTATTTCTTATGGTCAACATAATTTTAACTCAATGTGCATTCTTTCAACATTTATGTTTAATGCTACCTGTGTGCCCAATGCAGAGTTTGTTTTTAAAATAGTAAATCCTTTGTTTGTAAATATAATTTCTTACATTTATTTCTTAGACACCAGTATATGTAAAACAATTAAAGACACCTTACAACATTTCCATAAATACTTATAAAGAATTTGAAAAATTGTGTGTTTAGGGCAACACTTTTTGTTTGTTGAACATTTGGTTCAATGGTTTCCTTAACTCTTTCTTATTTTCTATGATTTTTACCATAGACAAATGCTTCTTCCACTCAGGATGTTGGTTGTGTTTTAAATAAATAAATGAATGCAGACATATATGTGACCATTTTATAAATTTATATGTTTATTTTTCTGCCTTTTTTGTGTATGTATGTATTTCCTTCTGAAAGCACACTTGGCCATAATTATGAAAGAAGTACATTACCAGCGACCACAATCTCTGTGTTGAATATTCCTTTTCCTAAACTTTCTGACCTATGACTCCTGGAAGGAGGAAGCACAGAATGGCAGTGATGCTAGGCTGATACTTCTAATGATGCTTGTCTCTCTGGTACTTGGAAGGTAGGATGCATCGTGAAAAAACATTCTTCAACCAGAATAGTTTGGGCTACAAAAAGCAGTAGAGCATGGGATACTGCCCATTTTCAGCGAATGAAATTTGGAAGGAGGATTTCAGAAGTATTCTGGACAACTTGCCCAGTGCTTCAGTCCAGTGTTTAAATGCCAGTGGTGTTTAAAGTGAGACTGCTTGGAAGTCTAAAAGCCTCACATTCAAATTTCATTGCAAAGGGAGCATTCTTAAGTCACATGCAAAAAATATTATGTTTAGGTTCTGAATTATCTGTGTCTAAGCCCCTCTCCATTCCACAGTTAACAAAGATCAAACAGAAGTAACATTTCTGCCCTTATCCTCCTCTCATTGCATTATTTATTATCACTTGAAGCATTATGATGCTGCTAATCCTATGACTGTACAGCCTGACTTGCCCCTTGGGAAATACTCCCAGGACTAGAGTCTGCCAAGGCTAGGCTAGTCTTAATCTACAATTGGCAAGTCATTCATTTGAGATATTAACCAAGATGAGCCAAAACACAGCAGACTATCAGTCAGTAAGAAAGAGAAGAGAATGCTCAAAGAAATTCTCAAGAGGGAAAATGGCTCAATGAATAGCCATGGACTCAAGTCCCATAACCTCTCCACGTCTCAGTATACCTCTTTGTATAATGGTAGAGTTACACTGGAAAATTCTGGTGTCCTTTTAGTTCTAAAAGTCTATGAATTGAAGTATATGTATGTATTTTTTGAATGACATCAGTGCCTTATCAAACTCTAAATCTGACAGAGCATCCTTTTTTTTTTTTTTTTTTTTTTTTTTTTTTTTTTTGAGACAGAGTCTTACTCTGTTGCTCAGGCTGGAGTGCAGTGCTATGATCTCTGCCCACTGCAACCTCTGTCTCCCAGGAGCGATTCTCCTGCTTCAGCCTCCCGAGTAGCTGGGATTACAGGCACATGCCACCCTTCCCTGCTAATTTTTGTATTTTTAGTAGAGGCGGGGTTTCACCATGTTGGCCAGGCTGGTCTTGAACTTCTGACCTCGTGATCTGACCCGGCCTCCCAAAGTGCTGGAATTACAGGTGTGAGCCACTGCACCCGGCCCTGACAGATCATCCTTCAAAGGTGCACCCCTTGTGTTTTGTTTCACTAGTTTCACCATGTTAAAAAGAAAATATTTCATTTAGAAACCAACTAGTAAGCATAAAATTAAAAAATGTGGTGGAAGTTGTCAGTAGATATCCATGTATGTGTCAAAAGGTGATGAAAGGGATTGTCCAATTTGTTAACACCTCATTTTTGGATCAGCTTCGCCATAAATACCTTTCTCAAACCTCAGAAAGAACAAGAACAGAATATATGTAAGCTGGGCTTATTGAATGAGTCCAAAGCCTTGTCGGAAGATATGAAGCCTTGAAACCATAGCTTCTCACTAAGTGACACTCAAATGTATTCCAACTCTGCAGTCTGCCACTTAAAGGAAGCAGTTCTTATTACATCCTGGGTTTACTTATTTGTTTGTTTTGCTTCGTTTCAATTTTACTGAAGTTTGATCACATCTGGCAAATGTCTACACAGTAGAGGGGAGAGGGAAAGAGATGAAATGGGAATAAGGGAATAAACTTGCCATCGGAGGAGGGAGAGTTCCAGAAATATTTTCTACACAAGTTTCCATAGTAAGCCAATGGTAATAAGGTCTCACCACATGCCAGGCACTGGGTGAGGCCTACAAGGCACCATGCTAGATGGACATCAAACAGAGAGGGATGAAACGCAGCCACTTGGCAGACACTTCTGAGTTAAAAACCCTTTTGCATGGGCTTGAGAGAGGCTGTTGTCCCCTGGAGAGGCTTTGGCATGGCCAGAAGAAAACATCAAAGACACTCCAGACTTCAAATCCCCTCCAAGGGTGCGATCAGCGGGACAGGAAATGGCAAAGTCATTCTAGAAGGGATTTGGAAGGGAAAGGGCTTATCCAAGGATGCCCCTCACCCTGCACATGAGTTCTCACCGTGTGTACAGTTAACAGACATGATATGGTGAACAGCTTGGCACCCAGTCAGTAGCAAGTCTTACCCTAGCCCCCGACCAAGAAACTGTGGGGATAAGGCGACACAAGAAAAGATAGTGCAATAAGGATGTTTTGTTGTCTTCATGGTCGACTTAATAGTTTGAAAGGATACTATAGAACAGGGAAACTTGCATTCTAAAACAACAGAAGCACAAATAAATAACCAAAGATAGAAGTCCAAAGACCAAAGTCAACCAAAGGAAAATGAACAAATAGGTTTTGCCTGAAATAATATCTGGCATGCTAAACTAAAATTTCTGGTAACCCAGCAGGGTTGCTTCATGCTTATAGTACCCCAATATGACCAAGGAACCAAAAGTTGCCAACAAACACAAGGAAAGGCCTTTAATTCCATGTCACTGGGAAATAATGACAGACTATGAAATCTGTCCATGTGCAGAGCCCAAACAAGACTGAAATTTCACATGCGGCCTGCCATTGAAGTGGGATCATAAAAATGAAGTCAGCCAAGCTGGTTTTTTTTTTTTTTTTTTTTTTTATAAATACAAAGAGCTCCTACAAAAACAAGGAATAGAAACTTCTTTGAAGAGACAGGAATGTGCAAGCAAATGTATGGGATACTGTGGATGTATATTGGTTGATTAAACCAAAGAACACATGCCACATATGTATGCGTACACACACATATTTGAAGTTGAGCAAAGCTGAGATTTTTAAAGTAAAGCTGCAGCAAGCGATACATTTTTTAATGAGTTCCCAAGCCTGGTAATCTTCTCTACCACATGCCTAGTTAGCGAAGACCCACGCATGTAGCTTGATAGCTGTGTAGCATAATGGTCAAGCTTGGAGTTTCTGGAGTGAAACCTTCTGGCCTTAGCAGCTTCACTACCAACTATCAGTGTAACTTAGAAAAGGTCCTGGACCAGATCTCAGACAAAATGGGCATAATGGCAGTACTTACCATATATGGCTGTTGTAGGTATAGTGAGCTAATACATGTAAAACACTGGACTGAATCCTAGCACATATTATGGACTCAATAGATATTCACTATTAATATCATAAATTTATCATAAGCTCTGTGCCCCATATGTCTTTGTAGTATGCACAGCAACAGGGCAAAGAGTAAAAACAGTATTTATTAAATACCTGTTGTTTGATTTACAAATTAGGACTCAATAATATTGTTTGTTTGATTTCCTAAGTCCCACAATATAATTGGTGACCTATAAAACAAAATTGTTTTCTTGTCTTTTTTCCTATGTGGTTATTTTCATCAGTTATTTTAAAAAATGTTTTTTCCTAGTGTAGTCAGTTTTAAAAATTCATCTTCTTAGAACAAAGTAAACACCTGTTCCTTGTCATTAGTATTAAATTCCATAAATAGTCCTTCTGGAGCCCAGCACAATATTAGCACCTCAGAATAATGTTCCTCACGATATCTCCAAGAAGCATATTCTTCAGATGTTCCTATTTTTAAAAATACCATATTAAAGTTAATTTGAAAATGCTGAATTAAACAATGCTAATCAGGCATGCAGGACTTATCAGTCATAAAAATGCTAATATGTGCTGTGGATCTCCAAGAGATGAATATAAAATGAAATGCTGTGTTCCAACAGGTTACTTGTCCACACAATTCCTTTTTCATGGAATTACCTCTCTCACAGAACTATGACCCTCATACAGCAGTAATGCTCTGTGGTAGGCACTTCGGGACATTCTATGTTCAAGGGATGACCTGAAATCTACTGATTTTATCCTGGAAAGCGGGAGTCACCATCTCATTAGAACACAGTCACTTTTCCACTTAGGTGGTCTGCATATAAAGCAATGATAGCTACAAAACATCAGTATCCTGATCCCCAGGGCTGATTCTGATGATTTTACTGGATGGAATGGTGTTTTTTTTCACTTGCAGTACTCCCTGTGTAGGTTCCTCCTGCACCTATAAGCTGAGAAATATCAAATTCTTAAAAAGATGAATGTAGTACTGGTTTCATTCAAGGGCATCACTTATTCTGGATGTGCATTATGCTGAACACATCATCAGTGGATACTGCAAGAAAACACAACCTTTATTTGTATTGTGCTTTCCATAGTCATTTAAGCCTGCATTACAATTTAGTTTCTTGATTAGTGTTTCCCAAACTTTAGGATCATAATAATCACCAATGGAACTTGGGAAAAATCATGATTCTTGAGTTCCACCAGCCCTGCAGAGTCTCCAGTTGGGAGGCCATGTGTTTTGAAATGCTCTCCTAGTGAGGCTTACGATCAAGCATCTTTTGGAAATTCAAACTTGGTTTCATATTACATGTTTTATTTTTTTCCCAAATACTAGAATTCTAAACAAAACCCACTGCATCAGAATCTCCAAAAGTGGAATGGGTATCTGTATTTTTAAATGTCTAAGAAATTCAGAGTCAGTTTTTGAGGGGAGCCACAGCTCTATACCATACCCCAGAGACATACTGACAGCTAGGGATGAAACTGGAAACCAGCTTCTCCAATTTGAAGTCCCAGGTTTCTTTCATTGGACCACTTAATACTGGTCATGAGGTACTGACCAGCATGGCACCCTAAATGGGAGGAGCCCAAATACATACTGAATGAGTAAGGAAGGAATGTCAAAAGTAACACCTGAAAATAAATACTTTCCTCTGAAAATAGGCTGCGTTGAGAGCAGGGAATTCGTCCAAAATTTCCCAGTGTGGTCTGACCAATAGGCTCTTCTTGAGAAGATGTGATCATTCCACTTTACCTTCCAGTATTTTCTACAGTGGAAAATACCTCCATAGGTTTTCTTCAGGACATGAGATACCTCCCCAAACATTACCAGGCAGTTTTCTGACTAGTGATATGTTTTCCCAATATATTTTCATTTCTGTTTTGTCCCCCCAACCATGAGCCTGAATATATATAGAACAAGCTCTCCACAGGGAGACATGGCCTTCTGAGTGGGAAATGTGTGAGCCCTGCTGTAAAGGAGGAGACTCATCATCAGCTATTAGACTCTGGACACCTCATGCTAGAAAGAAGAGGCAATCTCAAGACAATTACAAAACTAGCTAATCATACTGTCAGCCCGGAGAAACTCTTATTTGAAGAATTAGCACAAATGGCAGAAGGAAGTGAGAAAGAATTAAAAGAGAACTTCTGGAACTAATTTTGTTAACATGATTCCTACAACAAGACACCTCTGAATAATCAAGACGTAATTTCATTTGTAAAAAAATTTTTTATATCTCCATAGGTTTTGGGGGAAACAGGTGGTATTTCGTTACATGAGTAAGTTCTTTAGTGGTGATTTGTGAGATTTTGGTGCAACCATCACCGAGCAGTACACACTGAACTCAGTTTATTGTCTCTTATCCCTCATCCCCTTAAGATGCAATTTCTTGTTAACAGTTAATCTTTCCTGGGAGATAAATTTTAGACTTACAGAAGAGTTTCAAAGATAGTACAGAGAGTTCTCATATATCCTTCACCTAGCTTTCCCTATCCTTCACATCTTATATAACCATCAAATTTTTATTAAAACTAAGAAATTGACTTTAGCTTAATACTATTAACCAGAGTACAGGACTTATTCATATTTCCTCAGTTTTCACACTGATGAAAAAGAAATCCTGTTCCTTGAGAGGTTTTTAAATCAAGACATGTCTTTTTTCGTTGTTGTTGCAGGCATCCATTGAGGATTCCACATTGCATTAACTTATCACATTTCCTTAGTCTCCTCTATTCTGTGAGTTTCTCTTTCTTTCCTTGTCTTTCAGGACTTTGACACTTTTGAAGAGTACTGGTTACTTCTTTCGTAGAATGTCATTCAGTTTGGGTTTGTCTAATGTTTTCTCATGATTTAGACTGAGGTTTCACATTTGGGGAAATAATACTACTAGATCACCTAGCTAAGCTGGTATCTGCCAGAATTCTCTACAATAAACTTACGTTTTCTCTTTGTAATTATTAAATATGTTGGGAAAGATACTATCTAAACAAATATCCTGTTATTGCCTAGACTATCACCCACTCATTTTAACATTCATTGGTGGATTTTTCCTGAGACAATTGCCACTATAGTTTACTAATTCTATTTTTGAACTACTCAATTTAGAAGTTCTATTTTTTTTATTTCCACCATTCTTTTTACTTTTATTCATTGGAATTCTTTGTAAGGTACAGTTGTTGCTTCTCCTCCATTTAAGACAAAGTATTGAAAGGATAGAAACAGGGTATATAATTTGAGGTAGACTGGTAGAACAGCATGCATAGTTGACTGGATCTTCAGAATATGATACTAGACCACCACCCACTGATAGTATTCTACTCTGAAGACAAGCAAAACATGCACAGGGCTGGGCACAGTTGCTCACGCCTGTAATCCCAGCACTTTGGGAGGCCGAGGCAGGTGGATCACTTTAGGTCAGAATTTCGAGACCAGCGTGTCCAACATGGTGAAACTCTGTCTCTACTAAAAACAAAATTAGCCAGGCATGGTAGCATACAGCTGTAATCCCAGCTACTCAGGAGGCTGAGGCAGGAGAATCGCTCGAACCCAGGAGGCGGAGGTTGCACTGAGGCAAGATCGTGCACTGCACTCCAGCTTGGGTGACAGAGTGAGACTCTGTCTCAAAGAAAAAAAAATCAACAACAACAAAAAACCATTCACAGGACATGAAAAGTTCTGGAGTTTAAACCTAAACTCCAGGTTTAGGGTGGAGCAGGGTGGAGATGATATGAGAAGGGGGTTGTTCCTGGTGGTGTCCATCTGAAGAAGATGAAGCACTAGCCAGGAACAAAAGTATTTCTGAGGTTCAGAGAGTATAAAGGCAGAAAAGGCTGAACAGGTGAGTGGCAATTGATGCTTGGTTATAACGCCAGCCAATATCAAAAGAATCCAAGCAAAAGGTGGCAGGGCCAGTGACAAAATTCCATAAGGAAAATAGGCCAAAATTTCATGGGGCTTAAGACTGAACACAGAGGACTTTGTATGACAGCAGGGAATCCAGACAAATGTAATAGACCCAGAAAACAAAAAGATTAGCTGGTATCATCAGAACTGTTCTCTGTGAATGGCCAGAAAGAAAATATTTTAGGCTTTATAGGCTGTATGGTCTCTGTTCAACAACTCAACTCTGCTGCTATCACATGAACATGACAATATACATTATGTAAAGGAACGGCCATGGCAAAATTTGACTTGCAGTAGTAGCCAGAGTGCAATTTGAGCACTATATAATTTAACTCTTGATCAGGCCTGTCTTGACTTAAAAACTTCCCAAGGGGCAGAGAACTAAAAAATGACTATAGTCACTTAAAATGAGGCATAACAATTTTACGAATTCTTGCTAATGAGAGAATCTTTGTGTTACTTTAGTTATTGTTTTTATCTAGATAGAGGGGTAAGCATTACTTTGGAAATTAACCAAGTTAGTTATTTATAATACATTTCCCCAAATTAGATACATTACACACTTTTATTTGGTAGAGTTTAGAAGTACATTATGTTGAAGTTTCTTGAGATTTTTTTGAACCAAAATTGAATAAAAGTCACTGTTATTATTAAATGACCTCTTAACTTGAAATTTTATTACATGAGTAATTTGAACCAAGTTCTTGCCTTGAATTATTTCAGTAAGTTGAAATAAAGGAAATGCTAAGATTTTCTCCATCCTTTGATTCATCTCTGGCGTGGTGTTTTGTTTAATGTTCTCCTTAAACATTATACCTTTGAAATATAAGCTTTTAAAGCATAATAGTGACTAAATAGAGGAGGATGAACCAGGGGAGAACTTCAAATCATTTCACTTTAGGAGGGTTAAAATATATAGAAAATGTTAAACGAATCCTTTTGGGAGTGAGATATCAATTCTATTTTCCTTGCACCCCTCTGGTCTTTTCTTGAATCTTTGAAATCCTTTCCCTATAACTGGAATCTCTGTGAAAATATTTCTGCATATTTATTCTCAAGTAGCATAAAAACACTTTAGAATTCTTTGTTAACTTAATTTTATGATATTTTACAATTTTGACAGCCTTGGAACTTAAATGGACACAAATATAATGCCAGATAGACAAAATGCATGACCATTCACCTGGGAGATGAATAAAAAGAAAAATTACCTTTCAATATTTTCAGTTTCCATAATGTTCTATTAGTTCCCTGGAAATTTAATTTCAAACACATGTCATACTTTACAGATTTAATGTGAAGTAAAGGAATAAATTTCAGTAAAATATCAAAAAGATGTTTTCACATTTTAAATTTCACTAGACTGAATATTGGTATAAGACATACAGGATCCATGTCACAATCTACTATTTTGTAACATTTGGAATTGAAATATTATGCAAATTATTTTTCATCTAAGAATTTTTTTCAGCAATTTGCTTTTACCTTGTGAAAAAAATAATAGTTTCATACCCCCAAACCAGTAGACAGACTATAGAATCATTTGGGTTTTAGGGCTATAGAAATTCCAATTGTTATATTCATGCTTTCCTTTGGGTATAAATTAAGTAGGCCATGGGACAGTTTTGTAGAATGACCACAGCTTTACAAACCTTATGGTTCAGCAGATGTGGTTGTAAGATATGGGTCCACTGAAAAATATTCACCACTAAGCAATTTGAGGACTCCATTCTGAGGTTTTGATTTAAAAACCTGGAATTTCCAACAGAAAATGGGTAGATTTACCATCATATTGGTCTTGGGATACAGAAATATTCAGTTGTCTCACGTAAGCAACAATGTGAATCAGGAATATTTCAAATTGCGGTATTTTTACAAATCTGCAAGTCATGAGCTGAGAAAGGTTTTCAGCACATGCAATGACTCCTATTTCAGTTTCTTTTTGTTGACCTCAAGATATTCTGGGGCTTTTCTTGGTGTAAAAATTAGAAGTCTTCATGGGAGGCATTCACTTTGAAAGATCACCTCAATATTTGAGTAAATTATTTGAACAGTGTATTCTCTGATTAGTAAAATATGTGCATTTTCAAGTAAATGTGGTATTATTGAAGTGTTCTAAGACTTTAAAGGAAATATCATAGCTACAATCATTTCCTGGGCTGTGGATTTGAATAACATTATCCATATGTACATTGAGAAATTTCATAAAATCCTGAAATGCAGAGGAACCAAGTAAGTACCTAGACATCCATGAGAACAGAGACAAAGGAGCTTCAGAAACACATTAGTCAACCTCATGCTTCAAAGGTTTGAGTTAATAAAAAATTGAGTCAGACCAGCAGTACTACTTTCATCTAGATCAAAACTTCCCACTCTAATTCCTTGACTGTGAGAGGAAAGTGTATTTCCAGATTTTTCTTTGTAAAATAAAAGAAAATCTGAAAAATGCTGACATACTTCCTCAATGGTTTTAGAACTTGTGAAACTCATTATGAAACTCGTTGAGTTACAATCTAACATTTCCATAAAACAGGAAACGCTGATGAAATTAACATGCTAAAAAGTTGCAAGGGAAACCTACCTCTACAATAAGGCAGGATTGCAGTGTTGATCCTCAATGAGTGCTGTTTCCCCACCTGGGGGATAATTCCTAGTTGGTGGAATACTTAGCCCTCAGAGCCTTTTAAGATGTTCCAGTTTTTCACTTACTTTCCCATGGAATATTCAGAGTATCACTTATGGTTTTATTAGTCAGAACTCTTTGGTTGCCCAATCATGACAATATTTATTTTTAAATGTTCCTGTTTACTTGTAGTGTCCTTGAAAATGACCATACAAAACCTCACTGAACTCACTCATATAGATAAATGAAGACCAGGAAGAATAAAAGTACTGTTTCAATTGCCTATGAAGTTGTCTGTTTTCTCTCACTAGATTATAATCTCTGTGAGGGTAAGGACATTAAGCATTTATCCTTCAGGATGTCATCAACACTAGTATGGTAGTTTGTACATAATATAGGAGCTCAATAAACATTTTAGTTTGATTGATTACATCTGGGGTTATTAGACCCTACACAGTGTGTTTCTTCTACTTATTATCAATTAAACTTCACAATGACTTTTCCAGTTAGGCAATATTATCCTAATTTGCTAAAGTTCCAAGGTAACATCATAGGAAAGCAAAATAACTGAGATGAGAACTCAGGGTTTCTTAGTCCAGATTTATTATTTCCACTCCCCATCAGCTGCCTGAGAAAGTATTCAATGGACAGTAGTAGTTTAAAAATCTTTTCTCATTCCACAAAATAAAGGATAATAACTAGATTAAAAAAAAATTTTAATATAAATACCTAATATAAGAATCCTTTCTTGACCACAGAAAAGGAAGGTTTTTGAAATCCATTATTCCTTTCAACTTTGAAGGAACAGAAAAGTCTTCAGTTAATTATTTAGAGAAAAGACTTCCCAATCCCCAATCCAATATTTTCCTAATCACATTCCTAGTTGGAACATAGGCACTGAGTTTGGAACCTGAAGCTTATTTCCTGTCTAAAATTGTTTTCATTCATTGTATGTGAACACTTGTTTTTTTATTGCAAAGTTGTTTACAAAGTTGAGCTGCTGGAATACATTTCTTTTAATGAACAAAAGAGTGATGGAATATTTAGCTGGAAGGAATTCACAGAGTTGCATGCAACTCGGAAATAGTTTTAAGGTTTAAAAGTTCTAATGTAGGCTTTTTAGTCCAAAGTGGAGGAATATACAGGTAAAAAAAAATTAATAAAAGAAGTGAATAACTCAGGAAAGGAAGTTTCACAGTCTCTTCAAACTAAACAGAACTTGCTTTCATCTAAAAGAATGTTTCATTCAGTAAACATTAATGAATATAAAATCCTTGCTACATGCCAGGCATCAGGATACAAAGTTCATTAACATTGATCCCTACTCATAACATAAAAGATCAATAATTTTGTATCTTCATAAAAATGGCAAATGATTGTTATTCTAAAGGCAATTCATATAAGTGAGAGCAAATATTCAGAACCCCAACAATTAGAACAATAATATCAACACATAAGGCTGAGATCAACTGCATATACAAGCTACCTTGAAGACAAAAACCTGGTACTTGGTCTATAGAATATGTGAATCAAAAGAGTGTTCCTTTTTTTAGTCGGTGAAACTTCAGTCTTTTTACTTAAATTAAGATATAATTCATGCACCATAAAATTTGCCATTTTCAAGTGAATGATTCAGTGGCTTTTAGTATACTTATAGAGTTGTGCAATTGTCACAACTATCTAATTCAATTTTCATCACCTGAATTAGAAACTCTGTACCCTCTAAGCTGTCACTAGCTTTTCCCTCCTTCCCCTAGTACCTGGGAACCACACATCTGCTCTTGGTCTCTATGGATTTGTCTATTCTGGACATTTCATATCAATGTAATTATATAATACATAGTCTTTTGTGATGGACTTCTTTTACTTAGCATAATGATTTGAGTTTCATCTATGTTGTAGCAGGAATCAGTACTTCTTCCCTCTTTATAGTTGAAAAATATGTCATTGGGTGGATGGACTACATTTTAATCATTCTTTTGTTGATGGACATCTGCATTGTTTATATTTTTTGGCTATTATAAATAATGTTAATATGAATGTTTGTGGACAAGTTTTTGTGTGAACATCTTCCTTTGATAGGATCAACTTAGAAAAAAGAAAAGTAAGGGTGAAAAAGGCAGCTAACACAGTGCCAAAGACAGCAAATGGCTTATTATAAATCCATAAATCAGGATTCTAGTATTCCCTAATTATTCTGAAGATAAGTCACTATGTCCTTTGCTACAGGACATATTCATGGGCCCCAAACCAGGCATACTAAATTTGAATTTCCAGGGAAGTAGGGTGAAAATCTCTATATTTAAACAAGCCTCCCAAGTGATTCTAATCATTAGCCAAGTTCAGGGAACACTGGTTTAGTCTTTGCAACTCAAAGTTGATTCCTGAGAATCTCTAGCACTGCATCTCCTGGAAGCTTGTTAGAAATGGAGAGTCTTAAGCCCAACTCCAAACTTATTGAATCAGAATCTCATTTTAACAAGATCCCCAGGTGAAAGGACTCCTTATTCAATAAATGGTGCTGGGATAGCTGGCTAGCCATAAGCAGATGAATGAAACTGGACCACCACTTTTCACCATATACAAAAATTAGCTCAAGATGGATTAAAAACTTAAATATAAGACCTAAAACTATAAGAACCCTGGAAAATACCATTCTGGACATGGACCTTGGGAATGAATTTATAACTAAGTTCTCACAAACCAGTTGCAACAAAAACAAAAATTGCCAAGTGGGACCTAATTAAACTGAAGAGCTGCACAGCAAAAGAAACTATCAACAGCGTAAACAGACAACCTACAAAATGGGAGAAAATATTTGCAAGCTGTGCATGTGACATAGGTCTAATATCCAGAACCTATAAGGAACTTAAACAATTGAAAGAGGAAAAAATAAATAACCTTATCAAAAAATGGGCAAAAGACACGAACAGACACTTCTGAAAAGAAGACATACAAGCATCCAACGAACATGAAAAAATGCTCCACATCACTCATCAACAGAGAAATGCAAATCAAAACCACAATGAGATACTATCTCACACCAGTCAGAATGGCTATGAGTGAAAAGTGAAAAATCAACAGACACTGGCAAGCCTGTAGAGAAAAGGGACATTTATACACTGCTGGTGGGAATGTAAATTAGTTCAGCCACCATGGAAAGCAGTTTGGAGACTTCTAAAAGAACTCAACACAGAGCTACCATTTGACCCAGCAATCCCATTACTGGGTATATACTCAAAGGAAAATAAATCATTCTACCAAAAAGACACATATACTTTTATGTTCACTTTGGCACTATTCACAATAGCAAAGACATGGAATCAGCAACCTAAGTGCCCATCAGTGGTGGACTGGATAAAAAAAATGTGGTTCATATATACCATAAAATACTATGCAGCCATAAAAAAGAATGAAATCATGCCCTTTGCAGCAACATGGATGCAGCTGGAGGCCATTATCCTAAGTGAATTAACATAGGAAAATATCTTAAGTGAATTAATGTAAGATCCCCAACCCTAGTTGCACATTAGATTTTACCTAGAGTGCTTTTAAGAAATATGATCCCTGTGTCCCACCCCAGAACAGACCAATTAAAGCAGAATCTCTTAGGAGTTGGAGGTTGGGCATCAGTATTTCATTTGATTATTTTAGTCACCAGGTGGGTTTAATGTGCAGCCAGCGTTGAGACACCTAGGAAGTGGTGATCCCTCTTCGGCAGCGGTCCCCAACCTTTTTGGCAAGAAGAACCGGTTTGCTGGAAGACAATTTTTTCCCTTGGATTTGGGGATAGGTTTCAGGATGAAACTGTTCCACCTCAGATCACCAGGCATTAGAGTCTCATAAGGGGTGCGCAACTTAGATTCCTCGCATCCTCAATTCACAATAGCGTTTGCGCTCCTCTAAGAATCTAATGCCGCGTATCTGACAGTAGGCTGAACTCAGGAGGTAAGCCTGCCACTCACCTCCTGCTGTGTGGCCCTGTACCGGTCTGCCGCCTGGGGTGTGGGGATCCCCGCTCTAAGTTAAGGCTAAGAGGTGAGTCCAAGAAGAATACTACGTTGTCACACAGCCTTTCCCACTGCAATATAGGCATAACATTTCATGTACTTAATCCTTTAGTCCCACTATTTTCAAAAAGGGAAAAGGGAAGGGAAGGAGGAAGGGGAAAGGGAAGGGAGAAGGGAGAAAGCGAGTGAGAAGGGAAGGAAAATAAAAAAGGAAGGGGGAGGAAAAAGGAAGGGAAAAGGAAAGGGGAAAGGAAAAAGGAAGGGGATGGAAAAATGAAAGGAAAGGAGGGAAGTAAAGAGGGAGGGAGGGAAGGAGATATAAGAGAAGAAAAAAGTATTATAATATGCTACATAAGAACCATATAGTTTGAATCAATTGCAACAGTTTTTATTGGAGCATATAAAAAATTTCCCAGTTAAGTTTTTAAAAATTCTGTTGGGGTATCATTTACATACAGGGAAATTAACCCCTTTTTGTGTATTGTTCTGAATTTTGACAAACACATAAGCTTGTGTAACCACCAGGGCAATCAAGGCACAGCAATTCCTTCACTCCCAAAAATTTCACTCATGCTGACTCTGTGTAGTTAGCTCTTCTTTCCACCCAAAGACAACCACTGACCACTTTTCTGTCTCTATAATTTTGCCTTTTCAGAATGTCAAATAAGTGGAATATTGAGTCTGGCTTTTTTCACAAAGCATAATGAATTTCAGATTCATCCATGTTGTTTCATGTATCTGTAGTCTATTCCTTTTATTGTTGAATACTATCCCACTGAATGGAAATGCCACTGTTTGTTCATTCACTCACCAATTGTATGTTTGGGTAGTTTCACACCAATCGATGTTTGGGTAGTTTCTAGCTTTTGGCAATTATAAATAAAGTCACTATAAACATTCACATACAGGTTTTTGTGCGAATATATATTTTAATTTCTCTTGGGTTATTACCTAGGAGTAGGACTGTAGCATTGTATGACAATTCTGTGTTTAACTTTATAAGAGACTGCTAAGCTCTCTTCAAACAGATCCCAGTGTTTTGGCTTCTCATCAGCAATATATGAGAGTTCCAGTTGTTTTGCATACTTGTTAACATTTAATACTGCCAGGCTTTCTGGTTTGTTTCTTTTAGTTTTAGCCATTCTGTGTAGTGATATCTCATTGCATCCCTTTAAGTTTTGATGCCCTAAATTATCCTCAACTGTATTTTTTTAAACTTGTTTTTTAAAATCTAGCAGGTAACCTGTTTTGTTGTTATTGTTTCTTTTTGGTTTCCTAGCATTAAAAAAAAAACTTGTGCAGAATTAGACAGAAGAGTATAATAAATCTGTGTGAACTGATCACCTAGCTTCAATGATTGTCAGTATTTGCCATTTCTTTTCATCAGTCACCATCATCAATTTTGTTTGTTTCTGGAGTCCTTTAAAGCAAATTTCATACTTTATTTCATTAGTTAATATTTCAATATGAATTCCTTGAGGAACTTCAAAAATAAAGCAAAGGTAATCATGTATAACAAAATTAGCAATGATTCTTTAATATCCGCTAATAATCAGTCTATTTTCAAATATCCTCAATTGCCTCAAGCATGTCCTTTAAAAAATTGCTTTGTTTACATTTAATTTGCTTATGACATGAAGAGGAAGCTATAAAATCCAAGGTCCTACTTTTTTTCAAATGATTGTGGTTCCACTCAATTTTCAGAAATAGTTTGAAGTCAGTTCAGATTTTACTGAGCTATAGTTTATCTATTCAAATTATATTTTTGTTATATAACAGCAATTGGGAATTATAAGGCAAATATTAAGAACATTGAATTGGCATATCATTTAACTCACAGATCAAAACAGTTAAAAGATGCCTGCCACTAATGGACAGTACAGTCAATTGATTCTGTTGGCAGTGAATATATGGGTTGGCATTACCAGCCCAGGGTAGCGGGGAGAGGACAAATGCGGTGGTAGGGGAATTGGAAGGGATTCTTTATTTGGCCAACAGACAGAAGGGCTCACTTCTCTCACCTGGCATTGTTACAAATAAGGTTTGTTCATAGTGGGCCCCTAGCACAACTATGGAATTGATAAAACACTATCAAGAGGTGTGTGTGTGTGTGTGTGTATGTATGTGTATGTTGTCCCAGAGGTTTCATCCAAATACAATTTTGGTTTTATTTTGTTTAAAATAATTTTTTCTTTCTTTCACTTTAGTTAGTAAATAGAAAAGACTTTATTTTGAATTTGTTCCATTGTTGCTTTTATCTTTTTAAACTGCGGTTTAGTTCACAGCCGAGTTATATAAAAGTAATTAATATTTAGATTTGAAGATCAGCATCTCGGTGATTTCTGTTCTGATTTTTTTAAGTATATGGTTCAGTTTAGATTCCAGATTGGAACAAGCCTTTTTCTTCAATCCAAACCTATATGGATTCCTACAGCCTTGAGCTCTTTTTCAACATTTGCACAAATGTATTTGCTTGCTCTATTACCGTTTAGTACAGATAAGAAGGTTCAAGTAAATGTAACCTGCACAATAAGAATATAATCACTGTTTAAAATCAAACTTCAGAACAGGTCAACATGGCATAATCTCCTGTATAAATGATCTGTAATTTGCCTCTCCAGATAGTCATCTTGGCCCTGGAGTGGTTTAAAAGATAGTAGCTGCCAAAAATTGTTAACCATTAAACAAAGCTTTTCTTTTCTTTTATGTGGCAGGAACAAAGGTACACTTTTAAATTTGTGTCTGAAAAATGCATTGGTTTTGAATCCAATTCACTCTACAACCCTTGCTTTTGGGATCCAGGAGGAACCTTTCCAAAAAGGGTTTTTGGTTTGTTTTTTTGTTTTGTTTTGTTTTGCCTTTATGGAGTGACCTGAGCCAAGGTATGTGCGTTTTATTTCCGGGGGCAAAGTTGACATAAAGAAAACTTGGAAAACCCAAGGGAGGCTTGAAAGGACTATGTATTACACTGGAATGTATTCCATCAATTGTCAGAGTACTTAGGAACACTGAGTCATCATGGGGAATGTCCCCTTCATGAAGGCAACAATGGGTTTGTATTATGGAGAATATTCATCTCTCTCATTGAACCATAGTGCAATTTGGCAGTCCACACATTCGCCTTTCATGGTAGCTAAAAAGTAAACATTTGTATTTATGTTCTATTTCATAAAATTAGACCACTATATTGCTTCCAATGTCAAATAATTCTGTAGTTTCACTTTCAAGGCAACTCTAGAAGACAGTATTTTAAGCACTAGGGGACTTGAGATGCATATACAACCAGCCTCTTATGGATTCAATTAGTTACCATTAGAACCTGAAGATCTAAGTTTCTACTTAGTTCTCTGTGCTCATGGTAGGTTTCTCCCAGGGGATTTATTTCATGGTTACATTTGGTTTCTGCCAAATTCTTCTCTTGATATTTAGAATGTCTTTTTAGACCTTTACCAATGGAAGGAAAATGCCAGGTATTTCATCAGCATAATGCACTTATATGCCAAAGCCAATCAGATTATCATGTTACTTGCCAAATTCCTTAGATCATACATGTTGGCAAAGTAATCGCTTCCTTCCACCTATTAGATTTGTTGTTTTTAATGCCAGATGAGAGAAACAAAGATACTTCAAGCAATCTTTTATAATCAGGTGACTTGCTACTATGAACATTTAGGGTTAGGCAATTCTTTGTTGGAGGTGGGGACTATCTTGTGCATTGTAGAATGCTTACCAGCATCCCTGACCTCTACCCACTGTTCCAATAGAAACCCCCTTGCAAGTCATGACAACCACAAATATCTTCAAACATTGCCAAGTACCCCATGGGGAGCAAAACTGCCCCCTGTTGAGAACGAGTTTTATAAACAGCAAGACAGGTATTCATCCTCAGTCTTTTGAATTATTTATTAATTAATACGTTCCACAGTTGGCTTCTGTGTAAGGGGTGGTGCTAGACATGAGGGACTATTGGATATGATCCTTGCACATGGCTTGTTTTCACAAAGCTTATGAGTTAGCCTAGGAAGCTCACAATCTAACCTCATTCTTAACATCTCCCTGGCAAGAGTCAAGAATCAGGTCAGTGTAGGACAGGACCCATTTGGAAACTCACACCTTGCACTGGCTCATGACCTGCCTATTTGACCCTGAATCCCCAAACCAGAGCACCTGTGTAGCCTCAGTGGGCACTCAAACAGGGTGATTCCATTCTCTTTTGAACTCTTCCAGGGTATTAGATTTGTGCCATTGATTATCTACTGCCCAGTTTATAGACATTGTGTACAGTTCATCATTTTCTTATTTTTAATGATTAGCACCCTCCGTAAGGTGGATTTGGCTGGCTGCCTGGATGAATGGTTCGGTTGATTATTTTGGAGCATCTTGGCAGCCAAACTAAAGAGTTTGGAGACAATTTCTTTTAGTATGGGAATGACATGGCTGATTACTTAGTAATATCCACATGTCACGGTGCTGGGAAGATTTGGAGAGGGGACAGCATGAAGCCAAAAAGATAATAAAATGATTTTATATTCCTCCTATGGATCAGTAAAGTACAGTAGCAGAATAGCAGCAATATCAATGGGGAACAAAGGATCAAAAAGGAGAGCCATTTCAAAGAAAAAATAAATAAGATTTTGGAAGAGGAAATGATCATTACAGAGAAATTGAGTCAAAGGACTCAAGTTCAGTATGTGTAGATATGAAAATGTGGTTTCTCCATTAAATACAAATACAGGTATTGAGATGAATAAAAGATATCCTGATATACCGAGGCCATCATTCTTCATGTAACTTTCCTCATTTGAAAGTAATATTCTTATGAATTTTCTATTCTTACATTAAGTCTAGCTGTAAACTAAGAGCAACCAAACAGGAGGTAGGATGATTCACTTTTTTAACAATATCACATGTAAACAATGCTGTAAAAAGCAATGCAATATGAATACAAGAGGCCTGAAATCAGAATCAATAAATCTGGGCTCCCCAGATGATGTAAGTGAAGCCTCACATGGCATTATTCACCACTCAGTTCACCTCACCACATTTCTCTTTCCTCAATGTGAAAAAAGTGGCTGACAAGTGAAGCTTTCCTTAAATTGTAGTATTTTTAGAAATGCCAATTATATAAATGATATCCTCCTTATTAGTAATCTTCAAGTAGTTATATAATGTGCAGAATCATCTCAAGCACTAATTTTAAAGTAAATGAATATTGAGTGTCTCATATATGTCAGACCACTTTTCTGGGCACTGAGAATAAAGGGATTTATAAAATAAAGTTCTTGTTCTTTTCCTCTTGGAGTTTACACTCTAATAGGGGAGACAGATAATAAACATATAAAGAAATGAATATGTAATAAATCATGTGGTAGTAAGTGCAATGAAGACAACTATGGCACTATAATAGGATTGAAGGTTATTGAGGTGTTATTTTTGATCAGTGAAGTGACATGTGAGGAGACTAGAAGGAAAGCAGGAAGCAGGCTATGCAGTGTACTAGAGAAGACTATTCTGAGCAAAGGAAACAGCAGGTGCAATGGTCCTGAAAAGGAGGAGTGCTTGGCCCCTTAGGTAAACATCAGTGAGGCCAGGTGGCTGGAGCAGAATGAGTGACAGGGGAAGGAGAGGAAGTCAAAAGGGAGTAAGAGCCAGTTTATTAAGGGCTTTGTAGACCATGGAAAGGACATCAGGGTTTTCTCCCCAAATGTGATGGGAAGAAATTGAGAATGTTTTGAGTAGACAATGACACAATCTGATTGAGAGTTTCCAGCAGTGGTTCTCAACCAGGGATAATTTTTGTCCCCAGGGTACATTGGGGAATGAATGTCTGGGGACATTTTGGTTGTCACAGCTGAGGAGAAGTGCTCCTGGTCTCCAGTAAGCAGAGATTAGCGATGTTGTTAAATGTCCTACAATGCAAAGGACAACCCCTTTCCCTTACCATTGCCCATTCCCACCACCAACGCACACAGCAAAGAATTTTCTGGGCCAAAATGTCAACAGTGCCTGTTTACAAGATATCTCTACCATTGTGAAGAGAACAGACTGTGGTGAGGCCAGGGTAAAAGCGGGGTAACAGTAGGAGTCAACTGCATTAGACTCAGGTGTCAGGGGTAGAGACTGGAAAGTGGTCAGATTGGGGATACACTGTGAAGACCACAATAATAGAATCTGTAGATAAATTTAGTATAAGAGATGACTCAAGAATGACTCCAAGTTTTCTGGCATGAACTACTGAGCTGAGGAATTTAGGGAGAGTAGCCAGTTTGGGAAGATATCAAAAATTCATTTTTGAACATGTTAACCTTGAGAACTTGCTAGCTATCTAAGTGTAGATCCCAAGTAGCACTCTATAAATATAAATCTTAGAAACGTGAATCTAAAGTTACATGTTTGGCTGCAAATATAAAGTTGACAGTGGTATTGCACAGGATTCTTAATTGCAGACAACAGTCCATTCTAGCCAGTTTAAATCAAAAGGGGATGTTACGTAGTTCCAACAATATCTGGGTAGGATGGAACAAGACCTGATATTATTTGGTCAGAAACAATACAGCCAGGGTACACATCCAGCCACACCATAGGAAAGTTCTGGTAAAAACACCACTGTTGCTACTATCCACTATGACTTTAGGGACTGGAAATTGGAGATGTACTCAATTTGCCTCAGACCAAGCAGGTGTCTTAGCCTTCATGCTAGATAATCCTATTATCTCTCCTAGTCACAATTGTGCCCAAATCTTGTACCTGTACATTTGATGTCACATGTCTCCACTCTAGCTATAAGAAAAACATACAGTTTTAGCTTTGCAGTTTCTGTAATATTGGAAGGCGAGCTAGAACGGTTTGGAACGAGTGTTAATAAGTCAACTTGCGGCCGGGCGCGGTGGCTCAAGCCTGTAATCCCAGCACTTTGGGAGGCCGAGACGGGCGGATCACAAGGTCAGGAGATCGAGACCATCCTGGCTAACACGGCGAAACCCCGTCTCTACTAAAAACACAAAAAATTAGCCGGGCGAGGTGGCGGCGCCTGTGGTCCCAGCTACTCGGGAGGCTGAGGCAGGAGAATGGCGTGAACCCGGGAGGCGGAGCTTGCAGTGAGCTGAGATCTGGCCACTGCACTCCAGCCTGGGCGACAGAGTGAGACTCCGTCTCAAAAAAAAAAAAAAGTCAACTTGCTCCCTATATGCCTCAAGAAGCCACTGGCATATAGATGGATTTTATAGTTAGGGTGTCTGATATGTGGGGAGAAAAGAATATTTAGTGGGATGAGCTCTTAGGCATCCCAACACTTGGATGTCCAGTAAGGAGACTGAAAAGAATAATGTAGTGACAGGAATGAGAACCAGGAAATTGTGATATTCTAGAAGCCAAACCAGGAGGGTGTTTCAAGGAATAAGTGATCAACTGTATTGAATGGTGCTGTCAGATCAATTATGGGCAGACAATTAACCAGTGGATTTGAAAACACTGAGGTTATTCATAACCTGACAAGAGACAATTCAGTGGAGTGATGGGGACAAAAGCCTGATTAGAATGGGTGCAGGAGAGACTGTGAGAGGGTGAAGTGGAGACAGTGAGTATAAAAGGGACAGAGATATAGTCCTGAAAGTTGGAGGGGGAAATGGGGCTAAAGAAGGGTCTTTGTTTTCAAATGGAAAATATTTAAAAATTAAATATTAAAAAAAAAGGCATAACATGGCCACATTTTAAAGCAATCCAGCCAAGTTCTATATTGTAAATTCTCTTTCACAGAAATTGGTTTATATCTTGGTCTTTGCCAATACTGTGCTTTTAAACATTGCTCCTAATCATTTAGAAAGCCTCCATGGGGAATGCCAAGAGATTTCTGATTAGCAGCTCATTGCCCTCTGAGCCTTTTATGCATATATACATATACATATATATGTGTGTGTATATATATACATATATATGTATAAAAAATCATTGTCAAGATCATCCTTTCACAACTGAGATCTCTGATCTTGTTCAAGCTTTTCCTAAAACACTTCACTTTTCTCTACTTTTAACAAACGAGCTTCATTAGAAAATACTACCCTTTGTTATCCATAAGAGGAGTTCACTTTAGAAAGTGGTAGAATATGAAGATCTTGCTGTAATAATATATCTCTCTTCATCTGCTGAAGCACAGCTACTATGAAAACAGAATGAGTAACTTCTTCCATTCAACACTCCCAGCTCTACCTAAAGGGAACATGTCTGAAGAATTAAGTGATTTGGTCACCTTTAATACATTTTCATTTCCATAATATCCTCTTAACAATTCAAGTGACATGTTTCTCCATTTAAGTCTCCCACTGGGCATCTCTATCTTTTCACAAACTGTTTTTAGTTATTATATTTGTATTGTCAATGGAGATTAGGTTTGCTGCTACAACAAATCAGGGGAGATTTTAAAGGATGACATTAATTTGACAATTTTAGGAGTATTTATTCATATCTTTAAATATCAAAAGGATTAGAACAGTCATTTGGTTTTTTCCTTATATATTTTGTATGTTAACTTTTTGTCAGATACATGGCAAATATTTTCTTCCATTCTGTAAACTGCCTTTTAATTTTGTTGATTGTTGCCTTTGCTTCGTTTGATGTAGTCCCACTTGTTTATTTTTGCTGTTGTTGGTTGTGCTTTTGGTGTCATATCCAAAAACTAATTGCTAAAATAAATGTTAGGGAGCTTTCCCCTGTTTTGTTTTCTAGGAATTTTATGGTTTCAGGTTTTACATTGAAGTAAATAATTTTTATGAATGGTGAAAGATAGGAACCCAATTTTGTTCTTTTGCATGTGACTATTTAGTTTCCCACCACCATTTATTAGAAAGACTATCCTTTTCCCACTGTGTATTCTTGGCACTCTTGTCAAATATTAGTTGACCATATATATGTGGGCTTATTTCTGGCCTCTCTGTTCCTTTCCAGTGGTCTATGTGTCTGTTTTCATGCCAGTACCATACTGTTTTGATTACTAAAGATTTGTAATATAGTTTGAATTAGGAAGTGTGATGCCTCCTGCTTTCTTCTACATTCTCAAGATTGCCTTGGCTATTCTGGGTCTTTTGTGGTTCCATAGGAATTTTAGAATTTTTTTTTTTTCTATTTCTGTGAAAAATGCCAATGGAATGTTTTTAGAGGTTGCAATGAGTCTAAAGATCACTTTGGGCAGCATGGATATTTTAACAATACTAATTCTTCTGATCTATGAGCACAGGATATCTTTCCATTTTTTGTGTGCCTTCAGTTTCTTTCATCAATGTGTTATAGTTTTCAGTTTACAGATCTTTCATCTCTTTGGTTAAATTTATTCCTAAGTATTTTATTGTTTCTGATGCTGTTATAAATAGGATTGTTTTCTTTCTTTTTTAGATAATTCATTGTTAATGAATAAAAATGCAACTAATTTTTCATATGTTGATTTTGTATTCTGCAACTTTATTGAATTCATTTATTAGTTCTAACAGTTTTTCTGGTGGAGTCTTTAGGGTTCTCTTGACATAAGATTGTGTCATCTTCAAACAGAGAAAGTCTTACTTTTTCTGATTGGGGTGTCTTTTATTTCTTTTTCTTGCTTAATTGCTCTGTCTAGGACTTCTAGTAGTATGTTGAATAGAAGTGGTGAGAGTGGGCATCCTTGTCTTGTTCCTGATCTTAGAGAAAAAGAATTCAGCTTCCCACTATTGAGTATAATGTTAGAGGTGGGCTTGTTATATATGGCCTTTATTATGTTGAGGTATACATCTATATCCAATTTGTTGAGAGCTTTTATTATGAAAAAGTGTTGAATTTTGTCAAATGTTTTTTCTGCCTCTGTTGAGATGCTCATATGATTTTTATATTTCATTTTATAAATGTGGTATATCACATTTATTGATTTACATGTCAAACTCTCCTTGCATCCCAGAGAAAAATCTCACTTGATCATGGTATATAATCTTTTTGATGTGCTGTTGAATTTGATTTACTAGTATTTGTGCATATTTTCAATTCTTTTCAGTTTGCTGAGGTTTATTTTATGGCCCAGAATATGGTCTATTTAAATTCAATATTCATCACACTTAGTGAATATTCATATATTTCACTACAGAAATATTCATGTGATTTATTTCTTGGGGCTGCCCTAGTCTTTAATGTGGGTGACACACTGTATATGTAGCATATAATATTCTTAAAATTTGAAAAACTGTGAATTCTGAAATACATCTTTTTTCAGGGATTTGGAATAAGAAATTCTTGGTTATATTATCATCCTTGTGATCAAGAATAAGTTTATATTATTTTTGGATTGTCACTGACATGAAAACAAATAAATTTTAAAATTTCATAGAAGAACTTGCAGACTCAAAAGAATATTTCCATAGACCATGGGGTCTGTGGTTCCCAGCTAAAAAAACAGCAATGATGAATTTACAGTATAAGGGTTGTTGAGTTTTCTTTGGCTCTAGTTGCTTTCTCAGCAAAGATCTTTGAAATGCTAAACTATCTGACAGACAAATTTGGCTGGCACTTTTGCTTTGGATTTTCTTGGATGTGATCAGAATTGCCAAAGGTAATCAACCCCATTCTAGATCATAGCAATCTTGCTTATTGAAATCCGATAATTATCAGTTGTAACTAAAAAGTTCTTGTTGAAACCAAGAAGGTTAGCAGTTTTAGAAGAAATTCTAATGCCATTCCTAAATCTGTGGTAATGAGCTGGAGGCAAATAATATATTTAAGGGTCCTTATAATTGCAAGCTTTAGTCCAGAATTAAATAAATAATGCCAATCTTTATTAAAAAATATTGTTTAGTGAAAATGATCAAGAGGCCTCTGTTGTGGTCGGTCATGGTGGCTCATGCTTGTAATCCCAGCACTTTGGGAGGCCAAGGAGGGTGGATCACTTGAGGTCAGGAGTTCAAGACCAGCCTGGCCAACATGGTGAAACCCTGTCTGTACTAAAAAAACACAAAAAATAAAAATTAGCCAGGCATGTTTATGTGTGCCTGTAATCTCAGCTACTCAAAAGGCTGAGGCAGGAAAATCACTTGAACGCAGGAGGTGAAGGATGCAGTGAGCCCAGATTGTGCTACTGCACTCCAGCCTGGGCGACAGAACGAGACTCCATCTCAAAAAGAAGAGGCCTCTGTTGTGTAGGATGAGGGGGAAAGACTCCAGATCAGCTACAAAAGTTAACCCGTTAAATTCAATGGACACTGTATAGGCCAGCCAAACTTTTGGGTAAGAGAAAGACAATACAGGGAGAAAAAAACAGGCAAAGCTGTGACATGGTTTGCATTCTTTGAACATAAGCAATCAAGGAATCAAGAGAATCATGGGAAATTGACTAGATATTGTAAACGATGCCACAACTGCTCTGCACATTTTACACTCCTGATTGCCCAGGAACTAAGACCTCTGCCTTATTTCAATAACATTATAGAGAAATTAATGTGCTAAAGAGGAGAACAGTAATTGGGGGTGGAGCAGTACATCATCTGGTTGGCTCCACCTTGACAAAGTCTTGAACAGCAACTTGGATTTGATGTCATTAAATAGAACAATATTAAAAGTTACTTTTAACTGGCTGCTACTGTGTTGCTTCCCCTCTGGACTCTGGTTGGACTTCATGTTAAGTAATAAAAGTGATGTGATTATTCATTCCAGTTGAATGACATGGTCTGCTCTTGGATACCAGCTCGAAAGGAAAAGTTCAGGAAGCTGAGACTCAGGACTGGAAACAGATGAATGAGCCATCTCACCATGCCCCTGTGCAGGCTAGACAGTGAATGTCAGTGGGATGAACCTCCCTCTCCACCCTGGGACTGGGGAAAGGTGGCACACGGAAAGTTAATAGGTTCTACATAGCATTCCTGACAAAGCACTTATTTTTCATTTATATTTAACCTAGATGTTTAAAAAAACCAAAAAAGCAGATCAGAGTTTTTGAGGAATCCGTTACTAAATACAACCCTTGGTCAGGGATGTTACCTAGAAAATCCTATTCTGATTCCACTCCCATTTCAAATTTAGGAAATATACCTGCTGGTCTCAGTCTCCTCTACATCTGAAATCAACTTCAGAGGCAGAATGGAGATTTGGTTAGGTAAATGGTGGGTATCTATAGCATTCTTTGAAGAGAGAAAAAGGCAAAGCCAGGGCTGCAGGCAGTCATGAGTAGAATTCTTACACCCCGTGAAAAATCAAGCTGTGCATGATTCTGTTTCAGCACTGTCTACTCTTGGTTGCCTTAAGTGGCTACTTCCAGTGAATGCAAAGTTCAGTCTCCCAAACTGAACTGTGTACCTGAATATTCTGGGAAGGTATCCTTATTTTATTTTCCTTCAAAACCCTAAAGCCTGCTGGCCAGGTAAAGTAAGAAAACATATGGTCTTTATTTAGTTATTTTGTCCTTACCGCCAAGACTAAGAGGAGGGTGAGGAGTGAAGATTTCTTGGCTGTCTCCAATGCTTTCCTTTAATCTTACTTTATTTGCTAAGAGCTAATAAAAAAATCTGAAGTGCTTAACTCTCAAGTGTTGCTTTTTTTCTGGGCATTGGTATTTGATTTGTTTCTTGGCCTAAATTCCTTCCCTCTTTTTACCACCAAATGGGCGATTGTGAACATCCTTTGTAATGCTGTGCTCATTCTCCTTTCTTTGATATATTTTTCAGCTTCTTGAAGTTACTGTCTTTTTCTACTCTTATTCAAAAATTTAAGCCACACTCATATTGGATTTATACAAAATAATTTAATTATAGAAGTAATATTTTTGGAAAAGATGAGAAAATCATTTATAATTTTACTGTCCAATTGCAGTAGCTCTTGATTTATTCTCTTTTAATATGTGTTGTATTTTCCATAGTGTCAGAGTGTGCATAGAATTCTGCTCTGAATGTCTTTCACACCACATTATCCAATCAATATGATTTCATGTTCACTAATTCTGCTTTGTAATAATTAGATTGCTGGGGCGCACCCAAGATGGCCAAATAGGAACAGCTCTAGCCTCCAGCTCCCAGCATGAGCGACACAGAAGGTGGGTGATTTCTGCATTTTCAACTGAGGTACTGGGTTCATCTCACTGGGGTGTGTCGTGTCAGACAGTTGGCGTTGGTCCTCGGGTGCAGCCCGACCAGCGAGGGCTGAAGCAGGGCGAGGCATCACCTCACCTGGGAAGTGCAAGGGGGAAGGGAATTCCTTTTCCTAGCCAAAGGAAATTGAGACACACAACACCTGGAAAATCAGGTAACTCCCACCCTAATACTGCGCTTTACAAAGGGTCTTAGCAAATGGCACATCAGATGATTATATCCCACACCTGGCCCAGAGGGTCCCATGCCCACGGAGCCTCCCTCATTGCTAGCACAGCAGTCTGAGATCTAACTGAAAGGTGGCAGCGAGGCTGCAGGAGGGGTGCCTGCCATTGCAGAGGCTTAAGTAGGTAAACAAAGCCACCAGGAAGCTCGAATTGGGTGGAGCCCACCACAGCTCAAGGAGGCCTGCCTGCCTCTGTAGACTCCTCCTCTGGGGACAGGTCATAGCTAAACAAAAAGCAGCAGAAACCTCGGCAGAGGTAAATGCCCCTGTCTGACAGCTTTGAAGAGAGCAGTGGCTCTCCCAGCACTGAGGTTGAGATCTGAGAACGGACAGACTGCATGCTCAAGTGGGTCCCTGACCCCTGAGTAGCCTAACTAGGAGACATCCCCCACTAGGTGCAGACTGACACCTCACACCTCACACCTCACACGGTGGGGTACACCCCTGAGACGAAGCTTCCAGAGTGAGAATCAGACAGCAACACTCATTGTTCAGCAATATTCTATGTTCTGCAGGCTCTGCTGCTGATATCCAGGCAAACAGGGTCTGGAGTGGACCTCCAGCAAACTCCAACAGACCTACAGCTGAGGGTCCTGACTGTTAGAAGGAAAACTAACAAACAGAAAGGACACCCACACCAAAACCCCATCAGTACGTCACCATCATCAAACACGAAAGGCAGATAAAACCACAAAGATGGGGAAAAAGCAGTGCAGAAAAGCTGGAAATTCAAAAAATCAGAGCGCATCTCCCCCTCCAAAGTAACGCAGCTCATCGCCAGAACAGAACAAAGCTGGACGGAGAATGACTTTGACGAGTCGAGAGAAGAAGGCTTCAGTTAATCAAACTTCTCAGAGCTAAAGGAGGAACTATGTAACCAGCGCAAAGAAACTAAAACCTTGAAAAAAGAATGAATGAATGGGTAACTAGAATAATCAATGCAGAGAAAGCCATAAAAGAACTGATAGAAATGAAAACCATGACACGAAAATTACATGAAAAATGCACAAGCATCAGTAACCGACTCAATCAACTGGAAGAAAGAGTATCAGCGATTGAAGATCATCAAATGAATGAAATGAAGTGAGAAGAGAAGTGTAGAGAAAAAAGAGTAAAAAGAAATGAACAAAGCCTCCAGAAATATGGGATTATGTGAAAAGACCAAATCTACGTCTGATTGGTGTGCCTGAAAGTGATGGGGAAAATGGAACCAAGTTGGAAAACACTCTGCAGGATATCATCCAGGAGAACTTCCCCAACCTAGTAAGGCAGGCTAACATTCAAATTCAGGAAATACAGAGAACGCCACAAAGATACTCCTCGAGAAGAGCAACTCCAAGACACATAATTGTCAGATTCAACAAAGTTGAAATGAAGGAAAAAATGTTAAGGGCAGCCAGAGAGAAAGGTCGGGTTATACATAAAGGGAAGCCCATCAGACTAACAGCAGATCTCTTGGCAGAAACTCTACAAGCCAGAAGAGAGTGGGGGCCAATATTCAACATTCTTAAAGAAAAGAATTTTCAACCCAGTATTTCATATCCAGCCAAACTAAGTTTCATAAGTGAAGGAGAAATAAAATCCTTTACAGACAAGCAAATGCTTAGAGATTTTGTCACCACCAGGCCTGCCCTACAAGAGCTCCTGAAGGAAGCACTAAACATTGAAAGGAACAACAGCTAGTAGCCAGTGCAAAAACATGTCAAAATGTAAAGTCCATTGATGCTAGGAAGAAACTGCATCAACTAGCGAGCAAAATAACCAGCTAATATCATAATGACAGGATCAAGTTCACACATAACAATATTAACCTTAAATGTAAATGTACTAAATGGTCCAATTAAAAGACACAGACTGGCAAATTGGATAGAGTCAAGACCCATCAGTTTGCTGTATTCAGGAGACCCATCTCACATGCAGAGACACACATAGGCTCAAAATAAAGGCATGGAGGAAGATCTACCAAGCAAATGGAAAACAAAAAAAAGGCAGGGGTTGCAATCCTAGTCTCTGATAAAACAGACTTTAAACCATCAAAGATCAAAAGAGACAAAGAAGGCTATTACATAACAGTAAAGGGATCAATTCATCAGGAAGAGCTAACTATCCTAAATATATATGCACCCAATACAGGAGCACCAAGATTCATAAAGCAAGTCCTCACAGACTTACAAAGAGACTTAGACTCCCATACAATAATAATGGGAGACTTTAACACTCCACTGTCAACATTAGACAGATCAACGAGACAGAAAGTTAACGAGGATATCCAGGAATTGAACTCAACTCTGCACCAAGCGGACCTAATAGACATCTACAGAACTCTCTACCCCAAATCAACAGAATATACATTCTTCTCAGCACCACATTGCACTTATTCCAAAATTGACCATATAGTTGGAAGTAAAGCACTCCTCAGCATATGTAAAAGAACAGAAATTATAAAAAACTGTCTCTCAGATCACAGTGCAATCAAACTAGAACTCAGGACTAAGAAACTCAATCAAAACCGCTCAACTACATGGAAACTGAACAACCTGCTCCTGAATGACTACTGGGTACATAACGAAATGAAGGCAGAAATAAAGATGTTCTTTGAAACCAATGAGAACAAAGATACAACATACCAGAATCTCTGGGACACATTTAAAGCAGTGTGTAGAGGGAAATTTATAGCACTAAATGCCCACAAGAGAAAGCAGGAATGATCTAAAATCGATAGCCTAACATCACAATTAAAAGAACTAGAGAAGCAAGAGCAAACACATTCAAGAGCTAGCAGAAGGCAAGAAATAACTAAGATCAGAGCAGAACCGAAGGAGATAGAGACACAAAAAACCCTCCAAAAAATCAATGAATCCAGGAGCTGGTTTTTTGAAAAGATCAACAAAATTGATAGACCGCTAGCAAGAATAATAAAGAAGAAAAGAGAGAAGAATCAAATAGACCAATAAAAAATGATAAAGGGGATATCACCACCGACCCCACAGAAATACAAACTACCATCAGAGAATACTATAAACACCTCTACGCAAAGAAACTAGAAAACCTAGAATAAATGGATAATTTCCCGGACAATTACACTCTCCCAAGACTAAACCAGGAAGAAGTTGAATCCCTGAATAGACCAATAGCAGGCTCTGAAATTGAGGCAATAATTAATAGCCTACCAAACAAATAGAGTCCAGGACCAGATGGATTCATAGCCGAATTCTACCAGAGGTACAAGGAGGAGCTGTTACCATTTCTTCTGAAACTATTCCAATCAATAGAAAAAGAGGGAATCCTCCCTAACTCATTTTACGAGGCCAACATCATCCTGATACCGAAGTCTGACAGAGACACAACAAAAAAAGAGAATTTTAGACCAATATCCCTGATGAACATCAATGCAAAAATCCTCAATAAAATACTGGCAAACCGAATCCAGCAGCACATCAAAAAGCTTACCCACCATGATCAAGTGGGCTTCATCCCTGGGATGCAAGACTGGTTCAACATACACCAATCAATAAACGTAATTCAGCATGTAAACAGAACCAAAGACAAAAATCACATGATTACTTCAATAGATGCAGGAAAAGCCTTTGAGAAAATTCAACAGCTCTTCATGCTAAAAACTCTCAATAAATTTGGCATTGATGGAATGTATCTCAAAATAATAAGAGCTATTTATGACAAACCCACAGCCAATATCATACTGAATGGGCAAAAACTGGAAGTATTCCCTTCGAAAACTGGCACAAGACAGGGATGCCCTCTCTCACCACTCCTATTCAACATAGTGGTGGAAGTTCTGGCTAGGGCAATCAGGCAAGAGAAAGATATAAAGGGTATTCAATTAGGAAAAGAGGAAGTCAAATTGTCCCTCTTTGCAGATGACATGATTGTATATTTAGAAAACCGCATTGTCTCAGCCCAAAATCTCCTTAAGCTGATAAGAAACTTCAGCAAAGTCTAAGGATACAAAATCAATGTGCAAAAATCACAAGCATTCTTATACACCAGTAATAGACAGAGAGCCAAATCATGTATGAACTCTGATTCACAATAGCTTCAAAGAGAATAAAATACCTAGGAATTCAACTTACAAGGGATGTAAAGGGCCTCTTCAAGGAGAACTACAAACCACTGCTCAGGGAAATAAAAGAGGACACAAACAAATGGAAGAACATACCATGCTCATGGATAGGAAGAATCAATATCGTGAAAATGGCCATACTGCCCAAGGTAATTTATAGATTCAATGCCATCTCCATTAAACTACCAATGACTTTCTTCACAGAATTGCAAAAAACTGCTTTAAAGTTCACATGGAACCAAAAAAGAGCCCGCATCTCCAAGACAATCCTAAGTCAAAAGAACAAAGCTGGAGGCATCACGCTACCTGACTTCAAACTATACTACAAGGCTACAGTAACCAAAACAGCATGGTACTGGTACCAAAACAGAGATATAGACCAGTGGAACAGAACAGAGTCCTCAGAAATAATACCACACATCTATAGCCATCTGATCTTTGACAAACCTGACAAAAACAAGAAATGGGGAAAGGATTCACTATTTAATAAATGGTGCTGGGAAAATTAGCTAGCCATAAGTAGGAAGCTGAAACCGGATCCTTTCCTTACTCCTTATATGAAAATTAATTCAAGATGGCTTAGAAACTTAACTTTTAGAGCTAAAACCATAAAGACCCTAGAAGAAAACCTAGGTAATACCATTTAGGACATAGGCATGGGCAAGGACTTCATGTCTAAAACACCAAAAGCAACGGCAACAAAAGCCGTTGTAGGGACATGGATGCAGCTGGAAACCATCATTCTCAGGAAACTATTGCAAGAACAGAAAACCAAATACCGCATGTTCTCACTGATAGGTGGGAATTGAACAATGAGATCACTTGGACACAGGAAGGTGAACATCACACACCGGCCGCTATTGTGGGGAAGGGGTAGGGGGAAGGGATAGCATTAGGAGATATACCTAATGTAAATGACGAGTTAATGGGTGCAGCACACCAACATGACACATGTATACATATGTAACAAAGCTGCACTTTGTGCACATGTACCCTAGAACTTAAAGTATAATAATAATAATAATAATAAAATAAAAAATAAAAAAAAAATTAGGTTGCTTATTCCACCGAGTGACATTGCCTCAATTTACTTAACCATCCTTTTCTCAGTGGGACATTTGGATTGATAATATCTGCATTTAAGGCTGTATTAATGCTGACAGGAGTTTTGTACAGCAATCAAACCTACACAAAATTAATGTGTAAGGCCTAATAATGTGTGAATCTTTGGATATGAAAATGACAAGTTATAAAAGTTTTGTGACAAATAACAAGAACAACTCTCCTTGGTTATTTTCAAGACGTTCTTACAACTGTAGATTGGGAAAGTGAGCATATGTATGATAATACTTAAGAATGAGTATCAGCATTCTTAAAAAATAAAAGTATCACTAATACAATCATCCATACCCATGGTGTCAATTTGCTGTCATACCTTTTCTGTAGCTTACTCTTGAAAACGTGACTCTTGATATATCCAATCCCCAGGTCAAACTAATTATATCTATATAAAAATCTTCAATATTGGTACAATATAAGCATTTATTTCCTCATCAATTACATAGTAAGTAGCCTTTTAAATATCTTTCCATGTTCTAATATTTACACATTCTAATTTTTTTTCAGAGAAAATTAGAAAATTGATTTTTTTTCTTCTAGAAGACTTGTATTTATCTGTAGACACTAAAAATGGAAACTAACAGCTTAATAAACCTGACTGCATTATTACTATCCAGCCTAATCACCTTGTTTTGTGATAATCTGGAAATTGTAAAACAGACAAAAGCATGCTCTTCATCCTTTGTTAATTAGTGACTACACTATCTCTTTTTAAATAAATAGTGCCTCTTAATCTGGATATTGATCCTTTTTCTTTTTAAAATTCTTTCGTTAATGAAATACTTGAAATATACAGAAATCCTAAAGATTCTTGATGCAATCATCTCCTAGTCAAACACATTTTACCAATACCAAAACCTTTTAATAACCTTATTAGATCATTACTTTTTTCTTACCCAATCTTTTAGTATCTCTTTTCTTTCTATTTAAATATATTTTTCTTAAATTCTTCTCTACTTTATATACCTGTTTTGTTTTGGTAATTGGCCTTTCTCTGGATATATATTTTTTGCTCTCTCAAACTATTTAAAAATAGCTCGTGTCACTTTGTTTCATGTGTTTCTCTTGTGGGCAGCATATGGGTACATTTAATTTTTAATCCAATCTGATAATCTCCATGTTTAATGGTTTTATTAATCTTTTTGTGTATATTTTTACTGACGTGATAAAATTATTTATGCTGTCTTTTTTCCTTTTTCTTTATTATCTTTTGATTTGCTACTATTTTTATTTTCGCTTTCTAACATCTGTGGGATGAATAACTTTTTAAACTATTCTTCTTTTAATAAGATAAGGCTTGCATTTGTATTACTTTAGTGGTTATTCATACATGTTAGCATACACAGCAAGTTTAAATTTATCTAACAGCTTTAAGGTTATTTGGTAGTCCCACCCTCCTCCAGGACATAGCAAGAGCTATAATGCTTTAAATAGCCATAGAAACTTCCCATTCTCTTGTTATTCATGTCTATAATTTTACTCTTATCTCTTTCAAAAAAACCTTTTTTATCAAAGTTATTTATGTTTATTTACATATTTTATTAATTTTAGGCTCCCAATTGCTTCTTGTACCCCACATTTTCTTCTGGGTTTCCATTTCTTCATTCAGAAGCCCCTCACTCCTTGTAACTTTAGTGAGTGTCTCTGGCTTTGAGTAACTGAAAATGTCTTGTCTTTGCTTTTGCTTTAGAATGATAGTTAACTGGGTATAAAATCCAGTGTTGGCATTTATTGTCAACATTTTGAGGTTATTAATCCATTATATTCTGGCATTCATTTCCAATTACAAAGAAATACACTGGGAATATAACCAACAGGATTCAGTTCTCTGTCTTTTCTCTCTGGCAGCTCTTAAGATATTTTGTATGTTACCCTTTTTGTATGTTACCCTTAATATTCTGTAGTTTCATTTCAAGTGTCTAGGTGTGGATTTATTTCCATTTATCCTCCTTGGTACTTGGAGCATTCTTTTAAATTGAAGACTCATGTCTTCTCCAATTTAGGTATTTTTCAGCTATAATAACAGTCATTTCCTCCATTCTTGGTGCCCCACTTCTCTGATGCCACTCCAACACAGTCAAAGTGGTGGTTTGGGGCATCTCATTACAGCCTGGCCAGAATGGAAGTCTAAGCTCTGCACTCTGCCTTTGCTGGCTGGGGTAGAGGTGCAGCTGCAATTTGTTCTTTTTCTTTTCTTTTTTTTTGTGGAGTTTGACTAGAGTAGAGTGGTTAGTGTCTAAACGTTCTTCATATTGCCAGTTGCCCTTTTCCTGTTTTTTGGCTAGAGAGATCTGGCTTTTCTCAGGTTTTTTTTTTTTTTTTTTTTTTTTTTTTTGTCTGTACCTATTGGCATTTCCAGGTATGCAGTCTGGAATATATGATGCAAAAAGAAAACCTCAGGTCCTAAGGTCCCTAGCTGGTCTACCTTCTTTTCTCCACCTTTCAGAGGCTTGTTATATTTGTTTTATGTTTAATGTTCAGGATTTTTTGTGGTACTTAGCTGGAAAAATAGGAAAAAGCATATCTACTCCATCTTCCTAGAAGCAAAGCCTATGTATTTTAAAGTATTTGTCAGACTCCTCCATAAATTAGTTTTTAAGTAGGAAGAATTTAAATAATGATTTAATTATCAATATTTTTGGCTATGTTCCTCATATTAGATTTCTTTGCCTGATTTTGCATTTTGGTTTTCAAGCACATTTTGAGAAAGAGGTTTTGCTTTATTTCTCTCTCTCTCTTTCAGTGATCCATTGTCTTTTTCTAGTCATTTCATGATTTCTTTCTCAAGACACTAGACTTCAATTCTAGAACCAGGTTTAAAATGTAATTCAAGGTCCTTCCTTTTTCTCAGTGAGCTACAGTTATCACAGATCTGAACCCCAAGGCATTTGGTGACCTAGCTAAGTTCCTAGTGGATCAGCTATCTTTGAGTTCTTCCACTGGTTTGGCCTGTAGGTAACTATGAACTCAGTGAGTGGCAGCAGATTTTTCAGTCTGTTTTCACTGGTGGGGAAAGAGGAAGCCCCACTTCAGCCCTAGCTTTAAGCAATGAGTTTGGCCCAGTGCATCCGAAGTGGAGATGGAGAACCAGAGGGCATGTTAGTCTCGCTTACTTTGAAGCCCAACTGTCTTCTGTTAGGCTCAGGTTGTGAGAGGCTGCTGGGTTTCACGTTTCTGTTATTCTTTCTTTTGACCACAGCAATATGTTGGCCAGGATGGTCTCGATCTCTTGACCTCATGATCCACCCTCCTCTGCCTCCCAAAGTGTTGGGATTACAGGCGTGAGCCACCGTGCCTGGCCTATTACAAGCTTTTAAAATATTTTTGATATCTCATTCCTATGTGTTGGGAGCAGAAACTGTGCACCAAAACATGAACTTGCTGGGCTATCTTAATGGAAAGTCTAAATTTTACTTAAACACCTTTGGAGACACTTGTGGGGAGTAGTTTATATAAGATAACAAGCTGCAAAAAGCTCAGATTAGGTTAACTTCATTAAAGAACCAGTTTTTCGTTAATATCATGTATTTCTTAGCAATTTGTACATATAATTACGTAGTTTTCTTACATCCCCCTTCATATCAACCCATCATCCAAGTAACTTTGTGTTAAATTGTTATTCAGTATTATTGGGTGAATATAAGCCAAATGTGTACTATCACTAAATTTTCTTCTAACCTTCTATTCCCCTAGTGCTCATAACTGTCTCATTTTCCTGGGCTTAGTTATTTTTTTATCTATGGCTAATTCTTCCCATATCTTATTATGGGTAATAGAGATTTCCATGCAGTCAAATATCTCAGTTCATTTATCAGTTACCTTTTTCTCCTTTCTGACTTTCCTCCTTTCCTCCTTTCTGACTCTCCATCTTCATGTCCATTAAGGCCAATTACTTTCTTGGACTTCTGACAGTTGTCTTCTGGGAACTTCTCTTTGCCATCAATCTGGGGATTCCCTTTTCCTCTTTCCTATGTCAGATCTCCTTTCTAAGGACCTCACTACTTCTTTCTGGATTTACTGTGGTGTGGCTTATGCTCTAGAGACTTCCTAAGAAAAGATACATGAGAGATACCTTTTTAAAAAATATTTGTTTTACTTTCACTCTCAATGAGTAGGTTGGCTGATATAGCATTCTAAGTTGAAAATTATTTTCACCTAGAATTTTTGGAAGTCATTGATCTATTTTCTTCTAGCTACTAGAGTTGGTAAGTCAAATACTGTTTTTATTCCTGATCTTTCATATGGGACCTGATTTTTATCTCTGGAATATTTTATGATATTCTCCTAATCATCTGTATTCTGCAGTTTCACAATTGTGTACCATCATGTGGGTTTTCTAAATTCTTTGAATTATGCTCTCAGGAGGTCTTTTCAATCTTGAGACTCAGGTACTTGAGTTCTGGAAATCCCTTTTGAATTAGGTGGCAGAACAACTAAACTTCTCATTGGAATTTAGTTTTTCTCCTTCCAGAGTCCACCCCCAACCCCTGTTCTCCTTACATCCAGGTAGGCCAGATGATAAGTTCTCACCAATAACAGGAGAAGTGACATCTGGGCTAAGGCATTGTAGAGGTAGGTGGCTTACACTACTCTCTTTCTTCCTATTTGCCAGATGGATGCAGCAAATGTCAAGGTGCTAGGATGGTAGAGCCACAAGGTAGAAGGATCATGGGTCCCTTAGTCATCATAAGGAGACAAGCAGCTTAGTAGCCAATAACCATGGGCATTCATCTGTTATGTGAGTGAGAAAAGTACTTTGTGAAGCCACCGATGTTTAAAGGTTTGTTATAGCAGTCAGTGTTCCCTGACTGATATATTTTTTGAAACATCCTACCAACTGCTTTCTCTGTTCCCAGATTTCTGCAGTGTTGATCAGTGAGATATTCAACTTCCTAGATTAATCTTCTAATTTCTTACATTTTCTCACATCCTATCCATCTCTTTGGCCTTTTTTCCCCACTTTTGGTGAGTTTGATTTGATAACTTCTTTCAACTATCTTATTGAAAAACTTTGGAGGGGGGATGGAGAGGGAGAGGGCTATCATATTTTTTTAATTTCCAAGAATATTTTCTTTGATTCTTCTTTTATGGTATATTTTATAGTATATAGTTCATGTTTGATTAACTCAATAGTCTTATCTCTGAGGATAACAATTATAGCTTTAAACTATTTCCTGATTTTTATATCATTAATTTCCTTTTTGTATGTGTATTGGAAGCTATTTCACAATGTCTTAATGATACAGGGCTGTAATACTTCTTTAGATTGAAGTACTAGAAGTCTGACTGAAAGCTCCATGTGGGTCAGGGAGCAACTAGTGAGCTTCCTGTAAAACAGTTGCATGGGCCACTGGCTTCTTCACTGGATGAGCTCCAATTATGAGTCATGAATTCTCCACTTGGCCCTGATTTTCTGAGAACAATACAGGGACAGGAGATTGGGTGGGAGTGGAGAGTGGGGTTCCCATCATTTTCTATGTATACTTTCACTTCACCCTTACCTTCACCTTAACATGTGCCAGGTATTACCCCTAGTCCCAAGTCTCTCTAGTTTAACGTATGCATGGAATAAGACTTCTAGCCTTATTACAAGGACTGGGAAGAAATAATTGCCTGATATGAAAACTAAGGCTGGGTTATGGAGGCAGAGCAAGATTGGTTGATTGGGATCTTCCACATTCCCAGAGTTCTATAGGTCAAGTGGTGTCAGTAATTCCTTTAGCCAAGATGTGGGCAACACAGGAGAAATAGTAAGTGGGGCATGGTTTGAGGTTCTAGCTAATTGGCTTTTTTATAGGGTAGAAGGACCCCAGCAACAAGAAATGAGAGATAACCTGGATTGCCAGGGTATCTCACTCTGGAGTTGATTTGGAAAGTCATACCCAGAAACAGAAGTGAGTGACTGAGGACAGTGAGACAGGGAAAGGAGAAAAAGCCACAAAATAGTGAGTTATTAAGTTGGTAAATAGTGTGGGCAACAGGGGCTCAAGCTCAATTAGTGCCATCTGGGGAACTAGTAGAATAGATCTCAGAATTGTTACATCAAACTAAATGGAAGTGAAGTCATTTATCTATTGACTCTCATTGCTTCTCATTGGTTACTCTTGGGGCATCAACATCCCCGTCATACTTCAGGGGAGTGGCTGTTCAAGGCCTAAAGGGTCTCTCTCTGCTTTGAGGAAAGTCCTGAGCAACAAAGCAATGATATACCAAGACTGAGATATGACATGTTGGCAGTATGCATGGAATGTCCATCCAAGATGCAGGGAGATCAGTTAGGTAAGAGCACATAGTAAAAGATACTATGAGTATCTGCTACACAGGGTGGTGGAAGGAGGTGACACAAGTGACTAAGCAGAAGAGAGGAGCACCTACCTAGCTCAAGGGGGTCAAAATCAGAGAGTTCAAGCAGAGATCCTCCAAGAGGCCCTCAAAAAAGGCTCACATGACAAAGGACCAGCTTTATACATCTGCCAAGCATAAAGAAAATGAAGGCAACTCAGAAGGGACCAACTCCATTCCCTTTCCCTTCCCTTTCCCACTCCTCCTTATGCCCAAACTCTTGAGTGGTCTGCCCAACATGCTAGGGGGTTGGGGAAGAGGAGAAACCCAAGTTGATGCCCATTTCTTCACTGGAGGATTCAAGTCTGGGAAAGGGATAAAGTGCTGCCTTTAAATCAAGCTTTCTGTTTTCATCTATATCTTGGATTAGACAATGACTTGAGAGCTGAGACTATTTGCAACTGTCTATAACCATAAAAACTATATGTTACCTGAGAAAGAACAGAAATTTTTTCATCTTGGGGAAGGGTGCATTCAACCCTTTCAAATAAAAGTTTTATCAGGAATGTAGCAGATAAGAAATAAAGCTACATTTTGATTGTAGCATTGGCTGTGCTTATTTGACCTACATGTATCTTTTCTTATTTTCTAGGGTAGACCATATTTTCCACAGTGAAAAATGTGATGAAGGATATGGCAAACAGAAAGCTTGGCTTGAGGCTATGAGAATGAATCCAAATTCCTTACCACTGCTCATAAGGCTCAGTGTGGTCCTGAGCCTGCTTATCCCTCCTAGTCATGTAACATTCTCTTCTTCAAATTCTATGCTTCACCCACAGGGAGAACCCTTCACTTCTGGCAGAGCACCAACATGTAGTTCCTCCCCCGTCCTCCACATTGTTGTTCTCTCTCCACTCTCCCACCTCCTCTGTTTTCTCTTATGTTCACCTAACTTACTATTCACTAGATCTCAAATTTCGCCTCCTTCAGGAAGACCTTCAAGCACCCAAGTTCCAGGTACTCCCTGTGCTCAATCTCTCCTAGCACCTTATCACTACTATATTTACTTGTTCACTTTGTGGTGTACTCCTTGCCCATACCCACTATTACAATCTCAGTAAGAGATGGTCTGTCTGGCTCTTGCCTGCATCTCCAGAAGTTAGTATAGTGTCTGGCATACAGTGGGAAATTACTGTCAAATGAATTAATTTGTGTATTTACATAAAACGTCTGATAAATGTACATCAATCAAGCCACAGATTTTAAAAAATAAGCTTTACTGTAAATAATAAAATGAAAAGATATAGGAACTATCCTGGAAAATTCAGGATTTATGTTGGCTATATATAGTAAGTATATATCTCTTAAAAGAGTGTTTCTCAAAGTGTTGTCTCAGGACCAGGAGCATCACCTGGGAGCTTGTTAGAAATGCAAATTATCAGCAGGGAAACCCACCCTACCTCACTCCCAACTCAGAAACTCTGGAAGAGGGGCCCAGCATCTGTGTTTAATAAGCCCTCTGGGGCATGCTCAAGTTGAGAACCACTGCCATAATATTTGAAATGCCCCTCCCTGCAAAGAGCTTAAGTCATATTTTAGAGGAGATGGTGCGTCTATTAAACATCCCTGAAAGTTGAGATCTGTATGTTCTCCTTCTCCTTGATGTCATTCAAGTTAACCATCCAAACTAAAGACTGTCCAACACAGTCTATTACAAGAGGACTCAGCTGGAAAGGATTACAAATGAGCACTACTGTCAATATCTACAAACGGTCTCCAGGTGTGTGCATCTGGCATGCCTCGCTAGGAAATCACTGGATTACTTGCTTCATTTAGTTCTGCATTTTAACAGTCTGACATTTTAAACTTTATGGCTGGATTTTTAATCAGATGGGTTGATCTCTGTACCTATCTTGGCATGACAATTTACTTTGTGGGAGAGTTGAATTAGCAAAGGTGTTAAGCCTCAGGTTTGGCCAAGGGGAGAGGAAGTGACATTTAAAATGTATGACCATTCCATATGGGACTTAAGATCAAAGCCTCCTGTTGGATAAGGACAGTGAAGAGCCATGTAGAAATCATCCAGAACCTTCAGTGGGTATTTACTGATTCCTTCACCTGAGGAAGTTGTATATTCTTAAATCCCTTTCAAGTTCAGGGAGACAGGAAGTCTTGTATCCTGGGTTAGATTATATTTTATCCATGAGGATCACCAATAGGACCAATGGGAAAGACCTAAGACATAGGAAGGAAAATACATTTTTAAATGTAGTAAAACAACAGTAAAAACAAAAACAAAAACAAGAAGAGCACAAAGAAAGAAAAAAAGAGTAAAAACTTGTCAATTAGGGTTAACAAAAAACAAATAATAAACAAATGAAAAATACCAGACACTACGTAGAGAAGGAAAAAAAAAAGAGAAGAATAAAAATGCCAACCATCTTACATGCTAACGGCTGTCTACTTATTCTTTACAATTGCTCTGTCCATGAAGGAAGCTGCTAGTCATATGAGGCTATTTACATTAAAATCAGTTAAAATTACATAAAATTAAAAATTCAGTTTCTCCATTACACAAGACACATTTCAATTGTTCTATAGCCACATGTCGCTACCATATTAAACAGCACAGATTAGAACACTCCCATCATCATAGAAAGTTGGATTGGAAAGTGCTCCTATAGAACTTACTTTAAGATCAAACTTGTACTTTTCCCTGTCCTTCCAGGGGTATCTAAATCCACAGAATATGGAAAACTAAAAGGTTAATGTCCAGGGATGCAAGTAATTTTGCTTAGTTGATGAATCAGAATTTTCCCTGAAATTCAGTGCACACATGGTCTGGTTTGTTTGTCTACACATCTCTCAAGCATATATTCAACACAATTCAACACACCAAATGTTAACTTGGATGCCTGCTCTGGGCAAGATACTACCCTGAGCACCACCTGAAGAGTAAAGATACATATAATATAGTCCCTGTTTTCCAGGGACATATTTGACAGAGCATGTAAGACTAGGACATAATTATAATACAAGATAAGAAAAATAGGTACATTGGGAGGGGTATAAAATAAGGTGTGCGTCTTTAGTCTTGCTGTGCATATAATTGCTTTGTTAAAAATACAGATGTTTCAGCATCATCCCCAGACAGGTGTATTTGTTGGCTCTGAGAGAAGCTTCCAGCATCAAGCATGTACCTTCTTTATGGATGCAGACATCTGTAAGATGGCTGGTGGGTTTAAGGAGGCAGGACAGTACAAGGGAATGGGCATTGGTGTGGAGGTCAAGAGAAAAAGGATTTATAAACTGGCTTTGGCACAGATATTTGTGTGCTGTTGATCAAACCACTTCAGCAACTTAACTAGTGACTATGGTCAAAATGGCTGATTATGATTCATGTTTGAATCTTCAAATGTCGAAAGAACAATTTAAATCCTTGAGTAGGAAAATGAACTCAGGCATTAGTGAGATCTGAAAGGAATAAAAGGGAAACCAAGTCCTGAAGTCACCAGAATTACTCAAGGGACTTAAGCCAAACCAGAAGACAATATAGACAATCCTTTGGGGACAGACGAGTCATTTGTGATACTTATCAAGCTATTAATTAGTATAGGTAGAGCAGCAATCCTTAAGGGAAGAACATCCTCTTTATAGATAAATAGAACACTTTTGGAATACAGGGAAGCATTCCTTAGGATACAATACATAAAATTGAGAGTAGCTGGTAAAATTATGTACAAAGATGCTGCATTTATCAGGTGAGAAATGAGTACCTTTCTGACCACATATTGTCCATAGATATCTCCTAGCCTATTCCTTGGCAGTAATGGCTTTCACATTGATGGCTGATTGACTTGGGCCAGTGTGATGGACACCTCTCCTGTGGCTGTGCGAAACCAGAAAAATCAATACTAAGTTTGTGGTTGACTTCAATCCCATTGTAGCCTAAAAAGCACATAAGTATTTAAATTTTAACTTTTTCATCCTCATCCTTGGTTTCTTTCTTGTCCATCTATTCTAAGATATTGCAAATACTTCCTTCCTCCTTCCTTTTATTTCTCCTCTCCTCCTTCTCCTCCCCTTCCTGCTCCTCCTCCTCCTCCAAGATTGGAGATGAAGGGGTTTGCCGTTTCTTAACTAGATAAAGCAGATAAAGAACAAGAATATTGGCTCACTCAAGGTTGTCCTAATTTCCTTCATTTTAACATATTTCCTCACCACCACCAGAATGCCTTCTCTAATGACAAACAATTTCCTGCTGTACCATATTTCAAGACTTTAATCCTTGTGAATGGCCATGCAAATGTTAGATTTGTAAGTCATAAGCAGTTTTCTAAGGAATTTTTAATCGAGTTTCATTGGACATGCAGGCTAAAATGCAATTTCTGGCTTTTATTACACACTAAAATTCTGTCTTTCAAATAAATCAGCAAAGGAAAATTGGGGTGCAATACACAGCAGATAAGAGGCAAGACCATCATATAAGACCATACTAGTTGTACATTGCATAACTACAGGAAAAGTCATTCATAAAGTCTTTGATGTGAATAGTGTTCCCTGGAGTTGTACAGCGTACAACCTGCTCAACTGCTCATGACAGACATAACAGTAAGATTTCTATATAATTATCATGGGTTATTTGTTCATGTAATTAAGTGTTTATTGGGTGCTGGTCATATGTCAGGCTCCGTGCTAGATCCTGGTGAGCTAAAGTAATGAAGTCTCTGTCCTCATGGGGTTAATACGACATTAGGAGGGTCAAAGAATTAAGGAAGTATTCATGATGAAAGCATGTTAGGTACTACAATATAAGAATTATAGGGTGACATGGAGCACAGAGAAGGGAGCCCCTTTGGGATGGGTAAGGGGAGATTCCTAAAGCAATTGACATTGTTTTGAAATATTAGAAATAAACAGGAATTAGATAAGCCAAATGAGTAATATGATTGGAGTGGAGGGGGGAGGGGATGCCGAGGAGGGAACATTCCAGAAAGACTATTATGCATGAAAAGAACTAAATGATGTGTGATGTGCTGAGTCATCAGCTACTTCCTGATGCCAGTTTTATTGGAGCCAAATGTGCTTGCTGTATTAGTGCTCATGGCAGAGTCAAGCCATGGGTCATGTTGGAGAAGATGTTATCTCTAGGCAGTCACATGGACAGGTGTACTTTGCACCTGCTTGATGACACTTGTCTCTAATCTTATGTTTTGCTCCAAAGTAAATGGGGTACTTTACTCCCCACTCAACTGTGGGAGCTCATTAAGAACAGAGTATGTCTTTGTTTCCGATGTCCTTTATGCTATCTTTGTATGTGGCAGGTGTCCAATAAATATTGATAGAAAATAATAAAGCTATCATCTAACAAGATAAATCAGCATAAGATAAGGACTTGGGATTCTTTTTTCCTTTTTCCAACCTTTCAATTAAGTGAAACCAACAGACATGTAAGCTGGGAAGATTTTGAGCCTGGTTTTTCTGATTTCAATTGTGTTGTTAGTGAACACATAAAGAGTGGTTTCCTGATATTGTAATATGACAGAAAATGACATTTAAATAATGATATTTGCAGCCAAAGATCCATGATCTTATGTTTTGATTCCAATCTTATAAACACTTGAAAGTAGCTTTATAGGTATTTTGGGCTAAGACACCTCTGAGAGAGCATATAGTTCTTGTGCAGTCATTGGAAAGAAAACACAGTATCCTGTTCCAATAAAAGTTTCAGACATGGCAGTAAATCAGGCTTGCCTTCCAGAATGCAACATTAGGCCATCGGTTTGGGCATAACATTTGGTAATATCATTGAGACACTGAGAGTGCTCACCATAACCCACATATATCTGCAGTTCCAAGGGCAGCTTTATGTTGAAGCCAGAACATGACGATGGCATGCAGTTTTTTTTTTTTTTTTTTTTTTTTTTTAACCTCATATGGTGAAGACCATAGAGACTACCAGCCAGTAACCCATTAACAAGATTAACTTCCCCCTTGACACCAGGGGAGTGACTTTTCTCAAAGCTCATAAAATATCTTTGTATCTCCACTGATAAGTTTGCAATGACAGTGGGGAAAGTTCTCAAGTTATTTCACTCAGCTTAAATATTTTTAAGAACTCTGATTGCAAAAATGCTCATTGACCTTTCAATTACACCACTCCTTTCTCTTATTAGTGACAATGTTGCCAGCAGCAGGGAGGATGAGTGACCTAAAAATGTGGGCTTTCATAATTTGGCTGATATTTTCAGCTTGTATTTAGGAGATTTTACTTCCAATTTTCTCCTGGCTTTTGCACTGCTTTAATTTCTCACAAGCTCTGTTTCCAGAATAGCTATGCCAAATTTGGTCATCCATGACGACAGTGGGGTAAGTTATAGAAATATTGGGCTCTAGATTTCTTTGGAGAACAAATTTGGATTTAATGCTGCCAATACCCCATATTTCTTGGGAGAAATATGCAAAAATCTTTGGTTTTACTTATAAAAATACTCAAATAAATGAATAAACTTGCCCATTGAAGAGCTTTACATTTACTGTATACTCTCATTACTTTAAATTCTGATAATCTTGGACTACATTGGGCTATTTCAACACTTAAGTTTTCATGGTTTCTTGAGGCTTTCAAAAAAACAAATGTACTTTTCAGGTACAAATAATCGATATGTTACAACATTGATATAAATATCTTTATAATTGAGCATCTTTCTATATTTGCTTTGTGTGTAGCTATCCAGTGAATTTTTTGAAAAGAATGACTAGTTCTATAAATATTTCTCTATATCCATCAGCCAAAATATGTTAAGGCCAGACTGTCACCTAGATAATTTTAAAATGGCATACTTCCAATTGTAAAATGCAGTTCAAACCACTCATCATTTTCAGTCTTTTGGCATCTCTCTGGTCCTGAGGTCTATGTTCTTATAGGCCAGCCCAGCTCCTAGGAATACTCAGGTTGATCACAGTATTCAGTCACTGTGGCTACAGAAAACAGGGGCTAGAATATCCCAGTGGAGTGTCTAACAACTGGAAGGAGCATATTGGCAAACAATCCCATTAGCAGGCAGACAAGAGATTTCAGGAAGGTTCTTCCCCGAGCTGGTGGGGAGCAAGAAAATACAGCCCTCCACCATTGTAGGAAAACTAGAAGGGATGAAGATGGTATAGCCCTAAGGAGGCTGAGCTGATTCTGATTTACTGAGATTCAGATTGAACTCAAGAGATGAGCCAGTACGCTACAAATTGAGGTGGCTGTCCTGGGAACAAAGAAGAACTCCAGTTATATGAACCAGGGGCAAGATCAGAGCCAAAATGGCAGACAGGAGGGCATAAGAGGATATTCTGGGCATTAAACCAGAATTCCTTATATTACCCCCAACAAAGATAAAGGTTGGGTCTAGAAACTAGCATGAGATTAAAGTAAAGTGACTGTGCCAGGGTGACTTCAGTGGGTGGCTGTTTTCACACTGCTATAGAGAAATACCTGAGACTGGGTCATTTATAAAGAAAAGCAGGTTAAATCGACCATAGTTCACATGGCTGGGAGGCCTCAGGAAACTTACAATCATGATGGATGGGGAAGCAAGGCACGTTTTACATGGTGGTACGAGATATAGAGAGGAAGTAGTACACCTTTAAACCATCAGATCGCATGAGAACTCATTCACTATCATGAGAACATCATGGGGGAAACTGCCCCCATGATCCAATTGCCTCCCACCAGGTCCCTCCCTCAACACGTGGGGATTTCAGTTCGAGATGAGATTTGGGCGGGGGCATAAAGCCAAACCATATCAGTGGCCCTGTTTTCCAGGCCATATGAATGTTTATCCCACGCTTCAGGGCCCTCAATAGCTCCATTTTCTCCTGCGGCTGAGCCATTCTATTTCTACAAAAAGTCTTTCTTCATGACTGAAGGTTCAATCTTGTGCTAGTTTCTAGACTCAGGGAAGAACCTTCCTGAAATCTTTTGCCTGCCTGCTACTGGGATTGTTTGCCAACATGCTCCTTCCAGTTGTCAGACACTCCACTGGGATATTCTAGCCCCTGTTTTCTGTAGCCACAGTGGCTGGATACCGTGATCTATCTATGTATTAGTTCATATTCTCCAAGAAGCAGATGTCAAGACAAGATGAAGTGTGCAAGTATTTCATTAGGGGACATGCCTACATGAAAGGAACTAGGAGGGGAATGGAGTAGGCCAGGAGAGCATTCAGTTTGTGATGCAAATTGACTTCCAGTGAAGGAGAGAGGAGGAAAAGATGGAAGCTCCTAGACTGTCCTTCCATCTTAGGAAGGTTTGGGAAAGCCACCAAGGGTATCTTAGCCAAAGTCATCCATCAAAGAGGTACTGCGTCTCTCAGGAAAGGACCTGCCTTAGAACGCCCTCAACCCCAATCACATTTAGCCATTGGTAGAGAACAGCCTGTGGGAAAGGGACCTTGGCACATACCCACTGATAGATTCCAGAGTGTACTAGATGGAGTTTCAGTCAATTACATCCCCTGTAGTCACAGGTGTGCCAGGTGCATGCTCATGACCTTCACAACTTGTCAGTTTGGACTTTCTTCCAGCACCCAAAGCTGGGTCTGTACCCCAAGGTGCTAGTCTCACTCTACAAACATACTGTTTTACCTTCAGGTCCCAGTCTCTCCTAGCCTGCTTTATCTGGCTGGAGTCAACAGTCAGCCAGGTCAGGCCTTATCATGAGTAGCATTTTCAAGTGTGAATTCCTTCCTAGCATTTCTCCAGAAATTTATATGGACTTCTAAAACCTGAATTCCAAGAAAAAAAATCATTGAAACATTGAGGAAATAAGAAAAAATGTTTTGATTCTCCTCAAAAAGTTAAAACTGAACAATCAACATAAAGACATAACTGGTTTGATGGAAGCCACTGACAAGTCAAAAGAGCAGGAAACTCTGACATGGAGTCAAAGATCAAGGTTGGCATTTCCAGAACCATGACAGGAGTACAGAACAGTGGTCATGAGCTAATTAGTCAGCCTTTCTTGCAGCTGTTGCCATGTTATATGTGTGTGTTTGTTGCAGATAAGGTAAATATTAATAAGTTTATATGCATAATATACTTTACACAAATCATATTATTGCTGTTCCAAAAAAAAAAAGTTTTTGAAGCAAAATAAATCCTTTAACTGGCAGTTTCCACATGTGACTCTGAGACGTGATGTTAATTTTATTAGGAGATCTGAATGTGAGGTTATTTGTATATTACCCAATAATATTTGTCAGCATTTTTCAGTGTTTGAATATTTGTTATAAAACATAATTCTTGGTTAAAAAAATAGTAAACTGAAAATTCCTTATTTATTAAATCATTTTAATGTCCATAATAATAAGATACGAAGAATGGTGGAAGTATTTAAAAAATAACATATGACTTAGAATAATTTGTGAAATTTCCAAGAATTCCAATATCTGATTCTAAGTCTTGAAGACTAGAAATACCGTGAGATAAAGCTTGGGAATTCTCCAGGATTAATTAGAGAAAGGATGATGACTAAAATGAGACTGCTGTTTTCACTTTTATCCGATCAGAACTCAATCCCCTTAGCCAACCTAAATTTTAATCTCAGTGCTGTGAGCCTAATTTAACTGCTTCTTCAGAATAAGGAAAATAATTACACCATGCAAATTTCAATTGTGAATTTTCCCAACTTAGGAAAAGATCAATACAGTTTAAATATTTGTCCTCTATAGGGCTTGGCAACAACATGGCTAAAAATAAAAGTGATATTACAACTAAAAAGAAAAACACCACTATAGCCATGCTATTGCTGCAGAAATTTTCATATACTTGACCTCTGATTAACATATCATCTCTCTAAAGAGCTATTCCCAATTTTACTCCAGTGTCTTAGTCTGCTCAGGCTGCCATAACAAAATACCATGGACTAAGTGGCTTAAACAACATAAATTTATTTCTCACAGCTCTAGAGGTTGGGGAGTTCAACATCAAGGCACTGGCCAGTAGGGTTCCTGGTATCTCTCCGAGGTCCTTTCTTATAACATCACTGATTTCACCACGAGGGCCCTACTGTCATGACCTCACCTAACCCTAATTATCTCCCAAGGACGCCATCTCAAATACCATCCTGTTGGGTTGTAGGGCTTCAACATGAGAACCTGGGGTGGAGGCCAAAAACATTTGGTTCATAACATCTGACAAGGCTTTCTTGAGACCAGAACCAGCTCATGAGAAGAGTCCAATCAGGTAAGCATAACTGGGCAGTTCCTACCACTTCTCCTTGGTGCCCCTTATTCCCCCAGGTACCAGTCCCTTAGTGTCCTCATGGGGGCCTCTCTCTAGGATTTGGGGAGCAACTGAAGGGGGCAGCACATTCCCATGTACAGAGGGCCGACCATGTGCAGGGGCTTCACAGATATCAACTTTCACCCTTCCAACATCCCTGCTGGGAGCATCTCTTCCATTTTCAGAAGAGAGATATTTAGCGTTGAACCAGTTTCAATAATTCATATGCCCATGTCACAGAAAAAGTAAGGACTAGAGCTAGTCTTTTCTTAAAGATACAATTCAGATATTAGAGAATTCACCCTTTCAAAGTATACAGTTCAGTGGTTTTTAGTATATTCATAACATGCAACCATCACCCCTATCGAATTCCAGAACATTTATATCATCCCTAAAAGAAATCCCATACCCTTTAGCAGTCACTCCTCATTCTTCCCTTTCCTTGGCTCCTGGCAACCACTTATTTACCTTCTGTTTCCATGGACTTGCCTATTTTAGACATTTCATATAAATGGAGTCATACATGTTTTTTGTTATCTGGCTTATTTCCCTTAACATAAACATTTTCAAGGTTTATCTATGTTGTAGCATGAATCCCTACTTCATTCCTGTTTATGCCTTAATAATATTCCAAAATTAAAAGTGGTTTTAATTATCTGTTTATCAATTGATAAACATTTGGGTTGTTTCCACCATTTTGGCTCTTATGAATAATGCTGTTATGAACATTCATGTACAAGTTTTTGTATTGATATATGTTTTCCTTTCCCTTGGCTATATACCTTAAGAGTTGAATTGCTGGGTCATATGGTAACTCTATGTTTAACTTTTTGGAGAACTTCCAAGAGACCTAGTTTTGAACCAAAATATGTCTGTGTCACCACATCAAGCAGTTATTACAACCTCCCTCAATCTTTGTTGCACATTCTAAGCACTTGGAGACCTTTGAAAATACCCTGAAGCCCAGGTGTCCCCTGTGCAAAAGATTCTGATTTAATTGGTCTAAGGTGGGGCTTAGACACTGGTGTTTGTTCAAAGCCCTAGGTGGATCCTACTGGGAAGCCAAGGTGGAGAATCATAGCATTCCACTTTATGCATTCCAGATCTATGGACCTTTCAGCTGAGGTCAGTCTCCCTACTGTTGATAAAGAGAAATAACAGGCTAAACCACTCTGGGAAGGTGTTTCCCCTTTCTTGGCCACATGATATTTTAACAGAGTAAAGATGCATATGTCTTTGAGCATTAGATTTGCCTTTGAAGCATGGTGAGGCTATGGTAGGCCGGCAGGCCCCTTGGTGCCTAGTGTGCATCCATGAAGGTAAGGGCCCATTACTTTTCCTAACTTCTGAGATAACGTTATTGTCTATGAACCTTGCGATAACCCTCTGAGACAGTGATTGTCATGATCCCCATTTTATAGATGAAAATGCTAAAGCTTGGAGAGTTTGAACCCCTTACCCAAGGTCCTCAAGCAGTGGAGCTGGAATTCAAATTGCAGGCATCCAACTCCAGAGTTCTCAGTTATAACTGATGTGTGATATTGACTCTATTCTAATAAACAACTTTAACAAAAATCTGTGATATTGACTCTCTTCTAATAAACAACTTTAACTCTATTCATCTTAATTACTGAAAAAATAATCACCAAACATAGTGCTCTATATGACCAAAACCAAAATGAAACACTCTGGTGAGAAATGAACCAAAGACTTTGAAATCTGGCTAAAGGCATTAAGAAAATAAGTACTGATATCAGAAAATTTCAGATGTTCTGTCTTCCAAACCTCTGTTGGGAACCTGACCCTAGAGCACAAGATATATTTTCCCTGTCCCCACGATGGATATATTTAATGATTCTTTTCTGGTCTGAGAATGAGGGTTCTGATAATGCACCATACACAATTATATCATCCTGAGTCTGGGAGGACTTTTGAAGGTTGAAAAGCTTGCTAAAAGTTTAACAGCACAGTGCAGCCTCAGCTGCCATCTCCTTCCACTGACCAAACCATATCAGTTTCAAAACCATCTCTCTCAGTAGCCTCTGGTTTTATTTAATTTACTGCATTTGGAATTTGATAAGTTCCTGGCTAGCTTTCACATTCTTTTGCATCCTAGTAATTCACATATTATCTTTCAGCTTTCAATTCTTCAAATCTTCTAGTTACTCCTAGAGAAAAACTGCTTTAGTGTTTTATCCATTTAATGCCTCAAAAACAGTCAAACACGGGGATATAGATTCTTACCCCAAAAATGTCATTGTGGTCCAGGAGCTCCTCAATGTCCAACGTTTTGGGAGGTCCATTTTTTTTGTGCACGCCCCCCACTGAGGATCTACAGATGAAAGAGTGTCCCCGCCCCACAGGAGCTCACATTTTTGTGGGAAGAACAGACAACAGCCAGTTAAAAAATAATATAGGCATTCCAATAGAGGTACAGTATGTGATGCTGCTCAAACTCATGATTGAGGAAGCTTGCACAGACTGTGGAGGCCAAGGAATATTTTATTTTGGAGGTTGTGGGCCATGATGAGTAAACAGTGACAACTGCATACCAGGAGGTGGGAGGGCATCCCCAAAGCATCATCTGTGAAAGTAGATGTGATCTGAGCACAGACTGTGGGACATGGAGTGAAGAGATATAAAATGGCTAATCCATATATAGTCTTACTACATGCCACTCATAGTTCTTCCTGCTTAATCCTCACAACTCCTGGGAGATAGGTACTATTATTTAGAGATGAGGAAACTAAGGCAGAGAGAGGTCAGAGTGCCCAGTAAAGTATAAATCTAGGATGCAAACCCAGGCAGCCTGGAGCCAGAGTACACAGTTTAATTCTACCAGGCAGGTATGCAGAGCATGCATGAGATCATGACTGACTTTGCTAGTTTATTCCATTCATTCATTCACTCGTTCATTCATTCATTCAGCACATATTCATGGAATGCTACTATATGGCAGGGATGGTAGTAGACTTGAGGATAAAACAGACAAGGCCCTTGAATTCTATCCTTAAGGCAATGGTGTGGGCAGGGCAGTGGGCAGGCTGCCATTTGACTAAGATGCAAATGGAATAATAAGACATGGGCCCTGCCTTCTGGGTGCTCAAGGTCTAACAAGAGAGAATGCTGTAAGAACAGGAAACATTCCATTTAAAAAATTCGTTCAATATTATGGAAAGAAAATTTAGACTGAGCATTGAACCTAACAAAAATTAATCTTAAAATGAATAAGTGAGCAAAGATTAGTAAAGAATAGGTTATCACGCAAATGGGAGAAAGTTGGAGATATTTGATACCAATCGAAAGGGGATGCAACTTGATATGAAGAGTGAAATGGAGCAAAGGCAGGACAAGCTTACAGGGCTGGCAAATGCCACCTGGAGGCACCATGAACATGACTTGGGTCTCTATCAAAATCCTTCAGGGTCCAGGCACCTGTAATCCCAACACTTTGGGAGGCAGAGGTGGGAGGATTGCTCGAGCCCAGGAGTTCAAGGCCAGCCTGGGCAATATAGAGACCCCCACTTCTACAAAAAATAAAAAAAATAGCCAGATGTGGTGGTGCATATCTGTAGTCCTGGCTACTTGAGAGGCTGAGGTAGGAGGATCACTTAAATCCAGGAGTTGGAGGCTGCAGTGAGCTATGATCACACCACCGCACTCCAGCCTGGGTGATAGAGCAAGACCTTGTCTCTAAAAACACAAACACAAGAGCCCACAAAATACATCAAGACTTCTCTTGGAATATTCAAGGATGTTGTCAGTACATAGTAGCACCTGGAAGCCAGCCTCAAAAAGCTCTCTGGCTGACCAAGAGAAGAACTAAAGGAAGATAGTTACAAATTCTTCCAAGAACATACCCAATTCACACACTCTGGCCTTAATGACTTTGGCAGACTGGGCACAAAACACATGACCCATCAGTTCCCGACTGACTGACTTGCCCCAATGTGAACTGCCACGCCCCTACTCACCTCCCCTACCTCTTTCAAAACTTGCCAGTGACAGGAGAGCGGAAACTACTGGGCTCAGAACATTTTTTTCTTAAAAATCTTTCCAAAGTTCCTTTTTAAACCGAAGCAGAGACAACACTTTAGGAAACTCTTTCCAAAGCAGATTTTTCTGCTTGACCAAAGGTATAATTTTTCCTCCAGGAAGTGAAGGCACCTCATGCTGGTGTAATCGAGTTTCCCTGGGAAGAAGCCGCTGCCCCCTGGGTGGTCATTGCTATTGAAAAATTAAACACAGATGTTTGGCGTGTCGCCTCCCCATGCATCCCACTCTTTGTGTGTTTCCTCTTAGAGAGACAGGAGTGGATTCAGGACATCCCTGATATGCTGGGCCTACATACTCATCAACACGTCCATGCAGTTTGCTGTTATACGAACCTCTGAAACTAATTGGTCATCCAGTGAATCCATCAGGCACCACCATATTGGTTATCCCTTCTCCCAGCCATCATCCCAGCCAATGAACACAGCAGTATGCCCCTTCTTATTTGAGGAATTGTGAAAAAGCTTACAATCTGTGAAATGCAGATTTTAAAGCTATGTTCTTATTTACTCTTTTGGGAAATAAATGCCAATTATTTTAACCTTTCATATGAAGAGGAAATGATAGGGTGAAGGTTGTTTCCCTAATATGGTGCTATTAAGTGAGGATAATGGATATTGACTTGTTAGTGCAGCCACTAATTAATAGTAATTTTTGAAAAATTATGAGCAGAAATAGGAATGGGTTAAACTTTTAAATCTCATCTTTACAAATATCCTACTAAGTCTTCTATCTTAAAATAAAAACATATTTATTCCTGTCCCTCTCAAGTTAGTCCATCCTTTATTTCCTGTCATTTATAACAAAACTTTTGAAAAATTATCTGGACTCCCTGAAGCCAATTTCTCTTTTCCCATGCATTTTATGCTACTTCAATTTGTTTATGTCACTATAAAACTCATTTACATGAAAACTTCCCAAACATAAAACAAATCAGCTCTGTTTTTCAGCTAATTTCATTTTCTTTCCAGTCCTCTACTCTCTAATTTTAGGACCATGCTGTAATCAGGCTTGTGCATCAGTGCAAGCTGGCTTCCTGTACTAGCTCATTGCTATGCTCTTCCTTGGTGGGTCCTTAAACAGGCCAATAAAATCATAGTAAAACACTGTCTACAACTTCATTCTGCAGCACAAATATTAATCTATTCTAAGTTATTATTTGCAGGCAGCAGTATTTTCTATTATCAACAAATCTGTACAAATCTGGTATGATGCCAAAAAACTTGTCATGACACACAATTAAAATACTGTGTTTCCACCCATTTTAGTCAGGGCCCATAAATAGAGTATGTGTACATATGTCTGCTGTGTACCCTTTAAGAACACAAATGTCACTTAGTCATCTTGCACTTCTATAATTGTGCTCACTGAATGTGTTGCTTCCTTAATGATAACTGTAGGCTAGGGTGATTGATTGATTTGGAAGTGTATTCACTCTCCAATAGTAAGCCCTGCAAGCAACTTTTGAGTAATTATAGGGTAGGGAAGGAATAAGTCAAAGCTTTAAAATCATCTTCAAAACATGCAGCCATTTCTCCCATCTCCCAATTTTTCTCCAGATAGTGACACATTTCTCAACTTCCTTTTACAAGGAGACTCCTTCCAAGTGTTGTTTCTATTTCCTCTTTCCACTTTCCTGCCTCCCAGTCTTGTGAACCTTCTCTTTTCAAGCCATTGCAGTCACCAAAGCTGTTTTAATGAAGGATCACTCGTTACTTCAACATTACTACATCTAACATTAGTTCTCAGTCCACATCAGGCGTGGCTCATGGGCAGCATTTTACAAAGCTCATCACTGTCCCCGAAACACTTTCTAGGCTGGGCATGGTGGCTCGCACCTAGGATTCCAGCACTTTGGGAGGTCGATGCAGGAGGATCACTTGAGGCCAGGAGTTCGAGACCAGTCTGGCCAACATGGTGAAGCCCTGTCTCTACTAAATACACAAAAATTAGCCAGGCATGGTGGCACGTGCCTGTAATCCCAGCTACTTAGGAGACTGAGGTATGAGAATTGCTTGAGCCTGGGAGGACAAGACTGCACTGAGCTGAGATCACACCACTGCACTCCAGCTTGAGTGACAGAGCAAGACTCTGTCTAAAACAAACAAACAAACAAAAAGGAAAGAAAGAAAAAGAAGAAACATTTCCTATTCTTGACTGTCAGGATAGGCACAGGAAAACCATCTTGGTTTTCGTTCTGCCCCTCTGTTTCTCCTAAGCCTGCTTCACTGGTCCCTTCTCCTCTTCCTTTCTTGTTCCCTTTTTTTTCAAATTAAGGTGAAATTCACATAACACAAAAGAAACCATTTTAAAGTGAACAATTATATGGCATTTAGTACATCCACAATGTTGTCCAGCCATCCACCTCTATCTAGTTCCAAAGCATTGTTATTACTCCAAGAGGAGATCCTGTATCCATAAAAAGGTCACTCAACATTCTCCCCTCCACCCAACCCCTGGTAACCACTCATCTGCTTTCTGTTTCTATGGATTTTATTATTCTGGTTATTCATATCAATAGAATCATGTCTTGTGTCTGGCTTCTTTCACTTAGCACAAGGTTTGCAAGGTACATCCATGTTGTCCTATGTGTCAGTACTTCATTCCTTTATGAATGAAGACTATTCTACTGTATAGATAGATCATAATTTATTTCTTCTGTTGATAGACATTTGGGTTGTTTAATTTTGTGCTATTTTTGCCCTTGACTTGTTAATGTCAGCATGCTCTGGGGCTTAGTCCTCCCACCTCTTCTCTCTGTTTTCCTTTCCATATCACTCTTCAGTGGATCTACTCCCATTGCATGATTTTATGTGATATCTGAATGCTGTATATCTCCAGCTCAGACCTCTCTCCCAGTTAAATATACTCTTATATTTAACTGCCTGCTCAGCATCCATTGTTGGGTGTTTAATAAGCATGTCAAATGCAACATGTCTAAAATGATACTTTTTATATTCTCCCACCTACCATTTACTACCAATCCTGCTTCTCCCAGTCTTCCCCATCTCAGTTAACGACAACTCCATCCATCTGTATGCTTTGGCCAAAGTACTTAGAGACACCCTTGATTCGTCCTGTATTCATATTTGATCCATCAGCAAATCCTATCACCTGCTCTCATCACCTCCACTTGGACCACCCATGTCCACACTACTGTTACTCTTTTCTGGATTATCACAATGGTCCCTTGACTGGTTTCTCTGCTTCTGCCAAGGTTGGGTTATAAAACACAAAAAGACACACACACACACACACACACACACACACACACACGCCAATATCAACTCCTCAGGACTCTGTCTTCTTGGATGTTTTCACAAACTGCTAGCCTGCTTCTGATTATAAAAGATTTCTTAGGCAAAAGCATTATGACCTTCCAGGAGAAGTTGAAATGTATCCATTATCAGCTGGCGAGAATACTCTCAGATGAAATAAATATGGAAGAAATGACTTTAATTTATTCACTCTCAAATATGCTTGTTTTCTGGCTTTATTTTCCTTGTTTCCAATCCTTAAGGAAAAAAAAAATCGACATAAATTAAGTTCCTTAGGTCTGCTCCAAGGGAAAGGAACAAATCCTTCTTTGTGCAATTTCGATAGTAATCTTCCTCCATCCATTTTAATATATGGACTAACTTCTAACACCCTGTCCAGCTTCTATTCCATATATGTGAATTAGCTCCATGTTGCCTAAGTATTTAAAAGGACAGTAAATTAACTCTACTGAACCTACTCACAAACAAAGGTCAGCATAGCAACACCAAAAACTTAAATCAGGGTTCAAGTAGCCGCAAACTATTTTTTTTCTTGTCAAATGTATAATTACACCACTATTATTTTCAAGAAAACAAAATTGTGATATAATTGCCAACTTATCTTTCCATAAGGCAGTGATTTTCACCTTGGGGCTATTTTGTCTCCCAGAGCACATTTGGCAATAGCTGGACACATTTTTGGTTGTTGCATGGTGATGGAGGATTGCTAGTGGCATCTAGTGAGTAGAGGCCAGGAATGGTTCTAAACATCCTACAGTGCAGAGGGCAGTCTCCCATCACGAAGAACTACCTGGCCCAAAATATCACAAGTGTCAAGTTTTAGAAAATTAGCTTTGAAGTTACAACACCCATTTCTCCATGGGACCATGGGAGATAAGTCTAATTTTAAAAGATTTACATTTTATAAGTAGACTTCTGGTTTTCAGACTTTTGATGCCTTTCATTGAAGTCATAGCTTTTACATTTTCATCTCGGATAATGTTATTTAAATTAACATATGTCATGTTTAAAGTAACCCATATAACACTAAACTGACTTTTGGAACTACTATGAGAAAAACTCAGTAACAACTAATTTCCTGAAACACTGATCTGGTACCAAACAGATAACCTGGAGATGAATAGAGAAGCAGGAAGCATAGTACACTGCCTATAGTGTGTGTGGGAAATATCTGGTGATGTCTTGACTCCAGTTCAGGATGTGTTTGAAATACAAGTTTCTGGATGGTTTGTTAGTGCCTACATTTATCAACCTGATATAGCATTCAAATCTTTTTTGGGTCTAATAGGGTCCCACAATTTCTATAAATGAACATGGTGTGAGATGACTTAGAATGCTTTTATTTCAAAACATTCAAATCAATCTCTCCCTATTACATGTATAAACATAGGTATAGGTATAGGTATAACCCTGTAACCACTGAGGCCATATTAAATTAAAAATCTCACATCTATTGTGTTCTCTACTTTAAGAGGTTAAGTAAAACATTAGCTTCCCAGAATGTGGATACTTAATGGACTTTAATGAAGATCTAGTGCAACCACTCCTTTTTATTACAAATGAGGAAGGAGAGGATCCCAGAGAATATGAGACTTTTCCAAGGCCACAGAGCTGGTTATTGGCCAATCCTGGACAAGAGCTCCTCTTCTGTTAAAATATTCTGTGATTATTCCAACAAGCTAATTTTTCTTTGCTTAACTTATTTGAAATCAAACTTTCCATAACTGCTGCATAAAGTTGTGTTGGCTAATTTATTGTGAGTCTATAAACTTGGTATAAGTCCCTGAGCAAGTTACTTATTCCCATCCTTTTGTCTGAAATGAAAATCTTCCACTAGGCACATAGCACAATGCTCTCTTCTCTGAAGTGAGCTGAAAAGTGTTATGTAATTCAGGCTTTATAAGTGCAATGTGTGATACATAATACTTAATATATAATATGGTACAGTTAATGATTTTTTTTCTCATAATGACTTTTGAGGAATTCTACCACTTTTAGAACAATACTTTCTTCCCAGATATCAATTTTTTCACCCCAAAACACACTAAATAAACTAAAAGAAGTGATATGTCAACATTATTAATTTAGACAAAGATATCTTCACCAATTTACTTGACACAACAATTTTTAGTAAGAGAATACAGTAATATGAAACAAGTTTTATGTCTACCATGCTTGAATGAACTCAAAGGATTTTGCTTGGTTTTTAAGCTAAGCAAGAAGGATAAACTGGTTGATGGCTGTTGGCCACATGTGCCATTTCCACATTTTTGAGACACACCTTAATATTGCTCCCAAAGTATATATTTTTTTCAGCACTATAACTATTTGTAAGTGTATTCTGAATATAATGCAACCATGAGCTCCTAAAGATTGGGAAGTTGGGAAAGAAAACGAGTCAGAACAAAATGACTCAACAGATCTTCACAACATTTATATTTATAGGTACAAAATCTACTTATGTATTTATCTATTTAGTATCCATTTAATCTAATTAGTGAACTTTTTTATTTCATGGTTTTCAGTAATGAATTACTGTTGTTAAGCAAATAATAAAACTGAAAGTGATTTGGGATTTTTATCATAAAGCCAAGTACTCAAGCACTCTCCACAGTTACAACTCTACAGGTTGCCACTCCCTGTTCCCTAGCAGAATTAATTATTAAAACATTTGATTCCAGATCTTTTACTCTCTTTGCGTATCTTCTCTTTTTATCTTTTCCTACAAGCTAGATACCACAGTATTGTAACAGACACTTCAAAAATGCCTGGAGTCAGGCATGTGACTTTATTAGGAGGCTCTGGCTGGAGCTTTTTGCAATGAAAACTAAATAATTCTGCATTCAAATGGAAATGAAAATATTTCATCCTGAATTATCTTTACGAGATGATTTCAGCTTTAACATATGAAAATAGCAGTTGAGATTGTTATCTGCGAATTTCTCAGGAGCTCCATTTTCGGACTATGTGGTCTATTTTAAACACACCATATGGATTATGTACTCTAAGAACTACTCTCGACTAAAAAAAAAAAAAAAAAAATCTTTGCAAACACAAACCACCCAGCTCTAAAGTCCCAGCTGGCACTTCTGTTACCCATAAGTGCTCTCTTCTGTTTATGTTTCTTACACCCACATGTATATATGTTTGCAGTTGGAATCCTTCACCCTTGTCTCTTAAAAATTCCTTGAGCAACAAGGCGACTGCAAGTGAGATTTTGCTCCATTTCTTGTAGCACGAACAAGGCCAACACTGCAGGCAGACAGCTGGTGAGAGAACACATGGTCCAGAATCTTCTCCTCCTCCTCCTCCATCTAAATTTGCTTGTCTTGTATTCCATTCCCTTGAGGCTCAACTCTCTGCTCTCACTGATGCCACCCAGTCTGATGAACCAGCATTTCCCAAAGATGTGTGTTTTAGCAGCTGTTAGCAAGAGTCCCATGAAAAGATGGGTTCCGTGGTTAAAAGCATAGGAAGTCAGAACTTCTCAAAACCTTTTATGCCCAGGAGTTTCCATGTTATTGTTCATTTTAAATATATTAGATGGGATAGAAAAGTACAGATTTTTAAAAAATGTTTAAATATTTTCCTATTTTCCCCCTGAGAGTCCTATAGAAAAAATAGACCATAGAACTCTTTTTGGGAAATACTGCTAATGTTAATGGTGCAAAGGAACCTTTCAAGATCTAATACTATATCCCAGTGGCGTGAGTCTCAAGTAGTACAGGCAGGCTGCAGGGGAAGCTATTTTTAAATAAGCAGAGCTATTGGCACATATCAGGGCCCAGCACACAAGTGGTGGCCAGTTTCAGTCTGATAATAGAGTTCCCTGTGACACAGTCACATTGTCACACATCTAGGAGTGACAGCAATGATTTCAGGGATAATGAACTACACAAGCGGCAATGCAGAAAGTAGACAGAATTTTAACTGCATTTTTTATGAATTACAAATAGTAGCAATCCTTTCATCCTCCACTACACAATGATTACCTTAAAAATGGTAGTCAGGTTGTTCCTTGATGTTGCCCTGGGCTCGACTAGGTACAGGGTCTGGCACACGCATGCACTCCATAAATATTTGCAGAATGACTCATTGAAGCAGTGATCACCAGATTTGGTCATTCAGCTCAGTTTTTATCTTTCTATCTTCTCTACGATTCCAATCACCTTTTCACATATGATCATGGGAATCTGTAGATACGTAAACCAGAGAGGGCACCTAGTCTGCTATTTGTCATCAGTCTGAAAGCTGCATCTATTAGATGAATGACAGCTCCCCTATCTTTACAAACCCCAGTAAAAGAGTCTTCAAATCTTCCTTGTTACCTTGTTTCAGAGTTGAATTACACTCACTACTAGGAAACTCAATCTCAATCACACCCTCTATCTTGTGCAAGCATTCAAAAGGCACTGGAGGGATGGTGGCCATTTCCCTGGATGTATCAAGTCCAACCATAACCCTTTGGCAAAAGCACCAAAGAAACAGATTTTTCTTGATGCATGAAATCAGATGAAGGACATTCTCTGGAATCTAATTTCCATTCCCACCTTCTAAAAAACACACACACACATACACATATACACACATGCATATATCTGTGTGTATGAGAGTGTATTTATATGTGAGTATGTGTGCTAATATCATCACTTGGCTAATCATGTAGGTTCAAGATTTTAGCCATTTTCATATCCTCCTCCTCCTGTGAACTTTGCTCATTTAATTAACCACTGAATTGGGTTCATACTGCTTCTGAAATGATGTTCATGCCCATTGGATCATCTCCAAATTACTACTACTAGTTCAGCCTTCTTTCTCTTTTATTTAGACTATGCAGTAGGCTTCAAACTGGTAGAGAGATGTTTCCAAACTCCCCATCCAGTATTGTATTTGTATGGCAACTTATAACTGCTAAAATGTCTTCTAATATATTATTTTATGCATATGACAGTTCTATGGACTAGGCAGTATGGCCTCTGTGTGCAGATGAGGTCGTGGTGAACAGTAAACAATCAGCTCAGTGTCCCACCACTATTAATTTATGTGTCAACAAATCACCTCTTTTTTCCCCATAGACCTTAGGTAGTTTTCAAGTAAGTTGTTAATGACTGCTAAACAAGAACGTATTAAGTGGGAACAGACAAAATTTGTCTTTATATATAATTTTAAAAGTTATTAACCATCAAAATATTAAAATAAATATTTATATAAAGTTAAATAATTCTACTTGAAATTAGTTAATTTATACTGTGAAAAATTATGCAATTTTTAAAATTCCTATGGGCATGTGAAAAGCAATATATGGCCATGAAAGAATTCTGTTATTTCCTGATTGTTGGGGTTTGTAGGTCTGACCAAGTAGAACCACATGTGGGGTGCAGACCCTGCATTTGTCCATTCTTTACTCCCAGCATAGGATGACTCTTTCCAGTATCTCCAATTTGCCAAATCCTGCCCACCCTCCAAGTCCCAGTTAGTATGCCATTCCCCTCCCCTATCTACTGCCCCATGAGGCCTTGTCTGTTACCTTAGGTTGTTGTTTAAAACTCTCTTAGGGAATTCAACAAATCCTAGCCTAAATCATAGTTATCTAGGGACACATTCCCCAGCCTTAGAGAATCATTCATTCATTCGCTGATTCAACAAATAACCTTTCAGCATTGCTACCATGCCATTCTGGGACCTGAAAATAACGGGAGTGAGAAGAAATAAATTCTGTCTTAAGAGTGCAATCTTGTGCAAGCAGCTGTTGTCTTTGTTATATCACATATATGAGTGAATAGTGCTGCTGTGTCCAGTCCAGCAAATCTGACTGCAGATCTCAGTTTTCTGAGGCTGTTTATTCTACTGCCTCTCTACTGTAGCCTGAGACTGTAAATTTATCAGAAAGAAATTCAGCATTTCAGCCTTGCATTTAGTATCTAACAGCTAACTGCACTTCAAATAGAATGGCGCTTCTTTTGAGAAAGAGGTATCCCTTACATGAGCCCAGCATTCCATGAACCAATGAACGAAAATGTTGTTTAAACATTCTATTTCCCCCTGAATTCTTCTCTTAATTATTTATGTAGCTCAGGGTAGTAACAATAGTAAGGAAATCTGTCACAGCCAGAGCTCTTTTCCACTAACAAACTAATTAGACCTTCTTGTTTATGTTTATATTTATATTCATATATGAGAGCGAGTTAATTTTACAAAATACTCTGAGTTCAGTGGGAGTGAGAAGTGTCCATGGCATCCTTGAACAATCGGGGACAATTGTTTGAGAACTTGGTGCTAACTGTAACTGTCAGTTCATCATTTATATAACAAACTCTTATGAAGAGGTGTTTCCACAGCCAGCATAAACCAATATGCTGGCCGGGCGCGGTGGCTCAAGCCTGTAATCCCAGCACTTTGGGAGGCCGAGGCGGGCGGATCACAAGGTCAGGAGATCGAGACCACAGTGAAACCCCGTCTCTACTAAAAATACAAAAAATTAGCCAGGCGCGGTGGCGGGCGCCTGTAGTCCCAGCTACTCAGGAGGCTGAGGCAGGAGAATGGCGGGAACCCAGGAGGCGGAGCTTGCAGTGAGCCGAGATCGCGCCACTGCACTCCAGCCTGGGCGACAGCGTGAGACTCCGTCTCAAAAAAAAAAAAACAAAAAAAAAAAACAAAAAAACAAACAAACAAACAAACAAAAAAAAACCAATATGCTACCATTGGAGCAAAGGGAAAAAAACTTTCAGTAGACTTTATAAATTACAGATTCCATCATTATTTTATGGGTTGGCTAGTTCTTTCAAAGTAGGATTTGATATGGCTTACAAGTTAGTATATAAATTCCAAAAAAAAAAAAATAGGGAAGTGAGGTCATGGAATGAAGTAGAAAGAAAATGTACACCGGCATATTTGATGGCACTAAACAAGTTTAACTCTGAGCTTCTTGCTGGCAAGGGAAAAAAGAGAAAAATGACGAATAACTGAGATATCATTAGCAGAATAGACAACATATATGAATGTTCTCCTTGGCTAACCTCCTCAGTTGGAGATTAGACGGTAGTTTCCTCATCTTTACCTCTCAGTTTGCTAAACTGGATCTTCCTTTCCAAGTAAGTGTTGGCTCCATTAAGTTTTACTAAGTTTCCTCTGTAATCAAAGGCAGTATTGTGTTTATAGCTAATAACTGGGATGGCTACCTTTTCTCCTGACCCTGGTAATCCATTCTTCAGAGAACAGCTAGAGTGATCTCTCACAAACAGACATCAGAGCAGGTCTGTCACATACCCACCATCCTCCCAAGACTTTCCATCACATTTAGCATAAGTCCAGACTCAGACTCCTATGCCTAACCCAGAGGTCCCCAACCTTTTTGGCACCAGGGACCAGTTCCATGGAAGACTATTTTTCCATGGACCAGGGAGGGGGTATGATTCTTGCGCATTACATTTATTGTGCTCTTTATTTCTATTATTATAACATTATAATACATAATGAAATAATTATACAACTCACCAGAATGCAGAATCAGTGGGCACCCTGAGCTTGTTTTTCTGCAACTAAATGGTCCCAGCTGGGGGTGATGGGAGACAGTGACAGATCATCAGGCATTAGATTCTCATAAGGAGCATGAAACTCAGATCCTTTGCATGCAGAGTTCACAACAGGGTTCACACTCCTATGAGAATCTGATCCAGCCGCTGATCTGACAGGAGGCAGAGCTCAGGCGCTAATGCAAGCGATGGGGAATGGCTGTAAATAGAGATGAAGCTTCCCTCACTCACCCGCCCACCATTCACCTCCTGCTGTGTGGCCAGGTTCCTAACAGGCCAGGAACCAGTACTGGTCCATGGTCCAGGGACTGGGGACCCCTGCTCTAACCCACATGACCCTACAAGATCTGAACACTACCTCAGCTTCCAACTCCCTTTCTTTCTCTCAATTCTACTTTAAGCACTGTGGTCATCTCTCTATTTCTGGAACACACCAGGCTTATTTACTCCTCTGGGTCTTAGCACTTGCTCTTCCCTCTGTCTCAAAAGCTCTTCCCTAGATTTTCACATGGTTTGCTCTTTCATGCATTCAGAAATAATGCAAATGTTAAATTCTCGAGAGGTACTTTAAAAACCAGTCTGAATATCACATTTTATCACATTACTGGGTCTTATTTTCTTCACCACACTTAGCATCTGAAGTGATCTTGATGCCTGTCTCCATTTGCTTGTTTGTCTATGTCATCACTAGCATGTAAACCCACAAGAGAATCAATTTGAATATCTTACTCCCTTCTCTATCCCCCCAGAGTTGTGCATGACATGTGGTGGTGATGAAGAAATCATTAATGAAAGATATATTATAAATGTATTTTATTATTAAAATATATAAAATGAAAGAGAAATACAAATATATCATAGTTATTTCCTTTCCCAAACTATCTGGTTAATGTCTATATCAGTGAATTCACCTAATACAGGGGTTAGCAATTTTTTTTCTGTAAAGGACCACTAAATAAATATTTTAGGCTTTGTGAGCCATATGGTCTCTGTCTCAATTACTCAACTCTGTGCTTGTAGCACAAAAGCAGCAATACATAATACATAAACAAATGGGTGTGCCTGTATCAATAAAACTTTATTTAAAAAAATAAGCAGCCATTGGATTTGGTCCTTAGGCCACAGTTTACCAAATGCTAATATAGCATGTAGATCATAGTTAGTATCAGGAAAATCAGAGTTGCTGTTAAAAGTAAAAACAAATAAACAGAAAAAAAAATCAATGTTAAAAAGAATCCAGAACACTGGAGCGAAAATTCATATGTATAAAAAATGAAACAATAATAAGAATAACAAAAGAAAAACCAAATAGCAGCAATGCCAATGTCCATATCCTGGTTTAGGCCACACTCCCAAGCTTCACTCCATGATTGTGAAAAGATGATCCTCTCTCTAGAATATGCTGATGAGATCATACCTGGAAAAATGTAGGCAGGTCCAGGCACTTCATTAAGGAGAAAATGGAAAAAAATGTCCAAAAACATTGGAAAGCTTTCCTAGTCGCTGGAGTGCATTCAGAAGCATGCAACCAGAAAGGCAGCTTGGGAGGTGAACAGTTGCAGCAAGATTAAAAAGGCTGCAGGCTATGAAACAGGGTGGAATAAAGAAAAACTACAGGGGACACGTGAAAGCATTTATGTAAGAATGCTGCACAAGCTGCAGAAAGAGTTATGTGCTGTTCATTTTATCTGAGGATTTGAAAACATAAAATAGAATGATATTTGGAAAATACATATTGTATCCAAATTTTCCTACCAGAGTTTAGAAAAAAATATTAATATCTCTTTTTTTTTTTGGCTTTCCTTCTCCTTTTTTTTTAAAAAATTTATTTATTATTATTATACTTTAAGTTGTAGGGTACATGTGCATAACGTGCAGGTTTGTTACATATGTATACTTGTGCCATGTTGCTGTGCTGCACCCATCAACTCGTCATTTACATCAGGTATAACTCCCAATGCAATCCCTCCCCCCTCCCCCCTCCCCATGATAGGCCCCGGTGTGTGATGTTCCCCTTCCTGAGTCCAAGTGATCTCATTGTTCAGTTCCCCACCTATGAGTGAGAACATGCGGTGTTTGGTTTTCTGTTCTTGTGATAGTTTGCTAAGAATGATGGTTTCCAGCTGCATCCATGTCCCTACAAAGGACACAAACTCATCCTTTTTGATGGCTGCATAGTATTCCATGGTGTATATGTGCCACATTTTCTTAATCCAGTCTGTCACTGATGGACATTTGGGTTGATTCCAAGTCTTTGCTATTGTGAATAGTGCTGCAATAAACATACATGTGCATGTGTCTTTATAGCAGCATAATTTATAATCCTTTGGGTATATACCCAGTAATGGGATGGCTGGGTCATATGGTACATCTAGTTCTAGATCCTTGAGGAATCGCCATACTGTTTTCCATAATGGTTGAACTAGTTTACAATCCCACCAACAGTGTAAAAGTGTTCCTATTTCTCCACATCCTCTCCAGCACCTGTTGTTTCCTGACTTTTTAATGATCGCCATTCTAACTGGTGTGAGATGGTATCTCATTGTGGTTTTGATTTGCATTTCTCTGATGGCCAGTGATGATGAGCATTTTTGTCTCAGCCCAAAATCTCCTTAAGCTGATAATATCTCTTCTTTTAAAAATCTTCCAGTGATTCTAGAAAATGTTTCCAAGAATATATTTACATTTATTTAGCACTTCACAGTTTTAAAGTTACATTTGGATGCTCCATTCCAATGTGATCATTGAGGCAGGCAAGAAAAATTTTACTATCCCTGTTTTGTAGATGAAAGGACAGAAGTTCAGAGACGTGAACTGGGTTGGCTAGTAAGTAATTGGGTATAGGGCCTAAGCTTTGGAGCCATGTAGATCTGAGTAAAATTCTAGCTTAAGTCATTGGGCTGATTACTACTTAAGATAGAACTTTCTCTGAACATCTACATCTTCATGGACTCAAAGAACACACTTGGGAAATTTCTGGCTCGACATGAGATATACCTGAAGTACTTTTTTTTTAAAATGTAGCTATCCTTGGGCTTCACCCAGACCAATTAAAAAAAAAATTTTGGGAGTGGGACTCAGACATCGGCAATATTTAAATATTCCAAGGTACCACCAAAGTTGAGAATCACTGATCTAGTACAAGGGTTGGCACATGTTTTCTGCAAAGGGCCAGATAGTAAATATTTTAGTCTTTGCTGACCATTTGGTCTCTGCCACAACTACTCAACTGTGCTGTTCCATGGCAAAAGCAGCCTTAGACAGTATATAAACAAATGGGCATGGTTGTGTTCCAATAAAATTTTATTTACAAAAGCAGGCAATGGGCCAGATTTGGCCCAAGGGCCATGGTTTACCAACCCCTGATCTAGTAGAAGATTTCTATGGAAAGAGATGTCTGGAGATGTTAAAGACCTCATCATTCATCAATAACAAAATCAAGGCCAGGATCCTGCTGTTCTGCCCACTGGCCTGCTGTGGTCCCACTACCAGCTCTCTCTCTGTCTTGGACATGCTGTGCTTTATTCTCAACAAGCTTAAAACATTGCTCCAGAATAACATATCAATCATTTAAGGGGAAGAGGGCTGCCTTTAGACAGAGAGAGCCATGGTTTTCAGTCCCAGCTTTGCCACTCATTAGCAGAAGCAGTTCCTTCAAACCCTCTGTGTCTGAGTGCCTTCATTAATAACCCAGATATGAGATTCCCCACAGGGAATTTCTATGTGGGTTAAATGAGGATGAAATGGCCTGGCACCACGGTTGGCACATGGTAATTGCTTGATACTGATTCCACCACCTACAGACTTTTATTATTTTAAGATGTGCTCTTTTACACTTCATGTAAAATATTGGAAAAAACTGAAGTCTTAGGAAGAGATATACATTTTACTAAAATTTACTCTCACAATCAGAGAGGAGAAGGAACATATTTAAAAGGGGATTGAAAGAGGGGTAAAGAAGGTATATGAAGAAGCTCCCCAAAGAGATTCTGATGGCCATGCCCAATGTTACACCAACTGAGCCTAGAGTCTGAATAGTCTTCCAGCATCCCAGAATTTGAAACAAGATGAAGAGAGTGCAAAGATTATATATATTTTAAGTCAGATATATGAGAAACGTGGTGTGGGTTTGTTTACTCCATCCTCCTAGGCTTGGTGGCTTAAATATGAATCTAAATACCATAATTCATGATTTTTCATTGAATATGAGAGACATGTTAGTCAAAGTGTGACTTCAGGATTTAATGGACATGATAAAATTGATTTATACTGATATTCGTGAATTTACTGACTTTTTAAAATATCTTAGGGTGGTCATCAAGCTACCTATCTTTCCACTGAGGTTTAGAAGATTTCTATGTCACATATTCTAAAAGATTGGGATACTAATTCCTATGAGCAGGAATTATTGGTTGACTGTACAACATCCATTTCCTTCCTTGCTTGCTAAGGGATCCCTATATCATTCAGAGATTTCTTGCTCCTAGGCCATCATGTGTTTCATGTGAGGGAGTCTGAACCTATGCTCAGCTCTACTTGTGGACCTGATTGATGTAGAAATAATGTACATCTTCTCACTTGTGATTGGATAGAAAACGGGTATGTTACCTTATTCTGGCCAATGAGAGATGAGAGGAAGTCACATAGGGCTTCTGGGACAGGTTTCCTAATTCTTTTGAGAGGGCAACAGGAGAGACTGTCTCTCTTCTTTCTTTGGAAAGCATTGTCTCTGTAGGCGATGCCAAGATCCATCATCTTGCCTAAAGTTAATCTGATAATAAAGGTGGCCATGGGGCAAGTGGTATCAAGAACTTGGATCCTTGTTGACATCATTATGTCATGGAATCAACCACCCTGAACATGCTCCATCTATGGATATTTCTTTATGTGAGTTAATACCTCTCCTTCTGGTTCAAGTCAATTTGATTGAGAATGTCTTGGTTCCAAAAGCATGCTCCTGAAGCCAAAGTACAGCATGGAGTAGCATATTTGCTACATTTGGTAACCTGAGGCTTCACAAGGAATGCAAGTAGTCTGGCATTTTGAAGATTTTGGAAGAGACATGTTCTTTATTAACAAATTTCTACAGACAAATCTCGCAGCTGGATGGCAATATACCCAGAATTAATACCATTAATCCTTAGGGAAAGCAATGTCTTTGGAGTTCAGACCACTTGAATGCACGCATATTTGCCAATCTTGTACACAACTCAAAATTTTGGTTTTAATTCATCGTTTCGAAGTACAATCAAATGTTCACCAGAGCAACCAAATAAATGAGAAAAACTTAAATTTATGGCTTTAAAATGATATAGGTTATAAATTATTTCTCTTAGCTCAGCATTTGAACTTCCTGTACTCATTCTTCCCGTAAATATTTATTGAGCTCCTATTTTGTGCTAAGTGTACAGAATATAGAAATAAAAAGGGCAAAAATCAATCCTTTAAGGGAATCAGAGGCTATCAGAGTCCTGTACAGTAAACCTTTCTGCAATGATGGAAATGTTCTATATCTGTACTGTGCAGTACAGTAGCCCTAGTCACCTGTGGCTAAAGACTACTTAAAATGTCGCTATTGCAACTTAGGAACAGAATGTTTAACTAAATTTAATTTTAATATAAATAGTCACATGTACCTAGTGGTTTCCATATTGGATAGTACAGTCTAGATGGTAATGCAGACAAGAAAATCAAAGGTGATGATATACTATGATCTGTACCACAAAAAGAGATGCATCTGGCTCTAAAAAGTAGGAATCCAGGGGAACAGTGCCTAAGTAATTCAGTCTGGGGCTAGAGGGCAGGATAAGGAAATACATCCAAGGAAAGTGGACCCTTGAACCAAGTCCTAAGGACAAAGAGAAGTTAATCACTGAATCCACTTTCTGTCTCTGACATTAAAGAATTATATTTGCATATTCTAGTATGTCATGAAATTAGCATATTCATTGTATATATACATTGGAGCTTTCCTGAATCACTCACTCCACATTTGATCCAGAAGGATTTCTACTTGACATTTTATGTTAAATACAAAATATTTTATGTTAATACAAAAACACTCATGTGCCAGTTTAAATAGGATATCTACAAACTTGTTTTTGAGCACATGCTACCAAAATAATTTTATCTGATCCCACTCTATGCATGACTTTCTCTCTCATCTATTCTAAATATTGGTTTTCAGATTACCATTAAAATACATATCTGAAAAAGTAAACCTCTAGTTATATAAATAGTATGTGTATGGAGATTCATTTTTCTTTCTATTGCTTATAGTTCACTGAGAGAGTCATTTCTGACTCTTGAGCTCTTTCTGAAGCCATGAGGCGCACTTGTCTCTGGAGCAGAACTGAGTGCCCACCTCTGTGAATTGATTCCAGGTCCTATCATACCCTACATGGTTCCTAAGCACAACATTCTGTCTCTCCTGAAGGAGAGGAGCTGGGAAAATCTGCGTGTCTGAGTACAGTTGGCTCTAGAAGATTAATGGGTGAGGAGCGAAGAGAACAAATGTGGGCAGGGGTACTGCTGTGGAGGAGAATCACCAGGAGGCCTGGAAAATGAGGAAATGGAGAGGTAATTGGATCTCAGGTGATAGCAACAGAATGGACAGGCTTGGGGCAGAGGTGAGGAGAAAATGAGAGCACTATTCGGTTGGAAACACATTCAATACTGGAAGCAAAGATGGTTAAGGCTTTAAAGTAGGTGACTTTTAAAAATGTGGAGGATGGCTTGGCTTCTTTTGGGAGTTAGGTGGGGTTCTGTTGGATTTGAGGAGCAGTGGGGTATGGATAACACAAATGTGGAGGTCAGTGATGCCACATTTAGAGAGATCACTGAGGGGGTAAGGCAGATGAGAAGGAGAGCAAAGTAAGGGGCAAGAGACTAGACAGGGAGCAACCACACAGAAGAACTAATGTGCTTGGAGGTTCTCAGGCCTTGGAAGAGGCTGTGGAGCCCAGATTAAGGTACTAAATGAGACAGTCAGGACAGAAAGAGACCTGGAATGGGGATAGATTGGGAACCACAGGTCTGTGATTCACATTAAACAACGGAGAATATGTCCCAAGAGTGCCTTGCTCCAGCAGAGGAAGTATGATGCCATGGTTAAGATCCCAGCCTCTGCCACCATTTAACCTGATTTGGAATTCTGTCTCTGTGACTTCCGGGCTGTATGACCTTGGACAAATCACATCGTCTTCCTGTGCCTCAGTTTCTTTCTTTCTAAAACAGCAATAGCAACAGTGCCTTGCGTGTCATTGTGAGGATTAAGCAAGTTAATATATGTAGTATATGGGAGAGGTGGAAGAAGGGAAATAGTCTTTCCAAACTGGAGATCTTGAAGTTTGGAAAGCTTTGATTACTAATGGTGGTGGCAGGGACAAGTATCAAGGGTGAGGTGAAAATGGAGGCCCAGAAAGTGCTGGAGATTGAGGAACTGGCAGATAAGTGTGTTGGGAATAACCTCAACATAAATGTTAAAGGAGAGCAAGCATAAAAAAGAGCAGAAAGGAGATTAAGTTTTTCTTGACAGCGTTTGCAATTTTAATATTAGCAGATATTACTGATCAAATATGCTAGCCTCTATGGTTGGCAGTTTATGTTCCTTTACCTCATTTTCTGCTCATGACAAATCTGCAAAGTCAATGTTTTCTGCCTTTTCAGAAAAAAGAAATTGAGACTGAAGTGGTTAACGTACAATGCCAAAGCTCCCACAAATAGCGCATGGAAAAGGAGCCCTTAGTACCTGGGCTTTTCTGACCACAGCTATATCATTGGAGGAAAGAGAATAGCTCAGATCGCCAAATTGCAGTATTTGTTGAGCTAAGATGATGATGTCAAGGGGAAGATAAGGAAGAATGCAGAAAAGATCAGTTTGCAAGACTGTAGGCTATTCGACATTGTAATCTGTATTTGGAAACCTAAAAGAGAACCAATCAGTTTGCATCAGTCCTTTTGGGTTCATTGCAGTTACCCACTGAACTGAGGAAGCTCTTCTTTTCTTTTTTCTCTTCTTTTCTTTTCTCTTTTTTTCCTTCCTTTCCTTCCTTTCCTTCCTCCCTTCCTCCCTTCCTCCCTTCCTCCCTTCCTCCCTTTCTCCCTTTCTCCCTTTCTCTCTTTCTCTCTTTCTTTCTGTTGGAGAATAGCATTATCATTCAGATTGGTTTGAGTGTCTGACAATGTTTTATGTAGTCTTCTTATTTCCAAGCCTGAAAAGTTATTCCCCATGTAATAGTTCCACATTCCTTTTGGAATGTGTAGCATGATATGCCTCCCTCCCTCCTAGCACTTGTCTTCTATGATATATGCCATTTCATCCCTTTAGCAATTGGAAAATGTATTTCTAGAAGCCACTCTCTTGGCAATTGGTGCATTATTTTTCCATTAAAGAGAATATCCATGCATTCACTAAGAATTGCAGGTTTAAAGTGTTTTGTAATAATCTCTGGTTGTTTGTCAAGCAGAATTTCTGTCTGAACATGAAAATACAACATGAATATGATTTGCAACCATTCCACAGGGTTCCTAATTTCCTCCAGCAACACAGAGTTATTTTTCTTCATGCTTAAAATCCACTACAGGTGCTTACTGCATTTGGTCTCCTTTGGAGGTACATGTTCTAAGTCTGACACAGGAAAAAGTTGAAAATGTTCTAACCAAGTAATCCCCCCATTCCACAATCTTTTAACTCTGATTTATTCCAAAGCTGAAAGTATTCATCACTAGTTGAGCTAAAATAAACTAACTCTTATAACATATAATTAAATTACTGGCAGAAACAAAATCTGAAATTCCTCCACAGTACTTCACATAAACATCAGCAGAATAATTGAGTTGAGGTAAAACATTTTGTTGAAAGGCCAAAAAATGTCACCTGAAGGAATTTTTTTTCCCTAATCTCTGATGTTAATTTTCTTCATAATTACCAAAAAATTCACTTTCATGTAAAATCTTCTTTTCTTTTAGCTCTTCTTTACCTCACTTCTCTTTCTATATCTTTACCAGAAACTGGGAATAAAAACATTAGAAAAATGTTTACACTTTTAGCTGATAGTCTCTCCAGATCTGGCTAAAATAAATTATGCATATACTCAGTATTCACAATTTCTAAGTTTAAATTCTAGAAAGGGAGAGTGTTACATTTCCATTTTGTCTATCTGAGTTTTCTTTTCAGTTGACCCAAGAACAGACTCGATTATCCTCAAGACTTTGTAACCAGGGCACATTAATTTGGTGAGAATAGTGATTTCCGGTTTCCTAATTAAATAGCCTTAGGGAGAGGGCCAAAAATGGCCTATTAGAAGCAGCTATGGAGTGAGGCACTCATGGAAAAGAATGAAAGGGGCGAGTGAATATAGCACCTTCAACTGAAATATCCAGGTGCACTCTCATTGGGAGTGATCAGGGAAACAACTACCCACAGAGAATGAAGAAAAGCAGGATAGGGGGACAGCCCTCCCAGGATTGACACGGAGCCAAGGGAACCCCTACCCCCAGCCAAGGGAAGCAGTGAGTGATTGTGCAACCCTGGGAAACCGCCACTTCTCCCACAGATGTTTGCAACCCATGGATCAGGAGATCCCCTCATGATCCCCTGCCACTAAGGCCTTGGGTCCAACACACAGAGCTATATGGAGTCTCAGCAGGGCAACTGCTCAGGAACGCACAGAGACCCAGGAACTTTACATATTCTGGGCCCAGGATCCCCAACAAACATGTCTGCAACTCAGGCAAGTCAAGAGGTCCAAACATATCCCTAGGAAGGGGACTGAATCCAGGAAGCTAAGCAGCATCAGTCCGCAGACTCCACTTCCACTGCACCTCTAAGGTAAGACCCACTGGCTTGGAATTCCAGCCTGCCACTGGCAACAGCATGAAGCCTGCCTGAGATGGGACAGTTCCCTCAGTGGGAGGGGCAGACCACCATCTCTGCTGTTTGATAGACTCAGCCATTCCAGCCTGTGGGCTTTGGAGAGTCTAAGCTGACAGAGGCAGAGGCAGTTCCCCAGCATGACATGGCTGTTTTGTTAAGCATAGCCAGACTGCTTCTTTCAGCTGGACCCTGGTCCACTCCTCCTCTTAGGTGGGTCCTCCCAGCCAGGGTGTCTGGCCATCCCTGCCCATGTTCTAAAGCAGACAGAGTTCTCACTTCACCCTGGGACTGAATGCCCAAGCAGTAGGGTAGGCTGCCACCTCAGCTGTTTGAGCGTCTCAGCTCGTCCAGCCTGTGGGCCTTGGAGAGCCAAAACTGATCAGGTGCTGAAGGGATCCCCAACACAGCACAGTTGCTCTACCAAAAAAGCAGCCAGACTGCTTCAAGTGGGTCCCTGATCCCATTCGTCTTGACTGGGTGAGACCTCCCAACAGGGGTCTCCAGTCACCTCCTACAAGTACATTTGGGCTGGCAACAGGTCAGTACCCCTGGGATGGAGCTTCCAGAGGAAGGGGCAGGCTGCCATGTTTGCTGTTTTGCAGACTTCACTGGTGATACTTCCAAGTACGGGAAACACCAAGGTGACTAGGGTCTGGAGTGGACCCCCAGCAAACCACAGCAGCCCTATGGAAGAGTGGCCAGACTGTTAAAAGAAAATCAAACAAGCAGAAAAACAACAGCAACAAACCATAAAAACCCCATCCAAAGGTCAGCAACCTCAAAGATAGAAGGTAGATAAGCCCACAAAGATGAGGAAGAATCAACTCCAAAACACTGAAAATTCAAAAAGCCAGGGTGCCCCTTTTCCTCCAAATGACCACACCTCTCCAGCAAGGGCTCAGAACTGGGCTGAAGCTGAGATGGCTGAAATGACAGAAGTAGGCTTCAGAATGTGGATAAATCAAACTTCACTGACCTAAAGAAGCATGCTGTAAGCCAATGCAAAGAAGCTAAGAATCATGATAAAACAGTGCAGGAGCTGACAGTCAAATAGTCAGTTTAGAGAGGAGCATAACCAACATGATAGAGCTGAAAAACACACTACAAGAACTTCACAATGTAATCACAAGTATTAATAGCAGAATAGAGCAAGCAGAGGAAAGAATCTCAGAGCTTGAAGACTGTCTTTCCGAAATAAGACAGGCAAACAAGAATAGAGAAAAAAATAAGAAAAAGAGATGAACAAAACCTCTGAGAAATATGGGATTATGTAAAGAGACCAAATCTATGACTGATTGGGGTACCTGAAAGAGACAGGGAAAATGGAACCAATTTGGAAGACATACTTCAGGATATCATCTAGGAGAATTTCCCCAACCTAGCAAAACAGGCCAACATTCAAAGTCAGGAAATGCAGAGAACCCCAGTAAGATACTCCACGAGAAGATCAAGACACATAATCATCAGATTTTCCAATGTCAAAATGGAAGAAAAAATGTTAAGGGCAGTCAGAGAGAAAGGCCAGGTCACCTACAAAGGGAAGCCTAACAGACTTACAGCAAAACTCTCAGTGGAAACCCTACTGGCCAGAAGAGATTGGGGGCCAATATTCAACATTCTTAAAGGAAAGAATTTCCAACCCAGAATTTCATATCTGGCCAAACTAAGCTTCATAAGTGAAGGAGAAATAAGATCCTTTCCAGACAAGAAAATGCTGAGGGAATCTGTTACCACCAGACCTGCCTTACAAGAGATCCTGAAGGAAGCATTACATATGAAAAGGAAAAACCTTCACCAGCCACTACAAAAACACACTGAAGTACACAGACCAGTGACACTATGAAGCAACCACATAAACAAGTCTGCAAAATAATCAGCTAGCATCATGATGACAGGGCCAAATTCACACATAATGATACTAACCTTAAATGTAAATGGACTAAATGCCCCAATTAAAAGACATAGAATGGCAAGCTGGATAAAGAACCAAGATCCATCAGTATGCTGTCTTCAAGAGACCCATCTCACATGCAAAGATACACATAGGCTCAAAATAAGGGGATAGAGGAAAACTCACCAAGCAAATGGAAAAAAGAAAAAACCAGGGGTTGCAATCCTAGATTCTGACAAAACAGACTTTAAACCAACAGAGATCAAAAAAGACAAAGAAGGGTATTACATAATGGTAAAGCGTTCAATTCAACAAGAAGAGCTAACTATCCTAAATATGTATGCACCCAATATAGGAGCACCCAGATTCATAAAACAAGTTCTTAAAGATTTTCAAAGAGACTTAGACTCCCACAAAATAATAGTGGGAGACTTTAACATCCCACAGTATTAGACAGATCATCAAGGCAAAAAATTAACAAAGATATTCAGGACCTGAACTCAGCTCAGTATCAAGTGGACCTGATAAATATCTACAGAACTCTCCACCCCAAAACAACAGAATATACATTCTTCTCATCACCACACAGCACTTACTCTAAAATTGATCACACAGTCGGAAGTAAAACGCTCCTCAGCAAATGCAAAAGAACTAAAATCATAACAAACAGTCTCTTAGATCACAACACAATCAAATTAGAACTCAAGATTAAGAAATTAACTCAAAATCACACAAGTATATGGAAATTGAACAACCTGCTCCTGAATGACTTTTGGGTAAATAATGAAATTAAGGCAAAAATCAAGAAGTTCTTTGAAACTAACGAGAAAAAAGATACAATATACCAGAATCTCTGGGACACAACTAACACAGTGTTGAGAGGGAAATTTATAGCACTAAACATCCACATCAAAAAGCTAGAAAGATCTCAAGTTAGCAACCTAACATCACAACGAAAAGAATTAGAGAACCAGCAAACAAACCCCAAAGCTAGCAGAAGACAAGAAATCACCAAAATCAGAGCTGAAGTGAAGGAGATAGAGACATGAAAAACGCTTCCAAAAAATCAATGAATCCAGGAGCTTGTTTTTTGAAAAAAATTAATAAAATAGATAGACCACTAGCTAGACTAATACAGAAGAAAAGAGAAAAGATTCAAATAAACACAATCAGAAATCACTGATTTCTGACCCCACCAAAATACAAACCCCCATCAGAGAATACTATAAACACCTCTGTGCACATAAATTAGAAAATTTACAAGGAAGGAATGGATAAATTCCTGGACACACACACTTTCTTTCTCAAGATGGAACTAGGAAGAAATTGAATCCCTGAATAGATCAATAACGAGTTCTGAAATTGAGGCAGTAATAAATAGCCTACTAACCAAAAAAAAAAAAAAAAAAAAGGCCACCACCAAATAGATTCACAGCTGAATTCTACTAGAGATACAAAGAAGAGCTGGTACCATTCCTACTGAAACCATTCCAAAAAAAAAAAAAAAATTGAAAAGGAGGGACTGCTCCCTAACTCATTCTATGAGGCCAAAACCTGGCATAGATACAACAAAAAAAGAAAACTTCAGGCCAATGTCCTTGATAAACATTGATAGAAAAATCCTGCACAAAATGCTGACAAACCAAGTCCAGCAGCACATCAAAAAGCTTATTCACCACAATAAAGTAGGCTTCATCCCTGGAATGCAAGGCTGGTTCAACATATGTAAATCAATAAATGTGATTCATCACATAAATGAAGACAAAAACCACATGATTATCACAATAGATGCAGAAAAAGGCCTTTGATAAAATTCAACATCCCCTCATGTTAAAAATTCTCAATAAACTAGGTATTGAAGGAACATACCTCAAAGTAATAAGAGCCATATATGACAAACCCACAACCAGTATCATACTGAATGGGCAAAAACTGGAATCATTCCCCTTAAAAACTGGCACAAGACAAGGTTGCTCACTCTCACCATTCCTATTCAACATAGTATTTGAAGTCCTGGCCAGGACAATCATGCAAGAGAAAGAAATAAATCATATTCAAATAGGATGAGAGAAAGTCAAACTATCTTTGTTTGCAGATGACACAATCCTATACCTATAAAACCCCATCGTCTCAGCCCAAAAGCTTCTTAAGCTGATAAGCAAATTCAGCAAATTCGCAAAATACAAAATCAATGTGCAAAACTTGCTAGCATTCTTATACACTAACAGGCAATCTGAGAACCAAATCACAAATGAACTCCCATTCACAATTGCCACAAAAAGAATAAAATACCTGGGACTATAGCTAACAAGGGAAGTGAAGGACCTATTCAAGGAGAACTACAAACCACTGCTCAAAGAAATCAGAGATGACACAAACAAATGGAAAAACATTCCATGTTTATGGATAGGAAGAATCAATATTGTGAAAATGTACATACTGTCAAAAGCAATTTATAGATTCTATACTATTCCCATAAAACTGAAACTGACCTTCTTCACAAAATTAGAAAAAACTATTTTAAAATTCATATGGAACAAAAAAGAGAGCCCAAATATTCAAGCAATCCTAAGCAAAAAGAGCAAAGCTAGAGGAATCATGCTACCTGACTTCGAACTATATTACAGGGCTACAGTAACCAAAACAGTGTGGCACTGGTATAAGAACAGATACATAGACCAATGGAACAGAATAGAGAACCCAGAAATAAGACTGCATATCTACAACCATCTGATCTTTGACAAACCTGACCAAAACAAGTAATGGGGAAAGGATTCCCTATTTAATAAATGGTACTGGGAGAACTGGCTAGCCACATGCGTAAAATTAAAACTGGACCCCTTCCTTACACCATATACAAAAATCAACTGAAGATGGATTAAAGACTTAAATGTAAAACCCACAACTATAAAAAACCTAGAGGAAAATCTAGGCAATACCATTCAGGACATAGGCACAGGCAAAGATCTCATGACAAAGACAACAAAAGCAATTGAAACAAAAGCAAAAATTGACAAATGGGATATAATTAAACTAAAGAGCTTCTGCACAGAAAAAGAAACTATCAACAGAGTAAACAGACAACCTACACAATAGGAGAAGATTTTTGCAAACTATCCATCTGACAAAGGTCCAATGTCCAGCATCTATATGGAACTGAAACAAATTAACAAGAAAAAAACAGACAAGCCCATTAAAAAGTGGGCAAAGGACACGAACAGACACTTCTCAAAAGAAGACATATATGCAGTCAACAATCATGAAAAAAGCTCAATATCGCAGATCATTAGAGAAATGCAAATCAAAACCACAATGAGATACCATCTCACACCAGTCAGAATAGCTATTACTTAAAAGTCAAGAACAACAGATGCTGGGGGGTTGTGGAGAAAAAGGAATGCTTTTATACTGTTGATGGGAGTGTAAATTAGTTCAACCATTTTGGAAGACAGTGTGGCAATTCCTGAAAGACCGAGAGGCAGAAATATCATTCAACCCAGCAATCCCATTACTGGGTATATACTCAAAGGAATATAAATCATTCTGTTATAAAGATACATGCACTCATATGTCCATTGCAGCACTACTTACAATAGCAAAGACATGGAATCAACCTAAATGCCCACCAATGATCGACTGGATTAAAAAAAAAAATTGTTACATATACACAATGGAGTACAATGCAGCCATAAAAAGTAATGAGATCATGTCCTTTGTAGGGACATGGATGGACCTGGAGGCCATTATCCTTAGCAAACTAACACAGGAACAGAAAACCAAATACCATGTGTTCTCACTCATAAGTGGTAGCTGACTGATGAGAACACATGGACACACAGTGCGGGGGCAGAGAGGAACAACACAAACTAGGGCTTGTTGAAGGGTGGGAGGAGGAAGAGCATCAGAAAGGATAGCTGTTGGATGCTGGCTTAACACCTGGGTGATGGAATGATCTGTGCAGCAAACCACCATGGCACGTAGCTACCTATGTAACAAACCTGCACATCCTGTACATGTACCCCTGAACTTAAAATCAAAGTTGGAAATAAAAATAAATAGCCCTGAGGAACACACCACCCACCTGGTCCCCAATACACATATGCTACTCAATCACTCTGTACTTTTACCCATTCAGGAACTTGTTAGGATAACTTCAGCTTTGTTTTGCTTAGGAGTTTGTTCTTTCTGTCACTTGAAATTTCAAAATGATATGGTCATTTCAGAAGCCAAAATTGCAGTGTCCACACCACATGGAAAATTTGTAGGTCAACACTTTCAGGATTCACCACAATATGAACAAGTCAATACAATGGTGGTTTACAAGGCAATAAATTTTTCCTCCAAGGTTTCGTGGTACCATTTTCATATTAACTTCTAAGTTTGAAAAATTATCTTAACCACCCCCTCCCTTTTCCTGTTGAACACCAATTTTTAAATTATCTGGTGGTTTAATAAACTTCTCTTATTTTTCCACACTCTCTTCAACTGTGCTAGTATTTTTCAGACTACTCTTCTTTCTAAATGCAGGGGGCAGGGAGAAAAAACAAAAAACTGGACTTGAATTAGGAAATTTGGGATTGGCCTCAACTCTGTCATTTATTAGCCATGTGACCTGTGGCTGGTCCTGTGATGCCTCTGAGCCTACTGGGCTCATCTATAAAACAATGATATAAATACCTACACAAGTGGAGGATTCAAAGATATGGTAGTTTGTGAAGAAGCTTTGTAAGTGCCAAGAGGCTACACATAGGTAATTTTTATTCAGAGGCATCTTTGTGACATAAAATATCTGGCAAAAGAATGCATTGACTTTCTTCTTCTCCCACTAGGAAGAAAGAGCACTGTCTCAGGTATCAGCATTCACTGCTGTAATTACAAATGTCTTCCCACTCTGAACTCCAGAAAACTCTCCTTCTCACATTTCAGAACTATCCCAGGCCTGTTCTCAAGAAAGTAACTCTACTCCTACTATTTTGCAGCCCATAGTCTACTGATAACATGTCCATATGCCTTCATATTCTCTAATGTCTCTGCCCCTTGCCTTATCCTCAAGGCTCTACCTCCCTTCCCAGCCTTTCCAAAGGAAGTTTGATTGCTCCTTCTCATACTTCCCATGACTTGGGGATGGGAGTAGAATGACTAGGAGGAGATGGAATATTCCCTACTTTCTTCTGTAGCTTTTAGGTTTCTGCCCCAACATCAACATGCTATAATGTTCCTAGTTTGCGGGGGTGGGGGTTGTTTTGTTTTGTTGAGACAGGGTCTTGCTCTGTCACCCAAACTGGAACACAGTGGTGTGACCATGGGTCACTGCAGCTTTGACCTCCCAGGCTCAAGTGATCCTTCCATCTTAGCTTCCTGAGTAACCGGGACCACAGGTGCATACCAACATGCCCAGTTAATTTTGTAATTTTTTTGTAGAGATGGGGTCTCACTATATTTCCCAGGTTGGTCTCAAACTCCTGGGCTCAACAGATTCTCCTGTCTTGGCCTCCCAAAGTAATGGGATTATAGGCATGAGCACTGAGCCTGGCTCTGTTCCCAGGTTTTAAGACTTTTGTCATATACTTACACATCTCTCCTTTGCCATTTATTGTTGTTCCATTCTGAGACACATTGCCAGGTCTTTTAAGACACTAGGCATCCACTGCTGTCTTTCTTTCCAAAGACATCATCCTCCAAGGCACTGACAACCGTACTGATGCCCCTTCTGACACCACAGTTCACAGATTCTTGTCCTTCAGTGCACTAAGAACTCATCTCTTTGGTACTTCCCCTCTAAGGAAGCATTACAATATAATTGACCATTTCATATGACTAAGTCTCACACATTTTGAAATTTCAAAATGATATGGTCATTTCAGAAGCCAAAACTGTGAGATTCCTCTAATAGACCACAACCTCCTGAACTTCCTATGCTTTCAAATCCTGATTCCTGCTTCTCCTTCCTCATGATAGCATCCACTTCCTGGATCCCTCCCTACTTTTCTAGTGGATTGCCAACTGTGGTCCAATGAATAATGACCCTCCCAAAGGTTTCCACATCTTAATCCCTAGAACCTGTGAATATGTTACCTTACATGGAAAAGGGATTTACAGATGTTATTAAGTTTAGGATCTTGAGATGAGGTGATTTTCCAGGAGCCCAAAGTAATCACAAGGATTCTTATAAGAGGGAGGCAGGAGGATTAAAGTCACACAAGGTGATATGAGGATGGAAGCAAAGACTGGAGTACGCAGCTATGAACCAAAGAAAGTCAGCAGCCTTTAGAAGCTGGGAAAGGCAAGAAAGATTCACCCTGGGGAAGTAGGGAAGACCTAGCACTGACACCTTGATTTCAACCCAGTGAAACTCATTTTGGATTTCTGGCCTCCAGAACTCTAAGATAGTAAGTGCTGTATAAGCCATCAAGTAGGTGGTACTTTGTTACAGCAGCCATAGGAAACTAATATACAACCATAGCTGAGTGGCCTCTTGATTCAGTTCTGAAAGAGCCAATGGTCAATAATTTGTTTTCCCCTTCACCCTAGACTTCTTCTTGCCAATTCTCAACTGACTTCTATTACAATTATGGAACTTTTCATTCCTACACATCCGTTTTTGAGTGATGTTAGAGCAGACCTTAAACTAGTTAATTAGGATCATTTATGAATTGCTGGATTATATAAATTTTCTTTTTCCTTGAAGATTTCTCACCAGTGGCTCAGTAGCAGATGCTGAAAATATTTCTACTCTCTCTGGGTTACCAAATCCACTTCCACCCATTTCAGTCTTGAATGAACCCACCTTCTCTGACAAAATTGAGATAATCTACAACCTTTCAACTTTTTTTTAGAACTGTTTTTAAATATATAATTTATTTTTTCTTTTTAATTGATATATAGTAGTTGTACATATTTTTAGGGTACACATATTTTGATAGATGTACACAAAATAGTTAGAAAAGAAGATTGGAATGTCCCCAACACAAAGAAAAGATAAATGTTTGAGGTATAGATATTCCAATTACCCTGATTTGATCATTACACATTGTATACATGTATCAAAATATCACATACACCTCCTTCTGCTTTTAACTGCCTCTTTTCTTCCCTCTTGTCTCAAATTCAGTGCCCCTTTTCCTTCTCAGTTCTATGTATGTTCTCTCCATATCCCCTAGATCCCATGCCATTCTGCATCTTCCTGGGTCTCACACCATCTATTAGCTTCAATCACTGAAGTGCATCAGGAGTCTAACGCACTGGGAGCTCCACTCCCAGGTTCAGGGAAGCACTACCTAAACCATCCAAGATAAAAATCATTCTCAAGTTGTTTCTCAAGGTCCCCAAAGCTAGATCCACAGCTTGTTTCCTCTTACCATATTTTCTTGCTTTAAATATAGAGACTTTCTCAAGTTGAAGAGAGCATTCTATTGTTTTGCCTTTTGGAGACACACAGGAAAAATAATAGACACAATGACATTAATAGGAATTATCTAAGATCAAGTGGATTGCAAATATTCTATACCATTGTCTCCATAAATATAAAATGATCCATTTGTTTTGTTTTGTTTTGTTTTGTTTTGGAAATTAGGGTCACTCTTCCCATGATACCTAAAGAACTGTGCCCTTTGTGTAATAGACACTCACTAAATATTTATTGAATTAAATATTCAAAACAGCTCATTGAAATGGACATTTTTCATGAACTTCATCATCATGGGCATTGGACTCTTAACCGAAACAGCTAGATTTGCCTTCAGGTAAGAATCTCTCCATCTCTGTCCCCATAAATTTGTTACAAAATAATATTTTCATCAGTGTATAACCTTTACCATGTGGCTTCCCACTGTGAAAACAGAATTATGTGCTTTCTACTGCTGACACTGATATATGCTTGTTATAGGCTTCAAAAATGTCATGTAATAGTTCCAAAAATTTTTGTTGGCAATTGAAGCCCATGGATGAAGAGAAAGAAGCATAAAAGGGAACAGTTGTGTATATATATGTGTGTGTGTATATAAATACATAATAACTGACATTATGTCGATGTTAAAGATGTCAACATTTTGGGGGAAAAATATTGCTTATTTTAAAATGTCTGACATTATTCTAGCCAAATAAATAAAGAACCAAGCTCTTGGAGAAATATAATCCTTTTGAAAAAGATATAGATTTTTTCATATAGCTATTTTCTTTTTGCTTAAATTAATTGCATGCGTATGTAAAGCACACAGACCTATATTTAAAAAGTATATTACATATACTAACCTTCTCAAAATTTGTATTTTCAATCTGTGAATTTACATATATATGAAATATATAAACCATTTCAACGATAGTACCAGAATACATTTTAAATCCCAATTTATGAAAATATCTTAAAGAAATTATGAAGACATTTAAATAAGAAAAGCAATATGGAGTACTGAGAAGAAAGTACATGTTTGAGCTAAATCAACCTGGATTTGAACCTTTATCACTCCCTATGTATTATTTCATAAGTTCAATCCCATTAATACCAAAAATTACATATAATAATATTGTAATTCTCATCATCCTCAATGTTATGGAGCTTAAATGAGTCACAGCCTTTCCAAAAACATGGATTTCTTTTCTTCCTTCTGTTTAAGAACTATATCTAATTTTTCCCCCAAGAATGCCCAACACAATGCTTTAAACAAAGTAGATATTCAACAAATGTTTACTAAGTCGATCAATGTCTTGCAAATCACTTGGCAATGCACATTACCTATTTTCCTCCACACTGAGAAAAACCTTCACAGATCAATCAAGTTAATCATTTCCCTTAACCTAAGAACTACACCTCATTTTCTTTCAGAGAACTTTACATTTTGAGTCTCTATGAGTTTCTTGTAAATTATCTGTCTTCCATGGGGCTTGGCAATCAAGTGGCTAAAAAGAAAAGAGATGCCAAAATTTAAGGAAAAGGAAAACACATCATTTTAGCCATGGTATTGTTTCAGAAGGTTTTATACACTTGACCTTTGATAAACATGTTATTTTTCCCAACAGCTATTCCTGATTTTACTCCAAGGTGGCTTTCCCAAGACCAGAACAAGCTCATGAAAAAAGAGCCCAATCAGGAAAGGGTGGTTAGACTCTAATCATCCTGGGCAGTCCCTGCCTCTTTTCCTTGGTGCTCCTCATTCCCCTGCAGGTACCAAACAGTCCTTTAGCATCCTCATGGGGCCCCTCTCTAGGATTTGGGGAGTGAGCAAAAGAGTCAGCACATCCCAATTTATAGAGGGCAGACCATGTGCAGGGGCTTCACAAACATCATCAACTTTCACCCTTCCAGCATTCCTGCTAGGAGCCCCTCCTTCATTTTCAGAAGAGAGACATTTGGGGTTCAACCAGTTTCAACAGATCATTTGCCCATGTCACAGAAAAAGGAAGGATTAGACCTAGATTTCTTTTTCTTAAGATACATCATATATCACACAACTTGCCCTTTTAAACTATATAGTTCAGTAGTTTTTGGTACATTCATGATGTTGTGCAACTATCACCACTGTCTAATTTGAGAACATTTTTATCCCTCTAAAAGTAAACCCCATACTTTTTAGCAGTTACTCCTTACAACACTCCACCCTCAGTCTTAGGCAACCACTACTTTCTGTCTGTATGGATTTACCTATTCTGTACTTTTGATATAAATAGAATTTCATATTCTTTTTGTAAAAGAAAGAAGTAAACTAGGATATATTTTATATACATATAAAGAACCTATAGAAAGATATTTTAGTCTGTTTGAGCTGCTAAAACCAAATACCTTAGACTGGGTAATTCATAAATAATAGAAATTTATTTCTTACAATTCTGAAGGTTAGGAAGTCTAAGATCAAGGCACTGGCTGATTGATGTCTGGTGAAGGCCTGCTTACTGGTTCATAGAGCCTTCTCGTTCTGTCCTCATATGGTGGAAGGGGCGAGGAAGCTCCCTGGGGTCTCTTTTATAAGGGCACCAATACCATTCATGAGGCTCTGCCCTCATGACCTAATCACCTCTCAAAGTCTCCACCTTCAAATACCATCACATTGTTATTACGTTTAAATATATGAATTTTGGAGGTATACAAATATTCAGTTTATAGCAATGAGGGAAGGGGAAACTGAAGAGATTCTAAGGGTAAGAGGGGCTCAACCCACCACTGTCTGCAGGGGCCGGGGGAAAGCAAGAGAAAGAATGTAGGCAGCTGCTGGAAGCAGAGTGGTCTGACTGACAGCCAGCAAGGAAACAGGGACCTCAAGCCTACAACCGCATGGAATTGAATTGGCCAACAACTCCAAAGAACTTGGAAGTGGATTTTTCTCAGAGTCTCCTGAGGAGTGCCTAGTTGGCTGACACATTGATTTCAGCCTTGTGAGCCCCTGAGCAGAGAAACCAGCCAAGCCAACTCCACTTCTGACTTACAGGGCAGTGGGATTTTGTGTTGTTTTAAGTTGCTACATTTGTGGTAATATGTTGCAGCAGCAATAGGAAACTAATACATACCTAGCTGTATCATTTTTCTTCTTATTATAAATAAAGATTGAAAGCTAGTGGAAAACCAAACAGACCATGCTAAGATAATTGAAAGTAAGGCTAGTTTCTCAGTGACATAACTTATCCAGTCAAAAGGCCATGGTAGTTTTTAAATTTTGCTTTGCGTACCTACGCTTAATAATTTTAGTCTGAAAATTGTAATTTTGACAAAAATCCCCAGGGAAGCAAATCTTTCTAGTAAAACTTGAATGGCAGGCTTATTATCCCAATGTTCTCTGTCTCCTAAATCTAGAGCCTTCCCTTAATACTGAAATTCCAGGATATAAACATGGTTTCTTTCATTCTTAAGAAGTTGGTTAAAACTGATAAAAATTAAATTGATAGACTCTAAAGAGACAGACACTTGGCTTAAAGGAGGATGTTTGCCTTATCTAGGTGAAATGTCTAAAGGTTAACTCTGCACTTTATCTAACCCTTAACCATACAGTTTTTCCTTTTGGTATTGGGTATGTTCCAGAGCTTTTCTAAAAGAGTTTAATGTTATTACATGGGGAAAAGGGTCAAATAAGTGGTCTTTAATACAGAATTAAGATGAAAGTTCTAAGAACACCATTTCTCTTATAATGATTTAGCTCTATATAGCTAACTACTTTGTGTGAAAACAAAAACATTTCAAAATTGACTACATTCTATGAGAAAAAGCAGAAATATATTTCCTACCTAATTTTTTGGAAAAGTTAAATTAATTAATATTGAAAAAAACCCTACAAATTAATCTAGTTGTTGGGTAAAATCTACTTATTTTTAACATCATCTCTCCTCTTCTAAGACCTTCTAAGCACCTCTTGCTACCCACTGCTGATCAATATTTATTTCAGTAGTTCTCAACCCGGGGAGATTTTGCCTCCTAGGGCACATTTGGCAATGACTGGAGATGTTTTTGACTGTCACAACTGGGGGTGTGCTAGTCAATCTAGTGGGTAGAGGCCAGGGGTGCTGCTGAACTTCATACAATGCACAGGACAGCCCCCTCTACAGATAATTGTCCAGCTTCCAAATGACAATAGTGCCAAGTTTGAAAAATTCTGGTTTAGGTGGATCTGGAGAGGTGGGTCAGTAATGAATAAAGATATGGGGTTCTCCATTTAGGACAATTAATGAAAGCCATGTTAGTACAGGATTGTTGTGAGACAGGGAGAGGGATCAGGAAAGAAAGAGGTTTGACCAATGTCTATATTAAACTATATTAAAGTAACAGAAAGAGGGACCAAAAAGTAGAGGCAAAAACCAAGTGATCAGAGAAATAGGAAGACAAGAATAACAGAGTGTCACAAAAATAAGGGGGAGACGATTCTGAGGAAGACCTGCTCAGCAAGGTTGAATGCTATGGAGCAGGAGTGTTGAATGAGCAATTAAGGAAACACCATGACTTTCATAACTAGGATATTATGGGTGACCTCCGAAATATAAGCTTTAAGTGAACAGTGAATTTTGGGGAAGAGTTCAAGGCTTGAAGGAATAGGAACAGATGCTTGTTTTTTTTTTTTTTTTTTTTAATTTCTGTTTATTTTTGTTGTTTTATTGCCTTTTTAAGACAGAAAAAAAATGGAGAATGTGGTTATGCTGACAAAACCACCACCAGGCAGGATAAAAAATATCATTGTGCTAAAAATTATCCTCCAAAATAATTAGCATTTCAATAATTTTAATTTTTTTCACAATTTCAAGCAATCTCAACATTTAAAGAGGCATATATCACATATGACATGTAAAGGGAGATATGAACTATCTTGTGAAAACTGAGACATAATTCAATACAAAGAAGATACTCTTCCCTCCTTGTTCTTCTTATACCTAGTTGTAAACTCCAGTTTATGCAACATCCAACAATTGAAAGTTAATTGGATCTGAACAATTAGTCAACTGGGATGAAGGGAATGCAAAGAGGAGAGCATTGCTTATACTGCTCTCTGGCATGATGACAATCAGTTGGGAAACCAATTTGGTTTTTGTATTTTTCAGCTGATTTTTCTGAATAGTATAGAGAGGTTAACTCTGATTTTCCCATTTGAAACCTAAATGGATTTGACATAAAAACTATTTCTTTAAGTAAAGCATAAAAATAATCTATTCAACTGTCTGCCTCCTTCATGCTGGGCTGCTGGTTGCCATGCTGGACTGCGAACTGTCACACCAGGCTTGAAAAGCCATTGCTTCACATAAAACCCAGGCCCGCCCCCATGGTCCCACATAGCTCTTGATGGGCATGCTCAGTGGCTTCTTGGATCAGGCCTGAGAGCTGGAAAGAGCTGGAAAGTCACTATGGAGCAGCAGACAGAGTCAATCAAACGAGAACTTCCTTTGGGCAAGTGCAACTACAGGAAACAATAATAGACTTCAGATTTCTGGGAGGGATTCTTCTTATCCAGTCTCTTAAAAACAGAAAGCTTTTCTCAGACCCTTAAGAAAATTTAGTTCTAGCTTTCTTTTAGCTTTGGGTTGGAGGGAATGTAGCTGAGTAATAACTAACAAGTATAATGCATTCATGGGGGGGTGGCCAAGATGGCCAAATAGGAACAGCTCCAGCCTCCACCTCCCAGCGTGAGCGACACAGAAGATGGGTGATTTCTGCATTTTCAACTGAGGTACCAGGTTAATCTCACTGGGCGTGTCGAACAGTCGGTGCTGGTCAGCCAGTGCAGCGTGACCAGTGAGAGCTGAAGCAGGGTGAGGCATCGCCTCACCTGGGAAGCTCAAAGCAGAAGGGAATTCCTTTTCCTAGCCAAGGGAAACTGAGACACACAACACCCGGAAAAGCGGGTAACTCCTACCCTAATACTGTGCTTTACCAAGGGTCTTAGCAAATGGCACACCAGGAGATTATATCCCACACCTGGCCCAGAGGGTTCCACGCCCACGGAGCTGCCCTCATTGCTAGCACAGCAGTCTGAGATCTAACTGCAAGGAGGGCAGCGAGGCTGGGGGAGGGGTGCCCGCCATTGCTGAGGCTTAAGTGAGTAAACAAAGCCACCAGGAAGCTCGAATTGGTTGGAGCCCACCGCAGCTCAAGGAGGCGGGCCTGCCTCTGTAGACTCCTCCTCTGGGGACAGGGCATAGCTAAATAAAAAGCAGCAGAAACCTCGGCAGAGGTAAATGCCCCGTCTGATAGCTTTGAAGAGAGCAGTGGATCACTCAGCAACACTTGCTGTTCAGCAATATTCTATCTTCTGCAGCCTCCGCTGCTGATACCCCAGCAAACAGGGTCTGCAGTGGACCTCAAGCAAACTCCAACAGACCTACAGCTGAGCTGAGGGTCCTGACTGTTAGAAGGAAAACTAACAAACAGAAAGGACACCCACACCAAAATCCCATCAGTACGTCACCATCATCAAACACCAAAGGCAGATAAAACCACAAAGATGGGGAAAAAGCAGTGCAGAAAAGCTGGAAATTCAAAAAATCAGAGCGCATCTCCCCCTCCAAAGGAATGCAGCTCATCACCAGCAACGGAACAAAGCTGGACAGAGAATGACTTTGACAAGTTGAGAGAAGAAGGCTATAGTCGATCAAACTTCTCAGAGCTAAAGGAGGAACTACGTACCCAGCGCAAAGAAACTAAAAACCTTGAAAACAGAATGGATGAATGGATAACTAGAATAATCAATGCAGAGAAAGCCACAAAAGAACTGATAGAGATGAAAACCATGACATGAGAACGACATGAAAAATGCACAAGCTTCAGTAACCGACTCGATCAACTGGAAGAAAGAGTATCGGCGATTGAATATCAAATGAATGAAATGAAGTGAGAAGTGTAGAGAAAAAAGAGTAAAAAGAAATGAACAAAGCCTTCAAGAAATATGGGATTATGTGAAAAGACCAAATCTACGTCTGATTGGGGTGCCTGAAAGTGACGGGGAAAATGGAACCAAGTTTGAAAACACTCCGCAGGATATCATCCAGGAGAACTTCCCCAACCTAGTGAGGGAGGCCAACATTCAAAATCAGGAAATACAGAGAACACCACAAAGATACTCCTCGAGAAGAGCAACTCCAAGATACCTAATTGTCAGATTCACCAAAGTTGAAACGAAGGAAAAAATGTTAAGGGCAGCCAGAGAGAAAGGTCGGGTTACCCACAAAGCGAAGCCCATCAGACTAACAGCAGATCTCTTGGCAGAAACTCTACAAGCCAGAAGAGAGTGGGGGCCAATATTCAACATTCTTAAAGAAAAGAATTTTCAGCCCAGAATTTCATATCCAGCCATACTAAGTTTCATAAGTGAAGGAGAAATAAAATCCTTTACAGACAAGCAAATGCTTAGAGATGTTGTCACCACCGGGCCTGCACTACAAGGGATCCTGAAGGAAGCACTAAACATGGAAAGGAAAAACAGGTACCAGCCATTGCAAAAACATGTCTAAATGTAAAGTCCATTGATGCTAGGAAGAAACTGCATCAACTAGCGAACAAAATAACCAGCTAATATCATAATGACAGGATCAAGTTCACACATAACAATATTAACCTTAAATGTAAATGGACTAAATAGTCCAATTAAAAGACACAGACTGGCAAATTGGATAGAGTCAAGACCCATCAGTTTGCTATATTCAGGAGACACATCTCACATGCAGAGACACACATAGGCTCAAAATAAAGGGATGGAGGAAGATCTACCAAGCAAATGGAAAACAAAAAAAAAGCAGGGGTTGCAAACCTAGTCTCTGATAAAACAGACTTTAAACCATCAAAGATCAAAAGAGACAAAGAAGGCCATTATATAATGCTAAAGGGATCAATTCATCAGGAAGAGCTAACTATCCTAAATATATATGCACCCAATACAGGAGCACCCAGATTCATAAAGCAAGTCCTTAGAGACTTACAAAGAGACTTAGACTCCCATACAATAATGGGAGACTTTAACACCCCACTGTCAACATTAGACAGATCAACGAGACAGAAAGTTAACGAGGATATCCAGGAATTGAACTCAACTCTGCACCAAGCGGACCTAATAGACATCTACAGAACTCTCTACCCCAAATCAACAGAATGTACATTCTTCTCAGCACATCACACTTATTCCAAAAGTGACCATATAGTTGGAAGTAAAGCACTCCTCAGCATATGTAAAATAACAGAAATTATAACAAACTGTCTCTCAGACCACAGTGCAATCAAACTAGAACTCAGGACTAAGAAACTCAATCAAAACCACTCAACTACATGGAAACTGAACAACCTGCTCCTGAATGACTATTGGGTACATAACGAAATGAAGACAGAAATAAAGATGTTCTTTGAAACCAATGAGGACAAAGATACAACATACCAGAATCTCGGAGACACATTTAAAGCAGTGTGTAGAGGGAAATTTATAGCACTAAATGCCCACAAGAGAAAGCAGGAAAGATCTAAAATTGATACCCTAACATCACAATTAAAAGAACTAGAGAAGCAAGAGCAAACACATTCAAAAGCTAGCAGAAGGCAACAAATAACTAAGATCAGAGCAGAACTGAAGGAGATAGAGACACAAAAAAACCCTCCAAAAACTCAATGAATCCAGGAGCTGGTTTTTTGAAAAGATCAAGAAAATTGATAGACCGCTAGCAAGACTAATAAAGAAGAAAAGAGAGAAGAATCAAATAGACACAATAAAAAATGATTAAGGGGATATCACCACCGACCCCACAGAAATACAAACTACCATCAGAGAATAGTATACACCTTTACGCAAATAAACCAGAAAACCTAGAAGAAATGGATAATTTCCTGGACACTTACACTCTCCCAAGACTAAACCAGGAAGAAGTTGAATCCCTGAATAGACCAATAGCAGGCTCTGAAATTGAGGCAATAATTAATAGCCTACCAAACAAAAAAAGTTCAGGACCAGACAGATTCACAGCCAAATTCTACCAGAGGTACAAGGAGGAGCTGGTACCATTCCTTCTGAAACTATTCCAATCAATAGAAAAAGAGGGAATTCTCCCTAACTCATTTTATGAGGCCAACATCATCCTGACACCAAAGCCTGGCAGAGACAACAAAAAAAGAGAATTTTAGACCAATATTCCTGATGAACATCGATGCAAAAATCCTCAATAAAATACTGGCAAACCAAATCCAGCAGCATATCAAAAAGCTTATCCACCATGATCAAGTGGGCTTCATCCCTGGGATGCAAGCCTGGTTCAACATACACCAATCAATAAACGTAATTCAGCATGTAAACAGAACCAAAGACAAAAACCACATGATTACTTCAATAGATGCAGAAAAGGCCTTTGAGAAAATTCAACAGCCCTTCATGCTAAAAACTCTCAATAAATTCGGTATTGATGAAACATATCTCAAAATGATAAGAGCTATGGATGACAAACCCACAGCCAATATCATACTGAATGGGCAAAAACTGGAAGTATTCCCTTCGAAAACTGGCACAAGACAGGGATGCCCTCTCTCACCACTCCTATTCAACATAGTGGTGGAAGTTCTGGCTAGGGCAATCAGGCCAGAGAAAGAAATAAAGGGTATTCAATTAGGAAAAGAGGAAGTCAAATTATCCCTCTTTGCAGATGACATGATTGCATATTTAGAAAACCCCATCATCTCAGCCCAAAATCTCCTTAAGCTGATAAGAAACTTCAGCAAAGTCTCAGGATACAAAATCAATGTGCAAAAATCACAAGCATTCTTATACACCAGTAACAGACAAACAGAGAGTCAAATCATGAATTAACTCCCATTCACAATAACTTCAAAGAGAATAAGGTATCTATGAATCCAACTTACAAGGGATGTAAAGGACCTCTTCAAGGAGAACTACAAACCACTGCTCAGTGAAATAAAAGAGGACACAAACAAATGGAAGAACATACCATGCTCATGGATAGGAAGAATCAATATTGTGAAAATGGCCATACTGCCCAAGGTAATTTATAGATTCAATGCCATCCCCATTAAGCTACCAATGACTTTCTTCACAGAATTGGAAAAAACTGCTTTAAAGTTCACATGGAACCAAAAAAGAGCCCGCATTGCCAAGACAATCCTAAGCCAAAAGAACAAAGCTGGAGGCATCATGCTACCTGACTTCAAACTACACTACAAGGCTACAGTAACCAAAACAGCATGGTACTGGTACCAAAGCAGAGATATAGACCAATGGAACAGAACAGAGCCTTCAGAAATAACACCACACATCTACAGCTATCTGATCTTTGACAAACCTGACAAAAACAAGAAATGGGGAAAGGATTCCCTATTTAATAAATGGTGCTGGGAAAATTGGCTAGCCATAAGTAGAAAGCTGAAACTGGATCCTTTCCTTACTCCTTATACGAAAATTAATTCAAGATGGATTAGAGACTTAAATGTTAGACCTAAAACCATAAAAACCCTAGAAGAAAACCTAGGTAATACAATTCAGGACATTGGCATGGGCAAGGACTTCATGTCTAAAACACCAAAAGCAACGGCAACAAAAGCCAAAATTGACAAATGGGATCTAATTAACTAAAGAGCTTCTGCACAGCAAAAGAAACTACCATCAGAGTGAACAGGCAACCTACAGAATTGGAGAACATTTTTGCAATCTACTCATCTGACAGAGGGCTAATATCCAGAACCTACAAAGAACTCAAGCAAATTTACAAGAAAAAACAAACAACCCCATCAAAAAGTGGACAAAGGATATGAACAGACACTTCTCAAAAGAAGACATTCATACAGCCAACAGACACATGAAAAAATGCTTATCATCACTCGCCATCAGAGAAATGCAAATCAAAACCACAATGTGATACCATCTCACACCAGTTAGAATGGCAATCATTAAAAAATAAGGAAACAACAGGTGCTGGAGAGGATGTGGAGAAATACGAACACTTTTACACTGTTGGTGGGACTGTAAACTAGTTCAACCATTGTGGAAAACAGTGTGGCGATTCCTCAAGGATCTAGAACTAGAAATACCATTTGACCCAGCCATCCCATTACTGGGGAGATACCCAAAGGATTATAAATCATGCTACTATTAAGACACATGCAGACGTATGTTTATTGCTGCACTATTCACAATAGTAAAGACTTGGAATCAACCCAAACATCCATCAGTGACAGTCTGGGTTAAGAAAATGTGGCACATATACAACATGGAGTACTATCCCGCCATGAAAAAGGATGAGTTCGTGTCCTTTGTAGGGACATGGATGCAGCTGGAAACCATCATTCTCAGCAAACTATTGCAAGAACAGAAAACCAAACACCGCATGTTCTCACTCATAGGTGGGAATTGAACAATGAGATCACTTGGACTCAGGAAGGGGAACATCACACACCGGGTCCTATTGTGGGGAGTGGGGAGGGGGGAGGAATAGCATTAGGAGATATACCTAATGTAAATGACGAGTTAACGGGTGCAGCACACCAACATGGCACATATATACATATGTAACAAACCTGCACGTTGTGCACATATACCCTAGAACTTAAAGTATAATAATAATAATAATAAAAAGTATAATGCATTCATTCTCTTTAAAGCCTCTACCATACTATTTTAGGGGTAGAACTGAAGCCCAGTGCCATATGCATTTCAGCCCCTGTTGTTTAGCTTTGCCCTGTGTCACAGGGTCTCATCTTAAGTCAGTTTATATGAAGGGCTGTGGACAGAACATCATATTCTTTGTAACTACTGGAAAATAAAGACACCCTCCTTCTGATGTGAGTCCTATAGCATCTTGCATGAAAAGGAGAACATTATATTATTCTTGGTGATGAGAGTAGATGTTACCTAGAAGATACTCACATATACAATTTGATTTCCAATTCATTAGCACATGAGCTGGCTACCCTGCCATGTTCCCCCACTGGTTCAGCAAGTCCACAACCCTCAGTCTGTCCATCCCCCTCTTCCCCTTTCATGACTTTGGCATGACACACACTTATGTCTCTCTAACTCCTCCCCATCTACCACCTTGTCCAACACTTCAGAGTGGCACCCCAGGATCTTGGCATTTAAGTTGTGAAAAGTTACCAGGCCTATGTGTATCAATGGCCCTACTGAACGCTCATACAAAGAAATTATAGTTTAGTGTGAAAAACCCCATTGCCCTTGTAAATGCTGCGATAACACTCATTACATCAGAACAGAGCCAAAGAAAGAAGCTTAGATTTAATCTGTTTTAATCTCAGTTATTTCCTAATATAAAAGACTGTGGGCATTTTCACATTCTTTGGAAAGATTAGCAAAGGCCAACATGAATAATAAATTGACATTTCTGAAGTTCTGGAAGAGCCAAAAGCAATACTAAAGGAAGGCAGACAGATCAAATTTCTGAACAGAATTATTTTTCTTAGCAGAGTTTAAAAGTTAACATTAGGAACAAATGTTAAACAGCTCCGCACGGTTATTTTTCTTTACCTGGAACACATTTTGCCAAACAGTTTAACTGACAATTTAGAAAGACACATCTTGATGTTATTTTTTTTGGTGAAGAGTATGTTGGTTCCCATCAAATTGTTGAATATTTGTGTTAAAAGAGATCTAAAGAAAAGTAATCTACGTCAGCCTTTCATTTCATAAATGAGGAAAGTCAGGCTGAGAAACAGTACCCAAGCATCCAGTGTCATAAAATAACAGATTTATGACAGTTCAGGCCTACGACCCTGGTTTTCTGATGACTTATCCAATGATCTTTTCATTATCTTTGTCCCTTTCCTCAAGAAGATTATATTTTATCATTATATAGTATTAACTTGCTCCATTATAACCACATTCCAGTTTGCTTTGATGTATCTTGAATCAAAATAGCAAAAACAAATTGATTCTTGTGGCTCTACTTGTCTTAATGTCCCACAAAGTCACTGATAAATGCTGTGAGGGTTGGGTCCATCCCAGCCCTTGGATATAGATATATTCACATCTAACAGAATTGTGAAATGAAAAGATTCCTAAGATATTAGTTCTATGACAGGATTCTATATCCTAACACATTCTGCCTTCCCTCTTAGTCCTAGACATGGGATTTAGTCTAAACCAGGGTTTCTCAACCTTACCACTACTGACTTTTAGGGCCAGATAATTTTTGTTGGTGACTATCAACCTGTGCCTTGCAGGGTGCTTAGCAGCATCCCTGACTTCTACCCACTAGATGCCAGTAGCACCCCATCCCTAAATTGTGACAACCAAAAATGTCTCCAGAAATTGCCAGAAGTCTCCTGGGGTGGGGGTACAAAATCACCTCAAATTGCGGATCATTGGTCTAAACCCTTTAGCAATTATATAAACCTTGATACAAAATAGGAGCAAAGCAGAGATGAAAAGTGGGATACAAAGGAACTTACTGGCACCTTTGACTATGAACCTTCCTTGGCTCTAAAGCCAATTAAATGTTTTGGTGAAAAAAAGGAAAGTTGTTTTAATCAACCATATGCCTTTCCTCACTCCCACCATACTTTTGCCTTAAAGTAAGTTTTTGTTGCCATGAAAACAGAGCCTGCCTGTTTGTAATTATAATATTATTCTGCAGCAAATTTCAGAAAGTGCCAATTGGTACACTTCCAACCTCAAATTCTCTCCCTCTTCATCTCCCTTCCCTAGCCAGGAGTTTAGAGAAGAGGAAGGAATGAGAGAAGAATGTCTGGTATCCTCAGCTCTGACCTCTTAATGCCTGCACTCAGCATAAAACTCTCAGGTCTCCAGGACCTGGCAATCAAACCTTCCAACACGGCCCTGTCTCGGACTGAATTTCATTTGCTCAGCATTTTCACCCAAAACCACAGAACTTTGATAAGAGTTAGTCAGGACTCAAAGATGGTGAAGAAAGGGAAGGAAGAGGTAAGACAAGTAGAGCCATGAGAATCAATTTGTTCTTGCTATTTTGAGTCAAGATACATCAAAGTAAATTGGAATTTACTTTGCAAGTAATACTATACAATGGAGCAAGCTAATACTATACAATGATAAACACCCATTCTTTCTTCAATTTTTATTTTTATTTTAAGTTCTGGGGTACATGTGCAGGATGTGCAGGTTTGTTACATAGGTAAATGTGTGCCATGGTGGTTTGCTGCACCTATCAACCCGTCACCTAGCATAAATACCCATTCTTAATGAAAATGAGCTATGGTATTATTTTATTCATAGCCTGTGTTACATCTCTGAATATGTCAGTAATAAACATGCTGTAGAAATTTAATAGAAATATCGAATAGATGTGGTTATAAACATGCTGTAGAAATTTAACAGAAATATCTAATAGATGTGGTTCTTACATAATTTCTTCTCTGGCATTTCATAGCTTGAGATATAATTTACATATAATAATTTGTTCAAATCTGAACTGTAAAGCTCTATAAATTTTTGCATATGTATATATTCATGCAACTGCTTCCCAGATGAAGACATATAACTTTTTCATTATAGAAAGCTTCCCCTATTTCCATCTAGTTAATACCCACCCTTACCTCTCAGGGCAAGCAATATTGTGATTTCTACCAATGAGAGATTAGCTTTGTCTGTTTTTTTATCCCATAAATTAAATTGTACAATATGTACTCTTTGTGCCTTTTTTCCTTAGAAACTCAATGTTTCTAAGGTTCATTCATTCAGTTTTGTGTGTCAATGGTTTGTTCTTTTTTGTTGCTATGTAGTATTCCTCCATCTAAATAAAACACAGACTCCTGTTGATGGATATTTGTGCCTGTGTATATGTATGTGTCTATACGGACTATTATGAATAAAAATGCAAAGAAAATGGGATGTACTAGTCTTTGTGTGGATATATGCACTTGTTTATCTTGGGTATATAACTAAGAATAAAATTATAATACTAAAAATGGAAAATATTAATCATCAAATTGAATTTTTTATATTGTTATAAAGACTTGAAGGACACAATGACCTTCTCCCATTTATTTTACACAAAGGGAATATAGATAAACCTTTTAAATAATTAATCAGGAAAATATATTAATGCAGATGAAGACACAGAACACCTGACAGTAAGGTGAATATAGAATTTTTCATGAAACTGGGAGACTTTCTGAGTGAAAGGGGCATGATCAATATTTATATTGGGACTGTTTAACCTGGACTTTGCTGAGAAAACTGGATCTTATGGCCACTCATGCTAATTCTGACTGAGAAGATGGAAACTAGGCCAGACATCTAATGCCAACTTCAGAATCAACTCCCTTTTTGACCTTGGTCAACTTGTTTAAACCTCTGTCCTTTAATCATGGCATTGGTCAGAATATTCTCCACTGAAATTTTATGAAGACCCCATAAATGGCAAGTCATAAATCATAAACCTCAAAGCCAATAAAGCTGTCCTGCAAGGATTGAGAGCTGGAATGCAGACTTCCAGGGTTGAGATGTATGCTTTCAAGAGCCTGGTTGTACCCGCTTCTAAAGTGCCACTCAATTAATTTATGAGGTTCTCTCTTCTCTTTCATTTACTTTTCCAGTTGTGACTTAAAATAAGTTTTGGCTAGCCACATATGCTCTATGTTATTTCACTGAAAAGATGTGAACTGCAAATTACATCAGTGGTTGCGACACATTTGGCAATATCTTTCCTCTTCATGCTTCAGTCAACTAGACTTACTGTGTGATGAGAATCCCAGAGGCCCAGTGTGACAGTCCCTGAAATTTTCACTAAGTCAAATCCCATGAAATTGTTTCATCAAGCTGACACTTGACATTGGGGGAAAGGGGGTTGGCATTATCTCATCAAAGTTGGTGTTCTTAGGCTCACATGGGACAACAATGCTTTATTTCTACCATGTTTAGAAACTTTAAGGCAACACAAGACAATAACCACAAAACAGCAATGCCATTTGAAAAGGAGGGGCTGCCAGTTTTTGCATGCATTTAAAACTACGTTTGTCAAAAACAAAAAGCAAAAAGATAGAAAATAGGTCTCTTGCAAGGGAAACAAGGTATACCGGCTACATTTAGAATGTCCCCAGAGTCACTGGATTGAAATAATTAATTGCAAAGAAAGAATAAATTTAGGTAAAATAATGATAATCTGATATTAAGGACATTGTGTTTCCTACTATAGAAAAACAGCCATTCCAAGTGAATTCATTGGGGAGTCATAACCTGTTGCAAAATTACAAGTTAGAACAAGGACTAAAAATATAGCATAAAATCAGAAACTAAAATACTATTTATAACATGAATTCTTTTTTATTTACTTTTAAAAAATTATGGATACATAATAGTTGTACATATTTATGGGGTACCTGTACCCCATAAATTGTTATATATATAACTATACATGTAATAGTTTTTATACAAGCCTGTAATATATAATGATCAGATCAGAGTAATTGGGATAGCCATCATCTCAAGAATTTGTGCTAGGAATATCCAATTCCACTCTTTTAGTTATTTTGAAATATACAGTAAGTTATTGTTAACTATCAGCACCATATTGTGCTATTGAACATTAGATCTTATTCCTTCTATGTAACTGTATTTTTGTACCCATTAGCTATCCCGTCTTTAATCCCCCTCATCTAGGACATGAATTCTTTGTGGATAAACTTTTGTTTTATAAAATCATCATTATCTTACCGCTAAGTTAATATTTTCGAAGTATAAAACATTTTTCACTGAGTGTATGCCTTCTAGATTTCAAATACAAAAATGTATCCACATTCATTAATTTCAAAATATATACTATGTTTTACATAAACATATATATTTTTAAGTTTTTAAAAATCCATGTCTATTTCTAAATCTGAACACACACACACACACACACACATATACACCATACACAGTCTTCTTCCTACCTTTTGAGAGTCACTGCCTTCTGAAAAAACCCTTCCTAATGTAAATTTTCATAAGCAAAAAACAAAATCATCATTAATATGGCAAAGTTTTTAAAATGGTAAAGGTTTTATACATTTCCAATGCCCAAATTAAACCTATTTATGCTAAAGCAACACCAAGTCACACTAAAATGAACCCGGTAATGTCAATATTTAACACAAGTTGTTATAACACAACATAACAAGGGAATAGCCCTTTAATTCATCACTAACATGGTTACCTATCTGCATATGTTCCATTCTTTCCTAGCAGTTATGTATCATGCATATCACGCATGTAAACCTGTGATCATAACACACGCATTTGACCATCATTGTTTAAGTAATTGCACTTTTAGTTAAAAAATAAAAAAAAAGAAAATGAAACTACCAGTGATAACAATGCAAATGCACCTGAGATCACGACTATTCCAAACCAGCAAACCAGGAGTTCTCTTGGAGGAAGAGATGGCAAGAAGCACCAACTGTTTCGTGCCTGTTCCATAAAACATGGCCATCTATTTTCTTTGGGCCAACCAACGAGCATTCAAATGCCCTTCCATCTGTCCTCTACCAAGCCCAGTCATCATGACTGGGTCATTCTTCTCTAGCGTTCTTTAAAGACAGCCAAGCGGACACAGGGGTGCTATCTGCAGAGTTTGGTGAGGACTTGATCAAAGATAAGGTGACTTTTGAAGCTGTCCCATATTAAGAGGTGTCTAGATAAGACAACAGAGTAGAGGAACAAAAATATACCATTTCAGTTAGAGCAAAAGTATCTTTATCTGTGTTTGTGTTAAACACATGTATGTCCATGTGTGCCGTGATGCATCTAATCACAGTTGGCAAAGTGTTCCTCAGTAATTTGCTGAGCTAAGAGACTTGGTGTCACTGGGAGAGAGTGAAGCCGACATAAAGAGTGTAATGCTTCCTTTGATAAAGACAATTCATCTCATCCCAATGAGTCTCTCCTTTTGCTTGGGATGCCCAAACTCTCCAAGGAAGGAGTGGAAAGAACAGAAAAGATGAGGGAGACAGGAAACCAGAGCAGAGGAGAAGAGGAGATACAGCAACCTGAGACAGAAAGTTAAAATCTATCGAGGATGGGAATTAGAGAGTTGCAGGTATGGACAGGGCCTCAGATACTTCCCACTCTAACCATCTTTCCCACTCTGAAGGAAGCAGGAAAAAGAGTACTGGGGCATCAGCCAGTCCTGCCCAGACTCCTCAGAGCCACCATTTTCACCCAGACTCTGTCTAGAACCCAGGTGGCTGCTCAACTCAGCTCACTTTGTACATGGGTCTCTGCATCCTCTCTGAAAAAAGTTAGGTGCTGGTCAGTTGAATGTGGCTATAGAAAGTAATGAGGAAGTATTCATGGAGATGACCAGACAAGTGGAGCCTTCTTAAGAGGAGATGCCTTAGGACTGGAATCCCTTAATCCATGGTTTTCAGCCAGGGGCATTTCTGACCCCTGGGCAACCTTGAACAATGTCTGGAGATATTTCCAGTTGTCACAACTCAGGGTAAGGGAGGATGCTACTGGCTTCTAGTGAATAGAGGCCAGGGATGCTGTTAATGTCCTAAAATGAACAGGGCAGCCGCCACAACCAAGAATTATGTGGCACCAAATGTCACTAGTACTGTGGCTGAGAAACCCTGGCCTAAAAGAAGCCAACCCTAAAGGTCAGCTTGGTGATGCAGGAGCAGCCAGATTACATGGCTAAGAGGGACATAGTTAGACAGAGTCAGACATGGGACATCTCTGGGCTTCAGAAGGACTTTAACTCAAGTGGATGAACAAATGAGAAGTCAGAATTGTGTTGCTGAAACGTCAGAAGTTTCAAAGTCAGAATCAAGATTCCAGCAATTACTTGATGTTTCCCAGTCTTCATTTTTTCATCTGTAAGACTGGGATCCTAACATTGCTCCATAGGAATTTGCTAAGACTAAAGAAGATATTATTGAACATGAAGAACTTCTCACCAGTGATTGGCAAGTAACAGGCACTTCACAAAAAGCACTTCTCTTCCCTTTTCTTGCTCTAGGTAACCTCTGGAATGAACATTACAGAGATATAGCAAGGAAGTGGATGGTTGGATCTTTTCCCCACAGCCTGACATTTTCAGAGCTCCTTGATCTTCTTTCCCTTTGTAATTTTTTCTTTCTACCCCACCTCCTTCTAAGAACGGAAATTTCCCATCCATCAGTGATCACAGACTCAGGCAAAGGCTTGAGGTGTAACTTTTTTCACCTTGTGACTCATGAAAATACAGTAGGGTGATCTCACCAGGAATCTATGCACATAAGAGACTAAAGAGCCTCATAGAAAATAACTTACCCTGGAAGAATAAAAAATCAACGGGAAAAGAGTGTTTCAAGGACAACAGCAAACTTTGAAAGAAAGGGGTCATTCTAAGCACAGCATAAGCCTCATCACGAATTCACCCTCAATCTCTGGACAAGGAAACATTAAAAAATACCTAGTAAGAACCAAAATTGTTTCTGCAAAATTTCTAAGGGCTACTGAAAGCACAAATATTATTAGATTTATAACTATGAAGGAGAAGCTGGCATTAGTGGAGACTTTGCTTATGAGGGCTGCCCACTTTATTCTGACAACCAAGTTGGTGATATGGTGGCCTCTATCCACCTCTATTCACCTTGACAGAATGCATTGGTTGCAACTGTAGCAGCAATGCTCTTTTTAAGCAATCAAATTCCTCCCCACAGAGACTCAGAGGAGGGGAAGAAAGAGGTGGTGTACTAGTCCGTTTTCACACTGCTATAAAGAACTTCTGAGGCTAGGTAATTTATGAAGAAAAGAGATTTAATTGACTCACAGTTCCATAGGCTGTACAGGAGGCACAGCTGGGGAGGCCTCAGGAAAATTAAAATCATGGTGAAAGGGCAAAGGGAAAGCAAGCACGTCTTCACATGGCAGCAGGAAAGAGAGAGAGTAAAAGGGGAGATGCTACACATTTTCAAACAACCAAATCTCATGAGAACTCTATCATGAGACAGCATTGGGGGGATGGTGCTAAACCATTAGAAACCACCTCCGTGATCCAATTACCTTCCACCAGGCCCCTCTTCCAACATCGGGAATTACAATTCAACATGAGATTTGAGTGGGAACACAGAACCAAACTATATCAGGTGGTGTGCATTCCCGCAGCATGGGGAGGACACATAGAGTACAGTGGGCACATTCTCTGGATATCCCCAAGATTATGGAGGGACAACTTGAGCAGTGGAGGCCAGAGCAGCCAGAGAAACACTTTTGGAGGTTGCCACTTCGCATTCTTTTCTTACTCGAACAGTTATGGCACAAGTTATAGTATAAGAGTAAACCATTATTCTCTCAGAACATCCAGTGGGTCTGCTTTCCTGTTGCTAAAAATCCTAACACCAGGTTTCAGCAGTAACAATAAGATGTTCACTGTGTCCCTGTAGCCATGCAAATACTGCAGAGCCTCAACTTGAGCCCACAAACCTTTGACAGGCCAGATCCACTATAGCACATGATGGTGTTATGGGTAGGGGGAGGGAAATTACTGCTCTTATAACTTAGCTGATTCTCAATTGATGCTTCTAAGTTGCTGTATCCTCACTTCCCCACTAAAATTAATACATTGAGTCCAAATCTTTCTGCTTAGGGTAAGGAAAAGTAAAGCTAAGGCTGCTCGACTTGCCTTATGGCGTGCTGTGAGACAAACGAGAGCCCAGGGTCCCTTGCTCACCTTGACCATCACTGCCTGACCCTTGGAATCTATACAGTGTAAATAAAGATCTGAGGGAAAAAATTCCTGGCTCTCTGTGATGTTTTAGAGGAATGCAAAAAATTAGACCTAAGGCATTTGCATTGAAACTCTTACATTCCATTATTCATATCTGAAGCTCTTTTGCTGGTTCTTTATGTCTTTTTATGGACAGGATGTTAATCTTAAATCAAGATTGTAAAATTAAACAATTTTAAATATATGCATGCTTAACTAAAAGATTTTAGAGATTAAGAATCATTTGTAAAATTAGATTTTACATATTTGATTTAAAAACATGTATTGAATGTTAGCCCCAAGTCCCCAAATCCATTCATTTGTAGGTACTAAAGGCTCCCAAGAGGTGAGTTGATTCTAGCCCTAGCCCAATTAATCCTGACTCTAAACATTATATGTGTATTTTTATTGAGTGCTTCCTACATGTCGGGGTACTGGGCAAAAAGCTGTTTGAGCACTGTATCTAATATGTCTGCAATACTTCCCTGTTCACTGTGGGGAAGAAATGTTTCACTCTCCTCTTAATTTTCATATATATATATATGCATCTGTATCACACTTCCCTCTTAATTCTCTTATATATGAATAATTTATATGTGTATATGTGTGAATACACACACATGCATTTATATATACATAAAGATAAATGGCACCTAAAGTATGGCATCAGTGCTCACTCCAGCTCATTGATTCCCATGGGTTTGTGGGGCCAATGTCAAGCTTTTCATGAAAACAAAAATTTCTGAACTTTTTATTTAAATATCTTTGTTATAGTCTGAATTATGTCTCCCCCAAATTCATATGTTGAAGTCCTAAACCCAGTATCTTAGAATGTGACTGTATTTGGGGATAGGGCCTTTAAAGAGGTAATTAAGGTAAAATGAGGCTGATAGGGAGGGCTCTATTCCAATCTGACCAGTGTCCTTATAAGAGAATCTTTGGGACACAAAGAGACACACCAAGGATGCATGCATACAGACAAAAGACCATGTGAGGACACAGCGAGTAAGTGGCCATCTGCAAGCCAAAGACAGAGGACTCAGAAGAAACCAACCCTGCCGACACCTTCATTTCACACCTCTGGCCCCCAGAACTGTGAGAAAATAAATTTCTGTTGTTTGAGCTACCCAGTCTGTGTCATTTTGGTATGGTAGTTCTAGAAAATGAATACGCTCTCATTTTTGAAAATTCAGGTTTTTAACAGCACTGTGTAGGTCAAACAAAAACACAACTAAAATGAAGAATGAACTCTCATACATAACGGGAGTGTGCATAAATTGCTTCAATCTCTATGGAGGGTAACTTGGAAATATCTATCAAAATTAAAAATGATTATTTTTGAGTCAGATATTCCATTCCTAAACTATTTATCCTGCAGAAATATTCTCATGTGCGAAGTAATGTGTTCAATATTTGTTGCATCATTTCAATACAGCAAACCACATACATGACCACTGATATGGGACTAGTAAGTAAATTATAGCACACCTATACAATAGAATTCTGTGTAGTTATTTTTTAAATGAGGCAGCTCTATATAGAATGATTTTACAGATAGAGTGCCAAGTTAAAAAGTATCAGAACTCTGTGTGTGTGTGTGTGTGTGTGTGTGTGTGTGTATAACCATTTGTGTGAAACAATGTGTAATGTGTTTCAAAATGGCCCCTCAAACTGGGATGTGAAACAGAAAAAAATATATCTGATACTGAAGTCAGGGTTTTTGACCATGACCTTGAGGTATTTACTAGGGACACCATACCTATACCCAACCAAGATCTCTCGGCCCATTTCCAGATGAGCACTCAAATTTCTCAGTGCAGTTGGAGCCCTGCCCTACACAGCTAAGACAGGCTGTGATCATCAGACTTCATTACTTCTTTTTCCCTGGGCAGGCTTCTACTCTGGCCTTTCCTGGCCCCTCCCTGCTTTGCCACTAAACACTGCCTGAAATATGGACAGCCTACCCAGAATGAACTCTCCCTTTGTGATGTCTCCTTGGGTGCCAACAAATGGGCTACTACTATCTCCCTCTTTTGAGCAAAGGCTCTCTATGACCTGGTTAAAGCATTTAGCTTAGGTGGCAAGAGTATTCCATGGAGCATAAGAACCTCATTATTTATATGATCAACTAAATCTTACAAATGCTGCATACAGTTGCATACTCACAAACACATTAGCATATAAAGACTCTGAAGTCTCCGCAGTGCAGAAAAGTGGTTGCCCTTTTTCATCCCACAGTTGCCCAAGATTATTTAACTTATGAATCTTCCCTCTTTGTTGCACATCTATGTACATCATGTAAAACTAGTATTTCCTAGTGTGTAACACACTTGAGAAAATCTCTTCTAAGCCAAGTCCAGCTTCCATTCTTTTTTCCAGCTTGCTCTTCATAGAAGAGACTCCAATTACCTTCCCAAACAAGGCTCCAAGGATTACCGCTAACAAGAAGAATAAAACAACAACAACAACAAAAATAAGACTAAATAGGAGAGGGAGAGAAACCCAATAAAGAGGCAAAATTTTTAATTAAATGTCAAATTTTATAATTTGATGGTTCTACTTATTTCAGATTAAGAAAAGAAACCTGATCATGGAAACTAATAAATTAGAATCCAGGAGGCAAGCAGGCAGGAGAACAGACAGGAATGTTGAAGGTCACGGCAGGCAATGGGTCATAAATCAGGAGCCAAGAGAACACAAACACCTGAAAGGAGGTCAAGGTCAATGGTTCTACTCTGGACAACTCACCAGGAACCATTAAAAAGCCATGGGAGTGAGATGGCTATAGATTCTTACCCAACAGATGATTAAAAGATTACTAATTTGGTTTGATTGGCCTGAATTCTCAACAGCCAACATGTTTACGCATGTTGTACATCTAACGGAGCACCATTAAGATGGCTGACACTGTAGATCTGTGTATTTATTGACATAATTCTGACAGACTTTTTCTAACAAAATGTTTATATATTTTTTGTTTGTTCATTTGTTTCGTTTTTGAGATGGAGTCTCGCTCTGTCACCAGGCTAGAGTGCAGTGGTGTGATCTTGGCTCACTGCAACGTCTGCCCCCCAGGTCCAAGCGATTCTCCTGCCTCAGCCTCCTGAGTAGCTGGGACAACAGATGCACGCCACAACGTCCAGCTAATTTTTGTATTTTTAGTAGAAACGGGGTTTCACCATGTTGGCCAGGATGGTCTTGATCTCTTGACCTCATGATCCGCCTGCCCCGGCCTCCCTAAGTGCTGGGATTACAGGCGTGAGCTACTGCACCCAGCCCAAAACGTTTATAACAATATAGAAATACATTATATTTCTAACTCATGCAAAGGTGCCATATGAGCAAGCAACAATCCTGCCCCAAGATCTGCCTGGTCTCTGGAAGGACATGGAGGTAATGGCAGGAGGGCAGCTCTTGAAATCAGATGACCTGCATTCTATACCCAGCAGTCTTCCTCACCATTTTAGGTTTCAATGTCCTCATCAGCAAAATGAAATCTGTTCTAGATGATGTTTCAGTTACATGAATATATTAGATTCTTTCTCACCTCTGATTTTTCACATATGCTATTGCTTCTACTTGGAATGCTTGTCCTTCACTCATCCCCAGGCTGGCCCTCCACATTCTTCAAGTCTCTGCATAAATGTCAAATTTTCCAGAATGCTTTCTCTTCTACCTTGGTTAGATCCCCTACTCAAGGCTTCCATCAGACATCCTCCACCCACCATCAATTCACATCAAATGTTATCATAATTATTTTTTTCACTGTTTGTCTTACCCACTAGACTTTAAATACCCATGGACAGAAAACCTCTCTCTCTCTCATTCAGGGCTGCGTCTCCACTACCAAGCACACAGTAGAAACTCAATAAAAATTTGTTAGATGAAGACATGAACAATCTTAAAATTTATATGGAGACCAATACATCTTTTTTTAACTTTTAAGTTCAGGAGTACATGTGCAGGTTTGTTACACAGGTAAACTTGTGTCATGGGGGTTTGTTATAGAGATTATTTCATCACCGAGGTATTCTCATTTTTTAAAAGAATTTTTCTGTATCTAGTATGCCACTTTGTTTGTCAAAGTTAGCCAAATTCACTTGTCTCCTACTTAAGAAAGTTAATTTTTGAATTCTGATTTCTTATCCCTGCACATTTTTATAAAAATAAAGTGCTATATAGGCACAAATATATTCTTATAAAGTTGTATATGTTTTGAGCGTGTGAAAACTAATTTCTACTTTAATTGTACTTAGCAACTCAAATGGAATGGAGTCGTCTTATTAATAAATACCCCTCCTCCCAATTTACTTAGCAAATTCAGATTAATTAGGACCATTTTACTTTAAAAGAGTGGACTCTTGGTGTTAACAGTGGGAGTGGTTGTGAGGGAAGTTCTGTTATTATCGATATGGAAATATCTTGATCATTTTCTCAGGAAAAGAAATCAAGATAAAGAACACGAGAAGTGTGATTTGCATGATCCCCCCACCTTGGTCCCATCCCCCAGTCTTCCAGAGGACTTCGTCTTTGGCAGTCATGTTTTGGAAGGCCAAAAATGATCCTCTGATACTAAAAGGGAATAGAAAGATGAGACCAACTGGATCTTATTGCGAAAAGGGGCAGCATTTGAGGGAGGTGGCATATACCCCTACAGGAGGAAGAATTTACTCCCTGGGAGGTAAGATTCTCAGCACTCACAGATGTTTAACAGCACAGACTGTGAAGCTGGACTGCCTGGGTTCAAATCCTAGCTCTACCCTACTATCTGGGGAAACTTTGTATGCTACTTAATGGTGTGGTGTCAAGCTCACTCATCTGTAAAAATAGGGATAGTTATGGCAACTACATTATAGGGTTGTCATACCGGTAAAATGAGTTAATGCATTCTGGAGATTAGAAAAATGACTACCATAATAAGTTCTCAATACTCATATATGTCAAGTTGGACTTATATTATGTTTAGCTCTATATTCATGGGCAGGGACTGAGAGGGAATTGCTTTTGTAAGATACAGAGTACACGCCAGCCTAGCCTGAGGAAATTGGCAAAAACTGAAATGGCAAAGTTCCTTTGGGTAGGGGAGCCCAAAAGAGCTGAGGTCACTTAGAGGCCAGACTATAATTGCTTGAGATTCTCCAAATTCTCTGACTTTGGTGTAGGCAGTGGTAGCAAGGGAGAAGACAGAAGGCAGGTGAAGACACCAGTTAATGCAGTAAGGGTGACAGAACTGGGAAACAAAAGCAGCCAAGAAGCAGAGATGGGAAATGCCTGGAGAAGATGATCACTAGACTCCCCAGTTAAATGTTTGCTAGGCTTTCCTTTTTAGGTGCCTTCTGGAGAACAGCATAACAAACTACCTCATGGTATAGGAGGCATCTAGAGCCCAAAGCCTGTATAATTGTTCCTCAGTTTTTTCTCAACAGGGAAAATCCTATTAGATAATTCCAAAGTGTTCCAATCACCCAGCCTCTTTTAATGGTGCCCCCTGGAGTTGTGTAACACAGATGCTGAGCTGAGAGATCATAAATTACGTTTCTCCATCTATAAGTAATTTGTTAGCCTATTATTTCCACCTTATAATTCTGTACCGTTTCCTTTCACTGCATAACAGAAACTAATTTATATCTGCAATTAATTTTTGCATTTATTTATGTATTTATTTAGAGACAGAGTCTCACTCTATTGCCCAGGCTGGAGCACAGTGGTACCATCTTGGCTCACTGCAACCTCTGCCTCCTGGGTTCAAGCAATTATCCTGCCTTGGCCTCCAAAGTAGCTGGGACTACAGGTGCATACCACCATACTCAGTTAACTTCTGTATTTTTAGTGAGAGAGGGTTTTACCATGTTGGCCAGGCTGGTTTCGAACTCCTGACCTCAAGTGATCTGCCTGGCTCGGCCTCCCAAAGTGCTGAGATTACAGGCGTGAGTCACCGTGCCCGGCCAGTATTTTCATTTAGAGGCTACTGATTCATCACTAAGTTGTCAGGAGTGATATGTGTATGTTAAATAACCTCTTTTAAGAGGTTATTTAGAAGAGGAAGACACAATTATTCACTTCATTTATAAGAGTTGGTCTATTACAATTTGGTTGTTCCTTTCACAAAGCATTTGTGACATTGTTAGAACTTGTCATTAAGTCCCTTGGCGGAGGGCTCTACCTCTAATCTTTGCCCAGCACTAGCTTCTTACTGTCCTATTTTCTCACCCATCTCACACACTGCAACTGAAAATTGTGGCTGGGCTTGCATATGTAATTAGAGTTGTGCCTCTTTGCCAGGTGGTTTCTTCCTCCTCTACTAATTAGTCTAGTTTTCCCTTTAAGGCACACAGGAATTATCAGTTAAGTCAAATGAAAACAATAGTCTGGGTGATGTCAGTTTTTGAAACTGTTGATTACTTTCCATATTATATCATATGGTCATGAGGATTACTCTGCACTTATGGGTAAACTATTCAGCTACTCATTAGCTCAATCCAGACACATCGAGGCTTGTCCTGGTTTAACTAACTTTTAAGCCATGTGACATGGAAAAAAACGAATTATTCTTCAAGAGTTAAACTGACTATCATGCTAAGACCTTCCATTCCTGATGGCATTTGTAGTCATTTTTCTCACAACCCAACAGTTCCAAGACAAGGATTTGGAAGAAAAAGCAACAAAAATAATGGTGCTTGGATATCTCTTAAGAAGCTAGAGTCATATTTTGCAAATATATTATTGTCCATTTTTCAAGCATCCTAACAGGATGTGATAGACTCAGAAGCTTCCCAGTAGTAGCATAGGTTGTTCCAACACTTTCAACGTACTAAATTCAGAGGTTTATGGTTACCCTAGCACAAAGAATAGCAGCTTCAGATGTTGGTCATGCGGCAATTGTTACTCTTACTCCCATCTCTGGGAGTTCTCGAAAACTGTGGTCCCAGAACCAGCAGCATCAGTATCACCCATACACTTGTTAGATAGGCATATTTTTATGGCTCACTCCAGACACAATGAATCAGAAACTCTGTGGGTGGAAGTCAGCAATCTGAATCTTAACAAATTGTCTGGGTGACTCTGATACATCTCTATCACATGGAGCCCCATTGCCAACCATAAGGCCAAGTAGATATGGGCAAAGCAGGTCTGTACAGGTTTTGGTGAAATCCTTAAAGCTCATACTGTTACCATGAGTCTTAGACCACAGAAAGCACAGTGTTAGAATCATTGTTAATTCTATGCAGAAAAGGAAGAAGGAAAAAAATACGCCAATTTCCTGGTAAATTTCCCCAACGGTTTTAACAATCTTTACCATATGCAAAGTATAATGTTCTCAAAGATTAAATACCACTCTTGAGACTTAAAGAAAAGAGAATAGAAGACCATACTTGGGAAAAGAAATCTCTCTCCTGCTATGGGAGAAATATAACACTTATTATTAGGTAATTCAAAAATCTGTTGCACTGGTTTCTAAGACAAAGAAAACTTAGACTGGGTCGCCAAGATGAATGAGAATACCTTTCCAGAGTGACTTTTTCAGTGTTGACACACAACTTCTAACAAGAAATGTTCCTAAAGAGTTTAACCTAATTACTAAAGTTCTCTTTACTCCTGTCATAAAGGAAGGGGAGGGGAGTTCAGGTAAAATTGCCTTGAAATCGGAGTCCCAGACTCTTACACATTCCTTACATTCATGGCATTCATGACACTATCAGGAGACCACCCATAAAGACAGACAAAAGGAGATGGACTGACGGCAGCACAAATACTAATTATCAAAGCCATTGCCAAGTGGTTATCCCGTGGAAACACATTTCTGTATAGTCGGTAAGTGACAGCAATGATAACTGAGAGTATGCCAGCCAGTAGAAGAGCATGAACAGAACAAGATTCTTCCTGACCTTATCAGTAAGAGAGGACTTTGAGGGAATGGAGATGCCTGGGCACTGAGGTCACCAGCACTCAAGAGGCCACCCCACCATGTCCTCATCCTGTGTGAATCCAATTGCTTACTTGGATTAGCTTTGCCACTTTACAATAGATGCTTAGAGGAAATCAAAATAATTTATCATGCTAAGTGAAATTATACGAACAGGACTAACCGGGTAATTTAATGAAGAGGCACAGCCGCTTTGTTCATTAGCATTGGCCTTGGTCAAATTATGGAATTTCTCATTGCTTCAGTGACCTCATGAGTCTAGTGTGAATATTATTGCCAACATATTACTAGAAGACTCTTGAGAGAAATGGATAAAAAGGGTTGGGTTCTGTTGTATTGTACTCTAAAATTTTGAATGCATTTTTATTTGTATTTTGATGAACAAATTAGAAATAGCCCATATTCCAAGCCATTCTCACTGGAATCAAGTGAGGAAATCACTAAACCAGTAGGCAAGTATCATATTTTGCCTAACACTGAATGTTAAAAAAAAGACCAGTGAAATGCTTCTATTAATAGCAGAGTTCTTCATTCAGTGTGTGTGTGTGTGTGTGTGTGTGTGTGTGTAGAAAGAGTACTTTAAGCCAACTAAAAGGCTAGATTGCCAACAGATCCTAGGAGTCTGAGAAGTTTGAGATAAGCGATGGTGATATAAACATCATTAAGCACTGAGTCTTTTAGAATACATACTCTATAGCTCTCCAGCAAACCAAGTCTTCACATGAGGAAGTCACTGAGGCAGCAGGTAGATGCCATGGTCCTGGTCATTAAGGTGACTCTACATTCACTTCTGCTTGCTAATGGCATCTCTTTGGGCCAGCTCCGAACCTCTCCCTAAGCAACATCAGTCCTTTAGGCTTAGCCAGCCAGAGTAGCTATGCCACGGCCCAAGGGCAGGGCAATTAAGATTCATTATGTCATATCAAGGGAAGAATTCCAAATACTGGGCCCTTCACCAACAATGCAGCATCCTCACCCTCCCACTTCAAGCCCTGAAATGTTTTCAGTAAAAATAACTTTAGCTAATCACAACTGCTAGGAAGGACAGAGATAATCTCAGTGAGGTCACAACAAGCTAAAAATAAGTTTTTTGAGATCAAAGAGTTATACTAAGAAGGAGACAGAAAATTGAGGATATAATAACTAATCTTATATCTTTCTGCTCTTTCTGAACCTCAGTTGGGGCTTGGATGCTGGGATGAAGGTGTTTGTCCCACACGCCAAGCCGTATGCTGAATCAATTCCTAGTTCTATACAGAAAAGAAATATCATTTTAGTCTCAGATAAATTAATAGTATGCAGCTCAATAACTCAAAACAGAAAAAGTCATCATAGTGACAGAGTTGTAAAAGTCAGTTGCAGGAAATTGCACAAAATAAGCAGAATAAATATTACTGGAGTGAATTGGATGTTTTATACAACAACCACCTGACACTCCAACTTTCTTTCAAATTTCACTTTTCCTCCCCTCTCTTTTTTGCCAGATGAATGTACTTCCAGCTGGACTTAAGAGAAGCAACGGTGTCAAACAACGATTCATTAAGAAATACACACCTGTCATAAACGCAAGACCCTCTCAGGGGATATATTGAATTGCATTCCATGCTTCCTATGAAAAGGTGCAATGAAAAAAAAAAAAAAACAAATTAACTATCAACTACCAGATGTTTCTAGCATCTCTATTAGTTTGGGAAAGATGAAACAATTGCTGCATTGTACAGATGTGTAACTCACATAAGTATTTCGGATGTGGGAGGAAGGCTCAACTAAATGTGTCTTGAGAATAATTGATCTTTTCTTTTTGGCACTGCTTCATAATAACAGGAAGAAATCTCCTCCTCTCCTTGAATTGACACATTTTTTACCACCACTAAGAATAAATGAACATATATCTAAAGGTGCAAGCGTATGGATATGCATTTTCAGTCTGACTTTGCTTCACTGCATCAATTATAATTATCTTGAACTTCCTGGTGACACTCATACATGCACGTTTCATTATTTGAAAGCTTTCTAGTCAGAGAAAGTTCTAAGTACTGTAAATCCCATTCTCCAAATAATAAGAATGGAGTCTGGTGAGGAGAGATTGTGTGGTCAATGGTACAGAGAAGGACAGAGCTAAAACTATTAGAACCTATGCTCTAAAACTATTAAGAGACAATATATACAAAATGTTTGAGTTACTCTTGTCCTCACAATCAATGCTTGACGTTCTAGTATATGGAGAAGTCATCAATATGTGTTACTCAAGAAAAGGGTCAGGAGTATATAGTGGCAACAGCCTCAACTTCTGCCTATGGTTCCACATTATTGCATCTCCCAAGTGAATGGGCTTTGGCTTCAGTCCTTTGTCATCTCAATGCCACAGGAGAGCTAAAGAACGGAAAGCAGAGGGGGAATGCCATTTTATGTCATGGAGTACAGGGCTCACAAACAGGCTTTAGCTCAACATGCCAGATCTGATGGATTTTCTCTAGTGACTGTCCAGCCTCTAACTGGAAAAGGATTCTGAGGTTGTATCTGGGCTTAGGTAGGAAGAGAGTTGAAATCTATTAGCAACATTTGCCAGTACTTTGGAAGGAGATGCTATCAGCTCATGAGGAATTTTCCACCTTGGGGTCCTGTAACGGTTAAGAATGTGGACTTTGAGGCCAAACCGATCTAGGTTCAAATACCATAGCTATACTAACTACAATCTCTGTCACACTGGGAAATTTACTTAACCTCCCTAAGACTTGATTTTATCCTCTCTCAAGTAGGGCTAACTAATATTATCCAAAAGAGCTGATATAAAGATTAAATGAAATAATGTATGAAAAGTGTTTTGTTGATTTCATGTCATAGAGTAAAAGCTACCAGAATGACAACTGTGGCTATGATAGTCATAGTATCCCTAGCCATAGTAATAGCAGTAGCAGAAGTATCAGCACTAAGGTAATAGTATCAGCAGCAACAGTCTCATAGTTATGGTAACAGTAGTAACAGTGGTAATATTAGCACAATAGTAATTTAAGGACAGGCCTAATTTTTTTTTCTGGTAGGGATTAGATATGAAAATGAATGAGAGAGAGAGAGAAAGAGAGAGAGAGAGAGAGAGAGAGAGAGAGAGCAACATGTTCTGATTAGCCAAGTAAACTGGAATCAGAAGCCACCTCTGGAGCTTATAGTACACAGGTAGGTAATCATCATTCAGTTGAGGTGACTCCCTCAGTCCCAGAGAGGTTTGCTTTTCTCTCTTGGTGCTCTCAGTAGTGTGGCATGTGCCATATCTATTGTACTGAAACTGTGCTGACACTCCTGAGGTGAAGGGTATAGCTTGAGCTCTCCAAGAAAGAGATGAGGCAATGATGGGTGGTCAGATATTACTGAAAATCTTTCAAAGGCAAAGAAAACAGAAATGGAGGGATGGCTACTGTCCCCTGAGCCAATTCATTATCCCACTGGTACCGGCCCTTATGATCCTGCTTTTTGAGTGGCACCTAAAGGTTAGTTATCACCTATCTTGAAGAGTTGAGAGCATGTGTGATGAGTAAGAAAAAGGGAGTTCGGGAGCAGTCCAATGTTGAGAACACAGGTGGTGACTATGTTCCCTTTGGATTCTGGAGCCACTAAGTGTAACAGAGTGGGTTTCACAGAATCAAAGATCATGGATGTTTTATAAAGGCTCTGTGCTTCAGTTAAAAGACAGTTCAATTCATTAGAGAAATAATGGTCAGCTTCGCACCAATAGTGGAAAAAGAACAAATTCAGGAGGAGGAGTTTAAAAGAATTTTAAAGAGCACTGCTGGTGGAATAATACAGGAATAGCAGCTATAGATCATAGACTTTTATTCCTGGAATAAACCTTTGAGATCATTTCATCTAACACCATTATTTACAGATTAATAAATGTACATCTTATGAATAACAGGCATGCAGAAAGAGCTTTTAAAATCAGGAGTTATTGGACTAAAGAGAGAGAATGAGTCCAGAAATGGACATGCAGACTTTGGAGTCATCTAAGTACAAGTAGTAATTGAAATCATCGATGATGATACAGAGGGAAGAGATCCATTTCAGCTTCCAAGCAAAACATATAGAGAGTGACACACCCATAATGAAATGGCCAAATGGATACCACCCAAACATAGAGAACTATATGGTCCAAACAATGTGAATAAATAGAGGAAATTGGATGGCTATATTTCACATTTTTTGGCATATCAAGTGAACTTTAATTACTTTTTGCTCCTGGGATAAATTTTTCTGTCTCTCAAAGATTCTTAAGGAAATAAAAGCAGATTCAAAATTTGCAGTGTTTTTGGGAGGCCAAGGTAGGCAGATCACTTGAGACCAGGAGTTCAAGACCAGCCTAGACAACATGGTGAATCCACTCTACTAAAAATACAAAAATGAGCCAGGTGTGGTGATGCACACCTATAGTCCCAGCTACTCAGGGCATAAGAATTGCTTGCACCCAGGAGGCAGAGGTTGCAGTGAGCTGAGATTCCCGCCACTGCACTCCAGCTTGGGCAACAGAGCGAGACTCAGTCTCAAAAATAAATAAATAAATAAATATTTTTAAAAATTGCACAATGTGATACCACTTGGCTAAAACATATAAATATGTAAAGAAAAAAGAGTATAAGAAAGGTTGAAAAGGTCTAGTGGTGAACCAAATACTTATGATTATATTACAGAATGCAAAAATAATCATTCTTGCATGCAAAGCTAAACGAGTTAAAATAGTATTAAATATTAAACAATATGGATCTACAGTGACAAATAATTCCAACAAAAATCATAAGATGTGCCTACAAGAGGGAGGAATGAAAAAGAAGCTAATGACCTCAATTTAGATGGGATTCAAATAGTTTTATTAATTTTGTGACACTGATAATTAGAGATATACAGGTTGTGCATATTCTGTAATGTAACAGTAAAAATCATAATATAAAATACATTCAGTGCTTCTAAAGAAAAAGCAGCCCCCAAAATAACTAGTAGTAGTTATGAGCACTGACTACTAAGATATCACTCTGAAAACATTTGTTCCTATAGCCCTCTCAATAACCTTACCCAATGGGTACTATTTTTATCCCTATTTTTCAAGTTTTAAAAATGAGAATATTTAGGCACAAAGAATTTAAGAGCTTCTGATTCTTGAAATATTGAAATGGGACCCATGCCCAAGTAGGCATATGCTTGAGCTTATGGTCTTAAACCAATATTCTACACGTGGATCAAAAGATGAAAACCAGTAAGAATAGTAGGAAGCTGTTTAAAAAAAACATAAATGAAGACATCAGAAGATAAAATATATTAGTATGAAAATAAACAGATTTGTTAAACTCATCTAAAAATATTTTAGCAATAGAATTATATATTATTTAGAAGAGATAATATATAGAACAAAATGTTCAGAAGTATTAAAAATAAAAGGATGGCAAATATGTATCAGGAAATTGAAAGAAAAAATAGAAATCATTAAATGCAGATTGCAATAAATAAAAAATATAGCAACACTACACTAATCAAAGATATAATCCACAATAAAATATAATAGTCAAGCAATGCTGTCCAATAGAACTTTCTATGACAATGGAAATGTTCTATACTTGTTCAGTCCAAAATGGTAGCTACTAGGCACACGGGGTTTTTCAGCACTGGAAATTCAACTAGAATAACATATAAACTGAATTTAAAATTTTATTTAATTTTAATTAATTTAAATGTAAAATGTCACATGTGGTGCTTACCATAATGAACAGTGTATGTCTAGGTCTCTGTAGAAATACATATGAAGTAATGTTGCTATAATTAAACAGTTTAAGAGAAGCATATTTCAGTGTTTTATTGTAAAACAATTCTGAAATATTCAATAGGCCAAAACAAAATACAATATAGAGAAATTGAGTAATTTAATTGCTAAAATTACTTAATAGTTACATATAGAACTTTGCCTCAAGGAATGTGTATTCACATTCAGGGATGTTTACAAATTGTCACCCACAAATAGCCTATTTTTAGATTTCCCCAAAGTAGACATTTCACCAGCTACAATGTACTGACTTAGAAATTTATAACAAAATTTTAGGCAAATATACACCAACAAAAACAACTAACTGGAAATTTTAGAAGCATTAATCTAAATTTGTGCACGTATATAATGTAAATAAGCTCTACAACTAAAGATAATTACAACATATCAAGATAAACAGGTTGTGGCAAAATTATACCGAAAGGTAACTTCATAACATTTTATTGAAATTAATCAATAAAACAGTGGAAATAAATGAGCTAACTCACTTACTAAGAAGAGAACAAGATTACAAGAAAAGTCAAGAGAGGAAATAATAAAGGTAAAAGGCAAAATTAATGAATTAGAAAATAGAACAAAGTAATAATTTCAAAACCAAATACCTGAGAAATTGAAAGACAAAAAAATACAGAAAAACCCTCAGTTTAGTTTTAGAAAACAAAACTGAGAAATATCAAACACCAAAATGTGGAAATGAGAAAGGGAATATAAAAAACAGTCATGGAGGCCGGGTGTGGTGGCTCATGTCTGTAATTCCAGCAGTTTGGGAGGCCAAGGCGGGTGGATTACCTGAGGTCCAGAGTTCAAGACCAGCCTGGCCAACATGGTGAAACTCCATCTCTACTAAAAATACAAAAATTAGTCGGGCATGGTGGCGGGTGCCTATAATCCCAGCTACTTGGGAGGCTGAGGCAAAAGAATCACCTGAGCCCAGGAGGCGGAGGTTACAGTGAGCAGAGATCACGCCACTGCACTCCAGCCTAGGCAACAGAGTGAGACAATGTCTCAAAAAAAAAAAAAAAAAACCCATCAAACTATCTGCTGTACATTGAAAAATGACACACCTTGGAAACATAAAATTTACCTCAGATTTAGTATTAGAAATTTTATTACTTTGATTAAGCACTTGAATATGTCAAAGGAGAAAAATGTTATTATTTCAAGTGGATATTAAATGAGCATTTGTGTACAAAAGATTTGAAAAGACACTTCAAAAGTAAAATATACGGATAGCAAAAAACCCCATAAAAAGATGCTCGACATCACTAGTCATTAAGGAAATGCAAATTAAAATTACAATGGGACACAACTACACACCTATTAAATTAACTAAATTTTAAAAATTAACCATACCAGGTGTTGGTGGTGAGAATGCAGAGAAGCTAGAACTCTCATAGACTGCTGGTGGGAGTACAAAATCGCACAACCACTTTGAGAAACAATTTGGCAGGTCCTTTAAAAGTTAATTATACACCTCCCATACACTCCAGCCATTCCAAGAGAAAAGAAAGTATATATACATAACAAAGACTTATACATAAATTATCAACCCAGTTTTTAATAGTCCAAAACTGGAATTAGCCAAAATGTCCATTAGTGGGTGGATAAACAAATTGTGGCATATCCATACAATGGAATACTATTCAGCAATAAAAAGGAATTAACTACTTGTATAAGCAACCATATAGGTGAACCCAAAATAATTATCCTGAAAGAAGCCAGAATAAAAGAGAGTACACATTGTATAATTCAATTTATATAAAATTCTAGAAATTACAAACTAGTCTATAATGACAGAAAGCATGTCAGTGGTTGCTTGAGGATAGGAGACAGAGAGGGGCTAGAGGGAGGGGTTGAAAAACACAAGGTAACTTTTGGAGGTGATGAGTATATTCATTATGTTGATTTTAATGATAATTTCACAGGTGTATATGTATGTCAAAAGTTACCTAATTATACAGTTTAAATGTGTGTACTTCATTGTGTGTCAATTGTATCTTTCAACAAAAGGGCGGAAGTGAAAGAATAAAAAAAGATTTAACAGAAACATTCTGAAAGAACACTAGTACACATTAGCTAGAATAGACTTGACAGCAAAAGAGATTTCAAGGTATAGAGGATCTTCATAAAGTAGTAAATGAAAAATTCGCCAGGAATATGTAAAGATCCCAAATGTGTGTGCATTCAACAGAGTAGCCTCAAAATATATAAAGCAAAAAATGGAAAGTACTACTAGGAGAAATTGTGAAAATGATACTCATAGTAATAGAAAGGAAGATGACTCTCTCAGAAATCAAGTATATAGCAAGGAAATAGAAGACTTTGACAACACAATTAACAAACCTTAACTAATTGAAACAGAAAATTTCTGCACCCATCTAAGACAATTGAGCTTATTTTCAAATATTCATGGAACATTTACTGTAATGACCATGTAATAGTTCACGAAGAAAATCTCAACACCAAAGAACTAATATCATACAGCCCATATTTTCTAATCACAATTCAGTAACATACAGCGAAAAAATCATATTTAAATAATAATAAAAATACAGTAGGGATCTAAAAATCACACATCGAGTTTCCAATCACACACATCAGCCTAGATACACACATGTTCACCTCTATACCTTCCCCAAACACTATTAAAATTACAGGGATATAAAAAGGCCAAAACTCACAAAGATAAAGAAGTAGGGGGAAAAAAGCCACAGCCACCACAGTTTGGAAGCAGAAATAGAGATGAAATTTACAATGGTAATAAGAGAAAACCCAAAGCAGGACGATTCATACCATAAAACTCCAGAATCACTCAGGAATTAGAACCACTGGTTACCTTTAAAATTGGGTTACAGGTAAAGTTGAAAATAGTACAATTAGCTGCATTTTAAAAAGCAGTTAGGGACATGTATCTCTTCCCTAACTCAAATAATCTGGAAACTACTCCCATTTCAGTAAAGGTCTGCAGGCCTATTCGCTGGCAGTGATGAATCAAAGGCACCCTGGACTTGTGGCTGGTCAGAGAAAAGGGTGCTGTACTATAGCCAGAACAATAAAGTAAAAATCTACTGCCTGATGAGTGAGATCCCACTGAGAAGCCAGCATTAAACACCCCAGGAAGAGATGGAAAACTTCTTTCTGGGAAACTCAGCTCAAAGAAAAGGCTCAAAGCTACTGAGATTTGTACCCCCTACCTTACCCAGATAACTCATCCCAGTGATCCTACATTAAAGTCCACACTCTATAAGGCCCTCCTTCCCAACACCCACACAGGAATCCAGATCTATCAATTAGCTCTTTTTTTAACATGCTGGAAGCAAAGGATCCCCAGACCTTCGAGAAAGCCTCTCATGTCAATGATAGGTGAATACCAAAGAGGAATTGAAGAAAATAGAAGTAAATCAGTGAGAAGATACTTCAAAAAACTATAATATCATCCAAAAGATAAAAAAGATATGGCATTTGGGAAAGTAGAACAGGGTTTTATTTTTAAAAAGAAAGAAAGAAAAATCAGATCATAGAAATTAAAATCATGATAACAGTAATTAAAATTTAGGAGAAGGAGGAGAAATTTAGAAGGAGGATTAGAAGTTGACAATCTTTACCAAAAATTAAAACAAACAATTGGGAAAACTAGAGAGGAAGAGAAAAACATTAGAAAATAAGTTTAAGAGGTCTAAAATCCAAATTATTAGGAATTTCAGAAAGAGAGCAGAGAATAGTGTAGGGAGAAAAGTATATAAGAAATAATACAAAAATAAATTTCCTAAAATTTAAGAAGTTTCCAGATTAAAAATTCCTGTCAAGTACCTAACACAACAGAGTCCTTCAGTCAGGTTAAGGACTACTCTGTTATATTACATGGCTACAACACAGTGTACCATTAATAGTTAACTATATTCCAGCGAAAAATACAGATAGAGATATTCCTGTCAAGGAGCATAAAGATACATGAGGAAAGCAGCCCACAGCATCTTTGTATCATTATAGGATCAACTTCCCTATGTCGCCAGGAGGAAATACTCATAGAAATGTTCTGCCATATAATAAAAAAAAAGACAAATACCATATGATTTCACTCATATGAGGTACTTATGGTATTCAAAATCATAAAGATAGAAAGTGGAATGGTGGCTGCCAAAACCTTGCTGGGAGGAAAGAAGGACAAGTTATGTTTAATGGGTACAGAGTTTCAGTTTTGCCAGATGAGAAAAGTTCTGTAAATAGATGGGGATGGTGGTTGCACAATGATGTGAATGTATTTAATGCGACTACACTGTACACTTAAAATGATTAAAATAGTAAATTTTGTTACACATATTTTACCACAATTAAAAAACATTAAATAAGGCATTGGGGAGTTATTGGGAAGCAAAACATTCAAAATTTTTTCTTTTGTAAAATAAGGAAAGAATGAAAGAACACTTTTAGTTAACATTCTCAACTGCATATATATTGATGTGTACACACATAAAAACATAATGTGTGTATAGCATTTTTCACTCAATATTTAACTTTGTTATTTCATACTGACCCCAAATGCATAGGTGTTTATGCAGATAATCACATGACTACATATAGTAACTCAGACTGTAATTTTACTGAAAATGGCTTTATGTTCGTGGGTGGTTATACTTATACTTAACCTAGCATCTTTTGTCTTACAATTATATGGCTTAAAATAAATGACTAATGTGCAGACATTAAAAACGAAAAACAGAAATATAGCTGGGTGGTCAGACAAGCTTTGCATTCTTTAAAGAGAATGTTCCAGAATGGTAAATTTATAATAGCATATGTTCAGAATATAAAGCAATGAAAAAGTATCCCCCCTTTATAGTTTTCTGCTGACAAACATCTTTTCTTATCTCTCTCTTCTATTATCCTCTTATCGGGTTAGAAACAAACTTTGAAAAGTTATCTTACTACTCTATCAGAGCTTTGAATGAGGATCAGTATTACACCATACTATTTATAGCCTCTAAGCAGGGAGATTTTCTGAGCTCCCTGATAACTCAGGTCTGCTTGAAATATCTTCTTCTCTTAAGTAATCAAAGCTCTTTATTTCTTTCCCACTTTGCATTTAGTGGAAAAAGAAACAGTTGAACTCTATGTTTTAGGTTCAAATTATTTTTTAACGTACTCATTGAAGAAACATTTTAAAGTAGATTAACGCTAAAAACAATAGTCTCATATACCATATGAAACCATGTATGTGCCATTCTAGAAAAGGAAAAACTTTCACGACAGAAAAAAGATCAGTAGCAGTTGTCTCGGGTCAGGGGTGAGAAGAGGGGATTCACCAAAAGGCCATAAGAGAACTTCTTAAAAAAAATTCAATAGTTTTAGTAGTACAAGTGCTTTTTGGTTACATGGATAAATTGCGCAATGGTGAAGTCTGGGCTTTTACTGTACACCCTTCACCTGAAGAGTGTACATTGTACCCAATAGGTAATTTTTCATCCCTCACACGGAACTTCTTGATTGAAGTGGTGGTAACCAATTGTACATAATATCACAATGTATCACATTGCACACTAAAAATGGGTGAATTTTATTGTGTGTAAATAATATCTTAATTTTAAGAAATGCTTTGTTAAAAAAATACCAACCCTGTAGTCTCACTACTAAAACACAATCCCTATTAATACATTGGTGTGTTTTCCAACACCATTTCTCACAGACACTTATTTCTTCATTTGTAAACATAATTTGGATCATATAGTTTTTTTGTAGCTTGTTTTTATAACAATTTATTGTAAGCACTTGCTACATTACATGGTCTTGGAAAATAATCATTTTCAATGGCTACCTAATATTCAATCAAGTAATAGGAATTACTGAATGGTCAAAACTATTTAACCACTTGTCTATTGATAGCCACATTGGTTGTCACCAATTAGTTATATAAGTGTTACTGAGAAAAAAAAAATTTGTGCACAAACTTTTTTTTCTTTAGGCTTCAAAATTCAGAAGTATTTTTAGGATATATTTCCAGAAGTACAATATTGAGCCAAAGGGTATAAACATTTTTAAGGCTCTTGCCAAACTCTAGATTCTTGTCAAAAAAGGCATACTAATTTACACTGCTTCCAGCAATGCTTAATGACCTTGTCACCTCCCCAGAATTGGATACATTATTTTTTTAATCGTAAAGACTTCCTAATGACCTCTCCCCACAGCCTTTCAGCCATAATTACCTCCTCCATTTTGTGTGTGTGTGTGTGTGTGTGTGTCAAGCTTTTAACAACTTTTCCTTTTTTGGTCCCTGTCTTCATTCCTCATCTTCTCTTCCTTCTTCCCTCCTGTCATCCCCCTAGGTCCCCTTACCTCTCCCACTGGTTTCTACTATAATTGATGTTTTTCTTCCTTATTCAGTGGAAAACCTCCACTGTAATATAAATTGGGAAGGAAGGTGTTGCTTTGACCAAAACAGAACTTAAGGCATGAAAAAAAAAAACAAAAAACAACTCTTCCCTGGAACATAGCATGGCCAGAGAAGCCAAAAGCATTTCAAAACCAAACTGGAGTATCAGAGACCAGATATTGAAGACTGTCTTAGGGAGAGGGAATCTGGGAGGGCAGAGCACTCAAGGAGACAGACGTGAAAGCTGTCAAACTTCCTGACTACATTCCTACATCAGGGGATAATGCTTGGAGGACAGCAAACCTTGGTCTGATGGGTATATCTTCCTAGATGTAGAGACACAGGTTCTGACTGTGTCGGGGTCCATGGCACCTGGACCTTTATATTGAGGCACCTGACCTGCTCTCAGAGTTGCATGACCCCTTGATAACAGAGGGAAGTGTTAAGGGCAACATGAGTTTGTGAAGGATTCAAGGATCCTAGCATGGTGTCACGAAAAGAGCATGAACCTTTGAGGCAGACAGACCAGGTCTGACTTTGTAGTTCAACACTTACTAGTTCTTACACATGTTAGTTACTTAGCTTCTCTGAACCTCTGTTTCCTCATCTGTGAAATATATTATCATTTCCTTTCTTAAATCTTTCCTTTCTTAAATCTTTCCTTTAAACAGCAAAAACCTGGGGACATAAGAGTAATCTGGCCCTGGTGGAACAAGCACACAATAATCAGCTAAAAGAATAAATAAATTCATAAATTTCCCTCCCCAGTTTGGACTCTGGGGTTAGTTATTTCACTGGCTCTCCTGAAAACCTTCAATTTGTCCATTATGCCCACTTCTGTCAACCTCCAACCCATAGTAGTCATTCGTTTTCACCATTCCTAAGTTTGTACTGAAGGCTGCTAAAAAAATTACATGAATGTTGTTAGTTACCATTATAAACGTATTTGTGATCCAGGATATTTCTGTTTGCAATTCATTGGATATGTCACTATGAAAAATGCCAGGTAAATATAAGATGAAAAGGCATGGGATTTGATATTGATGGTGAATTCTTATACCAGCAATTAGAGTGTGGGGCTCTTTCCCCTTTGGATCTAGAAGTGGGCAGGGAAGAGTGTAGAGATGATTCCAGGTAGGATGGGACAAAATGGTAATAGCACATTAAAGGAACTGAGAATAATTCTTGCTCCCGGAGGAATCTTTCACAAGATGCAGAATTGTTGTGTGTCTGTAGAAGAATCTGGGGAATCCAATATTCAAAAATCACAGATGAGGAATTGATGAACTCAAGAACTAAATATCTAGAAGTAGGGACTAAGCCAACTCTAGTTTTTTAAGTTATTGTCAATGCTGAAAGTTATTGAAGGATTGCAAATAAAATTTCCTAGTTAGAAATCATAATTGTTAACTTCTGAAAAGAAAGGTTTCTGTACATGTGCCAAATGTTTCCATTCATGTGAACATATAAATTTGAATGTTGTTATGTGGATCACCTGTTGAAAACTCAAACTAAGGTGTCTGGACTGTCAGTATTATGCTCACTTGGTTGCCTTACCAGAAATCCTTGAGGGTAATAATTACCTAAGGAAATTTTTCACGCTGTCTGCAGTGATTTACCACAAGGAATTATTTGGGGGTTTTATCACTTAGAAATCTGTAAAGGAAATGAAGACTGTTCACTTTCTACAGAAAACCTAACCCATGTACTTAATGCTTACTCTATTGTATTTATTTTATGTACATTTTACCCTCTTCTAAAACCTTGAACATAGGGGTTGCAAGATGAATTAGTGGCAGTACCCACTGAACATAGTTAACATTCTGATGTATGCTATGTGGAATATTCCAGTGAAAGGAAAATATTTTTAAAGGTAACAGCAGGACCTTCGTGTTAAGATGAAGTAAAATAAGACATTAATTTCCAACAGTAGAAGACTCAAGGCTGCTTGAGTGTCACTTCTAGTTTTCTTTCTACATCTTTGATGTTCCTTTCCCAGTTTCCTGTCTTTTATACTGGTTTCTTTCTGTCCCCTTAAAATTACACCTCCCCAGCCCCTATCCAGATCTCTGCTCCTTTTTTCCCTATATACCCTCCCTTGTTTATTATATGCATGCCCATGACTCCAACTACCACTTAATTACTAATGGTTTTGAATTTTATCTACAACATTGACTGCTCTATAAAATTCCAGTTGTGTATTCCCAACTATTTCCTTCAAGTGCTTAAAATTTGATGCCTAAAATTAAGTTATCCTCTCACATTCACTTCAGGACTTGCCTTTCCCACTATAATTCCCATCTCAATGACTTTCATTACTATTCACCTAATAATGTAAATTAGAAAACTTGAGTTATCCCTATTTTCCTTCCTCATGACCCATTACTTTGTTTGTTTTTGGAGACAGTCTTGCTCTATCACCCAGGTTGGAGTGCAGTGGCATGATCTCTACTCTTTGCAACCTCTGTCTCCCAGGTTCAAGTAATTCTCATGCCTTGGCCTCCCGAGTAGCTGGGATTACAGGCATGTACAACTACACCCAGCTAATTTTTGTATTTTTAGTAGAGATGGGGTTTTGCAATGTTGCCGAGGGTGTTCTCAAACTCCTGAGCTCAGGCAATCCACCCGCTTTGGCCTCCCAAAGTGTTAGGATTACAGGTGTGAGCCACTGGGCCCAGCCCCATAACTTTCAATGTCATAAAGTCCTACTGATTGTCCTCTCTAGAGATCTCACAGATACACCTGCCAGTGCTCCCCTCACAGCCACATCTTCACTGTGACCATCTCATTAGGGACTCATTATTTTTCACATGGACTATGGTATCAGCTTCCAAACTGGTACTCCCACCATGAGCAACTCTTCATTCATGCCTCCTCCCAATACCACCAGGGTTCTTGCTTGAAAATAGAGACATCAAAATGTCTGTCAGTCTTTCAATTAAAACTGTCCAAAGTTTCCCCATTGCTTATGGAATAAAGTCTAGATAATTTAGAACTATATCCTAGTTTGCCCCCAGATCTGATATTAACTTTTCTCAATCTCCTTATATTACTCCCTACCTCACTACCAGTGGTCACGTCAAAACCATCCCTATCACACTCTAAACTTAGTCTGCTTCCTTAATTTCTTCTTTTCTTTGCACACCCTCTTCTTTCTGCCTTGGCCAAACCATAAATACCTACATATTTCTATCAGTCGAGGTCCTCAAGTCCAAACTATACCCATTCTAGCAAAAGGACATTTATTATAGGATACTGGTAGTTCACAAAACATACTGACTGGTATGAAGAAGCTTACAAAGTTTCCAGAAGAGTCAGGGACTTTTGTATACTCAGATGCCAAGAACAATACCCAAATACCCTAGCCTCCTCTTTGCGACTCAACATCACAGATTTCCTCACCCCTACATTGCTCACACTAAAGCTCTACTTCTGTCTCCAGAAGGCAAAACCCACACACCTACCACTTCCATTGCTCACCTCTATATCAATGTCTCTTGTTTACCCCTCTGACTGCTGAAATCTAGGTAATGGGCAAGTGTTTAGCTCCAAGTAAGTCTGGTGAAGAAAGGTTTTTGCCTTCTATATTGGGGATGCAAGAAGTTTCCCAACCATTATAAGAGTGTTTAAAGGGTCTAGGCAGCTAGAGAATCTGGCAACTATCCACAACATCCTCCCTCTTTGATGACCAGATTTATATGTCCCTTCCAAAACTAATCAACAGATTCCTTCAGGCAATTGGCTCTCAATCTCATGAGGCATACCCCTACCGTGGCCCTCAGCATGCAGTACTGGAATTATGCATTTGCGTTTCCCTCACTTAAAAATTCCAAAAAATCCTTGAGCATCATGGGTATGCCTGATCTTTCTTTACATTATTCTCTTCTCCTTATTTAACATATAGCCAATGCCTGGCAGATGGTAAGCACTTAATAAATGTTCTTTTTGGGAAAATGAGTAAAAATTGGAGTCATAATTCAAATGCTCTTCATCTGCAAATATTTTAGTGATATACCTTTAGCTGAATTCTTTTACTCAATATCCCCAATTCAAGGGAAGATTTTAAACTCTGCTGCAATAATATAGCATTTTAATACATAAAGTGTTTAACCAATATTAAAACCCTTTCAAATAGTATGTGGTTTTCTAATATGCCCTAGCAAAGCTGAAACTCTAGCATGAGTGTTCCCAAAGCTTAACAAAACATAAGCAATTTGAATTCAGGATCCTATGATGTCATTAACAAAGATGTGACTTTGAAATGGAAACAATAGTAGGGAAGAGTTCTGAGAGGAGATCTCAACTATAAAAGTCATTTTAAATGAATTCTATTTGTTTTGTTAATAATCATGGGATTTGCATTGATGTTATATTGCCTTTACTTTAAAGCGGTCTCTATGGATCTGCTGACAGCTTCATGAGCTGACTGTGACAACAGTCTATGTCCAATGAAAAGAAATGGGCAAGTAGGGAGTATGTATTTTTATAAGTGAACATAAAGAACAATGAATAAGCAAGTTCCCTTTTTATCTTTGAAATATACATGCTTAACTTTTCGAAAGAAAATTTGGTCATTCAGAGCCAATTCAAGCTATTTAACGTCCATCTTTGATAGCCAGTTAGTCTAAATTGTAAATCCATTAGTTCTGTGAGAAGAACAATTCACATAGAGCCTGCATCGTCCCTCCCTGCCCCTGTTCCCTAAGTTGTGGCCCTAATTCCATAGCTCTGCAGTCTTGTAGAGTAGACAATGTATGTGAGGGATGAGGGGTGGTATAGGAGAGGCATAACACAACAAATACCAAACATATTAGAAAACACTTGCTTGAAAAATGTGCATCTCAGATCCACCTTGATCACTGAAAATAAAGGAAAAAACAAAGTCAATTTTTATATTCAAATCCGCTCTTCTCCCCACATTTTTAAAGACGAAAACAAAGAAAATGAGAAACTTGACACTGATCCAAGATCATTCATTCTCTCTTAAGTAACAAAACTTCTTTAATATGAAAGGAAAACCATACGAACTTCCCTATCGTAAATGCACTTACTGTATTCATGAGTTTTTCATTAAAGAGAAGAAAGAATCTAGTTCAAATTCCTACAATAGTATATTTATCATCACAGGTACTATACAGGGCTAGTTTAAACATACCGAGAGCATTTCAGTTACAATATAATCTACTTTCCAATTATGACAGCTTAGTTTAATTTCATGGTAGACTTGGCAAGTGAGGAAGGATGGACAGGCATTCATCCGTAGTCTTGATACAGTTCTTGGCTTAATTTCACCAATATACAAGGTGAGCTATGAGGGACCATTAACTAAAGTCCAAAAGACCATGTGGAAGATGGATGTTTATTCAATGAAATGACTATTTTCTCAGCCTGTTTCTACACTGTGTGAATAAGGATTTTCCATCAGATGAAGAAAAGAGAACATTTCAGAAATGTCTGTGCTTCTCAATATTAGGCTGAAATTCAAATATTTCTCCTAATAAATTCTTACAGTGTTTATACATGTTTTTAATCTAATCACTTATATATATTTTTCTTCTAAAATAATTAATCTGTTAATGCTTGTGGTTTTGGCAAATAGCAGAATTGTGTTTTTACAGCTATGGTTGCCCTAGCCTATACATAGTTGTTACTTCTGTTTTCCTACAACAGTTCAGCACTAGATTTCTCTTCCTCACCCTTTCATCTGCATCCTTTCTTGCTCTATTTTTCTTCCTTTTTCTCTTTCCCTCTCTTCTGTTCTTCTATCTCTCTCCATTATCTATTATCGTAATATAGAACTGAGATTTTTTATTTATGAAATATCTTGCACCTTAAATAAAGTGGAAACCATGATAATACTAACTTCATTGGGTTCTTGTGAGGATTAAATAATATACATAAAATGCTTAGAACAATGCCAAGGAGAGATGAAAAGTTATGTAAGGATAAGTTAGCAAGAATTATCTTGATTTTTGGTATTTATTAAATAGCATTTTATAATCCTTGTCATTAATTTAGAAGTGAATGTGTAAAATTTCTAGCGTTTGTTTTATGAAAGCAATATGAAAACCTTGCTCTTTATTTGTTCTTCAGTCTCTTCTCCTGCTTTTAGGAATTCCCAGCAGCATGAACTTTTTATATCAATTGTTTTTCATCTATTGAGGACAACAACAAAAGCTCTATTGTACACCCCAGAAAACTACCTATATACACAACATTTTGCACATTATTTCAGAGCTCTCATCGATATCTTTCGTCCCTCTATTGACTCCTTAGTTGCCCGTAAACCTTACTTAAGAAACTCTGCTCCACAGAGCAAAAGTTTTCCCACCCTGACTAGTAACAGATTACACAAATGAAAAACAAGCTATGTGCTTAAGACACTACCAAGCGGGTGGGAGAGGGGGAAGAGGAAGGAAGGAGAGGGCTCTTTGAAAAAAATTGGTTATTGACACTTATAAATAAATAAATAAAGTAGTTACCATGGGGAAAAAGGTGAGACAATGTGGTATGTTTTTGTACTTCTTTTAGGGTTTGGCATTATTTTATTTTGCATTACATTGGAGGAGTCATTTTTTTAGATGTCAGAGCCATGATCCATCCTGCCTGAAGACTGAAAATGGTGTAGTCAAGTGGAAACAGCAGAGATTCTGGAAGCAAGAGAATCGAAGTCTGTGTTTGGATTCTCTTTTTCCACTTCCTTGGTTTGGACAAGGCACTACATTTCTCAGAACCCTTGCTTCCTTGGCTCTCTGAGGGTAAGATCACCACCTCTAATGCTTACTGGGGAGAATACAACATCAGTGTGTTAAGGTGCTTAATGCTTATAGGTTCCCTCGACTTTCTTTCAACAGTAAAATTGTGCTGAATAAATAGATCATGGTGGAACCTCTTGCTCACATTATTTTAATGGCGATTTTAGAGACTGTCACTCCATGATTTCCGTGCATTATTGATCATGAGTGACAGATTTTGTATTTTTTAACTGCAAAATTTGAAATTAGAAACATTATCATAGCATACTGTTGCTATTCTGAGAATTGAGACATCCTTAAACAACAGAAGGAAATTGTCCATGTGACTATTTTATTTTATAGGGGAAGATATGGAGAAAAAAAGGCTGAGAATAGGACAAGAATGAAAAGGCAAAACTGCAATTTCACATAAATTCCTTCTTCTTATACCATTTGCAGTAATTAATGTGTTGTAAATAGGACAATTTTTCTTATTTATAAATGAATTTTCACTGTGAGGGAAAAGTGCCATTTCCTTTATTATTTCCCATCCACCTCTTGTGCCAAAAGTGCACTTTTTATTATTTTTCTGTACTTTTAAATATTTCCACACAATTTATCAATCAAATATCCACCCAGGAAACCTAAATAGTGAGGTGGATATCTCTGAAAACAATTGTCAGAATTCCATTCCTTTTGAACGCCCATTCCACCAGGCATGAGGATTAAAGGGTATCTGGGTATCATGTGATTCTCCTTTGGGAGATAATGACACACATGCAGAGGTTGAACAATGTAAATAGGCTAACATCTCGGAAAACCATCCCAAAAAAATTGTGCATAAAGATTTAAAGATTTCTTCTCTTTCTTTTTACCTTTCTAACCTCGATGATTACTGTACTTATCTTTTCTAATTTCCCCACTCTTCCTTTGACAAAACCAAAGACGATACATGGTTTTCTAATTTCCCTATCTGAAGCATCCTATGTGAGATACACAAGTTTCATTCTCCTTTTCTTCTTTTATCTTCTTGTGGCGGGAAGAAAGCTCATGATTTTGATTTGAGACACTGAATCTAACTAACAATAACATTTATATGAAATGCCATCTATTCCATCAATAAACACTATTGAAGATCTACTATACGCACCAACATTAGGCACTAGGGGTACAAATATATGTTATATATAATTAGTGTCCTTTACACATGAACTGTCTAAGATGAGAAACAAATGTTTAAATAAGTTTTATAACATGAATACACTCTTTAATACAGGCATGCACTCAGGAGTTTGCTGACACAGAGAATGACATGATGAATTCTGCCTAAAAGAAAGGGGTATGAGAGATATGATCTCAGGAAGCTAAGATGTGGAAATGAATCTTAAAAGGTGAGGGAAGACTAGATCATTGGAACCACCTCTCCAATGAGGGACAAATTTGACAAGTTGTTTAAACCAACTTGTTGAGAAAAGCTGGAAAAGTTGTTTAAAAACAGCTGCTTTAAGGCATTGAACTACTAACAAGGGATTAAACAACTTTAATTTCAAGGAACTAGGAGCAGACAGAACTGCAGAGAGGTAAGCCTGCCATTTGGATGTTCCTTCTCCTTTAGAGACATTTGTCAAGCCCAAATGAGGGAACGAAGAAGCTGAGAAGTTGAGCAAAATGTCTGACAGTTTCCTAAATCTAGGAGAACAAAATTGGGAGTCCAGGATCACCAAAGAAAGTGAGAGCCTACTAACCACATAAGGCTGTGGAGTGGGACCTTGAGGAGTTGCAGAAGAAGAGTCAAGGTAAGTTGGAAAAACATTATTCCTCCCAGGGACTCCAATCCAAGCGCCAGGCACATGGTGATATGCAATAAATGATTGTTGAACAATTGATTAAATGATCATATCTGTGAATCAAGGGAGTGATGGCCCCTCCTTTTGCCAGCTGCCCCATCAGACAGCACGTAGTAGCTGGATGGCCAAGTGGCAGAAGGCAAGTTGGCACCAAGTGCCAAAAGAATGTGAATCCACAGAGTCAGGGTTCTGAGGTAGGAGGAATTAGGCAACAAGAGAAAGAGGGTGGAAGGGGCATACAGCTAAGACCATCATCTCTAGCCAACTCTGTTCCACTTGGAAAACAGGAGAGAGAGGGTCGGGGGAGAGAGACAGAAGTATGTGAGTGGAAAGAGAGAGATGGGGAGAGGGAGGGAGAGATGGGGAGAGGACAGGAAGAGTAGGGGGGATGGTGGTAGACCAGAACTCAGTTAAGAAACAGGGCAAACTTCATTATATTAAATATCAATCATAGTTTTCTACACTTGTACAGAAAGTTTATTCCTGAAATCCACTACAATATTAACTATTAATATCAATTTCAATTTGCACCACACTGGAACTAGTTTCATTTTAACTATGGTCTGTGGAGATCTCGATCTCTCTTGATTTCTAATCCTACTCTAGATCCCCATTATTTAAGGGCTTGAATCTCCAAATTAAACTGTTTTCTTACCTGATTGAAATTGTTCTCCTTCCTTGTTAAAACTGTTTTCCAAGTTCTAAAAACTTAAGGTTTCATGTTAACCACACAGAAGAGAGAGTTCTTCAAATCTGTGCATGATTTTTTGAAAAATTAGAGTTGTGAGTGAACAAAGGCCAAGTTTCCATTTTGTAGCTGAATAATAAATGAGGTGAACCTAGCATCGCTTTTATAAAAAATGCAAAATAAAGATTTGTCTTTCTCTTCCTCTCATGCTTAGAAGAATAAGCTGACTGCCCTAAAAAGCATATTTATTCAAACAGCAAACCTGGTCTTATTGAACTGTTCTCTGTGGGTGCCACATGTTTACAAATATCCTTATCCTAAATTTCTTCCTTTTCTCTCAAGCTAATATCCTGTATGGTGTGCATTAATGCAAAATTGTTTAAAGGGTGAAAAATCAAAAGTCAGGAAATGCCTAGTTAAGGATCTTTAGAACAGTGAGAACTTGGTCACATTGCATACCCTGGGCAAATTATGACACAGTTTTTACCACATGAACAGAACTGTACTGAAGGTATAAATTTAACAAGGAAAAGAGGAATAGAAAAATTACATTCAGGCCACAACACCCATGTAATTAGGGTGTAGAAGTTTTGGAATTTCCTGACAACTTTTCTAAAGTTCGGTCTTTGCACAGAAATATTGTGATAACAGAGTTTTTGCATTTAATTCCCACGAGTTTGCAAGAGAAGAAAGCATTCTAGAGAAATCTTCAGTTTAGCAGTTCCTAACCCCAATTTTCTTTATTCATGTATCTTTATAGGACTGCAATGGAACAAAACCAATCAAAGCAAAAGATTAATATGTCTTTATAGGCTTTCATTCTTTACATTGCATTGAGAATTTTTCCTGAGCAATAATGAGCATACTGCTAAAGTGAAGTTTTAAGTTTGTCATTTGGAAATGTGAAAGCATAGGCATCTGTGCTTTTAAAAATTTTTTTTGAGCAAACGATAAATGGTTAAAGGCGAGTGAAGAAAGAATCTGAACTGAGGAATTCTCATTCTTTCTCATTTTCTTTCCCAGCCAAAGTCTTAATGCTTGAAGAACTAAGTTTACACAAGGATAACTCTTTAGTATGCCTTCTCGCTCTATATGTGCAAATAATAGTCACATGTAGTAATGTAGTTACCTAGATAAGGTCAGAAGAATTCATTTGTATTTTCTGAGAATTAAAAGTCAGTGACTATTTAAACACAATTTTCCTACCAACTTTCCAAAGAACTTGCAGATTTCCAACAAAATTATTGTGAAATTCTAAGTGTGAAAAATAGTGTATTTTTAATTTTATGTAGGTGTATGGATGCAACTACCCCTGTCATTAAAACATTTTCTGAATTGCAGATTCAAATGCATAGAAAAGACTATGCAGATTACTATAAGTTTCATTTAGTTTCATAAAAAGGGTAGAAATTAATTAATTAGCCATTTATTTCTTAAGCAAGGTGAGAAAATTCCATATACAGAATTGTAAAATTTATTTTTTTAAAAGTGGTAAATAGCTTTCATTTTTAGTATCTTTTATATATATATACTTTAAGTTCTGGGATACATGTGCAGAATGTGCAGGTTTGTTACATAAGTATAAACATATCATGGTGGTTTGCTGCAGCCATCAACCCGTCAACTACATTAGGTATTTCTGCTAATGCTACCCCTCCCCTAGGCCCCCAACCACCAACAGGCCCCAGTGTGTGATATTCCCCTCCCTGTGTCAATGTGTTCTCATTGTTCAACTCCCACTTATGAGTGAGACCATGTGGTGTTTGGTTTTCTGTTCCTGTGTTAGTTTGCTGAGAATGATGGTTTCCAGCTTCTTCTATGTCCCTGCAAAGGACATGAACTCATCCTTTTTTATGGCTGCATAGTATTACATGGTGTATATGTGCCACATTTTCTTTATCCAGTGTATCACTGATGAGTATTTGGGTGGTTCCAAGTCTTTGCTATTGTGAATAGTGCCGCAATAAACATATGTGTACATGTGACTTTATAGTAGAATGATTTATAATCCTTTGGGTATATGCCCAGTAATGAGATTGCTGGGTCAAAGGGTATATTTCTGGTTCTAAATCCTTGAGGAATCACCACGCTCTCTTCCACAATGGTTGAACTAATTTACACTCCCACCAACAGTGTAAAAGTGTTCCTATTTCTCCACATCCTCTCTAGCATCTGTTGCTTCCTGACGTTTTAATGATCACCATGCTAACTGGCACGAGATGGTATTTCATTGTGGTTTTGATTTGCATTTCTCTAATGACCAGGGATGATGAGCTTTTCTTCGTATATTTGTTGTCTGCATAAATGTCTTCTTTTAAGAAGTGTCTGTTCATATCATTTGCCCACTTTTTGATGTGGTCCTTTATTTTTTTCTTGAAATTTGTTTAAGTTATTTGTAGATTCTAGATATTGGCCCTTTGTCAGATGGATAGGTTGCAAAAATTTTCTCCCATTCTGTAGGCTGCCTGTTCACTCTGATGAAAACTTCCTTTGCTTTGCAGATGCTCTTTAGTTTAATTAGATCCCATTTATCAATTTTGGCTTTTGTTAGCCATTGCTTTTGGTGTTTTAGTCATGAAGTCTTTCCCCATGCCTATGTCCTGAATGGTATTGCCTAGGTTTTCTTCTAGGGTTTTTATGGTGTTAGGTCTTATGTTTAAGTCTTTATTCCAACTTGAGTTAATTTTTGTATAAGGTGTAAGGAAGGGGTCCAGTTTTAGCTTTCTGCATATGGCTACCCAGTTTTCCAAACACCATTTATTACATAGGGAAGCCTCTTTCCATTGCTTGTTTTTGTCAGGTTTGTCAAAGATCAGATGGTTGTAGATATGTGGCATTACTTATGAGGCCTCTGTTCTGTTTCATTGGTCTATATATCCGTTTTGGTACCAGTACCATGCTGTTTGGGTTACTGTAGCCTTGTAGTATAGTTTGAAGTCAGGTAGCGTGATGCCTCCAGCTTCGTTCTTTTTGCTTAGGATTGTCTTGGCTATATGGGCTCTTTTTTGGTTCCATATGAAATTTAAAGCAGTTTTTTTCTAATTCTGTGAAGAAAGTCAATGGTAGCTTGATGGGGATAGCACTGAATCTTTGGGAAGTATGGCCATTTTCACAATATTGATCCTTCCTATCCATAAGCATGTAATGTTTTTCCATTTGTTTGTGTCCTCTCTTATTTCCTTGAGCAGTAGTTTGTAGTTCTCCTTGAGGAGGTCCTTCACATTCCTTGTAAGTTGTATTCCTTGGTATTTCACTCCCTTTGTAGCAATTGTGAATGGGAGTTAAATCATAATTTGGCTGTTTGTCTATTATTGGTGTATAGGAATGCCTGTGATTTTTGCACATTGATTTTGTATCCTGAGACTTTGCTGAAGTTCCTTATCAGCTTAAGGAGATTTTGGGCTGAGATGATGAAGTTTTCTAAATATATAATTATGTATTCTACAAAGTGAGACAAATTGACTTCTTCTCTTCCTATTTGAACACTCTATTTCTTTCTCTTGCCTGATTGCCCTGGCCAGAACTTCCAATATTGTGTTGAATAGGAGTGGTGAGAAAGGGCATCCTTGTCTTGTGCCACTTTTTAAAGGGAATGCTTCCAGTTTTGCCCATTCAGTATGATATAGACTGTGTGTTTGTCATAAATAGATCTTATTATTTTGAGATATGTTCCATCAATACCTGGTTTATTGAGAGTTTTTAGCATGAAGGGGTGTTGAATTTCATTGAAGGCCTTTTCTGCATCTATTGAGATAATCACGTGGTTTTTGTCATGGGTTCTGTTTATGTAATGGATTATGTTTATTGATTTGTGTATGTTGAAGCAGCCTTGTATCCCAGGGATGAAGCCAACTTGATCGTGGTGGATAAGCTTTTTGATGTCCTGTTGGATTCGGTTTGCCAGTATTTTATTGAGGATTTTCACATTGATGTTCATCAGGGATATTAGCCTGAAATTTTCCTTTTTTGTTGTGTCTCTGCCAGGTTTTGGTATGAGGATGATGCTGGCCTCATAAAATGAGTTAAGGAGGAGTCCCTCTTTTTCTATTGTTTGGAATAGTTTCACAAGGAATGGAACCAGCTCCTCTTTGTACCTCTTAGAATTCAGCTGTGAATCTGTCTGGTCCTGGGATTTTTGGGGGGGTTGGTAGGCTATTAATTACTGCCTCAATTTCAGAACTTGTTATTGTTCTATTCAGGGATTTGGCTTCCTCCTGGTTTAGTCTTGCGAGGGTGTATGTGTCCAGGAATTTATCCATTTCTTCTAGATTTTCTAGTTTATTTGCATGGAGGTGTTTATAGTATTCTCGGATAGTAGTTTGTACTTCTGTGGGATCAGTGGTGATATCCCCTTTATCATGTTTTATTGTGTCTATTTGATTCTTCTCTATCTTCTTCTTTATTAGTCTGGCTAGTGGTCTATTTTGTTAATCTTTACAAAAAAAACAGCTCTGGGATTCATTGACTTTTTTGAAGGGTTTTTTGTGTCTCTATTAACTTCAATTCTGCTCTGATCTTAGTTATTTCTTTTCTTCTGCTGGCTTTTGAATTTGTTTGGTCTTGCTTCTCTAGTTCTTCTAATTGTGCTGTTAGCGTGTTGATTTTAGATCTTTCCTGCTTTCTCTTGTGGGCATTTAATGCTATAAATTTCCCTCTAAACACTGCTTTAGCTGTGTCCCAGAGATTCTGGTACATTGTGTATTTGTTCTCATTGGTTTCAAAGAATTTATTTCTGCCTTAATTTCATTATTTACCCAGTAGTCATTCAGGAGCAGGTTGTTCAGTTTCCATGTAGTTGTGTGGTTTTGAGTGAGTTTCTTAATGCTGAGTTCTAGTTTGATTGCACTGTGGTCTGAGAGACTGTTATGATTTCCATTCTTTTGCATTTGCTGAGGAGTGTTTTACTTCCAATTATGTGGTCAATTTAAGAATAAGTGCGATGTGGTGCTAAGAAGAATGTATATTCTGTTGATTTGGGGTGGAGAGTTCTGTAGATATCTATTAGGCCCGCTTCGGCAGAGCTGAGTTCAAGTCCTAAATATCCTTGTTAATTTTCTGTCTTGTTGATCTAATATTGACAATGGGGTGTTAAAGTCTCCCACTATTATTGTGTGGGAGTCTAAGTCTCTTTATAGGTCTCTGCGAACTTGCTTTATGAATCTGGGTGCTCCTCCATTGGGTGCATATATATTTAGGATAGTTAGCTCTTCTTGTTGCATTGATCCCTTTACCATTATGTAATACCTTTCTTTGTCTTTTTTGATCTTTGTTGGTTTAAAGTCTGCTTTATCAGAGACTAGGATTGCAACCCCTGCTTTTTTTTGCTTTCCATTTGCTTTATTTTGAACCTTTATTTCCATCCCTTTATTTTGAGCCTATGTGTGTCTTTGCATGTGAGACAGGTCTCCTGAATACAGCACACTGGTGGGTCTTGACTCTTTATCCAATTTGCCAGTCTGTGTCTTTTAATTGGGGCATTTAGTCCATTTACATTTAAGGTTAATATTTTTATGTGTGAATTTGATCCTGTCATTATGATGCTAGCTGGTTATTTTGCCCATTAGTTGATGCAGCTTCTTCATAGTGTCAACAGTCTTTATAATAATTTGGTATGTTTTTGCAGTGGCTAGTACTAATTTTTCCTTTCTATATTTAGTACTTCCTTCAGGAACTTTTCTAAGGCAGGCATGGTGGTGACAAAATCTCTCAGCATTTGCTTGTCTGGAAAAGATTTCTCCGTTGCTTATGAAGGTTAGTTTGGCTGGATATGAAATTCTGGGTTGAAAATTCTTTTCTTTAAGAATATTGAATATTGGCCCCCACTCTCTTCTGGCTTGTAGGCATTTGCCGAGAGATCCACTCTTAGTCTGATGGGCTTCACTTTGTGGGTAATCTGACCTTTCTCTGTGGCTGCCCTTAACATTTTTTCCTTCATTTCAACCTTGGTGAATCTAACAATTATATGTCTTGGGGTTGCTCTTCTCGAGGAGTATCTTTGTGGTGTTCTCTGTATTTCCTGAATTAGAATGTTAGCCTGTCTTGCTAGGTTGAGGAAGTTCTCCTGGATAATATCCTGAAGAGTGTTTTCCAACTTGGTTCCATTCTCCCCATCAATTTCAGGTACACCAATCAAACATAGGTTTGATCTTTTCACATAGTCCCATATTTCTTGGAGGCTTTATTTTTCCATTTTTCCTTTTCATTCTTTTTTCTCTAATCTTGTCTTCATGCTTTATTTCATTAAGTAGATCTTCAATCTCTGATATCCTTTCTTCCACTTGATCAATTTGGCTATTGATACTTGTGTATGCTTCACAAAGTTCTTGTGCTGTTTTCTCCAGCTCCTTCAGGTCATTTATGTTCTTCTCTAAACTGGTTATTCTAGTTAGCAATTCCTCTAACCTTTTTTCAAGGTTCTTATCTTCCTCGCATTGGGCTAGAACATGCTCCTTTGGCTTGGAGGAGTTTGTTATTATGCACCTTCTGAAGCCTACGTCTGTCAATTTGTCAAACTCATTCTCCATTCAGTTTTGTTCCCTTGCTGGTGAGGAATTGTGATCCTTTGGAGGAGAAGAGGCTTTCTGGTTTTTGGAATTTTCAGCCTTTTTGTGCTGGATTTTCCTCATCTTCAAGGATTTATCTACCTTTGGTCTTTGATGTTGGTGACCTTTGGATGGGGTTTCTGTGTGCACATCCTTTTTGTTGAGGTTGATGCTATTCCTTTCTGTTTGTTCATCTTCCTTCTAACAGTCAGGCCCCTCTGCTGCAGGTCTGTTGGAGTTTGCTGGAGGTCCACTCCAGACACTGTTTGCCTCAGTATCACAAGCAGAGGCTGCAGAACAGCAAAGATTGTTGTCTGTTCCTTCCTCTGGAAGCTTCGTCCCAGAAGGACACCCGCCAGATGCCAGCTGGAGCTCTCCTTTATGAGGTTGACCCCTGCTGGGAGGTGTCTCCCAGTTAGGAGGCAAGGGGGTCAGGGACCCACTTGAGGAGGCAGCCTGTCTCTTAGCAGAGCTTGAGCGCTGTGCTGGGAGATCCACTGCTCTCTTTAGAGCCAGCAGGCAGGAATGTTTAAGTCTGCTGAAACTGCACCCACAGCTGCCCCTTCCCCCAGGTGCTCTGTCCCAGGGAGACAAGAGTTTTATCTATAAGCCCCTGACTGGGGCTGCTACCTTTCTTTCAGAGATGCCCTGACCAGAGAGGAGGAACCTACAGAGGCAGTCTGACTATAGTGGCTTTGCTGATCTGCAGTGGGCTCTGCCAAGTTTGAACTTCTTGGTGGCTTTGTTTACACTGTGAGGGGAAAACTACCTACTCAAGCTTCAGTAATGGTGGACGCCCCTCTCCCCACCAAGTTTGAGTGTCCCAGGTCAACTTCAGACTGCTGTGCTGGCAGTGAGAATTTCAAGCTAGTGGATCTTAGCTTGCTGGGCTCCATAGGGGTGGGATCCATTGAGCTAGACCACTTGGATCCCTGGCTTCAGCCCCCTTTCCAGGGGAGTGAATGGTTCTCTCTCGCTGGCATTCCAGGTGCCACTGGGGTATGAAAAATAACTCCTGCAGCTAGCTTGGTGTCTGCCCAAATGGTTGCCCAGTTTTGTGCTTAAAACCCAGGGCCCTGGTCGTGTAGGCACCTGAGGGAATCTCCTGGTCTGCGGGTTGCAAAGATGGTAGGAAAAGTGTAGTATCTGGGTCGTAATGCACCGTCCCTCACAGCACAGTCCCTCACAGCTTCCATTGGTTAGGGGAGGGAGTTCCCCAACCCCTTGCACTTCCCAGGTGAGGTGATGCCCCACTCTGCTTCTGCTCACCTTCCATGGGCTGCACCCACTGTCTAACCAGTCGCAATGAGATGAGCCAGGTACCTCTGTGGGAAATGCAGAAATCACCCGCCTTCTGTGCTGATCTCTCGGGGAGCTGCAGACCAGAGCTTTTCCCATTCAGCCATCTTGCCCAGCATCAAAACTTCTACTTGGTTAAAGTTAGAATTTTATTCTTAAATTTATTAACATGAATATTAATGTTTATTACTAATGAGTTCTTTTTCCTGAATAGCAATTATATCAGCAGCTAATGCTTATTGACTTCTTACATTGTGCTAAGCCCTTTGCTTATTTATCTCATGTAAGCTACTCAAAAATCCCATATTGGAGATGTTATTACGATCTCCGTTTTACTGAAACGGAGATAGCTGCTTAACAGGGTTTAGGAACTCACATAGTAAGTGCAAATAATAGTAAAAGGTACACCCTGCTGATGTACACTGGTGAATAATACTCAATAGAAAGTATGAAAACAACCACAATATATCTTCTTCATGATCTAGCTCAATTCCAGCATCTGGAGAGTGAAAAGTGTGAGAAAAATGAATTTAGATTCCAGCTATTCCAAATGAGAAGTTGATTGTTGAAGAAACAAACACTGAAATGTTTGATCTTTCATCAGGGGGTGTCAACATATTACAAATATTTTAGTGTTACTCTAAGGAACAAAAGGGAAAACAGAAATAATCCCTTCACCCCATGATGTGCTAAAAATTGAGAAATGGAAGCTCTTGTTTATTTGGTCAGGTTACTTCCTGAAGGTCATTTTGTAAGGGAAATGTTTGTGATTGGGAAAAGGAAATTCTTATTTTTTTGTGGCATTTGTTCATGCATGGAATAAGTGAATTGAATTTTACAGTTTATAATCTTGTTCACTTACAAACAGCCAATAAGTGGGAGATATTTGAAAATACAATTAAATGAAAACATCATCTCAAGAACTAATATTATGTGTCTTTTATCTATTGAACGTTCAATTCTTTGCTTTAAATTTATTTTCATTTTTGTCCAAGTTACACATTCACATATTTTAAAGAGTCAAGTACTTTCACAAGGTTTCAATAAAAAACAAAAGTTACCTGCTTCGTCCACTCAAATGTTTCCCTTCCTAGAGGCACCATGATAGACATATACTGCAATTTCTGAATATTTTGTTCTAGCCATTGTCTATCACTCCTAGTATGAAAGATGAAGATTTTGCTTTTGCAAAATCTCACCCCACTCGTACTCCTACATATATTTCTCATCTTCATCCTTCCACTGTATTTATCATGTGATTTTGCTTAGACCATCATTTGGGTTTTACATCATACTGACTCTGTAAATCCTATTTATAACTAAGTTGCCTTATATACTATGACTATTTTTCTATGCAGCATTCTGTTTTTCTTAAAGTTAGCAATGATCTGGTGTTTGATTGCTTAGCTTTGTGTGTACTTACTACTAATACATTTCCCAATTATCCTCAAGTTGTATGTATCTCTCAGGACATTAGGACAATTTTATCTCTCTGGATAAATCCCTCTAGAGTCTGAGCTGCTTCAGTTTGAATTGTTTGCCATCTACACCTGCATTAATTATTTACTGCCACAAACTTGGTGGATTAAAATAGCACACATTTATTATTTCAGACTTTCCATGGGTTAGGAGTCCAGGCACAGCATAGCTGAGTTCCCTGTTCAGGATCTCACTGGACTGAAAACAAGGTATTGGTTAGGGCTAAATTCTCATCAGAGGCTCAGGGTCCTCTTCCAAGCTCACGTCACTCTTGGCAGGATTCAGTTCCTTGTAGATATGGGACTGAGGCCGTTGGCTTCTATAGACCACCCACCATTCCCTGACATGCGGTCTTTGCCACATAAATGGCTGTCTGCTTCTTTAAGGTGAGCAGGAGAGAATCTCTGATGTTTCAAATCTCTTTGATGCCTTCCCTGTATGATTTCTAGACCATTTTTAAAAGGCTCATCTAGTTAGGTAAGACTTCACCCAGGATAATCTCCCTATTGATTAACTAAAAGTCAACTGATTAGGGACTTTAATAACATCTGAAAACCTCTTCATCTTCACCATATAACATATTCACAGATTCTGCACACACTCATGTGAGGGGATTCTACAGGGCACATATATCAAGGGGTGGAAATCTTGGGGGTCATTGTAGAATTCTGCTTACCATTATACCTAATAACTGGAAGCCACCCAGAACTCTCCATTCATTATCATCACAGAGATTCTCTCAGCCTCTCTCTCGAATTGAATTCCCTGTTTCCTGGACTTTGTGTCTTTTTTTTTTTCTTTTTTCTTGGTTCATTTCATAAATTTCTAGAAGCACATCTTCAAACAGCTTCCTGAAAAGGGACTACATGAGAAGTTTTGTTTTCTAGACACTGAAATAGAGTTCTTGAAGTTATTTTTCCTCAGAATTTTTAGTATGTTGTTGCTTCATTGCCTTCTAGCTTCCACTATTGTTATTGATAAGTCTGATGTCATCTTATACTTGATACTTTGTATGAAACCTGTTTTTTTTTTTCTCCCTGAGACTTTATATTGTCCATTATCCGTCCCCAGTTTTGTGAAATTCCTCGATAATGTGCCTTGGATTTGGTCTACTTTATCCATTGTTCTGGGTGCTCAGTGACATCCCTTTCAATCAGGACATTCATGTTCTTCATAGATTCTGGAAATTTTATTTTGAATTATTTTATTAGTGATTTCCTTTTATCTATTTTCAGTATCCTCTATTCATAGAATTCCAATTATTATTATTATTATTATTATTTTGACAGAGTCTTGCTCTGTCACCCAGGCTGGAGTGCAGTGGCACTATTGCGGCTCACTGCAACCTCCACCTCCTGGGTTCACGCCATTCTCCTGCCTCAGCCTCCCAAGTAGCTGGGACTACAGGCACCTGCCACCACACCCAGCTAATTTTTTTGTATTTTTAGTAGAGATGGGGTTTCACCATGTTAGCCAGGATGGTCTGGATCTCCTGACCTCATGATCCACCCGCCTTGGCCTCCCAAAGTGCTGGGATTACAGGCGTGAGCCACTGTGCCTGGTCAGAACTTCAATTATTCTAGAACATTCTAGATAAGTCTCTATTTTAAAAATATTATCTATTTTCTTCTCTTTCTTCTAGTCTTTCGGGGAGATTCTCTTGATTTTATCTTCCAATATACATTTTTTAATTTTTAATTTTTTTTTGAGATGGAGTCTTGCTCTGTTGCCCAGACTGGAGTGCACGTGGCATCATCTCAGCTCACTGAAACCTCTGCCTCCTGGGTTCAAGTGATTATCGTGCCTCAGCCTCCCAAGTAGTTGGGATTACAGGCACACGCCGTACTCCCAGCTAATTTTTATATTTTTAGTAGAGATGGGATTTCACCATGTTGGCCAGGCTGGTCTCGAACTCCTGACCTCAGTGATCTACCTGCCTCAGCCTCCCAAAGTGCTGGGATTACAGGTATGAGCCACTGTGCCCAGGGTATCTTCCAATAGTTTGTGTGATCATATTGTTTATTTCTAAGGTTTCATGTTCACTGGATATTTGCTTTATAGTACCTACTTCTTCATAGATTAATATTCTCTAAGGATATTAATACTAGTTATTATTCATTATATTTGTACTGGCATTTAAAGGGAGGTGGGGTTTTTTTCCATAAATGCCTGGCAGTCTTTGGCTGTTGGTTCATATTTAAGAGTGAGGCAGGCGCTAAAAAGAAGGCTGGGAGCTCATGGCAGGGGGAGTGCTTCTCAATGGTGCTTTTCTCTCTAGGATAATATTTGGAAAACTTTTGATTTGAATGTCATGTGCTTATTTCTCTTGGGAGATAGGTTTCTCAAAGAAGATGCCTTTGACCCCCTCCACAGAAGGGGGAGAATGTTTTAGAATAGTTGAAATTCTATGAATAGAGGATAGAGAAAAACAGAAGGAAATCAGTAATAAAATAATTCAATATAAAATTTCTAGAATTTAAGAAGAACATATGTATCTGGCTCCCAACATTACTGAGCTATATGAGGGAAGGTGGCTAGAGAACTTAGGTCCTATACATAAGGTTTATCTTAGTCCCCATGTTTTCCGTTTGGTATCTCTGTTTTAGTTGTACCTTGTATTGCCTAATTCAAAGATCATCTGCTTATCATCCTTAGAGAATAAACTTCAAGTCTCCTGCCAGAATGCGGGATGGATATTTGTTCAGATGTATAAATTTGGAATGGAGATATGAGGGACCAAATTTTTAAACAGTCTTTCAACTGATTATTCCACCTGCCAAATCCTGCTTCTTTGTAGGAGTCTGCAATGTACATTAGGTTATTTCTCCCTTTTTCCAACTTCCAGATTAGGATTCAGCTTTCTCATGTCTGTTAAATCATTTAACCTCTACCATCTGTCCACCAACTTCCAAAATTGTGTCACTGTTGTCTCCTGTCTCATACTTTGTTCTCATGTATTTATATCTTCTGTAAACATTCCTTTATTCTCATTTAGTGGGATTCTGGGAGGGAGAGGAGCTAAGTGTATGTTCAATCTACCATTTTTAACTATTCATATGCAAGACAATACTCATCAAAGCCCCAATGAGTTTTTTGAAAGGAACATCACCAGATGATTTGATTTGAAAGCCTGCCTGAAGGAATAACAAAACGTATTTTAAATATATAGTCAGTAAAATGGAATCATATTGGTGACTACAGACAGATTAATGGAACAAAAACACAGCAGACCAAAGACATTCATGTATGATCACACAATATTTCAAATTAGTAAGAAAAGAATTAACCAGGTAACTAATCAGCTGATAAATGATATTAGAACAAATGACTAACAATTTTTCAATATATACATATAACATCAGAATAAAGTTTGAGGATCTGGTCTCCTTCCTAGGGTCTGACAAGAGTCCCAGGGTATGACAAAAACTCCAAGAGTGTCTTTCAGCATGTGGTTGTAACTATGCCATTTCTCTTTGCTCTGGCTCTTGTGGTCCTCCTGAAGGCAGCTGGCTTTTCTGACTCAATCCCTCCAGTACACACACATGCACATGCATATGCACATGTGCATGTACACATCCTCCTCCCCCAGCGGATCATGACAGCCTTAACTGCAGTTTCCAAGGACACTGAACTTAGTATTTGGTTGCCAGCCTTATCAGAGATCCTGCCTCTTCCCCAAAGCCAGATTGAGAGGAGGGCAACATCTCTACTGCTCTCACAACTCCCTACCCTTATCTACTGGGATTAGAAATCCTATTCCTTGTGGACTAGACTGCCACCTCACTGCTTGAACCCTCTGAGTCTTGATCTTGTTCACCCTGTTTGGAAATAAGGGCCTCTCTTATCTGTCCTTGAAGCAAAAAACTATCCACACCTCCAGAAGAGGAAGCCCTGGTGTTATAGTTATCTCATCTTGATTAACAAATCACGCCCAAACTTTTCATAAGCAATGATATGTTTTTTTTTTGCTCAATAATTTACAATTTGGGGCTGCTCAGAGGCTGAGGACTAGGATATAAAATAATCTAGAGGCTAGTTCACTAACATTTCTGGTGGCTAATGCTGGCTGCCAGCTGGGGGTCTCAGCTAGTGCTATTAGAGCACACATTGTCTCCTCATGTGGTTGAGGCTTACTTATAGCATGGTGCCTGGGTCTCAAGAGTGAGCATGCCAAAGAGGGAGAGCCAGGTAGAGCCATATTGCTTTATAGGACCTAGCCTTGGAAGTCATGCAGCATCACTTCCACTCCATTCTATTTGCTGACCATTCTATCTCATAGGTTCACTCAGGTTCCACTCAGGTTCAAAGGAAAACAAAGGAACATGTAGGACTGGATAGATTGCTGCAGCCATTTTTAGAAAATATTATCTGCCACATCTGGCTCACTGTGTTAAAAAGAAGAGGAAGAAACTGAAAAAAATTGAGAAAAAATTTATAGAAAGAATCAATGAAACCAAAAGTTTGTTTTTTGAAAGGATAAGCAAGATTGATAGACTGCTAGCTAGATGATTGACAAAGAAAAAAAGAAAATCCAAATAAGCACATCAGAAATCACAAAGGTAACATTACAATTGACCCCACAGAAATACAAAAGATCCTCGGAGACTATTATGAAGACTTCTATGCACGCAAACTACAAAAGCTAGAGGAAATTGATAAATTCCTGGAAAACTCCAACATCCCAAATTTGAATCAGGAAGAAAGTGAAACCCTGAATATATCTATATCAAGTTCCAATATTGAATCAATAATAAAAAAGCATATTTGGCTGGGCGTGGTGGCTCAAGCCTGTAATCCCAGCACTTTGGGAGGCCGAGACGGGCGGATCACGAGGTCAGGAGATCGAGACCATCCTGGCTAACACGGTGAAACCCCATCTCTACTAAAAGAAATACAAAAAAACTAGCTGGGTGTGGTGGCGGGTGCCTGTAGTCCTAGCTACTCGGGAGGCTGAGGCAGGAGAATGGCGTAAAACCCGGGAGGCGGAGCTTGCAGTGAGCTGAGATCCGGCCACTGCACTCCAGCCTGGGCGACAGAGCGAGGCTCCATCTCAAAAAATAAATAAATAAATAAATAAATAAATAAGCATATTAACAAAAAAAGCCCCAGACCGGATGGATTCACAGCTGAATTCTATCAGATGTACAAAGAAGAGCTGGTACTGATTCTACTGAAACTATTCCAAAAATAGTTATCGATCACTAACTCATTCTACAAAGGCAGCATCACACTGATACCAAAACCTGGCAAGGACACAACAACAACAAAAAGAAAACAATAGGCCAATATCCCTGATGAACATAGGTGCAAAAATCCTCAACAAAATACTAGCAAACTGAATCCAACAGTGCATGAAAAAGTTAATTCACCATGATCAAGTAGGCTAAATCCCTGGGATGTGAGGTTGGTTCAACATATGCAAATTAATAAATGTGAGTCACCACATAACAGAATTAAAAACAAAAACCACATGATCATCTCAATAGATGTGCTAAAAGCTTTTTATAAAATCCAACACACCTTCATGATAAAAGTCTTCAAGAAACTAGGCATAGAAGCAACATAAGTAAAAATAATAAGAGCTGTCTATGACAAACCCACAGCTAACATCATACTGAATGGACAGAAATGGAAGCATTCCCCTTGGAGCAAGACAAGAATGCCCATTCTCACCACATCTATTCAACATAGTACTGAAAATGCTATGCAGAGCAATTAGGCAAGAGAAAGAAATAAAAGGCATCTAAACAGGAAAAGAAGCAAGGTATCTCTCTTCACAGATGATATGATTCGATACCTAGAAAACTCAAATGACTCTGTCGAAAGGCTCCTGGAACTGAAACAACTTCAGTAAAGCTTCAAGATATAAAATTAATGTACAAAAGTCAGTAGCATTTCTGTATACCAATAATGTTCAAGCTCAAAGCCAGATCAAGAATGCAATCTTATTTACAATAGCCACACAGAAATAAAATACCTAGGAATACATCTAACCAAGGAAGTGAAAGATCTCTACAAGGAGAACTACAAAACACTGCTAAAAGAAATAATAGATGACAGAAACAAATGGAAAAACATTTCATGCTCATGGACTGGAAGAATCAATATCACTTAAATGGCCATACTGCCCAAAGCATACTATAGATTCAACACTATTCCTACGAAGCAAGCAATGTCATTTTTCACAGAAGTAGAAAAAAAACCTTTCTAAAATTCATATGGAACCAAAAAAAAAAAAAAAAAAAACCTGAATAGCCAAAGCAATCCTAAGCAAAACAACCAGCATCAGATTACACGACTTCAAACTGTACTATAAGGCTACAGTAGTCCAAACAGCATAGTACTGTACAAAAATGGACACAGACTAATGGAACAGAATAGTGAATCCAGTTATAACACACCTAGAGCCATCCAATCTTTGACAAAGTCAAGAAAAATAAGGAATGGGAAAAGGACTCCCTACTCAATAAATAGTGCTGGGAGAGCTGGCTAGTCACGAGCAGATGAATGAAACTGGATCTGTACTTTTCACCATATACAAAAACTAACTCAAGATGGGTTAAAGATTTAAATATAAGACCTCAAACTATAAGAATCCTAGAAGAAAACCTAGGAAACACCATTCTGGACATGGGCATTGTGAAAGGATTTATGACTAGGTCCTCAAAAGCAATTACAGCAAAAACAAGAATTGACAAGTGGGACCTAACTAAACTAAAGAGCTTCAGTACATGAAGATAAACTATCAACAGAGTAAACAGACAACGTACAGAATGGGAGAAAATATTTGCAAAATATGCATCTGACAAAAGTCTAATATCCAGAATCTATAAGGAATTTGAACAATTGAACATGCAAAAAGCAAATAACCCATCAAAAATTGGTAAAATACATGAACAAACACTTATCTAAAGAAGACATACCAGCTGCCAACATACATATAAAGAAAGGCTGCATATCACTGATCATTAGAAAAATGCAAGTCAAAACCACAATGAGATACCATCTCACACAAGTCACAATGGCTATTACTAAAAGGTCAAAAAAACAGCCAATGCTGGCAAGGCTGCAGAGAAAAGGGAACACTTATAGACTGTTGATGGGAATGTAAATTAGCTCAGCCACTGTGGAAAGCAGTTTGGAGATTTCTCAAATAACTTATGAAAGAAATGCCTTTCAACCCAGGAATCCCATTATTGGACATATATCCAAAAGAAGATAAATTGTTCTACCAAAAATACACTTGCACTCGCATGCTTATCACAGTACTATTCACAACATCAAAGACATGGAATCAATCTGGGTGTCCATCAATGGTTTACCGGATAAAGAGAATGTGGTACATATTGTGGGAAAGAGTTTCTGGGGTACCAGTTGAGTCTCAGTCTCCCCTGTGTGAGACACACATGGGAAGCCATGGGCGGCCTCTGAGGAGAAAAGTCTCCTTATTGCCTTCATGTCTTTATGCCCCCAGAGCATAACCGCTGAACATTCCACAGGTTGCTCAGGGAGGTAACAGTCCCTTGAAGCAGTGGAATATAATCACACATCTTGGCTACTCCTGAAACCCGCTCCCACCCATTTCAGTCCTGGTAAGTTAAAGATCTTAAGTAGTTTAGACACACGCCTTTGCTCAAGGAAAGTCACAGAAACTGCCACTGCTATACATCTCATCGAATGACTCACGAGTTCTCCTTCACTGATTAATCCTTTTCCTCATTCCTTCCTCCCCCTCCCCTCTGCCCTAAGAACAAAGAGCTTGTAAACCAATAAATTAGGTGGAGCCTGAGAGCTCCGGAGCATGAGCAAGCCTCCGATGCTCCCCTGGACCTGCCTTTTAAACTCTTATTCTGTCTCTTTCTAACTCCTTTGTCTCCGCTGGACTCGGGGTACCCGCTGGGTGCTGTGGGGCTGGTTTCCCCAACACATAGATGTCACAGAATACTACACAGCCATAAAAACAACAAAAGTATGTCTTTTGCAGCAATGTGGGTAAAGCTGAGGCCATTATCTTAAGCGAATTAATGCAGGAACAGAAAACCATATACTGCATGTTCTCACTTATCAGTGGGAGCTAAACGTTGGGTACTCATGAACGTAAAGATGGTAACAATAGAAACCGGGGACTACTAGGTGAGGAAGGGAGGGATCAAGGGTTGAAAAACTAACTATTGGGTACTATGCTGGCTACCTGGGTGACGGGATCATTTGTACTCCAACCTCAGCATTATGCAGTATACCCAGGTAACAAACCTGTACATGTACCCCATGAAACTAAAATAAAAGTTGGAAAAAAAGAAGAGGAAGAAAAAATGTTTCCTTTGTTTTTGTGCATTAAAAGCCCATAGGCAAGAAAATATACAGTTAATTTCTCAATTAGGCTACCCTGCCCATCTGGTTTCATGGTTGAGAGACAAATGCTAATGAATCCTTTGCTACGTCAATTAACTCTGCTTTGCTTCAAGGTCATGGATTAGGTCCCTACATCGAGTCAATCACCTTGAAAACAAATGATACTGCAAACAAGGATAACCAGACATCCTTCACACCCTGCCAAATAGAATGTCTCAGTGTAAATCCTTTTCTACTGGCAAATAATCTACTAAAGAGACATCTTCTGTGCCTAAAAATGGGCAGCCCATAAATATTTACAGTGATAGGAGTAGAAAATTATTTTCTTTTTTCATTTCAAATAAATCATTTGCACATTACCTCTCTATTGAACTCATGTATAGAAAACAAGATCACGGTTTTGTTTTTGTTTTGTTTTGTTTAATGAGGGACAAACCATGTTACTGTTAAAATGCCACGTTATTTGTCTTGGCAACTACATTTGGATAAATCTTTATGGAGGCTCTATTGTTTGGTTTTCAATCATTGCTATACTTTTTAAAAATGTGCTCGTGAACGGTTAGCAATTGCCTATCACAGTGAACTTTTCCTTTAGGAGTTGGGGATTTCTGACACACAGAACTGCATTTCCTTTATATTGTGTTACAAATACTTGGTAATTCAAAACAAATTCCAGGTTAGTCTTAGTAAAAGACATGCCCAACAAATGGCTAGTTTCTAAAATTCATAGGTGATATATTTGCATCTGGAGTTGGTAGAGGAAGATATAAGAGCAAATCTTGCATGAAGAAGAGTTTAGAGAAAGCTTGATTTAGTTATATTCTTTCTTGTTCCAAATAACATTTAAACTAAGTAAGCAAGCTTTGTACAATCTACTAAGGATTTTTCTTAAGAAATGAGTCAGAAAATAATTTGCTAATAACTTTAAATATATTGTGAACAAGAAACATGGCTCATTTAATTCCCAGATCTTACTTTGACAAATGGCATTTCCTGAGAGATTTGTTAGAAATATAGATTCCTAGGGCTACCCTTAATAATTTAAGTCTGGGGTGACACTCCAGAATCTGCATTTTAAACAATGCCCCCATGTGAAACGGATACAAATGGACCTACTAACCTACATAAAATTTTATTTTTAGTTTTTAACAATTTAATAGAAAACTCTTACTCTATGTAAAGCAAGTATTAACTCATTAAATCCTCATAACTAATAATGTAGGGATATTGGCCCCAGTCTACAGATGACAAAGCTAAACCACAGAGAGGTCAAGTAACTTGTCCAAGGGCCCACAGCTGAACCCAGGTGATCTGGCTCCAGAGTCTGTGTTTGGTTGACTTTTAAGAGACTTAATCACCCATACATAAAAATAAACTACATAAAATTAAATCAGCATGTCGAGAAGAACAAAAATAAAATATACAAAATCATTGAACTGTAGGATCAAAGACCAAAAGTCTGGAGGTCGTCAGCTTCCCTCTTTCTCAGACCTTTGTAGCTGGAGTTACTGTAGGCTCTATGCTACCAAATTTCTGAGACAAAGTGGCCATAGAGTATCAAGTGGTACCACCAAGTCCTACCAAAGGTGCTACTCAGTTGTTGGTCATTACAATTCCCATAATTCCCATTGTGGCAATCATCCTTATCCTTTGAATTCTCCACTGGGACTGCCTAGAGCTCTTCTGTGATCCACACATGGTTGGTATTGTCCTAGCCATTGACAACTCTTGCTAACTTTGTCCCTGAGTGGTGGGTGTCATTTCCCATAATCCCATAACTACTGCCTGGGGTCCTTCTCTAAGGGACTCATGATCTACCACCACAAAGTCTGTCCTTCTAGTGTCTAACACTCAGACCCTGCAGCCAGACTACATTCCTCTGGCCACAACCATGGTCCAGAACCAAACCCACATCTTTTTTAGACTTGACATCCTCAACCTCACACTAGCCCAATGCCTCAGAGCACTCAAATTCAGAAATAAGATGCACTGCTCCACAAGGATGCTTTATGGGGGTATTTCACACCTGAATATCTGGAATATGTTGATATATAACTGTACTTACTTGTTATCAGATCTAACACGACCCTTTCCTTCTCTGAAAATGAAAAAAGCCAAAATGAAACTTTAAATTTTTAAATTTACATATAAATAATTTATGATGCCTTTGAATTAGACATTTTCAACTTTTGCCTTAAATAGATGGGGTCTGTCAGATCTCATAATTTTGTTTCAGAAGTTTAACTTCATGAATTGACTTTATATGAAATATTTATAAACATTAGAGATGTGGTATGGAAAATAGACTCATTAAGGTCCATTTTTTTAAGCTCATCAAGAGGTGCTTTAGGAAACTAGGACTCGTTCTTAGCTGCACATGGAGTATGAAAAGGTATAAGGCTAAATGTTTTATTCCTAGATATTTGGATTATATATAATCAATTTGATATTGCATTTCCTTGGTTTTATTGCTTAATTGTATTTATATAGCACAGGAGGCAGCAGAAAGAAAACGTGTCAATTAGCCATTCTTACAAAAGAAAATTTGAAGAGAAAGATAATCTGTCAAGGTACCATGGTATGGTGGAAAATAGTATTGTCAATGGAGTCAGAGATATCAGGGCAAAAATTCAAGTTTGCAACCTCAAAGGTTTTTAGCTTTTCAGAACCAAGTAGAAGTTAATGACCTTATTGCCATACTATAAATAATTCCCAGTAGAGAAGCTGGCAAATAGGCCTCATTGAAGAAAGTTAACTGGTTTCTTAAAACTACGCTTTGAACCATAGAAAAAAATGGGAGCAGGTACATACGGACCCTACCATGTGCCTTTTCCAAATGTCTAAATTTTGTATTATGTTATTATATTAAGTTATTTGGAGATCTAATAAGCTGGATTGGGTCATTTTAGTATTTGAGATAGTGTTAGGCGAGTAAAAGGGAGAGTAATTGTGCTGTGGATGTGAAATGAAAGGGTCAGATTAGTTCAAGTCATCTTTCATTCCCTGGTATACTCCATCAAGAGGTTAGGAGATGACAAGTTGCCATGGGTGTGAATCTCCAATTGAACCAATTAACTCCACCTAATTCAGAGCCTCAGATGAGAGTAATGGAGGTATAGCAGAAATATTGAACTGATTACATTGAAGAGGTCACCAAGGGAAGACTGCAGGGGAAAATTTATCCTGCAGGCATAAATCCACAACAAAAACAAGGAACCTGATGACAAGTGGACCTGGAAGAATCAGGTTCTTACTGCAATTTTGAGTTTTAAGTTCTCCCTCAAGCTCATGACTTTTCACTTCATTTAAGTCTACTCAAGTAACTGAGGTTTTGTCAAAGGTCACCAGTGAAACCTTGGCCACCAAACTCAAAAGCTGTTTCAATACTTTTCCTCTCTCAATTTAGCGGGGCTTGCCTCTGCTAAGACACGTCTTCCTTCAGAAGCATTCCCTTGATTCCAGGACAAGTTTTTACTGGAAGTTCCCACTTCCTTTTTTGTCCCTTTCTTACTTGTTTTATTCCCTTCTTTTCACCTCTTCAGGTTTCTAAATGAGGGCACATCTCACAGCTTAGTTTTGGGCTCTCTTTTATTAATATTTACCAGCTTTTAGTTAGTACATTTACGCCTTTGGCTGCTACTTTTCTATTTCAAACCTTGATAAACTTCTGAAGCGTGGTTGAAATTTCTAAACTTCTTATACACATCTCTAACAGATGTCCCACTGGCTCCTGAAACTTTGCATCCTGCCTGTATCAGTTGGTTCTCATACTGTTATAAAGAACTACCTAAGACTGGGTAATTTATAAAGAAAAAAGGTTTAATTGACTCACGGTTCTGTGGGCTGTACAGGCTTCTGCTTCTGGGGAGGCCTCAGGAAACTTACAATCATAAGAGAAGACAAGGGAAGCAAGCACCTTCTTCACATGGAGGCAGGAGAGAGAGCAAAGGGGGAAGTGCCACACATTTTTAAATCATCATATCTCGTGAGAACTCAGTCACTATCATAAGAATAACAATAGGGGAAACTTTCTCATGATCCAGTCACCTCCCACGAGGCCCCTCCTCCAATTCGACATGCGATTTGAGCAAGAATACAAATCCAAACCATATCACTGCCACTCTTCTTATATTCACTGACCTGTGCGCCCAAATTCCCCAACACAGCTCCTCTCACTTAAGTTGCCCAGGTTCAAAAACTTGGAATCACCTGGGACGTTGGCTTGTCATTCACTCTCTTACCTTAAGAGGTGCTAATTACTACAGATTCTGCCCACCAAAATTATCTTGGTCTGTGCCATTCATCTGATCCTTCCACAGACGCTCTGTGTCAACATTACGTCATGCCTGGAGCTAACACATCCCAAGAGAAATACAGGCCAAATATACTGGGAGTCCAGAGGAGATTATTAATTCTTAAATGGATCATTCATGTATCTGTTCCAGATGATAAAAGGCAAAAAACACTGAATGATTACCAATCCAAGGAAAGTCACCCAAAAGCGTACTGAAAGACTAAAATGAATGTGTGTCTTAAATAGAAGCTAATTGTTGTAGAAAGAATGATATTTACAAATAGCAGGGCTCTTTTAAAAACAGACAAGGGAAAAGTTTCTTCCCTCCCCTAATCAGTCAATGGATGGTAATGATATGATGGCAACATAAGAACGTAAATCCGTTTTTTCAGGTGGTTTTTATGGACCTTCTGAATCAGAATCATCTGGGGTAACTGTTAAAATGCTGTTTGCTAGGTTTCATCCTGTACTCTTCTTTTGTAGTGCCCTGGGACATCCTTTTAAAACAAGTTATCCCTGTGATTCTTATGTACATTAAAGTTTAAAAGCCACTAAAAAATAAGCAAGAGAAAAGGTCAACAATTACATCAAAATATGATAAATTACATTTTTTATATTTGTCTCTAGTTTTCAAATTTTATAGTTATATCAGAAAAAATAATGAGTAATTTTAAAGTTTCTAGTCTCTCTCTGGATTTTCACTATATATATCAGGCAATAACTCATAGATAAGTTCTTTTAAATAAGAAGAGTCTGTAAAAGGAGAAGATATTTGAGCCGGAAATTTTCCATATATTTTCAAAACTACTATTAAACTCAAGAGTGACCTAAATAATCTAATGTTTTTTTAATTCAAAAAGTTTTTAAAATTCCAGATGTGTAGGAAAAAGATAATAAAATTATGATACTATTGTTCTTTTTTCAAAACTCAAGTTCTCTTGCTAATTGTTAAGGATACTGATTTACTTGAAACATAACATGTTTCTGCTTCATAACATCTGTATTATTTTACATTTTTATTGGCAACTTTCACCGTACCCTGGTGATTTCTAGAAATCCTCATACTTCCCTGCTAGTAAAAGTTTCCAAAAAATAATAAACAAATGATTATTAACTCTGATCTTTTTATTCTATGACCACGTACCTTATCAGAAGCACTTGAAAAAGTGGAGCTATTAACTTTAGGGAAAATAGGATCCATATACCAGATCTCAACTGCAGGGATATTTTGTTAGGTAGACAGACCATCAAGAGTAGATAGTAAAACACCCATCACAAGTGTATTATTCCCAACAAAGAGTGTCAGCATTTGAACTTCCTTCCATTAGCATTGAACACACTCCTAACTTTTCACCTCATGAAAGGAATGTCCCCTGCTCATAGAGAAGTTGCTATCATGGCCAGTGTTGCTTTTTGCACAAGTGTCCGGCCTAGTGGTTCTCAGCTGGGGGTGTTTTGAGGCCCCAGGTGACATTTCATAATATCAGGTATATGTTTAATTGTCACATCTTGGGAAAGCTACCGACATCTAGTGGGTGGAGCCCAGGTATGCTGCTAAACATCCTACAAAGCAGACAGCCTCCCATGACAAAGAAATTTAAAGTCCAAAATGTCAATAGTGCCAAGGTTGAGAAACCCTGGGCTGAACTCAGAGTTCCATAAATTAGTGCCTATTTCCATAAATTTTTAGGTCTGTCAGTTCCTGCTTCCTGACTTTCTACCCTAATCATCTGAAGCTTCAGAGTTTTTTTATATCACCATATTAATGGTGACTGATCTTTTTGATACCTCTCTTGACCCATATCCTCACCCTGATCCTTGACCCAACCCTGTGCATCAGGCAGTTTCGATCCTTCTTTATCATCTGAAACCTCTATTCAGATCATTTGCCATAAAATTGTCTGTCCCTCTCTCACACAAGAATAATCTTCTTGAGTGTGAGAACTCTTACCTTAGTCTCCCCAGCATCCATCATGGTGCCTCAAACGTAACAGGTGCTCAATGAATACTTGTCAAACTAATGAAATAAGACTTGCACTGTACCAAACACTGATGATAATTCACATAATATAAAACATAACCTTTTCCTTCAAGTACTTACATTTTTGGGTGAAGGTACACACCAGAAAAGATAGCTAGCACTGTAAAGCAGTGCTTAATGAGTAACAGATGTATAATTCAGACAATAATTACTATAAAAGATTTCTGGTGAGTGTGAGTTCCCTTAGAATGAAGGGAAGCGAGAGTGCCTCATTAAAGTGAAAATTGAAATATACTTGAAAGGATGAGGATGCTTCATATAAGCTAGGAAACGTGGGGAAGCCATTCCAGGGTGGTGAGATGAGGCTGGAAAGTAGAGCATGAGCAAAGCTTGTCTTTGCAGAATAATTTTGCCACATAGAACCATGGCATCTGAAAGCATGTTCATGGGGTCCTCTTTTGTACTTCTCATATAGTATTCCAAGAAGGGGGGGCGTACAGAAAAGCAGTGGCAGAAGCCCAGATGTCATCCATTACCCTAGATCACACTCCCTCCCTGGGAGGAGTTCAGATCCAGTGACTGTCAAATAGAGAGGGATCCAAAAGCCTGGTCCCCTTGCCTCAAGGCAGGACAACTTTGAAGAGCCATCCCAGTGCTAAAGCTTCCTGACCCATTACCATTTCAACTCCTCCCTCTGTCTCATCCTTCCGTCCATTGAGCACTTTCCAATAAATTACTTGCATGCAAATTTCCATCTTAGAGTCTATTTCCTAGAGAACCCAGCCTAAGGCCACAGGATGGGAAAAACAACCTATGCTGATGGCAGTTAGAAAGCTTGTGGTCTGGCAGCTTTTAAAACTGTCTCTCTTGCACACTCAGCAGTTCAGGCCATTGTAAGTAGGTAAGGAGTAACTGGTCAACCTTTTCGCTTACTCTACAGTATCTCACTTCCACTCCCCACTGACCCCTCATATCCCTAGGAATTTTCCCCACCTACCCTTTAACAAGACCTTCTCTGAAAGCCTTCATCATGGGGGCTAACTGACTGATGATACTTTATTCTCACCTAACAGGAATTAAGGTTGTCATTCAACCTTGATCAAAGAATCAGCTTGCCATTAGAGACTACTTGGGGAACATGAGGGACCTTTATGGTGCCATACCACAGTGAACTATATGGTATCAGAGACAATGCTATGAACTCACGAAATCCCATTTTTTTTTTGTCCTCCTAGGAGAATAAAATATGTCCCCAATGTTATAGATTCCCCAGCCTTCTCTGTGATGCAACTAGGCCATATGACTGAATTCTGGCCCACATAATGTGGGTAGAAGTGATGCCTGCCACTTCTAGGCCTGTTCCCTTATCGCCTCCCTGCCCCCAACCCCCCATACACAATTCTTCATGCTCCTTTTTACTTTTTCTACCATTTTTTTGTAGTTAATCCAGTTGAATCCTAAGGTCTCAGGGCATGGAGCCATAACATGAATGGAGCCTGAGCCCCTGAATGGCTGAATGCAATAGAGCCTTTCTCTACACTATGTCAGCCATGCTTGGGCTATGCCAGAGAGATTTTCATGTCACCTGGATTGTAATGCTTCCCTTAATACATTGACTTTAGCTACATCTGAATGCAGCCATAAGGACTAGGTTTGTCAGAAAATTTCTGAATGTTTTAGAAACTGTATTAGAGTAGCCCTGTACAACAGTATCCTAGAATATTCAGGAAAAAGAAAAGACTTCTTTGCCATTATAGGCATAGCAAGTGGAGATAATGTAATCAAAAGCATAATCACTTACAAACCAACAAACAACTGGCATCCTATATTTAGCTACGGAAGATATAAATGGATCATGTAATTATATTCACCCATACATATTACATACACCATTGCTTGTGTGTTAATGTGCTTACATTTTGTTTCAAAAACAAAATATCCTACCGTCATGCTCTGAGTAAACAGGTTCTTAGCAAAATTAATGAACAATGCCTGAAAAGAGAATAGGAAAACTTGAGGAAAATAAACCAAGATTTTCCCTGAAAAGTCAAAAATAGGAAAAGATATAAGGTTGGTTGGATAAATATAGAAATTATACAAACTAGAAATTTAAGAAGTGTATTATTTTAAAGGCCAAAATAAACAAAGCATGATGTATATTAACTCACTATTACCATGCTTTCTAGATGTCTATAGTCCATATTTGGAAAAGAAAATAACCAAGTGAAACAGGATGACTTGCTTTTCTCTTTTAAGCAATTATTCTTTTCTGTGGAAGGATTTAGCTATGCTTCAATTCTCTGGAGGGACTCTATTTAAAAAAAAACAATTTATATTGTTATACTTGAAAGTATCTTCACAAAGGACTCAAATTTGAAGTAGTAGAAAACTGGTTTCAAACCTATAAATGCAACTAATTTTATTATATTTTAAATTTTATTCTCAAGGAGCACATTGCATATTTTAAGTCACTCTGGAAGGAGGTTTCCAAAAATCTTTCTGTTCATAGGAGAATTTGCTAAACAGCAACACTGTCAGCCACTCACTAATATGTGAGCACCTCCTACACTCAATGGCTCAGTCCACTGTGTGTTCGTGTGGGTGTGTGTGTGTGTGTGTGTTTCTCATCATTTTGCTGCATTGGAGGCAGTTTTATGCCTCCAATATTTAATTTTTAATTTTTTTTGCATATATAGTAGGTGTATATATTTATGGAGTATATGAGTGATTTTGATATAGGCATACAATGTGTAATAATTACATCCGGGTAAATGGAATGTGCATCACCTCAAGCATTTATCCTTTCTTTGTGTTACAAACAGTCCAATTATACTATTTTAGTTATTTTAAAATGTACAATATATTATTGTTTATTATAGTCACCCTGTTGTGTTATCAAATACTAGACCTTATTCCTTCTATCCAACCATATTTTTATACCTATTAATATTCCCCCACTTGCCCCTCCACCCACCCACTACCTTTCCTAGCCTCTGGTAACCATCATTCTACTCTCTATCTTCATGAATTCAATTGTTTTAATTTCCAGCTTTCATAAATAAGTGAGAGCATGAATTTGTCTTTCTGTGCCTGGCTTATTTCACTTAACATATGACCTTCAATTCCATCCACGTTGTTGCAGATGACAGGATCTCATTCATTTTCATAGCTGAATAGTAGTCCATTGTGTACATGTGCCACATTTTCTTTATTTACTCAACTGTTGATGGACATTTAGGTTGCTTCCAAATCTTAGCTAATGTAAACAGTGCTGCAATAAACATGCGAGCATAGATATCTCTTTGATATACTGATTTCCCTTCTTTGGGGTACATACCCAGTAGTGGGATTGCTGGATCATATGGTAGCTCTATTTTTAGTTTTCTGAGGAACCTACAAACTGTTCTCCATAGTGGTTGTACTAATTTACATTCTCACCAACAGTGTATGAGGGTTCCCCTTTCTCCACATTCTCACCAGCATTTGTTATTGCCTTACTTTTGGATAAAAACCATTTTAAATAGAATGAGAAAATATCTCGTTGTAGCTTTGATTTGCATTTTTGTGATGATCAATGATGCTGAGCACCTTTTCATATACCTGTTTGCCATTTGTATGTCATCTTTTGAGAAATGGCTCTTTAAATATTTTGACCATTTTTAATTGGATTATTATATTTTTTCCTATAGAGTTGTGTGAGCTCCTTATATATTCTGGTTATTAATCCCTTGTTAGATGGATAGTTTGCAAATATTTTCTCCCATTCTATGGGTTGTCTCTTCAATTTATCAGTTGTTTCCTTTGCTGTGCAGAAGGTTTTTGACTTGATGTGATCTCATTTGTCCATTTTTGCTTTGGTTTCTTGTGCTTGTGGTGTATTACTCAAGAAATTTTTAGCCAGACCAATGTTCTGGTGAGTTTCCCCAGTGTTTTCTTTTTTATTTTCAGTTGCTTTTTTCTTTTGAGAATTCTACATGCAGGATGATCCCCAACATTTTCTTGTAGTAGTTTCATAGTTTGAAATCTTAGATTTAAATCTTTAATCCAATTTGATTTGATTTTTGTATATGATGAAAGATAGGAATCAAGTTTCATTCTCTTGCATATGGATATCCAGTTTTCCCAGCACCATTTATTGAAGAGACTGTCCTTTCTCCAAGGCATATTCTTAGCACCTTTTTCAAAAATGAGTGCACTGTAGGTGTATGTATTTGCTTCTGTGTTCTCTAATCTGTTCAATTGGCCTGTGTGTCTGTTTTTATGCCAGTACCATGCTGTTTTGGTTACTGTAGCTCTGTAGTATAATTTGAAGTCAGGTAACGTGATTCCTCCAGTTTTGTTCTTTTTGCTCAGGATAGCTTTGGCTATTCTGGGTCTTTGTGATTCCATATAAATTTTAGGATTGTTTTTCCTATTTCTGTGAAGAATGTTGTTGGTATTTTGATAGAGATTGCATTGAATCTGTAGATTGCTTTGGATAATATGGACATTTTAACAATATTGATTCTTCTAATCCAGGAACATGGAGTATCTTTCAATTACTTTGTGTCCTCTTCAATTTATTTCATAAGTATTTTATAGTTTTCATTGTAGATATCTTTCACTTCTTTGGTTAAGTTAATTCCTAAGTATTTTACATTATTAGTGACTATTGTAAATGGGATTACTTTTTAATTTCTTTTGCAGATTGTTCACTGTTGGCATTTAGAAATGCTATTGATTTTTGTATGTTGATCTTGTATTCTGCAGCTTTAATGAATTTATCAGTTCTAATAATTTTTGGTCAAGTCTTTAGGTTTTTCCAAATATAAGATCATATTATCAGCAAACAATGATAATTTGACTTTTTCCTTTCCAATTTTGATGCCCTTTATTTCTTTCTCTTCTCTGATTGCCCTAGCGAGAACTTCCAGTATTATGTTGAATAACAGCAGTGAACTGGGTATCCTTGTCATGTTCCAGATCTTAGATGAAAGAATTTTAGTGTTTCTCCATTAAGTATGATACTAGCTATGGGCTTTATTATTATTATGTTATTACGTTAAGGTATGTTCATTCTATACTTAGTTTTTTGAGGGTCATGAAGGGATATTGAATTTTATCAAATTTTTTTTCAGCATCAATTGAAATGGTCATATGGTTGTTGTCCTTTATTCTGTTGATACGATGTATCACAGTGATCGATTTGAATATGTTGAGCCATCCTTGCATCCCTGGGGTAAATACCACCTAGTCATGATGAATGATCTTTTTAAGGTATGGTTGAATTTGATTTGCTAGTATTTTGTTGAGGATTTTTGCATCAATATTCATCAGAGATATTGGCCTGTAGTTTTCTCTTTTTGATGGATCTTTGTCTGACTTTAGTATCAGAGTAATATTGGTCTGATATAATAAGTTTGGACATATTCCTCCTCTGTTTTTTGAAATATTTTGTGTAGGGTTGGTATTAGTTCTTTAAATGTTTGGTGGAATTTAGCAGTGAAGCTACTGAGTCTTGGACTTTCCTTTACTGGGAGACATTTTGTTATGGCTTCAATATAGTTACTTATTATTGATCTGTTCAGGTTTTTTATTTCATCATGGTTCCACTGTGGTAGTTTGTATGTGTCTAGGAACTTACCCATTTCTTCTAGATTTTCCAATTTATTGGCATATAGTTGCTCATAGCAGCCACTAATGATCTTTTGAATTTCTGTGGTATCAATTGTAATATTTCTTTTTTCATCTCAGATTTTATTTGGATTTTCTCCCCTTTTTTGTTCCCTAGTCTGGCTAAAAGTCTGTCAATTTTGTTTATCCTTTCAAAAATCAACTTTGTATTTTGTCGTTCTTTTATATTGTTTTCTTCATTTTGAATTCATTTCTTTCTGTTCTGATTTTTATTATTCCTTTTCTTGTACTAATTTGGGATCTGGTTTGTGTTTGCTTTTTTAGTTCTTTAAAATGCATTACTAGGTTATTTATTTGAAGTTTTTCTTCTTTTTTGATGTAGGCATTTATAGCTATAAATTTCCCTCTTACTACTGGTTTTGTCGTATACCATAGGTTTTGCCATGTTGTCTTTCCATTATCATTTGTTTCAAAAATCTTTTCAATTTTCTTCTTAATTGCTTCATTGACCCACTACTCATTCAGGAGCACATTGTTTCATTCCCATGTGTTTGTATAGTTTCCAAAATTCCTCTTTTTGTTGATTTCCAGTTTTATTCCATTGACGTCAGAGAAGATGCTTGATATTACTTCAGTTTAGTTGAATGTTTTAAGACTTGTTTTGTGACCTACCATGGTTTATCCTTGAGAATGATCCATGTGCCAAGGAAAAGAATGTTTATTCTGCAGCCTTTGGATGAAAAGTTCTGTAAATATCTGTTAGGCCTACTTGGTCTATAGTATAGATTAAGTCTGGTATTTCTTTGTTTAGTTTCTGTCTGGATGATAAGTCCAATGCTGAAAATGGAGTGTTGACGTTTCCGGCTCTTTTATTGGGTTCTATCTCTGTCTTTAGTTCTAATAATATTTGCTTTATATATCTGGGTGCTCCACGGTTGGGTGCACATATATTTACAATCATTATATGTTGTTGCTAGATTGACCCCTTTATCATTATATGAGGACCTTCTTTGTCTCTTTTTATAGTTTTTTCTTGAAATCTATATTGTTCAATATAAGTATAGCTCCTCCTGCTCTTTTTTGGTTTTCACTAGCATGGAATATCTTTTTCCAACCCTTTATTTTCAGTCTATGTGTATCTTTATAGGTGAAGTGTGTTTCTTATAGGCAACAGATAATGGGATCTTGTTTCTTCATCCTTCCCAGGGCAGTTCCAGTAATACTGTCCAAGAGCTAAGGCCTGGACTCAGGGACCCCAAGAGCCTGCTTGTTGCTCTACTGCAAGGTGGCCAAGCTGGTACCTAAGGTACAAAACAAAGTCTCCTTTACTTGGAGTCTTTTCCTGTAGCCACCACAGCTGGGAACGTGCTGGGTCACACCTACAGTCAGCACATTACAGTGCCCAAGGCCAACAGTAGTGCCCAAGGCCTGATCATAGCTTTGGGTTATTCACGGCTCAAGACTCTTTAGTTAACAGGTAAGAAATCCTGCCAGCACTTTGTCCTTCCCTTCAAGGCAGCTTGTTCACTTTTGGCCCCAAGTGTGTCTAGAAATGTTGTCTGTGTACCAGGGCCTGGAATGGGGTCCTCATGACTCTGCCCAGTGCCCTATCCTACTGTGGTTGAACCAGTATCTAAGAAGTAAGACAAAGTTCTCTTTACTCTTCACTCTCCTCCCCTTAAGCAAAAGGAAGGGGACACTTTCATCGCTGCAAGCTTCACTGCCTGGGGTTTGAGGAAAAGTGGTATAAGCAATCCTTTAGCTACCCCAGCTGGTATCTCCCTAGGTCATGTGCCACCCTAGTCCTCCAGCTCTGAGCCCAGCCCAGCACTAAGAGTTGCCTAGGAATTGCAAGCCTTGTGCCCTAGACTGCTATCAAGTTTACCTAGGACCCCAGAGCACTTTGGTCTGATGTGGCAAGACTTGCCAAGAAACTTGAGTTCAGACCAATGGAATGGGAAATTCCCCTCTGGCTAGGTCTAGTCCAAATGCTCTCTCCATGCACAGGCAATGACTGAGCCCAACATGGCTTTGCTCTCTGCTATGACAAGGCAGCACTGAGTTCAACGTAAAGTGCCCCAGTCACTGTGCTCTCCCTCCCCCAAGTGCACAGACTCTCTGCACTGCACAGCCACTGGCAGAAGATGGGAGAGTGGTGGCATTGGTGATCCAAGACTGTCTCTCTGACCCTCTTCAATGCCTCTTTCAATGATATGAAGTTAAAACCAGGTACTGTGATTGCCCACTTGATTTTTTGGTTCTTGCAATGGTTCTTTTCTGTGTGCAGATAGTTGTTAAAATTTGATGTTTCTGGTGGGGTACAAACCATGTAGACTACAATTCTGCCATCTTGCTCCACCCCCTCTGAGTTCTCATTACCCATTATTGGCCTTTTCAAGTTTTAGATTTTTTCATGGTTCAATGTTGCTAGGTTGTATGTGTCTAGGAATTTATCCAGTTCTCCTAGGTTTTTCAATTTATTTACATATACTTGCTCATAGCAACCTCTAATGATCCTTTAAATTTCTGTGGGATAAATTGTAATGTCTCCTTTTTCATCTCTGATTGTATTTCTTTGGGTATTATCCATTTTTTTCTTAGTCTGGCTAAAGGTTTGTCAATTTTGTTTATCTTTACAAAAAACCAACTTTTTTTTCTGTTGATCTTTTGCATTGTTACTTCATTTCAATTTCAGTTATCCCTGCTCTGCTCTTTATTATTTCCTTTTCTTCTACTAATTTTGGGCTTGGTTTGCACTGCTTTTCCCACTCTTCCCAATCTCTCCCTGTGGCTGCCACTGCCCCAGGCCTGTGGCAAATATTGCCTGACTACTGCCAATGTTCATTCAAGGTCCAAGAGCCCTTCAGTCAGTTTGTGGTGAATGCTGCTAGATCTGGAACTCTCCCTTCAGGGCAGTGGGCTCACCTCTGGCCCAGGACAAATCTAGAAATGCCATCCAAAAGCCAAGGCCTGGAATTGGTGACTCCAAGAGCTCCCACTGTGTCCAAGCTTGTACCTAGGCTGCAAAACAAAGTCTCCTTTACTATTATCTCTCCTTTTCTCAAAAAGAAGGAGTCCCTCTCCATAGTCAACTGAGCTGGTAATGTGCCTGGTTACATCTAAAGCCAGTACTTCTCTGAGTCCCACCCAAAGCTGATGACAAGTACTGCCTGGGTACTGCTGATGATTATTTGAGGCCCAATGGCTCTTTAGTCAGCAGGTGATTAATCCTGCCTGGACTGGGTCCTTCTCTTCAAGGCACAGGGTGTATCTGGAAGTGTTGTCTTGAAGTTAGGTCCTGGAATGAGGGCTTCAGGACTCTGCCTGGTGCCCTATCCTACTGTGGCTGAGCTGGTATCCAACTTGCAAGATAAAGTCCTCTGTACTCTTCCCTCTCCTCTCTTCAAGTAGAAGGAAGGAATGTCTTCCAGATTTGCAAGCTGCACTGCCTGGGTTTGGGGATGAGGTGGTGCAAGCACTCCCTTGGCCACCCCAACTGGTGTCTCACTAAGCCATGTGTCCCCCTCCAAGGCCACTGGCTCTGAGCCCAGCACACCACCAGGGCTTGCCCAGGAATTGACTTCCTGTGACCTAGACTGCCTTTCAAGTTTATTTAAAACCCCAGAGCACTTTAGCCTTCAATGGTGAGGCTTGCCACAACTAAGGTCCCAACTGCTGGGATGGGTAGTTCCCTTCTGGCTAGGGCTGGTCTAAATGCTCAATCCATGAGCCACTGTGGTAGGGCAGCACAGAATTCCAATGCAAAGTCCCATGATCACTGTGTTCTTCCTCCCCCAAGTGTCCAGATTCTCTTTCCATACCACGCAGTTGCTGCTGAGGGATGCAGGAGGAGTGGTGCTAGCAATTCAAAACTATCTCTCCTACCCTTTTCAGTGCCTCTTTCAGTGATTTGAAGTTAAAACTAGGTACTGTGATCACTCACCTGATTTTTGGTTCTCATGAAGGTGCATTTTTTTGTGTGAATAGTTGTTCAATTTTGTGTTCCTACAGGGAGGACAATCAGTGGAGGCTTCTATTCAGCCATCTTGCTCTGCTTCCTCTTTTATGTGTCTTTTTATTTGGAATCCTACACTGCCTCAGGGCAAAAAAAATACACTAGATAGGCTAAGACAAATGAATGGATATTCAAGCAGCTATACATATAAACTTAAGTTTATATTTCTGGTAGTATACATTTATGCCCTGTAAATAAAACATTTTGATAAATTATATTTCTCTTGATTTATATAAAAATGCAAATAAATATGATGCATTTATAACTGCAGCATCATCAACTATATTTCTGACTGAAGATGACTTTGAGTTTAAGTAGGTATCAGTGAGAACCAAATCCAATGCATACAATTTTACACATCTGATGATTAGAAAGATTGTCCATAGATAGGCTTCTGGCTACATACATTTCAAATCTTGCTTTTCTTCCACTATTTGCATACTTTGCTGACAAGTAACATGGGGCACACTCATGTCACAGTACAATCTCTGGTCTTGTGCTTTGAGTCACAACACAGGGTGGCTCAGCACAGTGGACAGTATTCCTGGAAGCCTTTCCTATACCAGAGCAACTAGTCATAACATACATAGAAGGGACTGGTAATCAATAAGCATATTCCGCCAACGAATTGTGCGGGTGTCAAAGTGCATGTTTCTGCTGGGAATTTTAAATCTGTATCTTTCACCTATGAGTAAAGATAATTGAAAGTTATCTTATATCCCCAACTTAACTTTCCCTTAGTTAGATCCCCCAAAAGTCTACAGCTGCTCAAACATCTCTCATTTTGAAGGGAAGTGTGATGGAGGGGCTTTTGAAAGGGGAAGGGACAACAGTCTTAGCCAACTGTGGTTAAATTATCTCACTTTTTCAAGTTTTACAGAAAAAAAATATGAAGACGTCCCCAGGGCTCCTCTCAGCATTCTGGAAGGAACTCATCCAGTAGTGGATCCTCAGGCTTAAGCTTCATCAGCTTCAGGGTGTTCCTACTTCTACATAAGGGTTTTCTTTATTTCCTTATAAAAACTTTATATTATGGAAATTTTCAAACATATACAGAAGTCATGATGATATATAATAACTCACCATATACTTATCACTCAGTTTCAACAACTATCATCTCAGGGCCCTTCCCATTTCCTCCATGGCCCTGTCCACTGTTCCCTTCCTTCCCCACACCACAATTATTTTGAAAACAAACCCTACACTTACATTTCACCTACAATTTTTTCTGTACATACATGTTTAGGTTTATATTTCTTATATGGGGTTTTATGCCAAATCTATCATTGGCCATAATTAAAATGAATGTTTTGACTTTTACAAGAATTATATTTATTTCTACTATTTTCATAATAGGAACCAAATCGATTCAAGACTACTCACTTTTAACATTTACAATAAAGATGAGTGCTCACTTTGACAGCACATATACAATAAAGATGAGATTTCATTTGAACTGACAATGACCTTTTATTTCACAATAGAGCTGTGAATAAACTTCTGTTCCATGAACTCCCATTTGTTTTATTTGTATAGCTAATAATAGTCATTAATCAATCATCACACATATATACATACAAATCACACAGAAAGACACATGTAATTTTTCTTTATGTATCTCACTTCTCTAGCCTAAACTGAACTAGAGTCTTCAATTATGGGTAAAAGTCTGTAAATAAGGCATTAGAGAAAGAAACAAGAAAAATACAAAAAAGTCATCTAACCTATTAATACTTAAAGGAACTTAGGCCACACCCCATTCCACACATGTGCAGATTTTTATATCACAGTTTGTTTGTTATTATATCACCATCATTATATGTCATGTCATTTTCATATATCATAAAGGATGCATAAAATAAAAATATTTTGAAACCTAATTACTAGCATTTTAGTCAAAGTTGAGAGAAGGAATTTAAGTTGGCACCTTTAGTTCAAGGAGAAATTTATATGATTTCACTATTCTCACTAGTAAAATAAAGCCCGTTGGGACACACTGCCTTAGGGAATTTTCCTTTAGAGCCACAAAGGCTCCAACATGAGAAAAAAATAGTATTTTAATATGTTAGAGAGCACTGGTATGTGCCTTGGCTCAGGAATTGCTCTGATATTGAAGAGTTGTGATAAATTCCTTCGTAATTTGAGAGTATACCCTAGGCTTGAATCCAAGAATTCTGGGGTAAACAAGACAAGCATGGTCCCGACCTTCTCAGAACTTATGATCTACTGAAACAGACCACTATGCGAGGAAGCACAATAAAATGTGGTACTTACTACAGCAGAATAATTATAGGGGCTTCGGTAGTGCAGAGTAAAGGAGATGAATCGGGGTGACCTGGGAAGTGATTACGGTGATGAAGCTGAGACTCAGGGTATTATTGTTGAGATTTCATTTTATTGAAAGGATAGCTCTGTGCAGAGGGGAGGAGAGATGGGGGGAGTCAATGTCAAGACAGGGAGAACAGGTAGAAGACCACTGCCATGAGTATGGGCAAGGGAAGGTGGCACCCTACACCAGGGCAGTGGCAAGGAAAATGGGAAGAAGTGGACAGATTCAAGAGTCACTTCAGAGTTAACATCCACAAAGTTTACTGATGGATTAGTAGGAGTGGGAAGAAAACAGGGAATACTGGATATGTGTCCTAGAAGCGAAAGTGGCAATTTTTGTTGTGTGAAGTTGGACAAGCAGTTAAGTTATTTGACTTGCAGATTCCTATTTCAGTTGATTCCCCAGAGACAGACAAACATCTCAAAGTAGAGCTTAGCATTGCACTTCATGAAATTTTGAAGGATGTGTGCAAGTGGTGTAATTACTGTTATAATTTAATGGGACTGCTAGGAAGCAAGCATGCCTTTGTGTGTTCAAAATGCTAATTGAATTATCTCTGACTTTAGTTTATATTCCTTAAGTACAAACTCTTAAGTCAGGCCAAAGGGATCACAGCTATGTTGTACCATGCTTAACTACCTTTTTTATAAGCAAGGATTTTTATTCCAAAAATAAACAGAGGCATACAGACATAAACCCATGAAGTATGTGGGTTAGTACTTTAAAGAACTATGTATTTGCACAAGGACCAGGAGAGCTTTCTTAAAAGGGACCAGGTCCTGGGAATTCTCTCTAAAAATGATTTATTTCTGTCAACATTCTTCTTCAATTTAAACATACACATTCACATATATTTAAATTGCTCCAGACATTTGAGTTTAAAGTTTTACTCCTGATCTACTGAGTAAATACCTTTAGCAAATAGGCAATAAATTAAGTGAAGGCAGCTTTTCTCTTTGAATATACCTTCCTCATACAAATCTCCATCTAAACACCTAAAGATTATTTGATAATATTTATTTCAAGATATTTCTTATATTTATATATGTATTGTGTATATATATAACATATATGTGTGTGTGTATATATATAACATATATATATTACAAACGATGGAAATGTCTAAGATTTGCTGTTTTTTTTCTCGCAGAAGAGTTTTCCTCAGCTTTCTGACAATGTAGATTTCAAACTTTATAGATATATTTATAGAATCATTTTCAACAAACATTTGTTAAACATCTACTCTATATGGGTGGATATGCTAGTGTATGTCAATGTGTATCATCACCGTAATAAGTCAATTGTCAAAAAAATCAGACAACTTAACTGACAAATAATAATATTAAACAACCTCATGGCCACAAATGGAAACAGACTTAGGTGAACACGTTCTACCTTTCTAGTTTATTTAGAGGACAACTAAGAACAAAAATAATCATTTAGAAAGATTGTTCCCTAGTGAATCATAGCAAGAATAGTCCCTTCTACAGCCCTGACAATACATTTTCCATAGAATTCTGATAGTCATCTTCAACAAAAAGATATTGTACATGGCCAGTGGCACAAGTCAAGTTATTTCACATCCCAAGTTGTTACTGAGTGCCCAGAATCTTAACATTATTTATATTTTCTGTAAAATAATCTTTAGTTTCCAGTAGGAGGTAACTTTGCATTAAATGATGTAACAGCACTTTGGAATATATATCCTATTAGTGTGTATCATATTAGTACATTATCCCTAATACAAAAATCTCATCTGTTAGTTTAATGGGAAGCTTTACTTTCTCCTCACTTATAACTTACAGAAAGACATGTTGAACAAGTTAGTTATGTCAATACATGTCTGTTAAGCTGTATTGCAAAAGGACTGGAAGAATTTCTTAAAATGCTCTGCTTACACTGCTGCTGCGTTAACATCGCTGACCCTATTAAAAACACACATGGACAGCTCTGTATTGGTAATATTTTGTATGATTTAAATGACAAGGTACCATAAAAGGGAGCCAAAATAGGTGTTTTGATGTTTCAGAAGCAATTCCCCGGAGCAGAGTGAGAGTGATTGTTAATTTGAAAGTGATGGACCTTTAAACCTGGGTTGGGAGATCATCATCATCCATAATAGAGTGAATTTTTTTGTGTAGCTGTTCTTCAAACCTTGAGGTACCAAGGAATCTTGCTGGTGTGAAGACTGGTTCATAAAAGCAGAAATCGCCCTGAGATGTGGTGAACTTGACCTTGTGACTTGACCTTTCAGTCAAGCGGCCCACCATACAACAAACAGCTGTCCCAATAACACAGCCCTTTGGCTCTCCCTTTACTACTCAATGAAATGTCATAGAGAGAACTTCTTATCTAGTTCCAAGTTTTGTTCCTCGGTTCCTGTTCCATCCCTGCCTTTACTCAGCTTCAAACATTTGGTCTCCACTTTCTGTCTTCTGCTTCCAGTCCCACACCTACACTTTGGGCAGATTTGGACACTTGGATTTTTGGCACCTTAACTTAGATGTGGTTTGAACTCACTCTGGTACCCATGAATCTGGCTACACCTCCACTAAAACTCTGGTCTCCAGGAGTTCTCTGCCTGACTAGTGTATCCACCAGACTCAACCCTGCCCAGACAGAGCAGAACAAACAGTCTGGCCTCTATCCTGTGAAGGTACTTTATCAATCAAGAGAGGCTTGGGGATGCTTCTGTGACCAACAGCTCCAAACCCTTCTGCAGTTTAAAGCAAAGGTTTATGTTTGGCTTATTCTATGGGCCCACCATGAGCCAGCTGTGACTCTGCTCCAAATCACCCTCATTTAGAGGCTCCTCTTTTTGGAACTTCACTGGTCACATAACATGAGGAAGAAAGCATATTGTATTGCAAAGCAGTTCTTAAAGACTTGCCCAGAAGCATATTGCATTGCAAATCAGTTCTTAAAGACTTGCCCAGAAGTGATACATTTCCAGTCACAATTAATTGGCCAATGCATCACATAAGCATGCTTCATATCAGTAGGCACAAAAGATCCCACCCAAAGACAGGGGAACCAAAGATATTGCTGAATGATATTAACTTCTACTGTTACCAGAAAGGCATCCTAATCTAGACCCCAAGAGAGGGTTCTTGGATCTTGTGCAAGAAAGCATTGGGGTGAATCCATAGAGTAAAGTGAAAGCAAGTTTATCAGAGAAATAAAGAAACAAAAGAATGCTTACTTCTTAGGCAGAGCAGCCCTGAGGGTTGCTGGTTGGCTATTTTTATGTTTTTTTCTTGATTGTATGCTAAACAAGGGGTGGATTATTCATGCGGTTTCCAGGAAAGGGTTGGGGAATTCCTGGAACCAAGAGTTCCTCGCCTTTTTAGACTATGTAAGGTAACTTCCAAGCATTGCTGTGGCATTTGTGAACTGTCATGGTGCTGGTAGGAGTGTCTTGCAGCATGTTAATGCAATATAATTAACATATAATGAGCAGTGAGGACGACCAGCGGCCACTTTCATTGCCATCTTGGTTTTGGTGGATTTTGGCTGGCTTCTTTACTGTATCCTGTTTTATCAGCAGGGTCTTTGTGACCTGTATCCAGTGACACCAGTCCTGCCAACCTCCTAACTCGTCCTGTGACTAAGAATGCCTAAGGTCCTGAGAATGCAGCCCAGTGGGTCTCAGCCTTATTTTATCCAGCACCTATTCAAGATGGAGCCACTCTGGTTTGAACGCCTCTGACACTACCACAGGCACCAATTTTTAAGCCAAAATTTTCCAACCTTTTGTTCATGGAACTGAAATAGACCACAGTATTGGTTGCTTAGATCTGTTAACTCTCATCAAAACCCAAAGAAAGCTTTAACTTAATGTTTAATTAGGACATAAGAGGGATTGACTGAGAAGAAATAAATTCTTCTTAGAAAAACTTTTCCTCCTGGAACAACAGTCATTTGTAGCAATATATTAATAATGACAGCTAACGTTACATTTATCAGGCATTTGCTATGTACCAAGTATACTTTTAAGCACTTTATATATATTAACTCATTTAATCATCCAGCAATCCCATGATGTAAGTACCCTTTTGATTCTTGTTTTATAAACAAGGAAACTAAGTCACAGTGATGTTTAGTAATGTGCTCAGGGTCAACAGCTATCATGGTTTACTGGTTGCTAATTTAAACATTAAATTATCAGCATAAATGTACAATGTGGTTGGTTCTTCTGATAACTCCAGGGTTTCTACACTGGGTCATTGTGAACATCTTGGCTTGTTATCTTTAAAGCAATGTCTTTCTCCAGGCTTCAGTAGACAACATTTCTGGCACATTTCAAGAAGGAATGAACTGGTAATGGAAGGGTAAAAATGTGCAGGACTTCCACTTCTGGCTAGAATGTAGAAAGTCACAAGAGAGCATCATTCTCACCCTAACCACCAAAACAAGCCTGATAAGCTACAAAATCAAAATTTTATAAAATTCACCAGAGAGTGGAGGAGGCAAAGAAACATAAATGAACATGGTTCCAGAATACAGTGAGCCTCTCATAGGTGAGAAGACGGCCCTAATTGTTCTCAATCTGAACAAAATGATGGGTGGAGAAGAAATCCACCCTGGAAGAGAACAAGGAGAAACTAGGCAAACTTTTAATGAAAGTTTAATGGTCATATGTGGTCTGGTGTGACAGATGAGAATGCTAAGGCGCTCAGCCACAGGGTCTGCCCTGACCCATCAAATCATTCCCACAGGTTGTCACCAAATGCTCAGAGTTTTGTGCCAAAGGCTGTGTGTTGGACTGTTTTTGCATTGCTATAAAGAAATACCTGAGACTGAATAATTTGTAAGAAAAAGGGGTTTAATTGGCTCATGGTTCTGCAGGCTATACAGGAAACATAATGGCATCTGCTTCTGGGGTGGTCTCAGGAAGTTTACAATCATGGCAGAAGGCAAAGGGGGAGCAGGCACATCACATGGCCAGAGTAGAAGCAAAAGTGTGATGAGAGAGATGCCACACACTTGTAAACAACCAGATCTCACAAGAAGTCACTCACTATTGTGAGGACAGTACCAAGAGGATGGTGATAAATCATTCATGAGCAATCCGCCCCCATGATCCAATCACCTCCCACCAGGCCCCATCTCCAACATTGGAGATTACAATTCAACATGTGATTTGATTGGGGACAACATCCAAACTATATCAAGCTGGGATAGGTAGAAAAAAGATATACCTGTGAGATGAATGAGGCCTTTCCTAAGTGCAAGGCAGCCACGTCCAAAAACAGAACTGAAAACTCCAGAAAGCACATCTGAGGCACTCTGGGCTCTGAGGTACTCAATGCATGGGTAAGTTGAGAGAAACCTATCTGTGATACTCCCACAAGTCAACAACAGAAAGACAACCCAATAAAAATGGGCAAAAGAGTTACTCAAAGAGATACCTCACAAAAGAAGATTGTATGAAAGACAAGTAAGTACACAAAATAGTGGCCAATATCTTTAGTTACCAGATAAATGCAAATTAAACCAAAATGTAAAACAGACAACATCAAATATTGGTGAGAATAGGAAGCAACTAGAACTCTTGTGCATTTCTATTTACGGTGTAGGCTGGGCACAGTGGCTCATGCCTATAATCCTAGCACTTTGGGAGGCTGAGGCAGGAGGAACTCTTGAGCCTAGGAGCTCAAGGCTGCAGTTCCAGGGCAACAGAGTGAGATCCTTCTCTAAAAAAATAATTTTAAAAACCCACTAATTAAAAACGTTAAAATTCTAGTCAGAGTATGAAATAGTACAACCAATCTGAAGAAGTGTTTGGCAATTTCTAATAGTTAAACATACATCTGCCCTAAGGCCCAGCAATTCCACTCCTAGGCAATTACTGTAGCTGAATGAAAATGCATGTTCATGAAAAGACTTATTTACTAATATCAAAATAGTCATGCATAATAGCTCACAACTGGAGATTACCTACATGCTCACTGATGTGTAAGTGGATAAAACTATGTTCATACAATTGAATACTATTCAGCAATAAAAAATATAAGTTACTCATACACCCCCAAAGATGGATGTTTCTCAGAAACATTATGCTGAGTGAAAGAAGTCAAACAGAAGAGTACATATGTATGAATCCATTTATATGAAGCTCTAGAACCACCAAAATAATATATGATGATAGAAATTAAAACAGTAATTGAAGTGACCCGAAAGGGGCCAAGAGACACTTCTGGCGTGGTAGAAATGTTATTTGGTTTCGGATGGTTAGTACATACAGTTCTCAAAACTTAACGGAAACAAAGTTTTGTGCAATTTATTGCAGCATAATTATACCTCAGTTTTTAACTGTACATGGTCAAATATTGTTATTTCAGAATATTGAGAATGAGTCAGCTCCAAATTCAGTCCATGATACAAGAGTTAAAAGCCAGGTCCTGCAAGCCACCCAAGGTCAATATTTTTAAAATCATACTACTTTTCTTATTCATAGTATTTAATGGATAGCTACAGACAAGACAGGGCTTGCTATAAAAAGGGCACAATCCCATACTTGATGAGTGATCTTTTCCTTTTATCTGTCTCTAGCCAGTGTTATCTCATGTTGATTCACCCAAAACCTGCTGATGTGTCACTGCTATAATCTCTCAGTGTCAGCCTATAATTGTTTAGGGTCAGCCTTTAATTCACTGGGGATTCCCACTCTAATCATGCAGAGCTTATCGATTGTATGGCTGGTGAGAGCTCTACCATTAACTGCTGGACTGTTTCATTATTGCCACTTCTGATCTCAAGTTCTCTATACAAGTCTGTGCAGACATTTTCCTGTGAAAATCCTTTGAAGTACTCCAAACTGAATATAGGTGACTGTAAGTGAGAAAAGGAGCACCTCCTAGTCTTAACACTGCCTAAAATAGCACTTCTCACACTTTAATGTGCATACAAATCACCAAGCAATCTTGTTAAAATTAAGATCCTGATTCAGTAGGTCTGGAGTGGAGCCCAAGGTTGTGCATTTCTAACAAGCTCACAGGTAATGGGGCAATGCTGTTCCATGGGTCACATTTTGAGTTGTGAGGACCAAGTATTCTTTTCTCTATGGTTATGTTCTCTGTTTCTAGAAATTGCCTCTCTCCATGTGTAGATTTGCAGTTCAGGCTTTGATATTCGACAGCTTCAGGTTCAAACGTGCAAGTGAGGGTTCCAGCAGTGGACAGAGGATAGCTTTTGGGTTTCAAAATAAACATTTGGACAGGCATTCTAGTTTTTGTGTATTCACTCAAAATCAATTCATCTCCCCCAATGCGTTCCCATCATCAATCTGGAGGATTTTCATTGACCAGCAGCTCCTGCAGGACAGGTAGCAGATCTTTCAGAATCATCTAAGACCAGAGCAGTGGGCCACATGCAGGAGCCTCGCCGACACTTCAGCTCCTGCTTCAGTAGGATAGCCAGGGAAGGAGGAATGTAGGTCAGGGAGTCCCTCTCTGGGATGGGCCAGAGCCTGCTTCAATAATCAGGTCGGGGAAAAGGGCTTCTTTTCCTGGTGGTTCTGCTGGGTGCAACGTTGCTCCTCAGGCAAACATAAAGGAAAACAGATTTTGCCCCAAAGTGACGTTTGGGCAATAGCATTACAAGAGATGGTAAGATTACAGTGACAGTATTATATCTGATATCCCATAGGGACATATTTTGAAAGTCTTAAATCTTTAAATAAATATTTAAGATGACAAAAATGTTGCAAAAATGCAAGAGTTCCAGACTGTATTTTTTAAAAATGTACTTGAATCATTGAATCTAAGCAATTCAGAATATTCATAAATCCCCCAACCATTTTCTTAAGGATTTAATTTATCATTTAGAATGAAACTTTATATTTAAAACAGGAAATATCAGTGCTTAATGTGGTGTGATATACACATGAGTTATTTCAATTGATCAGGTTTATTGTTAATTGGGTCAGTGGCATTAATCCTCAGGCATGCAAATACACAAACAACTAAAACTCATAGGCATATAAATGATGGCAAAAGAAGAACTCTTCAAATTGTTCATACTTTTGCTAATTTAACAAGATGGACTAGTCATGGTATGATGATTAGGAGTTGCAAACTTTACATAGCCTGCTCAAAATGTAAAAATAAATTCTAAGTGAAGGCAGCCAGGTAAGTGCTTCCATTAAGGTACAGGGATCCATCCATTCACAGAGATCTGGAGATTTATTAGGAAATAGGGACTTCAAGGTGCTCAGCTGGGATACCAAGTACTCAGCAAGACAGTTACATAAACATGAACCAATAGTCAACTATTTATTTTATTTTCACTACTTGTCATCCCTTCTAGAAGTCTTCCTTTGCCATCCTAGGGCATTTTACGATAGTGGTTCAAGGCACTACTCAACATTTGACTGGGATTAGTCCAATATGTTGGTGGTGATCATAAAATGCATGTTCTCAGGCAAGGCAAATTTTCCTAACATGGGTTTAGCTAAAGAATCAGAACTTTTCTCCACACTCAAAATGAACAGTAATAAAATCTGAAAGTCATCAGATATCTCAGGATAAGCAGAGATAAATTATTATAGAAAAGCACTGGGTTCTTTTGCAATATAGTATCATTACCATCATCTCTGTCATTATCACCATTATTGCTACCATCATATACTATTGATAGTACAATAAATGGGAGAAGACTTATTAAAAATAATTTCAGTAATAACTATTAAATCTTTATAATTCATATACCATTTGAGTCAGCATTTTCTCTCCAAAATATCTATCCTGAAGAAATACACATGCAAAAAAAGCATGGAAAAGCTTAATATTATAAAATGTCAATCCTTGCCAATAAAAGTCCAGTGAAAGTCCAAATAGGATTTATTTTGAGCAAATTGGCAAATGAACTCTAAAATTTACATAGAAATATTGTTTAAAACAAGGAAAAACTGCAAACACCCTAAGTAATTTCGAAGACAAATTAATTTAACAAATGTTTATCAAGTGTCTAGTATGTGCCAAGTATTGCTTTAGCCAAAGGGATAATTAAATAAAACTTTGGTATGCAGCTATGATAGAGCACTAGGCTGAATATAATAAGAAAATAATTATATAGAAAAGAAAAGAAAGGAAAATAATTTATATAGAAAAAAAGAAAATAATATAAAAGTACACTTAATAGATGTGAAAAAACATGCAAGACATGTTGTAAAGTTAAAAAATCATAGTGCAATATATGCAAAAATGCTATTTTTAAAAAAAATTATCTTGATCTGAGCATATAAATATATACATGCACAGAAAATAACTAGTAAAACATGTTATTAACAGGAGATGGATGATTACTTCTGGAGAGAAAAGTGGAATTGAGTGAGTCACGGAAAGTTTTATGTAATATTTGGACTTTTACCAGAACAATATACTTATCATATGTACACCTGAAATATATCAGGCTACCTAAAAAGCACTGATAAAACATTCCTTGGGACAATCTAGCCTAGAATAAACTGCACTTAATACAATGTTTTCAAATTCATATCATTGCTAGTCATTTTTCTAGGAGTTTAAATTCTGTAGGCTGATTGTAGACAAAGTTTATTTATTTATTTAATTATCTAGTGGTGGAGGGGGGGTCACTGAAAAGTAACTATAATTTTTTAAAGACTTATTTTTGAGTAGTTCTAGGTTCACAGCAAAATTAAGAGGAAGATACAGAGATTATCCATATATCCCTGCAAAATGTATTTTTATTGGAAGAAAAGGCGGGCAGGCAGATAGGTATGACAGAGAACAAACTCGGATGATGTTTAACCATCAGTCAAACTTGGATTCTCATCTTTATTATGGTGCCTGGTAAACATGTGTACCCTCAGAATGTACGCTTTTAGTAGAAAATAATGGGACGCCTAACAAAATATGACTTAAACAACAGAGATTTGTTAACTCACACAACCAAAAATCGAGAAACAGAACAGTGCTAGGCAGGGCAATCTCAACCACTCTCCCTTGACTTCTTCTTCGTAGTTGAAAGGTGGCTGCTGCGGTTTCAAACAAATACTGCATCTTCACAAGACAGCAGTCCAATGTAAGAAGGAATAAGGATTTTTATTTATGCAAGTCTTTACTTCATCAGAGAGAATACATTTTCCCAACAGCATCCACAAATTTCCCCTTACATTTAGTTGGCCAGAACCAGGTCACATGGCCACGTTCAAATCAATCACTGGGAAAGAGAAGGAATACCATGTTTGACTTAAACCCAATCATATTCCATACCCTGGGGCTGGGCCCTCTTTCCTGATCACAGAACTATGTGATACCTGCAGTAAATCTGGATTCCTCTCTTAACAAAAGAAGAAAAAAAAGAAATCACCATTGAACACCCAAACAATCAAATTTGCTACAATAAGTAATTAAAGATTCAGTTTGCTCATCTGTAAATTGGGCCAAATGACCTATTCTCATAATTGCTTGAAACACTAACTGAAATTGCATATGTAAAGCACTTGGCTTATACTAGCTGTTTGATGAATGCCAGTTTTCTCCTTCCACCTCCTTCATCAATAATTCTAACATTATTTCAACAAGGAGCAATTATTACAACGGGAGGGGGAAGATTAAAGGAGATCAGAATTGGGATTCTCTACACCCAAACAGAAAGATGATCCTGGAGCAGTGGTTCTCAAACTTGAGTGTAGACCCCAACACCTGGTGAACCTGTTAAATCACAGATTCCTGGGCCCCACCCCCAGTAGGTCTAGGGTGGACTCTGAGAATCTGCATTTCTAACAAGCTCCCAGGTGATGCTAATGATGTTGCTCAGGACAACTCTTCACAAAGCCACTGCCCCGTAGTGAGGCATGAGCCATGGGCATGAATGTTGGCATCAGTTGTTCTCTGAATCCCCATCAGCGAACTCAGGGCCAACCCCAGCCAAGGACACTGGGGAGCAGAGCTGTGAAATGTATGGCATTTCGGAATAGTTTCAGATTATTTCCTGGCTGCAGAACTTCAGACTGAAAGACTTTATTTGGGGATAGGCCCCTTCAGGTAAGTTTGAAAGGAGAAGAGGAAGGCCACCTACCAACACAAGCCAGCTACGCAGTCGCTCACCTGCTAACTTCCCAACAAAGGGAGAACAAAATAACAAATACTCAAATTCTAAATGCCTTTAAGGGTTTATAAGTATTTCAAACAAATTACCCTTCCTCCTTTTATGCCTGAAAAAAACATTTAAGCAGAGACCCCAAGATTTTAGGGCTCTTTTGCTTCTTTGCCAAAGGACAGTTCTCCTTGATTGGGCTCCGTCACAAAATCCAAGAGTGGAGCCCCAGACAAACTGGCTAGACGAGCCTGCTGTCAATTGCTTTGCCAACAATGGACCAAAGAAGTGGATTAGCAAAAAAATTCTTTCTGTAATTCGATGCAACAGATTTTTCAAAACAATATTTTAATTTGCATACCAAGCCAAATTCCCTCTCAGAGGAGAGATAGAATGCATTCCATTGTGTAAGACAATACTCATTCATTCCCACTCAATGATGTCAGTGCTCAGCAAGCAATGCTCTTTCTGCAATTCTGTTTCTTGCCTTTAAGTTTCTATTATAAAATTGTAACCACTTCAGAATCATGCAAGATGTTGCAAATCTTTCTGTTACCATTTTTGCAAAACCAAAAGAGACAAGGCTGTCACCAACTGCCTCACGCACAATTATTTAATCATTTTTTCCTCTTGGTATGAATAGGATTTCTGAAATCCATCTTTACCTCCTCCCAGGACTTTCTTCTCATAGGAATACTGATTTGGATAGTTTACTTTTGCCAGCTTTTAATGTTCAGGGAGCAGTCTCATTGTTTGCTGAAATGATAGGAGGCATTTCAGGGTTGTAAGGCTGAACCCTGGTAGGAATTTTGAGGTTAATGGGAAACACGCTGGGCATTTTCTTAGGGGAAATACTCTGGCACAGGGAAGATTAAGGACAAACTGCATTCTAACACATAAATGATATAAAATGGCGTGAAGTAGCATAGCATGGCAGGGAGATTTTGGCAAGAGCTTGTTTACAGGATTACATGAAAAACATACCAAGTTAAAAAAACACAATGTTCGTTCTCTCTCTCTTTCTCTCTCCGTACAAACTTACCTGCCTGCCCTTGTTTTTTTGTTTGTTTGTTTTTTTTTTTTGAGTTTTATTTAAGACTCAGGGAATACATGTGCAGGTTTTTTACCTGGGTATATTGCGTGATGCTGAGGCTCAGGGTACAAATGATTCTGTCACCCCAGATACTAAGCCTAGTACCTGATATGGTTTGGTTCTTCATCCCCACCCAAATCTCACCTTGAATTGTAGTCCCCATAATCTCCATGTGTCAAGGGCAAGACCAGCTAGAGTTAACTGAATCATGGGGGTGGTTTCCCTATGCTTTTCTCATGATAATTAGTGAGTCTCACAACATCTGATGGTTTTATAGGTGCCTGGCATTTCCCCTGCTTGCACTTATTCTCTCTCCTGCCGCCCTGTGAAGAGGTACCTTCCACCATGATTGTAAGTTTCCTAAGGCTTCCCCAGCCATTCAGAACTGTGAGTCAATTAAACTCTTTCCTGTGTAAATTACCCAGTCTGGGGTATTTCTTCATAGCAGTGCCAGAACAGATTAATACAGTACCCAGTAGTTAGTTTTTCAACCCTTTCCCCATTCCCTCCCTCCCCTCTCTAGTAATTCCCAGTTTGTATTGCTGCCATCTCTATGTCCATGGATACCCCATGTTCAACTCCCACTTATAAGTGAGAACATGTGATATTTAGTTTTCTGCTCCTGCATTAATTTGCTTAGGATAAACTGTCTACCTATTTCATATCTCAAAATTTTAATATTAAAGAAAAAATTGAATTTCTGTTTGAACTCCAACTGTGTGCTACTTCTTTTAATTGTGAAAAGCTTGAAAAATATAGCACAGTGAAGAAAAGAAAATAATACAGCATCAACCAGCCAAAATTAGCAACTGCTCACACCTATTCAATAAAACTTAGCTATTTTTAAAATAAAAAAGAGCAGTATAAGTTTTTAAAACCCTTGATTTTTTTGTGCCCCATTTGCCTTTTCATTATTTAACTTGTTGGGTACTCTTCCAATACACAGGTTTTTAATTTTCTTTCATATACATCTTAATTCCATAATATATCCCAAAACAATACATAATATAGTCTTGTATGTTTTCTAGTATCTACATAAATGCTATTTCAAATAGTATTTATGATACTGAAAGTTGATTTTTTTCATTCAGTGTTATACTTTTGAGTCTATTTTCTTTGATACATACAAATCTAGGTTATTTTTAATGATGGCATAACATTCCATTCTATGATTATACTACAGTTTATCTTTTAATGAGCTAATGAAACCTTCAGCTGCTTTCCATTTTTCACCATTACAAACAGTTCTGCAATGAACAGTATTGTCCATGTTTCCTAGGCACTAGGGGAAGAGGTTTTCTTGGGACTATATTAAGGACAGAACTGCTTGGTCAGAACATCTGCACATTTTCGACTGTGCTAGATATTATCAAAATGCTCTCCAGAGAGGTGATAGCAATTGGTATTCCAACTGGCAGCACTGAAAGTTTCTGTTTTCCCTAATTCTTGTCAAAACTCTAACTATATCATTCTTAAATTATTCCATTCACCCAAGGGTCCCTGGTAAACAACCAAGGTGAGTTTTCTACCCACACCTGGGATGACACTGCACCAAGTGTCTCTTCCTCTCCTCTGCACCCCCAGCATAGAAACAGAGTGTCTCTTTTGAGTAGAGAACTGCTTTCCCACACAGTGGGGTTATTAGTCATGAAGCTATGAAGGAGCTTCTTTCTAGGTACAGTGATTGATCCGAGGGTTGGCATCAGAACATGGCCAACCAGACTTTCTCTTTTGGGGTTAATATGTACAACAGGAGAGAAAATATCTCCCTTCTTTAAAGAACTTTAGGAGTGAGGACCAAGTTGTTTTTGCTCACCTACGGATGAAGCCATGGAGAGGAAAAAAGAATCAAGATTATAGAAATTCCACCCCTTGGTACATGTCCAATTGAATTGAAAACAGAAACTCAAACAGTTATTTGTACACCAATGTCCATTTCAGCATTATTCACAGTGCCAAAATATGGAAACAACCCAAATATCTATCTACCAATGGATGAATAAACAAAACGTGGTATAGACATATAATGAAATATTATTCCACCACAAAAATAAATAAAGTACTGATTCATGCTTCAACATGGATGAACCTTAAAAACATTATGCTAAGTGAAATAAGCCATACTCAAAAGGACAAATATTGTATAATTCCACTTATATGAAATACCTAGAATAAGCAAATGCATAATGACAGAAAGTACATTAGAGGTTACCAGTGGCTTGGGGAGGGGGGAATTGGGAAGTTAATGCTTAATGGGTATGAAGTTTCTATTTCATATGATGGAAAAGATTTGGAAACAAATAGTCATGATGGTTTCATAACATTGCTAATGTAATTAATGCCATTGGATTATACACTTAAAAATTATTAAAATAGCATTTCATGTTTTATATATATATTTTTTATCACAATAAAACATTTTAAAAGGCACAAGATTACTGAAAATTTAAAAAGGAAAAAAGATTAAATGGATAGATAGATATACAGACAAACAGAAAGACACATATGTATATCTCCTTACCACATCATTTGACTCCCTGGATCATACCATGCCTGAAGTCTGCACTAATTCTTTTCACTTTTAGTTACAAAACACAATACATTCTACTTTTTAATCTATTTTGAATTGGCTGGCACTAGAAACTTAAATAATTCTAGATCCTATTTTTTAGGCATAATAGTGTACAGTTAGGAAGGAAAAAGATACATCTTGAAATCTGTTTAGGTTCTAAAAATTTTATTTAAACCCCTGATATTAGCAGAAAATCAACCAAATCTTATTCTAGTCATGTACGTGTGTGTGTGTGTGTGTGCGTGTGTGTGTGTGTGTGTGTTAGCAGAAGCTGGTAATAGCTTGGATAAACATGATTTCATAAGTTCATTTAGCTGCTTGTTACAGGTCTAGCCCAACCATAGTTTTTCCAGATACATTTCTCCTTTGGTTAATGTGCGAAAAAGAATTAAGTGACAAACTGAAGGGGATAAAGAAGAGAGTCCACAAGGATGAGAAGATGAACAGTAAAAGTGATTATTTTATTCTGCTACCAAACAGAAAATGAAATGATCCAAAATTCTAAGGCAAAAATAATTCTCATATTTTAAGCATTTATAGTGACCTGGAGAGTGGGTGCTCCCTTTCCAAAAGTCATCATCTCTTTTAGAAGATACCAGGAGTCTCCTCCTTTTTTACAAAGGCAACTAATCATTATTCTCCTGATGTCACTTGTCCTTTATAGTAAAGAAATTGACAAGGCCTCAGTGGAAAAAAAGAAGAAGGGGCAAGGAAAGGAAGGAAGGGAAGAAGAGAACATCTCCTTGATTTTTATTTTCCTTTAGTTTGACATTTCTGTCTTCACATAAGTTTAGCAACAGACAACATAAATATAGATAGAACAAAATAATTAAGGATTCACAAAACTAGATAGATAATTTTTGCATTGAATGAATTATTGAAAACAAAAACAATTATACTTTGAATCTAACAGTTTCTTCTTTTCAGAAATTACACATATAGCAACTGGCAGACTGGCTTGTAATCTTGGTCATGATATGATAGAATGAAGCAAAAAATAAAATAAATTTGCAAAGAGTTAAGCTGTAGCCTTAAAAGTATTATTTATTGTAGAATTTCCTTAAGGACTTAAATATGAGTGGTGAACAACAAAGTTGTAAGACAGCCCCAAATAATCGAGTGTTATAAAAATCGCAGAAATGCAACAGTCTTCAGAACAGGCAAGAAAGAGAGAATGGATTTGTGTGTATGGAGTAGGGAGAGAGAAGCAAATTGGCAGACGCTAGTGACTCCAATAGGCAAAATCTGATAGTTAATAATAGGTTAGATTGCTTTTATAAGTGTTTCCACAATGGCCAAGTTTCAGAAATGTAAATTCAAAAGGAAATTCGGTAAAATACAATAAAAACGAATTATTTGTTCACATGAAAAGAAAAATGCAAACAGAAGGAATACTGCAACATTATGAAAGTTGAAACATTATTTTTCCCATGAATTTCTTTCTTTTTTTCTTTCCTTTCTCTTTTTTTTTTTTTTTTTGGCTCTGAAATAGCTCCACAAGGACTGAAAGAAGCAGGAGGAAAAAGGAAGCAGGGGATCTCATTGAAAAACAAACAGAGTTTCCAAAATTCATTTATGCTTTTCTTCATCCAGTTTAGTCCTTTTTCCATCTCTTTAAATGCTTGCATGGGTGCTTTTTCTGCCTGGTATTCATAAGCAAGACATTTTGAAATATATAGCTTCATACCAATAACAGGGTGGGGTGGGACACCACACAAAGGAGCTTGCCTTCCAAATATAAGCACAAGGAACTGCCTCTTGAAATCTGTAACATTTCCAACTCTGGGCAGGCACAGCTGGCTTCATGTGTCAGTGCTAGGTAAGATCTTCCAAAAGGAAGCAACATGAATGGACTACAATGTATAGTCCATATCTTTTTATAACACAATTGAAAATATTAGCTAATTTTCCACTTCTGACATTGCGTGGGTTTTCAGTATGCTTTACTTTCATGGTAGCTCAGTTGAATGAATAATGCCATAGTTAGAGGGAAAAATTATTCAGCAGAAAGGAGGGACAAGTAGGGGATAGGAGGGATAACTGACATGGAAAGTCATTTGATATTCCCAGTTAAGCTTCAGAATTGGGGTTTTGAGAATAATTCCAAACAAAATCCAGACATTGGTTTGGAAAGTGTTTCTTTAATCTGTGTTCCACTTCTGTGGCATTCCAATGAATGATATCCCCAAATTATAAAGGCTTTCTTCAAACCAAATTTCCTGTGAATTGGCAATAATCAAAGTTTAATTGGAGACAATGTGATTAATGTTGAGAAGGATATATTTGCTCTGAAACTTCTGGAGGAAAGCCTATTCTGGTTTGGTAAAATAAAATATGAACCATAGTGGCCGGGCGCGGTGGCTCAAGCCTGTAATCCCAGCACTTTGGGAGGCCGAGACGGGCGGATCACGAGGTCAGGAGATCGAGACCATCCTGGTTAACACGGTGAAACCCCGTCTCTACTAAAAAATACAAAAAATTAGCCGGGCGCGGTGGTGGGCGCCTGTAGTCCCAGCTACTCGGGAGGCTGAGGCAGGAGAATGGCGTGAACCCGGGAGGCGGAGCTTGCAGTGAGCTGAGATCCGGCCACTGCACTCCAGCCCGGGTGACAGAGCGAGACTCTGTCTCAAAAAAAATAAAATAAAATAAAATAAAATAAAATATGAACCATAGTCATAAATGATTCATCCTACAAGGCAGTTCTATGATACATTTGAGGGCTCATTTAAATACTGACATTTTCCCTTGTAATATTAGGCTATAATAATTAAATGTGTTTCAGGGAGTTGGATTCTTTATCTAACATCCATTTTAATTCAAAGTCACAGTCTTAATTTCCTTTGCACAGCTCTGAATTGAGGTAGGAGGTGGGACTTGACTCCGGAGGTGGGGCTCTCAGACCCCAGATGAAATTGAGGACTAGCTAAAACAGGGACGAGTGGAAGCAGCTTTCCACAAGACACGCCCACAGTGTACCACATCAACTTACCATTGCCATGTCAACACCCAGTTGTTACTACCCCTTTCCATGGCAATAACCCAATGACCTGGAAGTTACCACCCCCTTTCTAGAAATTTCTGCATAATCTGCCCCTAATTTTGCATATAATTAAAAGTGGGTATAAATATGACTACAGAACTGCCTCCAAGGTGCTACTCTGGGCACACTGCCTATGGGATGGCCCTGCTCTGCAAGAAGCAGTACCTCTGCTGCTGCTGTACGTTACAGCTTCAATAAAAGTTACTGTCTAACACAACTGGTTCACCCTTGAATTCTTTCCTGGACATAGCCAAGAACCCTCCTAGGCTAAGCCCCAATTTGGGGGCTCACCTATCCTGCATCATCACCTCATTTTCTCCTCATTTAAGCAGATAGGTTACTGCTTCTATTCATTGGCTCACTATTTACAAGCAGAGAGCTATGAAATTGTTGCATATGTACATCAATGAGTATCATTTGTGAAATAGGCACTCTAGCTTCTTTGTGTATTACCTAATTTAATCCTCAAGGCAGTGTTTTCATCTTCATTTCAGAGAGAAAAACACAAGTTTCTGAGGTATTGAAAAACTTGACTGAGGCTAGATTCAAACCCAGAACTGATACCACCACAGTTTGCACTGCATGCAATTTTCACTGTGCTATGCTATCTCCAACTGAAAGGAGTTGGCAATACCATCATAAAGGGGACTATGTGAAACTACCAACTAAATATTCATTGAGGATGAATAGAACAAGCTATATCAGATTAAAGATTTTTCTCTAAAATATTACCTGCAAGAGCTTTAAAAAATATTCTAGAACTATAACCCCCTTATCCTAAATCACTAATATTAGTTATCTACATGTAAACTATTGGAGGTTTACTTTTTAATATCCTAATTAAGTGCTTATTAGTATTTTTAGAAATATAGCATTTACTACTTAATAAAATTAATAAAAATTGAAAGTATAAACAAACTTTAAGTTTTCAATAAAATACTTATATTGGACCTGAAAAATATTTCCGACAAGAAATCGAACACAGTCTCCTCGTCATCCTTGTGCCTGTTTTCCTCTTTACTTCTGAGAAGATCTGGTAATTTATCACAGGGCAATATTGAGAAAGAGAGGAGGAGAAGCAGTTGTGTTTAACCTGAGAATAAATCAGCACACTCCTGCCACCACTGTCCAGCAGCCCTGCTGGTGTCCAGGAGAGGTGCTGGGAATATTTCAGTTGCACTGCCTAATGTGGTGAAATTGTGTCTCCAACTCATAAATGCTGAATTAGCTACCTCATCTCTCTTTCTGGTATTTCACAGGGGAGAAAAGTGAAAACAAGGAGTCCTTAGATCAGACCTGGGAATAAAAGAGGAGGCCTTGTTCACCAACTTAAGAATCTGAAAAAAAGTATATTTCTTTTTATTGAATAGGGAGATATAAATATATTTATAAATAAACATTTTTATGTGATTGAAATATTAACTATCACCAGACTACAATGTGGTATCTTTTTAGCAGACAGTAACACATATTTGAAACAAGGTTCTCAAATGCCATTGTGATTTTCATGATTCTAATAATGAAGTTCTATTCTATCTTGTATGTTTACCCAAATGATAGCCCCAGAAGATAATTTGTAACAACATATAGAGCTTATGGTATGCAAATTAAAGTGGAATAATATTCAAGCACCTTTTTTACGTAAGTCCAAATCCATGCCTCCATATTTTCTTGTGTATGATTGAAATGATCTTATTAGATCTTAAGAACATAAAATAAGGTAAAGTGTGATCATCATAGGAAGCATATAATATTAAGGTATATAGATTTTAAAATAATATTCTGAGTCCTTCCAAATCCCACAATTTTGTTAACAGTCTGGCATACATTTTTCTACCTCTCTCTACATCTTCTCGGGCCCATTGTACCATGTACCTACATTAGAAAAAAAAACAAAAACTTTTTAAAAACTTTAAAAAAAATAGGACTCTATTACTCCACAGTTTGCTTCTATCATTTACCAAAAAATCTTTGATATATTTCTGATTAATACATAAAATGATTATATTTTAATGGTTACCTAATGCTTTGCAGTATGAATATACAATAATTTATTAAAATGTTCACAGTTTTATAGGCACTTTGGCTATTTCTAGTAATAAACTTCCATGAACAATAATTTCTAGTAATTTCTTCCACAAACAATGCTACAATAAACATCCCTTGCTCTATATATACAGCTATTTGTAATTTTATTTCTGTAGAAATGTCTCCAAATTAGGAGTATTGGGTAAAGTATATGTCCATTTTAAAATTAATAGATACTGCCAAAAATCAATAGCTATTTATGTTTGGCTTAATGTGGATACAAATGTTCACATATAGAAATATTTACAGATATGTGCATATACATGGCTTACTTTGCAAACATATATTTCCTAGCTCTGCCAGATGAAAGCGCCTACTAGTAAAAATCCAATTTAGCACCCAGATCTTCGTTTCTAATGTCATTCTCAAATAAAAGAAACCAGGGAGTTTTGGAGAGATGGCTAAGCCTAAAGCTGGTGCAGGAAACACACAAAATGAGCCTGGCACATCTTGTAGAGCTAGAAGTAAAGAAGTGCCAAACAAACAAACAATCACAATCATGAGACTATGCCAAAGGGACACAGGAGCCAAGTCAAGAAGCTCCAAATGGCCACAGCTAGGACAATTTGAGCAACAAAATAAATAAAGTAGCATTGGAGTACAATGTTATTTTGTACAATGGAGTACAAAATAAATATCCATGAGTCCAAACTGTTATGAATAAATAACTGAATAAAATCCAAACAGTATTGGATTATAACCAAAAGTATAAAATAAATATCCATGAGTCCATACTGATATAAATAAATAATTGAATAAATAAATACATGGGAGAACAGACAAATCTTACATGCAGAAGATTTCCAAATAATTCACGTAGATCTTCTGTCACTGGGGGGTAGAAGATAATTTCCCGCTCCTTAAATATGATCTATGCTTAGTGACTTCCTTCCAAAGAAAGTAGTATGAAAAGGGCCAAAAGACAGAATAACTTAGCAGTGGAGAAACCTGACAAACACTACTCAGCCAGGTGATCAAGCTGAATATCCACACTGCAAAGTCACATTGGTAGTATGTGCCACTGATATAACGTGATGAGAAGGGTATGTCAATTCCGTGGTCTTTCTCCCAATAACCCACAGCCCCAGCTAATTATGAGAAACATCCAGATGAATCCGAATAGAGGGAAATTCTAGAAAATACCTGTCAAGGTCATCAAAAATAAGAGAAGTCTGAAAAACCATCACAGCCAAGAGGAGGCCAAAGAGACATGATAACTAAATACAATGGGGTATTTTGGATGAGATCTTGGGTCATCAAAAGGACATTAGGTAAAGATTAAAGAAACATAATAAACAATGGGTTTTAGTTTTAATGTTTCAATATTGATTTGTTACTTTTGAAAATAATACCATGCTAATGTCAGATGTCAATATTAGGGGAAACTGGGTGCAGAGTATATGGAAACTCTCTCTGTACCATCTTTGTAACCTTTCTGTAAATGTAAAAATATTATAAAATAATAGTTTTATTATTTTAAATAACAGTAGTTTTAAAAACACCAATTAAAGTGGAAATTGAAAGAAAAATATAATAGCAAGAAAAACTACAAAATACTTCAAAATACATTTTTAAAAGCAGGTACAGAACCTACATGAAGAAAACCATAAAATTATATTAAAAAAATTAAAACAAGATTTTCTACAGGAAGAATTCCTTTCTGGGAAGACTTAAGGTCACAAAAAAGCCAAGCCACTGGTTTAATACTATTTCCATAAAAGTCCAAGCAAAGTTATTTGGAATGTGGGACTTTTTTTTTCTTGATAGAGGGTTGGGAGGTTGAATCAGATCAAAACTGATTGTAAAGTTTCATGAAAATTGCAAGAAAATTTTAAAATGTAATAATGAAGATTTGCTTAATAATGTTTTAAAACATATTATAAAGTTACTATAATGAAAGAGTGTGGCATTAACATGACAAAAGACAAAGAGATCAGTATAACAGAATAGAAAATCCAGAAAGAGATCCAAATATATATAGCATGTGTATATACACACACATACACACGTGCACGCGCACACACACACACATATATGAATTTAATGTCTGTTAAAGCAGTCATTCCAATTCAAAAGGAAAGGAATAGATGATGCATTTGGAAGGGAGAGAAGAAAGGAGGTAAATAGAACACTACAAGCCAAACTCAAAAGCAAAAGTGTATACAGCATTCCGAAAGGACTGAAGACATTTGAACAAGAGCACAGGGAGCAGTTTGGGATGAGGGAAAGCAGATAGGAGTATCTTTGGAGAAGGCTAAAATGCCAGGTAGTGTTTAGGCTTTATCCAATAGTGAAAGGACCACTAAGGAAAGATTTGATTGAGACAGAGTTGGGAATGGGAGGAGTAGAAGACTAACTTATTGAGTACTGACTGTGTCTTAGGTTCTGGGAAATTGACACAGGAGGTCATTTACTCCTCATTACAACTGTGTGAGCTTGGTAGTTTTCAATTAGTAGTTTGCTGTTGTTCTTGTTAGCATTCATCCCATTGTTTTATTTTTTGTGGTAATACTTACATTGTTACTTTGAAATATTGTCTTCATTTTTAAATATAGAGACAAGAAGTAATCATGTTAATAGTTTTATGTAAAAAGATTTTTCATATAAGAGAACAAAGTTATGATTATAAAACAAAAGAAGAAAAAAAAACAGTACTGTTCACTTGAGTTGGAAATGTTAATATGAGCTCACAAGTTTAAAAATATGTATTTTCTGGCTCTGTCAACTAAAATGACCTAGGAGCAACAGCATTCTGGTAGAAATAAGTGCCCAAGTCCCTAGATTTTGGCCTCTAATTTCATTTCCCCACTGAAAGGTACTAGTGTTCCTTGGAGAGATAGTCAACTCAAAGTCTGGTGTAGTGGAAGAGAAGATACAAGATGAGCCTGTAACACCATGTAGTGCCAGAAATCAAAGAAGATTTCAAAGATAAATTGGATAATTTCAGAAGGAAACTAGAACCAGCTTAAAGAGGCTCCTACTAATCTATGATGAAAACATGAGCATCAAAAAGAGTAACTGCAGTTAAGTGTCCTTATTTTATAAGTAATAACTATAGAAATTCAAGCTGGGGGAAATTCAGTAATTTTTCCAAGGAAATGCAGCCTGTAAGTAGAGTCAATGTTGAATATGAGTTTTTGTGACTCCAAATCAGTGTTTCTACCATACACCATGCTTCTAGAGCAATGTTTAACTGAAGAGAAAAGTGCAGAATGGAGGAGAGTAGAAAGATGTAGCTAGGAGGAGGCAGGTCAAGAACCCAAATTTATCTTTCACTGGAAGAATTTTCTAGTAAATAGTCCCATTCAACAAGACAAAAGGATGATTACAAATATCCAAGCAGCAGCTGGATAAGATGACCTTTTAGAGAAACCACTAAGGTCCCTCCTTGGAATTAATATCCAGATGTCCCAAGTGCTCCTGCTTCATTGTGGCACTTCCCTTTAACATCCCAAGAGAAGTGGTCAAATTCCCATCCCATGTCACAGTATATTTCCCTGCCCAGGTATCTTTGACATGGAGATTCCTAAAGATAGTTGTTGACTATTCCTTAAGTTCATTCACTCGTGCCCTTAAGGCTACAGCCAGCCCTGGAATTTAGCACCTTAATGTCTCACAAGCTTTCCCAGCAGGCTGCAATAACTGTTCTCACAACTTTGTCTCCTACAGAGACATTGACCACTCCTTTGATTTCAGAAAGCACCACTAAGACCAGGCTACAGGGTTTAATAAGACTTCACTGACCACAGGAGGCTAAAGGGAGAGAACTGTTATGCAGAAGAGAAAATGTAAAACTGGATATGAAATAGTGTAGCTCCCAGTGCCCACTACATTGCAGAATTGAGCCCACCTTCCCCACCCCCACCTACTCTTCCTGGAAAGGCTTTTGACCGTTGCCTCTCCCATACCCACACTCTCCTGGGACCTAAAGAGAGGCAACAAAAGTTTATCCTTGATTACCAGCCTCAGGTATGCCTCCTGTGAGTGTACATCTCTGACCTACAATGAAGAATGATTATGCAGATGGCTTAGAGTTATGACTTCTCTTTGGCATAACTAAAAGAGTTACTGTGGTTGTCTCTATTCCCCCACAACTAAGGAGCCCTGATCCTCAATGGAGAATCAAGCATCCATTTCTAGCAACAAAATAAACCACAGAAACTTCAACACTAGGGTGTCTTTTTCTCCCAAGACTCAAATATTGCAGGATTAATTTCTTCAATTAAGGCCCAGGGTTAAAATTCCAGGGATTCCTTTCATCCAGATTCAGAAATTTCAGTGAAAGGAAAGCTGTGGCCAAGCATGTGACCTGAGATGAAAAGATCAGCCTTGATACTGGGGGGAGGTAGGGTAAAGAGAGGAACCAAACATGATACCCCTCGCCTTTCCAGAGCAAACACCAAGGGACAGGTTACTCCTCCACCTCCCCCACTCACTCTATGATTCAATTAGGCCCACGAACTGCAATTTATTTTGTGTCTCATCTTGAAAACTAAGAAGTTGCACTGATGTATTGTGACCTCAGGGTGGTATAGAGTGTAGACATGCAAGTTGGTCTCAGCCATCATCTGAAAACATTCTCCACACCTTTCCCCAGCCATCATAGGCTACTGTCCAGTGTCCAGTTGCTTGCTGCTTGGGAAGGACAAGCAGTGGGTCTCTCTCTCTCTCTCTCTCTCTCAGGATCCAGTAGGGGAAGAGAGGATTTGCACACTCCTCTCTTGTAGGTCTGGCTCTGTGCCCCTGGGGGCTGACCTAAATGGACTTTGTGAATGAGCCTTCCAATGGGGAGTCCCAGGATAGTATCAGAGAAAGTGAAGATATTCAGTTTGAAGTAGGAATTCACAGTGTTGTAGCTGCAAAGTGATCTTGATCAGGTTCTGTCAGCTGAAGGTTACAGCCTGGCCAGGTAGCCCTCTTGACTCAGCTCTCTTTGTGTCTGGGTCCTGGAAGCTGATCTCTCCCCTCCACCCTTCTGGCATGGGATGTCAACAGTGTCCACTCACTAGCTTACTGGTAGTATACCTACACTTGAGGTTTTCACACCTTTGTAACTAGATCCTTTACTAAAGTCTTTTCAAAATTACTCAACATGAATGTGCCATCGTTTATACAAGCAGTTTAAAAACTTCTAACTCACACTGTTGTGAGATGGATTTGTACTCTCTAGGATGGCTGCCTTCTTGAGGCAGGTACCCAAGCTTTCACGGGGTCCCTTTGGGCCACCCTGACCACAACACCTGTAATATGACATGACCTTTTGTCTGACTCACCGTTCCCAGTCCCCTCTTAGCATCTATCCCAGCATTGTACACAATTGCCTCCTAATGCTGAGGTCCCCTTGTCTCGGGTGATGGACATTCCGATGTGTCATCTTGATCCCTTTTTAAGGAAAGCCTTGTTTGCTGAGAGTGCTGCAGGCAGACAGCTGTCAGCTGGCAGCAACTTGGCAGCAGAGGGCTGCCATAGCCAAGGTCACATCCTTCCCAGGGTGGCCTATACCCAATGGCCACTGGTCAAAGCAAAGGTATAAAATTCCTGTCATTTGGCCCAAGTGCGACCATTAGGATAGGCCATTTTACTCCAGAACTCTCCATGGAAATGGCCAAAGCTGACTCTGGGCCTGCACTGAAGCTCAGCTTTCCTCTCTGCAAATCTCGCTTTCTTCCTCTCCTTTTCCCAGGTGTTGACCCCAAGGGTCATTTGCACACTAAAGTGTTGGACATGTGCACACTAAACTCCTTCTCATTGTGTACTTACTAGAGAAACCAACTTGTAACACCTTGCTATAAGATTCCTGTTAAAACAACCCTGGGCCAATATTCCCATCACGAGCTCCACAGCTGGTCTCTGGAATCCATGCAATTTTGGAGGGAAGGCAGTTTCCTTCCAAATGGAGTCCCCTCCCCTTTACCATAGGCCACTCAGGGTTCCTCAGATGAGTCAGGCACCAGCACTCTGGGCGCTCCAGTTTCAAGGCACAGACCTCACATCTCAGTGTAGGTTACGCAGATGTTCCCCTCACTAGAGTTGGGGCTAGAGGTAGGAGTCTCCTTGCCTCCATTCTTGGGAGTAAGAAATGGGACTCTCAGTGCTACTTCTCCCAAGGAAATCCCTCTACCAAACACCTCTTTCCTCTGTCCCCTTGACCCTTTTATCTGTCAGGTCATTGCGTCTTCTATTCAGGTTTTCCATAGTCTACTTAGAATTATTGTCCTGGTGGTCTCTTGGAGTGTGATGTTCATTGTCTTCATTCCCCAGTCAAAACTGACCCTAGACAAGTCCCCCCATTTAACATGTTACATTATGGAAATTTTTGAATATGGCAAGAATTATGGAAATTTTTGAATGTGGCAAGAACTCTAGCAGATGTCTCTAACTAGGAAAATGGGTGGCTCAGGGAGAGGGATGGGATTGAGACATAATTTTCACTTCTTTTTGTCTTCTGGGATTTTGTGCCATGTACATGCATGTTATACCTGTTAGGTTGAACTTTATGGAAATACAATTTTTGACGATTTTTTGGTCAAAGGTTTCTTATAACTTGTCTATACTCAGCATAGTCAAGCGTAAGAAACCACAGGTGAACTATTCGATGTTTCTCCTACCATCAGATTATAATCATTTCATGTGGCCTAAGCTGTTACCTCTTTCTCTCAAACCTGGACCTCACTGTATAATTTTCCTACTTACATCTTATACACTCTAAGATTGTCTTTAGAAGCAGAATAGAAACAGGATGTAATCTAAGGAAGATAGTCGCATTCCCATTCTGTCCCACCCTACATCCAAGGTCCCAGTAAATCGCCCTCCTTCAAAACTCTGCTGAAATACCACCTTCACCCTGAAGTCATTTCTGTATTTCTTTTCACTGCTTCCAGCTCAATGAAGAAAGATTGACCATTTCATTGTGCAGGTACTTATGAGAAAGGATCTCATATGCATTATTGTCCTCACGCATAGGCAAATCTTTTTCCCTTGTTAGACTATTCATTTTTAAGGAAAATATATAAATCTTTATATCCCAAATGAGAATAGTGCCAGGATCAGAACACTAGATGATTGCTGAATGAACAAATGACTTCATTACAAAAGCTGGCATTATTTTATAGCATAAATAAGTTCAGCAAACCTTTTATGCTGGACACTCCTTATTCTGTATGAGTAAAATATTCTCTCTAAATGTGCAATGAGACACAACTGTGAATCATTAGCTTATGCTGACTCACTCAATGGTCCATATATGATAGATGTCTTGGATACACAGTCCTAGCACACTGAAACATACTCTTTCTGAAAACATGTCTCAACAAGGAAGGGTAGCCAGTAAGACCCTGGCTCCTACAGACGATAATTCTGTTACGCTTCATAGCCTCCAAATTTCTATCTTGCTTCTAAGTGATGAGGAATTTCAAGTCTCCAAGGAGAACAAATAACATGAGAAAACTTTGTCAGGAAACTGCAGGCCCCTGGGGCCAGAGTTTAGAAAACACTTAAGCAGGTGAGGCTGTTTTCAAGAAGTTTCGACTACATAAATTCCTCTTTGTCAGAGTAACCACATATTAGTCCAAGACAGTTATTATATTTTCTTATTATAAGCATGCACTGTTTTCTGCATCTGGCGCATTTGCCAAATTGTAGATTTATTCCTATTTCTATGCATCTGTGAAAAGAATGTGTGTTCTATCTCATCAGGGAGTTACTTGAAGTCACAGGTTGCTAATTCCAAATGAATAGAAACAGTGATTAATCTGGGAGATATGGGCTCGCCACTATTCATGTAACAGATGTCCATTATGATGAGTTACACATTTGTTCCATGTTTACACTAGAATACAAAAAAGAGGATTCAACTATTTTGTATAAAAGAAAAAAATAAAGAAAGAAAGAAAAGAAAGAGAGAAAGAGAAGAAAAAAGGAAAGAAAGAAAGAAAGAAAGAAAGAAAGAAAGAAAGAAAGAAAGAAAGAAAGAAAGAAAGAAAGAAAACAAAAGAAAAGGGGGGGATGTGGGAAGGTAGGGAATTAAAATTAATACTTGAAAATGTTTATTCAGGTGCCAGGTTAGATGCCACAGAGACATACAGTATGTCTGGAGGGTGGCAGGTAAAGAGTTGAGGGGAGGTAGAGAGCTAGGGGAGAGAGAGAGGGAAGTGGGGCTCAATATTCCTGGCTTCATTTCAGGGTGTGGAGATTAACTCAGTCAATCTCACTTGGCTGACAGAAGCACTAATGCCAAAACCGGCAATTTCATCAGCATCAGTTACACAGAAGATGGGATTTCAGAGGAAAGCACGAGAAAAGGGAGAATGATGTATGTGATTTTATTCAAATAATTAAAAACAAAGTTGGCAGTCTATCTTCCTGTCAAGAAGAATAAATATCAGACTATGGAGTTGGAAGGAGAAGTACAAGCAGCTTCCTCTGCTCCATATTAACTTTGGTCCAATACAAACTTTAGAGTTGACTCTTCACACAAACAAAAATCCTTTTCAAATGATTCTTCTATGTGTTTTTTCAGTTACTCTGTGCAGCAAGAGGACATGAGCCAGAGGTAAGTGTGGAGGAGGGTACCGGACTGAGCCACACTCAAGTTTGAGTGAGAGCCACAAATACTACTTCTCTATAGCTGAGCAAAAGAAGGGATTCTAGAAATTTCCTTTCTCTCCTTATTTTCATCCTGTCCTCATAAGTGCAGGAATCAAAGCGGGGCCTGGCCCATAGTAGGAACTGCATAGATAAGTAGATAGATAGATAGATAATAAATATACAATGCATGCATTTAAAAATGGATTAAATAAACATGGGTTGGACTTAACTAATGACATGTGCACATGGATGGATAATATTTATTAATGGATTATCTTATATACTATATTTGCAGGCTCACTGAATTATAGCAGAAGCAGCATCATAACTGAAAGTTCAAGAATCCCTTCTGAATGTCATAATGTGGCTGCTATGTGTTCTAAATTATACTTTTCCAGAGAGTTTCTTTTTTATTAATTTTATTAATAAAAAATAAAAATTCGACTAGATTCACTAAAGGGTATTGCTCATAAAACATTTTAATAATCATTTCTCTATATTTCCAGTAAACTATTAAATTGCTTTTTAACTACTTCCAAAACATTGAATTTAAGATGAAAAATGCTTCACTTTTACATCTAAACCTTTCTTTTTATTATTTAATGATTACAACAGAAATGAGTAATCCTCTCTGCATTTGTAACATGCACAAGTCCAATTATAGAGCAGAACTACTCTTCAGAAAAGTCCTAAATTGATTGGACTGCTGGGAGCCATACAAGGCAACAACAATATACATATCAACCTTAGGCAATGCAGGAAGGGAAACACTGCAAAGGTAATCAGATGATTATGGAGGAACTCAGCTACCTAAGAATGGCACATTGTTGTCCAGATTGGAAGTGTGAGTGCTCTGAGCCTGTTAAAAGGTTCTTTCAGGCATCCAAAACCTCTTTGCCAAAAGATTAGTAATTTTATTTAGTCTAATCCCACCAAGCGAGCCAAGTTGATGAAGACAGAAGAAGACTCAATTTTTGAAGGAGGTAAGAATTCGGATAATACAGGTGTCAGCAGACATTTTCTGTAAAGGGCCATATAGAAAATATTTTTGGCTTTGTGTACCATTTGGTCTCTGTCACAATCACTCAACTTTGCCATTGTAGTAAATGCATCCATGGACAACATGCAAATAAATGGGCAAAGTTGTGTCCCAATAAATTTTTGTTCATAAAAGCAAGTGGGCAAGCTGGATTTGCTTCACAGGCCATAGTTTGCTGACCCCTGGAATATTATGTAGATGGCTCTCCAAAACAGATCGAAGCCTAAGAAAAGACGTAGATCTCAAGGTCAAGTTGAAAATTATAGTGTTTTTAAGTTCCTTGTATTTTAAAATGTGCTTAGCAGTACCTTTACTTCTTGTATAGATCTTACGGTGTTTGTCTTCCAATAGAATTCTCCTTAAATGCATCTTTTAGATGTGCATGTCTTTTATCAAATTATCTGCAAAAGCTTGAATTCAGTAAAAAAAAAAAAAAGAAAATCATTTTAAGCATTCCAGGAATAAAGAAATTACTACAAGTATTAGTCACACAGATACTGGAATACCTGGGGTATTAGGGTCAAGAAACTTTTGACTAGCGATCAGAGCATCAGACACTGAATATTTTAGCCTGGCACACCAAAGTGGGTGGTTAGCAGAAGCTTGACAGAAAACTGCTCCCACTTGCAAGAATATCTGAGAAATCGCTCACTAACTGTTTCAGTTTGCACCAGCAGAGTATCCTGTTCTCAAGCAAAGCCACTCTAAGTCTCCTGCCTGCCTACCATGTAGCTGCAACCAGCCCAAACATAATAGCTTTTGTTTATCTTTCAACTCTCCAAAAAATAGATTATGTTACTCTCTCTGGCAAACTAACTCAAGAATGTACAGGGAAGGGGATAGAAAATATATAGCACTCTACTTCTCTCCTGCAATGCAGAAGCACTCTTAGAAGACGATGGTAGTGATGCCTACTTGGCAATGGATAATCCACTGCGGTTTGCCCCTTTGTCAATGCAGCAGCCATACACACCCTTTTTACCCATTTTAAACTTCCAAATAAAGTAAACCACATAATGTTTCTGTCCTACTTGATGCAACTATTCTTCATACATCCAAAATCCACTCACACTTTCCCCCAAAGTGGAGCCACAAAGTCCTATTTGTTATTTTATCCATAACTGGTTGATCTTTATTTGTCTTCTAGTTCAGTCACAACAGCTCTTTATCCTGCAATTTAAATACTGAAATATGGGTTAACTCAGCCCTTATATTCGATGACAGACAGAGGAATGGAGGACAAATTTCATTAATATGTTCAGATATATTCATATCAAAAAAGGAAGAAAATATACCTATTACCATCCGCATTTCTACAACTGATCACATGGCCCTTGTTAGCATCTACAACTTTATTTTTTTCTACCACTCATGAGGATCTTAGACACCCAGAACAGTCAAATGAGGTCATTGTCCATCCTGAAGGCCAAGTTGGGGTTTGCAATTCTCCAGTCATCACCAGGTGATGTGTGATAGTCCAGTTCAGGTCTTCCTAACTGCAGGGGCACCTAAGAGAGACCAATGCCTCTCCTGCTCAAGTCACCCACTTCTGGGCAGTTTCCTGGCTCAAAGGAGGCAAACAGCCTACAGTCGGAAGTTCCCAGGAGGGGAACAGATCCACCCATGTGTCTGTGTTCTCATATACACTCCTCTACCTGTGACCCTCATTTTTTAACCTTTTAAATTTGGTCCCTGGTCCACTTGAGTGGTATAAAATCTAACTCTGTCTCTCCCACTCACTGTGAAATCCAATAGATTTTACAGAGAATATCTTCATTCCAATTACACCTAAAAGGCATGTATTAACTCTCTTTGATCTAAACTGGATAGTGGAGTTGATTACAGGCTGGAGTTCATGGATTTAGATTCTGCATGAACACATTTTGCTTTGTACCAAGAAAAACCTATTTCAGGACTTCAAAGTCTAACTCCTCCTGGCCAGCCAGTTCTCAATGTGTGCTAGTGGTCAAGGGCAAGGATAGTTTCTGTGATGGTTCAGTACAATCCCTCCCTCATTCCTAAGAAACCCAAACAGAAAACTTTTCCCTTAATGATAGACTTAATGGGCAAGAGATAATGAGATTCTTCATTTAAAAAAATGGTCAAAATGTTAGTATCATCTGAATAAGTTTAGTCAATAAAAGTCCCCAAATACCCAGGCTAGAATGCCCATTTCCAAATTCTCTCCCCATCACACACAAACGCACACACACACACACACACACACACACACACTCTTCTCTTAACCTCAGTGCAATAAAGATCTGGGGATATTGAGTATCAAGATCTTTGGAATGTCAGAGTAATGCACCAGAATTCTTGTTTGCGTGAGGACTTTTTAGAGGCCAGTATTCCTCTAACTCTCTTAATGATAAGAAGCGTCAATGACACTTGTTAAAAATACAGCTTCTCAAGTGCCTCTCCTGGAAATTCTAACTCAATGGAAGGGAGCTATGCTGTATCCCTGGGAAAGCTTTAGAAAAAATACAGATTTCTAGGTCCCCAACCCAGACACACTGAACCTGAATTTCTAGGAATGGGCCCAGGAAACTGGTTGTAAAAAGTTCCTTGGGATATTAAACAAAAATTAGTCAGCTTTGGGGTTTGCTAGGAGAAATAGTCAAGATTTTAGGACTGATTGTCAGATTCTAAGACTAAGGTTTTGTTGTTGTTGTCGTTTTGTTTGTTTTTGTTTTTGCTTTGTTTTGTTTTGTTTGAGACGGGTTTTCACTCTTGTCGCCCAGGCTAGAGTGCAGTGGTGAGATCTTGGTTCACGACAACCTCCACCTCCCAGGTTCAAGCAATTCTCCTGCCTCAGCCTCCTGAGTAGCTGGGACTATAGGCGTGCGCCACTATGCCCGGCTAATTTTTTGTATTTTTTAGTAGAGATGGGGTTTCACCATGTTTTGGACAGGCTGGTCTTGAGCTCCTGACCTGAGGTGATCCACCCACCTCAGCCTCCCAAAGTGCTGGGATTACAGGCGTGAGCCACAGCACCAGGCCCAGATTCTAAGACTAAGATTCTTAAGCAAAGAGTCGTAAAGCCAGAGTCAACCTCAAGGCAAGGTTGATGTGTGTTTCTGAGCAAACAGGAAATTACCATGAAGTAAAAAGATGGAGAAAATGCATTGGCCCACCAAGGTTCACCCTCCTTGCTTAAAAAAAAAAACAAAAAAACAAAAAAACAAAAAAAAAACCCACAAAACAAAACAAACAAACAAAAAACTCCTCTGCCTTTCTCCAATCTGTCTGCAGTCCTATTTGAACATTTGAGCAGTTAAATAAGGCTTTAAACACTTCCCTTTAATCAATTAGCAAATTATTTCCTTCTCCTCAAGATGTCAGTTTCAATTTCAAAAAAGACATATGCCGTATTTCTCTTGACATTTTAAGTTTCTCATTTTTCAGAAAATTTTCAATAATAGCAAAATAAACAACCATATACCTAAATTCACCAATTACTCATATTTTGTCACATTTGCTTTGTTCTCCCTCTCTCCCTCTCTCTCAACTATTTGAGCGTAAGATGAAGCTGATCTCACAGTACTTCATCCCTAAATTCTTCAGCATACATCTCTTATGAACAAGACATTATCTTTTTATCCTACTAAACCACAACACCAATACCACACTGAGAAATTTAATATTGATAAAATAACATTACTTAATGTTATTTTAAGAATCTGATGTTATTTAAATGTTAAACATTTAAATGTTACTTAAAATCACATTATTGAATATACAATCCACATTTACTCTTCATATTCACTGAATCATGTACTTCATGATTGTTTTCAAAAAATCATCCAAGAGGGGGGGCGCCCAAGACAGCCAAATAGGAACAGCTCCAGCCTCCAGCTCCCAGCGTGAGTGACACAGAAGACAGGTGATTTCTGCATTTTCAACTGAGGTACTGGGTTCATCTCACTGGGTCGTGTTGGACAGTTGGTGCTGGTCAATAGGTGCAGCCCGACCAGTGAGAGCTGAAGCAGGGAGAGGCATCGCCTCACCTGGGAAGCACAAGGGGGAAGGGAATTCCTTTTCCTAGCCAAAGGAAATTGAGTCACACAACACCTGGAAAATTGGGTAACTCCCATCCTAATACTGAGCTTTACCAAGGGTCTTAGCAAATGGCACACCAGGAAATTATATCCCACACCTGGCCCAGAGGGTCCCACGCCCATGGAGCCTCCCTCATTGCTAGCACAGCAGTCTGAGATCTAACTGCAAGATGGCAGCGAGGCTGGGGGAGGGGTGCCCACCATTGCTGAGGCTTAAGGGGGTAAACAAAGCTGCCAGGAAGCTCGAATTGGGTGGAGCCCACCACAGCTCAAGGAGGCCCACCTGCCTCTGTAGACTCCTCCTATAGGGACAGGTCATAGCTAAACAAAAAGCAGCAGAAACCTCGGCAGAGGTAAATGCCCCCCTCTGACAGGTTTGAAGAAAGCAGTGGATATCCCAGCACGGAGAATGAGATCTGAGAATGGACAGACTGCCTGCTCAAGTGGGTCCTTGGCCCCTGAGTAGCTTAACGGGGAGACATCCCCCACTAGGTGCAGACCTACACCTCACACCTCACATGGCAGGGTACACCCCTGAGACGAAGCTTCCAGAGCAAGAATCAGACAGCAACACTCACTGTTCCGCAATATTCTCTCTTCTGCAGCCTCCGCTGCTGATACTCAGGCAAACAGGGTCTGGAGTGGACCTCAAGCAAACTCCAGCAGACCTACAACTGAGGGTCCTGATTGTTAGAAGGAAAACTAACAAACAGAAAGGACACCCACACCAAAACCCCATCAGTACATCACCATCATCAAACACCAAAGGCAGATAAAACCACAAAGATGGGGAAAAAGCAGTGCAGAAAAGCTGGAAATTCAGAAACTCAGAGGCATCTCCCCCTCCAAAGGAATGCAGCTCATCGCCAGCAATGGAACAAAGCTGGACGGAGAATGACTTTGGCAAGTTGAGAGAAGAGGGCTTCAGTCGATCAAACTTCTCAGAGCTAAAGGAGGAACTACATAACCAGTGCAAACAAACTAAAAACCTTGAAAAAAGATTTGACAAATGGCTAACTAGAATAACCAATGTAGAGAAGTCCGTAAAAGAACGGATAGAGATGAAAACCATAACATGAGAACTATGTGACAAATGCACAAGCTTCAGTAACCAACTCGATCATCTGGAAGAAAGAGTATCAGCGATTGAGGATCAAATGAATGAAATGAAGCGAGAAGAGAACTGTAGAGAAAAAAGAGTAAAAAGAAATGAACAAAGCCTTCAAGAAATATTGCATTATGTGAAAAGACCAAATCTACGTCTGATTGGTGTGCCTGAAAGTGATGGGGAAAATGGAATCAAGTTGGAAAACACTCTGCAGGATATCATCCAGGAGAACTTCCCCAACCTAGTAAGGCAGGCCAACATTCAAATTCAGGAAATACAGAGAACGCCACAAAGATACTCCTCGAGAAGAGCAACTCCAAGACACATAATTGTCAGATTCACCAAAGTTGAAATGAAGGAAAAAATGTTAAGGGCAGCCAGAGAGAAAGGTCGGGTTACCCACAAAGCGAAGCCCATCAGACTAACAGCAGATCTCTTGGCAGAAACTCTACAAGCCAGAAGAGAGTGGGGGCCAATATTCAACATTCTTAAAGAGAAGAATTTTTAACACAGAATTTCATATCCAGCCAAACTAAGTTTCATAAGTGAAGGAGAAATAAAATCCTTTACAGACAAGCAAATGCTTAGAGATTTTGTCACCACTGGGCCTGCCCTACAAGAGATCCTGAAGGAAGCACTAAACATGGAAAGGAACAACAGGTACCAGCCATTGCAAAAACATGTCAAAATGTAAAGTCCATTGATGCTAGGAAGAAACTGCATCAACTAGCGAGCAAAATAACCAGATAATATCATAATGAAAGGATCAAGTTCACACATAACAATATTAACCTTAAATGTTAATGGACTAAATGGTCCAATTAAAAGACACAGACTGGCAAATTGGATAGTCAAGACTCATCAGTTTGCTGTATTCAGGAGACCCATCTCACATGCAGAGACACACATAGGCTCAAAATAAAGGCATGGAGGAAGATCTACCAAGCAAATGGAAAACAATAAAAAGCAGGGGTTGCAATCCTAGTCTCTGATAAAACAGACTTTAAACCATCAAAGATCAAAAGACACAAAGAAGGCCATTATATAATGCTAAAGGGATCAATTCATCAGGAAGAGCTAACTATCCTAAATATACATGCACCCAATACAGGAGCACCAAGATTCATAAAGCAAGTCCTTAGAGACTTACAAAGAGACTTATACTCCCATACAATAATAATGGGAGACTTTAACACCCCACTGTCAACATTAGACAGATCAACGAGACAGAAAGTTAACGAGGATATCCAGGAATTGAACTCAACTCTGCACCAAGCGGACCTAATAGACATCTACAGAACTCTCTACCCCAAATCAACAGAATATACATTCTTCTCAGCACCACATCACACTTATTCCAAAATTGACCACATAGTTGGAAGTAAAGCACTCCTCAGCATATGTAAAATAACAGAAATTATAACAAACTGTCTCTCAGACCACAGTGCAATCAAACTAGAACTCCAGGACTAAGAAACTCAATCAAAACCACTCAACTACATGGAAACTGAACAACCTGGTCCTGAATGACTACTGGGTACATAACGAAATGAAGGCAGAAATAAAGCTGTTCTTTGAAGCCAATGAAAACAAGGATACAACATACCAGAATCTCTGGGACACATTTAAGGGAGTGTGTAGAGGGAAATTTATAGCACTAAATGCCCACAAGAGAAAGCAGGGAAGATCTAAAATTGACACCCTAACATCACAATTAAAAGAACTAGAGAAGCAAGAGTAAACACATTCAAAAGCTAGCAGAAGGCATGAAATAACTAAGATCAGAGCAGAACTGAAGGAGATAGAGACACAAAAAACCCTCTGAAAAATCAATGAATCCAGGAGCTGGTTTTTTGAAAAGATCAACAAAATTGATAGACCATGAGCAAGATTAATGAAGAAGAAAAGAGAGAAGAATCAAACAGATGCAATAAAAAAAGATAAAGGGGATATCACCACCGACCCCACAGAAATACAAACTACCATCAGAGAATTCTATAAACACCTCTATGTAAATAAACTAGAAAACCTAGAAGAAATGGATAATTTCCTGGACACTTACACTCTCCCAAGACTAAACCAGGAAGAAGTTGAATCCCTGAATAGACCAATAGCAGGCTCTGAAATTGAGGCAATAATTAATAGCCTACCAACCAAAAAAAGTCCAGGACCAGATGGATTCACAGCCGAATTCTACCAGAGGTACAAGAGGGAGTTGGTACCATTCCTTCTGAAACTATTCCAATCAATAGAAAAAGAGGGAATCCTCCCTAACTCATTTTACGGGGCCAACATCATCCTGATACCAAAGTCTGACAGAGATACAATAAAAAAAAAAAAGAGAATTTTAGACCAATATCCCTGATGAACATCCATGCAAAAATCCTCAATAAAATACTAGCAAACTGAATCCAGCAGCATATCAAAAAGCTTATCCACCATGATCAAGTGGGCTTCATCCTTGGGATGCAAGGCTGGTTCAACATATGCCAATCAATAAATGTAATCCAGCATATAAACAGAACCAAAGACAAAAACCACATGATTATCTCAATAGATGCAGAAAAGGCCTTTGACAAAATTCAACAGCCCTTCACGCTAAAAACTCTCAATAAATTTGCTATTGATGGAACGTATCTCAAAATAATAAGAGCTATTGATGACAAACCCACAGCCAATATCATACTGAATGGGCAAAAACTGGAAGCATTCCCTTTGAAAACCGGCACAAGACAGGGATGCCCTCTCTCACCACTCCTATTCAACATAGTGTTGGAAGTTCTGGCTAGGGCAATCAGGCAAGAGAAAGAAATGATTGTATATTTAGAAAACCCCATTGTCTCAGCCCAAAATCTCCTTAAGCTGATAAGAAACTTCAGCAAAGTCTCAGGATACAAAATCAATGTGCAAAAATCAGAAGCATTCTTATACACCAGTAACAGACAAACAGAGAGCCAAATCATGAATGAACTCCCATTCACAATAGCTTCAAAGAGAATAAGGTATCTATGAATCCAACTTACAAGGGATGTAAAGGACATGTTCGAGGAGAACTACAAACCACTGCTCAGTGAAATAAAAGAGGACACAAACAAATGGAAGAACATACCATGCTCATGGATAGGAAGAGTCAATATTGTGAAAATAGCTATACTGCCCAAGGTAATTTATAGATTCAATGCTATCCCTATTAAGCTACCAATGACTTTCTTCACAGAATTGGAAAAATCAGCTTTGAAGTTCACATGGAACCAAAAAAGACCCCGCATTGCCAAGACAATCCTAAGCCAAAAGAACAAAGCTGGAGGCATCACGCTACCTGACTTCAAACTATACTACAAGGCTACAGTAACCAAAACAGCATGGTACTGGTACCAAAACAGAGATATAGAGCAGTGGAACAGAACAGAGCCCTCAGAAATAATACCACACATCTACAGCCATCTGATCTTTGACAAACCTGACAAAAACAAGAAATGGGGAAGATTCCCTATTTAATAAATGATGCTGGGAAAATTGGATAGCCATAAGTAGAAAGCTGAAACTGGATCCTTTCCTTACTCTTTACCCGAAAATTAATTCAAGATGGATTAGAGACTTAAATGTTAGACCTAAAACCATAAAAACCCTAGAAGAAAACGTAGGTAATACCATTCAGGACATAGGCATGGGCAAGGACTTCATGTCTAAAACACCAAAAGCAACGGCAACAAAAGCCAAAATTAACAAATGGGATCTAGTTACACCAAAGAGCTTCTGCACAGCAAAAGAAACTACCATCAGAGTGAACAGGCAACCTACAGAATGGGAGAAAATTTTTGCAATCTACTCATCTGACAAAGGGCTAATATCCAGAACCTATAAAGAACTCAATCAAATTTACAAGAAAAAAACAACCCCATCAAAAAGTGGGCAAAGGATATGAACAGACACTTCTCAAAAGAAGACATTCATACAGCCAAGAAACACATGAAAAAATGCTCATCATCACTCGCCATCAGAGAAATGTAAATCAAAACCACAATGAGATACCATCTCACACCAGTTAGAATGGCAATCATTAAAAAATAAGGAAACAACAGGTGCTGGAGAGGATGTGGAGAAATAGGAACAGTTTTACACTGTTGGTGGGACTGTAAACTAGTTCAACCATTGTGGAAAACAGTGTGGCGATTCCTCAAGGATCTAGAACTAGAAATACCATTTGACCCAGTCATCCCATTACTGGGGATATACACAAAGGATTATAAGGCATGCCGCTATAAAGACACATGCACACGTATGTTTATCGCGGCACTATTCACAATAGCAAAGACTTGGAATCAACCCAAATGTCCATCAGTGACAGACTGGATTAAGAAAATGTGGCACATATACACCATGGAATACTATGCAGCCATAAAAAAGGATGAGTTCGTGTCCTTTGTAGGGACATGGATGCAGCTGGAAACCATCATTCTCAGCAAACTATCGCAGGAACAGAAAACCAAATACTACATGTTCTCACTCATAGGTGGGAATTGAACAATGAGATCACTTGGACACAGGAAGGGGAACATCACACACCTGGTCCTATTGTGGGGAGTGGGGAGGGGCGAGGAATAGCATTAGGAGATATACCTAATGTAAATGACGAGTTAATGGGTGCAGCACACCAACATGGTACATGTATACATATGTAACAAACCTGCACATTGTGCACATGTACCCTAGAACTTAAAGTATAATAATAATAAAAAAAAATCATCCAAGATCCAATAAAGTTTTACCTATTGCATTGGGTACACCAGGAGAGGGAATCTTGGAGGCTGTCTTAGTATTCTGCCTACCACAAATGAGCTTATTACTCCTTGGTAATACTCTGCTATGAAATCTACAATATTTGATATTAATATAGCCACTCCAGCTTTCTTTTGATTAGTCTTGTGTCTTTCCATCCATCTACTTTTACCTCTTTGCATCTTTATATTTAAAGTTAGATCATTAGGCAGCATGTAGTTGAATCTTGCTTTTCTATCCAATCTGACAATCTCTGCATTTAAATTGGAAGGTTTATGCCATTTATATTGAAAGTGATTATTAATATGATTAGGCTTAAGCATATCATCTTGCTCTTTGTTTTTTATTTGTCCCATCTGTTCTTTGTTCTCTTTTTCCTCTTCCTTTGCCAACTTTTCGATTAATTATTTATCGTGGTTCTATTTTATCTCCTCTGTGAATATACTCATTAAAATCCTTTGTTTTGTTATTTTGGTCACTGATTTAGGTTTCATAGTGTATATGTTTAACTTATCACAGTGTAACTTCAAGTGTTTGCTTTTTTTTTTTTTTAGAAACTTTTATTTTAGGTTCAGGGGTACATGTGAAGGTTTGTTACATAAGTAAACTCATGTCATGGCGTTTGTTGTACATATTATTTCATCACCCAGATATTAAGCTCAGTACCCAATAGTTATCTTTTCTGCTCCTCTCCCTCTTCCACTCTTCACCCTCAAGTAGGCCTCAGTATTTGATGTTTCTTTCTTTGTGCTCATAAGTTTTCTTCATTTAGCTACCACTTATAAGTGAGAACATATGGAATTTGGTTTTCTGTTCCTGCATTAGTTTGCTAAGGATAGTAGCCTCCAGTTCCATACATGTTCATGCAAAAGACATGATCTCATTTTTTATGGCTGCATAGTATTCCATGGGTATATGTACCACATTTTCTTTTTCCAATCTGCCATTGGTTGGCATTTATGTTGATTTCATGTCTTCATTATTGTGAATAGTGCTGCAATGAACATTAACATGCATGTGTCTTTATGGTAGAATGGTTCATATTCCACTGGGTATATACCCAGCAATGGGATTGCTATGTTGAATGGTAATTCTGCTTTTAGCTCCTTGAGAAATCACCATGCTACTTTCCACAATGGTTGAACTAATTTACATTCCCACCAACGGTTTATAAGTGTTCCTTGTTCTCTGCAACCTCACCAGCCTCTGTTATGTTTTCACTTTTTAATAACAGCCATTCTGACTAGTGTAAGATGGTATCTCGTTGTGGTTTTGATTGCATTTCTCTAATGATCAGTAACACTGAGCTTTTTTTCATATGAATGTTGGCTGCATGTATGTCTTCTTTAGAAAAGTATCACAGAAATAATAAAATACCTAAGAATACAGCTAACCAGGGAGGTGAAAGATGTCTACAATGTGAATTATAAAACTCTGCTCAAAGAAATCAGAGATGACATAAACAAATGGAAAAACATCCCATGCTCATGGATAGGAACAATCAATGTCATTAAAATGGCTATACTGCCCAAAGCAGTTTACAGAGTCAATGCTATTCTTGTCAAGTTACCAATGACATTCTTCACAAAACTAGAAAAAACTATTTTAAAATTCATATGGAACTGAAAAAGAGCCCGAATAGCCAAGGCAATTATAAGCAAAAAGAAGAAAGCTGGAGGCATCACGTTACCTGACTTCAAACTATACTACAGGGCTACAGTAACCAAAACAGCATGGTACTGGTACGAAAACAAGCACATAGACCAATGAAACAGAATAGAGAGCCCAGAAATAAGGCCACACACCTACTACCATCTGATCTTTGACAAAGATGACAAAAACAAGCAACGGGGAAAAGACTCTATTCAATAAATGGTGCTGGGATAACTGACTAGCCATATGCAGAAGATTGAAGCTGGACCCCTTCCTTACACCACATACAAAAATCAACTCAAGATGGATTAAAGACTTAAATGTAAAACCCAAAACTTTAAAACCTCTGGAAAATAATCTAGGCAGTACTATCCTGGACATAAGAACAGGCAAAGATTTCATAACAAAGACACCAAAAGCAATCACAACAAAAGCAAAAAATGACAAGTGGGATCTAATTAAACTTAAGAGCTTCTGTACAGCAAAATAAACTAACAACAGAGTAATGAAACACCCTACGGAGTGGGAGAAAATATTTACAAACTATGCAGCTATCCAAGGTCTAATATCCAACATCTATAAGGAACTTAAATTTTCAAAAGAAAAACAAACAACCCCATTAAAAAGTGGGTAAAATGGTGATTATTACACCATTTCTTATATAGTATAAGAAGCTTCCAATAGTATATTTCCATTTCTCCCCCTCCCAATCTTTGTGCTACTGTTACCATACATTTATTTCTACCTATGTTATAATATGTATATGACAGGATTTTTTTTTAATCATACTTTACGTTCTGGGATACATGTGCAGAACGTGCACGTTTGTTACATAGGTATACATGTGCCATGATGGTTTGCTGCACCTATCAACCCGTCATCTAAATTAGGTATTTCTCCTAATGCTATCCCTCCCCTTGCCCTAAATACTAACTGACAGGCCCCGGTGTGTGACGTTCCCCTCCCTGTGCCCATATGTTCTCATTGTTCAACTCCCACTTATGAATGAGAACATGTGGTGTTTGGCTTTCTGTTCCTGTGTTAATTTGCTGAGAGTGATGGTTTCCAGGGTTATTATTTTTATTTAAGCATTCAATTATCTTTTAATGAAATTTAATAGTAAGAAAAAACTCTTGTATATTTATCACATATAGTGACTATTTTGAATTCATTCTTTCCCTTTGTGTAGATATAATTCCATTTGATATCAGTTTCCTTCTGCCTGATTTTTTTTAAGTTTTCTCATAGTGTGGGGCTGCTGGTGGTAAATTCTTTCAGACTTTGATGTCTAAAAGTCTTTCACCTTTATTTTTGAAAAATAGCCTCATTGGGTATAGAATTCTAGGTCAACAGGTTTTTTATTTGTTTGCTTGTATGTTTTGTCCACCCACCCCCAGTATTTTGAAGATGCAAATCCACTGTCTTCTTGATTGCATTGTTTCCAGTGAGAAATTTGCTGTCATCTTTATCTTTGTTCTTCTGTATGCAATGTATCTTTAGTGTCTTTATTTCTCTGTATGCTTTTATGACTTTTTCTTCATCACAGGTTTAAATTTGATTGTGATGTGCCTTAGTGTCATTTTCTTGTTTTTTATGCTTCAGGTTTACTGACCTACTTAGATATATGAGTTTATAGTTTTATATTTTTGGCAATCATATTGAAATTTTTTCCTATAATCCCTCTTCCCCCTTCAGGGAATCCAATTGCACATATATCTTAGGTTGTATGAAGTTATCACACAGATCACTGATGTGCTGTTCATTTAAACAATTTTTCGGTATGTTTTATTTTGGATAGCTTTTATTGCCATATCTTCACATTCACTAACCTTTTCTTCTAGAATATCTACTCTGTCACTATTCCCATGTGGTCTACTTTGTCTCCAACACTGCGCTTTTGGTCTCTAGGAGTTTGAATTGGGTCTTTTCTATATCTTCCATGTCTCTACCTAACTTTTTGATCCATTTGGGTCTTGCTCTTAAGATTTGTTAGGCGGAGCAAGAGCTGTGTTTAGAACTAATTATTCTTCCATTACTGAGGCAAGATCCTTCTGAGTTTACCATCTAATGCTTCATGAATTATGAGGTTTTCTTTTTTATTTTTATTTATTTTTATTTTTTTGTGTGCACATGTACCCTAGAACTTAAAGTATAATAATAAAAAATAATTTAAAAAAATAAATAAAAAATAAAAATTATTTCACATCTGTGATAAAAAAAGAGGTTTTCTTTTTTTTATTATTATTATACTTTAAGTTCTAGGGTACATGTGCACAACGTGCAGGTTTGTTACATATGTATACATGTAACATGTTGGTGTGCTGCACCCATTAACTCGTCATTTACATTAGGTATATCTCCTAATGCTATTCCTCCCCCCTCCCCACTCCCCACAATAGGACCAGGTGTGTGATGTTCCCCTTCCTGAGTCCAAGTGATCTCATTGTTCAATTCCCACCTATGAGTGAGAACATGTGGTATTTGGTTTTCTGTTCCTGCGATAGTTTGCTGAGAATGATGGTTTCCAGCTGCATCCATGTCCCTACAAAGGACACGAACTCATCCTTTTTGATGGCTGCATAGTATTCCATGGTGTATATGTGCCACATTTTCTTAATCCAGTCTGTCACTGATGGACATTTGGGTTGATTCCAAGTCTTTGCTATTGCGAATAGTGCCGCAATAAACACACGTGTGCATGTGTCTTAATAGTAGCATGATTTATAATCCTTTGGGTATCTCCCCAGTAATGGGATGACTGGGTCAAATGGTATTTCTAGTTCTAGATCCTTGAGGAATCGTCACACTGTTTTCCACAATGGTTGAACTAGTTTACAGTCCCACCAACAGTGTAAAACTGTTCCTATTTCTCCACATCCTCTCCAGCACTTGTTGTTTCCTTATTTTTTAATGATTGCCATTCTAACTGGTGTGAGATGCTATCTCATTGTGGTTTTGATTTACATTTCTCTGATGGCGAGTGATGATGAGCATTTTTTCATGTGTTTGTTGGCTGTATGAATGTCTTCTTTTGAGAAGTGTCTGTTCATATCCTTTGCCCATTTTTTGATGGGGTTGTTTGTTTTTTTCTTGTAAATTTGTTTGAGTTATTTGTACGTTCTGGATATTAGCCCTTTGTCAGATAAGTAGATTGCAAAAATTTTCTGCCATTCTATAGGTTGCCTGTTCACTCTGATGGTAGTTTCTTTTGCTGTGCAGAAGCTCTTTAGTTAATTAGATCCCATTTGTCAATTTTGGCTTTTGTTGCCGTTGCTTTTGGTGTTTTAGACATGAAGTCCTTGCCCATGCCTATGTCCTGAATGGTATTACCTACGTTTTCTTCTAGGGTTTTTATGGTTTTAGGTCTAACATTTAAGTCTCTAATCCATCTTGAATTAATTTTCATATAAGGAGTAAGGAAAGGATCTAGTTTCAGCTTTCTACTTATGGCTATCCAATTTTCCCAGCACCATTTATTAAATAGGGAATATTTCCCCATTTCTTGTTTTTGTCAGGTTTGTCAAAGATCAGATGGCTGTAGATGTGTGGTATTATTTCTGAGGGCTCTGTTCTGTTCCATTGGTCCATAGCTCTGTTTTGGTACCAGTACCCTGCTTTTTTAGGCACTATTCCCATGCCAGTGTGAGTGCTTCATATCATTCCCCGTAATCCTTTCAGATCATTCTTTCTCTGGTTCTGGGTAACATCCTCACTTGCATACATTGTTAGCACTGTGATGGATATTCTGCAGGTATCCAGAGTCCTATCTCTGGGCAGCTCTCTCCTCCCTGGTACTCTTTTCTGTGAATTCTAGCCTTCTTGTTCTCCCTGGACTCTCAGTTCCACCTCCTTGTATCATGGAGTTCATTAAGCTCCACCCACCCCCTTCCCCAGCATAGTGGTCTGGAAATTCTCTCAAGGCAGTAAGCTTAGGAAATCATAGAGTTCACATCATTTATTTATCATCTCTCAAGGACCACTGTCCTTCATTAGCTGATATCAGTGTCTTGAAAATCACTATTTCATATATTTTGTGTATTTTTTGTTGTTGTTGTTATTTCAGGTAAGAGGATAAATCTGGACCTTGTTATTCTATACTAGTCTGAAGTACAAGTCCATCATTTTTTGTTTTATTCTGTTTGTTTTGTTTTAAACAATAAATAAATTAGGTCAATCTCTTGGGGACCTTCACTATAAAACATTGTTTTAACCTACTTTATTATACTTCCTATTTTAGAAAACTAGGCCAACAAACACATTTCAAATGTTGATTAGTCAGAAGTTTCACCAAGTTAGGTGGTTCTTACCTTAATTAATCAGAAGAGTAAAGTTTTCTTGTAATAACTCACACAAAATCCATGCTTATTTATAAACAATATCATCATCAAGCTAATATCAAATACAAATAAATCATAGATAGCCTAAGTATTGAAACATTTTAGACATTTATCAAATAATTGGAATACCATAAATTAGCTCAATATTCAGAATTCCCAGAGTCAACATTCTAGCTCCCACATGATTTTTTTGGTGTCTGTTTATTTAGAACACAGACTGAGTTCACTATGAAGAGCTTCAAATTGAAAAGGTGAGAGCTAATTACATTTCAGTGTTTGTAGTTTTTTCCTTCTCAGTTTTCTTCCATCAAGGCTCTTCAGATCATTGCTGTCAAAGTCTGTATCCCTCCTTCATTTTTAGCCCAAGATCATATCTTGTTATAGTCTATCTTTGGCATAACTTCTAACTCTTAGTCTTTTTTTTTTTTTTTTTTTTTTTTTTTATTGTACTTTAAGTTGTAGGGTACATGTGCATAACGTGCAGGTTTGTTACATATGTATACTTGTGCCATGTTGGTGTGCTGCACCCATCAACTCGTCATTTACATCAGGTATAACTCCCAATGCAATCCCTCCCCCCTCCCCCCTCCCCATGATAGGCCCCTGTGTGTGATGTTCCCCTTCCTGAGTCCAAGTGATCTCATTGTTCAGTTCCCACCTATGAGTGAGAACATGTGGTGTTTCGTTTTCTGTTCTTGTGATAGTTTGCTAAGAATGATGGTTTCCAGCTGCATCCAAGTCCCTACAAAGGACGCAAACTCATCCTTTTTGATGGCTGCATAGTATTCCATGGTGTATATGTGCCACATTTTCTTAATCCAGTCTGTCACTGATGGACATTTGGGTTGATTCCAAGTCTTTGCTATTGTGAATAGTGCTGCAATAAACATACGTGTGCATGTGTCTTTATAGCAGCATAATTTATAATCCTTTGGGTATATACCCAGTAATGGGATGGCTGGGTCATATGGTACATCTAGTTCTAGATCTTTGAGGAATCGCCATACTGTTTTCCATAATGGTTGAACTAGTTTACAATCCCACCAACAGTGTAAAAGTGTTCCTATTTCTCCACATCCTCTCCAGCACCTGTTGTTTCCTGACTTTTTAATGATCGCCATTCTAACTGGTGTGAGATGGTATCTCATTGTGGTTTTGATTTGCATTTCTCTGATGGCCAGTGATGATGAGCATTTTTTCATGTGTCTGTTGGCTGTATGAATGTCTTCTTTTGAGAAATGTCTGTTCATATCCTTTGCCCACTTTTTGATGGGGTTGTTTGTTTTTTTCTTGTAAATTTGTTGGAGTTCTTTGTAGGTTCTGGATATTAGCCCTTTGTCAGATGAGTAGATTGCAAAAATGTTCTCCCATTCTGTAGGTTGCCTGTAACTCTTAGTCTTTTATCCACCATTAGTTCGGGTGTGGTTTGCTTGCAAAGAATGCATCATTCCACTATTGTAAGCATGTATGTACATGTAAACAAAACAGAACAAAATCCTTGATAGGATAAATCTCATTGCAACTGATACCATCATAATAAAAATTTTCATATAATAAAGGTTTTTCAGTCTCAAATACTGATTCAATTTATTTTAAGCAATGTTGAATATGCACACACACACACACACAAAGAATTTTGTAGGACAGATAAAAATGGCTTTCAACTGGTATAAGACGGTGGGTTAAAGTATCAGAAGGACCTGGGTTTCACTTTTGCTCTGCCCTTACTGTGATTCCCTTATCATGTTATTTAATATCTCTGAGCATCAATTTCCTCATTGGTAAAATGTAGAGAATTATAATTTTATTAAGAAAAATTATCTAAAAGTTGAATAAGGTTAAAAGGGTGTGACATGACCTTTCAAAATTTTACCAGAGCCCTGACTGGTGCTAAAAGTTACTTTATTATCTGGGGAATATACCTGTGTTTGACTTTCTATTTTCTATTTGATTAGAATTTAGATGATCTGAAGTTATGTTAATTCATAAATGTCTATCCAATAGAAAAGATAATATCAAATACTGTGGTTTTATTTCTTTGAAGGATATTAACCAGTTTTAAATGTAGCCTCACAATCTTATTTAACACTTTTTTTTCCCTCAAAATGTCTATAAATACCAGATTCCTCAAAATGCTCTTGGAATTAGTTTAATCTTGTAATGGTTCCAATCATTAACTAGTTAAATGACTGTTCGGCATGTTTTCATTCCATATTTATACAACATTCATGTTTTTAACTTGTTAAAAATTATACTTTAACTGTACTTATAGCATAAGGTTATGATAATTAAATAAAAATAATATAAAGTAATTAATAAGGCCCTGACACATTTTAAGCAATGAATGTTAACTATGGTTATTATCTATTATTAAATGAACTTTGGTCCACAGGAAATAAAAAATATATTATATGCCAAACTTCACCTAGATACCCATGAGGATAAAACAAAATAAATAAAACAAAGAGAATATTTATTTCCTTTGGGACTTTTGAGTCTTCCAGTGTCTAGCCCAAAGAATCAAGTTTTGAATCAGTAGCCATTTTCATGGATGATGCTGGGACTTATATTTATTGGGATACATAATCATAAACAGAATAAATATTCTGTCTCAGAAAGAAAAAGAAATATAATTTTCCCACTTCACGTGACTGATCATAGATAAAATAGCTAAAAATTGATCAAAGTAAAAATTAATATTTTTCCTTTAAAGTCCTGCCTTGATATACCCAACTGCTAGCTTTCATTTTATTTCCTTTAATTTTAATGGGTTATCCCCTGATTTTTTTCCAAAAGTTTTTTTTTTTTTTTTTAGACAGAGTGCTGTTCAGTCGCCCAGGCTGGAGTGCAGTGGCGCTATCTCGGCTTACTGCAACCTCCACCTCTCAGGCTCAACCTCCCGAGTAGCTGGGATTACAGGCACCTGTCACCACACCCAGCTAATTTTTGTATTTTTAGTAGAGACGGGGTTTCACCACGTTGGCCAGGCTGGTCTTGAACTCCTCACCTCAGGTGATCTGCCCGTCTCGGCCTCCCAGATTGCTGGGATTATAGGTGTGAGCCTCCGCACCTGGCCTTTCCAAAAGTTTTGAATAGCTATATCCTTCACATCTTCGTGTGATTTCAACAACTGCTAAATACAGTGGTGGCTTCCCTCCAAAAAAATTGTCCCCTAAAAGAAAGTCAAAAATAAGAGGGATGCATGAAATTTCTCCAATTTCACTATGATTTTGGTTCCTGTTTATGCTCAAATAACTTTCTCAGATTATAAATCCTCAAAAAGAACTCAGTCAATTTTAGGTTTTGGGGGTTTGCTTATTTTTAAGATACTGGCCCAGGAGTTAAATCAGCTTTGGCTCAGAACCAATTGAATTGAATCAACTGAATAATTGAATAAACATTGAAACAGCACTCCAGAAGCAATTCTTCTCCATACTGATGTCTAAAGAACAATGAAAAAGCATCTATAGAAAGAAATACAAGTACTGGAGCTCAAAATTTCCACATACAAATGAAAGTGGAATTTACTCTGCACTGTACACAAAACCAGAGCTTGGGTCATCAACTATTTTTTAAATACCTTCAAACATTGAAATACAATGCAGGAACCTACTTAATTCATTTTAAAAAGCAAATAAATGAATATAGAGATTTACATTAAGGTTAAACATGCAGCTGTTGTTCAGTTCCAGTGAACCAAAGAAGTGTGCACTGAATTTAAAATAAAATGGAGACACATAATATGTGTGGTACTGAAGTGCTCTTTACATTTGCAGAGCTAGCTTATGCTTCCAGACAAGTTCAGACATACATGTACATAGATACACACATAGTTGTGTATATGCGCATGCATTTATACATATGCGTAATATATGTATATATATTCACACACACATTTCCTAACCAAAAAGGAAAGGCTTATTGTTTTCGTGTTGAGCCTTTGGAACAAGAGATTAGCACTGAGCAAGTGGAGAAATTAGAGTGGAAATAGCCATCATTCAACATTACTCCCAGATTCTTGCTACTCAAAATGTCATCCCTGGCTCAGCAGCAACAGTATCACCTGGCAAGTAGCTAGAAATGAGGAACCTCATGCTCCACCCACACCTCTCAGAACAGAACCTAAGTTTTTACCAGATTGCCTAATTTATGTGCCCAAATTAAAGTCTGAGAAGTGCTGCCCTGGATATGTGCTGTCCATTACCAAAGTTACTAGCCACATGTATCTATTCAGCTATTGAAATGTACTTATTGAGACTGAGAGATTGCATTTTAAAAATTTAATTAATTAAAATTTAAAAACTCATACTCAATTCAGTTATTGGAATACTTTTCAATATGTTTGGAACAACTTGGGTACATGAATCTAAATGCAGATAAGTATTTCTGGTGAAAATATAGCATCCAAATTGAGAAGTGCTGTAAGCATAAAATACACACCAGATTTCAAAGACTTAGTATAAAAACATTTACATAAAATATGTCATTGAAAATTTTATGATTACAGGTTAAAATGATAAAATTTCAGATACGTTGGGTTACATTAAATATGTTCTTAAAATTCATGTGCTTCTCTTTTACTTTTCAAATGTGACTACTAGGAAACTGCAGCTCACATTCTATTTCTACTGGACAGCATTTCTTTCGATCCATAGTTCTCAAGTGTAAAATTACTGGTGCCTGGCTCCCACTCCCAGATATTCTGGTAAAATTGGTCTGGGGTTGAACTGCGCATTGGGATTTTTAAACTCTCCCTGGTGATTCCATTGAGCTTCCAAAGTTTGAGAACTACCACCCTGGATTAATAATACATTCATTAATTCTGACTGATAAATAATGGCCTCATAAAGTCTTTATATCTTTTGGGAACTCCCATCATTCTTCAACTAAAATATAGAGCTGGGAAAGTAGTACCATTTCTTAAGTAAAGATCAAAAGGCTGGAAGTTTGGGTGATATTATTCTCCTTCAACTTCAGGCAGAGTTAAATAAACCCAACCAGATGAAAATCAATGTTTTTCAGTATCTTCAGAAACTGGTCACCAGTTATTTCAGCAGTTCATTTCTATATTTAATGTAGTGGATCTCAGACTTCTGTGCATTTAGAATAGTCTCCTGGATAGTTTGTTCAAAAGCAGATTGCTGGGCCTTAGTGAGTCACAGGAGTTCTGGGGTAGGGTGACCAAGTGTCCTGATTTGCCTGGGACTTTCCTGGGAATTGCTCAGTCCTGGGCAAAGAGGGGCAGTGGATCACCCTAACCCAGGGAAGTGCATTACTACAAGCAGTCCAAGTGATACTTCTGAGCACAGTTTGAGAACTACTTTTAGAAACACAGGCTCTCAAATACTTTTTTAGTGATGCTCTTTTTGGATTAACCAACTGTCCTAGGAACACAACCAATGAAGTTATACAAATAACCAGTTCAGCAAACAACTGATTGTGGAAATTGTTCTAATCCAATTAAGCATGTCATCAAATTGTTTTAAAGTGTATGAAAGAATTATAAAGAGATCGCCCTGATAGCCTTGATGGGAACAATTCCATTGTCAGAAACTTAGCAGATTGGGACCAGGGAAGCAAAGTAAATATGTGGCTAGAAGTCATGTCAATGCTGAGTTTGAATCACAGCTTCTGCCATTTGCTAGCTGTGTAACTTTCAGGAAGTTCCTTAACCTCTTTTTACCTCAGTGTTTTCATCTATAAAAGATGAATAATTTATACTTACACTGAAGGTTAAGGATGAGAATGAGAAATAATGCATTACATCAGATGAATTCCAGCTGAGGGACATTCTACTACATACCTGACCAGCACACTTCAAAGCTGTCAAGGTCATCCAAAAGAGGGAAAGTCTGAGAAATTGTCACAGCCAAGAAGAGCCCAAAGAGACATGATAATCAAATGTAATGTGGCATCCTAGATGAGATCCTGAACCAGAAAATGTATATTAGGTAAAAACTAAGGAAATCTGAATAAATCTTGGGTGTTGGTTAATATTATTGTATCAAAATTGGTTTATTGCTTGTGACAAATGTACCATACTAATGTAAGATGTTAATAAAAGAACAAAATGGGGGTAGGGTAAATGGAAACTCTCTGTATATCTTTGAGACTTTTCTATAAATCTAAAACTATTCTGAATTTAAAAGCTTACTACCCCCAAAAAAGTGCCTAGTAGTGCCCAGGCCAGAAGTACACAGTTAACAACTGTTGTTACTATTTTTGTGAACTGTACATTAGAAATGATGCTAACAAGAAGAACATCATCTTGATTCAACATCTTTAGGAGGAACTATGAGCTTGAAACCCTTGGACATCAGAGTTGGGAGAAGAGGACAAAAGGCAAAATGAATGGGCATGAAGACCCCCAACCATGTTACTTCTGATTGACTTTCTTGCTGGCATTATTCAAATTCTGTACTTATTTTATTTATTCATCTGTTCTCTACTTTGAGCCCAACCTCTCCTACCTCTGCCCTAGAATATAAGTTCCTTGGAGGCAGAGACTTTGTGTGTCTTTGTCACTTCTGTATCCACCATACCCAGCACAGCACCTAACATAGCATGCAAATTTTATCTGAATTTACTACACTGAATGAAACAATTCCATTGGCCATCAAAGGGCAGAGGCAAACACTCCGGACTGGAGCTATAATCCTTTTTATACATGTTTTCTTCTCCTAGCTTCCTTGTAGCTCCCCACCTTTCAAACAAAGAAAAGCAAACAAATACCATCACCACTCCACTGACCAAGTAATTTACTTTAGGGAAAGAAAAGACTTCAACATTTGGGTCCAGATTTGCTCTCTTACGTTCTAGCTTACATTTGCAAATATGGATGACATGGCTGAAACAGAAATGTCTTGGTAATTACTTGTGCTATATCACACCTCATGTTTTCTACTCAATTTAAGCCTCACAAAAGTTTTGTTACATAAGCAGGGCAGATGTTTTTACCTCCACTATAAAAATAGATATAAAATATAAAGCTTTATATAAAAGAGATATAAAATTTTCATACAAAAAGACTATTTTTATAAAAAGATGTTTTTAAAAAAAGAAGGAAGGAATTTAAGGTGGCATCATCATTTACCCAGCTAATTCACGGGGGATTATATTATTCAGCTGGGGCTGCCATAACAAAACCCCACACAGTGGTTTAAAAAACAGACATGTATTTTCTCACAGTTCTGGAGGCTGAAAGTACAAGATCAAGGTGCAAGTAGGGTTGGTTTCTGGTGAGCCCTCTTTCCTCAAATCACTGTACTCTCCATGGTCCTTTGTGTGTGGAGAGAGCGAGTTACAAGCCCTGGTGTCTATTCTTCTTATAAGGACACCAGTCCTCACCAGTCCTATCGGATTAGGGCCCCACTCTTAATGACCTGATTTGACCTTAATTACCTCTTTAAAGGCCCTATCTCCAATACAGTCACATTAAGGGTAAGGCTTTTCAACATATGAATTTGAGGGGACACAATCCAGCCTATCACCAGAATGTTCTCTGACAACGGGCAGAAGGGTTAACAGGATGAGCAAGGAGGAGCTAACACTTATTGAACAGGGAGGAACTAACCATTAAACCAGGGGTCAGCAAACTATGGCCTTTGGACCAAAGTTGAGGGCCACCTTCAGAGTGTAAATAAACTTTCATTGGAGCACAGCCACATCCATTCATTTACACATTGTCTGTGGCTGCTTTCATGTAGAGTTCAGTAATTGCCATGGAGTCTGTGGTCTACAAAGTCCAAAATATTTACTCTGGCCCTTCACAGAATAAATGTTCTGACTCCTGAGTTAGATCAATATATGAGTGTTCATTTTCTCCATGAGATAATGCCGTAAAGTCAGTGTTCCTGTCACTTCACAAATGAAGCAGTGGAGGCTCTGAGAGATGACGTGATATCCACATCACATAGCTGACAGTCAGAGAGCCCAGAGTTGTAGCTCCATGACTCCAAAGGGTGCCCTTTCCAGGGCACCTCACCTCTGGGCCCAGGGCTCTTCTAGGCTCAGAATGGTGTGTGGATATGGCTGCCAGACTGTGGCCTACGTAAGTCAGCCCATCTGTACAATGGCTTCCTACAATCCTCTCAGCCTCGAAGATCAAGGATAATTGTCATTCAGACCAGAATGTCCCACCGTTTCCATTCACACCTTATCAGCAGTTGACTATAGCTATTTTTGGCCCTTGTTTCTTGAAATTTTATTTTGTTTTAGTTCATGTTTTATGCTGGGGCATGTGTTTTATATGACTAAGATTTACATAGAAAGCAGATCATTTGCATTAGGGAGTCTTGCAAATAATATGTAGACCTTAAGCGGTTTCTAGGGATAATTTTGGGACTTTTAGCCCCAAATGCAACTGTTGGTCCTTTTCATTATTAAACAGAATGTTTCCTTTTCATTTCAGCATTCAATATTGAACTCCTGGTGCTTTCCTTATTGTAGGAATAAAAGAAGAATGTGATTACAACTTGGGTTCCTCTTTATGGGCATTTGTCAATAGAAAACAGCTCCAAGATCCTCTTTGAGTTAGTAGAGGCATTTCCCAAATTATTTACACAAGAATCCAGAGCTTTTTCATTAGGCCTATGTTAGAATATAAGGAAGCAAAGCAGCAATTGGGATTAATTTTACTATTGGCTAATGGATCACTTCCTGTTTCCAGCTTGTTGATCTTCCTGTCCATACAGACAAATGATTTGCCTGGAGATTCCTGCTGCTTTTGTCTGTTCGGCATCATTTCCTCTGAGGAACATCCTCTCCGCCATTTCAGGTGGTCCCAGGTGGGCTGTCAATCACAACACACCAGACCCAGTCAATCATATTGCCTCACCTCCCCAGACACAGTAATTGAGCCAGGGGAAAGAATGTGACCCAGTCAGAGCAAATTCCCCCAAAAGTTAAAGAAGTTAGGAGAGAGGCCTTCACACTAAGTGGCATCAGGCCAAGAGATGGAGGCAGAGTGCCTGAATCCAGCCCTTCCTGAGGCTTTACCCACTCCTGGACTTCCTAAGAGTGTGATCCCAAAATTTCTTTTCCTGCTTAAGCTGACTCAAGCTGGACTTCTCACTCAAAATCCAAAATGTCCTCACTAATATAATATGCTTCCAGGTTTTCTGAGTGTCCCTCAGAAACATGTGTCAGCAACTTCCAGAGGACATAGGGCACTGAGCACTGGGATCCATGGGTCCTTATCCTAGCTGCAATCTTAGAGCCCTTAGGTTATCCCTATGCCAAGTTGGAGGGCTTTTGAAATGGAGAGCCTATTACACAGGGGATGCAACATGATTTCATGGATATATTTATGTCTTATGCACAAAAGTGCATTCTAGACTTGCTTTTTAAGTTCCATAACTCTTTGCCCTCTTTGGCCCTTCCTGGAGTGAAAGTAGGACAAATTATTGTGTTGATGACACTTTTTTTTTTTCTTTTGATATGGAGTCTCACTCTGTCGCCCAGGCTGGAGTACAGTGGTGCGATCTCAGCTCACTGCAACCTCCACCTCCTGAGTTCAAGCGATTCTCCTACCCCAGCCTCCCGAGTAGCTGGGATTACAGGTGCATGCCACCAGGCCTGGCTAATTTTTTTTTTTTTTTTTTAAGTAGAGATGGAGTTTCATCATTTTGCCCACGGTGATCTTGAACTCCTGACCTCAGGTGATCTGCCCACCTCAGCTTCCCAAAGTGCTGGGATTGCAGGCATGAGCCACCACACCCGGCTGCTGATGACACTTTATTGGCAATCTTGGGAAGGAAAAAAAGACCAAGTAGAAGTAGCAACAGGACCCCTAACCCCCTAACATTGATATTGCTTGATGACTGGGCTGGCCAACGTCTGGTGCCAGGACCCCTATCCTACAACCGAGGGAATCTGGAAGGAGAAATAAAGCCCACAACACGCCACCAAGTGGCTGCAATATTACTCTTGCAGTGAAGATACTTTTTCTCCTTTGTTTTCCATAGTGTGCTTTTCTAAACCTGTCCAAACTCCCTCTCACTAGATTCCTTAACTGTCACTTAAAGTGTTACCTATGACTCAGAATTTCCTAAGATAAACTCTATAACCTCCCTCCTTTCCTCAGAAAACTGAGGCCTACCCACACCAACCAAAACTGTGATCCAAGTGGCTGTGAGATGTCTGAATGCTGTTTAAACTGTGCACTTCCATGTATTTGCAGGTAGTGATAAATAAGAACTCTTTTGTTGTCGTGCTTATTCACAGTTTAACTTGGCTTCCTCTGCTTCAGACAGAAGGGAACCGAAGTAAATTCTTAAGACACACAAGCAAAGAAAGTTCTTTGCGCTGAAGGCGGTTCGCCAAGGTGCTAATTCCATCTTTGGTAGGTTTCTCCCAGGACCGTGTTCCTCATCCAGGAATTTCCCTAAGCTTGATGGTTCACACGTCCAAATTCCAGCTTTGAATAAATAAACCAGCTGAAGTGCTCAGTTGCCTCAGGGATTAGCAGAGCAGTTCACGAACTTCCATCGCCCCCCAGTGGCAATTATTTGGATCTTTATGTTAGGGATTTTCTTATGCTTAAAATTTAGATTATCGTTCTCCTCTCCAAAGTTGTTTAAGTTTTTGTTTGTTTGTTTGTTTAATTCTCACATTGAAGGTTATGAAGTATTTGTGTGGAGGCATGTTGGTAATGTCAAATTAATAGCTTCTGGGTCACCGGGTCGTAGATGGATAAGATGTAGTACCTGCTTTCATGGTTTTAAGTGAAAGACTGATTTTTCAACCTGGTCTCTATTCTGAGACTCCATCCTGAGAGATGGTGGAAATAAGCAGCACCAAATCACTAAATCCAGAAAGGACTCTCAGTGGGTGGCATCAAGGTAATCTAGAGAGCCAGTTAGCCTTGGTTGCATAGAGATGAGAACTCAGCCAGCCACAGTGATAGTATCTACTCCGAAAAACAAGATACAGACTATGTGAGATTCCAAAAATAAAAAGCAGAAACTGTGTTGAGGGAGAAAGCTTATATACATAAGAAATAGCCAAGGAACACTTTTCTAGCATAATAAGCATAAATTCATGCAACATACAGTCAATGATTTTTGATGGATAGTATAAAGTACTTCATCTTGTTTTATAGAAAAGGAAGAAGTGGAATTTAGGAAAGTTCAGACTGAAGAAGCTTATCTTCAACTCAAAAAAGGGAAGGTTCTTGCCTCCCTGCCCACAATGGAGGTAGTACTTAAGCTTATTTTTCAGATCATAGTAAATTCCTTTGGTTCACCACCTGCCGTGCTCCAGCCCCAAACCCCTTTTAAATTTAAGGCCAGGTTTGTAGTCCTTTGAGTAATACTAACTCAGCTCTAAATTCCTACACACCAAACAGTCCTGCCAATGCTAAATCCTGAGTGGAAGTGTTTGTCCTTCAGCTTCCTTTACTCAGAATTTGTCTCCTTTCTAGCCAGAACATTCTCCTTCCCTGGCCACCCCTCTTCCCTTGGCTTTGGAAGGCAAACTTTACCTAATCTCTTCTGTTTAATAATCCTAAATCTTAGTGGTTTAAGGGCCTCAGTATTAGTACACACAAGCACACATATATACATTTAAGAACACAGAATGTTTTATTATCAGCTCATTGTACTTTGTATAATATTTTGTATAATATTTGTTTAATAAATTCACCCTTAAAGTATAAGCCTTTGTCAGTTAGGCCTGGCCTCCCTATCTCCTGGACCCCAAGGTCTTATTCACTTGAATCTCCCAGTCCATGGTCCATGGAATATCAAGTTTCTCTGAGTTATATGTTACTCCTCATGGACTTAGGCTCCCATGGTCACTTCCGCCTCTGGACTCCTCTCTCTGCTTGTGCTGGCTCAGTTTACATTGACCTAGAGGGGAAACTCTACCCCTTTATCATCTTCTATGAAAACCCATTCACTAAATTACTTTCTGATTTTGTAAAACACTCATAACAAAATAGAGATATATGGATACTTCCTAAACATGACAAAAAAACTTTATGCCAATCTAAAAGTTCACAAAATGCTTAATGGATAAACACTAGACATCTTTTCACAAAAATTAGTAATGTCTACTGCCACTTTTATTTAACATTTTGCTGGAAAGTCTTAGCCCATGCAGGAGAAAGAAATTAGAGGTATTAGGCTGGGCACAGGGGCTCACACCTGTAATCCCAGCACTTTGAGAGGCCAAGGTGGGTGGATTGCCTGAGGTCAGGAGTTCAAGACCAGCCTGGCCAACATGGTGAAACACCATCTCTACTAAAAAACAAAAACAAAAACAAAAAACAAAAATCAGCTGGGCGTGGTGGCAGGCACCTGTAATCCCACCTACTTGGGAGGCTGAGATAGGAGGATCACTTGAACTTGGGAGGTGGAGGTTGCAGTGAGCCGAGATTGTGCCATTACACTCCAGCCTGGGCAACAAGAGCGAGACTTCGTCTCAAAAGAAAAGAAAAGAAATTAGAGGCATTAAAGTTGGACGGGAGGAAGTAAAATCATTATTAGTTGAGATTATATGAAATAATCCCTGGGAAATCCAAAATAAACACACAAACATTAAGACTAAAGACAAGAGAATCCAAAACATAGCAGAGCATAAAATGGATTTAGTCATTGGAGCTTGTCTTTAGTCCATTTTGTGTTACTACAGCAAAATACCTGAGGCTGGGTAGTTTATAAAGAAAAGAGGTTTGCTTGGCTTACAGTTCTACAGGCTGTTCAAGAAGCATGGAACCAGCATCTTCTCAGCTTCTGGTGAGGGCTTTCATGTTGAATCAGACATAGCAGAGAAGGTCAAAGGCGAACCAGGTACATGTGAAGAGAAAGTAAACATGAGGGGGATCCTCACTTTGTAACAATTCTGCTCTTTCTGGAACTAATCCATTCCCCTTAGAATTAATCCAGTCTCACGAGAGTAAGAACCCACTACCATAAGAAAGTCACCAAGTCATTCTTGAAGGATTTGCCCCATGACCCAGACACCTTCCATTAGGCCCCAGCTCCCAGCACTGCCACACTGGGGATTAAACTTCAAACTTAGCTTTGATGGGGACAAACAAGTCATATTAATACCATAGCACAGCTATACCTTATTCCTTTCACCAGGATAAGTTTCAAATATATAAATGGTTTAAAGGAAAAAGTATAATTTTTTTAATTGAAGAAACTTGGGAGAATTTAGGACTTAAAGAAAATGTTTTTAATTATGCCACAACATCCAGAAATCATAGATTATAAATTTAAGATCCATAAAAACTACTCAAAGCAAAACTTAGCAGAAGCAAAAACAAAAAAAAGAGATAATTTAAAAAAATATTCCAACCTCATAGTGTAGAAGGTTAATTTCCTTATAAAGAATGTCTACAAATCAATTTTTTAAAAAAGCAATACACTGTGTTGATGAAGGTGTGGAAAAACAGGCACTCTCATCCACTCCTGAGGGAAGGTACAAGTGGTGCAACCACCTATCCTGGGTCATTTAGAAGTGACTATCAAAGTTTTAAAAGCACATTCCCTTTGACACAGTCATTTTAATTCTAGGTATTACACAGATATGCTCACACAGTGTGAGAAATGATGTAAGCACAACATTACTCACTGTAGTATTGTTGTAATAGGAAAGTATTGGAAATAACATAAATTTAGTTCATTAGTAAGGGACCAGTTACATAAATTGTATTAATCTATATGATGGAATAGTGTACATGTCCTAAATAAAAACAAAATGGAACACTGTATGTACTGATATGAAAAATTGTATTTTAATTATTGAATCTGTTAAATAAAAAGAAAGATGGATATGGAAAACCTCCAAGATATTTTAGGTGAAGAATAACAGTTAAATCCCTATGTAAAGTATGCTACTATTTGTGTTTTAAAAATGGGGTCCCCCAAAGCACATTTCTTTGAAAACTGCATTTCATGTTGTGGTGGTAGAGAATGGTTTGTCAGCTTGTCTTTTGTGGGTTTAATCTTTCAATCCCACTTTACAATGAGTCCAAACCACTCAGAGAGCTTTCCCTTCCTTCCTCTAAAGCCACTCATGCCTTGCCTTATTGATTTTCCTTCTATTACTCCTATTTTCTCCCATTTGTTAATTCACAATGCTTAGAATAAAAAATAAAACTGTCAAGGAGGAAGGAATTTAGGTTGGCTAGTGAAGCATTCTCTTCCTAATAGGAAAGCCAAACTAAAGTCGCGAAGTTCTTTGGTAAATTTGGAATGAGAGCAAAGAAAACCAAAGCCTTGAAGGATTTTACCATCCATTTTTATGGCTTAACATCCAAGCAAATCTGATAACTTACTTTTTCTTATCTGCAACCAGCTCTTTCTTGAGTTCTAATTCTGTATTCTGAACTGCTTCTTGGATTTCACTGCCTAGATAACCATTATCATCTCAAGTGCAATGTGTCTAAACTGAACTCATCTTGCCCCAACACTAAATATTTCTCAAAATTAGCAGCCATTTTTTTTACTCCTCTCTTATTTGCTTCACCTTAGCTTTCTCTTTATGCAGTAAGGTGGTAATTTCAGACAACTGTAATCTACCATGCTTCTCCTTTTTAAAAGAATAAGTATGTCAGAAGGTCTTTGGTTACAGTTTATGCTTTAAAAATTGGAGGGCAAATCCAATACCCACTGGAAATTTCATTAACATAACCCTATGGTTTGTCCATTTCTCTCTACCATTAGTAACCAAATCCACTACTAATTATTTTGATAGGGAAGAAAACATGAAATTCCTCACTCCTCTAGGCAAGACTATACTGATGTCTCCTGCCTATGTGGGTGGTGACTCACATGGCTCTCCAGAGCTCCTCCCCAGAGCAATGTTCACTTCAGCCACTCTTACCAGTGCTATTCCCATCTTTTTCAGCATACCATGTTAAATCTAGTGACTCATAAAGGCCCACTTGTGGCAACAACTGGATCAGCAACTTAATCTTAATAACTTCAATAATAATAATTGTTCTCACCACTTGAAAATAGCGAGTCCCCACTCCCACTTCTGCTTCTGAATGATTGTGTGTATTGGTTCGGGGTAGAAAGAAGGGACAATGAGTTATAGTCCCAGTGTAGTTACATAATGCACACTACATGCCAGTATGTTTGCATTTGTGTATATATACATATATTGAGCAAGCTGAGAAAGTAGAAGCTCATGCTCTAGCTGCCAGGTATCAAGGAGAGGAAGTTTCTGGCCTTTGGTTTTCCAAGAATAAGGTCTCTTCACTTTAATATTATTGACATTTGGGGCCAGATAAGTCTTTGTTGCTAGAGTTGGCCTTTGCATTGTAGGATGCTTAGCAGAATGCCAGACTTCTATCCACTTGATTTCAGTAGCAACCACTACCCTCAGTATGACAACTGAAAATGTCTCCAGATATTGTCAAATACCCCCAGGATAGGGACAGCAAAATCAGCCCCAGTTGAGAAGCACTGCCATAGAGGGAATCAGGGCCCTGTCTCCTGTCAAATCTCATACCTGCTGAATTCCCCAGCATGAGAAGAGGCTGGGCAATCTCCCTGCTGGCATTCATCAAATAATAGTCTTAAGTTTTCTGAATTGACCCCATTGCAGGTCCACTCGGACCACCTTGGCAGGTATCAAGGAAAGACCAGTCTTAAATAAGTACAGCTATAAATTAGAGAAACTTTCTCAAAAAGCAATGCTCTGTATACACATGGAGACATGAAACCAGGGTTCCTATAAGAAATTGGGAGTGATTCGTCATATAAGGTAGTCATCCACAATCAGCGAATTAATTCAATTTTTTTTTTTGAGACAGAGTCTCACTCTGTTTTTTTTTTTTTTTTTTTTTTTTTTTTTTTATTTTTTTTTTTTTTTTTTTTTTTTTTTTTTTTTTTTTTTTTTTTTTATTTTTTTTTTTTTTTTTTTTTTTTTTTTTTTTTTTTTTTTATTTTTTTTTTTTTTTTTTTTTTTTTTTTTTTTTTTTTTTTTTTTTTTTTTTTTTTTTTTTATTTTTTATGTTTTTTTTTTTTTTTATATTTTTTTTTTTTTTTTTTTTATTTTGTTACCCAAGCTGGATTGCAATGGCATGGTCTCGGCTCACTGCAACCTCCACCTCCCGAGTTCAAGCAATGCTCCCGCCTCAGCCTCCCAAGTAGCTGGGGCTACAGGTGCATGCCACCACACCCAGCTAATTGTTGTATTTTTAGTAGAGATGGGGTTTCACTATGTTGGCCAGGCTGGTCTTGAACTCCTGACCTCGTGATCTGCCCGTCTTGCCCTCCCAAAGTGCTGGGATTACAGGCGTGAGCCATCGCGCCCAGCCAATTAATTCAATTTTTAGAGGTCTATGTGAAGAAACCCTCGACTCTCATCAAAACACAAAAAAGCTTGGGACTTACCAATTAGTAATAATATATCCTCTAAAGTTATTACAATGGTTGTGAGAATAATAAACAGAATGATAACCTCTGGCCATCTCTAATTTTACTGGCAATAAATCCCTTTAAGGAAAAGTAGTGTTTATTTCCAAGAGTAAGAGGCAACCCCGGCCTTTGATGTAGACATGGTCCCTCTGAGTACACGTGATGAATCCTGGCAGACTCCATGGAACACAGACCTATAAGGGGGGTGGGGGTCTCCTAGCTATATCTTAGGAACTTACCTTCATTCATTTAGGCCTTAGCAAAGATCACAGTCTATGAAGTTCATGGGCAGTGCTGGCATAGAACCAAGTGAAGGTCTCCAGGCGTAACTAGAGAGTGGTGAAGAGCAAAGTTGAGAAAAACAAGCTATCTCTATTGTCAGATCAAATAATTCTTCTTTTTAAAAACCCTTCCATGGCTTCACATTTCAATTAAAAGAAAATGTAACTTCCTCCTCATGGCCTATGGCATGATCCAGCCCCAACATCACCTCCTACTATTCTGCCCCCAACTCATTCTGTGTGGGCCACACTGGTCTTTCCCTGTTCCTTCTGATCTCAGAACATTTTACCATGGAATTCTCATTGTCTGGACCATTCTTTGCATTGATCTTTACATGGCTGGGTCCTTCTCAACATTCAGGTCTCAGCTAAAATGTCACCCTTCTTAGAGAGGTCTTTGTTGACAACTATATCTGAGAAGGTATCCTGAGCTCTCAATCTGTATCGTGCACACTGATCATCTGGGGATCATGTTACAAGACAGACTTTGACTCGGTGGTTCTGGGGTGGGACTTGAAATTCTGCATTTCTAACAATCTCCCGAGGAATACAAACTTTCTGCTCCACAGATCATCTACCCACAGGGGTGGGTAGACCCCCATTCCTCAGTCTTTGTCACACTACCTGTGTCATTTAATTGGTGGCTTTTATCAGGATCTGAAATTATTTATTTATCTGTTTGTGCTGGATTGTTTGTTGTCTGATCTATTCATTTACTAGAATGTAAATTCCCTGAGAGCAAGGAGTCTGCCTAGCACTTTTAAATTCTCAGCACTTCCCACAGTACCTGACACATCATAGGTGCTCCACAAATATTGTTGAATGAGTGATGTTGTTCAAGATTCATTGACTCTGTGATCCCTTCAGTGTCTGCTTCTGACTGCTTCAGTGAGCACTCAATTATACAACGGAAACTACACTGTAATGATAGGGCAGTGCTACTTAAGCGCCAGTCCAGGAACTGCTATGTATTGGCCAATGCTGAATTAAGAATCTTGTACTATAATATAAATCTGCTATGCCACTAAGCACAATTTTATCTGAGATGAGACATTTTTCATAGTAAGACTTTCTGGATGAAACAAGCAATGCTTTGCCTTGCCTTGTGGTGAAAACTCCTCATCTTATATTAGAATGGTAACAGTGTGTGAACTGGTCCCCACTGGCAGGACACATTTTGAGTTGTGCTGATATAGGGGATATAAAGCCAAATAAGATCTATTTTTTAACTTCAGAAAATCCATACATAGGTAAGAGAATTACACATTCAAATACGTAGTTGCAAATCTTTTATCAAGTGCTGTAATATGGAATTAAGTGGAAGAACTCAGGCATTGTAGAAAAAAACAAAGAATTGGTCTTTATGCTCCCCCTTAGTCACACCTTTCCTGACACCTGCTCTCATTATAATCACAAACTCTCACACCGTACCCCTTCCTCCTAATCACACACCGCTCATCTGGGCCATGCTCCTCCACTTGGGCCCTGAAACACTGAAGTTATAGGACCAGGCTTGGGTCTTCTGAGAAATTGTGAAAGAGAACTGAGAATTGTGGTAGAGAACAGAAAATGATAGGAAAGATAGGTAATTGTGGGAGAAGGGAGAATTGTGGGAAAGAATAAAGTATCATGAGAGAACAGAGAATTGTGAGAGATGATGCGGAATTGGGAGAGAGACTAGGGAGCTGCGAACGAGAACAGAATATTGTGTAATAAGGGAGAAGTGCAAGAATGGAGAATTGTGAGAGAGAGCAAAGAATTGTAGGAGATATTAGGAATTAGGGGAAAGACAAGAAATTATGGGAAAGAACAGAGACTTATAGGTGAGACATGGAATTGTGGGAGAGAATAAAGAATGGGGGAAGACATCAGGAATTGTAAGAAAAACAGAGAATTGTGGGAGTGACACAAAATTGTGGACACACAGGGAATTGTGGGAGAGAAGGGAGAATTATGAAAGAGAAGAGATTATTGTGGGTGAAACATGAAATTGTGTAAGAGCACAGAGTATTGTGGGAGAACAGAATTACAAGGGAGACTAAGGAGTTAGGGGAGAGACTACAGAATTGCAAATGAGGATGGAGTATTTTAAGAGAATGGAGGACTGTGAGTGAAAGTGAGGAATTATCAGAGAGAAGAAAGAATTATGAGAAAGATGTGGAATTATGAGAAAGACAGGAAATTGTAGCATATAACACAGAATTGTGGGAGAGAGCAGAATTGTGGGAGAGACATAGATTTGTGGAGAGGACAGGACAAAGAATTGTGGGAGAGACACAGGATTGTGGGAGAGAACAAAAAATTGTGGAAGAGACACAAAATTGTGGGAGAAAAGGGACACTTGTGGGATAGAAAATTGTGAATGAGAATATTGTGAGAAAACAGAATTATGAGAGAATGGGAATTAGGGGAGAGACTGGGGAATTGTGAACAATCATGGAGTATTTTGAGAGAATGGAGAATTGTAAGAGTGGGGAATTCTGTGAAAGAACAAAGAATTGTGGGGGAGATGGGGAATTATAGGAAAGACAGGAAATTGTAGCATAGAATACAGAATTATGGTTGAGATAAGGAATTGTGGGAGAGAACAGAGAATTATGAGAGGAAACCAAAAATTGTGGGAAGAAACATGGAATTATGGGAAACACAGGGAATTGTGGGAGAACAGAAAACTCAGGGAGAGACAGAAAATTGGGGGAGAGAACAGAGAGTTATGGGAGATACAGGAAACCATGGGAGAGAATACGGTGTTGTGGGAGAGAAGGAATAATTATGAGAATGAAGGGAAAATTGTGAGAGAAAGGAAATCATGAAAAAGAATATTGTGAGAGAACAGAATTATGAGAGATAATGGGGAATTACGGGAGAGACTGGGGAATAAGAACAGAGTATTGTGAGTGAACAGAACATTGTGGAAATGAATAATTTTGAGAGAAAAGAATTGTGAGAAACAGAGTCATAGGGAGTGATGGAAAAGACAGAACTGTGGGAGAAACAAAACTGTGGGAAATAGAAAATTGAGAGATACAAGAATTTGAAGGAAAGAATAAAGGATTTCTGAGAAACCCAGCAAATTGTAGGAAAAACAATAGAATTATGGGCAAGACAGGGATTTGTGGGACAGAAAAGTGAATTGTGGGAAACATGGGGAATTGTGGGAGAAACAAGAGAATTGTGAGCAAGACAAGGAATTGTGGGACAGAAAAATGAATTGTGGGAAGGAATAGAATTTTGGAAGTGACTTGGGATTGTGGGAGAAATAAGGAATTGTGGGAGAGACAGAAGATTGTGGAAGGAACTGAGAATTGTGGGAGACAGAATTGTGGGTAACAAAACAGAATTGTGGGAGTGAAAGGGAATTGTGGGAGGGACAAAAGAATTGTGGGTAAAGAGAGAAGTTGAGCTGTGATGTAGTCAATGTAGTTGAAATGGAATCCTTGGGCTATTCTGTAGGCAGTTCTGATGCTGGGATGGCCCTTCTGAGTTGCCCCCCCTGGGGCTAGGGGTCTGGACTTACGTGCCCTTGCAGAGACCCTCATAGGATGCAGACCGTCCCCAAGGAGGGAATGTGATTTTGTGTGAGGAAATTCTCTTAGGCAGAGGACAATTCCTGGAGACTCAGCTGAAAGCTGTGAGCCCCCAACACTTCCTGCACCAGGGGGCATCTGGACATATTTCACAGAGCCACTATAGTTATATAGAAAGATACATGTTTCTTTATTAACACTTTAAGTAACAAGATCAAATTACCTTAATTTCAAAGTAGTGGATGGATGATATTTTGAGACAGGCACAACAACCATATGTGACATAATTTATCTGTGATGTTTATTAGTGCCACATATAGCTAATAGTACTAGGATTTGTTGCCTACATTCCTGACGGTAGAAAATGCTACATTTTTGTTGGAGGTAAATGAAAATACAGACATTCAAAATCACACACCCAGTTAAGAAGAACTTAGCAGCCAGAACACTGTCTTGTTCACTTTTGGATCTCCACCACCGAAGTTATGGGCATCTACTAACGTTTCTTGAATCACTGCTACAATTAAAACTGATGGGATAACATTTAAAAAACCAGAAATTTAAAAACTCCAAAGCACTCCCTCTGCCGCATAAAGCATACATAGTAGAGCTCTTCACTCTAGGGAAGTCTCTGGACCAGACAGCCTTACCTGCCACTGCTGGCATTTTGAAAAAGGCTCCCGGCCTGGAGGGGCGGGGCCAGAGAGCGGCCCCCGCAGCAGCTACAGGCCGAGGCGACGAGGGGACGGAAGCTGCTCTCCGTGATTGACGGAAAATACTACTCTTCAGCCCGCCTCCCGCGTGCCCGGAAGTCCCGCCTTCTGAAAAGGAAGTAGGGGTGCGTGAGAACGCCGGCGGTGACCGTGGCCACAGCGGTGACCCAGTGAGAGGAAGGCGGCGGCGGCGGGAAGTCACTGCTGCTGTGGGTTCGGGTTGGCTACTGAAGGCGGTACCGGCCTCTCGGAGCAGCCCGGGGGAGGGCTCAGGTGCAGAAGGGCAGGCTGGCCGCGGCCGGTTTGGTCTGGGGACCGCGGGCTGGAGCAGGTGGGCAAGCGCCGGGACGGTGTGGGGAAGACACTTGGCACCTCCTCGACCTCTGGTGTCACTTCGTTTCTTCGAATTCCTATTCATGCGCCGCACCCTTCCCGGACCCCCAGCCCCTCGCTAAGGCTCTGGGGTCAGGGGTCAAGTCTGGGCTCAGTGGGCCTCCCTTCTTCCTCCACCCGGGTCACCACTCCTAGGAAACCCTCGCCCCACGCCCGCCTCAGGCCTGTACCTCCTGGCTGTGGCGTGGTTTCTCAGCGACTGCCTCACCTCAGTCCCAAAATCCTCACTGCCTTAGATACGTGCCCCCAGAGGTTGGCCTGGGTTTCACAGTATTTCCCTAAGGGGGCGATATATTAAAGCTGTCCCTCGAAGTTAGTACCCTGCCTGGTAGATGCCCATGGGATGACAAAGAGGAGGGAGGAACAAGAGTTGACCAGATTAGAAGAGTCCAGAGACATTAATCTGTCTGTTTGTTTTGGCAGGTGGAAATTTAAAATTGTTTGGAGTCAACACTGTTTCCAGCCATGGGTTTGTCTCCATCTGCTCCTGCTGTTGCAGTTCAGGCCTCAAACACTTCAGCATCCCCACCTTCAGGATGTCCGATGCATGAAGGGAAAATGAAAGGTAATGGGCCGTTTGTCTAGAAAATGAAAACAAAAGATAATTCACGGCCGGGTGCGGTGGTTCACGCCTGTGACAGCACTTTGGGAGGCCGTGGTGGGTGGATTGCTTGAGCTCAGAAGTTCGAGATCAGCCTGGGCAACATTGCAAAAACCTGCCTCTACAAAAAAATACAAACAGTAGCCAGAGGTAGTGGTGGGTGCCCGTAGTACCAGCGACTCGGGAGGTTGAGGTGGGCAGGATCGCCTGGGAGGCCGAGGTTGCAGTGAGCCAAGATTGTGACACTGCACTCCGGCCTGGGTGACAGAGTGAGACTGTCTTAAAAAAATTCTTGAAAGGCTCTAAAGGAAGAGGCAGTGTAGTATGCTGCTGAGGCTGGTAGGCATGGGAGTCAGGCACCCTGGGTCTGGTCCTTATTTTGCGTCTTATTGAGGTTTGTGAGTCTAGACAAGTTAACTCTGTAAGCCGCAGTCTGTCATCTGTAAGATGAGTGTATAATAATATTTCACAAGCCTGTCATGATGATTGAGATAGTACATGAGAACATAGTGAGTACTCTAAACCAGCCCCAACTTCCCAAAGTTTACTTGTGCCTACATCAGTGGTTCTTAACTGGAGGGGGGCAATCGCCCCTTCCCACAGGGGACATTTGCCAATATCTGGAGGCATTTTTGGTTGTCACAAGTGAGAGGAAAGTGAATAGAGGGCAGGAGTGCTCCTAAACATCGTACAATGTACAGAACAGTCCCCCAACAAAGAATCAGCTGGCCCCAAATATCAAGAGGGCCAAGGTTGAGAAACCTTGGTCTGGATCTAGCTGTCTTAATAAATAACCTTTGCTCCCATAGCCATTTCAGTATTCTTATATATAAAAGTAAGCCATCACCTAATGGGCTTGCTGTCCATTCTTTAGATAAGAAAATGAAAATGGAAAAGCTGTCTTTCATTATTAATTGATGCAGGTCTACTTTAGATTGTTTGTATTAAAGTGTGGCTTGAATCAGTAAGTCGTGAAGGGTGGAAGCAACATGGTGTGCTTACTGAGTACTAATGCTTGTGATGTTATTCATTTCTTCAGTCAGCCAGCCGATTCTGAGAGGTCACTGCCCATTCTGTACCAAGCACTGCTGGGTTTTGTTTGTTTGTTTCTGCACGAGAGACTAACATTATACAAAATGGAGCTTTGCCTGATGGAGCTTACATTCTCATCTTCATAAGCTGTGTGGTCGGTTTTTTCCCTATTTTATAGTCAAGGAAACTAAGACTTGGAGTAACTGATGCTCCAAGTCACATAGTAAGTGGCAAAGCCAGCAAAAGTTCTGTGACCTTGGACAAGGACAGACAGTGTTCTTCTGGGGTTTCTTTGTACAGGAAGAATTGAGACAGATCAGCCAAAGCAGGTGTGCTGCTGTTCTGAGTGTCCTCAGCGAGATCCTAGAACTCTTTCTTTGGTTTTATTTCATTTGCTGTATATCTTTGAGAGCTGCCAGACTTATTACATTAATAAAGAATGTGGGTGTCTATAGGAGATCATAGGGGCTACTGGTTATATGATGTGAAAAATTGAAATGTTATTTTCTTTCTAACACCCAGCTGGGATCTATGACTTGAAAAGGATTGGTGCTTTCAGTGGTAGAGAAGAAAGGCATAGCAAGTCTTCACCCCTAAAGTGGGCAGTGGCACAGGGCACCAGGAAATGAGGGCTTGGGAGGAGAAGTGCAGGGAAGGAAGTGAAAACAAACTCATCTTTTTCATGTGTATGGTTGTAGTTATTGCTGCTGCCTGAGGCCAAGATTCCATTACATGAGCAGCTGTCTTCTGTGTCACAGCTCTCCAAGTGCCTGCTCATTCTCTGAATCAGTTTCCCAGTCTCCCACTAATTGGGATCAGCGTCCTGGGTCTTTGGGCATAACCCTTGCTATTGCTCATCTCATTAGGCTCAGACCTTCCCTTGTAATGGGCATCTTGATCCTGTATGGGTTGTAGAATGTTTTCTTTATTGTCTGCCTTTTCCTGTTAAACTCTTGCCGTTGACTGATGGGAATAGGCCCTAGGCCACGTGGTTTTCCTATGCCTTGTTTCAGTCTTGGGACAAAGCAGAGTGGCATTCAGATTTTTTTGCAGTAGGCTTTGTGATGTCTCCTCTGTTCATTTTCTTCTCCCATTCCTTGTACCTGAGATAATGCATCAGTAATGAAAGCCTGGATTGCAACTGTGTCCTGTTTGGGGCTGGACTTCTCTGGAACAAGTGAATGAAAAGTCAAGGAGACCCTGTGAAATGTGGCTGGTCCCCACTTAGGTTCCTCTAACAGCTCCCCAGCTGCTCCTTCAGCCAGGTTACTTAAACCATGGCATGGAAAACACGTGCTCTTGCAACTGCCAAGGTTTTTTGGCTTATTTTTGCTGGGGGTGTGATACAATTAGAGAATGGGTACTCATTTTTCTTTCAAAGGAAATGTAAATTTGTAGAACCTTCTCATCTTTAGGATTTTGGAATGTTAGCTAGTTAACTTTTTGGTAGATTTAAATGGAAGAAACCTGACTTTTCCTGTGGTGGTAATCATTGGTCAGAAATTCAGCACTTTAGTGCTTCAATTGAGAGAGCTAGATGTCCTGCCTTCATGGTGACACCATTTTTATACTTGATTATTTCAGAGTGTCCAGTGAGTACAGAGCCATCTGGCCCAAACTGTGAGAAGAAAACATACTCTGTGCCTGCCCACCAGGAACGCGCCTATGAGTACGTGGAGTGTCCCATTAGGGGCACTGCTGCTGAGAATAAGGAGAATCTAGATCCTTCAAATCTGGTAATCCACACTCATGTTTTCTTTCTGGAGCTTTTTATGCAGAGTTGCTTGTACAGACTCCTAAGACAAGTTGCAGATGGCTAGGATGAATTCTTCTGTCCTTTGAAAACAGGGAAGTTAGATATTCCATCTATAGTGAAAATCTAGATGTGTTAATAAGTGTAGTTTCAGGGAGTGCCTGGGGAAAAAAAAAAAAAAAAACCAGTGATTATGAGCAGCCAGCATAGTTGTACTGGGAATAAGCCATACCAAATGAATATTTTCTTCTGGGAGAGTTACTAGGTAGGTGGTAGATGGGAAATTCTGTAAGAACCATAGCTAGAGTTAATTAAGGTATCTTTGGTCTAGGGAAACTTTGTAGACACATTACATGATTGGGGAACTTCTTCAGGTACAATAGGGTGCCAGCCTGCACGAGTCATTAGGGTGGTTCACTGTTGTGTGACTGCCAGCAAATTTAATGCCATTGAGAAGTGAGGGCAAGGTAGATGTGACATCACTACATTTTGTGATGGACAGCATCAGAGATTGTGGTCTAAAGTTTGCAATCATGTTTTAACAGGAGGCTCAGGCATATACTTTAGAGGGCCATGGGATTATCAGGAGTAGAAATTTTAGCAAACCAGGCAGCATGTAAAGAAACTAGAAATATTTAGCCTGGAAAAGAAAGGGCGTGGGAGATACAATAGCAGCGTCCACCTCAGGAATCAACAAACTATGGCCCACTGCCTGTTTTTGAAAATAAAGTTTTGGACAATGCACCAAGATTATCTTGCACATAGGCCTTCAAATATTTGCACCAGAGGTCTTTGGCAAACTGCTTCTATAAAGGGCCAGGTAGTAAATATGTTTGGTTCTATGGGCCATAGGGTCTCTGTCATACTACTCAGTTCTGCTGCTGCTGCTTTCTCTGTAGCATGAAAGCAGTGACAGACAACAATTATCCGAAGCCCCTGGCAGACCACTGGCCTAGATGATCTCTAATAGGTGAGTGGTTCAGAACATGGGCCTTTTGGAATCTTACAGACCTAGACACTTACCCCATGGGATCATGATATGTAGTGAGAATATGAATAGCAGCTAACTTTTCTTTTGGTCCCTTTTTAAAAATTTTTTCATTCAAGGCTAGCCAACTGAAGCAGTGGGAGAGGAGAAGGAACAAAGAAATCTGTAACTGGTTGTGATCAATTAGTTGTAAACTGTACTCAGACCAGCCTCTTTTGGTCACTTCTGTAGCATTTAAGCTAAGCACCCTACATTCTCCCCTTTAATCCTCATAACAACTCTGTGTGGCCAGTATTCTTAGTGTCCCCATTTCAGACTGAAGATACTGAGAGTGAAGGAGTCATTCACCCCACATCACCAGCTAGGAAGTGGCAGAGCCAAAACCTGAATCCTTATCCACCTCAGACCCATGTTCTTAAACACACTGTGTTTAAGTGTGTTTAACATAATGCAGGTAGAACACTCTGCAGTGCCTACCACACATGGCCTTTCCTGCTGTCGGTATTCTAACTGAGGGCCTTGTTGTGATGGAGACTTTTAATTAATGTTTACTAGGAAATCCTTTATACTTCTAACACAGAAAGTTCAAGGCCAGTCATTCCCAACCTTGAGTGATTTTGCCCCTCAGGCAAATATCCTGCTAAACATCCTACAGTACTTAGACCGCCATAACTAAAAATTGTCCAGCTCCAAATGTCAGTAGTGCCACGGATGAGAGACCCTGGCTAAGGCTAAGTGCTAGCATAACAATATTGGTGACCCACATGTCTGGGAGAAGGGATTCTTCCCACCTTCTGACCTGGCAGTGTTGAGATGCAAAGACTCATCTGTAGTATATTTTGCCTAAGGGATGAAGCATAAGCAGAAACCTAAAAAATCTGAGAATATTTTTTAAAAAAAGCAGTGCTGTACATGTGTGCTATGAGACTTTTCCCCAGAGAGTGAGTAGTCATTTTTGAAAAGCCTGTCATAAAGTTTTTAGAAATGCCTGAAGATCATGGCATTAGTTTCTACTTATTCCTTGGTGACATTACTTCTAAATTTGTTCAAAGGAGAAAGAGGCCAAAAATTTAACCACATTGTTTACCATATTTGAGAACTTAATCAGTGAAGAAACACAACCTCAGTAATCTGACTCTTCAAAACAATCAAATTATCTGAGAAGTCTGAAATTTTGATGTCACTGATTTAATAAGTAATCTGTGCTTTCTGTGTGATGTATTGCTTTCCAGGAAGTGGTTAATTATATTGCCTTTTACTTTATATCCTATAAAAGAAAATCTGTTTATTTTATTTAGATGCCACCACCCAATCAAACACCAGCTCCAGATCAGCCATTTGTATTATCTACTGTCAGAGAAGAGTCATCCATTCCCAGAGCAGATTCAGAGAAAAAGTGGGTTTACCCTTCCGAGCAGATGTTCTGGAATGCAATGTTAAAGAAAGGGTGAGTGAACATATTATTTAAAATAAAAATTTGGTTGTCAGAATATCCAAGAGTTGTGTGCTGAAGAGATTTTTTACCTTCAAAACAATATAGTACATTTTAATGTATTAATCAGTTTATAATCACCTGGTTTTTCACACCTGTCAGATTGTAAGTGCAAGGCCAGTGTATTACATCAGGGTTCTCAAGAGAAACAGAACCAATAGGATATGTGTAGAGGGGCAGGAGACAAGGAGGGCAGGAAGATATGTATTGTAGGGAATTGACTTACACAATTATGTAAAGCTGAGAAGTCCCAAGATCTGCAGTCAGCAAGCGGGAGACCCAGGAGAGCCAATGGCACACTTCTAGTCTGAAAGTCAGCAGTCTCAAGATGCAAGAAGAACTGATGTTTCAGTTTAAGTCCAAAGGCAGGAAAAGCCCAATGTCCCAACTCAAGCAGTCATGCAGAAGACCTTCCCTCTTACTCATGGAAGGGTCAGCTTTTTTGTCATTCAGGTCTGCAACTGATTGGATGTGACCCACCCATACGGAGTAGGGAGGGCAGTCTGCTTTACTTAGCCTACTGATTAGAATGTTACTCACATTCAAAAACACCCTCACAGACACAGTCAGCATGTTTGACCAAATGTCTGGGCATCCTGTGGCATAGTCAGGTTGACACATTAAAATTAACCATCAATAGGTTTTTTTAAAAAACTGAAAACACTTTTAGATAAAATGTTTAGAAAAAGTTAGGGGATCATTGATCAGTGGTACTATCTGAACAAATGTCACCGTAAAAATAGATGATTCTGTAAGTCTGGTTTACTGTGACTCAGTAAAATGAGACTAAGATGAACCTTTTATATTTGTTTTCAATGCTTCTGTAGTAGCTTTGGATTTATAGTGCTGCTCCATGATCATGGGTAAATCTTGAAAATGAGCCTTAGATCTGTTAAATTCAGAGAAAGTGAGCATTCTTAGTTCTTTCTCAAAGGGGAATGTTGAATAAATCATCTTATGAAAATATGTGGATTAACTTTATGGCATTATTAGGAACATTTGTCAGATTTTACCATATGTTCTTTCCTAGGTGGAAGTGGAAAGATGAGGATATCAGTCAGAAGGATATGTATAATATCATTAGAATTCACAATCAGAATAACGAGCAGGCTTGGAAGGAGATTTTGAAGTGGGAAGCCCTTCATGCTGCGTAAGTATGTTTGAGATCTTAAAAACAAATCTTTCAAGCATCTTTCTTATTTCATATCAGCTTTCTAGAGTTTTAACATTTTATTCAAATCATTTGTTATTCTAATAAAACATTTTATGTAGCAGGCATGGCTCAGGGACAGTTGTTGCATGACAGGCCACCCTTCTTAGTTGAAAAATAGCAACCATTTTATTAGACTTGTGGATTCAGTGGGTCTGGAATACGCCAAGGACAGGGCAAGGATGGCTTGTCTCTGTTCCTTGATATCTGGGGCCTCAGCTGCGAAGACTCAGTGGTCAGGATGGCTTCCGAGCCATGGGCTAGAGTCTTCTGAAGGCCTGCTCGTTTACTCCTCTGGCAAGTGGTACTGGCTTTTGGCCAGAACACCTCCACATGGCCCCTGAATATGGCTGCTTCGGCTTCCTCCTATCATGGTGGCTAGGTTGCAATAGCTAGAGTTCCAGAAAGCATCAGGAGCCTGCCCAGATTCAAGGGGAAGGGACAGAGACCGTGCCTCTCAGCAGAAGGAGCATCACAGCCCTTCAAAAGCAGAGCATGTGGGAAGGGAGATGCTAAAATGCCATCTGCCCCAAGGGAGGTGGGAAAGACATTTTTGTTCCCTCAATAGCATTTATTTAATCCCCATTAGGACTAAACACAAAGAGATGTCTTAACTCAGAGCCCTTTTTCTCAGGGAGAATAGGTAAATGCAGCTGTGTGTGTTAAAGGAGACAGGGCTTCAGACTGTTGATAGTAGTGGTTGTCACACTGGAGCGTGCATCAGGATCATGGGGAAGGTTTGTTAAAACCTAGCATGCTGGGCCCCACCCCCAGGGTGTCTGACTTAGTCCGTTTCGGGTGGTGCCTAGGCTGGGTGTATCTAGAGCATTGCATATTCTGCTGGTTTGAGCCAGGTTATGTCATAAACAGTGGTTTTAAATTCATTGCACAATGTGATTAATTTCTTGGCCAAAGTCCACTTAATGATTTTTAAGGTGTTTTGTTTGTTTTTAATATTTGCACTCTGAAGTTCATTGGTTGCACTCCCTGGCTGTCACTGACTGAGCCTCAGGCCTGGGGTGGGTTCATGTGAGAGGGGAACAACTGCGACCATGTTGCCCTCAGTAACCTCTGGCCTGAGAGGAGCCACAAGTGTTTACAGTGACCTACTTTGAAAGTGTGTTCTAATTAAGACCACCTGCTAATTACTTGTATGATTATGGAGCAAAGAGAAGAGAGAAAAGGGAATTTCAGTTTGTCAGTTTCAATTCCTTCTCCAGTTATCTTCTGTCAAAATTAAGTAGACCTTTTAAAAACTCATGCTATGGTCTGCAGAAGAAAGTTTTGCCTAGATTGAGTTTACCTTTTTGCCTGTGACCCTCTTGAGAAGAGATGTTAAGGAGTAGTTCCTAAAAGGAGAAGAAAAGTAACTCATAAGTCCTGCAGTAGAAGTCCTTTATACCTTGGAAATTTTTCTCCCTCCCACTTACTTAGACACCTATCTTGTTATCCATGGGAGCAGCTAACAATATAGGTGGCCTCCTGATTTGGCCACCACTCCCTCTGTCTTGGAAACAGCTGTCTGTCTAGCCTGTAGGTGGGCTGTGAACTCCACGAGGACAGGGCTCAGAGGGTCTTGTTGGCACTGCTATACCCTGGTGCCCACAGAGGGATGGCACCTAGAGAATCCTCAGCAGGGGTCTGTGGGTAGAGGGAGTGCATTTGCCAGCTAGGACTCTGCTACACCTCATCTTATGTGTAGTTTTTAAGGAGCTGGTCCAATATTAATTACAATCCATTTCTAGGGATTAATCCATCATTTTCTTTTCTTCATAAAGGCTGTTCATTGGTTTGAAATGAAAGAATAGAATTTTCTTGTTTGTCTGAAAAACCCCAGCTGCTATGTGCCAAAGAGAAAGAAGCATGATGCACAATACTTGAGGCTGTTTTGTTTCTTTGTTTTTTTAATGTGCCTTTCCTCCTCCACGAAATGGAAAGGTCATGTGTCCTGACTCCTGCAAAGTGCAGTATAGATATCCAGAAGGAAGGGGAGGCGATGGAACGCACCCAGTCCAGAAGGAAAGAGAAACATTTTTAACAAATAGGCACTTGTTGTTTGAGTTGTTTTGGAACTTACCTTTCTCTGTAAATGTTATATTATGTGAAATGTATACAGGAAAAAAGTATATTACTGAAAAATTAGAACATTATCTTTGTCAAAGAAAAGAAAGTATTTTAACAGACTTTTCTTATTTGGGGAATTCTAGAGAGTGTCCTTGTGGTCCATCATTGATCCGGTTCGGAGGGAAAGCAAAAGAGTATTCACCAAGGGCACGAATTCGTTCCTGGATGGGGTGAGTGTCAGCGTAGAAGTGTTGTTTCACCATCTTCAGATCCGGGTCAACTTTCTCTTCACACCAAAACCAGTCTAAGAATTGCAGTGCCATCTTGCAAAACCTAATCCATATTCAGCTGTAGATTTCTTTCTCTCCCTGAGGTTTGTCCATTAATGGGCAGATTTATTAGGGTGTAGAAGATTGCTTTCTATTTATCATAGGGTTGAATGGAGTTATCGTCCATGTTTTGGATCTGCCCTCTTACTCTTCCCATGATCTATGTCTTTGGGTTTATGCACTTAGCCATCCTCCCTTTCTTTTCTAGCATACTTGAGATTCTTTGCTCACACCTGCATTTCTGCAGTATCTCAGCTGACCTCCCTGGCTTAGGTCTCTTCCCTACTGACCTTAATTCCTTTGTAGGCAGATGAGCTGCCATGTGATCTGGACTTACCACAGTTCTTCAGTGCCATCTTCCCTTAGTACTGTTCACTATGTGATGCTTTGAGTCTGACTTCCCCAGTTAGGTGTTTGGGAGCAGGTGTTTGCATGTGCTTCTTGAGCTTTCACATAGCTTAAACTGGGACTAAATGCAGTGCAAGCATTTTAACACTCAGTGGCATGTTTTTATTCCAGGTATGAGTTGCCTTTTGATAGGCATGATTGGATCATAAACCGTTGCGGGACAGAAGTTAGATATGTGATTGATTATTATGATGGTGGTGAAGTCAACAAGGACTACCAGTTCACCATCCTGGATGTCCGTCCTGCCTTAGATTCGCTTTCGGCAGTATGGGACAGAATGAAAGTCGCTTGGTGGCGTTGGACCTCGTAAAGCACTGTTTGAGATGGAAAAATATAAACTATTTTTTTTCTGAGAGATACATTAAACTATTTTCCCCAAATTGAATTGCACTCATGATGTAATGGGAACTTCAAGTGGGTAATCACACTTTTTCCTTCACTTAGTGAAGGATACTATGCACTGTTCACTTTTGAGTTGCATTGTACCGTGCAGTTTATAGCAGATCATTTTGTTTTCTTCCTACTTAGCTTAAGTGGGAAGCAGTCCCTCAGTTTTTCCTTTACCCGCAGTATTGCCTGTGTATTTCATCTCGAAAAGCCTGAACAACCTCTGAAAAAGAGCTCTTAAAAAGTGATGAAAGTTGCTTTTTTTCTTACTGTTTTCTCAGGAATACTCGAGAGATGTGAAGCCTGAGAGTCCGTGGTGGTGCTCAAGAGCTTTCATCTGGCCAAATATTTTAACTAAAACTGTTCATTATAAATAAGAGGTGATTATACCTTTTTTTAAAAAAAGTTACCATTATTTCTAAAGCCCCATGGTATGATTGTGACCTTTAACAAAATGCAAAGTTGTACACTGTAAAGGTACTCAGCTAAATTCTCTCCAAATCTGATTTATATGAATTTCTTAGACTGAATAGAGTACTTTCAACTATACCTTCCTTTGGAACATACCTTTTAAAAAATGTTCCCTTTAAATCCTGTTATTCTAATATGTAACTCTGCTCCCAACAAACAGGTCTCCTCATTGTTCCTGGTATTTGACAACTTATCCCAACTTCGAATCTCATTGCTTCCTTTGCTGGCAGCCTCCACCTTTCCCCGAATCAGTTGGCCTAATCCAAACCTTGAAAGCCTGGCTTAAGTCCTACTATCAGTGATGGTCCCCTCTAAAACATGATTTTATATTTGGCTGAGTGTTAAAATTCACAAGATGAGCCTTTTTTTCCCAGATGGAGAATGCTTCAACTCAGTCTAGATTTTGTTTGTTTTAAGGAAGCTCTAAGTTTGCCATTGAAACTTTTTGTACCAGTAATCCATAAACTGGTTGTTCTAATTATAGCAGTATGTTACAAATGACTGCTGGTTTTTGTTTTTTTTTTTAACTGCCTATACTATTAAATCCTTTAATTTATCCTGAATGCTGTAGTGTTAAATTAGTGGATGAAATTGGCAGTCTGTGGGTGATTAATTTGGTATGGATTTGTCAGTTTTGTGTGGAGTTTAAGAAATACAACAGCCATAAACTCTGCATTTCAAAATACTTGTATATTTGAAAATAAAGCTGATTAGTTCACAGGTTTTGAAAATTTTTTGGAGTAATTTTACACTTAACGATTGTTTGTTCAGACATATCTTTATAAAACCAATGCTTTATAATAGAGTGATTTATAATCCAGCACACACGTTTATTGCAGCACTGTTCACAATAGCAAAGACTTGGAACCAACCCAAATGCCCATCAATGATAGGCTGGATAAAGAAAATGCGGCACATATACACCATAGAATACTACACAGCCATAAAAAGGATGAGTTCATGTCGTTTGCAGGGACATGGATGAAGCTGGAAACCATCATTCTCAGCAAACTAACACAAGAACAGATAACCAAACACCGCATGTTCTCACTCATAAGTGGGGGTTGAACAATGAGAATACATGGACACAGCGAGGGGAACATCATACATTGGGGCCTGTCAGGGGCTGGGGGGCGGTGCTAGGGGAGGGATAGCATGAGGAGAAATACCTAATATAGATGATGGATTGATGGCTGCAGCAAACCACCATGGCACATGTATACCTATGTAATAAAACTGCACATTCTGCATATGTACCCCAGAACTTAAAGTATAATAATAATAAAGCAATGCTACAGTCTCCGTACTCCAAGCGGCCACTTTTTCATCTGCTAATCACTTTTTTTTTTTGAGATGGAGTCTCGCTCTGTCGCCCGGACTAAAGATCAGTGGCACAATCTCAGCTCACTGCAAGCTCCACCTCCCGAGTTCAAGCGATTCTCCTGCCTCAGCTTCCCGAGTAGCCGGGATTACAGGTGCACGCCACCACGCCTGGCTAATTTTTGTATTTTTAGTAGAGACGGAGCTTCACCATGTTGGTCAGGCTGGTCTTGAATGCCTGACCTCGTGATCCACACACCTTGGCCTCCCAAAGTGCTGGGATTACAGGCGTGAGCCACCACACCCGGCCCTAATCACATATTTTTAAACTGTAGAGGAAAATAATTACTGTTGGCATTTTTGGGGGGGTCTTAAGTGCTATTGAATGAGTGTGGGATAAGGCATTCTTATGAAAAACAAAACACTGTAACTGGAAACAAAAAAATTATGCCAAAGGCAGGATTCACCTGTTTTATAGGACTATGGTATTATTTAAGATAAACAAGCTTTAAACTCAAGCAAACTTGATGACAAGATCAACAGTTTTATACATCATTTTATCACTTCCAGAAAAAAACCATGGCTTCCTGGATTGTCAGAGCTGTTTTGTGTCTAGATTATGCTTGATTGGGTCCAGGGGTCAATACTGATAGGAATTTTCGTGTACAGCTTGAAACTCATTTAGGATATTCTCTGGAGTTTTAAACTAAGTCTTGTGTCTGTGTAAATAGCACTATTCAGAATCAGAACAAATTACTGAACATCAGGCTAAGTATTGGCAGACAAGCTGGGGCTACAAATGGATTGCATATTAACATTTAGTATTCCTATGAGTTCACTGGCTAACAAAATGTTTATGTCCCGTTTGTGCATCATATAAGGAATACAAAATTGCAAAAGGTATAACCCTGATATGGTTTGGCTGTGTCCCCACCCAGATCTCATCTTGAATTGTAATAATCCCCACGTGTCAAGGGCAGGGCAAGGTGGAGATAATTGAATCATGGGAGCAGTTTCCCGTATGCTGTTCTCCTGGTAGTGAATAAGGCTCAGGAGATCTGATGGTTCTTTAAATGGGAGTTCCCCTGCACAGGTTCTTTTGCCTGCTGCCACGTGAGACATCCCTTTGCTCTTCCTTCGCCTGCCGCCATGATTGTGAGGCCTCCCCAGCCATGTGGAACGGTGAGTCCATTAAGCCTCTTTCCTTTATAAATTACCCAGTCTTGGTCATGTCCTTATTAGCAGCATGAGAACAGACTAATACCCCTACTTGTAGGGAACTCACAATCTTATGGACAGTCTATAAATGAAATGGTGGTAAATGCTAGAACTCCAATTTAAGGAACACATTGTCGGAATACCCAGCGTGCGAGTTCACGTAAGTATTTTTGAATATATAGAGATGGTTATCAATTTCTTTACTGAGTCATCATTATGGTGTATCTTCTCCCAGAGATTGCTTCCTAGGGAAAGTGAAGCAATGCACATTTCCTGTCTCAGCTTTGCAGTGACTATCAGAATTGTATGACCCGTCATTTATGTCACCATAGGCTTGAGGCTGTGTGTGTGATGATTACAAATGTGTGTCCTGGAGGCAGAGTCCTTGCTCTGCCCTTTAGTTGCTGTGTGCTCTTAATGTCTCTGGGCCTTAGCTTTCTCGGCTATGAAACGAGAGTAATAGAACCGACCTACCAGAGTTGTTTTGCAGGTACTTTGAGGTGATGCCTAAAACCACTGACAACAGAGCCTGTGGGTGGAAATGTTCAGCAAATATTAGCTATCACCCCATGATCAATAACGGCAAGGAGAGAAATCAAAGTGCTGAGGTGTAATCTACGTCTCTCATCCTCTGGCCTTATTCCCCTCCCCCCCTCCCCCGCCACCAGGAGAATCAGTTTAGAGGGGTAACAGCAGGCTCTAATCCTCATTTTGATCAATTTTAAGGATTACCAGGTGTTTGGGTGCTTGCTGTAAGAAAGCTCATGTTATTTAAAATCATCAAATGGAAAAAGAACAGGCTACAGCCTTTGATCTTTCAAAAAATATCAGGGTAACAAATTAGGTACTTGATATGCAAGTCCCACTTGACAAAAATAAATATTAAGACAGAGGCCCAGGCTGGAGTGCACTGGCATGATCTTGGCTCAATGCAATCTCTACTTCCTGGGTTCAAGCGATTCTCATGCCTCAGCCTCCTGAGAAGCTGGGATTACAGGTGCCTACCACCACACCCGGCTAATTGTTTTGTATTTTTAGTAGAGATGGGGTTTCACCATGTTGTTCAGGCTGGTCTTGAACTTCTGACCTCAAGTGATCTGCCCATCTCGGCCTCCCAAAGTTACTTGTGCTTCTTAATCTAAAATATAGCTCATTGTAATGTCCTTTGGATCACAAGGTTATCCCCCTCCATGAAAATATATTACATATCCAGATTCAAAACTTATTACAAGGTTATGTTTAGTGCAAAGAAAAAGGTATCAAAAATTATTTCAAAAGCCATGTATATTCCTTGTAACTTAAGGTAACATTTTAAAAATGATATAATTTTTGGGGTATACAGTATATTAAAATGAAGCATATGAATTATGCCTTGCTACACTCATGACAAATAATGTCACATGTTTTCATTTATAAGTGGGAGCTAAATGATAACACACAGGGGAACAGCACACACTGGGGTCTATTGGAGGGTGGAGGGTGGGAGGAGGGGGAGGCTTAGGAAAAACAGCTAATGGGTACTAGGCTTCATACCTGGGTGACAAAATAATCTGTACAACAAAGCCCCATGACATAAGTTTACCTATGTAACAAGTGTGCACATGTGCCCCTGAACTTAAAAGAAAAACATTTACTGCTGCAGTAGAGATTGTCACTGTACCTTCAGTAAAATTTCATGCCATAGGTATAAGTGGTAAAGTGTCTGTTTCATGCTTGTGCGCTCTCTAGTTTGGAAGAAAAAGCTGACAACACTTTCTGCAAATGATTCAACCTGAGGTTTACATATCACATGGCAGATATTCTAATGTTTTTATGGAATCATACCAGATGCTGGAGCAAACATTATAGTTCCTAAGACTGGTTTAGGAAAATGAGGCATGTACATGTGCGTGCTATCTTGTATTTATAATTAGCTTTTAGTTGATGCTTTTACATACCCAAGGTCATATGTGATAGGGGCACAGAAATAATACATCTTGAGTGGTGTAACAGGAATTGTGAGACAAGGCTTCATGATCATAGTCGAGTGAAGTCCTAAAGAACAATGAAAAATTACTATTTTGGAAGTTACTATTTTGGAACTCTGTGCAGAATCATCATTTAAACACTTTGCTATTCCTTGTACATTTGTGATAACAATGTGACTAATTCCCATGCCCCTTCAATGGTTTGCTATAGAATATTATCAGGATGCTTTTGGCTTCCAGTAACTGAATCCCTGCTTGAACTCACAGCCAGAAGTGAAGAGGTTGGGTGTACACTTGGTTGATCCTGCTTCTCTTGACTCCCTTTCCTTCCATGTTCAATTTTAACTTCATCCATGTAGGGCTGATTCCATCAATGCTTCCTAGTTGCTTTGAGATCCTTGTTTATGGTCAGTAGATATGAGGTGGGGTGGGACCCAGCCATCTACCACAACCATGGGAAATAAGGTTTCTCTTCAATCTAATTGGGCCAATTCAGCACTGGGCTTGTGTCCTACCACCCCTCCCATTTTAGTTATGTTCCTGTGGGTGCTTCATGCTTAGATTAGCTCAGACAAATCATCAGGAGGACATGTAGTGACCACAAGAGGATTCCTTCACTGCTGATTTAAAATCTCATTCTTAGTCATCATTTCATTAAGGTCTTTTTCCTTCATTTGAACTTTTTAAAAATTTTTTTTCTGAGACAGGGCCTCACTGTAGTGCCCAGTCTGGGGTGCAGTGGTGCAATCTTGACTCACTGTAGCCTCCACCTCCCAGGTTCAAGTAATTCTCCCATCTCAGCCTCCTTACTAGCTGGGACCACAGGCACATGCCACCACACCCAGCTAATTTTTGTATTTTTTGTAGAGACAGCGTTTCACCATGTTGCCAAGGCTGGTCTTGAACTCCTGAACTCAAGTGATCTGCCTGCCTCAGCTTCCCAAAGTGCTGAGATTATAGGCTTAGGCCACCAAGTCCAGCCTGAGCCCTTTCCTTAGGCCAGGGTTTTAAATCTGGAGGTGGCGGCTAACGTAACGGCATAAAACAAGATTTGAGAGCTTTGTTTCTACACTGATTCCCTGCATTAAGCTGGGAGATTTGGGACAAGCCACCTTAAGTCTGTAAGTCTCAATTTCCTGAAATTATCTTAAATACTCCTTCCATACCAAAATGTTTATGTGTTTCATGTGGCCTCGTATTAGGATGGACTGAATTGTGTCATGTTTCAGGTTGAGAATCTTTTTTTTTTTTTTTTTTTTTTTTTTGAGACGGAGTCATGCTCTGTCGCCCAGGCTGGAGTGCAGTGGCCGGATCTCAGCTCACTGCAAGCTCTGCCTCCTGGGTTCACGCCATTCTCCTGCCTCAGCCTCCCAAGTAGCTGGGACTACAGGCGCCCGCCACTTCGCCCGGCTAGTTTTTTTTATTTTTTAGTAGAGACGGGGTTTCACCGTGTTAGCCAGGATGGTCTCGATCTCCTGACCTCGTGATCCGCCCGTCTCGGCCTCCCAAAGTGCTGGGATTACAGGCGTGAGAGAATCTTTAAGTTAAGGGAAAACAATGTGGTATGAAACCGTATTTCAAACTTATTTTTACATAAACGACATCAGTAGACACACTCTTAAAAGACCTACACTTAAGCGAATTCCAAGTTAACCATTGCTTTCCTTTCCTTCTATAAAATGTGTTGGCTTGGAGACAATTCAAACATTCATCAGTTAGTAAATGGATAAACACATTTTGGTATATCCATGCAATGGAATATTATTCACCCATAAAAATAAATGAAGTACTGATAAATGCTACAATATGGATGAACCCTAAAAGCATTGTGCTCAAAGAGGCCAGAAACAAAAGGCCACCTTTCATATGATTCAATTTATCTGAAACCCTCAGAATAGGCAAATTTATAGGGGCAGAAAGCAGTTTTGTGGTTGTCAGGGCTGATGGAGGAGGAATGGGGAGTGACTGCTAATGGACGTGGGAGTTTCTTTTGGGGGTGATAAAAAAATGCTCTAAAATTGATGGTTGTACAACTCTGTGACTGTACTAGAAACCATTGAACTGTATACTTTAAATGAGTGAATTGTGTGGTTTGTAATTATAGCTTTTTTAAAAATGAAAAAGGAAGAAAAACGTGCTGGTTGATCCCTACAGCTAGCAGGTCCCCACTCTGCTCTTCCTAGTTGAGCAGTCAGCTTAGCATGAGCCAGTAACGTAATTATTTTAATTAACCAAAATAACAGACAATGCAATGTAAATGCATAAGCCAAGTATATAAAGACTAATGAATGATAAGGAAGGGTTTAAAGGAGAATCCCAAAAAATGTTGCTTTGAAACTGGAAGGGTTTTGGAAAATATCATAAAAATCAGAATAATTCTTCGCTCACTGCTTTGCAGTTGTTTCTTAAATTTGCTGTTAAAAAAAGCAAACAAACAAACAAAATCCCTGGAACTGGAAGAGATGATGCACGGTGGATGTGGTTCATCCACCGTGCGTCAGTAAGAAGGATGAAGTGGCACTGCTGATGTACCGCACCCAGAGATACAAAAGGCCTTGGCTCTATGTTGAAAGATTAGCAAATGATGTACATTTATGCTTTCAGGTAAAATGTAACATGTGATCATTTTATGATTTCTAGTTTCAGCTGGATTTTTTTTTTTAAGTATGATTGGACATTGTTCAGGCTAAGCATTGCCTTAGAACAGCATTTTGGATCTTGCTGCCTTTCTCCTTCTACCTCTCTCCCTTTTGTCCTTTCCCCAGCAAAATGCTTTTCAAGCTTTTGTGTACTGTGTATCAGAATCCCCTAGAGGGCTTGTTAAAACGCAGATGGCTGGGCCCCCACCCAGAATTCCTGATCCTGTAGGCCTGGGGCAGGCTGAGAATTCTCACTGCTAACGAGCTCCCAGGAGATGCTGATGCTGCTGGGCCAGGGGGACCGATTTGAGCTTCACTTTCCTCTGGCATCTTTTGAATCCTTTGAGCTTCCACCCACCCCCATCTTTGTGATGCATTCCCAGTTGCCTCATAGTCACATAGCCATAGGTCAAAGTTCCCGTGCAGAAGATGCGAAAGCAAATCTTAAGTGTAAATACCACTTCCCCAATTTTGCTTATTTTCCATTTCTTCTTTAAAGCTTCTGCTCCCCTCACTTCTGAATGTTGCCTGATTACATCTTTGTTTTGCTTTAATAAAGAAAAGCTTTCCTGTGAAAGTTCATTTCTTCACATGACTTCTGTAGGTGATGATAGTGGGGGCAGGAAGATAATGGGGTGAAGACAATAGCCTCCCAGACTGGGTAACAGAAGGTCCCACTTATAGTGTGTGCTGCTTCTATGATAATTGTGGTCTCAAAAGGAAAACACTTTCTTGGTAGCACTCACTGGAGCAGGAGAGGTGCTCTGGGTGATTCCTGCTACTTGACCTTTGCTCAACACATTAGTTTGCTGTGGCTGCCATAACAAAGTGCCATACATGTAGTGGCATAAGCAACAGAAATTTATTCTCTCACAGTTCTTGAGGACAGAAGTCCAAGATCAAGGTGTCAGCAGGGCCATGTTCCCTCTGAAGACTCTAGGGAAGGATCTGTTCCAGGCCTGTTTCCCAGCTTCTGGGAGTTCTTTCGAATGGGGCAGCATAACTCCAATCTTTATATGATGTTTTCCGTTTGTGTGTGTGTGTGTGTGTGTGTGTGTGTGTGTGTGTGTGTGTCTGTGCCCCAACATCCCCTTGATTTTTAGGACACCAGCCATATTGGATTAGGGCCCACCGTAATGACCTCATCTTAACTTGATCATCTGCAAAGACTCAATTTCCAAACAAGATCACATTCACAAGTACTGGGGGCTAGGACTTCCACATCTTTGGGGGGAACACAATTCAACCCTTAACACTCACATTTTCAGAATGACTGTGAAGAAATTCATCCAGGGTCAGGCCAGCTCATTTATCTGGTGCCTGTCACTGCTGAATTGCTCCACTTGTGCTCACTCGCACACTTTGCTGGGCCATGACATTGCAAACCAGTGTGGTTTGGCCCCTGTATTGGCAAAAGGGTGAACCCAGAAGGCTTCACCCTTTTGCAAAGCTCAGTGTGCTCCTGGCCCTTCCACAGACTGCATAACCAGCTCATGCATGCCTCTGATGGAAGTCTCTTGGTAAGAGAAGAGGGGCAGGGCAAGACAATCGTCTGATCCCCTGCAAAGCATCAGGAATGAAAAAGAGCCAGGTGGCTCATCTGTCCCAGTGTTCCTTTCATGATTGACTTTCCCAAGCAGATCCTGGGCCCAGACCCTTGGTGTCTGACCAAGTAAAGTGATTTGACTAGAAGAAGGCTATGAACACTGACCCTCTATGTTTCTTTCCTGCAGGAAAAAGACTGTTTCTAATCCCTTGTCTAATTCATTTACCTTCTAAGGAAATGAAGTCATCTCCTCTGTGCAGAAACAAGAAACAGCTTTGGCCTTCCCCTACTGGACATTTGAGGGTTCTGTTCTCCTTTTCATTCATTGGCCAGCATTACATTTGATCTTGGAACTAAGCGAATGGCTTAGTCTGTTAGGGCTGGTATAACAAAACACCATAAACTGGATGGCTCATAAGCAACAGAAATGTGTTTCTCACATTTCTGGAGGCTGGAAGTCCAAGGTCAAAGCACTGACAGATTTGGTGCCTGATGAGGGCTTCCTAGTTCATAGACGGCACCTTTTCACTGAGTCCTCACATGGCAGAAGGGGCGAAGGAACTGGAGCCTCTTTTAAAGAGCATTAATCCCATTCACGAGGGCTCTACTCTCATGACCTCTTCACCTCTCAGAGTTCCCACGTCCTAATACCATCACCCTGGGGGTTAGGTTTCAATATATGGATTTTGAGGGGACACCAACATTCAGACTCTAGCAGTAAGAGAAGCACACACTAAAAGATAATGCCAGAGAAACAGTGACTCAGAGATAAAAATACAAAAAAATATGATGGCAGAAATAGAAACACAGGAAGAAGAAAAGTATGGAAGGAAATAAGTGGAATGGATTTCGCATATCATAAACATTGCTCATACTCCCTGGGATGGAGCAAGGTACAGTTTTACCTTATTTTGCATTTTGGAATTATGTTCAGATGGAAAAGAGCTCTGTGGAGGAGTTAGGAACTTCGTAAAATGGCCTCAGGCAAAAGGCCCTTTAACCTCCTTGGACCTCAGGTGGTTCACCTGTACTATGAGGGGCTTCCTGTTCTTAAACTGGGTCCTTCTGTTTATCTAGCAAAGAATGTGACCAGATCTGCCTACATCATTTGCAAGTTCAAGTGAAAAATGAAAATGGGGCCGCTTGTTCAAAAGTATGAAAATTCCAAGAAGTCATTGACAGAGCATTCAAATAAGTGCTGGGCTCTTCCAAGCATGGGGTCCTCTGTGACTGCAAAGGAAGTCAGCCCTAATTGTGACCACACCATCCCTGATTTCTGCCAAGTTCTTTCTAAGGTGTTTGCTCCACTTCCAGAGACTGACTTTCTTGTTTGGGGTTTAACTTCAAAATCCAAGTAGCATTTTGTGCTATGGTCATTTCTCTGACTTTTTACCCTGGGAGAGACAGATTGATGGATGGATGGACGGATGGTTGGTTGGTTGGATGGATGGATGGACGGATGGTTGGTTGGTTGGATGGATGGATGGATGGATTGATTTATCTATTGATAAATTTATGCAACAATTTATGGTTTGCCTACCAGACACCAGCCACTGGCACATTTGCTGGATTTGTGGGACTTCACAGCATCTGCTGCCCTTCTTGTAGTACAGTTTACAAGAGTGACCATTTTATTAGCTGAGATATCTTTGAAGGCAGATTTGGATTTGTCTTATCTGTCTTTCTAATGGGCTTGGAAGCCTGTAGGCCACTGGTAAATATTGACTAGATAAGTTATTGGATGAATCCATCAACCCACCAATTGACCTAATAAAGACATTGCATGGCTATTATAGCTGTATGAACCAAAGGAAAATGTAAAGATAATGCTAAACTAAAATTAAGTGCAAGACATCAAATTAATAAACATGTAAATTGAATATTCTTAAGTATAATTCAACCAGGAGAGTTCAATGACGAAATCACACCCATTTTTCCCTGTGGTTTTGCTATCCAAAACTTTTCAAAAATAAAACCCTCTTTAGACCTTTTTAAATTTTAGCTTTAATTTCCCTTACTTCAGTAGGAAATGGGCAGGGAACCCAGAGCCCTTGAGTGCTCCCCTGAAGCTGTGGATCATCCCGGAGGCAGGAGCCCTCCCCAGGGGATGGTCCAGCTGAGCCCTCTTCTTTATGAGAGATACCCAGGGGCTCCAATAAGTAACAACAGAGCTTTGTTCATAGACTCTGCATTATACAAACAGCAGGTGGCACAGTTGGATGGCCTGTGACCAAATCCTGGTTCTGCACCTTCTAGATGTATGGCTTTGGGCAACTCATTTAATGTCACTTTGAGTCATTTGTGCCCTCTGGAAGATGAGGGGGTTAAATGAGTGAAAGTGCATAAAACACTGAGACTAGAGCAGAAGTTGTTAATAAATGTTAGTTATTACTACTGCATTTCACAGCAAGCTTCCCAATTTTTGTTTCTAAAATGGCCTCACATAGGACATGAATTACACTGCCATTTGTTGAATATTTGTTATGTGGCTAGCGCTGTTCTAGGTATTGTTTCATATAACCCTCAGAAGAATCCTGGGAGTTTGGTGTTTTTCTGCTCCAACTATTCTGAGAAAATGGAGAGTCGGCAGATTAAAGCAACTTTCCTGAGGTCACCCAGCTGATAAATGGGAAAGCCAGGAATCAAACTTTGTTGTCTTGGATGCTGAGGCCCATATCTTGAAACATCCTTGTCTTTTTGATCACTATTTGCATCTATTGCATGCTTACTAGGGAGCATAGAACTATACATTTACTTACGTCATTTACCATTCAAATTTTCATCTTAAGAATGGAAAGCCACCCACTTCCTCTGTCCCATACAGCACAGAGCTGAGGTGGTACAAGTCTGCAGGGGAGTGCTGGTTGAGAGACCATGTCTCTGTGCTTGCTATCAGCTTGTCCTCAGACTGTCTCCTCCTTTCTTCAGAAACCTATTTTTATTTGGAAAATATATCACTATCTCTGCATTTGCCAGGTGGATTACTGGATGAATCTACCAATATTGGATGAATACAAGTTGACAGACATGTATTTTTCCTCTACTACATGATAAGCTGCTTGGTCATATTTACATGCATACATTCAGCAAAACTTTATCAAATGCCAACTGTTTGTCAGGTACCCCAGTCCTGAGGGTACAGAAAAGAAATACATGGTCCCCACCCTCAGGGACAGAGAGGAAACAACCTCCAGATTAAAGAATGAGACAGCAACTGTAATGCACAGCAATGCTTGCTCACACTGCCACGTGGCAAAGGGCCAGAAAAAGCTGTGTTGAATCATGTTTGTGGGAAGGGAAGGTTTGAGCTGATTTTGCAAGGAAAATAGCTTCCAATTGAACAGGAAAAGCAGGGAAGAGCATTTGATACCCTTGGAACAAAAATGCAAAAGTGTGCTGTGCACATGGGAATGAGGTTTTCTGTACATGGCCATAGTATGGGGTGTCATGCTGGGGAGAGATACGAGGCAGAGGTTGATGAGACCAGATCGCGGAGTATGTTGATGTTATGGTGGGGTATGGACTTTGTTCTGTATATCCGGGAGCAGGAGGACATCAATGTTTTTTCAGCGGTGATGGGCCTCTGACACAATGTGCACTTCAGAACTATAAACTGTGGCAGTATGGAGGAGGGGTGGGAGGCCAGAGATGGAAGGGCCCACTCTGAGTGGGGTGGACAAACAGTAAATACGTGCACAGTAGGACAACAACAGGGGGATCGCAGGCCAGGCTGCCAGTGAGGAGCAGGAAGCAGTGCTCTGCATAAACATGGGAGTGGTGGCTGGTGAGAACATGGCTCACTGGTCCTTCAGGATGGTTGAGGCATCCAGGGACATTCAGCGACAATGTCAAGCAGGTTATTGGGGAATGGGTGGGGTATTAAGGTCGGAGATTAGGGTTGCCAGATTTAGCAAATAGGTGCTAGGTTCAACTTGATTGTCAGATAAACGACGAATCCCTTTTTAATGTATGTCCCATGCAATATGTGGGATAAAGAATTTTTTGAGCATAATTATGTCTCAGGTATTGCATGGGAATACTGATACTAATACATGATCAGTTGTTTATCTGACATTCAAATTGAACTGGGTGTCCTGTATCTTATTTGGCTACCCTACTTGAGAGATGCCAAGGTCAAGTGTCCTGGATCCCCCATGCCACCTTTCCCCACCCTGCCAAGTCATAGAATGGCCTGTGTCCCAGACATGGGAATTCATTCTTTTTTCCTAAACTAGGACCATTCCTGGGGAATCTGGGATGAGTTGGTCACCCTAAGCTGAAAAGATATTGGTTGAATTGAACTTAGAGATGCTTCTGGTCCTTTTGCGACCTCTTGGGGGCCTCCAGTTGGAGCTGACACTGGATACACTTTGGTGAATTGGGGGTCACACCAGTTCAGGGGTGGGTACCCCAGAAACCACGGTGTGCCGTTTGCCATCTCCATGACACCATCTGTCACCTTAACTGTGCCAAAGAAGAATTCCAACTTTTGTCGGAATTTTCCCTTGGTTTGTATTTTATTTTTTTCTTGAAGAACATTTGCTACTGATTTAGTCCTGTTTTAAAATTCTGCTCAGTTGAGATGTCCTGTTTTAACCTCTGTGTAACTCTTCGTCAGTCATTTCCTTTCTTCTCAGTTCAGTATAATCTACCTCCTGCGGTTTGCTTATCAGACTGACATACCCCACAGGCCTGGACTTTGTTCTGACGTCCCTTTATATTTAATCCCAATGCTGTTTCTCTGCCAAGCAGATGTGTATTAAAATGTGCATAAGAAAAGAAGCAAGCTGGGTTTATTTAGAAATTTCCTCAATTTGCACAAACTCCATTGATATAAGAGGGTTTTTTTTTCTATAAAAACCCACAACAAACATATGGTAATAGCTACTTAGATGGATCAAGACAAATTCGTATTTGGCTATTTCTGCCATCCCCATTCTGGCCCCTTTGCCAGAGACACAAAAACAATGGTTCATATTGTTTCAATGTCAATGTCAGAGTATTCATAGATGGAGAAACATATGTGACACACTGAAGCTTTTTTCATGCTTGTTGAAGTTCTCTGTTCATGGGGAATGAGTGACTTGAACAGCCTTTTAAAGGGGTTTTGGCCAGCTTGAAAGAGTTTTTTATTTTTTTCTTGTCAGGTATTATATCATTTATACGGTATTAGAAAGGGTAATTTCCCTCAGGTCTTTGGGTTTTATGTATTTTTAAAAAACTGCTTATTTTCAATATGATAAAGGCATTTAAGAAACAAGGCCGGACATGGTGACTCATGCCTGTAATCCCAACACTTTGGGAGGCCGAGGCAGGTGGATCACCTCAGGTCAGGAGTTTGAGACCAGCCTGGCCAACATGAGGAAACCCTATCTCTACTAAAAATACAAAAATTAGCCGGGCATGGTGTTGTGCGCCTGTAATCCCAGCTACTCAGGAGGCTGAGGCAGGAGAATCGCTTGAACCCAGGAGGCAGAGGTTGCATTGAGCACAGATCATAGCACTACACTCCAGCCTGGGTGACAGAGCAAGACTCCATCTCAAAAAGAAAAAAAAAAAAAAAAAAAAAAAGCTGTAAACTCACTAAGCTAAAGATACGGCCCCTAGGCTTAAACGTACAAAGAGAGGGAGAGTGAATATTGAGGTATATGTAAAAGATATTGTGAGTCCTGTTTTCTGGACTGCTTATTTTAGATCTATTAACAGATGGACATACTTTTCGTGACCTTTTCTGACATAGGCATCAACTTCAGGGCCATTTGATCTGGATGTTTTAAAAAAATAGGACTACTCTATCAAGAACGTGGTAGAAAGAGATTCCCATTTATGAGGCCATCCAATCTAGGAAGGAGGGAAAGAGCCGATCAGATCATGGTCAAATTCAAAGCCAGGGAAGTAGCATCAGCAGGAGTAGGATGAGAGTAGGTGGCACAGAAAAGCCACCTGTGATCCACAACCAAGCAGCATTTCCTCTGGATCTTGTTGACAACTTTTGGCTGAGTGTGGGCAGTCAGGAGGAACCAGAGGTCTGCAGGCAAATCCTCCCTGAGTCCCAGCCAGTAGTGGAAGTGCTGGACCTGATGGCAGAGCCTGAAGCTATCTCAAACCATTCCCCAAATAAGAAATATCACATGCCACTTCTAGCTTTTATTATTTCGGCCCTGAAGCAAATTAAGCATCTAAGGCCCATAGAGCAGGTGTAACTTAACAGGAATTGCGTTGGGCAACACCTGCCCAACACAGTTCAGGAAACTCAGGAAATCTGAGTTTCAGTCCTGTAGAAAACCACCTCTTCAACAATCGAGGAAATCAGCCTTTACTTGCAATAAATTATTATACATTTCTAAATGCTTTGGTGTCACTGAGTTGATGTCCCAAATCCATCTGATATTTTTAAACCATATTTTTTGCTATATATGTATATGCACAGAATTGCCATGATTTATTACACTTGGATCTGTGGATAGTGAAATATATGTCTGAAATGTGATGCAAATTCATTTAAGAGATTTAAAGCCAGGAAACAAAGTCTTTGCTTAACTTTTTATTCATCATGGCACAAGATAGAACCTTAAGAAACAGCACTGGAAATTTCATCACCAACATGAAAATTAAGAGTAGCATGTTTTATAAAAAGAAAAAAAAATCTTTTTTTATGATACACTTTCCCTTCAGAAGTGAAAAAAAAAAAAAATTGCATAAAATACTGAAGCTTATCGCCATCTGCTGGTCAAAAATAGTTATGCACTTGAAAAACTTCAAACTACTAAAGTACGGTAGAACATTTTACAATACATATAAAATTACGAAAGAAAACATTTCCTCAGCCTTTGGCACAATGTAAGTACAAAGCTGTAGGCTTTCCACCAAATGTGATTTAGGTTTTAAAGAATTGCATGTAATTTGGCAAATACTGATTATGGGGCAAAGGGAAAAACATGTTCTATAGTTTGAATATTCTATGTAGATTCTTAAACACTTTATAGTTGGATTCCAGTTTGTAGTTTTGAAAAATACATAAAAATTATACATTATAAATATATATTATATATGGCCTATATAAAACTGAATTTGATGTAATGTGGGATGGACAACTTCTTAATTTCTTTGTGAGGCACTGCCTTTTTCTTGTTTGGTTAACTGAATCCTTTCTAAACAAGTTCTAAAAATATATTTCATAATCTGTCAGATTTAGGATTTTCCTGAAAACGTATTCAATATCAAAAACCATTCAGTGATTTTTCTTTTTGTATCTGACTCCTATATAAAAATATAGCTTCTCATATTCTGTTTCATCTTGTTAGTATTTTCGTTAGGTATTGAAGTAAGGGTTATCCCCAGTTATAAAGCTATGGCAAAAGCACAGAAACCCGCTTGTGCATATTCTAGAACATTCTATAGAATCTCATTGTTTAGTATATCTCATTGCTTAATGTAAGTGAAGTGTTTTTTTAAAATTGTTCCTTTTGTTTTCTCTTTGTGAATATATCATATATGATTATACATAATCTGTTACAGAATATACAATAGTCAAAACTGAAGACACATAAATACGGTTAGGCTATACCAAAGCAAGAGTTGTATCTTATATTATAGAGCCAAAAGGGACGTTTTTAGATTGGACATTGCCATCTGGTTTGGGTTCTGTTTGTTTTTCCTAAGGCTGGCTACGCAATGGAACCTTATTCTCAATGGCGGGGGCGTGAGTGCTCTACCTCTGTAGGTGAACTGGATTTCTCTTGTGTCGCTTTTGAGAAGCGTGAAAAAAGAACACTAAATGTGCCAGTGGCCACCACCCACGGTCCCCCCTGGGCTGGAGGGTGTGGGGCGCTGGGCATGGGGTCTTGGCTGGGCACGGGCTCAGACCAGCGTCTCCGGCAGGGCATCGGGGTTGTCGGCAGACAGGAGCTCCCAGATCTGCCAGCGCTCTCTCTGCCAGTCGAGCCAGCCAGCGTCTCCCAGGCGCGGACTGTCCTCCTCGCCTGCTGGCAGGGAGTTGGCGCTACTCAGTTTTTTCTGTGTGACCTGCTGCTCTCGCTCGGCTGCTTGGCCTCCCTGGTCCGTGGCTGTCCCCACGCCTTCCGGGGGCCCCTGGATCCGGGCCGCCACCGTCCCCGCCGCCGCGGGCTTCCCCGGGCCCGGGTATGGAGGTGGGGGCCGCTTGTCATCTCTCCCGCTCCCACGGGGTCTTTGGCACTGAGGTGAGGCCCGGCTCTGCAGCCCGGCCACATCCAGCTCACTCTCGCTGAGGTCGTGGGTGCCGCTCAGGGTCAAGTACTGCTCCGATCTGGCCATGGGCCGCTCGGCTTTCCCTGCCACCTGGACGTGGGGAGTGCTGCAGGCACGCGACACCGCAGGGTGGGCCCTGCCCTCCGTCGCGGGGGCTGCGGGCTGAGTCCTCCGAGCCACCTGCGTGTCGCTGTACAGCTCTGCGGGGCTCCCCTGCCACCGAGGCCAATTCGGGGACAGGTTCCCTTGCGAAAGGGAGCAGGGCCCCGCTCTTAGGGAGCTGCTTTCAAAAATGTCTCCAGAGGAACCTGGAAGTCAGAGAGAAAGCCCAATAAAGGCAGTCAGTTTGTAGAATCCTTGTTGGGGATTCAAATCCTGTTATTTCCTTCCCATTTCTAAGACGTCCCCCCGGACTTCTAAAACTGAAACGGCATAGTATGCTCTTAGCTGCTGCTACCTGAAGAAAAGAACCCTCCCAGGAAAACAAAAAAATATAAATTGATTATTGGCTCAATTCATATGCCTAGACTCTGACAGGTTAGCTGAGATGTCAGACTAGATTAATAATTGGCTTTGCCACCAATTTGTGTTTCAGGAAAGGGCCCCTCTACATGGCTGGGAAAACTTTTCAGAATCCAGAAGGTGAAAGAAGCATTCCCTTCTTGTTCAATGCAATCTGTAATCCAGGAGAGATACAAATTATAATGTTTTCATGTTTCTATTGCATCAATGAAGTTACTTGAATCTCAAGTACCCCATTCCATGCCAGAAGGGAGGCCAGCCACTATGCATATTCTCCTACCATCAATGCAGGAAAGGCTGACTTGGTGATCACCCAGTCGTTCCCCTTTACTTCCTACATAGCATTTTCCAGCCTTTCTGGCAGTTAGGAGGGCCACAGAAATGAGGTCTGGGCAACAAGTGTGGACAGATATGATGTGAGCCATTTCTAGGCCTGAACTAAAAATAAAATAAAATAAAATAAATAAATAAATAAAACCCTAAACAAATGCCTTCCTACTGATCTTTGCTTTCCCTCTCCCCTTAACTACCAGCCCAGCATGAAGACTCCCTAGGTTCTGAAACTCTTGGAAGACTCCTGGGGCTCTGAGGATGGTGGAGCCACTGGATATGAAGAGCCTAGGCTGGGCCCCTTAGTAACTATGTGGAAGACAGCATTCCTTCCCCTCACACATTCCCACCCCTCCTCACCCCTCACAATCCACACTGTACTGGGACAGTGAGGGAGAAATCCAGTTGTAATAGGTTAAGCCACTGCCCCATTTCGGTGTTGTTATAGCAGGTAGTTCCCCAAAGGATACAACTTTCTTTAGGAAACTGAAAGGAAAGAAATAACAGTGCATTTTGCAAGGCAAAGGAGGAGTCCTTGGGGCATGTGTACCCAGACTACCATTTTCCTATGAATCTGCTCTGCCCCCCACTTCTTAAAAAGCAGACAAGAAACAAGAACACGGCCATGTTGGGGGCAGGGGAGTTGGGAGATGTGAGTATTTACAAAGAAACAAATGATAGCTGAAACAGGTGACAGCTGACACTGGGAAAGGAAAATGCAGTAAGGCTCTTCACAGGATACAGTGAGATAGAGTTAGAAAAGGAATCGGCGCTAGATGGCATTAAATTTAAAAATGTACTATGCTTTTAAAATGTAAGATGGGAGATATTACAAAACAATGAGAAGGGGAATATAAATATAAAACAACCAAACAAATAATTTACACATTTTATATCATATATAACACGTATTCCAGATGGATTAAAAAAATTAAGGTTGAAACAATGAAATAACATTAAAAAGAAACGCATAGATGACTGACTATCCAATGCTGAACTAAAGATTAATTTTATGAAAGAATTCACAGAAAAGAGACAGTGATAAAATTAATGATGTAAAAAAAGAAAATGCAAGTGGTAAACAATATGGAAAAAGAGTTAACATCTTTATTATATAAAGAGTTCATAAGAATCAATTTAAAAAACACTAGCATACATAAATAGGAAATGATAAAAGTAACAATTCAATGGGGGGGAAGTTCAGCAAATTAACAGAAACACTGAAAAATACTGGTAAGAAAGGAATGCAAATCAAATTAATAAATGCAGTTTTGTTTTTCAAGTTAGCAAAAATGAAAAGCCACTAATTTGCAATACTGATGAGACTTGCACACAGCAGTGTAAAATCTCCTACCATCCAGTTTACAGAATGCAAGGTAGTGGGTCCTATACAGAATAGGTGGTGACTGTACCTCCAGATTCTTGGAAAGCCTTGTTATATTTGACCCACTTCCCTGTTTTGGATTTATAACCTTTGACTTGCTTTCCAAAATTTTGTGAATCTATTAAAAATTTGAAAAATGAATTACATAAGAGGCTTCCGACAGTGTAACTTATTACAACAATAAGAAAAACTTTCAAATGACTTAGTATTGGTTTGTAAAATATGAATATGTACTCTGTGGAATATTCCTTGCCCTTAAAAAGGATAATGGAGAATAACTGGAAAATGGAAGTTAGAAAATAATACAAAGTTGCACAGGCAGAATGATTGTAACTATAAAAACCTTTGCAAAGGAAATGGAAAATAAATATAGTCAAAGATTAGCATATTTGGGTGGAAAGCCTAAGGATAGTTTCATCCCCTCCCATTTTCAGCATTTCCCAAATAATGTTTGACAAGCATGTAATATAATGATAGTAAAGAAAACTTTAGAAAATAATTTTAAAAGTAAATGCAATAAAGTTTAAAATTAATACTTTACCTGTCATTCCTGGGTCTTTGGATCCGCTTTTTAATGTTGAATGCCAAGTTCCCCAGATATTGAAAGGCTCCTCTGACAGATCTAGGGAAAAAGTGTATAAAAAGGTATATAACACAAAAGGAAAATTAAAAATCAATGAACATTTTAATAACATCTCTTCTGTGCAAAGTATTGTATTCAAGATCCTGTTGCATACAAAACAATACAATTCAGATCCACCTTTCAGCATGTTCATTCTGCTTGGGATTTACAAAAAGGCCCTTTTTATATCATGCTTGTGGCAGACAGAGTAAGGGCCCCTCAAAGATATCTGTGTCATAATCCCACAAATCTACAAAGATGTTATTTTCAAAAAGGACTTTGCAGATTTGATTAAATTATGGTTCTTAAGATGGGGAGATTTTCCTGGATTATCTGGATGGGGCCAATATCATTATAAGGGTCCTTATAAGAGAGGGGTAAGAGAGAAGATGCTGCTAGTGTGTTGGCTTAAAAGATGGAGGAAGGGGCCTCGATCCAAGGAATGCAGCAGCTTCTAGAAGCTAGAAAAGGCAAGAAAACGATTGTGCCCTAGGACATCCAGAAGGGAAAGAGGCCCTGTGGACCCATTTTAGACTTCTCACCTCTGGAACCATAAAATAATAAGTTTGCATGTTATAGGAAATGAATAGAAGGGTGATAGGTGGCAACAGCTTTATAGGCGCTAACCACATTAACACAGAACTAGAGGAACAATAGAGTTTCTGTACTTTGCTACTGGTATCATTGGATTTCTTCATGCATGCATTCACTCATAAATCCCCTTAGCTTATCCATCAATATTTATGGAGTAAGGCACTACATTAGGCTTTTTCACCATCTCATTTAATCCTCACTACAATCCCATGATGGGATTATAATTACGATTTATAGCAGCAGACGTCTACTGGGTGCCTCCACGTGTTCAGCAGTTCACATGCGTTATCTCACTTCATCCCTAGGAGGTTCCCAGGAGATCATTTTACAGACGATGCAACTAGCGTAAGGAGCAGGTAAGAAATGCACACAAGATTACACAGCAAGTATTATGGAGTGCGTATTACATTCGAAGTGCTGCGTTGAGGGCTTTACATGGATTAGTTCATTAAACTCAATGAATTAAATACTGTTATCATTCTGAGTTTTCACAGCAGGAGGAAATGGGACTCTGGGAAGCTCACTCACTCACTGGAGATCCTGCAGGTTGAAAGTGGCAGAGCAGGTTTGTGACTCCCAGTCTAGTGCTCTCTTGTCATTGGATACTAACACTATTTGGTTCTGGAAGGTTGTCTTCATACATAGTAGGTTCAGCTTGTTTTCTTTAGAAAAGTAACAGCAGTAATTGGGTGGCACCTCAGACTAGCAAATATGCAACCCAAATCCAGTGTACATAAAGTTCCTAGTATGCTGGAGGGAAAAAGGATCAGCTGGGAATAGGAGTGGCTCCTCTGGGCATGTGTTTATTTCCCAGATATCTGAGAATTGGAGCGTGGCCTGCAGGGACCCTCCCAGCCAACGACTGGGCTCGCCACACCTTCCTCTTCCTAGTGTAGGCGTTCAGCAGGTACTCGGTAAATGCAGGTTGAATTACAGAAACATCAAATAAGGGAGAGACGAAGAGAAGGTCCGCAGAGCCCCCACACCATGCCACATGCAACAAGAGGAGGGTCACTTGTTTTGGCCAGCGCCGGCTGGCTAGGCTCCAGTTACCTTTCCCAAGCCTTGGTCCAGGAGAACTTTCCCTTGACTTTGACGACGACAAGTGGCCCACCAGCATAAACTGCCCTGGCACTTTGTAAAGCTTCTCTGAGCCCCCCGGGGCTGCGTCCTCTTGCATAGCCAGCAGGGAGCGCTCAGACAGCACTGGGGAGTTGTTGTCATAAGGGGAGATGTCTCCGCTGGAGGCCTTGTTGGAGTCTGTAGATGAATGCCTCCCTCCCACGGAAAAGGAAACTTCCGACTGCAGCATGTCAGGGCTTCTGGCACAATGAGACAATTACAGGTGTGTGAGTTTGTTAACAAGTAGTGACCAGATTTAAACAATATGGCTGTTATACAAATGACGGGAGGAGTATGCATGGACAAGGGCTGAAACAAAAAGACCATTTTGAGCAATGTTCCAAGATATCTACATCCATGAGGTGAAAGGGTTTCAACGATATGACCAGCAGAGGGCAGTAAAACCCAACAGATATAACAGGAAAAGGCAATGATGGAGAAGTGAGAATGAAACTGACAAGGAGCCCTGCATTTGCCAATGGGCATCGCTAAGTGCCTCAGGGACTCATTCCTGCTTCCATTTTTAAGTGAAAGTCTGATGCTCACTATCTATTAGGTAAGGATACACTAGTAGATAACTCTTTCACCTTCCTCAATATCCTGCATTAAAAATAATTCAGATAAAACTATGATTGACACTTTGCTTGAAGTTCATTATGGCTTTATGGACAACTTTTCCTTCCCCCAAAAATACTTAGTGTAAGTAAATCCATCCTTTATATGGTAAAGATGATGATGCCACCGGTGGGAATAAGTGTTTCATATATAAAGTGGTGACAAAAACAATAAATATATGACCGTCACTAGACTCCATTTTGTTCAAATACATCTAAAATGATTCTACAAGGCACTAGTGCTTTTACAAACTGATATGATGTACTAATTAGTATACCACTATCATAGTCCTATGTTCATGAGTTGTCACAGAAACAGAAATAACAGTGAAAATGTATGTGGAACAGAAAAATGAGAATTTGAGCAACATGAAAAGAGCATGGGAAGTCTTACCTGGAAACATCTTTATTTTCTACCCTCCTCAAAACTGGCCCTGACAACATCTTGAAGGGAAACAATCACAGGTTGATTAAAAGTTTCAGAACCTACATCTTTTCCCCCTTACTTCACTTCTCTTTACTAGTCTTTGCTCTCTTTTGGCTTAATTTTTCAAAACAAATCCTTTTTATTTCTTAAAGAAGGTAAACACATGCCTGAACAACACTTTCCTAACCAAATGGTTTTGTGCATGCAAACTAGAGGAAGTGCATTCACAGGGATCTAGCTTCGTCTGAGGTTTTCAGCAGGGGTTAATATTGAGGGGAAAAACATCCGAGCTTCTGTGATACTGCCACAGCTGTAACTGAGGCAACCACAGGCTTGAACCCTTTTGCTGAGGACATTTCCTACTGACATGGAATAAAGAAGCCCCTTCCTTGCCTCCTCTTTGAACTCATATCACATAATCTTATGGGAAGAAGCCAGAGGACTGCTATGAGGATGATTTTCCAGACCTTCAGGCCACCAATGAGTTTGAAGGAAAAATAAAAGGAACTTACTATTTCTGCTGGAAAGTGGTGAGAAGGCGGCTATTTAACCACCCTATCTATTTAAAGGGGAAAAAAATCTTCCTTATTCTAGCTGAGAAAACAAATAGAGACTTATCTGTTGTCATGGGCTATCACTGGTTAAAGTTTATTATGAAAATGAGAAAAATTGCATGTGTTGAACTGGAAGCTAACATGGCTGTCAGCTCAGAATCAGTGTTCTGTGTTAGATTAGGGCTAGAAATCTTATTACTGGAATACTTTCATTTGTTTTCCCTGTTTAGCTGCCATTTTTCCAGTCATTAATAAAAATGTCTTATGTCTACTCAGTAAGAATATAAGTCATATTTTTCTATCAATAACAGTGAGTACATAAAGCCTTACTGTACGAGATGACTTAAAGAGTCAATTCATTAGCTAAACCAAAACAAAATCAGTGCAACCAATGTTTTGTTTTGTTTTGCCCCACTCATATTGGGAGGAAAGTTTTGGAAAGGTCGTATTTTAGCTCATAGAGAGCCCAATAATTCTCTCATGTCTTGCTCATCCGTGTTACAACCCATATAGAACAGAATACATTCAACCAAGTGTTATAAGTTGAAGATTTAGCCAGGAGTTATGTGCATAAAGATACTCAATGGAAGAAATGTCCCTTAAGTCTTGGTACTAGGGACATTTGGGTTTCTACTGATGAGTAGGTTATTTTTACCCTATGGAGCCATGAATCATGTAATAAATAATGTATTTCTGTCTCCAATGACTGCTAAGAGGCTCAGAGAATTAAGGCTCCAATTGAGTTGGTGTTTTTAAGCTTGGGGATGCCTTTGTGAGTTTTGCATCCCAGCTTCATCTTATCACTCTTTGTATCGTGTTCCTTTCCCCAACATTTCAAATTACTTACAGCATCTCTAATTAATTACTTACTATGACATTGTTTCACTTTATATATTTTTCAGGCTGCTTCAAAAAATTTTTGGACTGATGTATAGGTAGGGGAAATTATACCTACATTAGTTGTTGGGGGTGGCGGGCTGGTGAAAAGGCAGTATGCCCCATGAGAGCGTTTAGTTTGGTGAAAACAACACAAAATAAAACAAAGACGATAATAACAACAGCAAAATTAAAGTTGCCACAGCATTTGTTCCTTTGTTTTAACATCTCTGATTGGATCTGATGAAGTAGAGGTGAGAGAGGAAGAGGCAGAGGGCCATTGTCCCTTGTCCCTTTCCTCTATTCTTTAGGTCTGCAAGATCTCATTGAGTGGTTGTGAAGCGTGAATCCCTGGGCAGCAGCATCTGTCTCACCTGGGAACTTTTTGGCAATGCCAATTCTACAGCTCCATTCTAGGCCTACTGAGAGGACTGGCTACATCATTTGTGGAGCCCGGTGCAAAATGAACATTGAGGCCCCCATGTTTAAAAAGCATTAAGCATTTCAAGATGGCTGCTTTCAGTAAACCAAAGGTGGGCTGCTTCTCAGTGTGGAGTCACAGCCCTGAAAGCCAGCTCTGACTATTAAAAGGGAAACTCAGGGTGGGGCCAGCAAATTGTTTAAAGAAGCCCTCCAGGTGATTCTGATGCACAGGGATGTTAGGGAACCTCTAATAACCAAACCTTATTTTCCTCTCTCAATCTGTAGATGTGACAGTGGGCTAAAGGTCTGCTAAGAGCCAAATCAGGAGGGAAACCAAAGATGGTAGCCAAAACTGCAGCATTGGCTGCCCTGGGAGTGAATGTGGTGGTCCTGACCTTGGGGTTACTGAGGCCACAGTTAGGGGAAGGAGGAAGAGTGTCCCCATCCTAGTTGATTCCTGAACCTTGTCTGTCTGCCTTAAGCAGGATCCAGACAACTGAATGTAGTGTAGTCCCATTGTGGATCAGAACATGTTGAAGTGAAAGGGGGAGTAGGAAGGACCAGTGTAGTGTTCTCTGCTCTTCTGGTTCAGTCTCCTAAGTCAAGCCGGCAAAGTGACCACAGCTGGGCCCTCCATCAGGGAGGAAACAGCGGGGGGTAACTGAAGCGAATCCCTGGAGGTAGAGGTAGATGAGGTGTCTCACAGTAGACACAGGCTCTGAACCTCCTTGGGATAGCTGGGGTCACAGCCAGGGACATAGACAGAGGGGGCATCCAATGAGAGATGATGTCTTCTTTTCAAAGTTTCCCCACCCCCCAGTGTATCCCAGCCATGGGAGGAGATACAGCCTGAATACACATGGCAAGCAGTTTGGGAAATATACTTATGTGAACTATCCCCTTGGCCTGTGAGGAGAGTAAAAGTTAATATTTATACAGAGTTAATTATGTGGCAGGCACTGTACTAAGCTACTGTTAACAACTCTTCTTTTTCCTGACCTGAGTCCGGGATTGAAAGAAACAAGGAGCTGACTGAATGCTGAATACCATGCTCTCTAGCAGCAGAGGCAGTTAGGGTTGGGATCCTTCTAGAATTTATTTGGTAAATAGTGTTCAACATTATTACAAATCAATAGTAAAATGCTCTTTCTTACTTAGAGTTAATGGCCTTTTAAAATGTTTAAAATATTTCCCTATCATTTTATTGTCTTAGCAGAGGTCAGGAAGTGGCAGCCAAATTTGCCTAAGAACCTATGACCAAGAATTATCTTCTCACATGAAAGCCCACCGATTAAAAAGAAAAAAACTGTTTTATTCACTCCTCAGGACTCTCATAACAACATAGGCAGTCCATAGATTAAAAAATAAAGTAGTGTCATTCTATTGTTTTGTATCTGTCAGAAGCAAATCCAGGATCAACACATACACATACACATACACATATATACATACACATATATACATACACATACATATATACATACACATATATACATACACATATATACATACATACCCAGCACACATATATACATAAGACACACGCACATACATACACATATTCAGACATAAACACACACATACATATATGCATAGACCTATGCACACATATACATATTCATACAAACATGTATATACACACGCACATAAATATGACAGACATGTACATGTATACACAGAGACATATTACATATACACATACATGCAACGATATACACATGCATATATACATACACCCACTTAGGCAATACAGTTGGAAGTAAAGACACAGAACAGAGGGAGAGAGTAGGATTGCTGAGTGGAGACTGGAGTCTGGAGAAATTTCCAGAGACTTAGAAGCAGAACTGTGAGGGCCTTTCAGAGCACATCTGTCCTGTAATGGGGGCTCGGCATCCAGTCATTGTGGACACCTTCATTACACACCTATACTTCCTGTGTCTGTCCATTTTCCATTTTCTACTTCTAAATCTTTCTATTCTATCCCAGTTTCTGAAACATTTCTAAGTTTATGGAAGCTATTGTAAAAGCAGCTTGTCAAATGTATAAATCAGGTAAAATCTATAAAGTTCTGTAAGATTTTCCATATAAAAATCACAAATCAAAAAACAAATTCTTGTAATCCAGAAATTCTGCAAGAAGACAGGGTGTGAATAAATCCAGGTGTAGTGTAGTGGAAATGTGGATGGTAAAAGTATATAGGAAAGGAAATTTCTCTGGCCCTGAAACCTAGAGATAAAAGTGAGAAAAGAAAGAAAAACCCCCTTCCAGGCTACAACTGTCAGAGAAGTGGTTGTCTGCCAGGACCAGGGTGCCTGATAAGAGTCACTGATCAGAGTAAATATTTCATGTAAATAGATACATGAGTATTTTAATGCCTTTATTTGGGATGCTGAACTCAAAACTATCTTCTTAGTGTTGGATTATCCTGGAGTCAAATCTGAGAGAAGACATTGTGGTTGCTTATCACATTTTTCGGACATACCCAAAAGATGGTATGGTTTTCTAGATTTGACACTGAGTGTCCTGTGGAAAATCACTAAAACTCCTCCTCCTGGACTCATTTCTCCACCAGTGTTCAGAAATTAGAGTGCTGCCAATTGGAGCTGGTTTGTAGGAAGGTAATGCCCACTCAAGAAGCCCCCAGAGCTGACTCATAATGATGTGACATTTGATAGATTGAGGTTCAGAATGTTGGGTGGATGGGTTGCCAGTTGACATGAGTTGGCATCCAAAAGTGCCTGGTGGCTTCTCTTTCCAGTCTCAGAGCATCATGGATTGAGGTTGGGTGGACAGGTCACCAGTCTACATGGGTTTGCCTCCATGCACGGAGGGTTTCCCCGTTAGATCCCCAAACCCCAGGACCATCTACAGCATGCATGGCCAATCTCAGCTAACCAGACAAGCAAGGATGGGCATGGAGAGCGAGTCACATTCTCACCCTTAGCTGGTCCCTCCAGGTCAGGGCGTAAACATGCTGGCAGGGTACTGTGGGCAGGCCTGCACTGCAGCCGGAAGCACAGAACTTGTTCTGGGGACAAATGGAAAACTCCGGTTCAATCACCGGATGGGGCCTGCCCAGCACCTTGCTGAGCTGCCCCAGCAAGAACTGTGGAGATTTCAAATGTGTGTTGGCTTCATCCTTGGCTTAATTATTTGACTGATAAGTTCCAGTCTGTTGGAACTGAAAGCATTGTATCATCCATCTTGGATTGTATCAATGGAACTGGGAAAGGAATCCATTGCTGGAGCAGCTTTGGAATCATGAAGAATGTGCACATTAATCACCATCAGTTCTACAAAGCCTCCCTTACACAGATTGCTAGGGATAAAGGCGCTCCACTTCAAAGAAGAACTGACATGGCTCTAAACTCCCCACTGGATGATGAAGTTAACACCCTGGGCATAAGGCTTTGGTGAAATTTGTCCCCCCATTTGTAGTCCTTATTAATTCCCTCCTAATATCTCTGGCATATGGAGCACTTATGACAGGTGAAGATAAGACAGTGTTGTCTTCATTATTGACAGAGGGCCTGATAAAAACATCTTCAAATTAACATTCTGCAAATTTATAAAGAAGCCGTGAATCACAGTAAAGGTGTGAGGAAGGAAGGGGTGATATGATAAATTCTCCCTCCATCTTGAATGCCTTTCCATAGAAGGCATATATGCACACATTTTGGAATTTTTCATCATGGAATTCTCTATTCCACATAAGCTTTTTCTACAACTATCTGGCTGGAAAGGCTTTCTTGAATGGAGTGTGTATGTTGGGGGAGGGGGGCAGGGGCAGTTAATGCTTCATAATTTCCAGGGTATTGAGGCCAACAGCTACTACCACTCAATAGGACTCTTTGCTGTTACACTGTACTGGTAAAGTCAGATTTCTTGTCTGAAAATTTCCTGAAACTCTTTCTGATTTGAAAAATCCTAGTAAAAGAAAAACAAAAATTATAATCTGTCACATAACACTCCATGGATTTGTGAAAGAAGATATTTTTAATGATGAGCTTTGAAAGATTAAAATAAATGATCTATGTGATATTTATTTGGTAAGTTAAATGTGATACCTTTAAATTAGAAGAAAGCCTAATGCTCCCCCAGAATGAAGAAAGCAGATTTGTCACTCAATAGGATGAATATCTAGCTAAACAATACAATTATTTTTCAGTACTGAAATTTTTTTTTCAGACTAGTACAGATCTTCAACCATGCTCTTGATACACTAGTCACCAGTTCTGCTATTTAAAAAATTTTTTTAATTTAATTTTTTTCAGTAAAAACTTTGTGAAGGCCACTAACAGAATTAACCACAATGAAATTTAAATATATATACCTGAGTTTAGATCATCCATATCTGCCTTCTCTCCAAACGCAGTTAAATTTGTTCTATTTTGATCTTGTTTCCAGAGTATAGAAGGGAAGATACTTTATTTGGCCTTATTTAATTAATATTCTATTTCTGTGTAGCCCCTGAGGTTTGCGAGAATAAGAGCAAATCTTTATATGTTTCCTCAAGCCTATATTTAAAAATTACAAGACTTGTTATTGAAACTAGTTACTGTGTCACCGATGATCTGAGCTCTGCTGAGTTCTCCTGAGCTCCGGATTTATGGGGGATTTTCACATTAATCATGCTTAGTTCTACAAAGCATCCCTTATGTGGAACTTAGGGGCCCGAGATGCCTCAGGCAAAAGAAAACTGTGTACCTCTATATACATGGTTTTATGTATAATTTTTTTTTACCAGAACATGAAAGCAGTTGAAAAAATTGAAAAGAAGATACATTCGAACCTATAACATTTATGTTAAATTTAAATGTTTTATTTATGCCCAAACAGAATTTCCTTATTTTATTTCAGGTTAATTTAGTTAAAACTTATTTAAGATTGTCACTTGATCAAGAGAAACTGTCAAACATAGCAATTCTCTCAGCTGGAACCAAGATAAACAAAGCAGATTTTGAAAATCTTGCTTTGGGAGCTGAGGCAGGAAGATCGCTTGCACCCAGGCGGTTGAGGCTTCAATGAACCATGGTCGTGCCACTGCACTCCAGCCTGGGTGACAGAGCGAGACCCTGTCTCAAAAAATAAATATGACTTATGAGTTGCTTCCATTTAATGCAGCAGCACATATTTTACCTTTTGTTTCAGGTTCTATGACCAAGCATGGCTAGTCTTTTTAAAATTTTGATATTTTCTTCATCAAACATTTTTGGCATTAGCTTGGATTTTTAAAAAATATTACATTGCAATATAATCAATTTTAGTGACTGAGTTTTCCAGCATTCCCTTAAATTCTGTGTCTAGGCAAGTGTCTCACTTGCCTGTCACTAAGTCCCAGTCCTACTGTGATTCCTTTGTTCTGTTGCAAATACTCACGTTCAACATATGCTGTCCTGTTTGATTAACCTCCCATTCTCATTCCCTATTTCCTCACATCCTTAAATCAAAGGGGAGGGGAACTATTTTAAGTACCTTTGAAGAAAAGAGCATATATAATGCTAATAAATATACCTGACAAGTATATATATTTTTAAATCAAATTCTTTCTATATTCTTCTTCTTCTTTTTTTCTAGAGACAAGGTCTTACTCTGTTGCCCAGGTTGGAGAGCAGTGGCATAATCTTGGCTCACTGCAGCCACAAAACCCTGGGCTCAGGTGATCCTCCCGCCTCATCCTCCCGAGTAGCTGGGAGTACAGGAATGAGCCACCATGCCCAGATAATTTTTAAAATTTTCTTTAGTAGAGCTGGGGTCTTGCTATGGTGACCAGGCTGGTCACAAACTCCTGGTCTTGCATTCTCAGTCATAAAAATCTCTTCTAATCTCCCTCTGGCATCCCATTTTGGTTGAAGTCAAACATTTAATCAGACAAGCATGACAAAAAACAAGGAATTATCCTTTAACTCCTCCAATACCGATGTTGCATAAAGAAGTGAAAAACCCAAATCAAAACAAAACATTAAGTTCCCAAATATCACTAAACGTTTGCTCTTTCAAAACAGAAATTATAATATTTTCTTGTTCTTGGTTTTACACTCTTTTGAAAACTTGTTTCTTTTCTCCAAATAAAATCTTGTGCAGTTTCCACTTGGCCTCACAGGAATGTAAAGCTTTATTTAGGTACGTGAACTGGTGGCAGAGAACAGAAGCTTCAGAAAAAAAAAAAAAAAAAAAATCAAAGGGTTAGAAGCAAACATAGTGTTTGCTTTTAGACACAATGCTATAACTTAAAGTGAATGGGTTCTCTCTTGTGTCATATTGCCTGGAAGGTTGCTATCTCCTGAAAACCAAAGTAGAATCTAGTGATGGCCAAGCCTTTGGTAAGTAGTTGTAAATGAACAAATTGATGATGTTTATTATAAGCCAGACTATATTCTAAGAGCATAATTCTGTATTTAAGTTGGTGCTACTTTTTATCTCTAGTTTACAGATGAGGAAACTAGAGAAAGAGAGATCTATCTATATATTAACAGATATTAACTCTTAACTAATAGACCACATATCTAATAGCAATAGAAATGGAATTCAAACTTAGGCAATCTGGCTCTGGATCTGAAACGGTAACCAGTCTATTAAACTACACAAGCATGTGTTATTGACAGATAACTGACTACACAAACATGTGTTACTGATGGATAACTGACTTGCCAATGCAGTCAGCACCATCTGGCAGTTTAGAGTACTGTAATTTACTATAATTTAGCTTTACAGTAATCTATTGTCACTGCTTCTTGACTTAAGCACCACCCCTCAGCCTGCCATTTAAGGGCTTCTACCTTCAGTGCTGGCCAGCCTCTTTATTGTGCCCCCAGCTAGCCAACATATTTACTGTTATGTCCAGGTCCTGGTGCGAGCTTCCCAAATATCCAGGCCTGTTTATATCCTCCACAGTCTTCAAAGTTCACTGCAAATCCTTCCTCTTCCCAAAAGCCATCTCTGAGACTTCAAATCACACCTCTTTCCCTTCTCCAAACTCCAAGTGGATTCATGGTCTGGAGCATTGGTTCCCTTCCTTTGTCAACACAAGGATGCCTTTTTAATATCAAAAACCACCCAGCTCAAACTCCCATGTGATACTAAATTTGTGATATCCAATGTGGTGGATCTAAGCTAGAGGATCTTAACCCTGGTTGCTCATTAGAATCATGCAAGAGACTTTAAAAAATCCCAATGTCCAGATTGCAGCGCATAAAAATGAACCAGAATCTCTGAGGGGTGGCCCAGGCATAGTTGTTCTTCAAGCTCCCAGGTGATTCTAAGGGGCTGGTGAATCTGAGAGCCAGTGGGCCAGCACCTATTGTTTTGCATTCTACCCTTGGAGGCCTACTCCAACAAGTCTGAAAGCTCCTAAAGGCAAGAATACACTTTGATATTTTAAGCTTTTAAAACTCAAAGTGTGGATCATGGACCAGTAGTATCAGCATCACTTGGGAGCTTGTTAGAAATTCGGGTTCATAGACTACCTCCCCAAGTCCCACTGATTCAGAAAGAGCATTTTAACAAGATCTGGTGATACCTACGCATAGTAAAGTTTGGGAAGCATGAGTGAGTGAGTTTAAAGCACAAAAAGATCACCTACTTTGGGAGGCTGAGGCGGGTGGATCACAAGGTCAGGAGTTCGAGACCAGTCTGGCCAACATAGTGAAACCCTGTCTCTACTAAAAATACAAAAAATAGCCAGGTGTGGTGGCATGCACCTGTAATGCCAGCTACTTGGGAGGCTGAGGCAGGAGAATTGTTTGAACCCGGGAAGTGGGGATTGCAGTGAGCTGAGATTGTGCCACTGTACTCCAGCCTGGGTGACAGAGCAAGACTCGATTTCAAAAAAAAAAAAAAAAAGCAACTACAGCTGGAGAGGTAGCACTCTCAAGCCTCAAAAGATCACTAAAAGTAAACATTCACGTATGCATTTTTACTTCATGACATCATTCTCTGCCTTCTGGGCTGTTCCTTGTCCTGTACCTAGAGGAACACAAACAAAAACCAAACATTTTCTTCTCCTAAGTAAGTCTTCCCCCAGTGTTTTCTGTTCATTGGTAATGCTAGTCTCTGACATACACAGAGCTTCTATGGGCTCACTCTTCTTTTCTTGGAAGCCCTGACACTCACCTAAAATCTTGGTCTAGGGTCTGCTTACCTACACCTTACAATTCTACTTCTTACTCTTACAGATAGGGAACAGAAGGGGCTAGACAATTGTACAGCTTGGGATGGGCTTAATATGTGTGCTTCTTCCTTTTCCTAATAGAAGAGAAAGAAAGGTTCGCTTTTTTACCATGGCATTTATATTCAAAGAGCGTATTTGAAAACCATGTAAAAATAACTTCTATCAACTGTTCTTTAAAGTATAGTATTTATCTATCTAATAATGCCACACAAAAGCAGAAATTTGGCCAGGCAAAAATCAGTGGTTTTCTTCAAAAGTGTGTAGTTTATAGCTTTCCCATATACTACTAACCATATTATAAGTGCAGTTTAATGAGGGGCTTATAAATAGAAATGCCACCATGTCTGTTTTCTGTACAAGGGAGGGAAATAAATGAGTTTATTAAAATTATGGTGGTGCGTGATCTGCTGAAAAGAAAAGTCATTTGTTAATTAAGACTTATACCTTGATGAGGGTTAGAAATCTACAAGAAATTTAGGTGTAAGCCTAATTCTCTGATCTGAAAAGCAAGATCATAAAATACTAGCTCATCTACACAATTTGAATATAATTTTATTCACTCATGGCTTTTGGGGCTTGAATTCAGGCCTTACTTTCAACAGAATTTGGTCCTATTTGAATCAGAATTTGGCCTGATAATGAATGGCCCAGACATAGATTTTTTAAAGTACATCTGAAAGGATAATCCAATTAAAAGGTCTTCCCTGCTAAGCTAGAAATGGAGTGAAGCTGAATTTAGTTGTGCTATCATTGTAATGACCTGGGAAACAAGGAGGTTGAACAACATGGAATTCCTTTTCACCAAATTTCTCTAAATAATGTAACTTTTTAAGTATCTGAAATAATCATAAGTGAAAATCAATTTATCAAGTTCAACACCAATATACAGGAATACATTAACATGTGTTACTGTTCATAAGACACCATCAATTAAGACATGCCATTATTTTAATTTGTTTATTTATTTATTTATTTATTTATTTATTATGAGACGGAGTCTCACTCTGTTGCCCAGGCTGGAGTGCAGTGGTGCAATCTCGGCTCACTGCAACTTCCACCTCCCGAGTTCAAGCGATTCTCCCATCTCAGCCTCATGAGTAGCTGGGATTACAGGCGCCTGTCACCATGCCTGGCTAATTTTTGTAGTTTTAGTAGAGACGGGGTTTAGCCATGTTGGCCAGGTTGGTCTCAAACTCCTGACCCCCGGCGATCTGCCCGCCTCGGCCTCCCAAAGTGCTGGGATTACAGGTACAGGATTACGTTAGGAGCTTGTCGTTGGTTATAAGATTAGTCTCAATTTCAGAGATGATAGGGCATGGGAGAAACATGTCTTAGAATTGCTGAAATTTAGTAGATTAAAAGTATAACAAAAGTGATAATTTTATAAGAGCATAGCAACAACTTTTCCTGTCACAAATTTATGGTTTGGTGTCATAGTAGTAATACTACTCCTGGTTAATGATGCTATATTATGCCCTTAACTGGTATGCCAAATGCTCAGCGTCCCCACACCCTCTGCTTCTGCAGCAAAGATTGGAAGTAACCATAAAATCTGACTAATGCAAAAACTCTGCACTCCTCCTTTGGGAGCAAAAATGGCAGCAAGCCATAGCCTGCAGCATGGCTTGCATTTTACTAATTGCAAACATAAGTGTATGTAGAAACCCATGTGCATCTTTATCAAAATAATACTAGGTATAAAAAATGGGAGAGCTAAGAGGGTGCACACCTCTAATTTCAAATGGGCACCTAGGCCTCAGCTAAGGTCTGTCTTGTGGTTTGATAATGGGTTAATCCCACTGGTAAAGCTGCACAAGCAAGATGCATCCAGGCGCAGCCTTAAGGGCCCCTACGCATGCTTATCAGCATTCTAGAAGTAGAATCATTGACATGCACATTATAGTCCCTTGCCAGTAATTTAGTGCTTTTTCCCTGTAAATGAAGTCAAAAGACCCTGAGAGGCTAGAGAAAGCTGAAAATGAAACAGAGAAATCTTGTAATGTGGTTTCTAATTTGGTAAGTGGATTGATGGGACTGAAGCATTTTCTGGTTAGATGGACTGATCAGAATCGTCAAAAACGTGCCAAAATTCCACTTCAGGTCACCCTGCATGTAGTTGTGTGAACGTTTCCAATTTCTCAGAAATGGAAATAGAAATCTCCAATGAGGCTTTAGAAGATGCAACACTGGAATACTCACGATGACTGGGAAGCCTTTCTTCTGAGTAAATAGTCCACGACGTCAGGATCGGTCTCTAACAGGCTGATCAGCACTTCGTTCTGGAGATCTGGGGGAACCTGAAGGAGCCAAATGTTGAGGCATAAATAAAACCATTCCCGAAATAGGCAAAATATGGTCATTGACAACTTTACTGTAGCATAAAACAGAGCCTTAAAAGTTGCAAGAGAGCAGAGTGATATGCTGGTTAAAACCAAAGCTATGCCAACCCATGCAGCTGCTTTAATTCTTAGGACCAACTGGATGATTACCAAATAGTCATATTCAATCCAAAATGTCACCCCTCATGTGCCTGGAGATACAACTGAACCACTTGGATGCCTTTATTGCTCAGGCTAGATTTTCTTGGTTTTGAATAAGGAAAATATCATGGTTCAGAGAAATAGTGTCAATAATTTATTGCCCAAATGGGGACACTTTCTAGAGTTCACATTTATAATTATGCCAAGACAGCAGGCAGAAATGATGACTGTATTGGGCAGTTCTGGAATATATGATCAGTTTATTAAGAAGGCAGGCCCTTGAGCCAGACTGCTTAGGTTTGAATCTTAGCTATACCAGTCACTAGCTGTGGGAACCTTGACAAGGTACATCAACAAGGATCTTCCTAGATCTCAGTTTCCTCACGTGTAAAATGGGGATAACAATAGTACTCGCCACAAAGTATTGCTATGGTGATTAAATGACTTATTATATGTTGAGAATTTAAAACAGTACTTGGCCAATGGTAAATACTCAAAAAGTTGCTGGTTACTACATTTGCATATGTCACTTTGTTATTCGGTGCCTGCCTTTACTCCTTTCTTGCACCAGGTCCATCAATGATGAAAAGTTTCTCACTTTGTAATTTGTTAGGCATCCAGTCGAGTTCTATAGATGAGCATCATATGTTTTTCTAAGCCTAATCCATCCACAGTACATTAGAAGATGGCCTCACAACCCTAAGTCATCTGTGTGGAAATGGTCTATAAGAGATGCTTGAACCCAGCTCTGACTTGTGGTTTCTTATTCCATAGAAGCTGACAGCTCAACCAAAGGAAACTCAAACTATTGAGAGAAAATAAAATTTCAGTCTGATTCTCTCACACGTGAGCTCAGAGAGAAGACTTTTTAAAACTGCAGGGACAAGTCTTCTGAAAATAAGTGGTTGGCGGAAGAATTTGCGTCTTGCCTCTTGCAGAACTCTATGGTTCTTGGGCTCTGAGAATCTGGAAACAATTTTATTAATAAAAACAGGGATGAGAAAGCAAGGAAAGGCGTTCTGTCTCTTACAAGTCTGTTCCTCCTACTTCATCATGAACCTTCATTAATGACATTGCCAACTTCTCATCACACAAGCTCAAGATCTCAGAATTGTACTAAAGTTTCTCTGCATCCTCTCTCCATTCAGAGCCAGGAGGCCTACTAGACGTCATCTCTGTTACTTCTTTTCTCCCTTTTTCATTTCAACTGCAGTGACCCAAGTTCAAGCCCTCATTAGCCCTTTGTAGTGGTCATCTGTTCATCATTAAAAGTCTCCATTTCCCTCCTCTTATAACAGTTATACACCACGTTCCCTCTGGAAAACCAACTGCTACCCAACCCTTAGCTTGAGGGTGAAGTGTGTATCCTAGTCTAAGTCTATTGAGCCTTCCATTCCCAGATCATCATAGTTGCCTGAGCAATGGGCATGTGACTCCATTAGAGGCAATGAAAAGCCTGGAGGTTTCCCCTGAGACTTCTAAGAGAGGATGCAGGACCTGTATCCATATGAGGCCTGCTGATTGTGCTGACAATTGAGCAAACAATACCAAGAAATAGAGATAAAAGGGATGTCTTGATATCATCTGAGTCCTGGGACAAGCTATGTCTGAAGCCATATTTGCTTGTGGATTGTTCAGCTATGTGAGCCTTCAAATTACTTCAGCTAGTTTGAGTTTTTCATTGCAAAGAAAAATACATACTTGATGAACCTTTGATACAACAGCTTGCAAATTTGTGTGCTATTTCCTTAACATGTGCATCACATTTCTTCTCTACGTGGTTGTCAGAATGCCGTGGTCAAGACACTCACTTACTGGAAACTCTTTTTATTCCCGTGGCTGAAGCCATCCACTTGCTTGCTCTCCTCAATCTGTCTTTCCCATCTTCTCCCCTAGCAGTTGTTCCACACAAGCTCTACTTCAGCACCACTGTGCTTCTCTATCAGGTCTTCTTTTCCCTCCCTTCCTTTCATTCATTGCATAAATGTTGAGTGAATGCTTCCTGAGTGCCAGGTACTGGATGCTGGGAATTCAGTTACGAACCAAACAGACAAGAATTCTTGTCTTCACGAAGATGATAACAAATGTGGAAAGACGGGCATTAAACACACATACAAGGAAAACACAGAGAAACACAAGGCAAAGAAGGGCAATGAGAAATGCTTGGGAAGATGCAGTTTTAAATAGGATTGTCAGTCCCAGAGAAGCTGACATTTTAGCAGAAAACTGAAATTGATGAAGGAGTTGGAGAAAATCATTCTAGGTAGAAGGAAGGAAAAGAAAGCCAATGATAATGGTCTTGAGTCAAGAGTGATGAGGAGGCCTGTGAGGCTGGAAGAGAGTAGGAAAGGAGGCAGGTGGTAGGAAGGAGTCATGGGGCCAGGACCAGATGTCATGAAGTCTTATGGGTCATGATAAGGACTTCTGTTCTTACTTGCAGTGGGTGGGGATCCACTGGAGATTTTGAACAGATGACTAACATGAAGCAGCATCACTCTGGCTGCTGAGTTGAGAGTAGAATGCATGGAGCCAGAGATAAAGCAAGGAGAGCAGAGAGGGGCTGCTGATCTATCCAGATAAGATGATGGGTCCTGAACCAGGACGGTGAGGTGATGAGAAATATTTCCACCATGGACATAGTGAGGATAGAGGTGATAGCATTAATTTATTGGATGGAGAGAGAGAGAGAAGGAGAGGGAGAAGAAAAGATGACCTCAATGCTTGGGGCCTAGGCAACTAGAAAGATGGAGTTGCTGTTGACTGGTTTGGAGAAGCTGCAGGAGGAGAAGGTTGGGGGTCAAGTTTTGGAGTGTGGTTTTGATTTGATAATGTTTAGAGGTCTGCGAGACATCCAAATGAAGGAGATATCTTGTAGATAGTTGGCAATAAGGATTCAGAGTTCATAGGAGAAGTCTAGGTTGAACATAGACATTTAAGAGACACATATAGATGATATTTAAAACCTTGTGACCAGCTGCAGTGGCCTGGGAATGAAAATGGGGAGAAGGGAAATGACAGGATATTTAGGTCAAGGGTGAGATTATTCTCTTACTGTATAAATTAAACAGGAAGACATCATTTTTACTGTATTTTTTTTTCAAAGATCATCTTCCAACAGCCATGTGCTATTATAACAGTTTTTTAAAACGTAACACCTACAGGGTGAAAATGAGAAGAAAGAGAACTCATATTTTTTTAATGAACAGCAAAGCAAAAAATAATATAGGACAAAAATATATGTCCCAATCTCTTTTTTAGAAGATACTTCCATAAACAAATTAGGAAAAGTACTTGCATTTTCATCCAGTTAGTTTAATTTAAAATTTGTTAGGCTTAGACATGTAATAAAAAATTTCGCTCCAAGCACTAATCCATTCCCATTTGGATTTAATTAAAGAATAAACAATTAGAGTGCAGGCCCTTCAGAGTGGTGCAACCATGACAATATTAATTCTTTGAGAGTATGTAGTATGTCTAAGATAAATTATCAACTTGGATGCATTATTAGAATAGGTTTCATAAGTATCATTACTTAAAAAATAACTTTCCATAAATTTTTGTTAAGCTAGTCTGCAATTCAGAGGTTTTCCTCATTCAACTAGGTGACCAATCATAATTATTGAGGCCTATTTTATGTAGCATACGTGACTCTTACTTGGTAACAAATGCAAATAGGAAGGGTCACAGTTATAAATCTATCTATGGTTTCCTTTTAAAAGGCCCATGGTACCATTTTGGCTTGGAGACACTATTTACAAATACATAAAAAAGATATAGTTTAAAAATTTAGATCCATGTATTACAGGAAGGCAAATAGTATTTTCTTATGTATTATGCAAAACTACAGTGTATATAATTCATTAGTTAATTTATGTATAATCCATTTTGTTACATAATGATTTAAGGCAGCTTCAAAATTTATGTGATTAAACCACATTTTAAAAAATAAAGGAATGATTCAGAAAATTGGGGTCAGTGGGAAAATGAGGTAAGAAATTTGAAATGATGCCTGAAACTGATTTTTTTAATGTTCATACAACAGCACCCAGTACTGTTTTCCTATAATTCCTCTAATCTTTGACTATAACTGCACATTTCATTTCCTAACATTTAATAAAAATGTCAAACTACTGGCTCAGTTAAATTGGATGAACATTTGTTTCTCTATTAATTTAGGTACTTACTAGAGAAACAAAAGTCAAGTGAATAAACTAATAGGAAACAGAAGCTTGAAATAAGTAAGAAAGTAATATCTAGGTAGACCACTGACTTAAGCATAACTTTTTAGGAATTAGGATGCTGTAAAAAAATCTGACTGAGGCAATAGCCCCTGAAATCCAGTTTTGGCTCTGCTGTTTATAATTATTACTTAGACACATCAATCACCTTCTTTAGGATTCTGTTCCCACACCTGAAAACATATGCATATTCATTTTCCTTAATAGGGGTGTTATGGGAATCAAAAGCGCCAAAAAAAAAAAAAAAATTGAAAATAGATTACCAATTGCAAAGAGATATAGTAATAAAATGTTTTATTAGAAATAGATGAAATAAGTTAAACACTTGAAAAAATAAAAGCAGATAACATGGAGATGGACAATATTTGTTCTGCAATTATTATTAGTTTTTATTAACAGTCATCCATTTGCTTTCAGAGAAGAAGCACTCTCTTCTCTATTACTTAACATTTCTTTTGGGTAACTCAGTTATAGGATTTTCTCTTGCTATGTCTCTGCTTCCAATCCCCCTCTGAATTTCTAGAGTTACAGCCTATGGCCTCTTGGCCCTTCAACTGCAATGGTCTTGAAGCCAGACTCTGTGTAGCCTCCCCCTTCCAGTTCCTTTTGCCAGACCTTGAATCTTCCCACCATTCACATCATTAGAAGGTAAGTTTCCTGAAGGCAGAGATTATCTGATTTGTTTACCCAGAACTGAAACAAGCTCAGAAATTTGTAGTTTTCTGTCAGCTAGCCTCCCTCAAAGCTAGGGCAAGATCATGTATGCACATGCTGGTACCTGAAGGGGGCATATAGGAGCTTCTGGAAAAGGTTATCTTCCCTATTGAAAATGGGTGCATGATAAGAAACATCATCTCTTCATTAATTAATGCAATGATGGCTGGAAGAGATGCTGTTATCAACTGTAGCCATTTTGCAGCTGAAGATGGCAGAGCAGAGACAGCAAAGTGCTACCGAGCTGCTGAAACTGTGCCCCCCTATATTTACTGTGTCACATAATAGATGCTGATGTCGAAAGCCATTTGCAGTTGACTATTGTTCTCCTTGCCAGTCAAATGTTTCCTAAATGATGTCTCATTTTCCTCCTCTAACTTTGCCTTCCTACTCTTTCCTCTCTGGAAGCTTTTACCTGCACTTCTATGACCTTCACCCACTTATTCACTTACACACTGTCACTTGCTCAATTTTATGCTCTTTCAGAATACAAGCTAGGGTGGTGATTTCTACCCAATGGATGTGCAGTGAATGTTGCTGAAATGGCTAAAAAAAATAATAATCTAAAATCACCCAGGATTATGGTCTGCATGTGTTATGTTACCCTTGTCTAGATGTTTCTATCTACTTATCAGTGGTACCAATACCATGCTGCAGCACAGTCTTCTTGCTATTCATTTCTAGAGTGGGAAAATAAATTTTCTTTCCCAACTGATTCACATCAGAATTTTTCTAAGTTCTTAAGCTATTTTTCTTATCAATACAAAAACTCCCAAACTTTTTGAAAAAGATAGCTCAATAATTAAACAATGTTTTCATTTTCTGCTTCTGGAATTTTTGTATATAGCAAAATGGGAACTAAGGAGAAGGGTAGTGAAAGACATATTACATTTTTTTAAAAATCAAGCAATTCTGCATATTAAAAAGAAGAAACAAAACCCAGCTCAAAGTGATTCTTCATTTACAATTCATTGTTTCACATCAAAATCTCTACTGGGCTTTAGTCAACCATGTAACAATTCTAGATATTTTCTAAGGGTACCATTTATGGTCGTGTTTATCTGGAGACTCAGCTCCTTAGATTTTAATGAGTTCCTTCAAAGCATAATGCTATTCCAAAAAAATCAAAAGAACTTTGGCCTCTCCAGCTTCAGAGAAAAAAATGTAAACACTGTACATATGAAAGAATAAAACTGTCACAATTAAAATCTACCCGATCAAATTAAAAATGAAACCTTGAATTATTGCCTAGGGTATGATTGCTATGAGGTAGTTTATTCCATAAACCACTGAGAGAGAAAAATGGTATGAGTTTTCTCCATTTACTAAGTCACCACAATAAACCATTAAGGGCTTTTCGAAGAGCTATTCCCAGGACCCAGCCCTACTGCGCTTGTCACTGGGTGTTCCACACCAATCCACCACTTTACACTTGACCAAGAAAGATGCTTTAGTATTTAAAACCCAGCAAAAGTAAATATCACTGGAAATCATGATGGCATTTTGTAGTTAACAAACACACTAAAATAAATCACTTTGGCTGTTTATGGGAGCAAAAGCTCAAACAAGGACAGGCCCAGCTTAGAACCTTTGGCGTGGCTCTGTGGTGACAGGTGGTTTAATAATTTAAGGGGATCTGGGTGCACAGGAGGGTCAAGATGCATTACATTTGGCAAATATTTCTCAAGTGCTTGATACATGCCAGGCAGCATGTTTTGGCAATTTAGGTACATTAGTGAACAAATACAGTGGAAGAGTCCAGGGCTCCTGGGATGATGTTGGAGGATAATTCAAGCAAAGATGAAAGAAATCAGCAGTCTTTGCTCCATGGCAACAGGTTAAAGGAAGTGGAAAAGATTCAGGAATAATTTACTTCTGCTTCCTTCCACCTTTGTGGGACACCAACAGTACACATGTTCTGTCTTTGCAGACAGGGCCAAAGTGAGCAGGCTATAGCAGGAACACTTGCTGGCTCTTGAAGCCATCTGCTGGCCTGAACATCAGGGGTGCTATTAGTCCAGCAGTATTACTGCTGTTAAACGTCTTCATTCCTCATTTTCAGATTGGCTGAAATATATTTTCTTATTCTTTCTCCACAAATGGACTCCATATCTGAGATACCACATCAAAGTGCCTCTTCTTTTGTGTGAGGAGGCATCATGCTGTAGAAATAATTAATTTAGTCACTGCGTCACTTGGGCAAATGAACTTGGCTTACTCCTCTTGAAATGGTAGTGAGATTTAAACAAGCCAATGATGTATGTAATGAGTAGCCCATCCCTGGCACATAGACAGTGGTATTTGTGATATATAGAAAAGGAAATGGAAATCATATATAATTATGTGGATATACTGGGAGGGGTGGTTTCTTGCTTGATGACCTGGATGAATGCTTGACTCTTTGACTTGGCGTGCAAAGAGGCTTTAAGAAAATGTGATTTGCATCGGGGAATGAAGAGAACACAAAGCAAAGTTTGGCTTCTGACTTGGAATCCTCATCACAGCCTCTGACCCTTGCTCCCAGTAGTGCTCATTTGAAATTTCCCACGTGCACTAAGCTGGTCCCCAGTTCAGGCTGACAACTCAGTGGGGTGGGAACACACTGGCTTTCCCACGTCTCCACTGCACTCCGGACTTTTCATCAGCTTACAAGGGTGGTGTCTTCTCTTTCTTGCCCTTCTCCTAAGAAGGAGCCCTAGTAAGAATTGTTTAATATCAGCCCTTAGAAGAAGCTGACAGTTTTCTCCATTTGCTCTGAAGTTCTTACTAATCCCAAGAGCAATGATGAGTTTTCTCTGGAATTCCCAATATTAGTTACAGAAGCAACAACTCTCAGAACAATTCATGTATCAATGATTTAGTCAGTGAGAACTTTCTGGTTAGGATAATACCAATGACTTTGTCTAGATATTCATGATTCTTATCCTTGATTTCCAGTGCTCCCACAGAGTATCATTTTATGTTAGCCAGTTTTTCAATAGGTGTTGATATCAGAAGTGGAGGGTCATGACTTAAAGATACGGGAATATAAGCAGTATGGACACTGGACAAAATCCAAACATCAAAAATACATTTTTTTTCTAGTAATACAGAATTGCAGTATTTATTCAACAAATAATTACTGAGCACCCATCTTCTGCTATGTACTTTCTAGCTGTTGTGAATGTCAGTGAACAGAACAAACAAAAATCTCACCTGATGTAAATGACGAGTTGATGGGTGCAGCACACCAACATGGCACAAGTATACATATGTAACAAACCTGCACGTTATGCACATGTACCCTAGAACTTTAATTAAAAAAAAATCTCTGCCTTTATCAGGTTTGTATTTTATTAGGTTTCAATAAGCATAAAAATAAGTAAATTATATAGTGGGTTAAAAGGTAATAAATGCTATGGAATAAAAAGAAGAGCAGAGTAAGGACCTAGGAGTATGTATGTGTGGGATCAGGTCACAGCGTTATACACAGTGGGCAGAGTGGGCTTGATTTCCAAGAAAACACCCAAATATGCTTTGATAGAGCAGGCACCTTATCACCTTAATGTAATAATAATAGCAGAAATCTTTTTTTAATGCCTAGTGTATGTTAATTCTGTTCTAGGTGCCTTAAAATGTCATTTCTAATTCTTATAACAATCCTGTAAATTAGGTCATGTTGTTTCATCTTTTGGCTATGGAAATTAACTGGGGGGGCCCAAGATTACATACCAAATAAGTGGCTGAGCAGGGATTTGAATTTTGGTAGCTCATATTCCAATGCACATGGTCTTTCTACCATACCAGTGTTTCCCAAGATATGGTTTCCAAAGGTGTGGTTAGGAAACTACCAGAACTCTGTGGAGATCTTCACTAGAAAGTGCAGATTTCTGGGCCCCATCCCAGTGCTGCTCAATCTGACTCTCTGGAGTGCATCCTAGGAATCTGAATGTCTAAGTTTCCTTGCAACTCTGCTGCACACTCAAGTTTGAGAACCACCATTATAATCTACTGCCTTCGTATTTTGATACCTGTGGTCATGATATCTGCTATTATGATCTATTTCCAGCTCAAGGATTTCCAAACCAGTACCTGAAAAGCAAACAGCCAATGCAAAAGACTGTCCTAGCCAGACTCTTAAATTGTGTGTCAACCTCTGCATCTAGGTGCCTCTTCTGTATTACAGGACGAAGCCAGGTTCTTTTCTGCCCTTTTCATTAACTCAGAGAGTGGCCACTTGAAAGAGGCAGTCTCAGCATCAGGAAATGAAGGACGTTAGAACACTCAGAACAAATTTTGGGTCCCTGCCAGGCCTCTGTGAGCTTCTATAGCCCTTCCACCAGTTACTTTATGGAATCACTGCCTCCAGGTCTGTTCTGCCTTCCAGGACAAGCTCACAGCTACCTTTCCTAACAAGTCTTCCTTTCTAATGCTAATAGAAGTGACACCTCCCTTTCCGAGCTCCTAAACCCAAGGACTGTGAAACTGCACAATAACTAACTACTTTTAATCATCAGGCCCTGACTAGCTCATCCTTCTTTGTTTGGAATTATAATAATTCTGAAAACTTCTTTAAAAAGCCAAACAAAACAAAACAAAATAGCTATATACACGATTACATTTTTGTCCACCCATGCAGATCAGCTTTGCTGACCAACCACCAGCCTTGGTGTAGCCAACTAGTTTCTGAACTGCCAATATGCCAAGAGAATCCAAAATGTGATGAGATTAATTTTCTTCTGTGCTTTAAAAAAGGAAGGAAGGGAAGTCAGTGCTAGGGCATAGAACCATGCAGATTTTAGAACCAGAAGGGATCTTAGCTATTATTCATTCAAATCTAGTATTTGATAACTAAAGAAATAGAAACAGAGGAAGATGAGGTCATGTAGCCAATATATAACAGGGACAGGACGATAGTAAATTTTCTGGTTCCAGAGTCAGTTTCTTTTCATAGACCAAGGCTTGAGATATTTGTGTCCCTCTTCCTCCCACTGCACTGTTATTTTTCTGAATATATGATTACTATAATCCTTCTATAGAGATCAAGAATGATTATATTAATGGTTAACTTACTCCAAGAAAGGTATCCTTAATTTCTCCATGCCCAAATCTTTTCATACGTAAAAGGAGTAAGGCTCGGTAATATGGAAATCATATGTCACAGAACAACCATTGAGTCATTCATTAATTCAACCAATATTTATTGTGTTCCTACCATGTCCCAGGCACAGGGGTAATGCAGTAAAGAAAGTACTACAGATAGAAATGGACCCAAAAAATCATCCTGTCATGTAGTTTACATTCCTAGGGAGCAGGGAACATAAAACGAGAAATTTGTAAAACCCAGTGTTAACAGTGGTGAGTGCTAAGGGGAAAAAGCAGGGAAAGGAAATAGGGAGTGATGATGTGTGTGTGTGTGTGTGTATGTGTGCGATGGCGGGTGGAGGTGCATTTTAGACAAGGTGGCCAGGAAAGGCCCTATGAGAAGTAAAGATTGTAACTGGAGACCAAAAATATGAGAGAATGTCGACATCAATCCCTACAGAGAATGGCAAACAAAGATCAGATTTGAAAAGCTGGAAAAGGTAGAATACTGATGTTTTTATACTGTTGTTAGTAATTCAGGTGGCATGAAATGGAAAGAAAAGGTATGACACAATTAAAATGGCAGCAGCTGTATTTTCAAAGAAGCCAGGAAAAGTTTTGTTGGTATCTGAGTTGAAAAGAAATGCTCGATGATATGTGGTTTCATATAAAGGAGAATTTTACTTAGATAATAGAATTAACTTTGATGAGAAGTATTTTGTTAAAAAAAATCCAGAGAACATGAAGTAATGCCAAGACTACTTGGCAAGATGATATGTGACTTAAACTTGATGAAAATGTTGAAAAGTTCCGATATTTGATTCATCCAAATATGTAGTTATGAGGATTTAGGCTGAAGTGTAAATTTTATATAGAATCAATTATTAATTCAACATTTTTTGAGAGCTTAGCATATGCAACCCAGGGGCAATGCTTCAAAGACACAAACAGGAGATGTCCTTCTACCTTAGTGAACTTTTCATTTGCTCTTCCTCCTGGGCATCCAACCAGGACGCATTTCCAAGCCTCCCTTGAAGTTAAGTGTGGCTTGTGCATAAGTTCTGGCCAATGAAATTTGAGTGGACAAGATGGATGACCTTTCTGGGGTTGCCTGTAAAACCCTAAAAAATGTCAGAGCCTCGAAATACAAGGAGCTGGGATTCCTAAATCACCACCTGGAAGGTTGTCCACCTAACACCTGATTAAACTTTATGTCAGGGTGATATTTATTTCTGTGTTAAAGTACTGAGATTTGAGGCAGCACGTGTTACCCAACTAATATAATTATTAATTAACACTTGCATAAACTGCTACAGTTTTAACAATACTTTCACATATCAAATGATTCTGGTCACCACCCTGAGAATTACATCATCTTTTTGTTTTTCCCATTTCTAAAGCTAGAGTTGATGTTTAATGAGTATTGAATTACTTCGTTACAATCATGTAGGTAAGACACAGAGGGCAAATATTCTAAACCACTGGGTCTCAAATTTACAAAAAATAATTGGTATAAGACAAGCATGGACATAAATCTAATGCAAAGCACTTGATAAGTGTAGACAAATTACTAAAGAAATTTAAAAGAAGTAACTAGAATTCTTGGTTGAAGGAGCCACAAAAGGCTCTAGTGGAAAAGGCAGACTTTATAGCATTTGCAAATTGACAAGAGAAATGGGAGAAAAAACATGAAGGTTCCTGTAAATTTTGACATGCAATATTAGTGGTGAACAGAAATAGAAGAGAGTTGGCATTTGTTTTAATGTTTCAAGGGAAGTTGTAGCAAGCAATGCAGTTTGATGAAGGAAAACAGGAACTGGTAATTCAATACAAATCAAAAAAATATTTATTGAGTGCCTGCCAGATGGAGGGCTTTCCAAAAGTGTACAGAGGATATGGAGAGGAGATAACAAGGGTGCAGTCCTTGTTTTAAATGCATTTATACTCTACTAGGGGAAATGGTCATAAACAACTATACACAATGTTGGGTAAGATAAACATCAGTAAGGACAGTAATGGAGTTCAGGAGACAGAGAAGTGGCAGGGGAATGACAAAGGAAGGACAGGTGAAGCTTCGTGTAGGAGGTAAAATGTCAAGATTGACCTTGGAGGAGGTGAAACCACTGAGGATGCTTATGAATACATGAATTCATGAGGGACACAGAATTCCATAAAGAAGGGTTTTATTAACATCTTGAGCAAGGACACTGCTTTATAATTAAATGACTCCAAAATGTGACCATGGTTTAGAGGACAACAAAATGAAAATTATAATTTGGTATGTTTGTTTAAACATGGAATCACAAACTCGAAATGACATCAGAGTTGTGCAAATTTCTACTCCTGCTGAAACTGCCTGACTTCCAATGAATTCAGTAAGCAGCACTGCACCCCAGAGGGTGGTCTATTAGAATTTCATCCTGCCTCCAGAGGCAACCAGTAGGCAGTTTGCTACGATGTCTTGCCACAGAAGGGCCACCTACCATGAACAGGGCTTCATAATTTTCAATCATCTTTTGCACCACAGCGATGATGGCTGTGCTCTCCTCAGCCCGGGCTGAACTCTGGACTGAGAATTCTTTGTCTGATGACTTCTGCTTGTGCAGCAGGTTGGGTCCAAATATGGTGGCTAAGTTTAGAGATGTCATTTTATTCCCAGTGACCTATGAGAGAACAGAACACAAGGACTGTTGTTATGTTTGCCCTTCAAAATACTGGGTGATTCAGTAATCAAGGAAACCTTTTACTATCCATTTTTTTTTTTATCCTTCAAGGATACCATCATCTCTATTAGAATCCATGGAGGGCACCATGATTTTCCTTTTGCTTTCATATCTTGGATTGAACCGTATAGTTCAATGATCATCTCAATAGCATATTGAGTAAAAATTTGCAACTCTAAGTCGTTTATTGTAAAATGGGTACTATATAAAATTTCTATCCTGTTTGCACTTAAGAAATATTGACACCCATCCATCCATCTATTCATTTCTCCATCCATCAATCCATAATCTCACCACTGATCCATCCACTCAGCACCTATCAGAGGCTGGGCATTTTTCATATATTTTAATTATTTTAAAACTTTTCCAACCATGATTACAACACAGTCCTTATTTTAAAGGGCTCTCATTCTAGGGAGGAAATAAGCCTATCAATTACAGGTAATAAGTACAAAGTATAAAGCTCTCAACTCCAAAGGCACCAGGGTCACTACCACAGAGGCAGAAGCATTTGCACAAACTCTCAAAAGAAGAATAGAGTTTGCCAGGCTGAAAAGCAAAGGATCTTGGGTAGGGGGTAACTTTACAATGGAGAAAGCACCACACATGCAAAGACAGAAACATCTAAAATATGTCATGGAGCCCCAGGAAGCTCAGTGTGGTAGGGAGTTCTGCAGGAAAGACAGGCAAGGGCCAGGTGAGATGATCTTCGTGTGTCAGACCAAGGAATTCAAATTGTGATCTAAGGGCAAGAGGATTCTGAACAGAGTAGAATGGAAATGGAATCTGCATTTCAGGAAGAGCAATCTATGGAACAGGGGATGGGGGATGCAAGAAAGTAGGACTACCTGGGACATACCACAACAGTCTAGGCCACAGCAGCTAGTATCTGAACTAGGAAGGAAGAAGTAGGGATGAAGAGCAGCTTCCAGAGTTATGGAGGGGGTGAAGGGTGAGGAGGATAATGCAGAGGGTAAGGATCTTGTGTTTAAACAAATGAAAAAATGGAAGGACAGTTAAGTGAGGAACATGAAGGGCTGACAAGGGGTTCCTGGAGACTCTAGCACCCTTAAGGAGCAGCTGATGAAGGAGGCCAAGAATGGTTGAGAAGTTAGAAAAAAAGAAACCTCTGTCCAAGAAGAAATAACAGGGGTGTTTCAAGTGAGTTATCAACTGTGGCAGAGGGTCATCGAGATGTGACCCTTCCCTCCAGAATGGACTCTCTGATGGTTCTGATGTCCCAGCTAAGAGTCATGTCAGTGGTGTGGCAGGAATGAGCCACAGTTGCAGAAGTGGAAACAGTGAATGTAGACACTTTCTTCAAAAGATATCACAGAGAAGGAGGAAGAAGAAATATAGGAGGAGCTAAAGGGGAGTACAGGGTGAAGAAAGGGAACTATGTTTTAGCTTGAAGTATAAAAAATTACTCATATTCAATATATTAATAATTAGAAAGTACAGGTAAGCAAAAGGAAAAAAAATGCCCATAATTTCACCACTGCCAAGAATCAGCCATTCCAATGCCTTCCTGTGCACATATATACATGTACACCTGATATTTTCTTCTTTAAAACTGGGATCACATCCATATATTATTTTGTAATTTGCTTACTGTCTCTTAACAGTGTGTTACAATAATCTTTCCACTACGAAAATATCCTGTCTTCAGTCTTCATTGGCCCCTAGAATCCCACTGCATGAATAAACCATGATGTGTTTTAACCACAGTCAACTGATAGGCATTGATGTCGTCTTGAATTTTGTTATTATAAGCAATGGTACAAAAAATACCCTTGAAAAGACATTTCGTGAGCGTGGGTCAGCACTTTTTAGGAGTAAATTCCTACAAGTTGACTTGTTGTAATAAGGAATATGAACATTTTTAAAGGTTTGGGAATTTTTTCTACTTGTCTCTTTTTTCAGGTGAATGGGAGAGTCTGAGTAAGTTTCTCTAGGCTAGGGTTTCTCTACCTTGGCACTAGTGACATGTAAGGCCAGATCATTCTTTGCTGTGGGGGCTGTCCTGTGCATCACAGGATGTGGAACAGCACCCCTGGCCTCAGCCCACTAGATGCCAGGAGCCACCCCTACCCTCAACCTACAGTTGTGACAACCAGAATTATCTCTAGACATGGTCGCATGTCCCTTGTGGGGTAAAATTGCTCCTGGTTGAGAACCACTGGTCTGCATGAATTTTTATTTATCTTGCCAATATCAATTGAGTGTCAGGATCAGTATGGGAACTGTGTCTGCTTGGTGGGGATCTTTTGCCTGGGAAGATCTACACAGCCTTTGAGAAGCACCTGGGTGCCCAGCATAGAATTCAGGAGTCCTGATGAACAGCTGAAACAAAGCCCTCTGAGCCCCACTCTCATCCTGTGGAGTCACGAGTTGGTGGCTGCCCTGCCCTACAATCCCAGCATGGTGCACGAGTTGTATTATTTTTAGAAGGCAAGGCTGTTTTTAGGTGAATGATTGGCCACCAAGGCATATTATTTCATGTGATAAACACAATTTGAAAGAAAGTACCCTTTATGTAGGATCGTTCAATCATTTTTCTTTGTTTTATTTCATTGATAAGTTTTGTATTTCATTGATAAGTTTTCATTTTATTTTTCATTTCTTTTCCTGAAAATTCATGGTTAAGGTGAAAATCAAATACATGTCATTTTCAGATTCCTCCCTTTAGAACTCAGAAGTATTTGGAGTGTTTCCCCTTACCCCTTTAAAGTCATATTAGGGTTTTCTCATTTTTTAAAAAAACATTAACAAATGGAAGATTTTGTTTTCTTTTAAAAGAATGTTTCATACAAGAACAATCTAGAGCTCTGTTTCCGCTCTTTCCTTCTCCTGTTGCTATTCTGGGAATGGAATACAACCCATCTGTAAAACTGCACACAGATTCCAGCTGCAGACCAAGCTGCTTGGGGTTTGTTAACACTTTTGGGGTTTATTGTGTTTTATTGTTTTGTAACATGGAAAGGAGACTTGCTCCCAGGCAACATCCACCTTTTCTCCATGTGTTTCAGCATATATTTTTATATATACTATATGGTTGTATCTAGGTAATACAAGGTACCCTCGAGCCAGGCCATTACTTCATTTTTTAATTAGCTAGCAATTCAAGAAAACTTTTATCTTCACTAAATGAACATCCTAGGTTATTTCTAAACTTCATATGAATAGCTCATATCTGTTAAAAGTCTAGTATGTACAGGTGCCAGGCTAGGGGCTTTCCACTGGCCACTGCAATTCTTTCTCACTATAAGCTTAAGAAGCAGCTGCTGCTGTTGTCCCTATTTTATAGACAAGGGAAGTGATGCCCAAAGCTCAGAGCCAGGAGATGGTATAGCAAGAAGCAAAGCTGGTGGCCCCACTCTAGGCAGCCCTGCCCTCTTCATCCCATTGCTACATCTCTTCCCATTTCCTGTTGCTTGGCAGACCCAGCCATGGCATGGTGAAATGGGAAAACGAGCTTTAAAACAGGGCTGGATGAGGGTGAGGGGAGACACAGGTCTTGCTAAGTTTCAAAGCCAACCTACCATTTCCTAGAGGCATGTACCTCCTCAAAGATCAGTAATCATGGCCCTACAATGGTATTTGTAACTTCTTTTTTGCCTCATAGACCCTTTGAGAACTCAATGCCAGCTATGGACTCTCACCAAACAACTGCATATTCACACCACATTTTCCATGCAGTGCCAGGGGGTTCTTGAACTCTGAAAAACCACTGCTCAGAAGGTTTCAATTTTGTTCCTGCTATATTCTTTCTTGAAGAAATGCAATGTTTCTTACACTTGGGAATTTCTCTTTTCCCTAAGGAGCAAAGCAAATAGCAAACTAAACAAAATAGAAGAAAACAAAACAAACACAAGATAGCAAAACACCACAATTCAATATAATACTGCTATTTTTTCCCAAAAAAGCACTGATTGACTGGTCAACAATTTTTCTCATGCCCTTCTTTTAGACATCTTTAAGACCTCACCAGTGAATGATGCATTGAATTTTAAGCACATATCAAAGAGGAAATATTATGTTCATTTTGTAGATGAGGAAGCTAAGACCATCCCCCATCCCAACTCTGTTTTCCTTCCTCTTCCTCTCTTTCATAAAGACAAGTTATGCAGAAAGGTTCTGGCAGAACCTGTGTGAGCTTTCAAGCTTCTTGACAATCTGCTTCAGGTTTCATCTATGTTGCAATCCCCCCAAACAACACCCTAACAAATAGATGATACACACTAAAAAATAGGTAAGAGAAGAAGTTGAAAAATGTTGGGTTTTGACCATATTTTACAGTTTGATATTTAGCTTTACTCCAGTCTGCCCATTCAATATTCTCTACCTGCTCATGCCAAATCGACTAAAAAATAATAACTCTTCTCTTGATCCTCTCCCTCTACCCATGACTTCTAACAGAAGAGGTTTGGCTAACTCCCATCCCAATGCTGTGCTTATGTGGCCCATGTACTCAATCCCTACGCACCCTTTGATATGCATCTTAAATTTAACCTCCTCCTTGAAGCCATTCCTAACTTTTCTGGCCCATGCTCATCACTTCTCTGAATGTCTGCAATGACTCTGCAGTGCATTCCCTAATTCTATATTTACCTTGTGTCCTCACCTCCTCCACCTCTTAGATGCCATTGTATCGTGAGGCCAGTCATTAGAAAATCTCTGAGCAATAGTCACTGGTTTAAAGGAACTTAGGGTAGATGCTCAGGACATGTATGGTTCAAATCCCAAGGCCATTCTTTTATATTTATTTATTTATTTTTGAGATGGAGTCTCGCTCTGTTGCTCAGGCTGGAATGCAGTGGCATGATCTCGGCTCACTGCAAGTTCCGCCTCCCGGGTTCACGCCATTCTCCTGCCTCAGCCTCCTGAGTAGCTGGGACTAGAGGCACCCACCACCACGCCCAGCTAATTTTTTTTTTATTTTTTTTAGTAGAGATGGGGGTTTCACCGTGTTAGCCAGGATGGTCTCGATCTCCTGACCTCGTGATCCGCCCACCTAGGCCTCCCAGAGTGCTGGGATTACAGGTGTGAGCCACCGCGCCTGGCCCCCCCATCAAGGCCGTTCTTACATGGAAACGTTTATAACAGGAATTACTGTTGTCCATATTACTATTGATACAAAAGCCTCCTAACTCACTCTCCCCTTGTCTCTAGCCAATCTACAACATGGATTATATCACCCATTAGTTGAATCCTTCCAAGGATTCACAGCTTAAAAGAATCAACCGCCTGCCCTGCACAGAGGCATTCAGCACTTATGAACATGGCCCAATTTCCCACTGTCTCCCTCAGTACTTCACTGCTCTGTAGCCTTTACTATAGTTCACAATGGCTGTGAGAGCTGCCTGCTCTCCTGTCACTGCTAACGATTTCACGGAAGCAATGCTTTCCTTATATTTATCCTGCTGCTTTAATCTTTGGCTATTAGTCTTTCATTTTGATGCAATGTTTAGGTCAAGAGTGTCTAGAAACCCTTGTAAACCCTGGCTTCCTTCTACAACTTCACCATCACCAGGATAATTTCATATTCCTTACAGTAAACTAGGTCTCTCAACCACTCTTCAAGTCTGGTTGAAGAATTTTCATTCCTCAAGTTCAGATGAGGAGACCCAGGTATAGGAAAGTTAATAGATTTTCCCGACAACACATGGTCAGTGAATTAAAGAGCTATCAAGCACTCTCAACCAGGGGGTGATTTTGAACCCTTCCCCTGAGGGAAGACTTGGAAATGTTTGGAGATATTTTTGGTTGTCACAACTTGGTGGGAGAGGATATGTACTACTACTGGCATCTACTGGGTAGAGGCCGGGGATGCTGCTAAACATCCTTCAATGCACAGGACAGCCCCATGACAAAGAATTCCTAGCTCCAAATATCAATTGTGCAGAGGCTGAGAAACCCTGACCTAGACCCCAGTACAGTTTTTTTTTCTTATAATTCCTATTCTGTTAGACTGGCTCAGGTTCTATACACAGCTTGGACTTTGCTAGTAAGACTTTTTCTTTTCTCTTAGTTGTCTCAGGTTCTATACACAGCTTGGACTTTGCTAGTAAGGGGACCAACCAGACCCATTAACCAGTATAATGACATTGCCCTTCTTCAAGATCCTTTTCTATCATCCACTGGGATACGGTCCTAATAACTATGCAAATCTACAGTGACTATGGAGTCCATGGCACCTCCCCTAGAGTTGTGAAATGCACTAATATGCCACTTGTACAACCTTAAGTGGAAGCGCTCTGTGGGTTGCTACGTAAGTTACTTAGCCCCCCGGCCCTAAGTTTTCACTTCTGTAACATGGAGACAGTGATCTCTCTCTTGCCTGTTAAGAGGATTTGTATGTGTGTGTGTGTGTGTGTGTGTGTGTGTGTGTGTGTGTGTGTGTGTGTGTATTCCCTAGCACAAAGCCAGCTCATGGAAGGAGAGACATAAATTGTAGCTAATATTCCAGCATACTGTTTCATTTACACCTATCCAAGAATATTTTCTTCTTTTTGGCATAGGCAAGGGAGATTTGTTCAGCATTTGAATAGAAAGAATGTCTGAAAATGATTCTAAAAGGGCAATAATGAGTTCAATTGGACATTTTGCTTTCTTCAATGCCTTCTTAATTACCTGAGACCCAATTTTCTCCTTCTCACATAGTACTTAAGAAATGTCAGAGAAGTGACTGAAGTACCTTTAAACACAGAGCTCTGCTTTCCCCAAGCAATTAGGCAGATAATGCTTACAGCTTCTGTTATAACTATAGTTGATAAAGGCTGGCATCCAAATGAGTAATAAAACTACTTAACAATTATGAGAATTATAGTATGCCCATCAAAGAGCTGTGTATGCTGAAATAAGGTGTCAGTGCCATATTATGAAACCTGAAGCCATCTGGGGCTTCACTAATTATAACTGCTATAGAGATAAATGGCTAAGTCAGGAGAGTTCCATTCTCACACCCATAAGGAGGGGGACAAGAAGAAATGCAGAATTGCCTTTCTGGATTAGAGTGAAAAAATTATATATAACCACGTTATTTATTTATTTATTTAGTTATTTTTTATTATACTTTAAGTTCTAGGGTACATGTGCACAACGTGCAGGTTTGTTACATATGTATACATGTGCCATGTTGGTGTGCTGCACCCATTAACTCATCATTTACATTAGGTATATCTCCTAATGTTATCCCTCTCCCCTCCCCCCACCCCACGACAGGCCCCGGTGTGTGATGTTCCCCTTCCTGTGTCCAAGTGTTCTCGTTATAACCACGTTCTTTGGGAAAGAAATTTGACAAACACAGAATTGAAGCCACAGTGCAGCTGAGCTTTGTTTTACAAGGATTTACAAAAAAGTTCCTGTGGTTAAGTAAGTTTGGAATGCCTCTGGCCCCTTGTTAATTTACAGTGCATGTTAGCTTATTAAAGAGTCTAAAATCTCCTGAGGCATCCGAGGTCAGGGAGAGGTATAACTGCGTGGTATCAAAGAGGGAAGGGGGTGTCTCTTGTTAAGGTGAAGATTAAATAGGTTGGCTATTAGTAAGCAACTTAAAATTGAAGCCAGCATCTCATTTCTCCGAGGGTGAAACAACAACAAAAAATCTTGAAATATGAGTGTAATCAAAGAGAACCAGAACCCAAGATCTTAGATTTGGTGGCGGGGCACACTGGGGCCTGACTGGGGATCAGATCCAACAAGAACATTTCTAAAGAGTCTGTGGGACTATGTACAACCTGCTTTGAGCAGTTGATACCATGTGACATCAAGACACAATGGCAATGGTCAGCAGATGAGACCTAGTTTCCTCCACACCTGGTTTGGAAGCAGAACTGACCGTCCCTTGCATTGAGCAAGTCCCTGTTTTTGGGGGAAGGTTTAAGAAAGGAAAGGATCCCTCAAAAGGGAGATACTAGACTTCTTGCTCTTAGTACAGATGGGAGCTCCCGGGACAAACTGGAAAAATAAAGAGGTGACATCATATTTGGGCTTCAAGTTATAGCAGCAGGTAAATCAATTACAAGGATAACAATCTCCTCCCACCCCCATCATTCTACTTTTACATGGTTGCAAGCACTTCTGTAGTGCATTGTTTTTCTTCTTTACAAATGGAAGTCCAGTCTTGAGTAAAGCCTCATCATGGAAAATGACAGCCTCATTTGGAAGTATACTCGAAACTTATAAGGAGACTCATGGCCCGTGCACTCTTAGGAACTGTCCCTCCAGAGAAGGCCCTGCATTAGTCTCTTCCTACAGAGACAGCTAGGTTGGAGAAGGGGAGATGTCATTACCTCCAGGCAAAATGTTTGGCCATTTTGGTGGTATGCCCTTTTAAAATAGGGGAGAGGAAGAGTCACAGTGTCTATGGCAGCAAAGGCGTCTTACCTCTTGCCCGTCTTTGCTGATGTTGTCATCGGCATGCCTGGCAACGATGGAGAGGAACTGTAGGAGGCGGTGGAGGGTGTCACAATTGCAGGGAGGTAGAAGGTATATGAGGAGCTGCAAGGTGCCCAGCTGTTCCTCTGGCTCCAATACTAAGCAAGGCAAAAAGAGGTACTCAAATAAAAGGGGAGCTCATACCATTCAGGCACAGAGGAAAGGCCTCCTCTCAATTGTCTTAAGAAAGGGATTATCAAGGCAAGTCCCATTTCATGCCTTCACTCATTTGCCCATTGCTTTAGCAATTTACCAGCAAGATTCTATGAAATATATAAAGCCAAATTAGACCTGGAGAAGTGTAATATCTAGAAAAATAACTGTAATCCAGGTTAAAATAAAAGGTAACTCAATTTCCCTTACTTTCTTCTCCCCCCTTCCCTGGCATTACTCATCACCTAGTTTAAGGATTCCAGTCTTCCATTTTTGGTAAATATTTATTAACAATGGCTGAAAATTGGTGAACATTCTGAAATTTGAGTTTATAATGAATTTAAGGCTCTTTTCTGTTGAGCAATTCACAAGAGACAGATATTTTGTTGGCAATAACCATGATACAGCAAAGACAATGTATTCTCTCTCTGTTGTGATCCTATTGGAATTGTAGCATTGGAGGAAGAAATGTATGGAGGCTGACCCAGGTTTGGCCTATCTCTCCTCTACCTCCTCCTTTTTTTTCTTCTTCATAGGATCTGTAGCTACAGCCCAGAAGCAGCTATGTTGAAAACCCTGGCACTGGGCTATGACATCTTGCTTCCCCTGGAATGTTGCTTTCCTCCTTTCTCACTCTGGGTTCCCATAGTTCCCTCCTTCTTCGCACTAGAAACACAAGCTCATTTTTAGGCACAGACTCAATGTGAACTCTTGTTGGTACTCTAAGCACTAACTCATGGCACTTTCTACTTTTCTTGGGTCATTTGAAAGTATCTCAAATTCTTCTTGGTTATTTCCATTTGTTTTACTGCAACTTTCTTCTTGCTAATTATTCCCAGGGTAAATCTGAGAAATTCCCCCAAATAGCTCACTCTTTAGAGATTGATAAATAAGGACAAAAAATTATCAGGAAAGATATGCATAAAGTTATGATGAACGAGTTGGACATCTTAGTATTCCAGGGCCACTTTCCCACATATGACTGTATTACGCACAGAGAGTGTTGATGAAAGCTGTGTACAGCTCCCTGGTGAGAAGGGGGTCCGGCATGTCCCTCAGGAACTCTTTGAGCAAGGCTGCCACATCATGAACACTGTGCTCCTCCTCCAGAGAGACATCAATCCCACGGTCAAATTCCTCACGTAACTGGAAAAACAACGGTTCGAGTGGCAGTCACGTAACACCATACCTCAATGTGCAGTGCCCAGCAAAAGAAGTGCTGTGACATGTAGTATCTGGAGTTAAGTCTGCACAGACCCCAAGAAGGAGAAGCAAACAACATCCTCACCTTGATCTGCTGAGTTTACACAGTCCAGTTACGAATATATATATATGTGTATATGTGTATATATGTATATATATATATAAGCACTAAATAAAACCATCTGTGGATTTATTGTTAATGATGTATGCAGAATGGCTTAGTAATGACAACCAGGTTAGGAGGAACACCTAAGAGGTGGAAGACAATTTAGGTCAACTATAAATGTGGGAGGGAGGAATTAATCTATTACACAGCGTTTCTGTGTGTCACCAATTCTGCCATGTTTGAATGTTGATATTTTACTGAATCACTCAGCAAGAAAGCAAAGAGACTTTTTTTCCTGCACAAATGAAATTAAGAGCCCTGATAAGAGATTTATGACTAAGACTTAAAAGATGACAATAACTAAATAAAAGCTGTCTTAGATTTGTCAAAGGAGTCTTATTAACAATTACCAGAAGGATTTCCTGCCTTAATCATTATATTAGGTCTATTATCACTTACAGCAGCAAGAAAACACAGTGGCAAGAGAGTAATAACTCCACACCCTACTTTTATCTGTAGCATCTCAACTTTTCTTATGCATTGTTCTCTGCTGTAGAAATAATTATGTAAGTTCATAAACCTACACTATGCAACAAACTTCTCTAAGAGTTTGTTTTTCAATCTTTCATCCATCCATTAATTCAACAAAGATTACTACACATTTCCTGTGTCAGACCCTGTTACAAGCCCACAAAATACACTAGTGAATAAAGAGGCAAAGTCCATCTAGAGAAACAAGGTGATAAGCAGGTAATCCAACAAATAATTCACTCTTAACATTGTGGTTAGTGATCTAAGGAAAAAGTGCAGGGTGCATAAGGGGTTATATAATAAAGTAAAATGATGAGTGAGTTAGGGCATATTTCATACTTGAAATCTACTTCTAAGTAAACACTGATTATATTTTTATTGGGTAATCCTTAAATACAACTCCATGCAAAGGTTTCCCCTTTAATGGATCCAGATATAACTGATGAGTAATTTCTGGCACTCGCTACCTGTCCACCTGATGAGAATGAATACCCATCACTGTCCTGAACTACTCATTGATTCCAGACAACACGCCATCAGCGTGTGTCAGGCAGCCAAAACAAAGAAGGCTTCCACTGGCACTCCTCCAACTTGTGATCATTCAAACACACCATGCTTCTTTTCCGACCATACATGCAGGCAGAAAGAATGGAACATGCAAAGAGCTTGGCCTATGAAGTTAATGGTGACTGGTTAAATTGTGTAATCTTGAATTATGTTTCTTAATCTCTCTAAGCCTTGACAGAAGTGGGTCAAAGAGGCTACTGTCACAGCGGTTGGCAGATTCAATGAGATAATATTTGTAAAAATATTCTGCAATCCTGCACAGGTGAGAGGCCTATGAAATATTACCATACTATCTTCCTGCAAGTTCTGTTATGAAACATTAAATGTTGATCCATTTAATGTTGTTTCTTGTGTGACTATTAAGAATAAAAACCAACCAACCAATCAGAAAACATATTTCCATTGAAAGCCTTTTTTGTCTTGACAAAAAAAGATAGATGAAGTATTTATTTCAATTACTTTCAATAATATGAACAAATATCATTTCTTCAGCTTCTTCCAACTAAAATTTGTTTTCATTTGAATTCATTTTTGAGTTGCTGAGTTCCTTATTTCCTTCCATTGAAAACAACAGGAAGAAAATAATGCTTTAATTTTCCTTCACCAACAAATGAACTCTTTTCCCAAAGGATGGTTTGCCTTTTATGAAGCCATCATGAACACAAATACCTGCCTCATCACAGGAACCTATTGTTGAAGGTCTAATATCAAACTTCAGTTGCAGGAATGTTGCACAGGGCTGAAGGAAACAAAGGAGCACAGTCCCTATGTGAAAAGCAAACTGGGGGTCAATGGTTCTATGGAAACTTCATAAGAATTATTTATTTTTGATAAAGTAAAGCTATAAAAATAGCATCTTATGTGAAGGGAATGTTAATGGCATTTTTCATATCACATTTTAGTAAAAATGGGTGCTACATGCAATTTTTTATCATTTATTGATTGGTCACTCTGAATTTCCTGCTTTTGCAATTTTCAATAAGATGTTTATAAATTAGTTTTGTTTGGCTGCACATGGCACAGATACATCCAGACGTTTTGCTTTCAAGTGTTTGATCCTAACTGTAACAACATTTCTGAGTTGTTGCCTTTTACCTCCTGGAATTCAATTATATTATAATAACTTGGAGGGTAAAAAAAAAAAAAAAAAAAAAAGATCAAATGGAATTTGTATAAACTTGAACTTTGCAAAAGGTAATTCAACTGAAAGTCATGTGAAACAAAATATAATCTTTACTTTTCACTTACTTGTCTCACTCTCTTTTTTGAGCTTCCAACTCGGAATATCCCCACTGTCTGGAGGCCTGCAAATAAGCAAACAAAATCAACAGTCTTGTTTTATGACTTGAGACTCTGGAGGAAATCAAAATAGAGAGCAGAATGCCAGCACAGTGCCATAACATGCAGGGCAATAGTAACTTGACAGCATACAGTAACACTTCTTTCATCTCACACTATTTCTATTTTCCAGATACTTAAAGGTCAGCCCTTTACGCACCAGAATTTTACGTTAAATGTTTCTGATCAAATATTTTTCATGTGATATTTTATATTTCTAATCTTCTACTTATCAGAGAAAATGAGCTTTTTTTTCATTATTCAGAATTATTACCTAAACACACATTTTACAGGGATTCTAGCTCTTTACCAATTTCTAAAAGATATTTCTCGTTTGTCTGATCATAATTAAAGTGTGCTTCTTAAAGAAAATCTGGAAAATGCAGAAAAATGTAAAAATAATATACTTTTAGAAATACCTGATGTAGAAATAATCACTCTTACTTTTCTTTTTCTCCTCCCTTCCTCCCTTCCTCCCTCCCTCCCTCCCTTCCTTCCTTCCTTCCTTCCTTCCTTCCTTCCTTCCTTCCTTTTTTTTTTTGAGAGAGGGTCTCACTTTGTTGTCCAGGCTGGAATACAGTGGCGTGATTATGGCTCACTGCAGCCTTGACCTCCTGGGCTCCAGTGATTCTCCCACCTTGGTGTCCAGAGTAGCTGGTACTACCAGCACATGCCTCCATGCCTCCATGCCTCCATGCCTGACTAATTTTTGTATTTTTTGGAGAGACAGGGTTTTGCCATGTTGCCCAGGCTCAAGCTCAACTCCTGGGCTGAAGTGATCCACCTGCCTCGACATCCCAAATTGCTGAGATTACAGGTGTGAGTCACCGTGCCTAGCTAATCTTTCATTTTTTAAAATTCAGCCTTTTCTACATGAATGTAGGTATTTTTACATAGTTGAGATAACGCTGCATATATATATATAGATATAGATATAGATATATAATATCTATTGACAGAATGTTACTCCCTTCCCTCACTATCATGTCACATGAATTTTCACTCATGCTATTAACAATTCCTTGGAAATGTCACTTAAAAGGGATAAAAGACTACCAGTTTGGTATAGTGTATATTGCTCAGGTGGTGGGTGCACCAAAATCTCACAAACCACCACTAAAGAACTTACTCGTGTAACCAAATACCACCTGTTCCCCCAAAATCTATGGAAATATAAAAAAGATGCAAAATATTCTATTGTATGAATGGGCCATAATTTACTCCATATTCCCCTCTGAATGGTGCACAGGTCCCCAAAATATACATGCTTATTTTGCTATTATAAATGACCCTATTGTGAACAACTCTGTGCACATGTTTTTGTTCACATTTCTGATTGCTTTTACTAGGATCATGTCCTAGATGTGAAAAATACAGTGTCAGTGCTGAGGTTGAGAAACTCAGTTCTAAAAAATTAGGTCTCTTAAAAACACAAGTAATTTCACTATAATATACTATAAATGTCAACAATAGTTCCTTAATGCATTACATTTCCAGTCAACATCCACATAAGGGTCACACACTGTGATACAGTCGATGTGCCTTTTAGTCTCTTAATCTGTGTTTCCTCCCTCTGTTTCCCTTTTCCTTATAATTGGTTTGGTGAAGAAATCTCAGCTATTTCCTACTGTAGATCTTCATATTGTTTGGATTTGGACACTCCATGGTGTCATTTGTATGTTCTTCTCTCCCCTTTATTTTCTGTAAAGAGATAGCTAGAGCCAGAGATTACTCTGATTGCGGTGTGATTTTATAGGGCAAGAATACTTCACAAAAAGTATTGTGTACTTCCTTTGGGAGCATGAAATATGTCTGAATGGTTCTCCTTTTTCTATGCCGGTCATTAATCATTGCCATTGATGAGCATCGTGTATATTCTTTCACTGGTGGCTCATTTTATCTTCATTTGGGACAATCAATTATGAGAGTGATGGGATATTGGAGCTGCTAACAGCCATTTGAAGCCACATGAAGAGAGCTGGTCTGAGAGTAAAGCCAGCAGAGGACACTCATGACATCATTTGAATCCTGGATCCAGCTGTGCCTAAATCTAGATCAGTCTCCCAGTATATAAAGATTGTTGGGGGGCGGAGCAAGATGGCCGAATAGGAGCAGCTCCAGTCTCCAACTCCCAGCGCGAGCGACACAGAAGACCGGTGATTTCTGCATTTTCAACTGAGCTACTGGGTTCATCTCACTGGGGAGTGCCGGACGATCGGTGCTGGTCAGCTGCTGCAGCCCGACCAGCGAGAGCTGAAGCAGGGCGAGGCATTGCCTCACCTGGGAAGCGCAAGGGGGAAGGGAGTCCCTTTTCCTAGCCAGGGGAACTGAGACACACAACACCTGGAAAATCGGGTAACTCCCACCCCAATACTGCGCTTTAAGCAAACAGGCACACCAGGAGATCATATCCCACACCTGGCCGGGAGGGTTCAACACCCACGGAGCCTCCCTCATTGCTAGTGCAGCAGTCTGTGATCTACCGGCAAGGCAGCAGTGAGGCTGGGGGAGGGGCGCCCGCCATTGCTGAGGCTTAAGTAGGTAAACAAAGCTGCTGGGAAGCTCGAACTGGGTGGAGCTCACAGCAGCTCAAGGAAACCTGCCTGTCTTTGTAGAATCCACCTCTGGGGACAGGGCACAGTAAACTAAACAAACGCAGCAGACACCTCTGCAGACGCAAACGACTCTGTCTGACAGCTTTGAAGAGAGCAGTGGATCTCCCAACACGGAGGTTGAGATCTGAGAAGGGACAGACTGCCTGCTCAAGTGGGTCCCTGACCCCTGAGTAGCCTAACTGGGAGACATCCCCCACTAGGGGCAGTCTGACACCCCACACCTCACAGGGAGGAGTACACCCCTGAGAGGAAGCTTCCAAAGCAAGAATCAGACAGGTACACTCGCTGTTCAGAAATATTCTATCTTCTGCAGCCTCTGCTGCTGATACCCAGGCAAACAGGGTCTGAAGTGGACCTCAAGCAATCTCCAACAGACCTACAGGTGAGGGTCCTGACTGTTAGAAGGAAAACTATCAAACAGGAAGGACACCTACACCAAAACCCCATCAGTACATCACCATCATCAAAGACCAGAGGCAGATAAAACCACAAAGATGGGGAAAAAGCAGGGCAGAAAAGCTGGAAATTCAAAAAATAAGAGTGCATCTCCCCCGGCAAAGGAGCGCAGCTCATCGCCAGCAACGGATCAAAGCTGGACGGAGAATGACTTTGACGAGATGAGAGAAGAAGGCTTCAGTCCATCAAATTTCTCAGAGCTAAAGGAGGAATTACGTACCCAGCGCAAAGAAACTAAAAATCTTGAAAAAAAAGTGGAAGAATTGATGGCTAGAGTAATTAATGCAGAGAAGGTCCTAAACGAAATGAAAGAGATGAAAACCATGACACGAGAAATACGTGACAAATGCACAAGCTTCAGTAACCGACTCGATCAACTGGAAGAAAGAGTATCTGCGATTGAGGATCAAATGAATGAAATGAAGCGAGAAGAGAAACCAAAAGAAAAAAGAAGAAAAAGAAATGAACAAAGCCTGCAAGAAGTATGGGATTATGTAAAAAGACCAAATCTACGTCTGATTGGGGTGCCTGAAAGTGAGGGGGAAAATGGAACCAAGTTGGAAAACACTCTTCAGGATATCATCCAGGAGAACTTCCCCAACCTAGTAGGGCAGGCCAACATTCAAATCCAGGAAATACAGAGAACGCCACAAAGATACTCCTCGAGAAGAGCAACTCCAAGACACATAATTGCCAGATTCACCAAAGTTGAAATGAAGGAAAAAATCTTAAGGGCAGCCAGAGAGAAAGGGCGGGTTACCCACAAAGGGAAGCCCATCAGACTAACAGCAGATCTCTCAGCAGAAACTCTACAAGCCAGAAGAGAGTGGGGGCCAATATTCAACGTTCTTAAAGAAAAGAATTTTCAACCCAGAATTTCATATCCAGCCAAACTAAGTTTCATAAGTGAAGGAGAAATAAAATCCTTTACAGATAAGCAAATGCTTAGAGATTTTGTCACCACTAGGCCTGCCTTACAAGAGACCCTGAAGGAAGCACTAAACATGGAAAGGAACAACCGGTACCAGCCATTGCAAAAACATGCCAAAATGTAAAGACCATCGAGGCTGGGAAGAAACTGCATCAACTAACGAGCAAAATAACCAGTTAATATCATAATGGCAGGATCAGGTTCACACATAACAATCTTAACCTTAAATGTAAATGGACTAAATGCTCCAATTAAAAGACACAGACTGGCAAACTGGATAAAGAGTCAAGACCCATCAGTCTGCTGTATTCAGGAGACCCATCTCACACGCAGAGACATACATAGGCTCAAAATAAAGGGATGGAGGAAGATTTACCAAGCAAATGGAGAACAAAAAAAAGCGGGGGTTGCAATACTAGTCTCTGATAAAACAGACTTTAAACTATCAAAGATCAAAAGAGACAAAGAAGGCCATTACATAATGGTAAAGGGATCAATTCAACAGGAAGAGCTAACTATCCTAAATATATATGCACCCAATACAGGAGCACCCAGATTCATAAAGCAAGTCCTTAGAGACTTACAAAGAGACTTAGACTCCCATACAATAATAATGGGAGACTTCAACACTCCACTGTCAACATTAGACAGATCAACGAGACAGAAAGTTAACAAGGATATCCAGGAATTGAACTCATCTCTGCAGCAAGCAGACCTAATAGACATCTATAGAACTCTCTACCCCAAATCAACAGAATATACATTCTTCTCAGCACCACATCATACTCCAAAATTGACCACGTAATTGGAAGTAAAGCACTCCTCAGCAAATGTACAAGAACAGAAATTATAACAAACTGTCTCTCAGACCACAGTGCAATCAAACTAGAACTCAGGACTAAGAAACTCAATCAAAACCGCTCAACTACATGGAAACTGAACAACCTGCTCCTGAATGACTACTGGGTACATAACGAAATGAAGGCAGAAATAAAGATGTTCTTTGAAACCAATGAGAACAAAGATACAACATACCAGAATCTCTGGGACACATTTAAAGCAGTGTGTAGAGGGAAATTTATAGCACTAAATGCCCACAAGAGAAAGCAGGAAAGATCTAAAATTGACACTCTAACATCGCAATTAAAAGAACTAGAGAAGCAAGAGCAAACACATTCGAAAGCTAGCAGAAGGCAAGAAATAACTAAGATCAGAGCAGAACTGAAGGAGATAGAGACACAAAAAACCCTCCAAAAAATCAATGAATCCAGGAGTTGGTTTTTTGAAAAGATCAACAAAATTGACAGACCACTAGCCAGACTAATAAAGAAGAAAAGAGAGAAGAATCAAATCGACGCAATTAAAAATGATAAAGGGGATATCACCACCGACCCCACAGAAATACAAACTACCATCAGAGAATACTATAAACACCTCTATGCAAATAAACTGGAAAATCTAGAAGAAATGGATAACTTCCTGGACACTTACACTCTTCCAAGACTAAACCAGGAAGAAGTTGAATCCCGGAATAAACCAATAGCAGGCTCTGAAATTGAGGCAACAATTAATAGCCTACCAACCAAAAAAAGTCCAGGACCAGATGGATTCACAGCTGAATTCTACCAGAGGTACAAGGAGGAGTTGGTACCATTCCTTCTGAAACTATTCCAATCAATAGAAAAAGAGGGAATCCTCCCTAACTCATTTTATGAGGCCAACATCATCCTGATACCAAAGCCTGGCAGAGACACAACAAAAAAAGAGAATTTTAGACCAATATCCCTGATGAACATCGATGCAAAAATCCTCAATAAAATACTGGCAAACCGGATTCAGCAACACATCAAAAAGCTTATCCACCATGATCAAGTGGGCTTCATCCCTGGGATGCAAGGCTGGTTCAACATTCGCAAATTAATAAACATAATCCAGCATATAAACAGAACCAAAGACAAGAACCACATGATTATCTCAATAGATGCAGAAAAGGCTTTTGACAAAATTCAACAGCCCTTCATGCTAAAAACGCTCAATAAATTCGGTATTGATGGAACGTACCTCAAAATAATAAGAGCTATTTATGACACACCCACAGCCAATATCATACTGAATGGGCAAAAACTGGAAAAATTCCCTTTGAAAACTGGCACAAGACAGGGATGCCCTCTCTCACCACTCCTATTCAACATAGTGTTGGAAGTTCTGGCTAGGGCAATCAGGCAAGAGAAAGAAATCAAGGGTATTCAGTTAGGAAAAGAAGAAGTCAAATTGTCCCTGTTTGCAGATGACATGATTGTATATTTAGAAAACCCCATTGTCTCAGCCCAAAATCTCCTTAAGCTGATAAGCAACTTCAGCAAAGTCTCAGGATACAAAATTAATGTGCAAAAATCACAAGCATTCTTATACACCAGTAACAGACAAACAGACAGCCAAATCAGGAATGAACTTCCATTCACAATTGCTTCAAAGAGAATCAAATACCTAGGAATCCAACTTACAAGGGATGTAAAGGACCTCTTCAAGGAGAACTACAAACCACTGCTCAGTGAAATAAAAGAGGACACAAACAAATGGAAGAACATACCATGCTCATGGATAGGAAGAATCAATATCGTGAAAATGGCCATACTGCCCAAGGTAATTTATAGATTCAATGCCATCCCCATCAAGCTACCAATGAGTTTCTTCACAGAATTGGAAAAAACTGCTTTAAAGTTCATATGGAACCAAAAAAGAGCCCGCATCTCCAAGACAATCCTAAGTCAAAAGAACAAAGCTGGAGGCATCACGCTACCTGACTTCAAACTATACTACAAGGCTACAGTAACCAAAACAGCATGGTACTGGTACCAAAACAGAGATATAGACCAATGGAACAGAACAGAGTCCTCAGAAATAATACCACACATCTACAGCCATCTGATCTTTGACAAACCTGAGAGAAACAAGAAATGGGGAAAGGATTCCCTATTTAATAAATGGTGCTGGGAAAATTGGCTAGCCATAAGTAGAAAGCTGAAACTGGATCCTTTCCTTACTCCTTATACGAAAATTAATTCAAGATGGATTAGAGACTTAAATGTTAGACCTAATACCATAAAAATCCTAGAGGAAAACCTAGGTAGTACCATTCAGGACATAGGCATGGGCAAAGACTTCATGTCTAAAACACCAAAAGCAACGGCAGCAAAAGCCAAAATTGACAAATGGGATCTCATTAAACTAAAGAGCTTCTGCACAGCAAAAGAAACTACCATCAGAGTGAACAGGCAACCTACAGAATGGGAGAAAATTTTTGCAATCTACTCATCTGACAAAGGGCTAATATCCAGAACCTACAAAGAACTCAAACAAATTTACAAGAAAAAAAAACAAACAAACAACCCCATCAAAAAGTGGGCAAAGGATATGAACAGACATTTCTCAAAAGAAGACATTCATACAGCCAACAGACACATGAAAAAATGCTCATCATCACTGGCCATCAGAGAAATGCAAATCAAAACCACAATGAGATACCATCTCACACCAGTTAGAATGGCAATCATTAAAAAGTCAGGAAACAACAGGTGCTGGAGAGGATGTGGAGAAATAGGAACACTTTTACACTGTTGGTGGGATTGTAAACTAGTTCAACCATTATGGAAAACAGTATAGCAATTCCTCAAGGATCTAGAACTAGATGTACCATATGACCCAGCCATCCCATTACTGGGTATATACCCAAAGGATTATAAATTATGCTGCTATAAAGACACATGCACACGTATGTTTATTGCAGCACTATTCACAATAGCAAAGACTTGGAATCAACCCAAATGTCCATCAGTGACAGATTGGATTAAGAAAATGTGGCACATATACACCATGGAATACTATGCAGCCATAAAAAAGGATGAGTTTGAGTCCTTTGTAGGGACTTGGATGCAGCTGGAATCCATCATTCTTAGCAAACTATCACAAGAACAGAAAACCAAACACCGCATGTTCTCACTCATAGGTGGGAACTGAACAATGAGATCACTCGGACTCAGGAAGGGGAACATCACACACCGGGGCCTATCATGGGGAGGGGGGAGGGATTGCATTGGGAGTTATACCTGATGTAAATGACGAGTTGATGGGTGCAGCACACCAACATGGCACAAGTATACATATGTAACAAACCTGCACGTTATGCACATGTACCCTACAACTTAAAGTATAATAATAATAAATAAATTTAAAAAAAAAAATTAAAAAAAAAAAGAAATAAGCCAAGTATGAAGAACAAGAAAAGAACAATAAAAAAAAAAATTCTGCTCTGGAGCAGTTGCTAATCTAATGAGGGAGAAAGAATTATCATTAATAAAAGACCCATTCAGACATAATACAAAAGGAGTATCATGACAAGAGTATAACTAGTAACAACCTTCCTTATGAAGCAATATACATGCATATTGAAACATTAAGACTAGGTAAAAGATTTATTTCCAGAATCAAGTTTCACAAAAATAGGGTGTTTTAATCAGAATTTTGCAGAATAATTTTGTAACTTAGAGACTATATATGAGGCAGAAAATGAGCCAGCTTCAAGTCAAACATCTTATCAAGGACCTAATATGTACAGAGCATAAACATGTATTAAATAAAAGTTGTTTTTCTGATTAATAAAAAAAAAAATTGTTGTTATTTGGGGGAGGTCACTTTGCTTAATCTAGTTTTATCTGGGTTCCTTTCTCTTGCCACTGAAAAATTTATGACTAGTACAATATATAATTAAATCAGAAAGAATTGTATTTTTTAGATACGGAATTGGGGTCTTGCTATATTACCCTGGCTGGTCTCAAACTCCCAGGCTCAAGTGATCTTCTTGCCTTGGCCTCCCAAAGTGTTGGGATTACAGGCTTGAGCCACAGTGCCCAGCCTTAAATCTTTGTAACATTATTTCTTTACATCCAGAAACAAAGTAAACATCTCAATTTCTTTTAGTTCTGTTTTCTATCTCTTGGTAGAAAGAGAATAGTCCCACCTGTGTAGAAAATGTCCTTATGTGATATCATGCTGCTGTAGAAATTTCAATTATTCAGAAACCATGTGAAAATAAAAAAATACATGCAGCCAAAATTAAAATTACTGCGACCTGCTATTAAAGTTTTCTATTTCATACATAGAAGATTCATTCGGTTCATTCAGAGTCTATTTCTCTCTCTATAATAATATATGCCAGGCACTATTCTAAGTACTGTATGCACATTAATTAATTGAATCATTGCACTACTTTTGAGGTGGGTACTTATGTTCATTTTGCAGATGAAGAAATATAATTCTGTATTTTATTTTAAATAGTGTGATTATCCTGTTTTCAAGCTCCCAAAGTGATAGAAGCAATAAATTAGGCAATTTCATTATTGTGCAAACATCATAGAGTGTACATACACAATCCTAGATGGTATAGCCTACTATACACCTAGGCTATATAGTAGAGCCTACTGCTCCTACACTACTAACCTGTATAGCATGTGACTGTGCTGAATACTACAGGCAACTGTAACAAAATCTTAGGTATTTGTGTATCTAAATATAGAAAAGGTACAGTAAAAATACAGTATTATAACCTTATGCAATCCCCATTGCCTATGCAGTCCATCACTGAGGGAAATGTCATTATGTGGTGCATGACAGTGTGTGTGTGTTTGTGTGTAGAGAAAGAGACGTACGTTCAAGGTACATAGGTAATACACAGGCATGTGAAAGATAAGGTAAAAAAACATAAAAGAACCTACACTTAAAATTTTGTATAAACAAATTTATTAGGTCATCCATATGTTATCCTGTGATTTCCTTTATAATGAATTAAGAAATTGAGATATATCCTTAACAAATTTTAAATAAAGTTCCATTTTTATTAGAAGGAAACAGATGAGAATGTTAATAGTAGTTATGTCTATATGGTAGCCGCAGAATTTTCTTTGCTTTCACATTTACTTTATTACAATGAGCATATTATTTTTATAGTAAAAAAGTAATTAAACTTTTCCCATGTACATAACACACATGCTAACACTACAGCAAACAAATTTAGTTTATGAAAATGGCAGTTTAATAAGCCAGAAGTCTAAATTTCAGAAAAATTTTTAAAGAACTGTATTTCATTCTTAAGTCAACTTAGTAACCGGAATTGAGTTGCAAAGGGTGACTTGGAGAAATTTTAAGTGGACAGCTTCCACAAAAATGCAAATGGCAATATATAAACCTGTTGTCAAAAATGATGTATTTTCTATTAAAAAAAACTGGGGAATCATCACTTAAGTTGAACTCTTACTTTTTAAAGGAACCCTTGTGAGTAACCTCCTAGGCTACTTTTATGTATAAACAATAAAAGTGGCTCTGGTCTGTTTGAAAGAGGTTCTAGTGACAAACCCAGCCCAACCAACCTGATCCTTCACTAAATTGCTTGGCCTCCAAAGTCACTTTTGAGGACTACTGGGAGCGAAGCAGTCTGAATCAAGTTGATTCACCCCCTCCTCCAATCTTGTTTAGCCCCACAATCTCTTAAGCAAACACTCACATCTGTATACTTTCACACAGGAAATTTCAGTTCAGAGCTTGATCAGATGAACACAGAATTGACATTGGGTACTTCAATGAATGATGCTTGAATAAATGAAAGTCCTTAGTACTTTAGACAGACAAATCTACTTACCATGTTTTTCTAGATGCTGACAGCAGCTGTCCACCAGCCTAGGGACCTGTCTGTAAATAGGATTCAGACTGAGTTTCTTATCTCTGGCTTTTTCTTTTTTACTTTGAGCCTCAGCAGGCAAGGAAAGTTGTAAAGCTTCTAGTAGTCGAGACTGATTGTCATCAAGATCCGTGATAGAATCCACTGACATGGCACCCTGCAAGTGACACAGAGCTGTGAACATAAAGTACAGATAGCCAAAAAAACCAGCTGCCCCCAGATGCTAACCAATACATACTTTTGCTCATGACTCTTTATCACACTTGAAATAATATTGCTTGATTTCTTTAATTGTTCTGTTTGTATATTGAAAGAAAAAATATGCCTTTTGAAAAAGTTAGAAAACCTCTACAAGGTTTCCTCAAGCTAATAATGGCAGTTACAATTTCAACAATAGACAAAATTTTCCAAATGGAAGAACAAGCGATGGGAAACATATAATTAAAGTATTTTGGCCCAACCACTTCATTTCTTGAAACAAGAAAAAAATTACATACTCAATGAATGAGGTAGTCAGAGAAGTTTTGTAAATAAAAAACTCAACTATGGTTCTAGGAAGTAGATTTTTAAAATATAATGATTCCATAAAACAGCCTGAGCTTAGTTTTCCTGAGAAACAGCACAAAGTGCTTTATTAGAGAGGTGGTCCTGGGAAACACCTATAGGGGAGGGGGGAAATAAGACAAGGAAGGAAAGGTAGCTGACGAAGGGAGCATTATCAAGTCTATTATCATTGTGGGCAACTGGAGTTCAATCTTTCTGGGGAGCTCTAGGAGACAGCTGTAGATCATGCACCTTAGAGCTATCCCTATCAAGTGAGAGAGCTGGGGTATTTATACACCAAGCCTCAGGAATCACTTCTTAAGGGCAGCCTCTGGTGGGGGCAGAGAGATAATATTATCTCCTAAGTACTTACAGCCTGCCATTTGGATGGGCTGGGTGCCTCTGGCATCAGAGAAAGCCCTCAGCAAAGAAATAAGGTGTTGGCAGATGGAAGGTGAGCTGGCATGCTAGGAATGGTAAAGGGTCAGGGAAAGGGAGCAGGGAACCAATTGTATTTGCCACACCCATACTTGATGAAGCACTGAGAAAGCAGTTGGCTAGCCAGGCCTGGACAGAGGAGAGGGCATTTGGGAGAACAATTGCCTGAGCCCTACATTCCCAGAAAGCTAAAATTTAGAGTTTTAGTGTTATTGTTGTATGACAATACACAGTCTGAGACACAATGACAGAATTAGAATAATTCCATCATGCAAATTCAGGCATTCCATAATTTTGTAATTTCTTCATTTTTAAACATAGTCAATACTGCAAAAACAGCAATGGATCAGGTCTCTCTCTACCTCGGACAAGCCCTGAATGTTAGGGGCTGATTGAAAAATGTGGGTTTTAAGTGGGAAGTGTCTGGAGTTTTAACTAGGGCAGTCTTCAACAGCTGGAGGTGGCAAAAATTTTGGGTCTCCACGTGACAGTGAAAAAAGGGAGAGAAGGTCAGGTGTGGTGGCTCATGCCTGTAAACCCAGCACTTTGGATCACTTGAGTTCGAAAGTTCAAGACCAGTCTGGGCAACACAGTGAGACTACATCTCTACTAAATAATAATAATAGCTAGGCGTGGTGGTGTGCATCTGTAGTCCCAGCTACTGGGGAGGCTGAGGCAGAAGGATCGCTTGAGCCCAGGAGATTGAAGCTGCAGTGAGCAGTGATCATGCCACTGCACTCCAGTCTGGGCAACAGAGCAAGACCCTGAGTCAAAAAATAAAAGATAAAAATAAAATGCAGATTTGTTTTTAAAAAGGGAGAGAAGATCTTCCAGTGACCTGGAAGCTTTAGAGATGCTTATGAACTGACTCAGCCAATCACCAACCAGTTTGCCTGAACAATTCAAATAATAGCACAGTACCTAGAACATAGTACTTAACAACTGGTACCATATTGTTAGAGTATTTGAAAGAGGATATATAGAGGATTCTATGGTTCTGTTTGAGAAAAAGAAATGCTCCATTGATAAGGAAAAAGCTCATTGTTTAGGAAGACCCACCACCAATTCATTTGGCCAGACATGTTCTCAGACTGGTGATGAAGAAAGTATTAATAGCTAAAACACCGGGCCTTGCCCTCAAGCCTCACAGTCTAGTGGGCAAGTATGGCAAGACTGACAGATTACAAGAGACCAGAATCAATGGTGATATTGTCGAATGTTTAAGAGAGCATGCAGCACAGATGTGACAAAGGAGGGACACCAACAGCTTCAAGAGGAGTCAGGACAAGGTCTGAGGCTATGCAAGGTGCCACATGCCCAGTGCACATTCTTCATTAATGGAGTTTGTTGACAGACACCTGAACACCAACTACATATCCAGTTTTCACATGAACAAAAAGTCAAAGAATAACTGTACATCTTCAGTTTTCCTAGCACTGGTGTCAGAGCAAATACTGGCCACCTTACCCTCCTCCTAACCCGAGGAGCTGGTTCTGGGGTGTTTGGGGACGTTGACTCATTTGGTGTTTCTGAGGTTGAGCTGAGAGATGAGTTACTGCTTGAGAGTTCTTTGTTTTGTCTTTTATTTCCAAATGGGAGGAGGGAAGCCACAAAGTCAGATGCATCTTTCTGCTCATCCCTCTGCAAGTCCTGCTTGAGTTTATAGGCCCTGTCATTCGCAATGACTTGGGATAAGGGCATTCCAAATGCCTGCGGGATGAATTCTGGAATCAAAAAAAAAAAATTCACTTTCAGAGACTGACTGGACCAGTGAACACTCTCATTTATGTTTCAGACCTAAGTAAGGACAGACATGTTCAAAGGAATGTTTTCTGAAGAACTGACTCATCGATCAAAATAAAAAGGTGACATTCGTGTTAATCAGAATGGCCCAAGTTTCCATTTCAATAAAGAAAACTAGTATTTATAAACACACATCTTAGACATCTAGGTCTCTAGTTTTTCTCCATGTCTCTAGTCTATACATTCATTCAACAGGCATTTATTGATTGCGCACTACGTGCCACAACAAGCTAGGCAATGGGAAGCACAAAGCTTATAAAAGATACAATCCTTTCTCCTGAGGTGTTCAGAGTATGGGTTGGGGTGAAGAAGTGAATAATCAGAAATGCAAATCATGGTAACAGACTGACTATTAGGTGTTATAATAGAGAGATGCATGAAGCTAAGGCTGAAATTTAGTCAACTGAATACACTTTGAGGTTCCCAGCAAGAATAACCTGACAGGCAGAGGAGCAGCTTGGGAACTGCTTGGGAAGGAGTCTGCTCTGTTTTCGTTGTGTTCCTTATCCCCACATTCTATTTCCAGCCAGCTAGGTTGGGGCTGTCACTCTCGTGATCTACACTCAAGCCATTCTACTGGCCACATGCAGAGTGGACTCAGCCACTAAATATCTCGTGGGAGGCCCAGGAAACAATTTGTTAAATCCTTTAGTAAGGAGAATTTGGGGAAAGGGGCATAGTGCAGAAATTGATGGCTTTATTTGGAGACATACATAGATTTCCTTTCTGAATTTCTGTCATAAATCTGTTTGTATACACATACCTTGGACCCTTAGGGCCAGGAGTTTTATTGGCAATATTTTAGATTCATGCTGAAAGGCACTAATAATGTAATCAGATGTATTATTCTTTTTAGACTACAAATTAGGTCTCCTAGCAGCAGTAAGTTGGAATCTAACCTCTCCATTGTTTTTAGAAGCCCTATGAATGAAACTAAAATGATCAAGGGAAAATAATTCTAAGGTTGGTTGTTCTTTTGAAAGAAAAAGCTAACATTAAATTAGGTAGAAAGATACTTTAAAAAGTTTTCCTCCTTGATCCATGGCAACATTTCGAACACCACTGGGCTAATGACCAAGTCTACATTAAAAGCAGAAATGTTACTTGAAAAGCCTGCACCTCTGGTTCTATAAAAGCATGCAATTTGTTTTGAAGTAAAAAATCAAAACTTTAGTATTTCGGGATTTTCAGAGGATGCTTGCCATTCTTTAGCAAAAAGCTAGGTGATATATGGTAATAAAAAATAATTAGGGGCTGGGCGCGGTGGCTCAAGCCTGTAATCCCAGCACTTTGGGAGGCCGAGACGGGCGGATCAGAAGGTCAGGAGATCGAGACCATCCTGGCTAACACGGTGAAACCCCGTCTCTACTAAAAAATACAAAAAAACTAGCCGGGCGAGGTGGCGGGCGCCTGTAGTCCCAGCTACTCGGGAGGCTGAGGCAGGAGAATGGCGGGAACCCGGGAGGCGGAGCTTGCAGTGAGCTGAGATCCGGCCACAGCACTCCAGCCTGGGCGACAGAGCGAGACTCTGTCTCAAAAAAAAAAAAAAAAATAATAATAATAATAATTAGGTACTTCTCCTTTGAGTGATCAATTTAGACAGTGTAGTGAGGTATAATTCTCACTATTGATAATAGGCTGTGTCTACTACTAGCAAAACCTTCTGTTATGTACCCTGAGGAGATGCACGTGTGCGCGCGCACGCGCACACACACACACACACACATAGATATAATTTTGTCTGTAGAAATGATCAAATATTACTTTTAAAAGGTTGGAAAAGTCTGGAAACATGGATGGTGAGGCTGACAACTACATGAAATAACAGAGGGCATAATAAGAGTGAAAAGAACATTGATAAATGTAGCAAGTGACACATCTGCTCAGGTGGGCATATGCATGGCAGGGATTTACTATAAGATGGGGACTACTGAGCCCTTTCCCAGTCATTTTTTCCATCTAAGGAAAACCAACCAGACTAGTTTAGAGACTTCTTTTACCTCTGGTGCAGATCCTCCCCACCAGCAAATAATTCTGCCTTGTTTCAGGAGAAGAGCACCCAGCAGATGCAAAGGCTCCAACTCTTCACACCTGCTGTACCTGTGCCCTACACCACCTCCCTTTGCATGATATGTAGGTGTGACTTGGCATCCTGCCAGCCTTTCTGCCTCTCCCTGGTTCCCATGCTCTCCCACCTGTCATTCAACTATGGATAAGTTTAAACCACGGATAATGGTATACTGCACTCAAGAGCTCAAAAAAATTATCCAATACTCTTCGAGTATAAATAGGGTTCAGCAATTATTTTCTGTAAAGGGCAAGATAGCAAATATTTTAGGCTTTGTGGATATGGCTGGGGCTTAGAATGGCTAGGATGCAAAATGATAGGGTGCTCGCACTCAGCATGGGGCAAGCGCAGAGTCAGCATGCAGACTGAGCATTTCCTTCAATTCTGTGGCCTAGGTGCTCAATTTGCCTCACTCCAGCCTCCACCCTGTTGGCAGGCTGCACAGTCTTTGTGGTAGCTACTCAACCTGCCAGTCTAGCAGGAAAGCAGCCACAGACAGTAAGTAAATAAATGGGCATGGCTGTGTTCTAGTAAAGCTTTATTTACAAAGACAGCTGGTGGGCCACCCCTGCTATAAATTACATCTTCTTGTGCCTGTATCTTCAACCTCTTTTTTTCTACTATTTTTTTACTACATATATTCAAGCAGCTACTTCTTAAAAAAAATAAATAACCCTCGACCCACTCTTTTCTTTTCTCCATGGTTTACCCCCTCTCCTTTTGCCACAGTTAAAATTCTCTAAAGTGTTCCCTTTACTTTCTGGCCTATAACTTTCTCACCTACCACTCTTTCCTCACTTCATCCTGTCTAGCTGATACCTCCATTAGATTCTAAAGCAGCTCCCTCTAAGTCATTGCTGTCTTCAGGGTCATTAAATTCAGTGTTTTTGACAGCTCTGTTTCATTTGCCCTTTTGTCATCCTTTAACCCTGATTGCCATTTCCTGAAATGCTCCCTGTCCTTTGCATCTTGGATATACTAACTGGGTTTTTCTCTACCTCTCTGGCTACATTCTTGCCCCTTTTTCTGGCTTATCATCTTCTACCTGGGTTTTCAATGTGGAAGGTCCTCAGAGCTCAATCTTAACCCTCCTCATCACTCTTGTCTCTCTATGTAATTAACAGCATGATACCCATAACTTAAACTTCCATCCATACACATTTCACACCTTATTGCTACCTCTAGCTCAGACCCCTTCTTTGAGCACTAACCACTTCTTCCACCTTCTTATCTGGATGTCCCAAAGGCATTTCTTACTCTTCGTCTTCCCTTACAAGGTCTTACTCAGATTTCCAAAAGTTTGCCTGTTCTTCATGTGGGAGAACCAGAAATCTGAGAGTCATCCTTGATACTTCATTCCTTCTTACATCCCATTTTCACTCCATCATCAAATCTTTATCATGTCACTTTCACATTATCTCTTTTTTCCATTCACTTCTCTCCACTTCCACCATTACTCCCACCCTAGTCTAAGGTACCATTATCTTTCTCCTGAACTTTCAAATCAAAAGTCATGCTGTGGCCCAGTACTGTGTGAGCTGGCCCCTTCCTAACCTTCTCAGAAACCACACACTCCCTGGTTCTTTCCTCTCTTCTTATCCTAGAAGTACTACCACTCAATGACAACATTCAATATATGTTCTTTGATAATTTCTGCATAGTGATATCTGATAACTTGACTGTTCTGCTATTTAATATGGAGCAAAATTAAAAGTTGTATGAGCTATTTGTACCTAGTGTTACTTCACAGCTCACATACAGTGACATACCTAGACAGTGAGGAAAATAAAACATGATACAATATGATTTCACCATAAAGAACGGTGCCAGAACTGAACTCTTTCAAGATACACATATGTATGTGGATACATATATGGCATAATCCGAAAATATCCTGGCAAGGGTTGTTGGGGGTACAATCTCCCAGAGTTACATCATAGTAAAACCTATTCCCCATGTGCTCAGTTTAGGAAGCCCATTAATAAAACAAAGTAGCTATTTTTAAAATTACTTAATTTTAAAATTACTTTTGACACAGAAAGAAATTTTCAGAAGTTCTGAAAATTTTAAAAACTCTTTTGGTTGTCAAGAAATATAACTAAGAGAAATTAAGGACTTGGAATTATTCTGTATGAAAATATGTTTTCTGATTAGTGTCAATCTTGAATTAGTTTCCATATGTAAATCAAAAGTCACATGGGCACTGCTTAAGTGGCATGGGGAACATAGGAGTGTCACATGATCCGCTATATATCAAGGCAATTAAATAACATACAGGACATGATTCATTCTGATGAAATCAATTAATATGGTAGCATATCAACCATTTATGAATCACTATTGGGAGAGCAATTCGATTCTAAAAGGCTGCTTCTGTTTATTTTTAGATTACCTAACTCAGGAGATCATTTAGTTTCCTGTTTTCCTTCTTTTACTCTTGGTTTCAAATGACCATTTTTCACATGTGCAGCTGTTACAAACCCAAATGCTAATATCCAACTGGAAGGAAATTATGTGAATAGATTACATCTGTGCCAGATTGGCACCCCCCCCCCCCAACCTCATCCTCACACCCTGGTTCCCAGGACATCCATGCAGTGACTCCCAGTGTTGACATGGACAGGGCTTTAAGTTCTGAAAAGATGCCATGTAATTAACCTTCACTTAGGCCTAGGTTACTTTGTTTTTAAACATTAAAGCTACTTAATTTTTTTTTTTTTTTTTTGGCACGAAGCCTGATATTTCCCCCTTAGTTGGGTGGGTGATACGTCTTTTCTTTGGAACTACCAGGACCTGCCTTCCTCTTCCCACTTAGCTACCTTTGAGGCAGTATAGAACATTTCAGTTTTCACCAAGCCTATGTAAATATGATTTAGTTTAAAAAATCTATAATGGCCCAGTATGTATTGTTCGATTACTTCCCTGGCCCTTCCTTCCATTTTAATTCAAATTCTTGCTTCCTGCTGCTTTGAATATATAATATATGTAAGCAAACATACATCTCCTTCTGTTGAGGGAACATCTCATCATTCTTTTGAGGAACCTCCTGCAAATATGCTCACTCTGCTTAGTCTAGCCAAATGGATACTTTCTGAAAAATCACCTAAAGTCCAGATTAGATGTATTTAAATCCCAATATCAATATCATCACCCTAGAATAAACCAAATTTAAAAGAGAATACATTACTAATACCAACCTCAGTGATCCCTTTAATATGCTCTATACACATGGAAAATTGCTCTAATCTGGAGACGTAAAAGTGCTCTACTGCAGGAACAGAATGAGCAAAAACTCTAGTTTAAAAGAGCAATGCTGGCTATTAATATTTAGGTCATTACAAAAATAAGGGCACAAACATATCAACAATTAAATATAACACAATTTATCAGACTATAATAGGTAGCTGGACCACCCTTAGCCTTCATTATTCCAGCAGTAGAATCTGCTGTGACAGAACGTGCCCTGGTGAGTATCCTAGTTAATATGGATCAGAGTTCTCATCCTAGAAGTTGCACATTAGATGCTCTTAAAAACACCCATGCCTGAGGTATCCCTGCAGAACAATCAACTCAGACTCCCTGGGGTGGGGGTCTTGGACTTTTTAAAGGTCCACAAGTGATTCTATTGTGTAGTCAGGGGTGGGGATCACTGACACTTTCACCTTCTTTTTTCCAATTTGAGGTAAACATTTGAAATGTCTGAAGATATTTGGGTTGGGGGTGGTGTTACTGGCATCTAATGAGTAGAGGCCAGGGATGCTGCTAAACATCTCACAATCCACAGGATAGCCCCTACTCCAGATAATTATCCAGTCTAAAATGACAATAGTAGCAAGGTTGAGAAACCTCACTCCAAAGGAAGTAAAATAATGGTTTTCCATTCTTTAGAATTCTTCACTTTTTTTAGTCTAAAGAACCAAATGTCATGACTGTTCAAGATATAGGTGTAGAGACTGAGATCAATGGTATGGAATAGCTCTTGTCCAATACTGATCCCAATGCACTTTTTAATACCCTTGGTGTCATCGCCTTCCATTACTTTTAAGGCAGAAATTATATCATTATATAAAAGGACTCCAAGATGAGATGTGTATGGCTGTTCTCATTCAAGACTCATTGACTGTGTCACATAAAATGAAAATAAATGCATACATGGTACCATTTAGCAACCACTTCATAACAGACCATAAAAATAAGCAGCAAAAAGTGCGGTGGCTCACGCCTATAATCCCAGCACTTTGGGAGGCTGAGGCAGGCGGATCATGAGGTCAAGAGTTCAAGACCAGCCTGGCCAGCACAGTGAATTAGCCGGGCATGGTGGTGCGTGCCTGTAATCCCAGCTACTTGGGAGGCTGAGGCAGGAGAATTGCTTGAACCCAGGAGGTGGAGGTTGCAGTGAGCCGAGATTGTGCCAATGCACTCCAGCCTGGGTAACAGAGCAAGACTCTGTCTTGAAAAAAAAAAAAGGCACAAAAAATTGGACTGCATCAATGGGGCTCAAGTGTCCATTATGTGGGCTCAAAGAATATCAGTTTTAAATGACCATAAATACCTCTGAGAGAGTGGCTAAAGTTTTAGTTCCCTAAATAGACACACAAGGGGACACAAAACAGTATGATGAGAGTAAACAATTCCCAAAACATACGAAGCAAAAGATGAGTAGTATACTGTGATCTAACATAAAAATGCTGAGAATGCATTTGTCAATTTTGGCTTTTGTTGCTGCTGCTTTTGGTGTTTTAGACATGAAGTCCTTGCCCATGCCTATGTCCTGAATAGTATTACCTAGCTTTTCTTCTAGGGTTTTTATGGTTTTAGTTCTAACATTTAAGTCTCTAATCCATCTTGAATTAATTTTCGTATAGGGAGTAAGGAAAGGATCCAGTTTCAGCTTTCTACTTATGGCTAGCCAATTTTCCCAGCACCATTTATTAAATAGGGAATCTTTCCCCATTTCTTGTTTTTGTCAGGTTTGTCAAAGATCAGATGGCTGTAGATGTGTGGTACTCTTTCTGAGGGCTCTGTTCTGTTCCATTGGTCTATATCTCTGTTTTGGTACCAGTACCATGCTGTTTTGGTTACTGTAGCCTTGTAGGATAGTTTGAAGTCAGGTAGCGCTTCTGCACAGCAAAAGAAACTACCATCAGAGGGAACAGACAACCTACAGAATGGGAGAACATTTTTGCAATCTACTCATCTGACAAAGGGCTAATATCCAGAACCTATAAAGAACTCAATCAAATTTACAAGAAAAAAACAACCCCATCAAAGAGTGGGTAAAGAATATGAACAGACACTTCTCAAAAGAAGACATTCATACAGTCAACAGACACATGAAAAAATGCTCATCATCACTCGCCATCAGAGAAATGCAAATCAAAACCACAATGAGATACCATCTCACACCAGTTAGAATGACAATCATTAAAAAATAAGGAAACAACAGGTGCTGGAGAGGATGTGGAGAAATAGGAACAGTTTTACACTGTTGGTGGGACTGTAAACTAGTTCAACCACTGTGGAAAACAGTGTGGCGATTCCTCAAGAATCTAGAACTAGAAATACCATTTGACCCAGCCATCCCATTACTGGGGATATACCCAAAGGATTATAAGGCATGCTGCTATAAAGACACATTCACATGTATGTTTATTGTGGCACTATTCACAATAGCAAAGACTTGGAATCAACCCAAATGTCCATCAGTGACAGGCTGGATTAAGAAAATGTGGCACATATACACCATGGAATTCTATGCAGCCATAAAAAAGGATGAGTTCGTGTCCTTTGTAGGGAAATGGATGCAGCTGGAAACCATCATTCTCAGCAAACTATCGCAGGAACAGAAAACCAAATACCACATGTTCTCACTCATAGGTGGGAATTGAACAATGAGATCACTTGGACACAGGAAGGGGAACATCACACACCAGGTCCTATTGTGGGGAGGGGGCAGGGGGGAGGGATAGCATTAGGAGATACACCTAATGTAAACGATGAGTTAATGGGTGCAGCACACCAACATGGCACATGTATACATATGTAACCTGCACGTTATGCACATGTACCCTAGAACTTAAAGTATAACAAAAAAGAATCGCCCTCTCATGTTCAACCATTATATTTCATTTATATATATTTTAAAAAACAAATTTTGTTGTACAAAAAAAAATGCTGAGAATGCACTTACAAGTGGGACCTAAACATGTTGATATGGACACAAAGAAGGGAACAAGACACACTGGGGCCTACTTGAGGGTGGAGGGTGGGAGGAAAGTGAGAATTGAAAAACCACCTGTTGGGTACAATGGTGATTAGCTGGGTGATGAAATAATCTGTACAACAAACCCTTGCAACACAAAATTTACCTATTTAACAAACATACACATGTACCCCTGAACCTAAAACAAGAGTTTAAAAAAAATACTAGGCCGGGCGCGGTGGCTCAAGCCTGTAATCCTAGCACTTTGGGAGGCCGAGGTGGGCAGATCACGAGGTCAGGAGCTCGAGACTATTCTGGCTAACACGGTGAAACCCTGTCTTTAGTAAAAATACAAAAACAAACAAAAAAACAACCCCCCCAAAAAAAACTAGCCAGGTGTGGTGGCAGGCGCCTGTAGTCGCAGCTACTTAGGAGGCTGAGGCAGGAGAATGGTGTGAACCCAGGAGGTGGAGGTTGCAGTGAGCTGAGATCGTGCTACTGTACTCCAGCCTGGGTGACAAAGCAAGACTCCACCTCAAGAAAAAAAAAAAAAGAAAGAAAACAAAAAAAGACTAATAGTCACTGACAATTCCCTAAGGTTCCTGGATTTTTAAAAAGGAAAATACTTAAGTGAATATCTAATCTGGGAATTTTAAATTTAGGGGGTGGCAGGGTGGGCATTGGATGAGTTTCAGGCCTTTGATAAAGCATCATCATTGTCAATGCTTCTTAAAGGGCTCTGTGACCCCCAAAATATTAAGGGCATTTGCTTTAACCTGTCTTGGCTGAGGCAATGTAACAAAGTAAAACATAAGCATTCACATTGGTTACAAATAAATATTTTTCAACTGGGCGGAAAAAAAAATGCTGAGAATGGCCTATCTTCAGTAACCCATGAGGATGAGACTGTTTCTTTCCAGTAATCATGGTAGGTGTATTCAAGCTCTCATTCAACTAACCCTGCCTGTCTGGATTTGCCAGACAGCTGGTTAGCGTTAGAGATGCTGTCCATGGCTTCTCAACCCAGATCCTCTTTATGTATAGCTGATTGGTCAAAATAATAATTGGAACCATAAACTTGGCTGAGGTCACACTCTCCTCAAACCAGCTGAATTCATCAGTTCAGTACAGGGTTGCTCAAACACAGAAGAGTAGACCAAAACAGCCCTTAATGACATTTCATTGTAGAAATCCAGTTTTCATAACAGAGTTGAACCATGTATACCTACGCAATTCAATAACCCCACCAAATTTAACCATTATGCTCCATGGAAGATGCATTTACATTAGTTACTTTATCTTTTACCTTTGTCTTTGTTTTTCTCCTTTCCTAGTGAATCCAGTTTCTTTCTTAAAGATTTCTTTCTCTTTTGTCCATCTATAAATATTAAAAGGAGAAGTTATAAAGATAAACATAGAAGTGATATTTTACAGTATCAATAATTACATTTGAGCAAAAGTATGGCTTTTCTCTTGCTTCACTTATAATTTGACATTTTAAACAAGTAACAGCTCTGAGAATACATGAAAATCCTGACTTGGATAGCACATATCACCAGAATTTTGGTATATATTCTTGAATTTCCTTTCAGTCATGGAATGTATAGGAAACGTACCTCCTTTGGAAGTAATTTAGCTTTGACATTTAGATAGGTGTAATTTTACTATTATCTAAGCCTCTTCCTCTTCTCTGTGGTTACATAACTTAATGTTCATCTTGAACCAAATCTCCATGAGAAGAGAATTAACAGCATATATAGCTTTGACATTCATGAGCTAGGAGAGTACAACTGGATAAGAAAATGGATTTGGAAGTCCATAGAACAGTACCATGCTGTTTTGGTTACTGTAGCCTTGTAGGATAGTTTGAAGTCAGGTAGCGCTTCTGCACAGCAAAAGAAACTACCATCAGAGGGAACAGACAACCTACAGAATGGGAGAACATTTTTGCAATCTACTCATCTGACAAAGGGCTAATATCCAGAATAAAATGGGAATTTCACAAGGTTGTTGTGAGAATGAAATGAAACAACACATATAAAGCTCTTCACAGGGAGCCTGACACAGGTCAGGCTACTTTCTTTGTGGGGAGTTCCATGTTATAGCTATATTGTAATTGAGTTAACCATTCCTCCATTGATGAACATTTTGGTTGTTTCTCATTGTTCACTATAATAAGTAAGAAATACATTCTTTTACAGTCTAGTATTTGCAACAAATGTACTTAATGTGTCTGTTTAACTCACCAAATAATAAAGATACCACTCATATCACTGGGCAGCTGCAATCAAATTCCTGGGCTGTCATCATAAAATATTGGCATTCATCATTGCCAGAATGCATTTTGAGGTTATGCAGCTGTCAATTTAGCATGTGGGAGGTGCAAATTCAGAATCCACACTGTCATCAAATAGGGGACATGCAGACCATGCCGCAAGGAAACGTATGGTGAAAAAAATGATTAAGAATTGTTTGTACAGGACACACTAAAAATGTAAAGAAAGAGATTCAGTCCAATACATTTAAAAGCAAGACTATAATATCAGGATAAAACAGAGTAAGCATTATGAAACAGAAATGAGCGTTCCTGGTATCCTCACAGAGTTGCAGATGTCCCTAACTTCTCATTTTTTGGAGGCAAAAGAACATCACAATATAATCAACAGGCACATTCAGTCCTTCCTTCTTTTCAAAGATTTCAAAAATGACTCTCCTGTCACCAAAAGAAAATAGTTCATAAGAATCTTCATTCTTGTAGTCACGTAATTTTTATAGGGGAAATTATCTAAATCAGTTGTAATGTATTTGATGGCAACAGCCATCAATCTCTTCCATTATGTATATGTTCATAGATATGAACAACATCTAAAAGATGATCTACTAGGGCCTGCCTGACTTATTACACAGATCGTAAACATGCTAACTGTACAAGATCTAATCTGTTCTCCAATTAGACCTTACAGGTCTTTTACTCTGTAACACTTTGTTCATAGCTAGTCCATATCTCAAATGTATTTGACAGTAACAAAAATTCTTTCATTTAAATAGTTGACCCAGCAGAATAATTAAACCATCTATTAAAGCTTGAGATTTAATTTTTCATAACAAATGGGAAGATCCTAAAATTCAAACAAGCTGTCAAAGAGTCAGAATACATACCAGATAGAGGACATTATTTTTAAAAGATAGAATGATTCTTAAGAACTTTTTAGAAACTTATGTATTCTATGTAGATGTGTATAAATATAAATGTTCTGTCTAAATAATAACCATAAGTCCAACTCCAACATATCTAATAGCCAAGTTAAGCCAAGTTAAGATGTAGACTATTGCTAGTACCTGAGAAACCACCTGTATTCTTCCCTCTTCCTAGCCCCAGATAATTACTAGTGTGACTTTTGCAATGATGACTTATCAGATTTTATTCATAGTTTTACCATCTATTCATGCATTTATAAAGAATATGATTTTGTTTTTCCTGTTTTGGGATGCAAACAGATGGAATCACATTATGGATACTGTTTCTTGCCTTGTTTATTTTGTTCACCAACACTTAATGAGATTCATCCTGTTGAGGCAGGTAGCTGTAGATCATTCCTCTTGATTGCTATATAGTAGGGGTTTTTGGTATGAATATACCACAGTTCATTTCCTCATTGAACTGTTGATGGCATTTGAGTTGTTTCTAACTTGGGGTTATTAGGAACAATGTTTTTGAAAAATTTTGCTCATGTCTTCTTACAAGCATGTACGTATACAAGTCTCCCTGAGACAGTGGTTCTTAAAGTGTAGTTCTGGGACCAGCAGCATCAGTATCACCTGGGAACCTGCTAGAGGTACAAACTGTCTATGGTCCCACTCCAGATATGCTAAATCTGGAACTCTGGGGTGTCACTCAGCAATGTGTGTTTGAACACACCTTCTAAGGGATTATGGTGCACATTAAAGTCTGGTTCACATTAAAGTCTGGAACCACCACTCCAGGGTATATGTAAAAGTTGCATTGCTGGATCTATGTATATGCAATTTCAGACTTTATTTGGTAAAATCAAACTTTTCAAAATAGTTTTGCTCATTTATATTCCCACAAATATGAGAGTTTACATAATCCCACAAGGATAATATATACCTTAAACTCCAAAACTCCAGACAACACCTTGAAGTCCCCTTATAGGCAAAGTATGATCTTTGAGAATGCTGGCCTATTAAAAAATACTTAATTACTTACAACAAAAATTTTTCACTTAATTAGATAGAGGTGAATGTTATGAATAGGTAACTATACAAAATGATGGATGACATGCAATAATGTGAAATGAAGCATTGCGTTAGCACACCATTTTCTCTTTTAAAATCCTCAGCAAAATGACCAGAGATGCACGGTGAAACTGCTTATTCCTCTTCTCCTTTGTGATTAATCTGTGGTTTGCCTTGGAGTCCCCCATTTTTGAAGAATAAAATGTCTCATCTTTTGTTCTCATAAAGCACAGAAAACTTTGTGAGAAAGCTCAAGAGGCTTATGTGCTTGCAATCATACAGAACAGTTTATGTTCCACCAGCTCCTTGGATGGCAATAACTGTGATTAAATGCCATTCTGTCTTTTAAAGAAATGCAAGCTCCACAACTACCAATACTGCACATAAGTGTTTTCATGGTGCATATGGTGATGACTGCGTGCTTGCTAACTGCTCCCAGTGTGTGCACTGTCTTACAGACAAGTGACCTGCAGGAAGAACTTGGGTAGCATGCCCTGATAAAATACATCTTGGAACAAGCACATAGGGATTGGCCACCTTTTGCCCTCTTTTCACTAGGAATTGTGGAAGTCCTCATTAATGTGTCCAGAGGAAACCATGTCCTACCTGAGAGACCTCACAGACACCTGTGACACAATAGCAGATGGCAAGGCAGCAAGCTTTCCCCGTCCTAGTGACCCCAAAGCAAAGGACCCAACTGTGTGGAAGGTGGTTAATCTGGGCATCCTCTTGGGAAATACCAATACCAAACAGTGTCTTCAGGAGGGTCGAAAACAAGAAAACATGAGATTGCTCCCTGAGACATGCTTTTTATGGATTCATTTGCTGTTAGGGATGGTGTTCCATTTTAAGGCTTCTTTCTCTAGTTAGACTAGCTCTCTGAGGGTGAAACTAGGCTTCCTAGGCTTTTGTCTCCTTCCAAGTGAATAGCCCAGTGCAGGGCATGCCCTCAGGACATGTCAGCACTGTCCAAAGCCAGGAAGTCAGATGGAGCTTTTGGGTTGGGTCTAAGCAATGAAGTACATATCTCCTAATTTTAAAGTGATCATATTCAGAGAATGAGGCTTATAAACTGGTATTTTCCATATTACAATTAATTCTAGAGATAATAATAAAAATATTGTCCAAGGAAAGATTTGTTTAGGTGACAGAAGGAAGAGTAAGGGTTACCTTTGGGGAATAAATATTACCTGAAAGAGGGTATAAGGGAATCTTCCGGGATGCTGAGCATGTTCTATATCTTGATCTGGTTGGTAGTAACATGTCATTCACATATTAAAAACCTATCGAGCTGTGCACACTCATATTTATGTACATTACTATATATGTTATTCCTCAATAAAAACAATAACAAAAGACCTCATCATTTTTGCAGAAGTGCACTAATATGAGAGTTAGTTACATTCATGGAATGGGCCTGAAAACTCAGCAACAAAGTCCTTTGGAAGAAAGTTCTTAAGTGTTTAACTTTTCTAAATATCTGAATGCCAATGATCTCATCTGACCACCACAACTTCCCTGTGATACAGCACACAGTAGTAATAAATAGTCAGTGTTTATTGAGTAAGTACTATAAGCTAAGTGCTTAGTATCCAAAATCTTATTACATCCTCACAGCAATTCTATGAAGCCAATATTATTCTTTCCATTTTACAGATAAGGAGACAGATTAGGACAGAGTAAGTAACTCGTACATGGGCAGGAGGTGTGAGATGATAAATTCAGAACTTGCTCACAGGACTATGCAGTATCAAAGCAGGTCCTCTGTATTACTCTGTCCTCATGCTGCTATAAGAACATACCAGAGACTCGGTAATTTATAAAAGAAAGAAGTTCAAATGACTCACAGTTCCACATGGCTGGGGAGGCCTCAGGAAACTTATAATCATGGCGGAAGGGGAAGCAAACGCTACCTTCTTCACATGGCAGCAGCAAGGAGAAGTGCAGAGTGAAGTGGGGGAAAAGCCCCTTATAAAACCATCAGATCTTGTGAGAACTCACTATCACGAGAATAGCAGCTTGGAGGTAACTGCCCCCATAATTCAATTAATTCCCACTGGGTCCCCCTCACCACACATGGGAATTATGGGAGCTACAATACAAGATGAGATTTGGGTGGGGATATAGCTGAACCATATCAGGTGGTTTCAACTTGCATGCTTATTTTTATGACCCTCCACTACTGTACCACTGTGCAAACTGGATATGTGTGTGTGTGTGTGTGTGTGTGTGTGTGTGTGTGTGTGTGTGTGTGTGTGTGTGTGTGTAGCCTGGTCCACAGGAAATACTCAGCAAGTATTGGCTGGTATTCTTAGCTATTATGGGTAAAGTTGTTTAGAGGTCAGTTAGCAGAGAAGTTGACCAAGTTTCTGGTCATCTGGGAGGAGTTGGCAGTCTTTCTGGAGTTGTAGCAGCATTTAACACCTGAGAATTTCTGTTCACTTAAAACTCCTTCATTTGAAGGAACTTTAGCACACAAATCAGGGACCCTCTGCCTAAGCATGTCCAACCATCTTTAAAAAGGCTTCAGAGGTGGCTCATTGAAGGCTCTCAAAATCTATAACCGGTGATGAGGTACTGTTCCCATAACCCTAAATCTATCTATAGGACCCTGGTGTGATAAATTAGATTCCTGGATGCATTTCCCTCCATCTACAGTCCCTGTCAGAGGATGGATAGTTACCTTTACAACACTAAAGAATACAGGTGCTTAAACAAATATGATATTTGAAAGCTTATAAGAAGAATTGGCTGGGCATGCACGCCTGTAATCCCACACTTTGGGAGGCCCAGGTGGGCAGGTCATTTGAGGTCAGGAGTTTGAGACCAGCCTGGCCTACGCGGTGAAACCCTGTCTTTACTAAAAATACAAAAATTTGCTGGGTGTGATGGTGGGCGCCTTTAATTCCAGCTACTCAGGAGGCTGAGGCAGGAGAATCACAGGAAGCGGAGGTTGCAGTGAGCCAAGATTGTTCCACTGCACTCCAGCCTGGGTGACAGAGCAAGACTCTGTATCAAAAAAAAAAAAAAAAAGACTTGACTGAGTGAATGTGTGAACATATTATGATATGTAAACTTTCTCAATATAGAGTAAAAGTGGGAGGTCAGACTCTGGAAACAGACAGCCTTTTTCCAAATCTACTCCCTGACCCAAACCAAGATCAACCCTGCTATCTCACTATGCCTCCATTGCCCTCTCTGTAAAATGGAGGATAATAACAGTAGCTACCTATAGGCTTGTGATGAGGATTTAATGAATTCATTCATAAAGCACTTGGAACAGGTCTTGTCATGTGGCTAGCAATCAGTACATTTTTACTCAATAAATAGAAAGCAAAACTTTGGGCTCCTGTTGATTTCCTCACTCTGGATACTTCCCCCAGGATATACCAAATTGCTATTCTAGGTGTAAACATTTCCAGAAACATTTCTGATGCCGTTTCTAAATTAGGAATTTCCACTTCAATGGCTTTCAGAGCTCATCCACATAACCCTGGGTTTACACAAGGATATTGCAAGGATTTTACAGGGTTGAATTGTTTGAAAGTAATCAATTTCCAGAGCACCATTTTCCTAACAAACTCAAACTGCTCTTTTCAGAGGAACTCTTACTGTGATTCAGTCACGCCTCAATAATCAATGCCAGCACAGAGGAAATTCAGCTCATCACATTCTCCAGCCACTTCTAATTCACCAGTCTGGGATTGCTTGAAGCTTAGATGCAGCCTGTTGTCCTCTATAATGACATTAACAGCACCTCTTCACTCTCAAGGAGAGCCTGTTAAATTTTAAGCTTAGGAGATTTTAGCAAGAACTCCCTAAGATCATACCCAGTTTTCAGAATGGTTACGTTGTTTTTCTGGGGCGACATCTAAAACTTTCACGAGGTTCTCAAGAGAGTCTACAGGCCCAACAAGATTGAAGACCACTATTTTAGAGGAACAGTGGACCCTTCTCCACTCCAAGGCCAACTCCTTCATTCTCTCATTTAGACCCTCACTCCTACATACTCAAACTTTGGTGTTTCCACTCAAGTCCTTCAGCCTACATCTACGCTCAACTCTGAATCTTCATCTGTAAAATATCTTCCCTTTAGCAACCACCCTACCTTCCTTCTGTTCTTCCTGGCTCTACTTCTTCAAACTCTAAGTACTTTTCATCAAATTATTGTCTGTTTTTTGCTCCTTGCACTATAGCAAGTCCCTGATGATGTCTAATGCAGTGTACACATTCTAACTCTGATATAAACTCTGTGTGTGCAAGACTTGATATCATTTGGATAGCAATTTATGGCAGAAACATCCTCTGGTCTGACTCTGAGTCTTTTTACAATTGATAACTGAAACTATTACTTGAAGTTCTTCCTTCCTTTGGACTTGATGACATCATTCTTCACTTTTTCTTTTCCTGTCTCAGGGTCTTCTTTCTCAACCTGTTCTGTGGCTTCTTCTCTCCATGCAGCAATTCACATTATAAATAATATTGAAAGAATGAATGGATGGGGATCGGTTTTGATGAGACACTGCTCCAAGCTTGGCTCTGCCTCTGACTGGCTGCCTGACTTTGAGCGCCTTTCTGGGCCTGTCTGCATTCAGTCTCCTTGCAATATCATGGGGAGACTGAGATGATAACATATTGACTGTCCAGCACAGAATAGATGCTCAATAAATTAGTTGATCTTTCTCCCTGCAGGCAAATATTGTTTCTCTTAATGACACCCAGTGTTTTGATGACCATCGTGATGTTGCAAACTCTTAAACACATCTCTGTTTGAGGTCTCTTTACAACTGGAGACTTATTTTTCCCTTTGCTTACCAGGCATCTACATCTGAACCTCCCATGGGCACCTCAAATGTCACAACTGTGGGTAGCCCTATACCTGCCCTCTGAGACTTCCTTTTACAGTCTCTCCAGCTACCCACTCTTCCGAACCAGCCACCTCGAAGTCATTCTGTAAACCTTCCATTTGGTGGCTAAACCCTTCTCACATGTAATTGGTAAAGAACTCCTTTTGATTTGACCTTCCTCTTTGCTCTGACATCTCCATCTCCATGGACACTGCTACAGTCCAGACCTCCACTGTTTCCATGTGAGAGTAAACACTGATCTATATGGTCTTCCAGCCTCTAGTCTCATCCTGTTTCATCTGATAGTCCCCATTGCTGCAGAAAGTAGCAGTTGCCAACATCATGGGGAGATTAGTATAACACATTGACTGTCCAGCACAAAGTAGATGCTAAAGAAGTTAGTTGATCTTTCTCCCTGCAGGCGAATATTGTTTCCCTTATTGACACCCAGCATTTTGATGACCATTGTGATGTGGCAAACCTCCTAGAAAGTGTTGCATCACTTTCCTAGAAAGTACCTCTTTACTTCTCTCCCATATGTAAAATCTTTCAGTTACTCTCCATTATCTAGAGCAAAGTTGTTCACTCTAGCACTGTCAACATTTGGGGCAGAGTCTTTGCCATCAGGACTGTCCTATACAGTGTAGGATGCTTAGTGGATCCCTGGTCTCCATCCACCAGATGCCAGTAGCCTTCCCCCCTCCCCAGTTGTAACAGAAAAATATAGACCTTGCCAAGTATCCCAGGGAGGGAGCACAAAGTTGCCCCCGATTGAGAACCACTGACCTGCAAAAATAAAACCTATATTCTCTCTTGGCTTATAATATACCTCAAGATATTGTACCCAAATATCTTCATCTCCTGAAACTATAACTCACACAGACCCTGAAATCTCTTATAGTTCTACAAAAAGTTTATTCTTTCCAAGTATACCCCACCTTTTATGACTCCCAGACTAAAATGCCCCATTTTTCTATTTTTTGTCCCAATTTTCTACTGGAGTACCTTTTTGTTCTTATCCTTCCAAACTAATCTCAGATAACTTCTCCTGTTGTAAAGTCTTCCCTATCTATACTATAAATAATTTGTCCTTCTTCCTTATGGATCCTCCATCACTTGCCATCTATTATAGGACTTGTCACTATAATTTCTTCCTTTCACAAGTGTATTTTACCCTGACCACTACTACCACCTACTTACAACTTTTTGAGTTTAGAAAAGAGATTCTATATACTTAGCATGTAGTACAATGCCCAACACATACTAGGAGTCTTGACAGCTATTAGATAGATGAATAAGGGAATGACTGAATGAGTGAATGAATGACGTCACATCCTTCTCTCCCTGGCATGGAAATATGTTGCATGTTCTGCAGGCAGAGTGAGTTGCTGGCCTCATGTCAAGGGGGAATCCCCCTTTAAGAATCGGATCTGAGCTGCTGTTCTCCATGTTACCTGAAATCCCACCTGTTCCTGAAACTTGCTCTATTGAGACTTGAGTTTCAACTTGATGCTAGAGAAAGTTGTTTAAATTTATTTTAATTTTTATTCATTAATGATTGTATCTGTAATGTCCCAGTCATAAAAATAATCTTATATTCAGTAAATCCCACTCAGAAATATTCTGCATGGGGCTCTGCTGAGCATATTGATGTGGAATTTATACCCAAGTCTATTTTGGAAAACATCAAATTAAACTTGTAACTATAAAGGAAATAAGAGTGTCCTTGACCTCCCAAGACTTAGATGATCAGCAGTTTTTAAATTACATTCCTTAAAAGCAAACTTTGATTTTTAAAGCACTAGGCATGAAGCTGTAATCAAAGGCACTGATGATATTTAGATGATTTAGAAGAGCAAAAGCTGATCTGCCAACATTCAGCTTGCAGGATACATTTATCTTCCATAAGTAGTATGAAACACCTTTGTTTTTATATAGATTATATTACTTTAGAAAATTATAGATTTTGCCTTGTTATATTACTTACAGTCAAAATAAATGATTATGGATATTTATAATTACAAGAAGCAGCTCATTAAAAGGGGCTGGTTTTATTGAGGCTTTGCTTTATTTCTATTGGAATAATTTTATGCACACAGCAGCATTACAAATAGAATGTACCAGAGGATGATTTTAGGAACTTAGTTCAAAAGCCCTCTCAGGATTTTGCATACATTTTAAATAATATTCAGCTAAACACGTAATCACATGTTGTTCATATATTTCCAAAAATCCCATATGGTTAGAAATGCCTGCCAGATTTCTCTGTTTTGATAAACAGAATGACATTTAATTAAACAGTCCTGAAAAATACCTTCTTTCTTGACTTTATACTCAGGCGAGTTAATAAAGTTCCCATTTCAGATGATGAAATGACACATTTCCTGCCCCTATTCTGGTTTTCTGCCTCAAACGTCTTCCCGGAGAGACTCCATGTATGTCAGCCTTCTCAAGGATTTAAGAGTATTAAACCAAGGGTAGATGGTAGCTAGTGTTCTTTGATCTTACTGCACTCGTTGTTATTCATTTTATTCTTCTTTTCTTTCTTTCTTTCTTTTTTCTTTTTTTTTAATAGATATGGGGGTCTCACGATGTTAGCCAGGTTGGTCTTGAACTCCTGGCCTCAAGTAATCCTCCCACCTCAGCCTCCAAAGTGTTAGGATTAGAGGTGTGAGTCACCACACCTGGCCTGGTTGTTGTTGATTTTTAAAAAGTGATTTCTTACTTGTTGTCCATGAAACTTGGTGTGCTCTAAATAGGTTGTTTGTTTCACTATATGACATTCCGTATATTTACCATTAATTCCAATTAATAGGAATTCCAATAGAATGGCTGAAACAAATTGAGTAGAACAATTACTAACCCCTTTAGACATTATTATGTTAGGTTGAAATATTTTCTACACTGGCTCTATCTATGGGTCATTGCATCTGGCTATTTAGATCACAAGGAAATGTAATTGAACTAAAAATCCTAGTCACTGAGAAATGGGCTGTTTTTGTTTTGCTTGGCTTTTTACCTCTTGGCTGGTTCCTCATCTTTGAGGTTTTCTCTCACAGCTCTGAAGCTTGGGCAATATACAACAATATAGGCAAAGTAAGGAAACAATTAGGTTGTATGATATTAATACATTCCCATCCTGAAAACCACAGTTTTAAAATATTCCTATTGTTTCCCCTGTCCTCTGCTCATTTGACAGTTACCACGAGCTTTGGGCAGAGGGGGAGAGAAGTGCATATGTTGTCACCTGCCGCTCTGCTGCTTCCATAGCCAATGTTAGGAATGAGCATGGTGTAGATTAAGTACAACTACACAATAGTCATCAATTGCCAATGTTATCAATACATTAGAAAAGGGCTTTGATTTCCAATTAAGTACTGAATAATTGAAAGAAAAATGTGTTGTTGCAGGTTGTTGAGAAACACCTCTACCTCCATTTACTCTTTCATTAAGAAACAGGGATAAAAAATATTGCAATATCAGGATATCTAGAATTTGGAAGATGTGGAATAATTCGTTGAGTCCAAGGGCAATCCAGAAAATAAGCTGTGATTCAGACTCTGATGTGCTCCGTGGATGCCATGGGTCATCCAGGAGTCTTGTTACCTAGATGGGGAGGAGGAACCACCTGGGAGGAATTTATTCTAAGGAAAAAAGTCATCCTGGCATAGTGACTTTGACCCAGATCAAAAGCCTGGGTTGTTGAAGAGGAGCCGAATTCTAGGAGTGGTGTGTTTACAATGAGTGCTGTGTTTCCCAGATTTTCCCATCCATCCATAAGGATCTCCACATTTTAGGAAGAGAGAGAGAGAGAATTCAGAAAAAGAACTGAATGAGAGTGCAGTAGTAGGTTAGCTCAGCAGATCTGTGTTGTCCAAACCCTGTACTTTCCAAAGAAATGTCCGCTCTTTGACAACCTTCCAGGAGATAACCTCTAAGCCCTTGGAATATCCCGCCTGATAATAATGTATTTGTTTACCTGAAGCTTTGAGTTATGCTAGATAGTTAATGCTAACAATGTGACGTATAGTAGGAGCTTTGGGCCACCTGTATCAGTCTTGACCTCTGGAGGGGCTGGCAACTAAGTTCAGTCATGCAGACAGTCTGCCATGTCTACATGCCCCAAAACCACACTGGATGCCAGGGTTGGGGGAGCTCCCTGGGCAGCAATGCTCTGTGCATGCTTCCTCACCTCACTGCTGGGAGAATTAGATATCATTTGGTTCAATTTCCCAGCTGCTGAAAAACTAATTCTGTTGGGGAGAAATTAATAATGTAACTTAAAAGGAAGAATGTTGATTGTGTAGATTTCGTAGAACTTTTTTTTAATGTTAAGGGAAGAAGGGAAGACCAACTATGTAGAAAAGGGAGCCTTTATTATGAACACACAACTCTTTAAAAGAAGTAATACCCATGTAGAATAAAAGTAAAGAAAAAAGAAATAACTCAGATAATCACATAAGATTATGTTTAATCTTACATGTTATACTTACATATTTTATTTGAGACAGAGTCTCACTCTGTTGCCCAGGCTGAAGTGCAGTGGCATGATCTTGGCTCACTGCAACCTCTGCCTCCTGGGTTCAAGTGATTCTTGTGCCTCAGCCACCCGAGTAGCTGGGATCACAGGTGTGTGCCACCATTCCTGGCTAATTTTTTCTGCGTTTTTGGGAGAGATGGGGTTTCGCCATGTTGGCCAGGCTGGTTTCAAACTCCTGGCCTCAAATGATCTGCCTGTCTCAGCCTCTCAAAGGGCTGGGATTACAGGTGTGAGCCACTGTGCCTGGCCACTTACATGAAACATCTGATCACATTTCTGAATTCAAAATATATGAATATGTTATGCGGAAAAATGTTTTGAAAGTCCAATGAAAATTAATAACCAAATAGAATGTTTTACTTAGTCATTTTTGACTTATCTTTATAATAATTTTGTTTTATAATGTGAAAAATAGATCTATTGCTCATCTTGTCAAAAATATTTATGTACAGAACTGTATTTTAAAACAAGCAAGTACAAAAGAAAAATACAGTGTATGAATATTTTATTACCTCTCAAAATAGCCTTACTTGAAAAGACCATCACCCCATGGCCAATGGATCTACTTGATCCTGAAATAACTGTGGGTGGGGTACCTGTTACTATCAGCAGGCCAACCTTACAGCAACAAGAAGAAAGGCCTTTGACAACCTGAGGGTCACCACTGGGATTTCTATGGCCAACTTAAGTGGAAAGAATGAGCAGGAAACCAGTTGACTTTTTTTGAAGAAAAAACGACAAGAATCTCTCACTTAGTACCTTTTAGTCATCATTTCTTGGAAACAACTATACATCATACAGTTGCATGCAGGGAAATAAATTGAATATGTACTTTGTAAGAGAGCTTGGCAATAAGTAAGTGGCAATGACCATCCCTCAAAGTTATAAAGGAAGGGCAGTCCAATAGTATAGCTTTGTATTTGGGGCAGTATTTTGATAGAGGCATTTGAGCAACATACATTAAGCAGAGGCAGGCAGATGAATGGGTGGCTCTATTCTCTGCAAATCCATCACCACTTTCGTGATACTCCTAACACTCTTCACTGCCTGCCAGTTTACTGGAGTCCTTGCATCACTGTAGTACATCCATCAGTACAGACTGTTATTCCTGCTGAGTAAAGGTAGTACAGAACAACAGTACAGCCTTTTATTACTGATGAAAGTTGTCAGTATTGAGGTCCAAAGAGGAGTCTGACATTTTTTCTAAGTTAAAAATAGTGAGCATGGTACATAAATTAATGCAATTGTTTTGCATGTGAACTTCTGCTATAATAGTCCCTCAAAAAGCAAGAACATGAAAAGAATGATAATTCAGCCTTGTTGTAGCTGAAAGGATTTGAATGGTATTTCTTGACATTTTGTTGGCTTATAAGTGAACCATGCCACAGAATGCAATGGACACAGGGACATTTCTTTTGTCATAGCATCTTTCACAAGTGAAATTCCCTAGTTAGACTATAAATAAAAACAACTGTGCAATTTTAGACAAGTTCCACAAACCGAAGATGGGTCAAATTTAAAAATGAAACAGTTATTGTGGAGTTTATGTTCCTCCAGCTTTTAAATATCATTACAAACAATGTAATAATGCATTTTAGACTAGTAGTGGTTTTTCAAAAGTGAAACCAGGAGATTCCAACATTAATCTAGAAAATTGATTTTGGTGTGTATCTTTTGCTACTATTTTTATGAAAAACAAAACATATATAAAGAAAAAGTATATTTCCATCAATAGAACTATTAAGTTACACATTTGATTAAACGTATTTTGAAGACTCACAAATGGAATGAGATTGAGAGCCTCGATATCTACTGAAAAGCCAAGTTTGAAAATGTTAAAAGTCTATTATTTGAATAGATGTCATTTATTATTCAGAGCTCTATCATTTATAAATGATACAACCAGCCTCATCTTATGAGAGTTCAGCAATGCTCTTTTAAAAATCTGGATGAATTAAGTGTCATTCACTCAAATACAAAACAGAAATAGAGAGAAATTATGAGAACAGCTTTTTTTTTTTTTTTTTTTTTTTTTTTTTGAGATGGAGTTTCCTCTGTCACCCAGGCTGGAGTGCAGTGGTACGATCTCGGCTCACTGCAAGCTCTGCCTCCCGAGTTCATGCCATTCTCCTACCCCAGCCTCCCGAGTAGCTGGGACTACAGGTGCCTGCCACCACACCTGGCTAACTTTTTGTATTTTTAGTAGAGACAGGGTTTCACCGTGTTAGCCAGGATGGTCTCAATCTCCTGACCTTGTGATCCACCCTCCCCGGCCTCCCAAAGTGCTGGGATTATAGGCATGAGCCACTGCGCCTGGCCTATGAGAACAGTTTTGTTGTTGCTGTTGTTTTGAGACAGAGTCTCACTCTGTTGCCCAGGCTGGAGTGCAGTGGTGCAATCTTGGCTCACTGCAACCTCCGCCTCCTGGGTTCAAGCTATTCTTCTGCTCCAGCCTCATGAGTAGCTGGGACTACACGCGCCCACCACCACATCCGGCTAATTTTTGTATTTTTATTGGAGATCAGGTTTCACCATATTGGCCAGGCTGATCTCGAACTCCTGGACCCATGCACCCACCTTGGCCTCCCAAAGTGCTGGGATTATAGGTGTGAGTCACCTCGCCCGGCTGAGAACAGTTTTTAAAAATTGTGTATGGTAGAGGAAGGAAAACACCTTTAACTTAGTAAAGGAGTCTTATAAATATAAGAAACAGCTCCCTAATAAAGATAAGAAGATAGTCCATGACCTCATGGCGCTTTCAAGATCAAATTAATCAACTCAGTGCCCCTGCCAACCTCAATTTAGCAGAAATTCCAGGTAGTTAATTACCTTGCCCAAACTTGCAGAGGCAGTTGGCATCTGACCCAGAATGTGTCTCCTAATTTGTTCTAAACCTCATCAGTTTTACTATATTATTAGAATCCATAATATATATGTATTATATATTAATCTACCCAAAAATGTTATAGTTGGATTCCTGAAGTTGCCTTTTGAGGGTAATGTTCTTTGGTTTCTTTCTAGACATGTTTTCTTTAATTAGCCCTTTACTCTGAGTAGTCCCAGGTCATATGGCACTGGTAAGTAGGGGTAATAATTTTGTATGTTTCTAATTGGGGAGAAGTTTCAGGAACTCTGGAGCCTATACAGAGAAAGGAGTTCCTTCTCAATTGCCCCCAAAACTGCAGCTCCTGATGCCATCACTGTAACTCCTAGAGCACTGCTTTCAGAGATTTTGTGAGGCAATGGATAGCTATGTTATTCAGAAGTCCTTTTCTTCTCTCCTATTGACACTGAAGATCATAAACTCAGATCTCAGTCTCCCCATGTGTCTCACACATCACTAGAGACCCTGAAAATATCACACTGACCCAGTCTAATTGAGTCCCATGTGTGTCTGCATCGTTTCCCAACTAGGAGAGAACTGACTGATAATGAACTAAATTCATGACTCACCTAGACAAGATTTCAAAGGTTAGGTCATGCTAATAAAGTGTCCCTGCATTACAATTGTCTATAGATTTCTATGCACAAAGGTAAAATTAAATTCAGCCACAAAATTACATACTTTGAGAAAAAAAATCTATATAATAAAAATTTAAAAATATATATAAGACCTTTAGATGCCAACACCACGAGGCTCCTCTGAGGGCCTGAGTCCTGGGTTCTTGCAAGATCAGCCAGCCCGCCTGCCCGTGCTCCTCGCTGATTGGTCGGCTCAGTGCACATGCAGGTGGCGGGGCTGTGTGGGGTCACGCCCCCTGCAGGTATGCCCTACCTCTAAGGGACCACTCAAGGAATCTGTGGACCCAGGGAGCGAGGGTGGCTCTTTGAGGCCTCTGTCCCCACGATACTCCAGCTCCTCATCTTGGCAAAGGAAGCAAGGAACTGGGAATGGGGAATGCTGGGAATCCTGTCCTGAGGAATGAGGCCAAGTGGATGGGGCCTAGGACCTCAACCCTGGGCTCATTCCAGCCACCCCTGCCCCTTTGGGTGCAATGGCCATCACCCTGTGGGTGGGGCCCAGGCTCCCTCCCATTCCCTCTGTGCTCCCAACACACCCAGCTGCATCCTTTTTATCAATGGATTGTGCTTTTATGTTTTATCTAAGAAAATTGTTGACTCTCTGCTATAGACTAAATGTTTTTCCCCAGCATATGTCACTCTGTTCAACCCACCAATCCCACCACTGGGTATCTACCCAAAGGAAAAGACATCATTACATCAAAAAGACACCAGAACTCATATGTTTATCACAGCAATAGCAAAGATATGGAATCAACACTCAGGTGCCCAACAACGGATAATTGGATAAAGAAAATGTGGTTTATATGTGAAATGGAATAGTATTCAGCTATGAAAAAGAATGAAATCGTGTCTTTTGCAGCACCACGAATGGAACTATAGACCATTATTTTAAGTGAAACAAGTAAAACACAGACAAATATTGCATGTTCTCACTTATAAGAGAACGGAGCAATGTGTTATACAGGAACATAGAGAGTGGAAAGATAGACACTGGAAACTCAGAAGGGTGGGAGAGTGTTGAGAAATTACTTAAAGGATACAATGTACATTATTCAGGTGATGGGAACACTAAAAGCCCAGACTTCACCACTACACAATAGATCCATGTACCAAAATTGCCCTCGGCACCCTTAAACTTATATAAATAAATAAATGTTTGATTTTGCTGGGTCAAAATTAAAGGGTTTTTGAAAGCTTTTGGTTAAAATCATTCCTGGTGATAAAAATGAAACTGATAAACATTTCTATAATACTTGACAACAGAATTATAAAGAGAAATGATGCATGAATACATCTTAATTCTTGCCTTAGGAATATTCTCTAACTAAAGTACCCAAAGGCTTAAATATGCCCATTTTATGCCAGAGTAGAATTACCTCTGCAATTTAATCTATAAATATAAAAGGAAAACCTTTGCTTAAGTACACACACACACACACACACACGTGTGTGTGCATATACATATATATTTTTTTCCCCTCCAAAGGCAACTTCAATTTTCTTAGATAAAACATAAAAGCACAATTCAATGATAAAAAGGATGCAGCTGGGCATGTTGGAAGCACACAGGGCATGGGAGGGAGCCTGGGCCCCACCGGCAGGGTGATGGCCATTGCACCCAAAGGGGCAGGGGTGGCTGGAACGAGCCTGGGGGCAAGGTCCTAGGCCCTGTTCACTTGGCCTCCATTCCTTAGGGCAGGGTCCCCTGGCACTCCCCACTCCCGGGTCCTTGCTTCCTTTGCCAGGATGAGGAGCTGGAATATCATGGGGACAGGGTCCTCAGCGCCACCCTCTCCCTGAGTCCACAGCTACCATGGGCTGCCCCTTAGCGGGAGGGCATGCCTGCAGGGGGCGTGGCCCCAACGGCCCACCACCCACAAGTGCACTGAGTCGAACAATCAGCGAGGAGTGCGGGCAGGCAGGCTGGGTGCTCTCAAGAGAACCGAGGACCCAGGCCCTCAGAGGAGCCTTGTGGTGCCAGCGTCTGCAGGTCCTCTGAGCAAGCAATGTGGGGGGTCCCTCAGGTGTTGAGCCCACGGTGGGGAGGCGGAGAAGGCGGGCATGAGGCCCTTTAGGGATGAACGTGTGAAGCACGTGAGGAAATGGCCCTAGCGTCGTTGTCTGGGGCCTGAGTCAGGGCGAGGCCCTGAGGGCAGGCTGGGGTGGGCCAGGGCCGACAGCTGGAGTTGCCCAGGTGGTTCCCAGGGCCAGGGAGCAGCCCTGGGGCCTGTGCATATGTGCAGGGGTTGGGGAGTTGGTGTGGGTCCCTCCTGCCTGGCTGCCCAGCAGGACACTTGGGGGTCACCAGAGGTCCCTTGGGCGTCCAGGCAGACGGGTAGCAGTGCCCACCCTTGATTGTCCGAAACAGGTGCACAACCGGTTACTCCCATTGAGATGGCTGGGGAGTTCCTCTGTTACCCCACAGCCCTTCCAGCCACACGGGGTTGCTGGGGGACCCAGGGGCAGGGCTGAGCTCTGTCCCAATGGCTCCACGAGGATCCCCCAGAGGCCGTGGAGTTCAGGTGTGCACTGTAGCTGCGAGCTCTGCAGCCAGCCCCGATGACGGGCTGTACGGGCCAGAACAGGAGAGGATGCTGGCATCTTCTCCGTGATCCCTTCTGCTCCCACAGGAGACTCGGGGCAGGCCAGCCCCACCCTTTTTTTGTTTTGTTTTGTTTTCTGTCGCCCAGGCTGGAGTGCAGAGGCCGGATTTCAGCTCACTGCAAGCTCCCCCTCCCAGGTTTACGCCATTCTCCTGCCTCAGCCTCCCGAGTAGCTGGGACTACAGGCGCCCACCACCTCGCCTGGCTAGTTTTTTTTGTATTTTTTAGTAGAGACGGGGTTTCACCGTGTTAGCCAGGATGGTCTCAATATCCTGACCTCGTGATCCGCCCGTCTAGGCCTCCCAAAGTGCTGGGATTACAGGCTTGAGCCACCGCGCCCGGCCCCCCACCCTTCTTGAACCCGCGATCCCGATGGCTCTCCTTTTACACACCCCGTTTCCTTACGTATCTTTGCACTCACAAGATTCAGGAGTCACCTCTAACATCTGAGGACAGCCAGCCACGGAGCCCGTGGGCAGGAAGCTCATCAAGAGGCCTGCGAAGGCCTCACCCAGTGGAGGCTCAGGTTACGGCCACCCAGGAAATGGAGTATGGAGGTAAAAACAGTCCAGGGGACCAGGAAGAAGGTGCACGCTCAACGGGACGGTCTGTCTGCTCTCTGCATGGGGGGCACACAGGCAGCTCGAGACCCCCGGCCCCTTTGTTGCTTTGGAGTTCACCTTGCACGCGCTAAGATGCCCAAGCTTTTCAAAGCAGGCTCAAACCTTAGGTTTCCCATGGGAGGTTCTTCCTTATACCAGGGTTTACAGATACTCTTAGAGCAGCTCTTCTCCATGGGTGCGGTCCTGACGTCCAAGGGATCTGACATATAGTGCCTTGTTTACCGGGACTTGAACCCCAAAGGCCTTGCAAAAATGCCTCTGTAAAATGGTCAGGGTCCCAATGATCCCATGTATAGCGCCGCTTTAAAGCTTTAATGGGCAGAGAGCCAAAAGAGTCCCCAAATAGTACATTTCTCCACAAAAAAAAAATCCACAACCGCGTCTTCCTCAAAAAAAAAAAAAAAAAAAAAAAAAAAGTGTGTCTTTTTTGTTTTAATGCAGGAAAGACTTCAGCAATTGATGAGTAGCAGGAAAGAGACCATTTTGCTGAAATTGATGCGGAAGAGAAGGCGTAAAGTCAGTTTTGCCTGTCAGATAATGTCTTCTAAGAAAAATCAGCTTTGGAGCCAAGCATGGTGGCTCACGCCTGTAATCCTAGCACTTTGGGAGGTCGAGGTGGGTGAATCACTTGAGGTCAGGAGTTCGAGACCAGCCTGGAGAATATGGTGAAACTCCGTCTCACCAAAAATACAAATGTTAGCCAGGCGTGGCGGCATTTGCCTGCAATCCCAACTATTCAGGAGGCTGAGGTATGAGAATTGCTTGAATCTGGGAGACAGAGAAGTCAGCTTTGGATCATATAATCACTGTTCTATGCAGAACATTTAACATAAGACATTTCTTCTTAAACATGGCATTTTGTGTAGCATTATGTTAAAATTCTGATGTAACATTTTTCTTCTTTTTTATTATAGGGATACATGTGCAGAACGTGCAGGTTTGTTACATAGGTATACACGTGTCATGGTGGTTTCCTGCACCCATCAACCCATCATCTACATTAGGTATTTCTCCTAATGCTATCCCTCTTCTAGCTCTCCACCCCCGACAGACCCCAGTGTGTGATGTTCCCCCTCCCTGTGTCCATGTGTTCTCGTTGTTCAACTCCTACTTATGAGTGAGAACATGCAGTGTTTGTGTTTTCTGTTCCTGTATGAGTTTGCTGAGAATGATGGTTTCCAGCTGCATCCATGTCACTGCAAAGGACATGAACTCATCCTTTTTTATGGCTGCAACAGTATTCCATGATGTATATGTGCCACATTTTCTTTATCCAGTCTATCATTGATGGGCATTTGGGTTGGTTCCAAGTCTTTGCTATTGTGAATAGTGCTGCAATAAACATATGTATGCATGTGTTTTTATAGTAGAATGATTTACAATCCTCTGGGTATATATCCAGTAATGAGACTGCTGGGTCAAATGGTATTTCTGATTCTAGATCCTTGCAGAATCACCACACTGTCTTCCACATTGGTTGAACTAATTTACACTTCCACCAACAGTGTAAAAGCATTCCTATTTCTCAACATCCTCCCCAGCATCTGTTGTTTCCTGACTTTTTAATGATCAGTGTTCTAACTGGCATGAAATGGTATCTCATTGTGGTTTTGATTTGCATTTCTCTAATGACCAGTGATGACAAGCTTTTTTTCATATGTTCGCTGGCTGCATAAATTTCTTCTTTTGAGAAGTGTCTGTTCATATCCTTCACCCACTTTTTGATGGGGTTGTTATTTTCCATGTAAATTTGTTTAAGTTCCTTGTAGATTCTGGATATTAGCCCTTTGTCAGATGGATAGATTGCAAAAATTTTCTCCCATTCTGTGGGTTGCCTGTTCACTCTGATGATAGTTTCTTTTGCTGTGCAGAAGCTCTTTAGTTTAATTAGATCCCATTTGTCTATTTTGGCTTTTGTTGCCATTGCTTTCAGTGTTTTAGTCATGAAGTCTTTGCCCATGCCAATGTCCTGAATGGTATTGTCTAGGTTTTCTTCTAGGGTTTTTATGGTTTTAGGCCTTACATTTAAGTGTTTCATTAATCTTGAGTTAATTTTTGTGTAAGGTGTAAGGAAGGGATCCAGTTTCAGTTTTTGGCATATGGCTAGCCAGTTTTCCCAATACCATTTATTAAATAGGGAATCCTTTCCCCATTGCTTGTTTTTATCAGGTTTGTCAAAGATCAGATGGTTGTACATGTGTGGCAGTATTTCTGAGGCCTCTGTTCTGTTCTATTGGTCTATATATCTATTTTGGTACTAGTACCATGCTGTTTTGGTTACTGTAGCCTTGTAATATAGTTTGAAGTCACGTAGCGTGATGCCTCCAGCTTTTTTCTTTTTGCTTAGGATTGTCTTGGCTATACAGGCTCTTTTTTTGTTCCATATGAAATTCAAAGTAGTTTTTTCTAATTCTGTGAAGAAAGTTAATGGTAGCTTGATGGGGATAGCATTGAATCTATAAATTACTTTGGGCAGTATGGCCATTTTCACGATATTGATTCTTCCTAACCATGAGCATGGAATGTTTTTCCATTTGTTTGTGTCCTCTCTTCCTTCTTTGACCAGTGGTTTGTAGTTCTCCTTGAAGAGGTCCTTTGCACCCCTTGTAAGTTGTATTCCTTGGTATTTTATTCCCTTTGTAGCAATTGTGAATGGGAGTTCACTCATGATTTGGCTATTACTGGTGTATAAGAATGCTTGCAATTTCTGCACATTTATTTTGTATCCTGAGACTTTGCTGAAGTTGCTTATCAGCTTAAGGATATTTTGGGCTGAGATGATGGGGTTTTCTAAATATTCAATCATGTCATCTGCAAACAGAGACAATTTGACTTCCTCTCTTCCTATTTGAATACTCTTTATTTCTTTCTCTTGCCTGATTGCCCTGGCCAGAACTTCCAATACTATGTTGAATAGGAGTAGTAAGAGAGGGCATCCTTGTCTTGTGCTGGTTTTCAAAGGGAATGCTTCCAGCTTTTGCCCATTCAGGATGATATTGGCTGTGGGTTTCTCATAAATAGCTCTTATTATTTTGAGATATGTTCCATCAATATCTAGTTTATTTAGAGTTTTTAGCATGAAGGGATGTTGAATTTTATCAAAGGCCTTTTTCTGCATCTATTGAGATAATCATGTGGTTTTTGTCATTGGTTCTGTTTATGTGATGGATTACATTTATTGATTTGTGTATGTTGAACCAGCCTTGCATCCCAGGGATGAAGCCGACTTGATAGTGGTGGATAAGCTTCTTGATATGCTACTGGATTAGGTTTGCCAGTATTTTACTGATGATTTTCACATTAATGTTCATCAGGGATATTTGCCTGAAATTTTCTTTTTTTCTTGTGTCTCTGCCAGGTTTTGGTATCAGGATCATGCTGGATTCATAAAATGAGTTAGGGAGGAGTCCCTCTTTTTCTGTTTGGAATAGTTTCAGAAGGAATGGTACCAGCTCCTCTTTGTACCTCTGGTAGAATTCAGCTGTGAATCCGTCTGATCCTGGGATTTTTTTGGTTGGTAGGCTATTACTGCCTCAATTTCAGAACTTATTATTTGTCTATTCAGGAATTCAACTTCTTCCTAGTTTAGTCTTGGGAGGGTGTATGTGTCCAGGAATTTATCAATTTCTTCCAGATTTTCTAGTTTATTTGCATGGAGGTGTTTATAGTATTCTGATAGTAGTTTGTATTTCTGTGAGATCAGTGGTGATATCCCCTTTATCATTTTTTATTGTGTCTATTTGATTCTTGTCTCTTTTCTTCTTTAATAGTCTGGCTAGCAGTCTATCTATTTTGTTAATCTTTTCAAAAAAACAACTCCTGGATTCATTGATTTTTTGAAGAGTTTTTCATGTCTCTATCAACTTCAGTTCTGCTCTGATCTTAGTTATTTCTTGTTTTCTGCTAGCTTTTGAATTTGTTTGCTCTTGCTTCTCTAGTTCTTTTCATTGTGATGTTAGAGTATTGATTTTAGATCTTTCCCGCTTTCTCCTGTGTGCATTTAGTGCTATAAATTTCCCTGATGTAACTTTTTTTTTTTTTTTTTTTAACAGGGTTGAAATCCAGAAGCTAGAAGATATTGCAGGTATGTTTTAGGAGCTATTTGTAGTTTATGAAAATTGTTTTCAATCATACAACTGTTACAGTAGGCTGTACGAAGTAGTGGACAAGACTGTCTTAAATGCCTTCTTCTCATATATAGCATTTAACATAATCTGTTTGATAAATTTTTCTTACTTACCTTTTCGATGTTGATGTGGAATGTGAGAATTCTTCTAATGGGAAGCGAGAGGGATGGCTTTTCTTTCATACACGTGGAAATTTAATTGTTTGGGGGGATATTAGAGGACACTGGAGGAGAAACAGCTCTATTCGTTCCTTTTAGTGTACACACATTAAGTCATATATCAGTTTTTTTAGCTTTTATTTTAGGTTTGGGGGTACATGTGCAGGTTTATTATAAAGATAAATTGCATGTCACGGGGGTTTGGTATACAGATTATTTTGTTACTTAGGTTATAGCATAATACCAGATGAGTGGTTTTCGATCCTTACCCTCCTCCTACCCTCCACCCTGAAGTAGGCCCAGTTGTCTGTTGTTCCCTTCTTCCTGTCCGTATGTACTCAGAGTTTTTAATATGAGTTTTTCATGTTTCTAATTTAGCTATTCTATTGTCACAGCTTTCTGATTTTGTTTTCTTTAAAGTACCAGAAAAAAAATTGAATTCTCTAAAATGATTATTTTCTATTATTATTCCAGTAATAAACTGTGTAGTAGAAAAGAAAAGACAACTTTCCTACCCAGTGAGAAACATCTAATTAATTGGATCCAAAACCCCATAAATTTTATACTGCCATGTGAAATATTAGTTGTACTGTTATAGGACCATTTTTTCAAAAGAGTTTGAGAAAATTTCTATAGAGACCATGAAGACAATACTCATTTTTAAAAAGCTCAATTCAGTTTTCAGCTCTTCTATAGCGATGATTCATACAAGCAGTATATTTGGAAAGCTTTGCTCTGCTTGGTGGTGACAAAGTGCTTGTTTTGTGAGCTGCCTGATACATCGACCACTATAGATGGATACTGTGTGTAAGAAATATTTGAATTATGGTGCAGATCTTTTATGACTGCTGAAAACTATTCTTAGCAATTGATGGTAGATCTCTGATGTGAAACTATGTTTAGGAAAGCATTCCTTGCAGTATGACAGTCTTCTGAAACACAGCACTATGGATAAAAATGTCATATAAAAAGCTCCCAGAAAATACTTCAAACGTGTTTTTAAATGTATTTCTTTATCTACTTAAACCTAAATTTTTATACCCATGGACATTGCTTCTTTTATTAAAATACAGTTAATAGCGTCAATCACTAGATTGCTTAAAAATACTTTCCTTATTGTGTATTAAGCTATGTCTACCCTTTTGATGGTCTTATTTTTATGTGCTTTACTTAATGAGTTGTGACAGTATTTCATGGAAACATGTCCTTTGAATTGTAGGACATTTTATAAATGTAGAAATTAAAGTCTGTTTGTTACCCTTTCTGCACATTTAAAAAATATAAACTGTTTTAACTATTTGCTTTTTTTCATCATCTGTCAATTAAGTGATTTGCTGTTATGCCAATTGGAATTGGAAAACTATTATTAATACCTGAAAGGTTTTACAGAAAATAAGTGAGTAAATCTTACTTTTTTGAAATGATCTTTCCATTTTACATTTTAAATATCCTTCTGATATTGCTGAACCATCATGTCCCATATTGTTTTCAATATATGCAAATAAACTACTTTTCAACATTAACTTTTAATGTATTTTCATTTACTATCTAGCTGAAATTAAAAAGGGTCTTGCTGCAAAGAGAAAAAGGATTGAAAGGGTTGCAAAAGCTTGCAACGAAACAAAGAACAAAATTAAACACATTTTGAGAACAATACAACTAAAAATGTATGATTGTTGGCTTTTTTGAATAATGATATTTCTATCATTTCTTTGTATTCGTTAGTGCAGAATTTCAAAAACTATCCTGTACATATTGGCGTCTGCAGTGAACAACATGTTTTACTTGACTGTTCCCTAAGCAGGTAAGTTTCTTTTGTTTTATAACCTAAGTTTAACAGAATTGAGGTATATTACCTAGAAAGTCAATGAAGATGACCTCTTTTTGCCTTCCAGATAAAAATAGTCTTCCTGTAAAATTAATTTTTATCAATTTCTAGAAATACGGCAGCTGCATGTAAGATAAATGTCTTCAACTTTTAGTCTGTAGATCCTTAAAAATATTAAGTTATGTAGAAACGGACAACCTTATGTTGTAAATAAGTTATCTATTTTAATTAAATTGTTTTCACTATCCCTTTTAGAAAATCATCATTGTGCCAAAGTGGAGAAATAGTTAAGTGAAGTATTTCTTTTGGGAAATCTTACGGTATGAATGGCTATGATATTCTTGAACCTACTTATGAGAACCCATATGTTATTTAGTTTGAGGAAATGAAAAGTAAACTGCTGTTAGAGAAAATGATTGTTTCTGGGAAATTTATAGTGCTGTAAACCCTCCTTTGTCTTCAGCATGTAAAGAATGTAAGAGAGCTGCTCTACTAGTCAGTTAGGAAGGAACCCTTTCAGAATGAGAGTAACTCATTTCACCTTTTCCCAAAAAGAAGATTTCAGCTGCTATTATTCCATTGCTACTTTATAGTATAAATTATGTCAAGTCAGTTTTGGTTTGAATAGGGTTAATTTTTCATCTCTCTATGACATATGACCGTGTTACGTATTATGTGTTACAGGCAGAAACATAGTTATGGATGTTCTCTGAAGTTGCTGAATGTCCTTGAAGAATACATCACAGGTGAGCAGAAAGATGAAGAAGAAAGGAAGAGAAGAACTAATTGTTGGTATCCAGCTTTGCTTTATGATTAACCTATTGTAACAATGTCTCAGGTAGTAATAGTTCATGCAGAAATCCAGCAAAGGAGGAGGACAGCATGAGCCCAGAGAGGGGGGCCTGTTAGTGGACTCATGGACTAGGGGAATATAATTGCCATGCAGCATTAGGGGTCCAACTGAGGTCAGCGTCATAGGGATTAAGAAGTTAAAGTCAGCCCAGATGGCATATTTGTGCAAGAGCAACTTTAGTGCTGGAATTTCCTGGGTTGGGGTGTAGCCGAGCACATTGATAGAGGGAGAGTTGGTTGGGCAGGGCATATATATATATATATATATATATATATATATATATATATATGAGGGCGGGGGTTATGATGACTGGCTGTGGAATTTCAGCGGGGACTGAGTTACCTGAGCACATGGGGGTGGGGTATTGGGCAGTGAAAAGTGCTCCATACATTGGGTGTTGGGTCCCTACAGATTCCTGAGCTGTAGTACTGAAGTGAGTGACCTACAGTGACAGGGAGGTAGTGGCTGTGTATGTTGGGAAGATGGAGAAATAGGTGAGTGGAGTGATCAGGGCCTGGGATTCTGCAGCCACATTGCTTGGGATCCAACTCCAGTTTGACCATCGCTAGCTCAGAAACATGGGCAAATTATTTATCTCTGTGCCTCAGTTGCCTTATCTACGAAAGGAGACATGGTAAGAGTACCTACCTCAGAGTTGTTTGAAGGACGAAAGGGTTCTTATATAATGGATTTATTTAAATTTTTTAGGATGCGATCTCACCCATGGTTGCTCTTTATCGTTGCTATTATTGCTCTTATTAATATTATGGGAGATGTTGCAGTCACTGGGAATGACAAAATCTAGGGGATGACTGTGTGTGTCACGTAGAGGAGAGGAGAACACTGTTGTTGGAGATTAGGTCAAGGTGCAGAAAGGCCATCATTATTGGAAGGTTCATCTATGTGCATATTGAAATGTCCAAGTGTTTAAAATCTTAGTAACAAAAGAATATTTCTTAGTTAATTCCTCTATAGATCTTACCTATCTGTGGTCAACAAATTATAAGAAGGGTCAACAAACACTCTTTATTTGAAATCAAGAATTAGGACATACATGTTGAATATGTATAAGAAGGAATATTCTTTACGCCATTACTGATGAAAAAGATTATGTTGTTTTAGCATATGAGTGTTGAACACAATTGTTTAAAATTGCTCATAAATGTTGTCTAAAAGAAAGTGTTCAGAAGTATTGATTTAAAGAGTATCTATTTAAAGGTAATACAGAATTATGTTTTTTAAGTATTAAAATTTACCCAATTTTAATCACTTTTTAGTTTTGTGCTTCTGGAGAATATTTCAAGAGCAACAAAAGAGGTGACAACAAGATGGGAAAGGAACTGAAAGAGATTGAGCCGCCATGTGAGCAATTCACAAAGGTCTGTTCTATTTGGTGTCACAATACATTCTTTTTTTTTTTTAATTTATTTATTATTATTATACTTTAAGTTCTAGGGTACATGTGCATAACGTGCAGGTTTGTTACATATGTATACTTGTGCCATGTTGGTGTGCTGCACCCATCAACTCGTCAGCACCCATCAACTCGTCATTTACATCAGGTATAACTCCCAATGCAATCCCTCCCCTCTCCCCCCTCCCCATGATAGGCCCCGGTGTGTGATGTTCCCCTTCCCGAGTCCAAGTGATCTCATTGTTCAGTTCCCACCTATGAGTGAGAACATGGGTGTTTGCTTTTCTGTTCTTGTGATAGTTTGCTAAGAATGATGGTTTCCAGCTGCATCCATGTCCCTACAAAGGACACAAACTCATCCTTTTTTATGGCTGCATAGTATTCCATGGTGTATATGTGCCACATTTTCTTAATCCAGTCTGTCACTGATGGACATTTGGGTTGATTCCAAGTCTTTGCTATTGTGAACAGTGCTGCAATAAACATACGTGTGCATGTGTCTTTATAGCAGCATAATTTATAATCCTTTGGGTATATACCCAGTAATGGGATGGCTGGGTCATATGGTACATCTAGTTCTAGATCCTTGAGGAATCGCCATACTGTTTTCCATAATGGTTGAACTAGTTTACAATCCCACCAACAGTGTAAAAGTGTTCCTATTTCTCCACATCCTCTCCAGCACCTGTTGTTTCCTGACTTTTTAATGATCGCCATTCTAACTGGTGTGAGATGGTATCTCATTGTGGTTTTGATTTGCATTTCTCTGATGGCCAGTGATGATGAGCATTTTTTCATGTGTCTGTTGGCTGTATGAATGTCTTCTTTTGAGAAATGTCTGTTCATATCCTTTGCCCACTTTTTGATGGGGTTGTTTGTTTGTTTTTTTTTCTTGTAAATTTGTTTGAGTTCTTTGTAGGTTCTGGATATTAGCCCTTTGTCAGATGAGTAGATTGCAAAAATTTTCTCCCATTCTGTAGGTTGCCTGTTCACTCTGATGGTAGTTTCTTTTGCTGTGCAGAAGCTCTTTAGTTTAATGAGATCCCATTTGTCAATTTTGGCTTTTGCTGCCGTTGCTTTTGGTGTTTTAGACATGAAGTCTTTGCCCATGCCTATGTCCTGAATGGTACTACCTAGGTTTTCCTCTAGGATTTTTATGGTATTAGGTCTAACATTTAAGTCTCTAATCCATCTTGAATTAATTTTCATATAAGGAGTAAGGAAAGGATCCAGTTTCAGCTTTCTACTTATGGCTAGCCAATTTTCCCAGCACCATTTATTAAATAGGGAATCCTTTCCCCATTTCTTGTTTCTCTCAGGTTTGTCAAAGATCAGATGGCTGTAGATGTGTGGTATTATTTCTGAGGACTCTGTTCTGTTCCATTGGTCTATATCTCTGTTTTGGTACCAGTACCATGCTGTTTTGGTTACTGTAGCCTTGTAGTATAGTTTGAAGTCAGGTAGCGTGATGCCTCCAGCTTTGTTCTTTTGACTTAGGATTGCCTTGGAGATGTGGGCTCTTTTTTGGTTCCATATGAACTTTAAAGCAGTTTTTTCCAATTCTGTGAAGAAACTCATTGGTAGCTTGATGGGGATGGCATTGAATCTATAAATTACCTTGGGCAGTATGGCCATTTTCACGATATTGATTCTTCCTATCCATGAGCATGGTATGTTCTTCCATTTGTTTGTGTCCTCTTTTATTTCACTGAGCAGTGGTTTGTAGTTCTCCTTGAAGAGGTCCTTTACATCCCTTGTAAGTTGGATTCCTAGGTATTTGATTCTCTTTGAAGCAATTGTGAATGGAAGTTCATTCCTGATTTGGCTCTCTGTTTGTCTGTTACTGATGTATAAGAATGCTTGTGATTTTTGCACATTAATTTTGTATCCTGAGACTTTGCTGAAATTGCTTATCAGCTTAAGGAGATTTTGGGCTGAGACAATGGGGTTTTCTAAATATACAATCATGTCATCTGCAAACAGGGACAATTTGACTTCTTCTTTTCCTAACTGAATACCCTTGATTTCTTTCTCTTGCCTGATTGCCCTAGCCAGAACTTCCACCACTATGTTGAATAGGAGTGGTGAGAGAGGGCATCCCTGTCTTGTGCCAGTTTTCAAAGGGAATTTTTCCAGTTTTTGCCCATTCAGTATGATATTGACTGTGGGTGTGTCATAAATAGCTCTTATTATTTTGAGGTACGTTCCATCAATACCGAATTTATTGAGCGTTTTTAGCATGAAGGGCTGTTGAATTTTGTCAAAAGCCTTTTCTGCATCTATTGAGATAATCATGTGGTTCTTGTCTTTGGTTCTGTTTATATGCTGGATTATGTTTATTGATTTGCGAAATTTGAACCAGCCTTGCATCCCAGGGATGAAGCCCACTTGATCATGGTGGATAAGCTTTTTGATGTGTTGCTGAATCCGGTTTGCCAGTATTTTATTGAGGATTTTTACATCGATGTTCATCAGAGATATTGGTCTAAAATTCTCTTTTTTTGTTGTGTCTCTGCCAGGCTTTGGTATCAGGATGATGTTGGCCTCATAAAATGAGTTAGGGAGGATTCCCTCTTTTTCTATTGATTGGAATAGTTTCAGAAGGAATGGTACCAACTCCTCCTTGTACCTCTGGTAGAATTCAGCTGTGAATCCATCTGGTCCTGGACTTTTTTTGGTTGGTAGGCTATTAATTATTGCCTCAATTTCAGAGCCTGCTATTGGTCTATTCGGGGATTCAACTTCTTCCTGGTTTAGTCTTGGAAGAGTGTAAGTGTCCAGGAAGTTATCCATTTCTTCTAGATTTTCCAGTTTATTTGCATAGAGGTGTTTATAGTATTCTCTGATGGTAGTTTTGTATTTCTGTGGGGTCGGTGGTGATATCCCCTTTATCATTTTTAATTGCGTCGATTTGATTCTTCTCTCTTTTCTTCTTTATTAGTCTGGCTAGTGTTCTGTCAATTTTGTTGATCTTTTCAAAAAACCAACTCCTGGATTCATTGATGTTTTGGAGGGTTTTTTGTGTCTCTATCTCCTTCAGTTCTGCTCTGATCTTAGTTATTTCTAGCCTTCTGCTAGCTTTCGAATGTGTTTGCTCTTGCTTCTCTAGTTCTTTTAATTGTGATGTTAGAGTGTCAATTTTAGATCTTTCCTGCTTTCTCTTGTGGGCATTTAGTGCTATAAATTTCCCTCTACACACTGCTTTAAATGTGTCCCAGAGATTCTGGTATGTTGTATCTTTGTTCTCATTGGTTTCAAAGAACATCTTTCTTTCTGCCTTCATTTCGTTATGTACCCAGTAGTCATTCCGGAGCAGGTTGTTCAGTTTCCATGTAGTTGAGCGGTTTTGATTGAGTTTCTTAGTCCCGAGTTCTAGTTTGATTGCACTGTGGTCTGAGAGACAGTTTGTTATAATTTCTGTTCTTGTACATTTGCTGAGGAGTGCTTTACTTCCAATTACGTGGTCAATTTTGGAGTAAGTACGATGTGGTGCTGAGAAGAATGTATATTCTGTTGATTTGGGGTGGAGAGTTCTATAGATGTCTATTAGGTCTGCTTGCTGCAGAGATGAGTTCAATTCCTGGATATCCTTGTTAACTTTCTGTCTCGTTGATCTGTCTAATGTTGACAGTGGAGGGTTGAAGTCTCCCATTATTATTGTATGGGAGTCTAAGTCTCTTTGTAAGTCTCTAAGGACTTGCTTTATGAATCTGGGTGCTCCTGTATTGGGTGCATATATATTTAGGATAGTTAGCTCTTCCTGTTGAATTGATCCCTTTACCATTATGTAATGGCCTTCTTTGTCTCTTTTGATCTTTGATGGTTTAAAGTCTGTTTTATCAGAGACTAGTATTGCAACCCCTGCTTTTTTTTGTTCTCCATTTGCTTGGTAAATCTTCCTCCATCCCTTTATTTTGAGCCTATGTATGTCTCTGCGTGTGAGATGGGTCTCCTGAATACAGCAGACTGATGGGTCTTGACTCTTTATCCAGTTTGCCAGTCTGTGTCTTTTAATTGGAGCATTTAGTCCATTTACATTTAAGGTTAAGATTGTTATGTGTGAACTTGATCCTGCCATTATGATATTAACTGGTTATTTTGCTCGTTAGTTGATGCAGTTTGTTCCTAGCCTCGATGGTCTTTACATTTTGGCATGTTTTTGCAATGGCTGGTACCCGGTTGTTCCTTTCCATGTTTAGTGCTTCCTTCAGGGTCTCTTGTAAGGCAGGCCTAGTGGTGACAAAATCTCTAAGCATTTGCTTATCTGTAAAGGATTTTATTTCTCCTTCACTTATGAAACTTAGTTTGGCTGGATATGAAATTCTGGGTTGAAAATTCTTTTCTTTAAGAATGTTGAATATTGGCCCCCACTCTCTTCTGGCTTGGAGAGTTTCTGCTGAGAGATCTGCTGTTAGTCTGATGGGCTTCCCTTTGTGGGTAACCCGACCTTTCTCTCTGGCTGCCCTTAAGATTTTTTCCTTCATTTCAACTTTGGTGAATCTGGCAATTATGTGTCTTTGAGTTGCTCTTCTCGAGGAGTATCTTTGTGGCGTTCTCTGTATTTCCTGGATTTGAATGTTGGCCTGCCCTACTAGGTTGGGGAAGTTCTCCTGGATGATATCCTGCAGAGTGTTTTCCAACTTGGTTTCATCTTCCCCCTCACTTTCAGGCACCCCAATCAGACGTAGATTTGGTCTTTTTACATAATCCCATACTTCTTGCAGGCTTTGTTCATTTCTTTTTCTTCTTTTTTCTTTTGGTTTCTCTTCTCACTTCATTTCATTCATTTGATCCTCAATCGCTGATACTCTTTCTTCCAGTTGATTGAGTCGGTTACTGAAGCTTGTGCATTTGTCACGTATTTCTCGTGTCATGGTTTTCATCTCTTTTATTTCGTTTATGACCTTCTCTGCATTAATTACTCTAGCCATCCATTAATTACTTCCACTTTTTTTTCAAGATTTTTAGTTTCTTTGTGCTGGGTACGTAATTCCTCCTTTAGCTCTGAGAAATTTGATGGACTAAAGCCTTCTTCTCTCATCTCATCAAAGTCATTCTCCGTCCAGCTTTGATCCGTTGCTGGCGATGAGCTGCGCTCCTTTGCCGGGGGAGATGCGCTCTTCTTTTTTGAATTTCCAGCTTTTCTGCCCTGCTTTTTCCCCATCTTTGTGGTTTTATCTGCCTCTGGTCTTTGATGATGGTGATGTACTGATGGGGTTTTGGTGTAGGTGTCCTTCCTGTTTGATAGTTTTCCTTCTAACAGTCAGGACCCTCAGCTGTAGGTCTGTTGGAGATTGCTTGAGGTCCACTCCAGACCCTGTTTGCCTGGGTATCAGCAGCAGAGGCTGCAGAAGATAGAATATTTCTGAACAGCGAGTGTACCTGTCTGATTCTTGCTTTGGAAGCTTCCTCTCAGGGGTGTACTCCACCCTGTGAGGTGTGGGGTGTCAGACTGCCCCTAGTGGGGGATGTCTCCCAGTTAGGCTACTCAGGGGTCAGGGACCCACTTGAGCAGGGAGTCTGTCCCTTCTCAGATCTCAACCTCCGTGTTGGGAGATCCACTGCTCTCTTCAAAGCTGTCAGACAGAGTCGTTTGCGTCTGCAGAGGTTTCTGCTGTTTTTGTTATTTTTACTGTGCCCTGTTCCCAGAGGTGGAGTTTACAGAGACAGGCAGGTTTCCTTGAGCTGCTGTGAGCTCCACCCAGTTCGGGCTTCCCAGCAGCTTTGTTTACCTACTTAAGCCTCAGCAATGGCGGGCGCCCCTCCCCCAGCCTGGTTGCTGCCTTGCTGCGATATCGCAGACTGCTGTGCTAGCAACGAGGGAGGCTCCGTGGGCGTGGGACCCTCCCGGCCAGGTGTGGTATATGATCTCCTGGTGTGCCTGTTTGCTTAAAGCGCAGTGTTGGGGTGGGAGTTACCCGATTTTCCAGGTGTTGTGTGTCTCAGTTCCCCTGGCTAGGAAAAGGGATTCCCTTCCCCCTTGCGCTTCCCAGGTGAGGGGATGCCTCGCCCTGCTTCAGCTCTCGCTGGTCGGGCTGCAGCAGCTGACCAGCACCGATCGCCCAGCACTCCCCAGTGAGATGAACCCAGTACCTCAGTTGAAAATGCAGAAATCACCGGTCTTCTGTGTCACTCGCGCTGGGAGTTGGAGACTGGAGCTGTTCCTATTCGGCCATCTTGCTCCCCAATACATTCTTATAAAATACAACTCGTGAACAAAATAGAAGACAGTCTGCTTGTCTCTGAATGTATGGAAAGACCTTTTGGTTATACATTTTAAATTACCTACCATTTTCACTTTGAATATATTGTTCCAGATTTTACATAATTGGTAAATGTATTTTTAGGATTCATGAATAGTTTTTTGGGAGTTATTTAGAACAGAAAAAGGCAAATTGGAAATTTTACCTAGAAATATAAATCTTGTGTATAAAATTGATACTTTATGAACACATTAATGAAGATTTCATATTCAGTTTTTAGGAGATCAGCAACAGATCTTTAGTGGAAGGCAGGAAATCCATAAATCCTTTCTGGATGTCTTTTTCACTTGTCTTGTTTAAACAGTTTTAGTTAAATAGGAAGTAGGCAAGTGTTAACTACTGAGTATCTCTTTTATTTCCTGCTGGAATGTAGGAGTGTTTTATGGCACATTCACTTTCAAGATTATTAGTGACTAGTAATGGTTTTACATGAAATTTGTAATCATAAGAGATGGTTCAGATGTATAACAGAATGGGAAAGCCAGCAGATTATTAACACATTGTGAACTGTGAATTATCTGCTGTCATATAGCACATTAGCTAATCGTTATTGGACAATGACCTCTTCTTAATGTAGATGTATATTATTTAGGAAACAATGTAATTTTCTTGTGGGAGGTATTCTTTTTAATAACCTTGTGAAGAGACATATTCATATGTCACTCCTTTACACTAACTGAGATGCGTTAAATATACTGGGAAAAGAGTTTGAAAATAAAATTTTCAAGCAACTTGATGATCTGTACACAAACAGTTATTTATATAGAGGTCACGAGAAGAGAACATGTTGCTATAATGTTCCTCAGAAACCATTTATTAATTGGTATGAACATTAAACTAGAAAAGTTATCCTGTCAATGTTAATGCTACACGATACTTTGGTATCATCTTGGACTCTTCTGAGTCCATTATCCTATCCATGCAGTTATTGCGAGGCAAGTTTTACCTCTGTAATGGTCCTTTAATTTCTTTAAATTCTCACTGAGGCTGCCCTAGTTCAAGACCTCATTCTTCCTTGCTTGTACTATTAAACCCTTTTCTGAGTTCTCTCTTCCCTTCTGAGCCATCCTTCATTGATTAGCAATACTATCTTCCTAAAACCCTCCCCAGCCCTTCCCTCTTCCCAGCCTGTCAGTGGTGCCCATGTGTCAGTTCTTAGATATTCAGAGACTCTCCCCTTTACATGACCCCCTGTTAGGCTTGTTTTGCCACCCTCTGTCTTTCTTCCCAACTCTCCAGATTGACAGCCTTCCCTGAAGGAACTCACCGTCACTCCCATGCTTTGCTCACGCTCTTCCTTCCAAATGCTTTTAAAATCTTTTTTTTTTTTTTTTTGACCGATTGAAATCTTGTGCCAACTAAGTCAACATCAGTCTCCATATTTAGCTACATGTCCGAGTGAGTTGCTCTTCCATAGCAGTAACACAAGTTTTGTATTACTTTGTTTTTTTATTCGTGCATTTGCTCATGTCACAGGAATATGGAAGAGATTGCGTGTTCATTTTTTACATCTTCCTCAGCATTAACATACAACATTTTAGGGAATAGGAACTGCCGAACTATTTGTTGAGGGAATAGTATATGTTTCAAACGTAGTTATGTTTTCTTTAACTTGATGAGGTCATATCACAGACCATTTTGTCCCTTCCATGAAATCCATGTTATGTGGACCATTAGTGATAACAAATGGTCACTACCTGGTGAAAAAATACAGTATTTCATGATATAAGACTGACAGTCTTTTTCTGTCTTTGGTCCATCTTGTCTGTAACATGTTCATCAAACCATTTTCTTCAAGCAAACTACATGACTGTTGGACCTGCTATAATAATATTTCACTGAAATCTGGAATTAAAATTTTAAGTGAGTATTTGGAGCTCCATGTATTGATTACAGTTTTAAAATTTGAAATAAATAACCAGCATCCTTTGAATATTAAAAGCTGTTTCCTTTTGATATTTAATTTACCCAGATGTAAAGTGATGGTTTGTCAGTGAACTAGACTTTTTGTTTTAGAGTATTGAGGACTTAGAGTATAATGAAAGCCCTCTTTTTGGTGAAGAAAGTCAACTTAAAAAATACATCACCATGTTCCAAAATAAAATTGTGTCAGAGACTGTAAGTAGTGGATATTTAATCTTAAAAACTCAGAATTGATATAAGCATGGGAATATTTTATTTGTAGAAATGTGTATTGCAATTACTTAAATTTCTTTTTTTGAGACAACTGCAGCAAGAGTTGGCACTTATTCAGAGGTCTCTTTAACCTCTGTTATTCTGATGGCTGACTAAAGAACTTGAACCTATGTTATATTATACAAGCATAACTTGAGCTACACTAAACCACATGACAGTATTTAGTTAATTAATTCTTGTATAAATTAGTATATCTCCTCTATCATTAGTCTGTTTATTAAATACCAGGCCTTGTTACTATGATCTGTTGAATGAACCCTAGACAGTTCTGTGAGAAAGCAGCAATTGCACAGTTATATACATGGTCAATTAAATTTTAACATTAAAGATAATTTAGTTTTAGGTTTGGCCTCTGTGGATCTGTATCAGTTCCAAAAATGTAGAAAGCATGGGCATGGAAAAGTACATTTTTCTCTAACAAAAGAAGACAAAACTTATTTTATTTTACTCATTAAGTTAAAGAGACAATTCCAATGAAAGTATGACTTCAAAAAATATATATACTCTATGGCCTTTCAAAATTATTAAAAGTACCTTAACATCTGTGTTCTTGAAAAAAAATTAAACTTCTATAAATGATTAAGACAACTGAGCAAGATATATTAATAGCATTGCCGAGCCACTGGTTTGTGGGTATGCCATATTTCCAAAGACATCAAAATGCCATGTAGTTTGTTTTGGTCCACCATTCAATGATACCTCCCCTTGGCATTGATTCAAAGTATTATATTAAAATTTATGCATGCTTACAATTATTTCACATCTATGGCAAGGTAAATTATGTAGAGTGCTTTGGTTTTCAAGTTTAGTATTTGTGGAGTATGTGGAAGTTTAAGTATATATATGCATCTAAAAACTTAAGTGATGAATTCTCCTACCTTTCCTTTTGTAATGTGCAGTTTTTATACATAACATACAAAATGTTCATTTGGAAACACTTTAGTAAATATGAAATTCAGAATATATTTGGAGTAAGTCAGTTAAATGTATTCTTTTGCTGAGTTTCTGAAATTCCATTCATGAATTGTTCAAAAACACAATACCCTCATTGAGAGGAGAGGAGCGACTTACTCTCATTTTCCCTGGTTCTTTTCATTTTAATTGGCCCCTGTATACCACTCTTATTTTTTCAAGGTTTTCCAAGTTAAAGGAAAAAAAAGTTCATTCAGATTCTGCCTGCAGTCACTTATACAGGAATAAGTGAATCCTTATGGGGAGCATTTAATTTCTAAAGCTTGCATTTTCATAAAGGATTTTCCTTTTACCCAAAGCATGTGTTGATGTGTAAGTCTAAGTACTACTTCAAGTTTCTAAGAAGATCCTTATTTGAGATTTCTTTCAGTAGTTACAGAGGCAAAATAAGCACTGCAGAGGTCCATGTGAGAGTTCTATTATACATACTGGGCTATCTGACTATTTATTCTATAGTGGAAGGATATGAAAGACACCACAATGTACTTAGTGATGGAACAGCTGATTTATTTATTTTTATTTTTATTTTTTTGAGATGGAGTCTCACTCTGTCACCAGGCTGGAGTGCAGTGGCACGATCTCGGCTCACTGCAACCTCCGTCTCCCGGGTTCAAGCGATTGTCCTGCCTCAGCCTCCCGAGCTGGGACTACAGGCACATGCCACCACACCCAGCTAATTTTTGTATTTTTAGTAGAGATGGGGTTTCAGCATGTTGGCCAGGATGGTCTCGATCTCTTGACCTCGTGATCTGCCTGCCTCGGCCTCCCAAAGTGCTGGGATTACAGGCGTGAGCCACCGCACCCAGCCAACAGTTGCTATTTATGTCACCCCTTATTACCTCAAATGAGTAACTGTGTACTTGAAGTCACTCTGGCAGCTATTCTGAAGGGAAGAAAGTTTTTGCCCTTAAAAGTTATTAGGGGTGTGTGTGTGTGTACATAAATGTGTGTATATATGTGTATATATGTGTGTGTGTATGTATGTATGTATATGCATATACATGTATGTATATAGCTAATATGCATATATATGCATATATGTATATGTGAATATATGCGCGCACACACATATATATTACTTTGTTTTTTAGAATTGTTTTTAGTTCACAACAAATTGATCTGAAGGTCTAGAGATTTCTCATTTACCACCTGTTCTCCCACCATAGCACTCCCCACTATCCATATCCCCCACCAGAATGGTGCCTTTCTTATAACCCATGAACTTACATTGATACATCATTATCACCCCAAGTTACTTCAGGGTTCACTCTTGGTTCCTTTTGTGTGTGATTATTTTCTTCACGTCACCTGTGCTATAGCCCCTGTTTTATTTTTCATTAAGATAACATTTAATTTATACTTTTTTGTGACCATGAAATTTTAGGTTAGGATATCAGAAACAAGTAGCACTAAAACAAATGTAAAGATTCACTTTTCTCCTGAAAATGGTAAGACAGGTAACTTTTATTTACATACATATGCTTGAAAAATTGCAGTTAGTGCTTTTAAATTCTAGACTGAAGCACATATTTTATTTTATTCCATAATAAACACCCACTTTGAAGAATGGCTGGTATCAAGAGCATCGTATCTCCTAATATTGTCTCACTCACCAGCTGAATGTTGAAATGTCCAGTCACAAAGCACTAAATATATCCTTAGAGCAATGATGTACTGAACAAAATTCAGAGGTCATACACAAAGACAGCACCCAAGAAAGTTTGCCCACAGACCAGTGGCAAGTCCTTTATTTCAGCAACTAAAACCAAGGAGAAACAGAGTCTCTTGCCTCTCTGCCTCTTGGAGAGGAGTTCTCCTGATACTGGAGGGAAAGGACCATCTCATTTCCCTGATGTTAAAATTTCATCTTGGAGTGATAGGCTTATATCTTTGTGAAGATATCTAAATTAAGGTGATCCAGTCAAATCACAAAATACTTGACTCACTCCTTAGGAGGAGCTTAACTCTGCCCTGATTTCTGTGCACACACCTGATTCATTGCACTCACAGTACAAAAGCTCTGAGATGTAAAATTGAGCCAGGCAGCACCTCGCATTCTTATCCAGGTGAATTAGGGCTCTCTCAGTGCTACTCACCCAAAGCACATTGAAATAATTCTTATTTATTTGTAAAACAGTGATGATGGTATCTGTGTCAGAGGGTTACTGTGAGTGTCAGAGGAAACAATGATAGTGAGAAGGTTAGACATATGGTACATGTTGAATAAATGTTAGCTACCAATGTTAGTTATCAATATCTTCATGACTTTTATTGATATATAATAGTTGTAAATATGTATGGGGTAAATGTGATATTTTGATACATGAATATATAAAGATCAAATCAGGGTAGTTGGGATATTCATTACCTCAAGCTTTTATCAATTTTTTCTGTTGAGGACATTGCAAATCTCGTCTAGGTATTTTGAAATACATGATAACTATAGTTATTCTAGTGTGCTATTGAACCCTAGAACTTATTTCTTCTCTCTAACTGTATGTTTGTACCTATTGTCCAGCATTTCTTTTTCCCTGTCAACCCTGCTACTGTTTCCACCCTCCGGTAACCACCATTCTACTCACTACCTCCCTGAGATGAATTTTGTCCAGGAATGAAAAGCAAGTAAGTGGTAAAGATGGACCGGGTATGGTGGCTCACACCTGTAATCCCAACACTGTGGGAGACTGAGGCCGGCAGATCCCCTGAGTCCAAGAGTTCAAGACCAGCCTGGCCAACATGGTGAAACCTCGTCTCTACTAAAAATACAAAAAAAAAAAAAAAAAAAAAAAAAAATTAGCTGGGCATGGTGGCATGCGCCTGTAGTCCCAGCTACTCAGGGAAGCTGAGGCAGGAGAATCGCTTGAACCTAGGAGGTGGAGGTTGCAGTGAGCCAAATCATGCCACTGCACTCCAGCCTGGGCGACAGAGGGAGACTCCATCTCAAAAAGGGAAAAAATAAAAATAAAAAAGAGGGACTAGTTGATAGTTAATAATCATGACTGTCTATTTATCTGCTACACTTTCTTTCATCTATGTGTGGCAAGTACCTACTTACTCTTTTAAGACTTGTGTCAAAGGACACCTTATTCTTCACCTTTTCTGGAATCTGTTCTCAAACAAAATTGCACCCCCTTTCCTTTTAGTGGTTCTGTACCCCTCAAACCCCATATTGTGGCTGTTATTTACTTAACTGATACCCTTGAGAGTAAAAACTTTATCATAATCCTAATTTTATGTTTGGAAACTGGGTATGTTCCCAGCCATACAGGAGGTGCACAATACACACGTACTCAATAAATTAATGGTCATTTGAAAGAGTAAATGCTGAATACACAGCAATTCTCCAATCTATGTGTTTATGCAAACACAAGAATTAACTTTATTGGCCTAATTCAAACATTATCTTGAAATTTATTCAAACTTCCCATTTTCCATGAATAACCATTTTTTGTTACTAGATTTTCACTAATTAACCAGTTAAATCTCTTTTGTCTTATATCATTTTAAAAGAGCATGTGGAACAAATTCAAACAGCTTAGGTAGTTCACATCTCTTGAGCTCACTATTTTAAGGAGTGAAGTTCACCCTGCCATTTGCCTACTTGCCTCAGTGCTCACACAACAATTGCATCGATGTCCTGCTAATGCACATTAAATCAAATATCCATACCTGGCTTTGAAGTGTGCCCTAGTCAACAAACAGGTCACTTGGTTATCATTGTCTTCCATCCAATATAAAGATAAAATATGTGCCAGAGAAAGATGTCTTATAGAGATTTTTCTGATGTACTAGTTACACAGAAACAAATTAATTTCTGGGGCAGACATTCCTACCTTTTAGAAAGAGAAGACTTATTAATAGGAGTTGAGAGTGAAGAAAATTAATTCTTGTTGAACTGATAAATGTCCCTTCTAGATAGTTTACATTGCCATTAAAGCATAAGGTTGCCATTTTTTCTTTATCTGTCAGCTACTTATTTCTTGCATGAGCTATTCTGGCTTTTAAAATCTTATTTTTTGGTCATTTGCCAAGCGCTTGGCTGTTGGGTACACATGGAATAAATTATCCAGTAAAAAGCATCTCAGATCTTTCCAGCTATTTTTGATTAGGTACACCTATAAATCTTAAAAAGCCTATAAAGAAATACCTAACTAGTGCATTGGATACAAGACACACAAATCTCACATAGGACAATGGTAACTGAAGTTCTGAATGGTGACTCAACTTAGGAAATTGCAATCCTTAGGGGGAAAATATCCTTAAACAAAGGCTTAAAATCCTCCTAGGTGGTAACCACCATTTATACACACATCCCTCTTTGTATTTGGGAAATTGATGGTCATGTTTCCTTTTCAGGGTAGAAGAAGGAATTCTCCGTTAAGAGAAGGGGAGGAAAATATAGGAAAAAGAACCACTCTTTGAAGGCATCTATTGTCCAAATCATGAGGAAGAGCTTGTAGTTCTGAGTTTCAAAAACGTGCTTTAGTTTTTTTTCTGTAGGATCCTGGGTGGGGTCCCCTGTTTCACAACAGCTGTGTCCTCAGACCCAGTGTAGGAGAAGGGCAAAATATGTTGATTGGATAAATGTGTTACTTCACTAGTTCATACCTTTCTGAGCCTCTCTCGAAGCGGCTACAGGGAAAATTTCTCCATGTTTGTTATGTCACTTGCATATTTGGAGCTTTTCCTACTGCCCTTGTTATGCTGCTTTGCTTTGTTTTAAAGCATGCATTTTTCCCATTACATATGTTTTTTGTATTTCCAGGATCTAGCACATAACTGTACTCAATAAATATCAAGTGAATGAATGAATGAATGTATAAATGAATGAACATGACTTTCAGGTGTCCTTTACAGCTTTTCTCATTGAAGTATATGCTTGTTCTTTGCCTCTTCAAAAGAGGTGCAACTCATTGAGAATAGGGTTGCCAAATGCTGCAAAAATAAACATAGTCTTACAAAACTAAACGCAGACGTGCCATACAATCTAACAATTGCACTCCTTGGTAACTACCCAAATGAATTGAAAACTTATGTCCACACAAAAACTTGTATGCCAATGTTTAACCAGCTTTATCTATCAATGGCAAAATTTGGATGCAACTAACATATCCTTCAATGGGTGAGTGCATAAATAAATTATGGTACAATGGAATACTATTCAGAAATTATAATAATCTAGCAAGCCACAAAATGATCAAGAGGAACCTGAAATGCATATTGCTAAGTGAAAGAAGCCAATCTGAAGAGGCTGTAGCCTGTATGATTCCTGCTATATAGATGACATCTGGGGTCTGGAGGACTGTGGCCCTCTTCTCACAGCTCCTCTAGGCAGTGCCCCGGTGGGGACTCTCTGTGGGGACTTCAACCCCACATTTCCCTTCCACACTGCCCTAGCAGAGGTTTCCATGAGGGCTCTGCCCCCGCAGCAGACTTCTGGCCTGGACATCCAGGTATTTCCATACATTCTCTGAAATCTAGATGGAAGTTCCCAAACTACAACTTTTGACTTCTGTGTACCCACAGGACCAACACCACATGTAAGCTGCCAAGGCTTGGGGCTTGCACCAAGCAACAGCCTGAGCTATACCTTGGCCCCTTTTAGCCACAGCTGGAGCTGAATCAGCTGGAACTCAGGGTACCATGTCCTGAGGCCGCATAGAGCAGGGGGGCCCTGTGCCAGGCCCAGGAAACCATTTTTCCCTCCTAGGCCTTTGGGCCTGTGATGGAAGGGGCTGCTGTGAAGGTCTCTGACATGCCCTGGAGACATTTTCCCCATTGTCTTGGTGGTTAGCATTTGGCTCCTTGTTACTGATGCAAACTTCTGCAGCCAGCTTGAATTTCTCCCCAGAAAATGGGTTTTTCTTTTCTATTGCATCATCAAGCTGCAAATTTTCCGAACTTTTATGCTTTGCTTCCTTTTGAAGGCTTTGCTGCTTAGAAACTTCTTCCCCAGATACCCTAAATCATCTTTCTCAAGTTCAAAGTCCTACAGATCTCTAGGGCAGGGGCAAAATGCTACCAGTCTGTTTGCTAAAGCACAGCAAGGGTCAACTTTATTTCAGTTCCCAACAAATTCTTCATCTCCATCTAAGGCCACCTTAGCCTGGACTTCATTGTCCATATCATTATCAGTATTTTGGTCAAAGCCATTCAACAAGTCTCTAGGAAGTTTCAAACTTATCCACATCATCCTGTCTTCTGAGCCCTCTGTCTCTAGGAAGTTCCAAACTTTCCCACATTTTCCTGTCTTCTGCTGAGCCCTCCAAATGGTTCCAACCTTTGCCTATTACCCAGCTCCAAAGTTGCTTCCACATTTTCGGGTATCCTTATAGCAGCGCCCAACTCTACTGGTACCAATTTACTGTATTAGTCCATTCTTACCCTGCTATAAGGACATAACTGAGACTGGGTAATTTATAAATGAAAGAGGTTTAATTGACTCACAGCTTCGCAGGGCTGGGGAGGCCTCAGGAAACTTACAATCATGGTGGAAAGGGAAGCAAACATGTCATTCATCACATGGCAGCAGCAAGGAGAAGTGCAGAGTGAAGTGGGGGAAGCCCATTATAAGACCATCAGCTCGTGTGAGAACTCACTGTTATGAAAACTGCATGGGGGTAACTGTCTCCATGATTCAATTACCTCCCACTGGGTCCCTCCCACTGGTTCCCTCCCACCACACATGGGGATTATGTTCCCATAACTACAATTCAAGATGAGATTTGGGTAGGGACACAGCCAAACCATATCATGCTCTAATCTCTACCCATGCTGTAGTGGAGGAAATGTGGTGCCTGTTTCAGGGATGTGACAGTAAGAGCCAGATACATGGACTGGCATGCCCAAGGTAACATAGAGTTAGAGAGGGAGGGGAATGAGAAACTAACAATTTCCAAGCTCTAAATATGTACCAGGACTGGAAGAAGTACTTTTTTAATGATATGAAATATTTATATCATATACTTAATACATGTCAACACACAATCCATTGGGATTTTGATTTATTTGTTTTACAAGTGAGAGAATTGAAAATCTGAGAATTAACGCAAATTCTCTCAAAATCACAGAACTGGTAGGTGGCAGGGCTGACGTTCAATGCCAAATTCAAGTTCTTTCCAATAAGCACAGTTCTGTCTTGAGAGGTGTGGCTAAGAGCAGAACCCAGATACCTATGAGGAGAAGCTGGAAGTCCTTCTTTAAGGTCACTTTGCCTCTGCAACATGAAAGATGGTTCAGGGCTCTCCTATCCAGGAGGTTTTGTAAAACAATGGACATCCATTTGTGCAATGCATTTAGACTCTGCCCTCTCAGAAGTCTGGGTGATGGGCAAGAAGCACTAAGGCTTGTTTCTTATCCAGGCAATCATGGGGAATGAGTGTAAACAGCCTCAATTCACAGGTGCACCTGAACATGGGATATGGCATCAACATTTAAGCCCTTTTAAATTTCTTCACTTGCAGAGCCCAATAAAGATTACATTACTGGAAAGGAAAGGAAATCACATGCACTGAAATATGAAATGATGGTGGAAAAGAATCTCTAAATGTCTGCTGGAGACAAAGCCCTCCCCTGGTGTTGCTACACACACAGGCAAATTTCTAGCCTCATGGGTGCAAAATGGCCATATCCAGTCCCCTACTATTCAGGTGGTATTTAGCCCACGCAAAGTTTTATAAAAAGTTGAGTCCTAATGCAAAATCTTGGAAAGTTCACATACATATCTAGAGTTCCAGCCTCTTGAGGAAGGTGGGAGAGCTGGCAGCACTGGGTCCCACATTCCTCACATGTGCCCCAAGGCAGCATAGGCACCTAACCCTGGACCACTGTACCCACTTACATTACCTGGCATGCCTCAGAATTTGTGACCCCACCTTAGCCTAAAAGGAAGGTCCTAGTTTATCCAAAGCTTTGAAAAAAATCCTGCTGAGAAAAGACTGAAGGAATACTTTTTGGCACCATCTCCTGTTTCATTAGCCATAGCTGCCTTACTATGTACTTTGACCAGAAAAATAATAGACTCTTGGAGAAAGCAAACCAATGAAATTCACAGGCAATGAGGAGAGCTCAATGAAAAAGTAAGGGGAAAATGATTTAAAAAGATATACTTGGGGCCCGGCGCAGTGGCTCACACCTGTAATCCCAGCACTTTGGCAGGCTGAGGCGGGCAGATCACGAGGTCAGGAGATCGAGACCATCCTGACTAACACAGCGAAAACCCGTCTCTACTAAAAATACAAAAAATTAGCTGGGCATGGTGGCAGGTGCCTGTAGTCCCAGCTACTTGGGAGGCTGAGGCAGGAGAATGGTGTGAATCTGGGAGGCGGAGCTTGCAGTGAGTCAAGATCATGCCACTGCACTCCAGCCTGGGCAACAGAGCAAGACTCTGTCTCAAAAAAAAAAAAAAAAAAAAAGATACACTAGGGTGGCAGAGTGGGAAGTGGTCCTTTAGAAACCGCATATAATCTGTGCCAGGATTTCTCAGCCTAGGCACTACTGACATTTGGGGGCAGATAACTTTTCAGTAGAGAATAGTCCTGTACTTCGTAAGATGTTTAGCAGCATTCCCTGGCCTTTATCTACTAGATGCCAGAGCACCCCACCCCTGTTGTGACCACAAATGATGTCTCTGGACACCACCAAATGTCCTCCAGGGACTAAACTTACTCCAGTTGAGAACCACTGGTCTATGTATAACTCAACTTAGAGAGCAGCTATGAACCCAAACCATGTAAATGTGAACAAAACATGCACATATCCCACTTGTCACAATGCTCAATTTATACTTTATCTCAGTTTCTGTTTTAAACAGAGCAATGTAAGAGTGTTTACAAATTATGAAGCCTTTATGTATCACATTGACTTTGGGGCACAATAACAATTTTCTTTAATTTACAAAGAAATGGGAGTCTGCATATAATTACCTTTCTACCAAATTTCTAAGACTACAGATGGGGGAATAAGCCAAGTTTCTTAAGGAAATAACCTTGTATTTCTTTGTATGAACTGTTTTTTTTCTCCTTGGGTGGGGCAGGATCAGGTATGGAACAGCCTCTGATGGTCAACGGTTATATGAAGGGATGTTCAGCATTCAGGAAAGACTCAGGAGACACTGTGGTTCTTTCCTTTTATTTAGAGGATTAAACATGGTGGATGAAGAGACTTACTGACCAGCCCTCCATGGGCCTGAATGAAAATTCAGGAAGATATCCTAGGAAGACAGTCTAGCCAGCAAATGGAACCAGTGGAATGAGCTGCTTCAAAAAAAAAAAAAAAAAAAAAAAAAAAAGCATCATTCACTGTGGCTTCCATTTGGTTGTATTCTGTCTTGCATCCCTCCACTTTGTGAGAAACCAGGTCAGGAGCAGCCCTATGCAAAAGGCTAAGGGGTAAGTCTCTAGCCAAAAGCTATACTAGTGAGCCTAGGAACTGCTCCTCCAGCCCCAGTCAAGCCCTAAGATGACTGCAGCCCCATTTGTGCTTGGCTGCAACTTCACAGGAGCCCCTGAACCAGAACACCCAAGCTAAGCTATTCACAGAAGCTGTTTTACAGGATAAATGTTTGCTATTTGAAAAAGAAAAAGAAAAGAAAAGATGCTCAGTTAAATGCAATGTGGTATCCTGAATAGGATTCTGGAAGAGACAAATAACATTAGTGGGGAAACTGGTGAAATCTGAGTGAAGTCTATAGTTTTGTTGATAGCAATGCACCAATGTTGGTTTCTTAGCTGTGATAAATGTACCAGGGTAATACATTTATGTTATTAATATTACCATAATAGCACTGATGTTATGTTATTATGTTAACAGGGCAAATTGGGTAAGGGGCATAAGGGAATTCTATACTATCTTCATAACTGTCTGTAATTCTAAAATTATTCCAAAATTTAAAAAAAGTCCTTTCTCCCAGGCACCAGATGTATTCAAGCAAAGGCTGGAAACTCATTTATCAAGCCTGTAAGAAAATGGAGGCCTGCACTGCTCACTGAAGTGCTCCACAGAATTGAAAGCTCAATTTAGTGACAAGAAGGGAGGTGACTCACAAGCCAGGCTGAAACTAGTGAAATAATCTCCTATTTGCATCTCCTGGATCTGAAAGAAAACATGTGCCTAAGCTGACATGAAACATCTATTATGTTTGCCATTCTGGTGGAGCATGTTTGCTAGAAAGGGAGTGGGCAGCTAAGATGGACCAGATTTGTTTTTATGGGGCTGGTAATTTTTTTTTATAGGTGGCTTATTAGGTTGTTGTAAGATTCTAAATCTTAGGTTCTCTAAATCCTTTTTCTGCTTAAGTTATCCAGACAGTATTTTTCATTTGCATTCATGAACACTGATTATTTGATTAGTACAGAAATCTTTTTATTTTAAGCTCCAATGCCTATTCTGTAAAACAAAATATTGTTTTTAAAATAAAACATCTCTTTACATATATATGTACATATGAATGTGAATTAAGTGAGTTATACAATCTGTGGACATCTTGTAAAAAGGTTTACTAATACCATATTTTATCCTTTATTAAAACTAAAATTCATTATTTCATCTCATTATTTCTCACTTTGAAGGCTTTTTTTGTGGCTTTCAAGCCACAGACCTCCCAAAAAATCAAGAGAAAGACTGAACCAGATATTTTATTTCCAGTTTGGAACAGGAGGTTTGTTAAAGAAGTAACAATATTATTAATGACTCCTGGGCACTTGGGAGCCATTCATTGTGCCTGTATTCCATGTTTGGTGCTTTCTAATGATTAATCCCAGCAACGTAAGTTAAATTGGCCCAGTAAGTTTACATAGGAAGACAGGTGTTATCTGAGGACAACTCAGGCTGGACATAGGATCCACTTACTGCCACTGCCACCCCGAGTGGAATAAATTAAAAATTGCTCCTTCTACTTTGAGTTGCCTGCTTTATATTCAAAGTCTATCCTAAGAAATTGAAGGGACAGCAGCTCTGATAGGAAAGGGGAATAGTTATCTAGGAAAAGGAAACCAGTGGGACCAGGAAAGGGAAAACAGTGGGACCAATGCAATGCTCTGGTTTAAGAGTTAACCTGGGATGAATCCCAGAGATTTAGGAAGGGAGCCAAAACACGGATCTCTTCTCTATTCTTAAGCAAGTATTCTCTGCCCAGGGATGTTGTACCATAGAACATGATGACTATTCTTGGCTTGAGAATATTATTTACAATATAATAGTTCCCTGTTTAAATGTCATCTTCCATATGCTGATCTATCCATCCATCCATCTACCCACTGATTGATCAATAGGTGAGATCCTGAGCTAGGTGCTATGAACTCAGATGAATGAATGCTATCTCTGCCTTTGAAAAATTCAAAATTCAGTGCTAGAAATAGACATGTGGAAACCTAATTAAAGCAAAATGAGGCCAGGCATGGTGGCTCATATCTGTAATCCCAGCAGTTTGGGACACCAAGGCAGGTGGATCCCTTGAGCTAAGAAGTTTGAGACCATCCTGGATAACATGGTGAAATCCTGTCTCTACTAAAAATACAAAAATTTGCTGGGCATGGTGGCATGTGCCTGTAGTCCCAGCTACTGGGTGGGGTGGAATGGGGGGCTGAGGCAGGAGGATCACCTGAGCCTTGGGAGGTTGAGGCTGCAGTGAGCTGTGATCGTGTCACTGCACTCCAGCCTGAGCGACAGAGTAAGTGTCACTGCACTCCAGCCTGGGTAACAACAACAACAAAAAAGCAATATGAAGAAATGCTTCAGTGAGGAGAAGACATTTACTAGGTGCTAGGACAGAAGAGAGAAGACTGCTTCCAGTTCTGCTTGCAAAGGCTAATATTTGAGTTCAATCTTAAAGGATGAAGTTATCCCTCTCTGGGGTCTTTGAATTTTGGTGGGGGTTTCCACCAGCTTAGTTTAGGACATCCTTCCTTCCTGATTACCCTATCCCTTTTAATGTTTGGTTCCTTATAATCCAACCCTTTAACAAGTAAGCATTCTATTGGTGAAAAAGATGAGAAAATTGCAAATTCAGGAGTGGATTGCTAGTTCTTTAAGTGGGAACCAAGGTTCAAGAGAGGGGAAAATAATAATTGTAGAAGAAAACAATCTATATGGAAAATAATAGAAAACGTATTCATGCCCAAACTGGTCCCATCATTCAGGCAACATTGGATACGTGTGTGTGTGTGTGTGTGTGTGTGTGTGTGTGTGTGTCATCTTCAAGAAATCTTTCATACCCTAGAATGTTGGCTATTTAACCAAACTCATGTTATCAAAGTTTTTGCTTATTAACTTATACTTAACAGTTCTTCCATTAACTTGAATTGAAATAGACGAAGGCAGGTAGGAACAGGGTGATTGGGTAACTTTTTTTGGTATAAGTCCCAGTGAATTAAACACGTTCTTTTTCCTGCTAGTACTTTGTGGGCTAGGATTTCCAAAATCTCTTTCCAAAGTGTCTATGTTTCCCTGGGGAAGAAAATGTTTTATGGTATTCTTAAGCAATAGAGATGCCTCTCCTTAGGGCGGAGGCTCCCCAAAGTACTTGTGAAATGTACTAATCCCCACAGTTTACATGTTGAAGTGGTGGTGAAATTATCAAAGCTGTGGTCAGAAAATAAGAACATTCTGTGAGTCTCACTGCTGTAAAGAAAGTCAGCTCTTGGAGGTCACCATGCTTTCAGTTAAACACTAAGAAGAAACCTGTTCTGTTTTGTGTAAATTATTCTGGCAGGGTGATTAGTTCTAAAATTTTTCTATATCATCTTCAAGAGGAGAAAAAAAAATCCTTGAACCTCAGAGCAAGTGGTTTTCTATTACAGAAAAATCTTTAAGATATTTGATTTGTTGAACATGTCTCCTTGTTCTATAAAAACGTGAGGTAGGGAAGCTGATCTCATGCTTTAGATGCCATAGCTTTAAAGGCTCAACTATGGTTTTTCCTTAACTAGGTGTTCTTTGTAATCACTGCTTGCCGTAATAACTGCTAATGATCAAATTATGCCCTAGAAGGATCTTTTACTTGCTGTTATTTTTCCACAGTTATATGATTTTTTAAAAAATATTTTTTTCAAAGCTATATGCACATGTCCCAAAGGGGCAGCTCTGCTGCTGACTTTTCATAATCTAGGAGCCAGTATGTCCTTCCAGGCTCCTGAATTTGTATCTCTCATTGAACAGTGCTTAAATGGAAAACAATACTTTTAGCTTAGTCTAGGTAGGCACTGTCTTTGTAGAGACAGAAGTTTCCAAATATCAGGGCAGGGAAAATGGCTTTTGCCAAGTCATTTCTTTAAGCTACATTTCATTCCTGGAGTGTAAAGGAAAGGAAGTAGGTAGGAGAACAAAAATACAAAAATCATTTATCCCAAATAAATACCCTAGGTGGTTAACTCAAGAAAATTAAAACCCAAATTTTGGGAGTCTTATCATTACTTGTTAAAGTCTTGGAAATGCCTAAAATTTCCTGCCAGTTGCTCCCATGAAAACAGCTGTCTCTGATTCAGTAGCTGAAAAGATGATGCAATTAAATAAAACTATTATACTACCTATCCTTTTCTTTTCCATTCCATGCTTTTGATTATCCTTTGAGCCATTCAAAACAATTCTATATGGAAACACTATATAAATAAATGTGCTATGATTGAATTTTTAATGTGTCTCATTTAATTTCTCAAATATTTATTGTGCTGTAGGCATGTATAAGGCATTGTGCTAGACACCAAAGCATCACTTGTTTGCAATGGCAGAAGATGACAATGTTCTTCCGTATATCAGTGGTTTTTAATCTAAATCCATCTCTATCCTGCTCCCTTCCACCTACCTGCTGCAATTCTTTCTTGCTCCATTTTGTCAGTTGCTCACCCTCCATGCAACTCATCCTGGGATGAGTTATCACCCCAACCTCGGGAAATGAACCTTAGTTCAAGCCAATCCCAGTGATTTATTTCTACTTCCCAGTATTGATTTGGGCACTGGCAAGTGTTGCAATTCTAGGACATGAGAAAGGAATATTGGTAACTTCTCAGTCATCAAACAAGAGAGTAATAGTAAAAGTAATAAATTGTACTGAAGATTGACTTATTAAAGTCACCCATTTAATGCATAACTTAAGTGCCTATAGACTGCATGGTGGCATCAGTTGTTTAAACCAGTCATAAAAATATTGACTTTTATTTTTTGCTTAGTGCCACCAAAGGAACTCATCTCACCTTGAAAAAATATTTGGTCACATATGCAGTCATGCACCACATAACAATGCTTTGGTCAACAGGCCATATATGAGACAGTGGTCCAACAAGATTATAATGGAAGTGCTTCATACAGCTATACTATTTTTTATCTTTTATGCAATATTTCTACTATGCCTTTTCTATGTTTAGATATACAGATACCTACCATTGCATTCCAATTGCCTACAGTATTCAGTACAGGAACATGCTGCACAGGTTTATAGCCTAGGAGCAGTAGGCTCTACCATATCGCCTAGGTGTGTAGTAGGCTATGCCATCTAGGTTTGTGTGTTTTGCACAATATTGAAATCATCTAATGATGCATTTCTCAGTATGAATCTGTCATTAAGCAATGCATGACTGTAATATAACCACAAAAACATCTAAGAATAACAAAGGTCTGATCATTAAAAAGCACATAATTACTACATCATGAAATTAAAATAATGAAGAAATTGAAATGAACAGGAATAGTATAGTTGATCAACTGCATAAATAATAACAACGAATTACTATAATATTAATCTCAAATTAGGGGTTGGCAAGCTTTTTTCTGTAAAGATCCAGAGAATAAATACTTTTGATCCTGTGGGCCATAAAGTCTCTGTCAAAACTACTCAACTCTGCCACTGTAGCACTAAAGCAGTCACAGGCAATACAGAAAGAAATGGACATGGCTGGGTTTTAATAAAAATATAAAAACAGGCAATGGACTGGCTTTGGCCCATGGGCTTAGTTTGCCCACATCTATCTTAAGTGAAAACCTGTTAAACTACTCTTCCAGAGCTTTCCATATGTAAAGCTCTAGTAACACCCATTAGTTGAATTTTTAAATAATCTTGAGGGCTTGATTCCAAATAACCTAAAAAGGCTGATTGGTTAAAAAATACACTCAGTATTTAATTTCAATGTATACATATTTGCTTTTATTTTGCCCACAGGGAAACCAAGAAAAAAGGCAAAAATTGTTCATATTTGAAGGATGGGACATTCTTCATAATTATCAAGTTTACTTTGGGCCATGATCCCAACAGAGAATATAGCACAGTCTTGAAATCTTTGAAAGGTGCCAGAATATTTCAGAAACTGCAGTGACAGAAGTTTTGGTCAAGATGCCAAAGTCTTGTGCAATAGTAGTTGCTGCTCCAACAAGACATATAAATATATGTAAATGTGACCAGTTGAGACAAGACCTTGGATAGAAAATGATATTGTCTGAGAACATAAAGGAAGTCATTTGTGAATACCATGGTACAAAGCACATGGCTTAAAGAATCCCACACCTGCTTGGCACCAACACAGGACCATATAGTGGCAGCAGACACTTGAGAACTTTACATGATAAAAACCCTGGGGTGCTAAGAAGAGCATCCAAGAAGAAAATTACAAAATAACCTTTAAGAAAATGTCTTTGTCATTCTTGTTTTTTACCCGAGTGGGTGGATGAGGTAGCTTCTATCTATAAGGATCACCAAAGTCACCTTGGACAGATCATATCCACTGTTCTATCTTTTAATATAATTGATGTATTTGTGTTTACTCTGTCTATTGACTAGGAACTACTTGATGATAGGAACTCCTTTTGACATAGTGTTGAATCCTCTATCACAGCTAGAACTTAAAACCTCACATATATATCTCCTTCAGGTTGTATATCCCTTGGTATTACGAGGAAAGAGCTGTGAGGCAGTGTAGGAAGCCCTCAGGGTGTCACTCCCTCAGTTTGGCTCTAGAGAGAGAAGGCATAAGATACTCAGGTATGGCTCTAGCCTTAGGTTCATCACCATGGCCCTATGGAAAAAGAAGTTCCCATCCACCTTATCAAGGCCCTGAGAGCCACAGCAAAGAACAACTAATTTTTCCATACTGATATTTCTGTTGTTTCCTTTGTGATTCCCTGTTCTCTATTCCATGTACCTTCCAAGATGTGTTACTGAATAGTGGGTTATAACCTATCAATAGATCAAGAAAATTTAGTGGATCATGAAAACATATCTTGAAAATGAAAGAGAATCAGACAGAAGAGGACAGGAGAGAATATTATAAAGAATACCCAAATGTATCTCTGATAAAGATACACTGTTTGGCTTCATGCATTTCCTGGGCTGAGATGTAAAATGTACTTCTCACTGCAGATAGGTTGTGGACAAAAAATCTGCAACCTGCTGTTCTAAGACAAATAAACAAATAAAAGTCTGTGGTGCATCCTGAGAACAGGCTGCAAACTAAATGGATTTCTTCTTTTATATGAAATAGTATCTCATATAAAATGGCTTTGATAGTGAGATCCTGAGAACAGGCTGCAAACTAAATGGATTTCTTCCTTTTATGAAATAGTATCTCATATAAAATGGCTTTGATAGTGAGATCAGTAGACAATAGGGAGACTTGGACTTTTGTTTGTTTTTTGTTTTTCCAACAAAGGAGTAGCCACTGTGGTTGAAGATTCACTCTGGGGATTTTATGTGTGGTAGACAGAATAGAGGAGAAGTCCTGAATTGAGGAAAGTAGGTAGGAGGTCTATGACTATAATTAAAATCAAGCATAATGATGTAGTGACATAGGGTTGAGGGGAGATACAGGACAAAGTGATATGGTGATGGCAAAAATGACAACGATGATGATGATAATGGTGATGCATAAGTTTTATGGAGAGTATATAGGATGTCAGGAAGTGATTTAAGCTCATTATGGTTATTATTTCATTTAAATCTCACATCAACCCTATGAGACCATCAATGAAAGCTGGAAACTGAGCATGAAGTGAAGCAGTAAGGAAGTGTTGAGGTTGTTTTAAAATCATTACTGGAGACACTGGGGACAGTGGGAGAAAGGTGATTGATGCTCTTTAGAGATATAGGGAAGAGTGAGAGAAGGAGCTTAATTTAAAAGCTTATTAATAGATAATATGCCTGCATGCATCCATTCACATCTCAAAGATTTGCTGAGGGCCACTGGTGTATTAGGCAGTACAGCTGGTGTTCCAGATCAAAGACCAATAAGATGTAGCCCTACCCCAATCACCATCCTTTGTGTGAAGATCACAGAAAAAGTGATTGTGGACACACAGAAGGTACAATCAGCTCCACAGTTCACACAATAGAGACCTTTATTGAGGGCCTCTAAGCACAGCGGTTTCATTATTCCGTGATCATCCCTATTTGGTGGTGTTTGCTTCCCATTGGCATTTCTACCTACAGTGGATTTTGTGGCTTCTGCACCAGGTTTCAACCTTATTTTCACTTACACAAAAGGCTTTGGCAGACAGTTCTAGCACATCACCTCTTCAACTGGGCATTGCCGAAAAGAATAACAGAAATAGGACAGTTACATTTTTCTGTTGAGGGTTGTTATATAAACACTCAATCTCAATTTCCTTGCCCACCAGGTTACTTTTATTTTCTAAATCAACACTTAAATCACAAACTGAAGACAGCTGCAGTGTTGGTCGAGCATGAATATAATTTTCCTTATTTCATTGATTTGTGTACTTGGATTTGACATTCCCTAAAGGATAATGGTGAGGGATCACTTTATAAGAAAGTCATATAATTGAGCAATTTTGAGGCATTGGGGCACTCTTTTATGATACTATTGTCCATATTTTCTTAAACCATCAGCTATTCCTCATTCCATGATACTATTTTCAAAATGCATAAACAAAGCCTTTCTCAATTGTGATACCAGAAATGAACTGATACAAGAAAAAAAAAAAACCAACTCTAAATAAAACACAAATATGCATTTCTCTCTTATAGAACCATTCAACTGTAAATATTTGTTTACAATATAATAAGGTTAAGCCATATTGCCTAACGTGCTATAGTGATTGTGGCAGGAATAAGTTACTACTTTCTTTCATTTTACCATAGATCAGGCATCAGCAAATTTTTTCTGTAAAGGGACAGAGAGTAAACTTCTGAGACAATGTCACAACTACTCAACTCTGACATTGAGTGAAAACAGGCATAGATGATATGTAAATGAACGAGCGTGGTTGTGTTTCAGTAAGACTTTATTTACAAAAACAGATGGTAAGCTGGGTTTGGCTGTGGTTCAGTTGCTAATCCCTGATTTTGACCATCTGTATTAAAATGTTACCAAAATAATATTAATTGGACCTAATATACTACTTGGTATATAAAAAGTGCTTTTCTGATGTGTTTTGAATAAGTGAGAAGTTTGTGTAGACCACTAGGTTTTGCTTAATTTCTTGACTATTTTTTACATTTGTTTTCTGGCTCTATGTCTAAGAGTTGGCCATTTACAAACTAGATAGTCTGATCCAAGAGCCTATGCCAAGAGCAGTCATTTGAATAATCAGATAGTCCATGCTTGCCTCCATGGAGTAATCTTGGGCTTGCAGGGAAAATCATTGGTTCCTGATTTCAACCACTAAAGATTTCTCCAGATTCTCAAAAGCATTTTCAAAAGTCTCTTTTTGAACCATGTTAAGTTTAGAAGGGGTAACAAATTAAGCTCATTAGCTATTTTATCTTATTAGTTATTCAGTGTGTACATCTCCAGGCTAAATGGATATAGAGAAGGGAGGAGCCACAAGATGCAAGAAGCCTGGGTCCCTGAATAACAGCCTGGAAGAGAGTTTGCCCTTCTCACCCCATTGCCAACCTGCATTAGATAGTGCTTCAGTAAGAAAAATACTTTCATAGTGTTAAGGCACTGAGTGGTTAGCCTAACCCAATAAATACAAGTATGTATCTGTGAGATGCCTTCTTAGAATTATTGGGTCATTTAACATTTAGAAAAATGCAAGAACCCAAAAGCAAATGCAATAAAAACAAAGATAAATAGCTGGGACTTAATTAAACCAAAGAGCTTTTGCACAGCAAAAGGAAAAGTCAGTAGAATAAACAGACAACCCACAGAGTGGAAGAAAATCTTCACAATCTATACATTTGACAAAGTACTAATATCCAGAATCTACAACAAACTCAAATGAATTAGCAAGAAAAAAACCAAACAATCCCATCAAAAAGTGGGCTAAGGACATGAATAGACAATTCTCAAAAGAAGATATACAAATGGACAACAAACATATAAAAAATGCTCAACATCACTAATGATCAGGGAAATGCAAGTCAAAACAACAATGTGATACCACCTTACTCCTGCAAGAATGACCATAATCAAAAAATCAAAAAATAATAGCTGTTGGTGTGGATGTGGTGAACAGGGAACACTTCTACACTGCTGGTGGGAATGTAAACTAGTAAAGCTGCTATGGAAAACAGTGTGGAGAGTCCTTAAAGAACTAAAAGTAGAACTTCCATTTGACCCAGCGATCTCACTACTGGGCATCTACCCAGAGGAAAAGAAGTCATTGTATGGAAAAGATACTTGCACATACGTTTATAGTCGCACAATTTGCAATTGCAAAAATGTGGAACCAACCCAAATGCCCATCAATCAATGAGTGGATAAAGAAACTCTCTCTCTCTCTCTCTCTCTCTCTCTCTCTCTCTATATATATATATATATATATAAAAAATGGAATACTACTCAGCCATAAAAAGGAATGAATTAATGGCATTAACAACGACCTGGATGGGATTGGACACTACTACTCTAAGTGAAGTAACTCAGGAATGGAATGGAAAACCACACCTTTTTTTTTTTTTTTTTTTTTTTTTTTTTTTTGAGACGGAGTCTCGCTCAGTCCCCCAGGCTGGAGTGCAGTGGCGCGATCTCGGCTCACTGCAAGCTCCGCCTCCCGGGTTCACGCCATTCTCCTGCCTCAGCCTCCCAAGTAGCTGGGACTACAGGCGCCCGCCGCCACCACCACACCCGGCTAACTTTTTGCATTTTTAGTAGAGACAGGGTTTCACCGTGTTAGCCAGGATGGTCTCGATCTCCTGACCTCGTGATCCACCCGCCTCGTCTCCCAAAGTGCTGGGATTACAGGCGTGAGCCACCGCGCCCGGCCGAAAACCACACATTTTATGTTCTCACTAGTAGGTGGGAGCTAAACTATGAGGATGCAAAGGCATAAGAATGACGCAATAAACTTCGGGGACTCAGGGGGAAAGGGTGGGAAGGGGGTGAGGGATAAAAAACTATAAATTGTGTTCAGTGTATACTGCTTGGGTGATGGATGCACCAAAATCTCACAAATCACCACTAAAGAACTTACTCGTGTAACCAAATACCACCTTTTCCTAAAAAAACCATGGAAATAATAAATACATAAATACAATTTAGATAAATGTTGCCAAATTGCCTTGCACCTTGTTGCAACAATTTATACCTCTACCAACAGTGTATGAGAGTGTTTGTTTCCCCATGAAGTGTATCATCCAACTTTTGGAGCCATGCCATTCTGAGAGAAAAAAAATCTCCTTGGTTTTTAGCTTGCATTTATTTAATGAATGTGAGGGTGAGCATCTTTTCAAATCTATTTATACCACTTGTATTTTTCTGTGAGCCACCTGTAATTTGTCTATATTTTAGATTTTCTTTTTATATTAATTTGTAATTAAGTTTTATGTAGTAGAGAAGTAAGCCTTTAGTTTGTCAAATGTGCTATAAAGTTTATTTATTTGCTTATCTGTCAGAGATGATTCTGTTTTTTCAAATGTAGTGAAACTTGTTCCTCTCTTTATGTTTTCTGGGTAGGCCTTCCCTAGTGTAAAAAATATATATATCCACCTATGTTTTCTTCTGGTGCATCATTTATAGTTTCATTTTTTAATCTTCAAATCTTTCTTCCATATCAATTTATTATTTTCTTAATGATTATTGTCTCACTATCTCAAATACAATAATAACCTATCTTTTTCCCTTTACAAAAAATACCTTATTTATCATGTAATAAATTTTCATATATATTTTGGTTCATTTTTAATTCTTCAGTTTTATGACACATTTGAATAAATGGACAGGGTTAATCTCCATTTTATCTCTTTATCAGATTTCCCCTGACTACCTTCACTTAATTATTTTACCAGATGTTTAGATTAATTTAGTAAAATTATCAAAAAGAAAAATTCTGTTGGTACTTTATTTTGTAATCACATTCAGCTTATAGATAATTAGTGACATAATTGACATCTTTATATTATCGTATTTCTTCCTAATTTCCTTTGTTATCCAATTTAGGCTCTGTGTTGTGGGATTAGAATCATTCCCTTGGATACTGTATTAGCATCCTAGTGCTGTTATAACTAATGACCAGAGACTTAGTGTCTTAAACAACTCAAATTTATCATCTTATAGTTCTGGAGGCCAGAAGTCTGAAATGGGTCTTGCTGGGCTAAGATTAAGGTGTCAGCAGAGCTTTGTTCCTTTCTAGAGGCCCCTTGGGAAGAATTTGTCCCTTTGACTTTTCTAGCTTTTAGAGGCCATCTGCATTCCTTGGCTTATGGCCCCTTTCTCCATCTTTGAAGCTGGCAACATTGCATCTCTCTGACCATACTTCCATAGTCACATCTCTCCCTGATTACAGTTGGGAGAGTTTCTGCACTTTAAAGTACCCATGTGATTAGTTTGAGCCCGCCTAGACAATCCAGGATAATCTCCTTATCTCAAGGACCTTAACTCATCACATTGGCAAAGTTTCTTTTGGCCTGTGAGGTGTCATCTTCACAAGTTCCAGGGATGAGGATGTGGCCATCTTTGGGGGTCCATTATTTTGCCTACTACAGATATATTCTCAACTGCCATGTCTCTCTTCACCTTCATTGAATTGAACTAGAAAAATCCTAACTCAAAAGAGGATATTTGGATTAACTAAGGCTGGGGAATTAAAAGTCCAAAATGATGTATTTAGCTTAACAGTGTTTAGCTACCAGGATGTTTATTTTTCATTTAAAATTCCCAGTTACTAACCTCAAATGGACCTTTTGGCCTGTCCTGCAATCCTGTGACATTGCTGGCTCGTTAGCTGCCCTGTCTTCCACTCCTCTCCTCTTTCCTCAAACCTCCAGGACCTCTTCTCCATCCTCACTCCTAGTGAATTAAATTGCTTCCTATTTTGTTGGATGCTGAGAAGCAATCTGGAGTAAAATCCCACGTGAACTCCCACCATCTTCTAACTCACTTGCATCAGTGTCCATATAACTAATGTCCATCTATCATTATAGTGTAAAAGAAGGTCAAACCCTCCACTTGTACTCTGGATCCCACCCCTGTGGTCCACTCTAGGAAATCACCCAGTAATTTCCCAACTTCCCCATCCTCATTTCTTTCCTCTCTATGGTAAATTCTGGCAGCTGATGATTATGTTATAATAGCATTCATTTGAACCCTGGAAGCACCAGACTCACAGGAGAGGGTTCTGCAAATAGATAACCACATATAAATCCCTGTGATCATCCTAATGTGACAGAGAACAGAAATGTGAGCTTGACTATGTGTCCATTTTCATTGTATCATGATTTTCCTTATATCCTATTAGGCTTGACATCATTTCTTTAGGCGTTAGGTCCTGGCTACAGTATTTATCTTCCTGTGAAAGTTATTCACACAGTGAATCTGATCCTGTTTAGAACCTCCATTAGAAGATTTGCATGGGGACCAAGTGGCCAAATTTAGACCAAAGCTACTGTCATAGAGCTTGCCACCAGCCACACATTCCAAGGATCTCAGTAAATATTTGATGTCTACATTCATATACCCAATTCAGTAGCTTCAGAAACCCTCAGGTGATGTCTGTTTCTTTCACCAGCCACACAATTTCCTTCTCATCTATAAGTGAGAAAATTATTTGTAAATCATTAGTTCCTATTTTGATAGAAAATATGAAAATGACTGCTGTGGCCTAGGAATATCTTCAAACATTTCGATAGCACAAATCTTTCCCTGGATGTGCGGATAACCACACAGCCTCAGAAATAATCAATGGAGACAAAGCTTCTAGTAGACAAGTTTTATAAAACTGTTTTTGGTAAAGGTTATTTGTTTAGTGGACTCTCTAAAAAGCAGGAACAAAGAGAAAAATCAACTGGATTTAAAAACAAAGCCACAGAGAACATCTGTTCCCTGATATCTTATCTGATGCGCATTCAATCCAAGTTTCAAAAAATTTTCAAAGTCATCATTCCCTTCACTACAAATTAAGTTTGCTAACAATATTGCCATTTTTTTCCCCTGAGGAATGAAAAGAATGTCTGTGCTCATTAAAGAGAGACAAAACTCTTGGCCCGGGCCCCGCATGGGTCACTTTGTGAGTTAAGTTGGAGGGAGAACAGGCCTCATCTCCACCCTACAACCAAACCAATACCAGGTAAGGCAGGAGGGCCTTTCTTAAGGAGAAGAGCGACATGGCCTGACAGTCACTAGTATTCATTTTTCACAATTGCCTAAGTGATTTTCTTCTTATTTGAGCTGAGGGTCTCTATGTGTGAGATTAGCATGAAAAAATAAAACAGGGTGGGGATTTCCTCTTGGAAAGAACATGCTGTGGTTGTGCTAGTGAACAAAGTGTGACAAGAAAGCCAAAGGTGCAAGGCATATGCCAGTAAAATATGCATGTCTTGTGAGCCCATTGGCCTTGCCTATCTCTCTCTCCTGAACTCTGTCATGACCTCCAATGGAGTCTCAGGTTCCTGCTTCAAGAAAAAACATGGCCCTAAGACTCACTATCCAAAGAAAAACTCTGTCAGCATTTTTGTGCTACTCTTTCTGGTCAAAGAACTGAGCCTCCTACTGCAGAGGCAAGTTGCCCAAGTTCACATATGTGAGGAGTGACAGGATGAGTTCACAAGTCCTAGTCTTTATACCTCCAAGCCAGCATTCTTTCTGTTAGCCACAGCTGAGCCAAGAGACCTCCACCACTGGCACTGTGGGTGACAGAATGTGAACATATGTGTGTACAGCAAGGTAGGTCAACTTCAGCACATGGGGCCTGATAATTTTTGTTGCAGGGGGCTGTCCTATTTATTATAGGGTGTTGGGCAGCATCCTCAGGCTTTTCCCACTAGATGCTAGGAGCATCCATCCCCTAAGCTGCGACAACCAAAAATAAATCCAGACATTGCCAGATGTCCCCAGGGCATGGGGGGCAAAATCAATCCTGCTTGAGAACCACATATTTGTGTGTATATGTGTATACGTATATATGCACATATGTTGTGTGTGTGTATATACATATATATGAACTATTTATGAATAAATGTTCATGAAGCATCCCCTCAACCTCCTCCAAAAGAAAACAAAGTATAAGAGAAGTTTTGCAGATACCAAAATCCTCTGTGGAAATATTCTAGCTTCTAGAAGCTTCCTATCCCTCTTCTGCTGTCCTTTAAGTTTCGGGCACACTGCCCAATGTTGTTCTTCATAGCAGATTTACTCTATGTGTATAATATCATAGTTTTTCATTCTGTCTCAAAGTAGCTGTCTGCTACAAACTAATACAAATTAAAAAGGGCCTTTATAGGCCAGGCGCAGTGGCTCATGCCTGTAATCCCAACACAGCACTTTGGGAGGCTGAGGCAGGTGGATCACAAGGTCAAGGGATTGAGACTATCCTGGCCAACATGAGTGAAAGCCCATCTCTACTAAAAATACAAAAATTAGCTGGGCATGGTGGTGTGCACCCCTGTAATTCCAGCTACTCGGGAGGCTGAGGTAGGAGAATCACTTGAACCCAGGAGGTGGAGGTTGCAGTGAGCCGAGGTCGTGCCACTGCACTCCAGCCTGGCAACAGAGTGAGACTCCATCCCCCCCCCCCAAAAAAAAAGTGCCTTTATAGACAATAGTAAACATACAGAGACAAAGTTTTATGGATTCAAGGAATTCAAGTACATGTGTCTCATCTTTAGTGGAATCAGGATCTGTTTAAAAAACAAACATCAGCCAATCAGGTGTGCACTGGCTCCAGTGCAACATAGAACACACCAGCTGAAAAACTGGCTAAAAAGGAGTTAACTTCGGTAAAATCCCTGATTCCAAGTTGGCATAGGGTCAAATGACAAGTTTAACCGAGTGTTATGGCATTCTTTTCAAATGAGTTATTTTAAAACCAGACTGAGGTATTCACAGCTTTTCTTCTGACCCTTTAAGATGACCTTTCTGAAAATTATTTTTAATTGGTTGTTCTGAATCCATATAGACTGTTGATATACATACAGCTTTCCTTTGTAATGCTCCAAGTTGACCTTCCCTTTAAATAAACATATTAGCTGACATGCAAATTGTCCCTCTTGAACATGTCCTTCAAATGGACACTAATGCCAGCCAACAACCAAGAAGCTGTAGTTTCCTTCCTGTGTGAATATTAGGTGTGAGAAGAGTTCACAGCTCATGGCTTTGGCAGAGCCAATATTTGACTTGCAGTGTTCCCTGGCAGAAAGGCAGACGAGGCCTTACCTTTGGGAATGGTGATCTGGCAGCTCAGGTCACAGTCCTGTTGCAACTGATAAAAAGCCACTTCCTGCAGCCGGGCCCTCTCCAGCTCTGAGAGACTCTGGATGGGGACTGACCTCAGCCGTACACTGCGGCCTGACATGCTGTTCCAGGTGAAATCACCCTGTAGGCCAAAGAAAAAAAAAAATCAAGAGTTACAGAGTTCACCTACCTCTCACAAATCTCATCCTCTCTTAGTAATAAAGTCAAGCAAACCACCTTTGTGTTCCAAAATTGGGTCTCAATTCCCAAAGTCAAATCCTCTTTTATTTCACTGTGGATTTTCTCAGTTAATTGTAAATGTCAAAATCTCAAGTATCTGTTGGGTCACATGATCTCATCTTATTATGCATATAGGCCTAAGGAAAATATGTAGAAAGATACTGTGAGGGTCCTACTTCTTCCTTTTTATGGGAACACACGGGAACTTTTAACTTTTGTGAAATACTGTGCTGCTGCTAATTGCCATCATGCACATCAGATATAGGGGGATGAGTGTGTATTGAGAGCCTGCCGTGTGCCAGTGACTGCACCACGGGCATTTTTAAAAATTGGCAAATAAAAATGGTACATATTCATGTGGCACATGGTGATATTTCTATACATATGGTTATTAGATATGTATTTCTAATAATTAGTAACTAATCTCAAACATTTATTATTTCTTTGGTTGCTAACATTCAATATCCTCCTTCTAGCTATTTGAGATTATGTATTGCTGTTAACTATTGTCAAGGGCTTTTTAGTTAATCCCTCCAACAACCTTATGAAGTGGTTAACATTTTTTTACCTATCTCATATAAAATTTAATAATATAATCTAGTATATGACAATATATTATAATAGTAAAGTTTATACTTATGGTATATTACATGAATAGTATAGTGACATATAGTATCTATACATATAGTAATATAATATAGATGATGAAACTGAGGCTTGAGGAGGTTAAGTAATTCTCCCCAAATCATAAAACTTACAAGATTTGGAATGAGGACTCAAGCTAAGAATGTAGGGCTTTAAACTCTATGCTAATATTGTAACCATTGAGGTTCTATTTATATACTCTCATGAGTTATTTTGAACACAATAAGCTTAGAGATATGATCAATAGGAAGATGTTTAGTATTTATAGAGACATTTGATGCTAAAATACTCCACATCAAAGAGTCAAAGATTCCCACAATCTTAAAAGTGTACTCATGTGTACACATGCACACCCTTGCAGCCTACTGAGGGTGAATGGCTCCACCCTCAGTGCAGACAGTGGGAAAGTCATGCCCAAAGAAAAAGTACTTTACAATCCTCTGAAGCCCAGTGTCTCCTTACTAAAGAAGACTTCCTGTGAATCTCATATATAAGTCATGCTGCAACAGATTTGAAGAGGCAGCTGCTGTTGCTCAATGATCAAGAAAAGAAAAGTTCTGTTGGGGAAGGAGAGGTGCTGGCACACGCAGGGACTCATTGCAATAAATGGAACACTTACAGAATCCCATAAGACTTCACCATCTTAAAGAAGTCACTCGCCTGGGCGCGGTGGCTCATGCCTGTAATCCCAGCACTTTGGGAGGCTGAGGTGGGAGGATCACTTGAGGTCAGGAGTTTGAGACCAGCCTGGCCAACATGGCAAAACCCAGTCTCTACTAAAAATACAAAATTAACCGGGCATGGTGGTGCATGCCTGTAGTCCCAGCTACTTGGGAGGCCGAGGCAGGAGAATTGCTTCGACCTGGGAGGCAGAGGTTGCAGTGAGCCAAGACTGCACCACTGCATTCCAGCCTGGGCAACAAGAGCAAAACTCTGTCTTAAAAAAAAAAAAAAAAAAAAGAAGTCACTCACCTTAAAGAAGGGAGACAGAAAGACTGGTCCCAGCAACAAAGTGCCATAGCACTTTGTTTCACACTGGTAGCAAATTCCTGCCTAGTGTATTCATTCCAAAAGTCAATGGCACTATGTTAATTCCTTGATATTTTCCATTTATCTGGGATTTCATTCATTCATTTAATATATGAGTACATTATACTCTGGTAGGGGCAGCAAATGAACGGGGTAAGTAAAAAGAATGGTGTGTTAAATAATGATAACTGTTAGGGAGAAGAAAAAGGCAAAGGGGAAGTAAAAGAAAGGAATTTGCAGTTTTAGAGACAGCAGTCAGGAAAGACATCACTGAGAAGGTAAAATTTGAGCAAGTGCTAAAAGAAGTTATGGCTTTTAGTTTCTTTGCTTTGACATGTATGAATTACATCCAGTGGATAATGATGAAGACTAGCAGGAACCCAGGAGGAGCTCAGGGAGGGTGATGCAGGAGGGCATGTGGGGAGAGGAGTGAGTGAGCAAATCTAGTCAAAGTGAGGAGGCTGCAGTCACATTCAGTGAACAGAAGAAAATTCTTCTGGGGCTAGTGTATTTTGAATTTTTTCTTTCTTTTTTCTTTTTTTTTCTTTTGGTATAACCAGTCTAAGAATAAATAGGACATGTAGATATTACGGTTGGGGACTCAGGCCTTGGGTGTAACCCTCACTCACACTCTAAGCTTAGAGCACAAGGAACACTATTGGGGAATTTTTTTTATTATTATTTTCTCCCAGATAGAAAGTCCCCAGATGAGTTTATAAATTTTAGATACGAAGCTTAGGTACCTAAGGGAGCTGATTGCTATTTGAAGTGTCAAAGCAGAATTACATACCAATTCTTTAAAAGCGTTTAAAGATGTGACCTCCAATGGGCTTAATTATCTGTAGTAGGGGTTTGACAATCTTTTTCTGTAAAGATCACATAGAAAATATATCAGGCTTTGTGAGCCATGTGATCTCTATTACAACTACTCAACTCTCGCTTGGTGGCATGAAAACAGCCACATATAATTTATAAATTAGTGAGTGTGGCCATATTCCAATAAAACTTTATTTACAAAAACAGCAGGCTGGTTTTGGCTGGCGGGCTAGAGTTTCCCAGCCTGTGAACTATAGCTTATGACTGAAATCAACTAATTCCTAGAAGGGACATTTTGTTCTTATTTACTAAGTCCCCCTGGTTAATTAATTCAAACAATATTTAATAAGCACAGATGAGATGCTAAGCTCTGTGGTAGGCTTGGGACTATTAAGATGACAACACAATCCTTGTCCTCAGAGTTAACCTTCAGGTAGGAAGAACACAAGCAATCCATAAAACACAGAGATTGTGATACTAGAAATAAGTACTAAATGCAATGAATGCCTAGGAGAGAAGGCTTTGTTATCTATCTGGAGGATCAAGGAAAGCTTTATAGAGAAGGTAGTGTTTCAACGGAGGCTTGAAAGTTGAGTAAGAGGGAGCAGGGTTCGCCCAGTAGCAATGCAACTTTAGCAGCAGGAGCCAAGGCAAATGAGTTTGAGAAAACAGGCTTGTTCAGGGAATTACAAGGCCGGAAGGAGGAAAATGGCAAGAGGTGAAGCCAAGCAGAAGTCAGGGCCAGATTCTGTAGGGCTGTCTCTGTTGGCAATGCAAACTAGATTAGATTTTCCTCCACAGGTGATGGCTAGTCATTCAGGAACTTTGAGCTAGAGAGGAACATGAGAAGATTTGAATTATAGGGAAGATGACTGGAAACAAGTTTCCTAAGGAATTAAAGGGGAGAGCAAGTCAAAGATGTGGGGATGAGAAAAGACTCTGTGCTAAGTAGGATGCTGATTCCAATTTAAACAGACACGGGAGACACTTAGAACCACATAGATGCTGGAGAATAAACTGGATGCAGTGAGGGGAAGAGAAGGAGTAATCTAGCATGACTCTTGAGTTTCTAGTTTCAGCAACTGGGCAGATAGTAACACTAATCACCAAGATGGGGAATGGCAGAAGGAATTAGGTTTGCAGGGGGAGAAGGAAGATCACCCAGTTTTGGACATGGTGAAAATGGTATTTTCTTTTGAAAAAAAATAGAATTAAAACATTACTAAGTCTGGCAAAACAGAACCTGGCCAATTTAAATTTTTCTTGAGCCTTGATTTTCTTCTCTCAATTAAAACGGTTCCAACACAATCAAATAATATATGTTTTTTTCGAGGGCGGAGCAAGATGGCCAAATAGGAACAGCTCCAGTCTCCAACTCCCAGCGCGAGCGACACAGAAGACCGGTGATTTCTGCATTTTCAACTGAGGTACTGGGTTCATCTCACTGGGGAGTGCCGGACAATCGGTGCTGGTCAGCTGCTGCAGCCCAACCAGCGAGAGCTGAAGCAGGGCGAGGCATTGCCTCACCTGGGAAGTGCAAGGGGGAAGGGAATCCCTTTTCCTAGCCAGGGGAACTGAGACACACAACACCTGGAAAATCAGGTAACTCCCACCCCAATACTGCGCTTTAAGCAAACAGGCACACCAGGAGATCATATCCCACACCTGGCCGGGAGGGTCCCACACCCACGGAGCCTCCCTCATTGCTAGCACAGCAGTCTGTGATCTACCGGCAAGGCAGCAGCGAGGCTGGGGGAGGGGCGCCCGCCATTGCTGAGGCTTAAGTAGGTAAACAAAGCTGCTGGGAAGCTCGAACTGGGTGGAGCTCACAGCAGCTCAAGGAAACCTGCCTGTCTCTGTAGACTCCACCTCTGGGGACAGGGCACAGTAAACAATAACAAACACAGCCCAAACCTCTGCAGACGCAAACGACTCTGTCTGACAGCTTTGAAGAGAGCAGTGGATCTCCCAACACGGAGGTTGAGATCTGAGAAGGGACAGACTCCCTGCTCAAGTGGGTCCCTGAACCCTGAGTAGCCTAACTGGGAGACATCCCCCACTAGGGGCAGTCTGACACCCCACACCTCACAGGGTGGAGTACACCCCTGAGAGGAAGCTTCCAAAGCAAGAATCAGACAGGTACACTCGCTGTTCAGAAATATTCTATCTTCTGCAGCCTCTGCTGCTGATACCCAGGCAAACAGGGTCTGGAGTGGACCTCAAGCAATCTCCAACAGACCTACAGCTGAGGGTCCTGACTGTTAGAAGGAAAACTATCAAACAGGAAGGACACCTACACCAAAACCCCATCAGTACATCACCATCATCAAAGACCAGAGGCAGATAAAACCACAAAGATGGGGAAAAAGCAGGGCAGAAAAGCTGGAAATTCAAAAAAGAAGAGCGCATCTCCCCCGGCAAAGGAGCGCAGCTCATCGCCAGCAACGGATCAAAGCTGGACAGAGAATGACTTTGACGAGATGAGAGAAGAAGGCTTCAGTCCATCAAATTTCTCAGAGCTAAAGGAGGAATTACGTACCCAGCGCAAAGAAACTAAAAATCTTGAAAAAAAAGTGGAAGAATTGATGGCTAGAGTAATTAATGCAGAGAAGGTCATAAACGAAATGAAAGAGATGAAAACCATGACACGAGAAATACGTGACAAATGCACAAGCTTCAGTAACCGACTCGATCAACTGGAAGAAAGAGTATCTGCGATTGAGGATCAAATGAATGAAATGAAGCGAGAAGAGAAACCAAAAGAAAAAAGAAGAAAAAGAAATGAACAAAGCCTGCAAGAAGTATGGGATTATGTAAAAAGACCAAATCTGCGTCTCATTGGGGTGCCTGAAAGTGAGGGGGAAAATGGAACCAAGTTGGAAAACACTCTTCAGGATATCATCCAGGAGAACTTCCCCAACCTAGTAGGGCAGGCCAACATTCAAATCCAGGAAATACAGAGAACGCCACAAAGATACTCCTCGAGAAGAGCAACTCCAAGACACATAATTGCCAGATTCACCAAAGTTGAAATGAAGGAAAAAATCTTAAGGGCAGCCAGAGAGAAAGGTCGGGTTACCCACAAAGGGAAGCCCATCAGACTAACAGCAGATCTCTCGGCAGAAACTCTCCAAGCCAGAAGAGAGTGGGGGCCAATATTCAACATTCTTAAAGAAAAGAATTTTCAACCCAGAATTTCATATCCAGCCAAACTAAGTTTCATAAGTGAAGGAGAAATAAAATCCTTTACAGATAAGCAAATGCTTAGAGATTTTGTCACCACTAGGCCTGCCTTACAAGAGACCCTGAAGGAAGCACTAAACATGGGAAGGAACAACCGGTACCAGCCAATGCAAAAACATGCCAAAATGTAAAGACCATCGAGGCTAGGAAGAAACTGCATCAACTAACGAGCAAAATAACCAGTTAATATCATAATGGCAGGATCAGGTTCACACATAACAATCTTAACCTTAAATGTAAATGGACTAAATGCTCCAATTAAAAGACACAGACGGCAAACTGGATAAAGAGTCAAGACCCATCAGTCTGCTGTATTCAGGAGACCCATCTCACACGCAGAGACATACATAGGCTCAAAATAAAGGGATGGAGGAAGATTTACCAAGCAAATGGAGAACAAAAAAAAGCGGGGGTTGCAATACTGGTCTCTGATAACACAGACTTTAAACCATCAAAGATCAAAAGAGACAAAGAAGGCCATTACATAATGGTAAAGGGATCAATTCAACAGGAAGAGCTAACTATCCTAAATATATATGCACCCAATACAGGAGCACCCAGATTCATAAAGCAAGTCCTTAGAGACTTACAAAGAGACTTAGACTCCCATACAATAATAATGGGAGACTTCAACACTCCACTGTCAACATTAGACAGATCAACGAGACAGAAAGTTAACAAGGATATCCAGGAATTGAACTCATCTCTGCAGCAAGCAGACCTAATAGACATCTATAGAACTCTCCACCCCAAATCAACAGAATATACATTCTTCTCAGCACCACATCGTACTTACTCCAAAATCGACCATGTAATTGGAAGTAAAGCACTCCTCAGCAAATGTACAAGAACAGAAATTATAACAAACTGTCTCTCAGACCACAGTGCAATCAAACTAGAACTCAGGTCTAAGAAACTCAATCAAAACCGCTCAACTACATGGAAACTGAACAACCTGCTCCTGAATGACTACTGGGTACATAACGAAATGAAGGCAGAAATAAAGATGTTCTTTGAAACCAATGAGAACAAAGATACAACATACCAGAATCTCTGGGACACATTTAAAGCAGTGTGTAGAGGGAAATTTATAGCACTAAATGCCCACAAGAGAAAGCAGGAAAGATCTAAAATTGACACTCTAACATCGCAATTAAAAGAACTAGAGAAGCAAGAGCAAACACATTCGAGAGCTAGCAGAAGGCAAGAAATAACTAAGATCAGAGCAGAACTGAAGGAGATAGAGACACAAAAAACTCTCCAAAAAATCAATGAATCCAGGAGTTGGTTTTTTTGAAAAGATCAACAAAATTGACAGACCACTAGCAAGACTAATAAAGAAGAAAAGAGAGAAGAATCAAATCGACGCAATTAAAAATGATAAAGGGGATATCACCACCGACCCCACAGAAATACAAACTACCATCAGAGAATACTATAAACACCTCTACGCAAATAAACTGGAAAATCTAGAATAAATGGATAATTTCCTGGACACTTACACTCTTCCAAGACTAAACCAGGAAGAAGTTGAATCCCCGAATAGACCAATAGCAGGCTCTGAAATTGAGGCAATAATTAATAGCCTACCAACCAAAAAAAGTCCAGGACCAGATGGATTCACAGCTGAATTCTACCAGAGGTACAAGGAGGAGTTGGTACCATTCCTTCTGAAACTATTCCAATCAATAGAAAAAGAGGGAATCCTCCCTAACTCATTTTATGAGGCCAACATCATCCTGATACCAAAGCCTGGCAGAGACACAACAAAAAAAGAGAATTTTAGACCAATATCTCTGATGAACATCGATGCAAAAATCCTCAATAAAATACTGGCAAACCGGATTCAGCAACACATCAAAAAGCTTATCCACCATGATCAAGTGGGCTTCATCCCTGGGATGCAAGGCTGGTTCAACATTCGCAAATCAATAAACATAATCCAGCATATAAACAGAACCAAAGACAAGAACCACATGATTATCTCAATAGATGCAGAAAAGGCTTTTGACAAAATTCAACAGCCCTTCATGCTAAAAACGCTCAATAAATTCGGCATTGATGGAACGTACCTCAAAATAATAAGAGCTATTTATGACAAACCCACAGCCAATATCATACTGAATGGGCAAGAACTGGAAAAATTCCCTTTGAAAACTGGCACAAGACAGGGATGCCCTCTCTCACCACTCCTATTCAACATAGTGGTGGAAGTTCTGGCTAGGGCAATCAGGCAAGAGAAAGAAATCAAGGGTATTCAGTTAGGAAAAGAAGAAGTCAAATTGTCCCTGTTTGCAGATGACATGATTGTATATTTAGAAAACCCCATTGTCTCAGCCCAAAATCTCCTTAAGCTGATAAGCAGCTTCAGCAAAGTCTCAGGATACAAAATTAATGTGCAAAAATCACAAGCATTCTTATACACCAGTAACAGACAAACAGAGAGCCAAATCAGGAATGAACTTCCATTCACAATTGCTTCAAAGAGAATCAAATACCTAGGAATCCAACTTACAAGGGATGTAAAGGACCTCTTCAAGGAGAACTACAAACCACTGCTCAGTGAAATAAAAGAGGACACAAACAAATGGAAGAACATACCATGCTCATGGATAGGAAGAATCAATATTGTGAAAATGGCCATACTGCCCAAGGTAATTTATAGATTCAATGCCATCCCCATCAAGCTACCAATGAGTTTCTTCACAGAATTGGAAAAAACTGCTTTAAAGTTCATATGGAACCAAAAAAGAGCCCGCATCTCCAAGGCAATCCTAAGTCAAAAGAACAACGCTGGAGGCATCATGCTACCTGACTTCAAACTATTCTACAAGGCTACAGTAACCAAAACAGCATGGTACTGGTACCAAAACAGAGATATAGACCAATGGAACAGAACAGAGTCCTCAGAATAAATACCACACCTCTACAGCCATCTGATCTTTGACAAACCTGAGAGAAACAAGAAATGGGGAAAGGATTCCCTATTTAATAAATGGTGCTGGGAAAATTGGCTAGCCATAAGTAGAAAGCTGAAACTGGATCCTTTCCTTACTCCTTATACGAAAATTAATTCAAGATGGATTAGAGACTTAAATGTTAGACCTAATACCATAAAAATCCTAGAGGAAAACCTAGGTAGTACCATTCAGGACATAGGCATGGGCAAAGACTTCATGTCTAAAACACCAAAAGCAACGGCAGCAAAAGCCAGAATTGACAAATGGGATCTCATTAAACTAAAGAGCTTCTGCACAGCAAAAGAAACCACCATCAGAGTGAACAGGCAACCTACAGAATGGGAGAAAATTTTTGCAATCTACTCATCTGACAAAGGGCTAATATCCAGAACCTACAAAGAACTCAAACAAATTTACAAGAAAAAAACAAACAACCCCATCAAAAAGTGGGCAAAGGATATGAACAGACATTTCTCAAAAGAAGACATTCATACAGCCAACAGACACATGAAAAAATGCTCATCATCACTGGCCATCAGAGAAATGCAAATCAAAACCACAATGAGATACCATCTCACACCAGTTAGAATGGCGATCATTAAAAAGTCAGGAAACAACAGGTGCTGGAGAGGATGTGGAGAAATAGGAATACTTTTACACTGTTGGTGGGATTGTAAACTAGTTCAACCATTATGGAAAACAGTATGGCGATTCCTCAAGGATCTAGAACTAGATGTACCATATGACCCAGCCATCCCATTACTGGGTATATACCCAAAGGATTATAAATTATGCTGCTATAAAGACACATGCACACGTATGTTTATTGCAGCACTATTCACAATAGCAAAGACTTGGAATCAACCCAAATGTCCATCAGTGACAGACAGGATTAAGAAAATGTGGCACATATACACCATGGAATACTATGCAGCCATAAAAAAGGATGAGTTTGTGTCCTTTTTAGGGACATGGATGCAGCTGGAAACCATCATTCTTAGCAAACTATCACAAGAACAGAAAACCAAACACCGCATGTTCTCACTCATAGGTGGGAACTGAACAATGAGATCACTCGGACTCAGGAAAGGGAACATCACACACCGGGGCCTATCATGGGGAGGGGGGAGGGATTGCATTGGGAGTTATACCTGATGTAAATGACGAGTTGATGGGTGCAGCACACCAACATGGCACAAGTATACATATGTAACAAACCTGCACGTTATGCACATGTACCCTACAACTTAAAGTAGAATAATAATAAATAAATTAAAAAATATATATATATATGTTTTTTTCAAACTGTTTACAAATGACTACACTTAGCATAATAAAAAGTGAAGTGCGATGCTTCAAGTTTACTTTAGTTTATTATATATTGCAGCCCATGGTTCTTAACTTCTTGGATTTTTAAACTTCTTTGGTATATTTGGAATTGTTAACCAAAAGAGAGATCTGAGGTTATTTTATTATGGCAGACCCAGTTGACCAAGACAATCTCCGTATTTTTTGTTTCCTTATATTTACTTTTTAAATTTCTGTGGTTCATAGTAGGTTTATATATTTATGGGGTACATGATTTCAAATTTGTTTAGATTTTATAAATGTAGATGAAATTGAAATTCACCCAATGTCTCTGGATAGACTAAAGACCTTGGCAGTTGTAAAAATATCTTTCTATTCTAGGGTACTATGTGACAGCATTAATAAAGGGCAGCAATATGACAAAACAATATAGGATAATGGTCCTTGGTGGGGTAATGTTGCCCCCAGTGAGCATTTAGCAATGTCTGGAGACATTTTTGGTTATTATAACTGGGGCAGCGTTTGATAGTGGCAGCTAGAAGACAGAGGCTATGGATGCTGCTAAGCACCTTGTAATGCACAGGACTACTGCCCAAAATCAAGAACTATCTGGATCAAAATGTCTATAGTGCAGAGGTTGAGAAACCTTGGTTTAGCATAAATAAGTCTGCTGTTAAGCCCAAATTACATAGCATCTCCATAAAATGATGGTGCTGGGAAATATTAACAATTATTTATATATTTTATCATAAAAATATGCACTATATATTCATATATATATCATGCATTACTATGTGTATTTTATATGTATTTTTCTACATATTGTACACACAAACAAAATCATAGGGCTTATTTTAAGCTAGTTTTAAGAGGCACAAATGCTACAAACCTAATTAAAAGAAGCAAACCAAAAAAAGTTTGAAAACAATAGAGTCTTGATTAACTGGAGAACAACCCACCAAAAGTGTTAACTAAAGAGATTTCCTTCCCACCAGAAGTATATGTCTCTATGTTTAGAAAAAAAGAAGCAAAAGACATACTAAAACCCAAGCAATACAATATCTATGCTTTATTCAGAAAGTCATTCTTTTGAGCTAAGTTGCATTTTTACAAACAGACTTGATTTTCCCATGAAATAAAATTGATTGAAATAATTTTGGTTTTGTTCTACACCACATTGTTTTCTTACATCCTTGGGGCTAGTCTCTAATTGCAGCATCTCTTTAATCTCATCCAACTGTAAACTCCCCAAGGCCAAACAAGGGGTGAGGCAGGGCTATTCAAAATGTCGTTTGTGGACCCAAGGCATCAGAAACACCTGGGCAGATGACCATTGTTAAACATGTAGGCTCCTTGGGCTGTAAGGTAGATTTAGAGAATTAGAGTCACAAGGAATAGGTCCCAAGCACCTCCATTATAAAGCAGCATCCCCAGATGAGTCTTACTTTTTGCATAATAAAGGTTGAGTCTCACTGGTATGGTGGTGAAGACTTGGATTCAAATAGAAGGCAGCTCTTTGGTAAGATTCAGAAAATCTCTGATCATCGGTTTTCTCATTAATAAGATGGAGAAAAAACAAGACTTAACACTCAGTTTGTAGGGATAATATCAGACAATACAAATGAATTTCTTGTGGAAGGCTTATAATCTCCCACAAGACCTGAATAAATGGAAATTTAAGTTATAATTAATATTAATCATCACCACTCTAAATTTGCATCCCCATCTGATGTGGTTAGGATGTTTGTCCCCTCCAAATCTCATGTTGAAATATAATCACTAATGTTGGAGGTGGGGCCTGGTGGGAGGTGTTTGGGTCATGAGGGTGGATCCCTCATGAATGTCTTGGTGCTGTCCTTGCAATAGTGAATTCTTGCTCCGAGTTCATGTGAGATATGGTTGTTTAAAAGAGCATGGCACTTCTTCCCTCTCTCTCTTCCTTCTGCTCTTACCATGTGACAGGCTGCCTCCCTGTTGCCTTCCATCCTGAGTAAAAGTTACCTGAGGCCATTACTAGAAGCTGAGCAGATGACACCACCATGCTTCCTGTACAGCCTGCAGAACTGTGAACCAATTAAACCTCTTTTCCTTTCTTTATAAATTACCCAGTCTCAGGTATTTTTATGGTGATACAAGAAGGACCTAGCACAGCATCTTAACTTGGAAGTTTTAGAGACACCAAAAACTCTTAAGAAATGTGTGCTGAATTACACAGCAAGTTTTACAAGGTGATAAGAGGTAGAGAAGGAGGTAGCGCAGGGTGAGGGGAATAGGAGTGCTGCATGAGCTACCAGGAAAGCCTTACAGAGAACATGATTTTTGCACCAACCCTTAAGGAGGTGAGGGAATGAGCCAAGCGGGTTTCGGAAGCCCAGTAGCCCAGGCAGAGACTGGTTGACATAGGTATAGCATAGCATGCTGGCTAAAAGCAAGGGGTGGCAAGCTGGGCTGCCTGAGTTTGAGTCCCAGTTTTACCACTTACTAGCCAGCCATGTGGCTTTTTAGCAAGCTACTTACACTCCCCATGCCCCAATTTCCTCATCTATGAAACGGGGATGATGATAGGGATTTTGCTGATACAAGCTGACTAGCCCAGGAGCCAAGGACTGCCTACTTATTGTTTTCATAAATCAAGTTTTATTGATTTATGAAAACTACAGCCACACTCATTCATTGTTATTGTCTATGGCAGCCTACAGGCCACAATTGCAGAGTTGAGTTGTTGCAACAGAGAATGCACAGTCCACGAAGCTGCCCTTCCGCAAAGGGCCATTAACCATCTGGCCCTTTATGGAAAAAGTTTGCTGACCCCTGGACTGGACTAAAAGTAAAGGCACATCTATGATTAGGATCTGCCTTTTGCCATCACCATTTTCCTCCTCTCCTAAGATTTTGTCTCTGAGAAACATCCCAGAGAGCCTGTAAAAAAAAAAAAAAAATCACACAACATAACAATGATTTAGCATATTTAAAAATATGCAAATGCTAGCATGAAATAGAAGTGGTTATCTGCAAATGACCTGTTCACCTGGGTTACTGATAAACTAAAGAAGTAGAAATGAACATTGTCAAACCCAGGGCTGGGCTAACACCATCTAAAAAAACAAATGTCACTTACATCTTGTTTCCAGTGGAAAGAACCTTTCCAATGGTTAGCATAGAGGGGACATACTGGAAATCCTCAAGGGCAAAAACGTCAGAGCAAAAGGTCAATTTCATTTCTGTGTAGTCCCAGTTGAATTGTGGACTTTTCTAATTGGCCATCAATTTAATTCTTAGTTCTAAGCTCTCTTGAGTCTTGGATGGGAGGAAGGTAAGACAGCCTGCACAAATCTCAGGGTTGCAGAAAGTGGAAACACTGGCATGAATTAGAAACTTCTCAATGACAGGGCCAGCAGCTAATGGTTCTACTTGTCTTTCTCTAATTAAATTTAGTTCACTGAAATTAGAACGACCTCCAGAGATAGCTTAGACCTTGAAGATGCTGCTCACATTTATAGATGGTCCACTCTCTGCTAGTTACTGTTCTAGGCCTTTTATTTATATTTTCTCATTTAATTCTTACAACAACCTAAGGACTATGTTACCATCATTATTCCCATATTTCAGATGAAGAAACTGAGGCACAGAACTTAAGCAACTTGCCAAGAGCACACACCAATTAAGTGGCAGAGTTAGGATTTGAAGCCAGGCTTTAGGTTCTGGAATTTAGACTCATAACCACTATATGTATTTCATAACATTTCATGATAAATCAATTCAAACCTCTAACTTTACAAATGAGCAAAGCAGCTGCAGTGGCATAATGGGATCTGGGACATCAGGGTCATGTTCCCCTCTTTCCACCACCAAGCCCTTTCATTATGAGACATACCCTTATAATAATGAAAGCCAGACAGTGTTTAAAAATTCAGAGGCTTAAAGTTTCCTCTTTTGTAAAAGACAGTACAAGCACATCAGATTTATTATTAGCCTTATATAATATCCAAACTGTTCCCCCAAACCCATATTTATCACAGCCACAGCAACTAAAATGTTGCACCCATATTCAAGAAGCTAAGAGGGAAAGAAAACCACCCTTTCAGACTTCAAAATAGCCTGTGCCAGAATCTTTTACAGAAATCAGCCCAATTATGCTGTTCTGTTAATCACAACACAATCCTTTCTGCTTGAGTTTGCTCATTTCAAGCTGCCACAACATCATTAATCTAAAAATAAGGTTCTCATAAATCCATATCGACACAGACAGTTTTTAGCTGTCACACATCTCAGACACTGATCAATCCAGTTTTCTTCCTAAATCACAAGATGGATGTGAAAGAATCACAAAATTTTATTACAATTGTTTTCTGAAAAAGAAGTGTAAATGTAGATATTTATATTGCTTACCCATAAATTATAATCAGCTGCGTCTTTGCTGTCCTCCCTAATCTAACTGAACTAAGCTTGGAGTAGGAAGTTGAGTCTGTTTTTAAAAAATTATTTTTTTGGTAAAAAATGCATCCTGAAATGGCAGATCATATCGAATGTCTGAGAAATGGCCTAGCTGGCATAGCTGTGACTCCCACGATACCTTTTGTTGCCAAAGACCTCCGCTACTGTGAATCTTGGGACCAAAAATATGCAGTCTTTTCATCGGATCATTGAGAAGTTCCTGTCCTTTCAGAACGAAGACAGGCTGTGTCCCTGAGTAAGTGCACAAATGAGTGAGTGTGTTTTGTGTGTGTGTGTGTGTGTGTGTGTGAGAGAGAGAGAGAGAGAGAGAGAGAGTTGGGGAGGAGGAAAGAGGGGAGGGAAGGGACAAAAAGAATGAGAAATTGAAACTGGATTTCCTGTTTCTTATTTTAATAAGACCATTTTGAAGAAATATACTCGAGTTAGAAAAGGATTGCTCTAAAAAAATCCTCTTTTCCACAGGGATCTACAAATGGTAATTGAATTGTAACTGTGCAAACTGTCCTTATTAGGAATCAACCAAAGAATGTTGGAAGCCACTAGTGAAAATCCTGAGAGCAAGATAAAGCACATAGGATGCATTCTTTGTTTAGGACAAATTCTCAGTTCTTAAATTATGTTTTAAAACTACTGACTCCATTTTTCTAACACTAGCCACACACATTAAAAAGAAAAAGTTTCATTCTCTTTTACACCGAAGCATAACACATGCTCTGTATTTTATCCTCTTTGTGGGACAGCAGTCCTTGAGAAGTTATTCATTTCCTGAACCGAGGGTGTGGAGGTCAGAGTGAATATGCCCACATGGCCATATCTAAGAGGGTTCAGCTTAGGGTGGGGGTTGGGGGTGGCATCCATGAAGAGCACAGGGAAAAGGGAAGATTAATTCCAATCGTGAATTACCTTGATCTCCATGTATTCCACATGGCACTGAACCAAATACAACTCGAAAAGACATATTTGTTTCCCAGTCAATAGGAAGTTATAGTTCTCTCATGGGTCTCAAGTGAATTCCAACAAAAGAATCATTGTGATTATAATTGACAAACCAGGAAATGATTTCATGGAAGATCTTACTGATTCAAAATTAAGGACTTGGTATGCTTTTACCAGGATTCTGTGAAGCTAATCATGTAAGCCACACATAGCCTCTGCTGCTGCTGCTGCTGCGGAAGGAATTTTAAAGCAGTAAAATATTCCAGGTGGTTTTATTTACTAGAATGATTAAACTTAAACAGAGATTCAGAGTAAAATCTACCTGTTACTGCACATACCTCCACCACCACTACCCCAAAAACTCTGAGGTTGAAAATACACATTATTCCAGTAGACAGTCAATATGGCTCATACTGGATACTCATCAATGGAAGTTACATCCTCATTTAAAGATATCTAACATCTTAATATATTATTTCACATGAAATTAATATATAATTCATTTTTTATTATTAGGCAAATGAGCCTTTAGTTTATGAATAGATGACAGCAACATGTAGTTCTGACTGAGCACTTACTAAGTGTCAGGCATTGTTTTAGGCATTTTATGGGTACTGACTTATCTAACCCTCAAAATAATTCTTAGCAGTAGGCTACATTATTATGCTCATATTACAGATGAGGAAACAGAAGCTCAGAGGAGTTAAGTAACTTGCCCAAAGATTCACAGCTCATAAGTAATGCGGTTGTCATCCCAACCACTATGAGCTTACAAATTAACTGGAAGACAAAGCCACAGTTCAGAGTCAGTACTAATAGAAGCCATGTTATAAGTATCTAATAAGGAAGGGACAGTGATGAAATAAGAATAATTATCTAAGACTAGAGTGGTCTGTTAAATCAATTATTTGATGGAGACATACACTGTCAGGTCAATAAATGTTTCATAAGAAGGTGACTATTTAAGTGAATAATCTCAAATAATCTCGAGAGACAACATCTTGTGAAATTCCTAGTCTGTTTTAAGAGTGGAAGCAAGGTAGGCCTTGAGAGGAAATGCAGAAATAATGGAGAAGGTGTGTATATTTGTTATTCTTTGGAAAATGCATTCAAATCAGGAAAACAAAACATAAAGATAAGGAATCCTTTTTAAGATTTAAATAAAAACTCTTTAAGTAAAACCAGTAAGAGACCAAATAGCCACCGAAAGAGCCTTGGAAATAAATATCAGGAAGCAATTAAAAGGTTCAAGCTGTGGAAGAGTTTTGCTAATCACAAAAATAGCTGAGAGCACAATAGTCATTTTTTCCCATTTAACCCTCCATAGCTAAGCATACCAAGAAACAATTTACAGCCTCAGAATCTATGCCATTAAGCATTAATTCTACCTTCTTCTTGGCTCTTATTCTGGATTATTTCTGTTTATATCACTGGTGATATTTTGCACATTTAAGGCAAAAATATCATAGAATCACTGTCAAACTTTTTGAGTGAACACATTTCTGATTATAGCACTCTTTTGCCTAAAACCCTTTGATGTATCCTCATTAGCTCCAGGACAAAGTCCAAATTCCTTAGCCTGGTATTCATTGCCGTGTGCATTTACTTAGATGGAATAAAATCAAATAGCCACTACATAATAGTGAATAATAACAGTAGAAGTTTACCGAGCATGTATTAGGTGCTAAGCACTTTATGTGTGCCATGCATTCACTGCCTCTAACAATTTCATTTTATAGAGGAAGTGATGGAGGCACAGAAATGGATGGCACACAGAGAGGAAAACACTGACTGTTCATGAAGGCCATAGCCCCCTTTTCATGGACATTCAGCTAGTGTACATTTCCCAGCCTCTCTTGCAGTTAATAGTGGTCATATGACTGGAGTCTAGCTAATGGAATGTCAGAGGAAGTGACAAGCTTCATTTCTAGCCCCAGTCCATACAAACCTGGAGACAGCATCCAGGCAACCTGCATAGCCATGTGTGGCAGTCCCAGGAGTGGATCACATTTTTCAGTGTTCTTTGCCTAGTGTAGTCCCCTGCCCTTCAAGCCTGCCTGGCTCTATGATTTACTTTAACCAACTGGATGTGGCAGAAGGGGATTCCAAGCCCATTCTGGGCCTGAGACATAAGAAGGCATGGAAACTTCTGCTTTTGCATTCATAGGACCCTTGAGCCCCCACGTCATAGGTGTAGCCACTATGTTGAAAAGACCATGTGGAGAGGTGACATAGCTAGTGTGAAAGGTTTAGTTGCCCCAATGTCTCAACCTAAATCCAGCCCACCCTACCTCCAGCTGAATGAAAGGAAGCAGCAGCCCAGGTTCAGAATCATTGCTTGGAGCACAGCTGTCCCACCAATTGTGGCCAATCTAACAGTATGAATGACAAATAGACTTATGTTGTGAGATTTGGGGATGTATCTGATGTAGCAGCTGACCTCACTTTCCTGAATTTCCCATATGAATACAGATAATAAATCTAAGCAGCCTGATGTGGAGCCCTTGCGCTTGAAACTCCTCCTATACTTCCCACTGAATGACATCACGACTCATTTCTTCCCTTCCTACATTCTCACTTGGAAAGAGAGTAGTTGATCAACTGGATGGTAAAGTAAAAATTGCTCTTTATACATTGTTTTGCTGAGCATGTAGAAAGTCTTTAATGTAAGACAAATATATTTCTAATGACATCCTTCAGATTTTCAATAATATATAGCCAATGGTTAGAAATAATCATTTATCTGTCAGAATCATGACTGAATCTAATGGCACAGTGAAATTTCATTTAGATTACATTCATTACTGATAAACCTTCCATTGGTCCTGGTAACCTTTTTTGAGTGTGTAGCATAGAGTTCACATGTAAGGTCTTAATATTTTTTTAAGACTGTATATAAAAATGCAAATTGTGAGGGACATTTTAGTTCATCTGCTGCCTTACAGTGCTCAGTGAAAAATGTGGTGCCATCAGTTTAACCATCAGACTCTATACTTGTATTGCTCAGAACTTCCAGGGGCTAGGTGATAAGCCAAAGTATATTCTCTCATTGCTGCCATTTGCGCTTCCTTAACTGTGGCTGTCCATCCTTTTCCCATTCCTAGCACCCTGACCTTCATCTAATTGCTAGCGTCCTTCTGATGCTACTGTGACCTATTTGCATGGAGAGAATGTTTTGGATCCTTCAGATCTAAACTCTACCATCAAAGCAAATCTAGCAACTGGTAAGCTATTTAAGACCATGAATCTGAAACAGTCAAAACCACAATAAAGAATAACTAAAATTTACTGAGTGCTTATTGTCTCCATGAATACTCGCTATCCTCTAGGAAGCAGGTACTAGAATTATCCCCATTTTGCAGACAAGAAAATTGAAACAAAGGGAGCGTAAAGAGCTTGCTAGAAGTCACACAACTGGGAAGTAAGGAGTTGGCACTCAAACCCAGGCAGTCTGTTTTCAAATGCAATAATTTTAACTTGTAGGCAATATCACAGCATGCCAGCAACGTTTTCTTTATTCACTCCCTTGGAAGACCTACATACAAAGTAAGTATGACACAGAGCATCCAACAGAGACTGGAAGGCCTCTCTGCAACTGGGAGAATTCTGGTAAAAACATGGAGGACAGCTCAGGGCTCAAAGCCCTGTGGAATTGAGACACAGAAATATGCAGAAATAGACACAGGGCACCAGGATGAAACAGAGAAAAGAAAGCCAACAGATGGGGCAATGACCTCCAGGAGTAAGGAGAGGGACAGGTATTTCATTTAAAGAAAAAGGAACAGCCATGTTAGAAAACCTCCTGGATGCCACATCCTTTACAAGTAGAACTAGCCACTCTCAGTTTTGGGTAGGGGTGTAACACCATGAAAGAGGTGTTTTAGGAAAGATGAATGAGGCCGAATGGTGCAGAACTGATAGGAAGGGGATAAAGAGAGGAAGCAAACATTGAGTCTACAATGTAACTGGTAAAGGGAGGCCCCACGTGTGGAATGAACTGGTAAGAAGTGAGTCTAGGCAGCAATAAAACAAGATGACGCTAGGAATTCTTTCTTTATCAGATTTCCTCTCTTTTTCCAATAAATATGAATCCCCAGAAAATTAAGCCCAAGATTATAGCTGGAGAAATACCTTTGAGTACAGAGTGTGAAATTTGCATCTCATTTTAGGTGCCCAGGAGGGTTGACCTAGAGAAAAGCATTTTATCTTGATTCTCATGGAGAAATCTGGATATCGCTTGTTCTAGCACACTGCAGAGAATGGTACGTATTTTGTAGCTGCTCTTTCTACTCATGTAGTGAGGAACACTGAGTTACAAGGTTGGATGCTTCAGATTTCTTGCAATAAGAAGGAAACTCAGATAAGAGGGCACTCATTATAGGTGAGATGTCATGTGAACTCTTTGTAGGGCAGGTTATTTATTCTGTTATGGGTATATTCACTGCTCATTAAACATGGAATGGATTTCAGAGCAAGATTACCTAAAAGATACAGGGATGCTGAAGTACTGTCATCTCAAACTGAAGAACCCAATCCCAAGTCAGATATTTACAAATCAGCAGGATATAAAACAAGCCTTAAGGATAGATGAATATCATATTTAGGAGTTTGAAAACTCTTAGGTCAAACAAGCTAGGCAAAATAAAAAATGCCAAAGTGAATTCCTTTCCACTTTCCCATTTCAATGCTATATTTGGTGACATTGTGTTTCATCAATTGCACTTTGGCACTTTGCAAAAGTCTCTTCTCAGTGGGGTTCTTCTCTAATGAGAAAGGAAAATAATTTCCTCAAAATTGCATGAGACTTCATAAACATATTAAGTTAATAAATTAATTTTGGATATCATCAAATATATAGAATCAGTTGCTCCTAATCTGTTGCCTAAAATGTGAGCTGTGGACAATGAGCCTCTCAGTTTTCCTATAATTTATCTTATTAAACTCTTTTAATAAGTAATTCAAAATCAGCACGAACTGTTGTACCACTTCATTCTAAGTGGGGCAAAGCAAGTTATGCATTTTTAGTTGCAGTCTGGTAGTTAACTCATCTAAACCTTGTAGAGTAAATGAGCAAGCAAGCTGCTTTAAATAAAAATACATGCAGCTACATTTCTAGGCTGCAGAAAAAGTCTAGCATTAATGATATTTTCAGAATCATCTTCCAAAGCAAAATTACCTCAGACATAAGTGGTGGTACATTTTAGAATAAATGTATTCCCTAAGGATCAACAGTTCTCTAAGCTCATTGCACATTAGAATTACTTGCTGTAGTTTTCAAAAATTTGTATGACCATGTCCCTCTCCCCAAGAACAGCACAGTCCAATAGCATTTTCTATAATAATGGACATTTTTGTTAACAGTACTAACTGCTAAGGTGGCCACTAGCCACCCGTGGCTAATGAGCACTAGAGATACGGCCAGAGAAACTGAATATTGAATTGGTGATTGTATTTAATGTTAATTGATTCAAATTTAAATTACCACAGGTGGATAGTGGCTACTGTATTGGACAGCACAGGTATAGATCAAGTTAATTAGACTGTCTGGGGTTGGGGCTCAGGCAATGATATATTTATAAAGCTTTCCCCAAAATTCTAAGGTGCAGTCCAGGTTGAGAACCATTGCAATGACCAGGGCTTAATGAAACTATCAGGGAAGACAAATTCCTTGAACTTTTTCTAGGATCCATAACTTTTCTACAAATTCCACTAAGAATTTGTCATGCACCTTTGCTTCCCTCCCTCCTGCCTCCACTCCTCACTTCTTGTACCCTTCCACATACTCATGTGATGACTGAACTCTCCATATGTTCCTTCATTGACTGATTTTGCCAGATTTCTCCCACACCAAGAGCATAATGTGCCCTCATCTCAAAGCTCAGATTCTCTTTTTTCCTTTCTCTTCCACTAGCAGTGGAAAGAAAACTTAACAATGCTACCAATTAAGAAATTAAGTCTCCAAGCACATACATCCATAATTTAAAATTGTTTTTCACGTGCACAGGCTTGATTCAGATGTCACTTTCCACAAGCTCTGCCATAGATGTGATGGGGAATATTTTAAACAGTAGCACAGTTAAGCAGCTTTCATCTTAGCTGCTCATTTTGCCACTGTTTTGTTCAAATGGGATGCAGTGTTATAGCACAGTGGTTACAGGGAGGACTCTCCTTCAGGCTGCCTGTGTTTGAATTCAAGTTCAGCATATAACTAGCCATGTGAGTATCCAACCCTTTCAAGCCTCAATTACCTGCTCTGTAAAGTGAGATAAAATAGTCCTGTAGGGAGGAGACAGCTATGCATCTAACACTTAAGATAAATGAACGTGTCACATGCACTCCTAGACCCAGGTTTTGACTGCTTTCCCCCTACACCCCTCCCCACACCTCACCATGTTTTTGGTAAATAAAGCAAATAGCAGGGCCAACTTTTGAAGGAGAAAGTCATGAAATCCCTAAAATCACATTCCAAGTATTTGATAAATTAATATAGCAATATAAAGACCATTTTGAAAACAGTTACCAAAAAATCAATTACATGGTAATCTGATTTTTAAAAAATATTGAACATTTTTATTTTAGTGAGTCTTCATTTTTCTTTACTTCCACCCCCCCCCCCCCCCCCCCCCCCCCCCCCCCCCCCCCCCCCCCCCCCCCCTGCCACCAGTTAATATTAATAGGATGGACAAGAAAAGGCATGCTATAAACATAGCTACATTTTATTTCATTTGTTAAAAAAAAAAAAAGGCAGGCTCAGAATTCCAGAATTCAGTGATATGAACATAAAAACATGATGTCCAATGTTCAAGTACATAATCGCTTTGTTGACCTTTTGGTAATTTTAACTGTTGTACCCTAACAACATGCTCCCATGTCATTTTCACTCATGGGCATTACTGGTTCGTGCATGTTCACATTTTCTACACTGAGTTTTGCTGCTTCTTTCTTGTTAAGTATCCATTTATGGGTAGATTTTTTTTTAATGTAAGAAACTACAAAATTACAACCCATTAGCAACATAAAAATTTGTAGTCACCACAACTATTAATTAGTGGTGCACAGTAAGGATTATTCATCAGTGACTCACAGCACAGATAAAATAAGCTGAGAGCTATGTCCTGGATCTAAATCCAAAAGATTTAGATATGTGGGGAATGACTAACATCTCTTGTGCATATAATGTGTACCCATTATTATTCCAGTCCCTTATTGTGTACTCATGGTTTTAATCATTAAACAATCTGAAAATGTGAAGTTTATTAATATGCCCATTTTATAGATGAAGAAATCAAAGCATAGGGCAGTGAAGTAACCTGTCCAAGGAAACATATTAAAAGTGGCATGGCTGAAATTCAAACTCAGGGACCTTAGTCCTGAGTTTGTGGTCTTAACCACTATCCTATGCTACTTTTCTGCACCTTGCTCTCCTACTCAAGAAAATTCATCAAAATAACTGTATGAGGTGGTTCTAGGCTCACCTCAAATTCTCTCTCATATAGTTTTCTTATAAAGATTCTAAAGTTTGTAACTTAATTATTATAGGTAATAAATTACTTCTAACACATTGACTGAGGCATGCATGCCTTGATCTTGAGGTGGCAACTGTTGACTTAAAGCAGGGTCAGCAAAGGACAGCCTGAGGCCTATTGTTGTAATCAAATTTCATTGGAAAACAACCACACCCACTCATTTACCTGTTGTCTGTGGCTGCTTTTCGGATACAACAGCAAAGTTGAGTAGTTGCAACAGAGACAGTATGATCCACAACACCTAAAATGTTTCCTATCTAATTCTTTACAGAAAAAGTTTGCTGACCCCAGATCTGGACCCACTGAAAACAAATCACCAGACATATGACATAGGGGACAACAATGTTCACAGTTCATGGTGGAGCATTTCACTATTTCAAACAGCAAAGGAACTACATGTTTTTTTCTGTTTCTTTTTAAAATTAATTTTAAGTTCCAGGGTACATATGCAGGATGTGCAGGTTTGTTACATAGGTAAACATGCGCCATGGTGGTTTGCTGCACCTATCAACCCATCACCTAGTTATTAAGTCCAGCATGTATTAGCTATTTATCCTGATGCTCTCCCTCCCTCAACCCCACCACCTGATAGGCCCCAGTGTGTGTTGCTCCCCTTCCTGTGTCCAGGAACCACATGTTTTTAAAACTATCATTGTGACATCTCTGTATGTATGAGCAGATGGGTCCACAGAGATCACTCAATATCTTATTTTCTTTTATGCACATAATGAGAAAAAGCTCAGGGAAAAAAAGTGAAATCAATACCATGGATTTTAGTATTTGGTATGAGCTACTTCTTAGGTATCAGCATTTCTTCCAAGTATTCTTGAAAGAAAAGATATTCACACTAGAGTGATGCCTATCAAATCCACTACGGCCAGCCTGAGAAACTTGTAATTAAAAACTACAAACGTTATACATTTATCTCCATATTAAACAGATTTAACTATCTCTACATCTATTATATTTAATGTATTTAAAGTAATATATGTATCTCTTGACTATTATATATTTATTATATGATGTATTATATATGTAACATATTTACATCTTATATAGACAAATATTTATAATAGGTATGTGATAATACACAGTGGGTAAAGGGTATATATGCAAATGCATCTTGCTTTAAGTAAACCAATTATATGAAAATAGACACAATAAAATTAGGGGCAATGATTCTGTGGTTCAAATACATCAGTATGGGTTCCCTGCAATGACCCAGGAAAACTGAAGCAAAATCATTTTTAACATTACTTCCTATGTCTCTCCTACTGACACTCAGAAAGTCACCAGTTTCTGTGGATCCCACCTCATTAAAAACTGTCCTTTCCTTTAACACTTCCTCTCTGAGGAATGTCCACCAGCACTTCCACACTCTCGTAGGCTCTTTCTCCCTACAAAGCAAAACTCATCTTGTCCCTTCCCTTCTGAAAACCATCACCGAGGCTCCTAGCTTTCCAGATGAAATTCTCAACTCTGAGGTGAAAACACAAGATCGCTCAAGATCTGGTCACTGCTTAGCTCTTGGGCTTCACCAAGCCTCACTTACTTCACATCCCTTAATTTCAGCCACATGGAAGAGCCCAAAGGACTTCATGGTGAGGGTGAGGGGTGCTCTCAGCCCAAATGCTTTCTCCATGCCTTCCTACTCACCCTGTAATGCTTACTGAGCATCACCTCCTCTGAGAAGCCCTGTTGTCCCCCTACAGGGACATTACAAATTAACCATTACATTAACAAGAAAAGCATACCATCTAAAACACAAACAAGTTTACTATGGACCTATAAGGAACACTGAAACATGACCTAAGGAAATTCACCTTGTGTTTGTAAAAGAAGGCAAATCTGCTTCTTTCAAGTTTCCAAATGACCTAGACACTTGAGATGTCTAGACAATCACTTGTGATGTCTCATTGAGGGAGGAAAGAGGAGGGGTGGGAATGTTTAAATGTCAGCTATTTTTCCAGAAAACTCTAACGTCGCAGATACGTCCCTCCTACGTAATCATCACACTCATCTCCCTGCTACCCTGCCCCATCTCAGCTATTTTCTTGACTCTTATTTAAACATTGGAAAGCTATTTGATTATCTATATTTGTGCCTTTTCTCCCTGGCTAGACTGTACGTTCTGGAAGAATAGAAACAGCACTAACCTTTTGTGCTTTTGTATATTTGCTGGTTGAAAGAAAATTTGAGGGAGAGTAGCAATTCTGTCTATACAGAAAATCATTTCTGTCTATTAGCATGGAAACAAGACCAGCAGGGAATATTTATATTTAGGACATTTATTTTAAAGTAGCTAAAATCACTTCCAGTAAAAATGCAAAAAAAAAAAAAAATCTTGCCTCCTGATTTTTAGTATTAAGAGACAAACATGTAAAAGGGAAAATTGAAAAGGGAGAAACCAACATGAAGAATGACACTAAATGCAGGTATGAGGCGAAAACAAGCCATCTGCACTTACTGGTTCACATCTGATTTTCTAGTTGCCACTTTTCAGATTTATTTTTCAAAAATGTTTTCTCCTCAATATACGGCTTTTAAAATGATAAATTACACAGTGTTTCACAGACCTGGGTAAATACTTCTGCTCTGATGTATAGAAAATCATGCTTCCTCTGAGCAATGAAACATATTGAAACTTATGTTTCCAAAAATAAATTATGGTAAAATAATAGAAGAGCTTGGACATAAAAGTCACATACCATAAAAGTTACCATTTTAAAGTGTGCAATTCTGTGTTTCTATTTAGTATATTCGTAGATATGTATAACCATCATCACTGATTCCAAAACATTTTTATCACCCCAAAAGGAAAGCCCATACCCAGTCACTCCCCATTCCCCTCTCACCCCAGCCCCTGGGAACCACTAATCTACTTTCTGTCTCTATGGTTTTACATGTTTTTGATATTTAATATAAAAGTAGAATCATATAATATGTGGGCTTTTTGTGTCTGGTTTCTTTCACTTAGCATGTTTTTGGAGTTCATCCATGTTGTAGCATGTGTCATTACTTCATTTTTATGGCAGGATAATATTCACTGTATAGATATACTAAATTTTTCATGTCCATTCTTCAGTTGATGGGCATTTGGGTTGTTTCCACATTTTGACTGCTATGAATAAAGCTGCTGTGAATATTCGTACACACTTTGTGTGAACATAGGTTTTCACTGATCTTGGGTATATACCTAGAAGTAGAATTGCTGGATCATATGGTAACTATGTAGCCAAAAACAAAAACAGAAAACGTAGACAAATAGCAAGATTCAAACATTTATTTTAGTGCAAAACCTGTTTTCCACTTCATTCCATTCACATGAGATATCAACAATTACAAGAAAACTCATGCAATGTTTCCACTTCATACAGATCAGCCATCAGAGCTTTTGCCAAGCTGTGATAAGGAACATAATCCTTCAGTTTCTTTCGCTTTTTACAGTCTGATGAATATGAGTGGCTTGAAAAATTTAGAGGTTTCTAGTGTTCTTTTTTTTTTTTTAAATGAGCCCTGTAATGGCTATACCACAAAGAGTAGCTTAACCAATTTAATCATTTATGTTTATATTTTAACTCTAAAGACTAATTGTTGATATCCAGCATGACAATTTTACATGTTAAAGTACAGCTCAGACTCTAGTTCCTTTCAGGGAGATATTCTTGCCTATATCAGAAGAGAAGCTAAAAAGAAAATGCTACACAAAATAATTCAATAGGCTTGCTTTAATTACTCTTGTCCTCTCTGATTTTATTGCTTACTGGGTGAGGAAAAGCCAGAAGAACTTAATACCTCTTACAGGATAGTCATTGCACATTTCATGAGTTGCTAGGGTCAAAAGCAGATGAACAAATGCTGAACTTCTTCCTGGCTCTACAGAACACGACCCCACACCCTCCAGGGTTGAGAAATGGAAGAAGCTACTAGGATAGGTAGTGCAGAATAATGTCCCTCACCCCTCAGGTTTCCACACCCCGATTTCTGGAACCTGGAAATGTGTTACCTTACATGGCAAAAGGGACTTTGCCCATGTGATTAAGTTAATAAATAACCTTGAGAGGGGGACAGAAGTCTAGATTACCCAGGTGAGCCCAATGTAACCACACAGGCCCTTAAATTAGGACAACCCTTTTCAGCAGAATTCAGAATTTGAGGGAGATGTGACTATAGAGGAATGATCTAAGAGATGTAACATTGCTGGCCTTGAAGCTGGAGGAAGGGGAGCATGAGCTAAGGAGTGTGGGTAGTTTTAGAGTCTCCAGAAGAAATGCAGCTCTGTCAACACCTTGATTTTCGTCCAGTGCAACCTGTGTCAGATTTCTAACCTACAGCACTTTAAGATAATAAATGTGTATTGTTTTACGGCACTAAATTTATGGTAATTTGTCACAGCCATGATAACAGACTAATTCAAAAGAAATCAGAATATTTTTATGCCTGCAAGGGACACATAAATTATTTAATGCAGGATTTGCCAGGCTGTTCCATAATCAAATATATTTGAAAAAGTTGTGCATGGTAGCGTCACCTTAAGTAGTCACAATAAACAATAACTAAGAATAATAGAGAAGTCCTGCAGAGGGGAAATTATAACTCAGAGTACCTCCTAAATACACTTGCTATAATCTCACCTCCTTTTATTTTTTATTTTTTAAATTTTCAGAACATCTCTCCATATCGCTCGAATTTCCCAGAATATAGTTGGGACATCTAAGCAGATGGTTCTAATTCCATCTGCTTAGAACCTGAGGCACAATGGGAAGAAGTGACAAGCCAAGGTGCAGCTTGGCAACACAAAGACATAACCCTGGCCTCATACTCTCCATCTGGAGTCCCATCCAGGATGCCACTCTGTCTTGCTTTATCTGCATCACAGATAATGGCAATAACAAAGGGATGCAGCCACAGTGTGTTTCTTAAGGTCCAGACCTAGCTTAATATGATGACTTGTTTTTCTATTGCCAGAATTTATGAAAGTTAGATCTTTGGTGGGAGAAGAGGGTATCAGGTAAAAATCAACCCAACAAAGCTCCTAACAGACAAATTTTTCTACTCAATAATATCAAAAATAATACAGCTGCTTTAGCATTGAATATATTTTATTATTTAAAATACAAGCATTCAATACACTATTGAAAGTTTACTAACTTCATATTAACAAGAGTAATACAATAAAATATTTCCCCACAGTGATTTATCCTGTTTCTAAAAATGCCTAATTGTGCTGCCAAAGTCTATTTTCCACAAATTCTAGTTTCCAAATGTTAATTTGAGAAGGAACAGAAAGAGACAACTAAATGCCATTTTCTTCCTTCATAGCACTTAATGTTTTCTCCACATTTCCATTTCCCACTGCCTGTTCCAAGAGCTGTGAGCCCCTTGTCCTTTGATGTTTTTCAGATATGCATTATCCTCATCCTTTTTCCAGGATACACAACAGAACCCTTTTTTCCACCCCTCAATTTTTTATAATAATAATAAAGATTATGACTAATAAACCTAACAACTTTGAACACTTATTTTTTGCTAAAGACTATGCCAAGTGCATCACATTAAGAATCTCATTTAATCTCAACAACAACCAATTCAGGTAAATATTACTATTAATATCTGTATTTTACAGATGAGCCAAATGAGGCAGAGAACTTAGGTACTTTGTCCTAGGTCACATAAAAAGTGGCTGAGCCAGCATCTGAACATAATATGATTTAGAGCTGGGGTCTTCTATAAGCACTAGCTCAATAGTCCTCTACTGGGGTGATTCTGCCCCTCAAGGGACATTTGGCATTGCCTGGAGACATTTTTGGTTGTCACAACTGAGGAGGAAAGTGCTGGTTGTGATGGGTGGAGTCCAGGGATGCTTCTCAACATCCTACAGTGCACAGAATGGCCCCCACAGCAAAGAATGATCCCACCCTAAATGTCAATAGTTCCAAGGTTAGGAAACACTGCTCTAATCTAATGTCTCCTAATGTCAGGGCATTCTGAATAGGACATTTTTTGGTAAGACATGCAAGTGACTCTCACCTCCAGGTTAGAATCTTCTTTCTCTACCTGGGAAAGGAGGTTATCTCAATCTGGAGTGGATGGTACTTAGAGCCACAGAGTCCATTTGCTGTATATTATCATAGCATCAATTTACTCAAAAGTTTAAGCTGGCATCCTGGGACACTAGGTCATTTTATCTTTTTGTCCCTCAGTGGATACATGAAAGAGGCACTAGCTCACCAGAGTGTGACTGAAAAGAGCCAGAAGATTCTGGTTTTTGTTAGTCTTGCCTTGTAGTCAAGAAGACACAATAACAGTGTCTGTGTCACAGATAATGGTACTAGCAAAGGGATGTATCCACAATAGGTTACTTGAGGTCCAGACCTAGCCTAAAAGTCAAAATATTTAGGCCAGGCATGGTGGCTCACATCTGGAATCCCAGCACTTTGGGAGCTGAGATGGGAGGATCGCTTGAACCCAGGATTTCGAGGCTGCAGTCAGACATGATTGTACCACTGCACTCCAGTCTGGGTGACAGAGCAAGACCCTGTCTCAAAAAAAAAAAAAAAAAAAAAAAAAAAGAGTCAATTTTTTTTTTTCATAGCAGTTCTGCCATACCTACTCAAAATGTAATTGTGAATACCATTTGACCCAGCAATTCTAATATCTACTTTATAGAAATACTTGCAAAATGTGCAAGATACATTCGCAAAGACATTCACTTCAGCATAATTTCTGATAGCAAAAAAAACCCAGTCACCAATAAAAATAATGGAAATGTGAGCATATGTTCACCAAAATATGTGTGTTGGAATGTTCATAGCAGCATTATTCAAAACAGCCCCAAACTGTAAATTATCCAAATGTTCATGAAAGTAGACTGAATAAATTGTGGTATATCACATAATGGAAAACTATGCAGTAACAGGAATGATAAAACAAACTCCAAACACCTACAACAATACAGATAAATCCCAGAGACATCATGTTGAGCGAAAGAAGTCTGACACAAAAACTAATATGCTGTAGGATACCACTAATGTAATCTATAAAACTAGATAAAACCAGTATGTGCTACAAAAATACAGAATAGGGGTTACCTCTGGGGAGAAGTGACTGGAAGGGAGTCCAGAGGATCCCTCTGAGGTGGTGGACAGGGATGGTTCTTCATCTGGCACAGGTGTGTTCACTTTGCAGAAATTCATTAAGTTGTAAACTTATGTGCACTTCTCTACATGTGTATTATAATCTACCAAAAATATATACTTATATATAATTAATTTTATATTAGTTATATACATATATACTTAAACAAACATAAAAAACCTAAGTGTCCATCAGCGGGCAACTGGCTAAACTATGGGATACCTATGCAATGGAATTCTGGGCAGTCATGAAGAAAACGTGGAGTAGCTCTCTCTGAATAAATTTGGAAAAATATCCACTATATGTAAAGTTAAACAAAGAAGTTGCAGAACATAAATTACGGACATAAATCTTTATTATAATTTAACAGGGAGATCCGAGGTTAAATGGCTATTAGTGGCTATCACTTGAGGATGGGATTTGTAGGACTTTGACACTCTGCCTAATGAATTTTTATAGTGTTGGAATTTATTTACAAATACGTATTATGTTTGTACTGAGGGAAAAAAGGACATTTAGAAAATTAAGATGAACAAAATATATCTTAAGTTTGAGATTGTTATTATTTCATCATCCATGAAGATTAGGATTTTTGATAGATGAAGGAAAGAATAATAGAATAAACGCAGTGTCTTGCCTTCAGGGTTGCTATCTGAACCCATTGATGGAGGTCACTTTGGTTTGTTGCTGGCAATCTTAACAATGGTTTCAAATTAGCACTTCTTTGCTGGGTTGCTCTACATTCAAATCTAGTTGTGGTGTGGCCACCACAAACAAGATTCTTGGCCACACAAAGAATGCGTCTACAAAATGGTAAAACAACTGAATTTGTTTGATTAAATTAACAAAACCATATACTCAGAGGAAGGAAAAATCAAAACAGCTACACCCAAAGTAATCCACTCAGATGGGTGGTTCATGAAATGCACCCATTCATTAAATCAACATGTTAGCAGCCTCAAGTGGATTCTGTGAGAGATTCAATTGCAATGCAATACTCCTAAATAAATCAAGAGACCATAAAAGACACTTTCTTTGGCCCATCATTAGCAAACATTTTCTGAGTGCTCACTGTGGTTCTGCCATCCTGCTAAAACTCTGGGGATGTGATACCACCTATATAATTGCAAATGTCATTGTGTTGAGTGTTCTTAATTCCACCCATGACACTGAATGGAAATTAGAAAAAAATCCACTGATTCAGGCAAAGTTGATAAAACTACAACTTCTCATATACAATAAAGGTCTGACAGATGTAACAATTCATAAGGTAGAATAAGTTGTGTTCAATGGATCTCAACCATGGCTACATGTTATATTTGATCGAAACAGAATTTCTGGAGGTGGCAACTGGCCATCAATATTTATAAAAGCTCCCTCAGGTGATTCAAAAACATAGTAAGAGTTGGAGCCATTGCTTAGACCAAGTAAATCAGAAACTAGGTAGAATGGAACCCAGGCAAAAATATTATTTAAAAGCTACATGAATGGTTCAAAAACATAGTCTATGTTGAGAAACACTACTTCTAAATTTATATTATAAATGAAGCCAGAGGTGACACTTCAAGCATTTTGTAAAGAGACTCAATACCACCTCTCCTTATCTTGTGCAGTTTTATTAGTAAATGATCACAAGGTAGTATTCTACTGTGTTATGGTTTCAGATGTTTCATGTAAATTATATCTATTATCTCCATGTTCTCTATTTACAACATTTCATTTGATTTCAATGACAATCCTATACAGAATGTAATATCCCCATTTTACATAGGAGGCTAACAAGGCTTGACAGAGATTCAGCATCAATCCCTCAGTTTCACAAAGTCAAGATTCCACAGTCTATATAGTCATATTATGCTCTATATGCCTGAAAGCAGTGTACCAAACAAATAATGTTTTCTAAGTATCTATTATGAGCTAAATTCTCTTCTAGGCACTGAGGAGATGGAGAATAACTATAAGATAGGGTCTTCTTTAGCATACAGCTCACAGTCTAGCTGAGAAGCTAGTATCAGATAGCCATGTTTGGAGGATTTTGCAGGAAGATTTCTGAATTGGTAGGAGATTGGTCCTGACTGTATTCCTTCCAAGATTTTTCTCTATGACACAAATTTTGCTGGAGAATAAAAGTAAAATTATTTGTGTAGGAGGCAGAATAATGCCCCCAAAAATATGTCCACATCCAAATCTCAAGAATATGTGAATATGTTATGCTACCTGGCAAAGAGGAATTAAAGTTGCAGATGGGATTAATGTTGCTAATCATATGCTGTTAAAATAGATTGTCCTGAATTATGTATATGGGACTAATATAATCATAGGAGCAACTTAAATGTGGAACAGGGAGGCAGAAGGGTCAGTGTCAGAGTGATGTGATGTGAGAAAGACTCACCAGGCCATTTCTGACTTTGAAGATGGAGGAAGGAACCATGAGCCAATGAATGTGAGTGGCTTCTAGAAAATGGAAAAGTCAAGAAAAATGATTCTCCCCTACAGTCACCAAGTACCATGGTTTGAACCCAGTGAGACCCATTTCAGACTTCTGACCTCTGGAACTGTAAGATAATAAATTTGTGTTGTTTTAAGCTACTAAGTTTGTAGTTATTTATTATAGAAGCAACAGGAAACCAACACAATGTCTTCCCAATTTTTGAAGAGGGAAATAGAAGGCTCAAAAAGGAGAAATTTTGTAGCTTTTACCCAAGCTATCATATCTGTAGTCCCAAATCTTGATCCCTTTCTCAGGCCTATTAAATGAGAATCTGCCTTTCAACAAGGTCCTGGCCTAGTCATGTGATTTCTAGCAAGCTCCCAGGTGCTGGTGGTCCCCAAAGGTTCTCCGATTTAAGCATTAAAGTTCATCAGAATCATGGGGAAGCTTGTTAAAATAACACAGACTGCTGGGCCCTACCCCAAGAGTTTTGGATTCAGTAGGTGTGGCAGGGGGCTCACAACGTGCATTTCTAATAAGTTCCCAGGTGATACCAATGCTGCTGGTCCACTCACCACATTTTGAGAGCCACTGCATTAGATGACACTAATAAACATGTAAGAGGAAAGAAGTGGCACTTATTATTCAACTAAAATCCATGATGGACCTCATTATTAACTGACATTTTATAGCAAGTGAGTGATCTGTTTAACAGTCTGTACTTTATATACTTGCTCTGTGAAAAAGGCACCACATAGCCCTGGGGTTTCGGGCAACGCTTGTGGGCAAAAATAGCCACATCTTTGGAACACCAAAGCATCAGATCTATAGATGTATTTCCCCAAAACCCAAAAACACATTTTCATGTGTATCTGTATTTTCTCCTTGCAGCATTCTATATGGCACAACTGGCAACTGTGGGTATTGACATGCTCCACATCTTATAAGACAACCTGAGGCACTGGAAATTTGCTTGAGCAAGATTTCCCAACTTCAATGCTACTGACATTTGGGGTTGGATAATTCTTTATTTGGGGGGCTTTCCCGTGCATTGTAGAATACTTAACAGCATCTCTGGCCTCTACCCACTAGATGCCAGGAACATCCGTATCCTCCAATTGTGACAACCAAAAATGCTTCCAAATATTATAAAACGTACCCTGAAGGGCACAATCATTCCTGGTTGAGGCCCACTAGTTTATCTGATTCTCATGAATGTTTTTACGAAGATATAATAGATCTGGAAAGAGATCATTGAGTTCCACAGCACACCTTGGACAGGACATAAGATTCCTGAGTTGCTGTTTGGTCAGATAATGAATTCAAGCTGATCCATATCATGTTGGGCCTTCTGTAAGCTACTGAGTGGGGAACATATCTTTCCAGATGAACAACGACACAGATTGTTTTTTTTCCAAACATTTTGCTCTTACTCAATTTTACAGCCGATCTGTGAGACCCAAACTCCCTCAGATGTTCTGTCTATTCCCCATCCTAAATACCAGGGTGGGAGAACAGGTAAAGGGGAGAATCTTAAAAATATGCACATTTAAATTTTGAAAACATCTTTGAAACATGTATTTTAAAATAAATGTAAGTCAGCTTGAGTTTAAGGGCCTCAGTAATATCCCTGATAAAAACAAGAGCTACATTCTGTAATTGGTACAGTCCACGATAAATAAAAAGGAAATATACATTTTGTACTTACAGAGAAGCCACTATATAATGGCAACCTACTTGTAAACACAATCTGGCTTTACTAATTTGCATCTGATAGCAATGCCATACACAGGGCATCAAGTCCTAGAGGGTCAAGGCTGCACAGTCTAAGGTAGTTTGAGAGAACGCTTCCTTTAAACTGAGAAAAACAAAGATACCAGTTACTACCGCAATCACTTTGTGATTCCCACTCTGAGCAGGACAGATCCTAAGAATTAGAAAGGATCATAGTCATGATTTCTTTAGCCCATTTATTTACAAATGGGTTTACCAGGGAGAATGAGAGCTTCCTTTACTTACACAATTCTGAAAAGAAAAGAGGTCACACTTATACTTTCTGAAATTTACATATTTCTAAAGTCCATGTGCTGCCTCTTTTTCCTCCATTCCTGAGACTAAGTTAGATTAGTAGGGTATGATCATACTGTGATTGCCCACTTGTTTTTGTTACCTACGGTATAAATCAAATTTCATGCTTCCTTTTGCTGTTCAAGGGGTGTTTATAGTCTGCAGAGTAATGTTAAAGCTGACTTAAGTAAGACTCTTTGAGAACCATTAATTCTTACTGTTGTAACATAAAACAGCCCAAATCCAAATTTAGACACTTTTTGAATTATTGACACCATTATTCCAGTCCTTTATAAGGAAGATAAAGACCACTGGCATATACTATTTAATTTTAAAAAATAATTTCTATCTTTTAAAATTTCTTTTTATTTCCATAGGTTTTTGGGGAACAGGTGATATTTGGTTACATGAGTAAGTTCTTTAGTGGTGATTTGTGAGATTTTGGTGCACCCATCATCACCCTCTATCTTTTTTAGTGACCGAAAAAACAAGTGTTTTTCCCCACCAGCTATTGTTTGAACAATAACTTCATCTAAATAACAGTTGTGCCTCTTGCCCCTAGTCATCTCCTTCCTATTTTCTAAAACAAATCACAGAGTTTTGGAACTCAGGGTACAAAGTTTGAACCTTCACAGACCCTGAAATAGTTGTCTTTCCACAACAGCACCCTGGGTCCAGGCACCCACCTCACTTTATACAATCCTACACCCGGCTCAGTTCTTAGGTAACTGCCAATCTGTGGGTTTCAACTGGGGGCGAATTTGCCCCCTCATTCCCCACCAAACATATGTGATGTCTGGAGACACTTTTGGTTAGTCACAACTTAAGAGGGAGGGTGGCTGCTGCTAACACCTAGAAGGTGGAGGCCAGGGATGCTGCTAAACATCCCGCAGCAAAGAATTATCTGGCCCCAAATGCCAAGAGTGCTAACACTGAGAAACCTTTATGTAGAGGTTCTCAGAGACCCATTTTCCAACCATATGTTGTATGACTCTATTTCTATGAAATGTCCCAAACAAGCAAATCCATAGAGACAGGAAATAGATTGGTAGTTGTCTAGGGCTAAGGGGAGGGGAATGGGAATTGACTGTTACTGGGTATGGGATTTCTTTTCAAGTGATGAAAATGCTCTAGAACTAGACTATGGTGATGGTGGCAAACTTGGACGAGTTGATGGGTGCTGACGAGTTGATGGGTGCAGCACACCAACATGGCTCAAGTATACACATGTAACAAACCTGCACGTTGTGCACATGTACCCTAGAACTTAAAGTATAATAAAAATATATATATACTAAAACCCACTCAAGTGTACCCTTTCAACACGTGAACTTTATAGTATGTGAATTATGTATTAATAAAGTTATTAAATCATTTTTTATAGACCTTTCATTAACTAGCTTTTATTTCTTACTAAACAAAAGCTTATATTGTAGAGCAGTTTTGAATAGCTGTAGGTTTCTCTGGAGAATATTCTCTGGTAACAGTTTTTGAATGCAACCTTATATTTCACAGAAAAAACATTATGGTCTTTATTTTTACGAACTTATCTATTTCCAGTTGTTCTCATAATGTTATCGTTTTATCTGGGGCCCTGAGATATGCCTCATTCATCTGTGAGCAAGTGGGTGAATAGTGTCTGAGCCAGGGCCAAAGCCCAGGGGTCTTGCATCTGCTCTGGCTTTCAATGTGATGTGAAGACAGCCAAGTCATCTGATTGCTTTGTGTTTCTACTTTCTCATTCTTGACACAAGTCTGAGCTTCCAGATGAACTTTCTTGTAGAAACCCTAGCAAGCAAGGACAGTGGATACAAATGCTCAGTGCTTTGCCACTGCAGAGGGGACACAAGTGGATTTCCCTGTCCAACATTCAGGGTCTCTCTGTTCCCAACAGCCATCTGCCATTGCCATTTTTCTACCTAAAACCTCTGCTGCCTCCTAGCTGGTCTTTTTCTGCACACCAAGCATGCTCTGCCCGTTCCCATTTCTCTTACTTCCAATGACTCAACCCTATGAGGAAATGGCCTCTGTGTCTATCCAAATCCTTCACATCTCCAAACCCTGAAGCCCCTGGCACACAATGAACAATAGAATTATTTTAGGCAAGGAATTCTACATTTAATTGCTAAGATCATGGAAGCATAAGAAGATGTCACCTTTTGGCCTTCAGCTCCTCTTATGCCCTCCACCTTGCACCACACCAGCAGTACTGGGTTCCTGCCAGCTAGCTAACACACTGGGCCATTTCCATGCTGGTGCCTTTGTGCTGATCCCAGAGATGCTCAGGTGAACACCTCATCTTCTTCAAGAAATTGTTTAAAACTGACCACCCTATTGAAATGTGCAACTCAGTACTTCTAATCCTTCTTAGCTGCTCTACTTACTCCTTTTCCATAGGCTTTCTCCTCTTCTGCTGTACTTATTATATCCGTTGTTCATAGTTGCTTTCTGTGAGACTGCGAGTAGGAGTCTTCGTGTGTTTTAATCACTGATGTAAAACATAAACCTAGAATATACCCGGCATGCGGGAGGTGACCAATAAACATTTAAACATGTAAAATGCTTAGAACCATGGCTGGCAATAAAGGTTAGTTTCATCTTCATCATAGTTGTCATCATCAACTTTATCATCATGGGGCAACCCTTACACTATTGTTCTGTACCATTACACTATGTTTAGCCTTTTATGTATCTATATTTTACATAATGTATAAAGGCTGTAAATGTTTTGAGGGCTGATACCATACCATATATATTTGTTAATATGTGTCTTTTAAAAAATTAAGATATAGTTCACATACCATAAGAGTCACCACTTTAAAGTGTACAATTGAGTGACTTTTAGTACATTGACAAGATTGTGCAATCACCACCACTATCTAACTCCAGAACATTTCTATCATCACAAAAAGAAACCTGGTGCTCATTAGCAGTAACTCCCCATTTCCCGCTTCCCTCAACCCCTGGCAACCATGAATCTACTTTCTGTTTCTATGGATTTTGCCTATTCTTGGCATTTCCTATAGAATCATACAGTATATGGTATTTTATGACTGGCTTCCTTCACTGAATGTAATGTTTTCAAGGTTCATCCATGTTGTTGTATGGATCAGTGCTTCATTCCATTTTATGATTGAACAATATTTTTAAAAACTACTAATCTGTGTATGTCTCCACTGAACCTCAGCAGGAAAGTTGAATTTACTTTGGTGTATTTTACCCAATAAACAGGAATAAAAATGCTTGTTTTTACATTACTGTCCTACCTCTTTTAACACAGATGTACCATTTTCACTCCTGACAGTTACCAGTTAATTATAATCCAAACAACACACTTTTCAACTGCATATAATTTCCCTTGTTGAAAATTGTTCCACCTGATATTTAGCAAATACCTATGGAATTTTCAAATTACAAGTTGTATGAACTCTTACTGTGAATGTTTATATTATTAAAATATTTCCTACTCATGATTTAAAAGGGCTCTCTCACTTTAAAAAATCATGTGTTTTTTTTTTTGTCTTGGATTTTACGTTCAACCTTTTTTCCCCCTAAGAATGAACATTGGATATACCCAGAGCCTATGCAAGTAGCACTATCACTTACTCATCTCTCTTGCTGAACACGAATGAGAAATATCATACTCCAAACTTCTTATATTTCCCCTGCATTTGTTGCATTCACAGATTATTTAAAAGAAATAAATTTAAACCTTGGCTACCCAGAGATTTTCAAGGAGTCCCTAGATAACTACTGTTAGTCTTTTGATGAATAGCTCCCCAAATGGAGAAAAGGGAGAGCAGGGAGGGAGGGAGAAAAAAATTAGAGAAGGGGACTTTAAAAAACCTATTTTTCCACTTAACAATGTATCACCAACATCTTTTTATGTTGACAAATACAGAGTGTCATCCTCATCTTGAATGCTATTTGTGCCATAATCAATTTGAACCAGCCCCACTATTGGTAGACATTTTGTTTTAAATGTTACTTCATAGGCCAAGCGCAGTGGCTCATGCCTGTAATCCCAGCACTTTGGGAGGCCGAGGCAGGCAGATCATGAGGTCAGGAGATCGAGACCATCCTGGCCAACATGGTGAAACCCTGTCTCTACTAAAAATATAAATATAAAAAGTAGCTGGGCATGGTGGCATGTGCCTGTAATGCCAGCTACTCAGGAGGCTGAGGCAGGAGAATCACTTGAACCCGGGAGGCAGAGATTGCAGTGAGCTGAGATGTGAAGGATTTGGATAGACACAAAAAGAAAGAAAAGAAAAGAAAAAAGAAAAAAACCCCACAAATTTATCTATCATAGTGTATTTGCTTGGAGTATATTATAATTTGAACTAAGAGGGTCAGAGCCAAATGTAATGAGAATGTTAGGATGATAGATCCTAGCACTTTTACAGCGTCTCCCTTTTCAGGTACTTATCAGAGGTCATTTGCACAAAAATCCACAGGAGCAGTTGACAGCGATGCTGAATTATCCATCTTAGCTATTAAAAAGATCCATCTAAATCACTGTAGGATTTCTTTCAGAATCCACATTTTCTATATTTACAATGTCATGGAACACTTTTCTACATTTTCATTAATTAATCAACACATTTATCTAGCACCTACTTTGTATAAGAGCTTTTTCTAGGTACCAAGGAGCACCCAAGAAAGTATAAGACACAATACGTGATTTCTAAGGGTTGCAATGGAGTCAAAGTTACAATGTATATTGGGATTCATCAGTGGTTTTTTTGCCTAAGATCTGAAGATCATACAACTCCAACTCTACCCCAGCAAAAAAAAACAAATATCCTAGAGAACGATGTTTTCTTATAAGTAAACATCTACAGAGAAAATATTTAAAAGCCAACTTTGGCTCCAGCTACTTAAGAAGACTCACTGTTGAAATTATTCTAGAATATTGGACAACCCTGGGGATGCTTTAAAAGAAGACTCAAGAGTTGAACTCTTATAGATGATAGGAAAGGCTTTTCAAACTCATAATACCTGACTTATCCAAAGACCACCCTCATACCCCAAGTGCTGTTGAAACCCAGGCAGTAAGCCAGTGGAGAAGAACTCCAAAACAAAACAAACACCCTCCCAGCAGTCAAAAATAAGTGTCACAAAACCGAAATTCATTTCGTTTTCTCACAGTTGAGGCCCTCCCAGGCCAGCCCCACTTAAGAGTGTTCCTTTACTTTCAGTTCATCCATACTTTAACAAGCTTGGGCATATGACTTTCTAGCATACTATAAATTAGAAGCAGCAAATTAGAAGCGGGGAAGTTGCTAGCATAAGCATTGTGAGAACAGCAAAATGTACTGGGCTGCGAGTCAAGAAAAAGAATACCTACTACAAAAAATGAGCAAAAGAACTATTTTATGCAGTCAATTTATTCATAAATAAAATAATTACTTATAGGAAAAATATTTCAATTGAAATTTCATTTTCCTCAAAAACATTCAGCAATTTTTAAGCTGTGTAAGTGGGGCCTAAATTAGTGGAAGAGATTTCAAACACAGATCCATTATTTTACTGTCCTATGACTCAGGATATGCAGTAGGGGAAAATCAATTATTTCTATGGAATCGGCCATCAAAGCTTGTTCAACTGTCCATGGGGAATTAGCGGTAACTCACTATTCAGTGGTCCAGAGGAATTAACGCCACATTAAGGAAGCATCCTGTTGATCATTATGGCCAAATATATCATCCTTTCATTCTTAAAAGGTGAGAAAAAGTGTTAAGATCAATCTTTCTAAAACTACAAGGCCACTAGTAATTCATCATTGCCTTCATTAGTAGAGATTACCCACAACTTTGTAGAAAAAAAATATCCTGAGTCCTTTCAGGCACTCCAGTATATGTAATTATATAAAATGGGGGAAAAAGATTGAAAGTGAACATAATGTGACCCACATTTTCCTTCCTCTCCCTTACCACCTTGCTGTACACCCCTGCCAATCCTCCTAAGGTCCATTTTCTGACTTCTTTCAAAGGGAATCCTTCTTGTCTCTGATAAAAAATTCACCAATAAATATATTCATAAATAAATGCAAATCCTGAGGACATGTGGCTTTTAGAATCATATTCTATGTCTCTTTTCATGTATACATTTTACCTGTTACAATCTTCCACTTCCTTCTTTGCAATCTCTCTCTCCCTGATTGGAAGGTCTTACCTTTCTTTGCAATGTTCATCCCTACTGATTTATCCCCAAAGATCATCTTGGAATCTTGTTTATTAGCATTCTTTTAACATTTACTGTATGCCAGCTGACAGGGTTGGGGAGAGTAATAAATAGTCTTCCATTTCCCCAGAGATGTCGGTCATCTACTTTTCACACTAATTCCCTGAGCTAGATTCTGTTATTATTCCCATTCTACATATCAGGAAATTGAGGCTCAGACAGGCTAAGTAATTTGTATATATACATATAAACATATATGTATATGTACAAACTTTATAAATATTACTTGAGTATTCAAAGAGATCCAGGTATAGCATCAACTGTATCTGGGTAGATATTCAGTACCTCCTTTGTTGATCTAATATTGATGGACAACTCGTCAGTTAGCTCCTGTCACTAATTACAAATTTGCTCAATTAGATCAATCTAATCAAATTCCAGAATAAAAGAAAAAAACCCATGTGTTATACCAAGGTAGAGGGGTAAACCACACATGAATTTAATAGGTATATGATCAGAGTTTCTTTTAGAAAGTGAATAGCTTTGGTTATTGCTTAGGGAAAGGAGAGGCTGCTGAGAACATGGAAACAAAGTAGCTAGCCAGACAGTTAAGAGGCTCTGGAAAATAGAGAGGAATTTGGATTTGCCTGTATGAGAAAGTGGGATTGGGCCAGAAGGATGTGAGCAAAGAAGGGAGGCCATACTGAGAGGCCAAGTTGCTCCGTGAGATGGGAGGGAAAGGACAACATCCCCTGTGACATGAGTTTGTTTGTAAAAAACAAAATTTATTTTTAAATGTGCTGTCTGGTGTGCACTCCTTGCCTTGTAGTATAGATCATCAGTAAAAGTTTTGCTACTGCAAGAACCTTAAGTTCCTGATTGTTTTTATGGTAGATCGGTTTCAGGATGGGGACGAGAAGGGGCTTTGTCCCCTGTTTTGGTGGACACCAGAGTGGTGATAAAGGAGCAGCCACAGGGAACAGAGAAAAATACCTTCAATGGAAGCAGAAAGTAGAGCAGTGGTGATCCCAAAATTGTAATTCCTCAGAGAGATACTAGAGAGAGCTTTGGGTTTTTACCCAAATGGGAATTTGAATCAATTTCTCCTGATCCGAAAGGGCTGCAAAAATCCTGGAGGATATCCAGATTACACTAGAGAATCTCAACCACCTAGCTTGATTTTTGTAAAGAACAATGTTGTTTGCTAGAACCGAGGAAAAGACGACGGCAGAGGAGCTTCTTAAAAATAAATCTGAATATATCAACATGTGCAGTCAACTAATTTGCTGACTTCAAAATAGCCTGATGAAACTCTTTGCCTGTTAAACCTATTATTGCCCGTAATGAAAGATTCCATATGCACTAATCACAACATACAGCCTTATGTCTGATCATAGCTTCTAAAAAATCATGATACAGGGATTTTTAGTTATACTCAACACATTTTTCCTTTAGAAACCGGATTGGTTGTTATAGATGCCATGAATGATATAAATTGAGCTCGTAGTTGGAAGAAATCTAAAGGATCAAGCATCCCTGAGTTTCAAACAGAAACTTGCACTGAATACATTCAAAGGTATGTGGATTTTATTTATAATTTGATATCCTTTTTATTGTGCTTATTTCTTTCTCTGAATTTCTTTTAAAAGATACAAATGTATTCTACATTTCTAATACTATATGCCATCAATAGTTACTTTTTAGTTGGCCCATAATTAAATTAGACTCTGATTACCGAAATGATTTTTTTTTTTTTTTTTTTTTTTTTTTACTTTATAATGCAACAAAGTGCTTGTTTAATTCCAAAGCTCTTTCTTGGGCCACATTTCACAGTAAAATATTTATTTTAGTTAATTATCACTTAAAGTAAAAATAATACTTTCACAGGCTGTGATCTACTACTTTGAAAAGCTTTTTATTTAATTACATAAAATAGAACCATCAATGAAGTGATTTTTCTCATTAACCCAGACAAAGAAAAAACAACAACAAATTTAGGAGTTAGAAAATCAGTGTACTTTTCATAGGCAGCATAATTACATGTAATATTCACTTCCTATACAAAATTTAAGGTCTTTCTTCTGACAGTTTTCCAAGTTAGTCAATAATTTGTGCCACAAATCAATGTGCACATTTTAGAATGACCTGTTTTGATTAATGTCCCAAGGGTCTTATTTATAGAATAATTACAGAGAAACATCAAACAAAACGAAGATTCCATTGAAAGAAAATGAAACCTCTGAGGCAGAAAGTATTCAAAATTCATTGAAAAATCACATAAAATTAGTACTATCCTCTCCTGTTAGTTCAGCCACATCTTTTGCTCCACAATCTGGAGCTCAGAGATGTTACTGGAGGGTCTTGCCTGAAGTTCTATAGATAGGAACTTCTGGAACTAAAATCTACTATCTTGGAAAATTAACATATTTTCTCAAATGATTAGTCCTTGCTTTTAACAGTAGCAGTACCCAGGTAGACTGTGCAGGAGACATTTCTGTGCCTCCTTGTTCTAAAATTATAAAATACTGTGCACTTTGATGATCTTCCCAACCTTTAGAGCCAACTTTATTCTGTTAATCATTAATTATAAATATCATTTAGCTTCTATGACTATGGGCTGTATGGGCATAGGAAAATGGCATGCAAAGTCATATGAGGATAGATCATTCATGTCCCTGTAACTTGTTCAGCCCTCAACCTAAATTAAATGCATCTTTGTCACTATTGTGACTCTACAAACAATGAAACAGGCTGAGAGCTGGAAATCACATATGACTGAAGTAAATTCACAAAGAATGGCTCCATCCTTCTTACTAGCAATAGACTAATGTAGATTACGTGTGTTTTATGGAGCATTCATTACATCCATGTTTCAGAAGAGATAAGAAAAGTGGATGTTGATTTACATTTCAGAACCATCAAGAAATGGGGACCTGGATTTTATTTGCCTGCCTCCTGGGAGCAGCTTTTGCCATGCCTGTGAGTAAAACACCCCTTGCATAAGTCTGTCCAATTTCACAAGCTTGAAAATAAAAATCTGCCCACAGTTGGTGAAATTAGGGTTTAAAACAGTATGAGATCAGATGTCTTCATACGTCTCCGGGTTGAAGAAACACTTCAGGAGCTTGTTTTAAAAAGACAGATTCTCAAATGCCTCTACCAAAAATTCTGATATGGTACAGCTGGGCTGGGGCCCAGGACTCCGCATTTTTATAAGCACCCCAGGAGATTCTGTTGGAACTGTTAGCTTGTAAATATCACCACCCATCGAGATGGAGGAAGCTTTTGGAAGAGACCCTTGAAAGGTCTCCACAGAAAGTGCTTAACCAGCTTTGGACAAATATTACAGAGATGCCAGTTTTGTCTAAAACCCAATTCCTCTCAAGTTTCCAAATCTCTTCCTGCCCTCCATATATTGCTGCTGTTACCCCTCAAGGGGTAAGACTTTTGTGCTAGGAATCCACTTTTTGAGCCATCTTCCTGTTCTCAGAGGCCCCACCTCTTTGGGTACATCTGATAAGTACATGGCTTTTTTTGTGGTTGCCTGGGATCCTGCCTACACCCAATACATAGTGATATATTTTATATTCAAATGTATTAAAGATCAGGACATTAGACCCACTCTGTCTGGACACAGGTGCATAAGGACAGAGAACTTAGATCACATGCATGCCAAGCAGGCTGCATCTGCTTTTTGGTGGAATAAAGAGCAGTTGATACAACCAGAAGCCAGCAAGCTTGCACGCCTGCCTCCTCTCTTCCTCTCTCACCCAGAAAACCAAGATTCTGTGCTCTGACTTCCTGAAATCCTGAATTGTAGCGATTCCTAGTTTCTTCAGGGGTCCCTGCCTTACAAATTCAGCCCTTTTCCCACTCTCTAAGCTGGTATTGATCAAGAGGGCATACAACCTGACTAAAACCATTCACATCCAGATGAGAGTGAATAAACCTTTCTATGAAATGTGAGCATTTTTAAAGAATATAATAGAGCCAATCCTAAATGAGGCCAATGTCTGAGGGAGATTTTCTGCATGACTGTCTCTCCTCCCTGGACCCCAGGAACAACCAGAGTTCCACAATACAGGCACCAGACACTTGGCCCCCACTTTTGAGAGGATAGACAGTCCTGATTCAGATCATCATTCAGGTGGCCTTTTATTTTTAACTTTAAAATTTTTCTGCCATAAAACCATTGGCAGAATAATAAAAAAAGATTGGCTTAAACATCATAAATGAACTCTTTCATTTTCCATGCGATTTATAATGTTTCCACTTTGCTCCACCCATCTTGTTCTGGCATTTATCAATAATTCCCACCTTGTGGTTTCTTTTGTGGCTTCTTTTGTTGTATGGATGTGTTGTTTACTTTGCATGTCAATTATGAGAAATCCCTTTGAACGTAAAGTACTTGACCAACTCCTGATCTACAAGGGAACATTTGTGAGACAATTCTCTCCTTGTTGATATTTCTTTATTGTGTAAAAGAAGCACACTTCTCTCCCCAATATGGGATGAGTTTTATCAGCAAGTAAACTGTTGGGCAGGATAGGGTAGGATTCATCGAAAACACTGGGCGTGGGGGTGGGATGTTGTCCAAAGATCACTGGAGAATAAATGTGTGCTGGTTTCTGCTTCCAGGTCTCCAACCATAAGACTATAACCCCAGGAACAGTCATATAGCTGTTTTAGACCTCTTTAAAATAAGAGGTCTCCTCTTCTACACAGCACATTTGTTCAAACTAAAAACAGACCTCAAGTATATTCTGTACTATATAGATTTTTAAAAGTAGCTTCAGTCTCCTTTAATGTGAACAATTGCATACTGACTTAATCTCTTCCTCTCTCTTCTCTTCCTTCACTCTCTCCTTTCCTCTCTCTTTCTATTCTCCTCCTCTCCTCCCTATAAAAGCTACCACCTCATCCTGGGCACCCTGGTTATATCAACTTCAGCTATGAGGTAATTTTTCTCTTTACTAATTTTGACCATTGTTTGCGTTAACAATGCCCTGGGCTCTGTAAAGAATAGTGTGTTGATTCTTTATCCCAGATGTTTCTCAAGTGGTCCTGATTTTACAGTTCCTACCACCAGCTTCCCAGTTTAAGCTCTGATGGTTGGCCTCAAGCCTGTGTCGTCCCAGCAGCCTCCTGCCTGGCCACTCTGACTCAGTCTCTCCTCCTAAATATGGCCGTAAGCTTACCCATCATGAACCACCACTCAGGGAGGCTCCATGATAGGGCAAAAAGTCAACTCTGACCAGCTTGGTTCTATCCCAGCTAGTAAAATGTAAGGATTAGGTAAGATGTTATTTAAGACTCTTTCCAGCTCAAAAACTCCTGATTCTAAGATAGTCACACTCTATGTGTGTCTCTCATTTGGCTCTGCTGAAATATTAGTGACTAAGTGGTATAGGAGAGACTCTGCAGAACAATGGAATGCATGAGTTTTGGACATTGGGTTTGAGGTTCTCCTCAACCTCTTACTAACTGTGTGACTTTGGGCAAATCATTTCCTCTTTCTGGAACCCTGGTTTCCTCATGTGGAGAAAGGAAATAATTATAATAACCATATATCAAAATATTGTTTGGAGAATAATATACTTAATGAATATGAAAAGTACTTTGTCAAGTATAATATGAGCAAGTTTACTAATTTTTTTGTATCAATTAAATGTCATATTACTGTATGAAGAATCCTCAAACCTAAGTCTAACCAAGTATATATACTGTTCAGAAAGGAATAAAATTCTTACTTTTCTCACAGGTTCAGGTAACAATCTGTGAGTTTATTTACTTATAAAAGCTGAAGACAAATGTTAATAAGAATTTGAGGCAAGATTTTCTGTTAAGCCTAAAAGATTGACACATCTGATGAGTAAATCTGTGTTTCCAGGATGAGGGACAGTGTTTGCACCTCTCTTTTTCCCATTGTGACATCAAAGAAAAAAATGAAATTAACATCATGTCATATTATTATGTCATAATTTTGTGTTTGTTTTGCTCTTACAATGAAAAGCAGGAATTACGGAATTAAACAGATTTACTCCTTTTGTCACCTCAGTCAAGTTAATGAACCTCTTTAATTCCCCATGATCTTATCTAAAAAGTGAGAGTAATAATACTTGCCTCCTAGCATATGAGAAAAGATGAAGAATGTGTGTGATGGATGTAAACACAGTGCCTGACACACAGGAAGCACCCGAAAAATGTTTACCTTCTTCTTTCTTTTGTAGAACTCACATTCTCAGGCTATCAATGTTGACAGGACTGCATTAGTGAGTCTATATTTCATACTGCATCAGTGAGTTTCTATATTGGATGAAAGTAAATTAAATCAAATGGGTTCTAATATCTTTTTCTCTTAAGGTGCTTACCCCTTTGAAGTGGTACCAGAGCATAAGGCCACCGGTATGTAGATATTTTGTTCTTTATTCCCTGAAAATATTAGGCATGCATTAAAATTCCCATATTAAGTGAAATATCATGTCTACTCCACATACAGACATTAATGGGAAATTTAGTTTGTAAAAAATCATATCTGTGTACACAGTTACAAATTTTTGCAAAGGAAAAATGAATAAAATACTCCTATAGCCATAATGGCAAAGAAAACACTGCTGCTTCTCTGGTTGGAGTCACCTGAGCCAATGGTAAACCTGCCTCTCTGTTTCTCACCAGTACCCTTCCTATGGTTACGAGCCCATGGGTGGATGGCTGCACCACCAAATCATCCCCGTGCTGTCCCAACAGCACCCCCCGACTCACACCCTGCAGCCTCATCACCACATCCCAGTGGTGCCAGCTCAGCAGCCCGTGCTCCCCCAGCAACCAATGATGCCCGTTCCTGGCCAACACTCCATGACTCCAACCCAACACCACCAGCCAAACCTCCCTCCGCCCGCCCAGCAGCCCTACCAGCCCCAGCCTGTTCAGCCACAGCCTCACCAGCCCATGCAGCCCCAGCCACCTGTGCACCCCATGCAGCCCCTGCCGCCACAGCCACCTCTGCCTCCGATGTTCCCCATGCAGCCCCTGCCTCCCATGCTTCCTGATCTGACTCTGGAAGCTTGGCCATCAACGGACAAGACCAAGCGGGAGGAAGTGGTGAGTATATTTTGAAGCCACTACAATGCAAATCCTGTTAAAATGGTGCAGCAAAATAGGTCCCAGAGTTCTAAGGTCTCTGACAACCAAGGGTCTAGAGTTGTAGTAGTTACAAGTCTATAATTCTATTAGTCCAAGCAATATGCTATACCTTTATATTAAAAACAAATTCATCTAAATGGCTTGGTAATTAAGACCACAGTTTTTATGGTAGGTTTCAATTTTACTATTACTGAATTTCTACCAGAATATATATTACCAAAACCCATTAATAGAAATATATATTACTAAACCCCATGAATGTTAAAGGCAACAGTATAAGGGAATATCAGTTTTCCTTATATTTCAAGGTTTGACTAGCAAGAATAGGCTAGAGTTGCACTGAAGGCTTAAGAAAAGAGGGAGCAGGTAATTTTGAGAGTGCAAATATCTGAACAGGTTACAAAAGGTAGACAGGAAATCTCTTCAAAAACCTACAGGAAGATTCCCCATTTCCAGTAGTTTTCAATCTAACTTGGAGGAGGCTAAACTAAACATACTGTTAGATTCCTTTTCTGTACTGGGATTCTACAGATGATTAAGCTTTTAGCAAGAAGTTACTGCAATTTAGCACGAAATCTTCCATTACAGGTAGCTCTTACAAATGAATGGGAATAGTCAACAAAACAACCTTAATCTACCTCCATAAAGTCTTACTTCTATGTATACGAGATTATGTGATCCTATCATGTATATTTATCCAACTGTAATTCCAATTTATACATGTTATTGATGATTTGCCACTGAGAAGAAGAGAGAAGTGAGGTGGAAATGACCAGGATAAGAAGCTAGGACACATAGGTTCCAGTTGTGGCTTTGCCCTCAAAGAGAAGGCAGTATTGTGAAAGTCACTTCAAATGTATGGGTGTTTTATTTTCTTTTAAATGGGGGAAAATGACAAAATCAGATTATTTTCAAGCCTCTATCCAATTATAAATATCGTAGTTTCTGAATTAAAAAAATCATAATATATGTCATAAATGGCTTCATAATTGTGAGCATGTTTATGGAAAATATGGGGCAGAATTTTTTGAAAATTGATTGAATCCCAAGTAATCTGGCGCCTATCATTGACTATTTTAGTCTAAGGCACATGTTTTCTCTGTACATAGAAAATGCATTTATCTCTTTATTAATAATTAACACCATGAAGTTTATAATGTGCTCACATCTTGACAAAGCTATTTATGGAAAGGTGACTTTGGGAAGACAGTTTGAACTCTTTAAAACTCAGTTTCTTTTTGTGTAAAATTTGAGTATAAACATTGATAGCTTCTTAGAGTTAATTTTATGGAAAACAAAATAGCATGATAAGCTTGGAGCCTGGCATGCAAGAAGTACTCCCCGAAAAGGTAGCAATTGTTATTTTATTATAAAATAATAGGCTTTAAGTGTCCTGAAGGTGGAAGCAGTCCTCATGGACACCTAATATCTAATGACAACGAAATAACAAAGAAACTTTGGAAATTATTATAGAGTTCAGCTTAAATGGTTGTACATTGTTTTGACAAAACTGAAGCCAGACGTGTTATAGTAAATGGTACTCACTAGGAACATTTGTAAATTATTTTAACTGTTCTTTTGCTATTTTTTTCAGGATTAAAAGATCAGAATATGAGAGGGGAATGAATACTTCAGTTGCTTTCAGGAATGACACAAGAACACAATGATTTTTGCTTATAATCACTTTACTTAGCAAATTCTGTAACTAAAAAAGTGCCATTAGCAGACAATAAAATGCATTAAAAATCATTCATGTCTTTGTGTTGAATGAAACTTAAATTTTCCTATCATTTGAGACAATATATTATGAATGAGTATTCTTGAATAAGGTAGGAACTGCTCATTTAGTCATACAAATTCACCATTTGGCAAGCAAATAAGGAATATATTTATTTTTAGAGAAAATTTAAATTATACTATCTCAAATCTTTTTTAAAAAATGAAGTTTAAACATCAGTTAAAACAGTTGATAAAATGAAAATTTATGAACATGTACAATAACTAAAACCTGAACCAAATGAAGGGAAGTTTATATGAAAAATTCTTTACATTAAAAAATATAAACTTTTGAAGAATGTTTATATTATGAAACAAATTAGGACATGGAACACTGGCTTTATACTTCACACCACATTGGCAATCGAAATCTGGTCTTTTTTTTTTTTTTTTTTTTTTTTTTTAGACGGAGTCTCGCTCTGTCACCCAGGCTGGAGTGCAGTGGCCGGATCTCAGCTCACTGCAAGCTCCGCCTCCCGGGTTCACGCCATTCTCCTGCCTCAGCCTCCCGAGTAGCTGGGACTACAGGCGCCCGCCACCTCGCCCGGCTAGTTTTTTGTATTTTTTAGTAGAGACGGGGTTTCACCGTGTTAACCAGGATGGTCTCGATCTCCTGACCTCGTGATCCGCCCGTCTCGGCCTCCCAAAGTGCTGGGATTACAGGCTTGAGCCACCGCGCCCGGCCGAAATCTGGTCTTTTGATCTCACTCTATGGAAAAAGATTTTTAAATGAAATTATGTGATATGCATAATAATGTACTGAATTTAAAGTTATTCAAGTAATTTGTTTTCCCCAAAAAATGTTATCAATGGAGCTTCAAATAGAGAATTGCAGTGATTTTAAATACAAGTAATTTCTTTCACCTCATAACTTTAAGATGATAAATTGTACTGCATAGTCTTCAAAATGTTAACAAATGCATAAAATGGACTCAAAACAAGTTTTCTTTCCCACTCATATTTATATTTGAATCCTTTTTTCTTCTTACACCCACACAGAATTGTAAACAGTCTTTGCAGGGTTTATATTACACAAACCCATGGTAACTTTATTCCAGTACCTTTATGATTAAGGCCACTTAATCATTTTCTGGAATGAATAAACATAACTTTACTGGGAGGGTGTCAATATTCAAACAAATAACTTGATTTTAAAGAATTTAGATTCAATTTTTTAAAGGTAGAAAAGCTTAATCAATTGGCATGGACCACTTCTAATCAATTGAGTCAATATTTATTAAGCACACTCTAGGGCAAGGCACTATTCCATGTGCTGGTGAAAATAGTAAGGCCCCATCCTTAAGGAATCTAGAATCTACCAAACGGATAAAATAAGCCCACAAATAACGATTAAAAAGTCCAAATGGTATTAATACTATGACAGAAGTACAGTCAAAATACTCTGGCAAACATGGCAAATATCCTTGGCTAGCTGTCCAACAGCTTTCCTCACCACTCCTTTCCTGTTGGCAGAGCTGGAATCTATCCCAGCATTCAGCCACAGTTTCCAAATCAAAATTCAGATATGTAGTGTGATAATACAGTGGAATGTTTCAAACCAGAGACATGCATTAACTGGTAATTATACTCTATACTTGCACTGTCAAATATGGTAGCCCTGTCCTATGTGGCTATTTAAATGTAAATAAATTAAAATTAAATAAAACTTAAAATTCAATTCCTTAGTCATAGTAGACACATTTTAAGTGCTAAGTAGTCACATGAGGCTAATGGCTACCATACTGGACAACAGAGATACAGAATATTTCCATCACCACTCAGTTTTATCAGACAGCATTGCTCTATGTACTACTTCTTGAAGTTGAAAAATAATTCTTATTAATTCAAATATTTTAAACAAAAGATGAAACAAAACAGATTTGCTGGTTGAAACTGAAAATCTCAACTACCCACAGCAAGTTGTTCCCCAAGCATGCCAGTAATCCTGATCTTGTATGAGAATTTTCTAAGAACTGTAGATGTGCCATTCTTTTCCTCAGGCCAAACTTCACATACTAAAATGGTTTCCCCTCTAGTTTTCATTTAGAATAGATAAATCCAGAGATCAGGTGTATCCAGACTTCAGAAGATATTTACATTCTTTTCTATTTTGTGGTTCAAACTAATAGTGCAACATAACATAGAGGCAGGCACACATTCATGTTACACACACTCACATACCCATAATCACGCATGCCTTCTGGGTTTACCTGTAGTAAAAAGACACATGTGGCGACATGTGCCATTTGAGTAACTTGAAATTTTAAATAAAACTTCTTTCCATTACAATCATTTAGAGAATGATTATGTGGTTGTGGTATTCATTATCACCACCAAGACATACTACAGTTCTTCCAAAACAAAAATTATATCAAGAAAAAAATGATCAAGCTGTGCATTTCATTTGCAAGCAATGTCAAGTTTACCACCTCCTTTCTCAATTCCACACAAAATAAAAATACAGACTTTTCTCTAAATCTGAAGTTCTTCCTTTGGTAGTAAACAATAGCTGAAACTACCAAAATTGAGTTTAAGGCCAAGACTTTTAAAAAGAAAATAAATTAGTAGACAACTGTATTAATTGAGAAAAAATAACCCAAGAGATCCTGCTATGAACAGCTTAACATGAGACTAACAAGAGAAAAATGACTTCAACCAATTTCCTACATTTCCAGAACACAGTAGCATTTAGTAGTACCCCACATTGCTTTAATAAAATAGTCATCAGCTTATGTCTGTTTTGAAATTCTTGTTAGCTGGAGTTTTTACTTATTTTTGCGATTTGGCTTTCAATTCCTTTTGCCCCTATTTGATCTGGAGCCTTATCAGCAAGGGCCGTAGGCTGACATTTAGATATTAAAAAATACATCCCTGTTGGGAAAAGTCCATGCTGGCCTCATTTGAAACACCTGACTCTTCCAGATGATAAATAATTATGGAGGAATAAGATTGGGCTGGGAGTCGTGAGGAGTTGAAGAGAGAAGAAAGGAGCGATCATTTGGGTTCAAAACATTTACCTCAATAAATCACACTTGAATCCTCTATCACAAAATCTAAATCAATAAATCCCATTTGCAAATATCATTGTCCTATGGTCAACAAAAAAACACCATAGCACCCAGAATTCACTTTACTTTTAATTTAAAAAATGAACAATACTAAAATCTCAATTCCTTTGAACAGCCAAATTTTGTTTGCCTCTCCAAATAATTTTCCATGCTTCATATTTGGCCATGGAACATGCAGGCTCTGGGGGTGTCAGTTTAGTGTCTACAGAAGCACAAAGATGGCTTTCCAGTGTGGTGGTAGGGGGTGCAGCCTCCATAACCAAACCATTTGATTCACAGTCATGACCACTGCCTATCTGCTGTGGAAACTTGGACAATTTTTTTGGCCTCTCTATGGCTCAGTACACCCGTCTATAAAATGTACTAATATCATGCTCTGAGTCTTTTCATGTTAATGAGTCCTAAGCTCAATAAATGTTGGCTACAATTCTTATGATGAGAAAGAGAACTTTGTCCTGCCTCTGTAGACTCCCAAAGAGAACACTACCCAGTTGGAAGCAGGAGTGATACAAAATTTAGATATGACATAGAAGTTTTTGATGCCACAGGCACTGAAGTACATCATGTTTGTCTTTTTTTTTTTTTTTTTTTTTTTTTTGAGACAGAGTCTAGCTCTGTCACCCAGGCTGGAGAGCAGTGGTATGATCTTGGCTCACTGCAACTTCCACCTCCTGGGTTCAAGCGATCCTCTAGCCTCAGCCTCCCAAGTAACTGGGATTACAAGAGTGAGCAACCACACCCAGCTAATTTTTGTATTTTTAGTAGAAACGGGTTTTCACCATGTTGGCCAGATTGGTCTTGAACTCCTGACCTCAAGTGATCTGCCCACCTCAGCCTCCCAAAGTGCTAGGATTACAGGTGTGAGCCACCGTGCCTGGCCCATGTCTGTCATTTATCAGTGCATCACTCTGACAATGTAGCCACCTGATCTGATTGCGACCCAACCCTTCAATGATCTTTGCCTTCTCCTACCTGATATCCCCAGACACTGTTCTTTGCTGCCTCCAAGACAAGCCTTCATCCTCAATTCACCACTCTGAGGGTAACAGGAGAGCAACACCAGGCAAGTGTCATAGGGGCACTCCGCTAGATGGAGGCTAGAACTTGAGACCACCTCTCTCTGCATGTCTTCCTTTTACCTTCTTTCTAGGGCTGAGCCTTTGTGTACAGTGACTCCCAACTCAGACCCTTCCCTTGTCACTCTGGCATTGGCACAGTTCAGCTAATTCCATTTTATAAGGATTTTTCTTTCTTTCTTTCTTTCTTTCTTTTTTTTTTTTTTTTTTGAGACAGAGTCTTGCTCTGTCGCCAGGATGGAGTGCAGTGGCGCAATCTTGGCTCACTGCAATCACTGCCTCCTGGGTTCAAGCGATTCCCCTGCCTCAGCCTCCTGAGTAGCTGGGACTACAGCCTGGCACCAGCATGCCCGGCTAATTTTTTGTATTTTAGTAGAGACAGGGTTTCACCATGTTGGCCAGGATTTTCTTGATCTCCTGACCTCGTGATCCGCCCGCCTCAGCCACCCAAAGTGCTGGGATCACAGGCGTGAGTCACTGCACCCGGCCTTTACCAAACCGCTTTCCTCTAGATGAGTGGTTCTTAACCAGGTATAGTTGTGTCTCCTAGGGGACCTTTGGCAATGTCTGGAGTCACAACAGGGAGCTAAACAAATCAAAACAGCTCGAGGAGTGGTAGGGGTGTTAAGGAGAATTTGCAAAATAAAGAAAGTGTTGTCCGGTGATTAAGTCAGCTAATGTCTCTAAATCAAAACTATCCTGTTAAAAGTCCAGATTTCACCACTATACAATATATCCACGTAAGAAAGTATGTCTACCCTCTATATCTATAAAATAAAAAGTAAATTAAAACATATTTTTTAAAAACCATCCGACAGACGTTAGAATAGTTATTTGCTTCTTCAGAACTTACTTAGAAGTGAGTTTGTTATTTGTTTCTTGGGAGGTTACAAAGAAGCTTGTCTCCTGTGAGTTAATTTTTCCTGCTTATTTGACCTTCCAAAGATGTGCTAAGGAGTTAATTGTAAATCAGTCTGAAGAACCTCTAAAAGTGATTGTGTCTGAGTGATAAAGAGGAGAAAAATAATCAATTTAGCCATGAGTATAACTACTGAATTCAAGGTTATTCAATTAGTCTGGGACAAATTCTGTTCTGAGATTTGCTTGGATCTGGCAGAATAATGAGAAATTAGTGGTTCCATCTATAAAGTGGGCAGTAATTTAAGATGCCTTAATTCTCATGATTTTCAGAACCACCACTTTCCAAAAGAATGATTCGATTAAGAAGTTTTTGCTACAAAATTGTTATGGAATAAAACCCCTACAGCCATGGAGATTATAAAGCAGTGTATTGTAAAGAGAGGAGATAATTAAGCACCGACCTTGGGCAGCTGAGAATATCTGACAGACCCAGGCCATCGAACACCCTATCTGTCCAAATAACCAACTCAAGGCACTTCTGAAGTGAGGATCTCCCTGCCTCCTTGCTGCTGTATCCCAAACATCCGGGAGCAGCCATCAGTGACCGTCACCTCAATGCCACCTCTTACAGAAATCTTCTCTCACTGCTCTACGTTGGCTGGCACTCCTGGAAGTGAGGTTCCCCTGTCTCCTTGCTCCCATATCCACACATCTGGGAGCAGCCATCAATGACCATCATCTCAATGCCACCTCTTCTAGAAACCTCTCTTGCTGGTCCACAGGGCTGGAGTGCACAGGCTCAGAGGTTTCCCAGGATATGTTGACCATGCCTCTCTTTCAAACAACTGCTTCTTTCTACTTTTTGTCTCCCCACTAGCTGGCGAGCTCCTTGAGGCAGATTTAGAAAAATACTTGGAAATCGGTTAGTATGTTTAATATCTGCTCAATGAGCCATCATTAGCATTAAACGCCCAGGATGCTGTAATATAAAAGTAATGATAATAATAATACTGAACATTTACTGGGCTCATTATATTTCAGGCACTATTCTAAGCACATGACATGTATTAGCTCATTTAATTATCACAACATTATAGAATTGTCTCTATCACCAATTTACAAATAAGGGGTTGTTTGAACTTTAAATTTTAACAAGAAATTAGGCTCTTTTAAACACACACACACACATACACACACACACACACTGCCCCATCTTTTATGAGTACCATTTGAAAGATAAACTAATTCGTTATCTGCCTCTAGGATTCTAATTAAATAACCTATAGCTATTTTTAATGGCAAATGTAAATTCAACTCCATTAGAGTGATGAAGCTTGTCTCCTTCTGTGACTTAATTTTTCCTGCCCATTTGTCCTCCCAAAAATATACTAGAGAGCAAACTGTAACTCAAAATGAAGAATCCCTAACTCAATAAATGCTTTGTAGTTGCATGAGGGGGTTGCCTCTTGTGCTAAACTGCCAAAGATAGAGAGGAGACAGCAACAAACATGGGCAAGTATCCCCTATGCTAGGACAACATTGCCATAGCAACCAGGGTAAGACCATCTATCCCAGCTTTGAGTGTGAACCTGCTCATGGATAGTCCTCATGCCTTCTCTAGTTCCAAAGGATGGAATGAAAACAAATAAATGCAAGTACAGTGCTTGTAGAAACCAGAAGGCTTTGTCTTTCTCTGATTAGGTCAATAAAATAATCATGTGTTTTAGGAGACCCAGGCCTTAGCCCTCCTCTATCTTCCTTCTCAGACATCCCACTGAACACACGCTCAACACATACAGAAAGCCCATTTTAAGCAGCATTCTGAAATTCACTGAGAATGACCAGAATAATAAAGCTACTGATATATCCCTACCACGACATTGAAATAGAAGTAATTGACTTGCATACTCTCTCTACCTGGCATCTAATGCCCAGATTAAAATAGATGACAAAGTTCAAATATCCCAGTAGCTTCCTGCATTGCAGCCTCTACAAATGTTAGCTATCAAGGCAGTAGTCAAAACTGGCTCCTTCCATAGGGTCCTGACTAGGGAAGGGAATGTTTGCAAATTTGCACAGCTGCATGCAATAACAAATTCAGGCTCTGCAGGTTTACAAAATCCCATCTTCTCCCCATGACTAGGAACTTAGGATCAACTTGGTTTCCACAAATGATTTTTCTTAATCTGGAAATAGGTACAATGGAGCAACTTCAAAATCTGTTTAAGACAGTTGTCAATTTTTAAAGTGCTTATTAAACATTGCTAAAATGTGCAGTTTTTATCAGCAGGATTTACAATGACACTTGGAAAGCAATGGGATTTACTGCTTTTGTGGCTTTTTTCGCCCATTCTGGTAGTGAAAAAAATGTTCCCAATAAACAGTAATAGATATCCAAAAATCTGTAATCACCACATTAGTTTATTTGATAATTGCTATTACTATAAATAATCAGAATCACAATAAAAAGTCTATGCCTACAAAACGAAATCACTCAACAAACTGTAAATAATCATAATCTAAGAGCAGCAAATTTTCTTCAAAAGCAACTTGGATTTAACAAACTAAATAATTCATATATATTTAAATTAGTTTATACCTATGGTGGCATGTGCACATGATAGAGAGAGGAAGAAATCTGCAAGTGAATTGATGTGGTCTGACCACATTGTTTAAGGTAATAGATCACCATTCTGCAGAAAAGCCAACGATCTTACTTTCTTGATGTTAAAACACAATTCACCAAATAAACCAATATGAGTTTAGGAAGGATTCAAAGCAGCTTTTACTTGTAGCTATATGAAACCACCGAGTATTTAATTAGACTCTGTGAACACTTTGGTAACATTCTAAATTAATATTCTGAAAAGATAAGTTTTAAGGTTCTTTCTATTAAATCATTAAAAACAAGACACTGGAATCATTAAAAAAAATAAAACTTGCACCAGATGCTACCTTTGTTGTATGCAAACAACAAAACCAGTTTTCTGAACCAGCCATCTGTCTTTGCTGTATGGAGCGGCCACAGGACAGAGTTGAACCACATTTTGTGGTTCCATATTAATACCCTAATCACTTATCAATGTTATAGAATCCTGATCCTTCATCATACTAAGGAAAAGGGCAACCTATGCCCTTGTCCCCAATCATCAGTCATTATATAGTACCCAACGATTGAGACCCAAAGAGAGGCTCCATAGCAATGATGTTTTGGCTCGGTTCTGTCCTGGATTAGTCTGGTGACCCTGGCAATGCCTGATTCACTCTGAACTTCAGTTTCCTTACCTCTAGCACAAAAACACTGGACTGGAAGATCACTAAGACCTATGCAACAGTAACATTATAAGCCAATGTGCATGTTAAAGTCAAATTCCATTGGTTTTCAAATACTGAGAAAATAGCCAAAAGGAATGGTGCAGAAAAAATGGTGGGTCCCTACTACGATTTGCTCTGAACTTTCAATAAAAATGTAAATGTCTTGGCAAGGGTATGTAATATTCCAATAAGCCTGGTTTGAAGACTCTGAATTTACTCTTAAGGCAACAGGCAGAGATAGTCTGACTCTCATTTGAACCACCTGAGCTTTGATGTTAAAAGAGACTCAAGTGCCAGGACACACTGAGCAAATCCCTTCAATGCTATTGCTTCTCTCCTTTCCTGCCTATGTTCACCTTTTCCAGATGCTGCTCTGGGATTATTACTCCATGGAATCTTTCATTTCTTCCTGGCTTGGGTCCTATCTTGCTTCTAGCAGTAGGCATGAAACACGGAGCCTGAAATACACACACCCTATCTTCTTACCTCTCCAGGGTTCTTACACCTCAGCAATAGCAGCAGCTCTAGGCAGTAGCGAGCCCCCATGCTCCCAACGCAGAGCCCCTGTGCAGTGTGGGAACAGAGAAGGAGACAGGAGGCAGGGAGGGACACTGCTCAAAGTGCTAGAGGAGCTGGCTGGGCAGCCTTCCTGTCTGGAATGCACAACTAGAGGCTCTCGGAGGGAGAGAGCCTTGGGTCACTGTGATCCTCTGAGTCAGACACCCTGGGGAGCTCTTAGTTCTGAAAGTCCTCCCTAGGCACAGAAGGCTGAGAGCCCCCAAGCACCCACTAGGAAGAAAAGTGTAAAAGTTAAAAAGTTGAGATAAATGAGATAGACATATGCCAGTTTACAGTAGATTGTAGAAATGCAGTATGAATGCTGGAGGAACAAATCATTTGAATAAAATGCTCACTCACATATCTGATGAGAGACTTGCATCCAGAATCTGAAGAACTCTTACAATTCAATAATAAAAAGACAACCTAATTGAAAATAAGAAAAAAAATCTGAATAAATACTTCTCGGAAGAAGATATACAAATGGCTGATAAGCATATGAAAAGATGCTTGATATCATTAGCCATCGGGGAAATGCAAATCAAAATCACAGTGAGGCTCATGCTGGTAATCCCAGCATTTTGAGAGGCCAAGATGGGCAGATCACTTGAGCTCAGGAGTTCAAGATCAACCTGTGCAACATGGCAAAACCTTGTCTGTACACAAAATACAAAAAAAGAAAAAAATAGCCTGGTGTGGTGGTGCATGCCCCTAGTTCCTGCTACTTGGGAGGCTGAAGTGGGAAGATCACCTGAGCCCAGGAAGGTCGAGGCTGAAATGAGCTGTGATTGTGCCGCTGCATTCCAACCTAAGTGACAGAGTGAGACCCTATCTCAAAACAAACAAACAAACAAACAAACAAACAAACCCAAAAAAAAACCAAAAAAACAAAACAAAACAAAACAAAAAAATCACAGTGAGCTATCACATCATGCCCACTAGGATAGCTTTAAAAAAAAGTGTTGGTAAAGATGTGGAGCCCTTACATACTGCTGGTGAGAATGTTTCTCCAAATGTTAAACATACATTTGCCATTATACTCAGCAATTCAACTTTTAGTTATATACTCAAGAAATACGGACATGAAAAACATGTAAGTCTACACAAAAACTTGCATATGAATATTCATAACAGCATTATTCATAATAGTCAAACAGTCAAAACAACCCAAATAATCCATCAACAGATGAAGGAATAAACAAAACGTGTCATATCCCTACAATAGAATATTATTCAGCCACAAAAAAGAATGAAGTACTGATAAATACTACAACATGGATGAACCTGGGGGACATTATACTGAGTGAAAAATGCCAGACACAAAAGACCAAATGAAATACTGGCTCTTATTCCCTTGCAACAATCATTCCCCAATTACACCAGGCTCTTCGGAGGTCACCATTACTCCTGCAAATTTACCTGTGTGGTTTGGCAGAAGCTACAGTGAGAGGAGGCTCCCATCTCAGTGTGGAGCTACAACCACTGGTCCTCAGCACATTCAGACCCTTCTTCTCAGCTTTGCTTCTAGGCCACTGACAAAAATTCTGTTCTGGCTTCATGGTTCAGCCCCACTCCTCCTCGACTCCTTCATTTCTGAGTAGTGGCTCCCTTCTCTCCATGTCTATGGTTCCTATCTGTGAGAGTTTTTTTGGAACTTACAGTTGCTCTTATGTATCAGGTAGTTGGCATCTCCAAAGAGATTAAATGCAACTGAAGCACAATGGACTCTCACACTTCAGTGGGTTTTTCATAACTGAAATTCAGTAATAAATTGTGACCCTCTGCCTTTTTTGCAGGGAAAGGATATACTTTTTTGAGCACTTAAACAAAAAAATTAGGGTATTGCCTCTAGGGGCCATTGTGCATTTTCACTATTATAAGTAAAAATGAAATTAGAAGGTGACGTCAATGAAGGAAGCAGTCCAATGAAGAGACTGCCACTGTGGTCATTGGGTTAAAGAAAAGGTTGACATTCTTATGTAATTTTATCATCCACTAAGAGAAATACATTAGAGTTACTGACATTTTAATTATTAATTTTATTTCTTCTTCTTTTTTGCTTGTTTCCATATCCTTCATCTTTCCAAACTATTCCTGGGTACAATGGACAAATGCCCTTGAACGTTATTTTCTTAATAATAACTAGTTCTATCCTGTGTCATGCTCAAGGTTTAGTTCGATCAGTGCATTCTGCTAACAGGACAAAAGTCTCAAAAGAAAGATTTGCTACAACACACAGTTTCTGGAGTCACATTTTTGGCCAATATGTAACTTTTGCTTATTCTGGGTTTGTCTTAAAAATCTGAACCTTTAAATCCTTGAAAGTATCCATTTTTAAAGGTTGATGCCATTGCCTTCTGAAAAATGTCGATGGAAGTGTGGAGGAGAAGGCTTCCTGTCTAAGGATAACAAAGCTGCAAATGAATGTTCCCCAAAGGGCCAGCTGTGTTCATTTTGTACTGAAATGTCCATACAGGCTGATTCTGAAACACACTCGAGTGTTGTGGGTAATAGATGTCAAAAAATAAAACTCAGGCACATGCCATGCTATGTTACTTTTTAAGGGAAAAAAGTGGGGGGAAATCAAAGGGTTTAACAATTTTATTCATTGGCTTACATTCAGCGACTCCGAAAATTTGGCCACTACTCAGGTTTGCAAATTTCTATGGAAAATGAACTGTGTTTGGCAAGCTCAACAAAATATGAGGCTGATAAAAAAATGTTTCATGCTTTCTCAAGACCTTATGCCACTAACTGTGTGGGATTGGAAAAACTGTTTAAATGTCAATTTAAATACTGTAAATAAATGATTTTCTATATCCATATGAATTAATATAATTCTGTTGATTTCAGGCCATAACTTGAACTAAAGTTTTTTTGAATTTTGATGAGGAAATGTTTCACACACAACACAACACAAACTTCAGATTAAGTAGTTTAGTTCGGTAGAGTTGTTTCAAGAGTCAGAAATGTTAATGCAATACTTTATTTTACACTACGGAGAACTGACTGAAAATTCAATTAACACTAAGGTTTTTACAAAGCAGGTCTTGAACTAAAAAGAATTAGACCCAAAAAGATAAAAACATTATTGTAACAGCCCAAGCCATTATACAAAAAAGACATGGTGGTAAATCCCATTGCAACGTTCAGAACTCTCAAATATTATCTCCAAATCAATCATCTTTGTGTTTTATGGACCCAATTATCCAGCTGCCTTCTTGACCCTTCTACCTGGTGTCTCAGGGTCATCTCAAACTTCCCTTATCCACTAATGAACTCTTGACTTTCTCTTCTGGTAAATGTTTTGGTATCCTACCCTCCCACATCTTTAGAGGTGTTTACAAAGCATTTATCACAAAGCCTGCCTGGTATGCAGCACTCGCTTAATCAACGTTATTGTGGATGATGATGATGATGATGATGATTATGATTATTATTATTTTTATCCACCCAATTAGTTGAGCTAGGAACTAAGTCATTTTCTTTATTCTTCTCTTCACCGCATGTTCTACTTTTAATCTATTACCAACTTCTGTCAACTCTGCATCCAAAATAAATCAGGAATCTGACCCTTCCTCTCCATCTTCACTTTCATCACTCCAATTCCAGCCCCCATCATATTTCTCCCAAACAAATTTAGCAGCCTTCTAGACAACCTAGCCATCTGCTCTTGTCCTTACTCAATTTGTTCATGGGGGAAATAACAGTAATCTTCTTAAAGACAATTATTCATTTTGAGACATATATAGAGCATATCACATATTTATTAAATCTGCTAAACAACCTTATGAGGTAGGTACTGTTATTACTTCCATTTTACAATGAAGAACTGAGTAAAGAGACATTGGAACATGCTCAACTTTACTCTGCCTCTAAGAGGCAAAGCCAGAATTCCTGCCTGGGCAGTCTGGCTCCAGAGTTATGTGTTCAACTGCTACACAAAGTACCACACCATATCCAACCTTTAAAAAATAACAAACAGGCAAGCAAAGATCATCAATGGGCTTCCGTTGCACTTAGAATAAAATCCATCCACATAGAACCTGCTTATGTCAAAGGATCTGGACCAACTTCCTTAGCCTCACCTTTCATGCCTCCTCTCTTTCCTCCTGTTCTTCAAACACTCATGGACAAGGAAAGCTGGGTCCTGATTAGGGGTTTCTGCCTGTGCTGTTTCCTGTGCTTGAACTGCTTTCCTAAGGCGTCAGTCACAGGGTTGGCTCCTCCTTTTTCGGGTTTCTGCTTAAATATCATCTGCTCAAAAAGTCTTCCTTGACTTCCCCAATCTGATGTTAATGTTTCCTGGCTTCTTGATCTCAACACACTGTTGATTTTCTTCTTAGCACTTATCTCAACCTATAATTGATTTTACTTGTTTGTGCATTTGTCTATTGGCTGCCTCTCTTACTGGGCTAGAGGCTTCACAATTAGAAAGATTGTTTATCACTGTATTTTTATAATATAGCATCATGCTAAGATGCTAGATTTAGGTGCTGAGAATTTTGATAAATGATTGAAGGAAGACAAGTATGCTTTGGTGATATGAAGCATCCCCACATAGACCTTAGATTCTCCAAGTGTGGGCAAAAGATCAAATATAGAGTCACCTGGGGTTGCTTTTTGTCAAAAGTAGAGTTCCGGGAACTCTGAGCTATTTTAAGCACTTACTTTTGAGGTTCATCTCCTTATATTATCAAGAATTTTTACAATTTTGATTTTGACATGATTTGGCAATAAGTAATTCATTGGATTCTCATTTGGCTGTGATTTTTAAAGTAATTATTGTGCGTGTTCAGGAATACTTATTAAGAGAACAAAATGTACATTACAAATTGTTTTTACATGTGATGAGATTGTTAAAAAATACTAATTGACAATGAAATTGGTAGTTGCTATGTTTTTATATATATAGGTAAGTATTTACATCATTACTTTGGAAGTCAATAATTTCCTTTTCAGCTTGCAGAAATCTGTATGAGCTCCTGAATGGCTTGTGGATCCTCTGCCCTGTAATCAGATAATGGTGTGGGATGGATGAAATGGACCAGCTGGAGTCCAGTCCCAAATTGATCACAACAGAACTTCTGAGGTCAAGAAATCTGCATTTTAAGAAATTTTCCAAGAAACTCTTATGCAAAATAAAATTTGAAAACTATTTTTCTCATAGCTAGGTGTATGTTATTTTAGAAAAATTTACAATAGATATCCAGTGTTCACTCTTTAAACTTGTGGTTGAATTCTGAGAAATTCAAGATAATGTCCCACAAAAAGGGAAAACATTTTGCTAAGGATAATGGCCTCCACCTCCATCCATGTCCCCACAAAATATATGATCTCATTCTTTTTTATGGCTGCATGGTATTCCATGATATATATCCTTAGCAAACTAACACAGGAACAGAAAAAACTAAATACTGAGTGTTCTCACTTATAAGTGGGAGCTAAATGATGAGAAAACATGGACACATGGAGGGGAACAACACACACTGGGGACCTCTCAGAAGGTAGAGGGTGGGAGGAGGGACAGGATCAGGAAAAATAACTAATGGGTACTAGGATTAATACCCGGGTAAGGAAATAATCTGTAGAACAAAACCGCATGATACAGGTTTACCTATGTAACAAACCTTCACTTGTACCCCTAAACTTAAAAGTTAAAAAACAGAAAACATAAAAATATTGATAAGATCACCAAGTGTCCATAAATGCAAATTATCAATAATCGTTCTGGTGAAATAAATCATCTCTGAAAAATATATTTTGTTAGCCTGCATGTACAGATTGAGAGAAGGGACAGGCATTTCTCACCCTGGAGGGGCAGGATGAACCATTTGCCCAGATGAAAAAAAAGCAAGGTAAGTTCCTTAGCCCATAGCTTGGCTATGTTTTAGATTAGCTGAGGCCAGGCGTGGTGGCTCAAGCCTGTAATCCCAGCACTTTGGGAGGCCGAGACGCGCGGATCACGAGGACAGGAGATCGAGACCATCCTGGCTAACACAGTGAAACCCCGTCTCTACTAAAAAATACAAAAAACTAGCCGGGCGAGGTGGTGGGCGCCTGTTGTCCCAGCTACTAGGGAGGCTGAGGCAGGAGAATCACTTGAACCCGGGAGGCGGAGCTTGCAGTGAGCTGAGATCCAGCCACTGCACTCCAGCCTGGGTGACAGAGTGAGACTCCGTCTCAAAAAAAAAAAAAAAAAAAAAAAAATTAAAAATTAAAAAAAAAAATTAAAAAATTAGATTAGCTGACCCCAACCTTTTTTGGCACCAGGGACCGGTTTTGTGGAAGACAATTTTTCCACAGACAGTGCAGCAGGGATGGTTTCCGCATGAAACTGTTCCACTTCAGATAATCAGGCATTAGTTATATTCTCATAAAGAGCTTGCAACCTAGATCCCTCACCTGCACAGTTCACAATAGGGTTCGTGCGCTTATGAGACTCTAATGAATGCCACCACTGATCTGGCGGGCGGCGGAGCACCGGCAGTAATGCTCACTCACTCGCTGCTCACCTCCTGCTATGCGGTCCCATTTTTAATAGGCCATGGACTGGTACTGGTCTGCGGCCTGGGAGTCGGGAACCCCTGTTTTAGATGACAAATGGATAATGTTAAGAAAATTAATAATTGACGGCAGGAAGAGGCTTCCTGGCTTACTCAAAAGACAAAGAAGGCTGTTTTTTTTCTCTTTTAGGGAAAGAAACCCAAGTTCCAGAATTTGAAAGAGTTTAAGTTAAAAACAAAAACAAAACAACCAGCCATGTTTTTGACGTCAATTAACAAATGTGACACTAAGCTTTGTGGATGCCACACTCTCTTGAGTGTCTATCACCTCTCTGAATGTAACATAATGTTGGAATTCACCATGGCTCTGTTCTTGGATCTCCTTTATTTTTCATCTGCAATTCCTCTTTGGTGATTTTAACAACCTTATATCTTTGAATGACATCTATGCACTGATAGTTACCTACTTTACATCTCCAACTAGGACATTTTTTTCTTGAATTCCCTGAGTTCTTCAACTTCTTCTCAATATTCTTCTCTATAGTATTCCCCATTTAAGTCAATAGCAACTCAATTTTTCCAGTAGATCAGGCCAAAACTTCTACTCTGTATCACCAATGGGTCCATTTCATAATCCATAGTCAATCTGTTAGTAATTCTTGTTGGCTATGCCTTCAAAATATGTCAGAATCTGACCTCTCTTCTCATAATTTCAATGGTTCCATCTTGGTCCAAGCTAACATCATCTCTCACTTGGATTGCGAATGACTCAGTAAAGACACAGGTTCTGCAAAGCCCTTCTTTAAAGTAGTCATCTCTCCTGGTTGAAGGTAATTTCTCTTGGGAAAATCCAGATTGTCAATAAGCCACTTCCAGTCATACCCTTTTCTAGAAAGATATTAATGCAGATAACCCAGAAAAAAATACAGGTGAAGAAACACTTCCCCAAATCCCACAGAAAGGATTTAAATTGCTATGGAGAGTATGTTTATTCTTCAGCAGTTCACAGGATTTTAAAAAAATTAACAAACAGAAATTGTACATAGTTATTGTGTACAAGATGATGTCCTGACATACATATCCAATTGTGAAATGACGTCATTGAACTAATTAACATATGCATTACCTACATAGCTATCACTTTTTGTGGTGAGAATACTTAAAATCTACTGTTAGTGATTTTCAAAATAAAATACATTGCTATTAATTATAGTAACCCTGTTGTACAATAGATCTCTTGAACTTATTTCTTTTGTCTAAGTAAAATTTTGTATCCTTTGACCAACATCTCTCCAACCCCCAGCCCCACCCCCACGTTCTGGAAAGCACCATTTTAGTCTCTGCACCTATGAGTTCAACTTTTTTAGATTCCACATGTAAGTGAGAAAGTGCAGTATTTGTCTTTGCTTTCTGTGCCTGGCTTATTTCATTTAACACAATGTCCTCCAGATTCATCCATGTTGTTGCAAATAACAGGAATTCCTTCTTTTTTTAGGGCTGAATAGTAATGATGCCTGAATTCCCCTCTCTTGCTAATAACAAAATAGTACTATTATATGATGGGCATTTATTGTTCTGGTAGATAGTGTATAGCATGGACATTCCACGTGCATTTGGGGGCTCAGTGAGCTGATCTTGGTAACACTGTTCCCTGCCCATGATTGATCTCAGAACCCAGGCCTAAAGCCTTCTATACTGTAGGCAGCAGCATGTGAGGGAAATGTGGCTGGAAGCCTTTGGAAATGTTTCCTAGAATGTAAGTGAGAGTTATAGGCAAAGGAAACCTTTCTTCTTCTATGCCAGAGTTACCCAGCACTATTGACATTTTGGGTTGGATCATTCTCTCTTGTGGAGCTGTCCTGCAAACTGAGGATGTTTAGAAGGATCCCTGGCTTTTACTCACTTGATGCCGGTAGCACCTCTCCACTTGTGGCAACCAAAAATGTTTCCAGACTTTGCCAGATGTCCCCTGGGGTGGTCACCCATAGTTGAGAAACACTAGCTTAGACATTGTCATATTTTTCCCCAAACTGCCATAGGTTCTCTTGCTATCAGCCTAGAGGTGACACTTAGAGAGACATAAAATGAAGAGCACTGCAGGAAAAAGATCATGTCACTGGATGAAACCCAACATACTTATTGATTTTGGTGACATAAGCCTCTAAAATTCCTATTTAAGCTAGTTTAAATGGATTTTGCTTTTATTACAAGCCAAGGGCATCAAAGTGATCCAAGGTCTAGCATCACAGGCCACTGTACATTGCTTTCTTCCAGGGCATCACACTGCTTGGAGAAATGACCCCAGCCCCACCTTAGATCAGGATTCCATAGTGCAGCTTTACATGAAGGATGGCAAGTAGAACGGCTCATTTTCCTATTTTATAATTATTGCTTATACACTCTTGTTATGGAATTACAGAATTTTAGAGCAGGAAGTAATTTTAGGGAAGAAGAATTAAGCTAAAACCAATGTCTATGTTTATCTTCAAAGGAAGGCCTTCAAAAGAGGATCAAGTCCTCTGCCTCCAAATATTAGGGAAAGTGCCATTATCCACTTCAATACAAATCCTGAGCATGACAAGTCATATTACATCTTGTGTTAAAAGCAAAAGGAAGTATTTTCTTATAGTCACATACCCTTAAATATTCCCTTCTCCATAAATGGAAATTCTATTTGGTTTTAACATCTACATCAATTATCTATTTACAGCAGACTTCCTGTCATTTCCAAAAGCAGAGTTGTCATTTAATTCTACTATCCAGCAATATTGCTTTTAATGTGAAAAATGATGAAAAGATATAGCTGGCATAATTGTTGGCCTTTAAATTCATGGTATAGTGGGGAAAGGAAGAAGATAAAAAATACAATCAATTTATTTTACTTTTATATATATAAATCTGCATTATCTTTGCTTATAACAGCAATTTGAGCTTATAACTAATATAATCAGAAATATAAAAATAAGCAAAATGAATAAAATTAAAACAACCATAATCCCACAATCATTGGGGATAATATTCATTAAGAATATTATCTTAATGGATATTATCTTAATGAATATTATCCCACATTTTTTTGCATATTGAAATTTTCTTCTCAAAAAGTATGATATTATTTTGCAATCTACTATATTTAAAACATCCCATTTTATCAGATATTTAGCTGTTACTTTTTCATCCCCATTGCAAACAGTGCTGCATATGAATAGTTGGCTGAAATTATTAGGTTGGTGCAAAAGTAATTATGGTTTTTGTCTTTACATGGCAAAACCACAATTACTTCTGCACCAATCTAAATAAATTATATATGCTTAGAAACAAAAATGGAAGGATAAAACACAAATGAAGAAATTCTGAAAAATGGACCAAGATGTAGGAAATTGTTGGCCTTAAAATCCTGTGAGGATTCAACTGTTGAGCCAATCACCAAAGCAATCAGATCTACCAATGGATAGAACCAGGGCAGACAGCAGCCACTAAGAAGACAGAGGGGAGGGAAGAGCAAACCAGTTTTGCAGTGAAGGAAACCATCCAGGTGGCAGACTTGATGGAGCAAACACTTTAAGTGAACCTAATGGAAAATGGTTCAACAAATGGACCACAAGTAGATTTTCTCAGTTTATAAGTGATAGAGCCATTGCCTAGAGAAAAGAATAGCTTTTATTCAATCATATAATAAGTAAAAGGAAATAATTTGCTCCTCTACAAAAGTCCTGTGATGGTAACTCCACATTTCTATATCTACCTATATCCATCTATCTAGCTATATCTCAAAATATCTATATTCATATCTGTATTTGTATTCATATCTGTATTTTTACCCATATCTATACTTGTATTTATGTATGTATGTGTCATTGTACCCACATATCTTGCCAGCCATCCAACCATCCATCCATCTACATAGAAGTGGTTCTTAAACTGGAGTACGCATCAGAATCCCTTAGAGGGCTTGTTAAAACACAAGGGCTTGTTACTAGGCCCCATCCCCAGAGTTTCTGATTCAGTAGGTCTTCAACAGGGCCTGATAATTCGCATTTCTAATGTTTCAGGGTGATGCAGCTGCTGCTGGTTCCAGGATTACACTTTGAGAACTGCTGCTTACACCTATACCCCTCTCATTCTCTCTTTCTATCTCATTACCAAACTCTAATTTAGTGAACATACAGTTACCCTCACATACTTTGATTCATTATCAATTGTCAATATACATCATAGTATTAAATACTACGCAAAATAGACATTATGCTGATTTCAAATTTCTCTCCCCTTAATTTAATAATAAAAGATACAAAAATTATTACCATGTATATTCTTCCTCCCAGGGGAATAGTTAAATTGTGGTACATTTCTTGCTTTTACTTGGTTTTCCCTGTCTTTGGATTTAACTTGATGTATTTACATCTTAATGATTCAGATTTATTTTCCAAACAGTGAGATGAAACAGGGACAACTCAAAGGCAGCTTCATTTTGAAATTGGCCAGGCTTTTGTAAACAAACACTTGACAGAGCAATTTATAATTCTCTAAACAGCTGGGGGGAAAATATCACACAGAAAAGCAGATGTTATTCTCGTAACTTCTTTTTTTCAGGTCTACAATCACCATCTACAGCACCGGATCCATCATATCACTTCAAGTAAATTTTGACTTTGCTAGGTTTCAACCACATTACTCATATTGGAGATGTGAGTCAAAGAATAAAGCTTCTCAGAGACAACTCTGTGGATGCCTCTTCATGTTAGGTTGACAGCTTTTGATTTAAGGGTTCTGTTACCTCATGACTGCAGCATGAAATAGGAACACAGTTCCTCAGATGCCAACCCTAACCTAAACAAAAGCTAGACCTGCATCTCCTCAGGGTCAAGTTAAAGAATATGGGCTATGCTTTCTCAGACCTCAGCGGTTACCAATTACTGGGAGACAAGACATGTATAAAAGGAAATTTAATTGGTAATTTTAATGGATAAACAGCTGCAGGGTTGAGAGAAAGAGAGGTCACTTGTGCTGGTGGAGTTGGGGAAAGCTTCATATTCCATGCATTCAGATCTTGAGAAACAAAGGTTATATCTCCAGAAAGCAAAAGGCAGATATTGAAAAGGGAAGCAAATCTTTACAGATGAGGTCACAGCAAAGACAATCTGGAGCCGGGAATTAACATGAGACAAGAGAGGGAATAATCCCAGGGATGATGAATTTCACTACTGAAATGATTATAAATTACAGCCACCTAAAACCTATTGTGAATGGCTTTTATGGTATCAGAACAGAATAGTTAAAGGAATAGGAAAAAAACTTGTGCCCTAACAAAGAAAAGGAAGATGTGTGTTTTGCTCAGTTCAAAGAAAATATCTCTTTATACACACACACACACACACACACACAGGTGTATAATATACACACATATATATCTATATAAATGCACACACATATATGTATATATACACACATACACCTATATATACATATATGCATACACATGCTCAGACTTTATGGAATAATTCCAATTATATATAAGGTCTCCTTGTTCCCATTAAACATTCAAAATGCCCCTAGTTGCAAATACTTCAGCAAATAGTCACTGAATAGAAGATATGGTCAGCCAACATTGAAATAAAGCTGTTACTACAAAGAAAAATATTTTGCAAGAGACAACTCATAGACTACTACAATACAAAAGTCTGCATTTTAAGATCCATAACTGTATATGCATGTAGGTGGTGTTTTTAATGTTAAATACATGCTCAATATTTATTACTTTTTGTAAATTGTGCCATGAAGGAAATTTACTGGAAGAAAAAAAATAGGAGAAATGTTGACCATTTCTAAGTGTTTTCTTTTTTTTTTTTTTTTTTGAGATGGAGTCTCGCTCTGTCGCCCAGGCTGGAGTGCAGTGGCCGGATCTCGGCTCACTGCAAGCTCCGCCTCCCGGGTTTACGCCATTCTCCTGCCTCAGCCTCCCGAGTAGCTGGGACTACAGGCGCCCGCCACCTCGCCCGGCTAGTTTTTTTTTTTTTTTGTATTTTTTAGTAGAGACGGGGTTTCACCGTGTTAGCCAGGATGGTCTCGATCTCCTGACCTCGTGATCCGCCCGTCTCGGCCTCCCAAAGTGCTGGGATTACAGGCTTGAGCCACCGCGCCCGGCCCTAAGTGTTTTCTAATGTAACAATTTGGCCTTCAGTTCTAATTTGTTTAAAAATTTGTTCAGTTGGGCACAAATTTATTTGCAAAATGGTATTTTGATGTAAAAGTTAGTATAAAAAGCAGGAAAAGTGAACATTTTTCAAAATAAGTATCTTTTCTAAAAACAGTAATTTTTGGATATAAAAATAGTGCAATAAATGCTACTCACAAGTAACTTCTCAATAAAATGAACGATTGAATAAAATTATACATCTAAATTTGCAGGCTCTCAGATCTTAGCTCCCAGAATTTCAATAGCCACACATATATACATACACATTTTCAAATTCAATGTTATCCTATTAAAAATAAGCCTGTTTTAAAAGAAGTTGTAAATGTCCATCACATCAAAAATGCATAGGTTAGCCACAGCCATTAGAGCAATTTTCATATTATTCAAAAAGAAAAGATTCTAAAAAGTACAAATAAAGCACAAAGCAGATATTCAAAACAAGTCTGCATCAAAAATTCAAAAACATTTTCCACAGGAATGGCGCACTCTCAGCATTAATATACACCTACTATGTACCCACAAACATGAAAAATTAAAAATTAAAACAAATTAAAAATAAAAAATAAACTGACCATAAATATTTGAGCTGCCAGTTTCCTGGTGAGAAATCTTTGTGAAGAAATTGCAGTTAAAGTGATGCTCTGAAAAATGAGATAAAGTGCCAATTAAGAGATTATCTTTTCTTTCTGCCATGACGTGACATATGTAAGACTGCTGGCATACCCACAGAAATAGTGATGCAAGTTAACACTTGCAAAATGTCCCAGATCTGAAGAACATCCCAAGAAAATCACTGGAGAATAAGGAAAACATTTTATTGATCATCTCTACAGTACAGAGTTTCTCAATCTCGGCATTCTTGCTATTTGGGCTAAGATCATTCGTTTTTGTGATGGGTGTTGCTGTCCTCTATACTGTGGGATGTTTAGCAGCATCCTTGCCAGTAGTAAATCACCCCTCTCAAATATAACCACAAAAGTCTCTGGACACTGGCAAATGTGCCCTGGGGGGAGGTGCAAAATTCCCCCAGTGAAAAAAAAACACTGATAGCATAGTTTTCTTTTCTTTTTTTTTTTTTTTTTTTTGAGACAGAGTTTCACTCTTGTTGTCCAGGCTGGAGTACAATGGCATGATCTCAGCTCACTGCACCCTCCGCCTCCCAGGTTCAACCAATTGTCCTGCCTCAGCCTCCTAAGTAGCTGGGATTACAGGCATGCACCAGCACGCCTGGCTAATTTTTTGTATTTTTAGTAGAGACGGGGTTTCACCATGTTGGCCAGGCTACTTTTGAATTTCTGACCTCAGGTGATCCACCAGCCTTGGCCTCCCAAGATAGCATACATTCACATAAACTTATTTGATCAATTGATGTGGTAAATAGGATAAAACTGTCCACAATGTTATATTCATACAGAACTCATTCTGTGAATTTTGCCTGAGTGTTGTATGTATACATTTTTTTTTCGTATTTAAGCACAATAGATTGACAAATCTGGAGTGACCATTTCTTAGGTATAAATTTTTAAAACTCTACTAGAATGCTTCTGCTGATTATATTAAAATTTCAAGGATTCTCACCCAGAAGTTGTGATTTGGGGCTTAACCCAAAATGTTATCACTGCTTCACATGATGTAACTTATATTTTGGATAAAGGAAAACAATCTGTTTCTGCTGTTTGAAGAGAAGCTCCAAGTAATATTGCTAAGCATAGTATACCCTGAAATTCTGAAGGTTTTGATATTAGTTATCAGAAATACCTTAGATGAATATGAATTGTTTGTAACAATTATTCAGGAATGAGCTGGAAAAACTTATCCCTGGAGAGAACTGGCAATAATACGGAATATTACAGAAATACTTAATTATAAAAACCATATAAGTCATACTTTTGACCTTAAAACTTATCTTAGTCAAACATGCTAGTAAAATTAACAAAGAGAAAGTATGAGGGGACTTCAAAAAGTTCATAGAAAATACGCATTATGAAAGAACTATGCAAAAATTTCAAACGTATATTGCACCAAAATAAATTCTTACTAACTTGTTATAACCTGTCTGAACAGGATCTAATTTGAGGCACTAAGAAAGATAAGACATCATTTTGTAAAGAGCCCCTGTCAGGGAAACATGAATTCTGCTAAAACTGAAGCAAGAACAAACATCAAATTTATGGTGAAGATTGGGTGGAAGAATGGTGAAATCACTGATGCTTTATTAAAAGTTTATGAGGACAGTGCCCCAAAGATATCAACAGTTTGCAAATGAAAAACTCATTTTAAGAAGGGATGAGGGCTAGGTGTGGTGGCTCATGCCTGTAATCCCAGCACTTTGGGATGCTGAGGTGGGCACATCACCTGAGGTCAAAGGTTTGAGACCAGCCTGGCCAACATGGTGAAACCCTATCTCTACGAAAAATACAAAAATTAGCTGCGCTTGGTGGTGGGCACCTGTAATCCCAGCTACTCAGGAGGCTGAGGCGGGAGAATTGCTTGAACCCGGGAGGTGGAGGTTGCGATGAGCCGAGATTGCACCACTGCCCTCCAGTCTGGTGACAAGAGTGAAAAACTCCATTTCAAAAAAAAAAAAAAAAGGAAGAAGAAGGGATGAGATGATGTTGAAGATGAAACCCACAGCAGTAGGCCATCCATATCAATTTGTGAGGAAAAAAAATTCATCTTGTTCATGCCCTGATTGAAGAGGACCAATGATTAACAGCGGAAACAATAGCCAACACCATAGACATCTCAAGTGGTTCAGCTTCCACAATTCTGACTGAAAAATTAAAGTCGAGCAAACTTTCCACCCTAAAGTTACCAAAACCATTGTACTTAGATCAGCTGCAGACAAGAGTAGAGCTTCTGAAGGAAATTTTTCACAAGTAGGACCAAGATCCTGAAGCATTTCTTCAAAGAATTGTAACAGGAGATGAAACATGGCTTTCCCAGTACTATCCTGAAGACAAAGCACAATCAAAGCAGTGGCTACCAAGAGGTGGAAGTAGTCCAGTCAAAGTAAAAGCAGACTGGTCAAGAGCGGAGGTCATGGCAACAGTGTTTTAGGATGCTCAAGGCATTTTGTTTGTTGACTTTTTAGAGAGCCAAAACTCAATTAATATCTGTTTACTAAAAGAGTATTTTGAGAAAGTTAGCCAAAGCTTTAGCAGAAAAATGACTACAATAATGCTCCTGGCTCATTCCTCTTATCAAACAAGGACAATTTTGTGAGAATCTCTATGGGAAATTATTAAGCATTCACCTTCCAGTGCTGATTTAGCTCCTTCTGACTTCTTTTTGCTTCCTAATCTTAAAAAAAAAAAAAAATCTAAAGGGCACCCATTTGTCTTCAGTTAATAAAGTAAAAAAGACTGCAATGACATGGTAAAATTCCCAGGACCCTTAGTTCTTTAGAGATGGACTAAAATAGCTGGTATCATTGCTTACAAAAGTGTCTTGAGCTTGATGCTGAGAAATGAAGTTTCTATTTATTATTTTTTATCTTTTAATTTCATTTTTTCCATGAACATTTTGAAGTGCTCTCATATATGCAGCACAAAGTAGTGGTTGGTTTCACTTTAAATGCTTTAGTCTGATAAAAGTTCCAAATAAGAAAAATAAAAAAATTTTTCTACTAAGTCTGTTTAAAGTGTGTGACTGCATTGTTTAATGATAATAAATCTAGAGATCAAAATGCTTTTCAATCACTAATAAAATTATAATGTCTTCACTGACAATACAGGAATCACTCAAATTTACCAAGAAATGTGGGAAACTTTTAAGAATAACTAATAAGCATATCAAGTGGGTACAATGTGCTTACTTCAATAATACAGGACAAAATATGAAAACTATTATTTTTTCTGAATTGTTCATTTCTTTGTATAATTTTCTAATGAAGATTATTCATTTATTGCTAAATATAATCATATCATTGTATCATAATTAAATGCACAAATGAGAAAAAACAGCTTTGTTAGTCTCTACATACAAATTATTCTTTCAGAAAATGTTGTCACTGTTATTCACATCCCTACACAGGTAACATCTGAAACCCGTATTTTGGCTTCTGTAATTATTATTTGTTATTGAAGTGATAATAATCTAAAATATACCTCATTTGAAAGAGAAAAACATCCTAGACCAAACTTATTTTTAAAAATAGTTACACTATTTTGTTAGAAATATGCTAATTTGTTAGATTAGTAGCTCTCAACTGAGGATGACTTCACACCCAATAGGGCATTTAGGGATGTCTGGAGACATTTTTCATTGTCTCAACTGAGGGGAAGGTGCTACTGACATCTAGTAGCTAGAAACCAGGCATCCTGCTCAACATCCTGCAATGCACAGGACAGCCCCTCACAAAAAAGAATGATCTGCCCCCAAATGTCAATAGAGCTGAGGTTTAGAAACCCTGCTACAGATAAAATTGTTTCCCAGTTTAATCTGTGCAACAAGGCAAGAAGCACACA